>NC_136057.1:126223551-127423551 GCF_964261635.1 Lissotriton helveticus
TCTGCTCTAACTCGTTCACCTTCTTCTAGAAGTTCCCTTTCTTGGGCTTTTTCTGAGGATTCCCTACTTAATTCTGCTTTTCTGAATTATTTTTCTGATCTCCTATGCGATTCTTTACGCCATAATTCTATGGCATCTTTCTGGGACTGTCTGGCTTTCTTTTTCCATAATACTTCCATGTTCCTGATACAGGCCATCTATATTTCTCTTCAAGATTCTTTGTATAATCCACCCATAAGTCTAGATACAATATGGCATCTAAGCCATGCTTATGATACATGAAATGTCCAGGACTGTCCCTGGGAGGGACAGGAACTGATTCTTCGAGTAACCCTTTTCTGGTCTTTATCTGACGCAATTTCGAAAACAGCGGCATCTTGAACTTGTACTTGAACTTAAACACAATACATAATAAACACAGTAATGAAACGGCAAACAAATCACTCATACCACGACATAAAAATACACACTAATAACAGTTCGAACAGAATACTACCTGATACACTGAAAACATAACACTTGAATTTCTCGAGAACAGACTTACTAGAATTACTAGATGCACTGTTAAAACAGTACAGAACATACAGGTCTCATAAAGAGACACGTCATACCGTATCCACCTAGGTGAATACTTCGGACTGGATCTGTGTACCCAAACCCATCGGACCAGGGACAAACTAATGAACCTGTCTAGATACTTCCCCCGCAACGGTACTCACCGGGAAGCAGAAACTGAAGGCCTCGGACTGGACTGGACTGCTACGACGTCTGGTTACTACGCATGCGCTTCGAACTTCGGGCTTCAGTTACAGGTGGGCCTCCGGATACCTCGGACCTTGCTCTCTCGGCTTGGGCTCTGGTCGGGACGAACCGCCTTCCTCACCGCCTCGTCTGGATGCCGGACCGCAGTCTCCGTCTCCTCCGTGGGCCTGAGGGAGACTTGAAGCAGAAATATCTGCACGTGCACTGTAATGTTCCGTCACGGCTGTAGAAGGGTCAGGGGGCCTGCGTTACATCGCCGGCGCGTGGGGAAGAGGTAAGTCCCTGTTCGGGCGCCATTATGTGGTAAATAAATAATTAATTACCGGTACTATTTTTCTATGCATTAAATAAAACAGATAGCTCAATAAATAAGAGGCAGGATTCGAGGTATCTGAGTTGAACAGGCTTTAATCAGGCACAAGGGAAGGGACAGGATCAGAATAGCCTGGAACAGAATGGAATGGCAGCTGCAACGTCTTATTAACAGTACATGGTATATATAGGAAAACATTACAATTGCATTGAATACAGTAGGCGTAACAAGTGACAAACGTAAGATAAGAACACATGGCCGTGAAAAGAAGGCGTGCACAGGGCGTGCACGAAGACATGTGATGTAGACGTCACAGAAGTGTCATGAAATGGGTGGATACATGGAGGGGGCTACCTGGGCAGCCGGAACCTTTAACCTAGTGGTGCGCGCAAACGGGCCATGTCGTGTAACCAGGGAGAGCTGGGGGCTCTGACTTCTGCACTAGAAGAGGAGACTAAAGTCTGGGATGTCAGGACGACATGTACCTATAGCATATCTGGTATCTTGTGTTTGGAGTACATGTTGATAGAATCTAAAAGTCATCAGAGCAAAGGCTACTTGACACTAAGACTGGTGCATGCATATATTCTTCATGTATTGCGTGTGCTATGAATCTTCTATGGATATTAATACAGTAATTCACTTGCATGGAGACAGAAAGACTAGACTATGGCTGAAGATGTTTATGCGGTTCGTTAGCTTAGGAATGTGAAGACGAGCAGCTGAACTGATAACTGTGGACATAACATAATTTTGGCAGGCAGGCAGAGCCAGGCCGGGCACCGCGCTGCTCGGCAGGAAGTAAGTGAAGGGTCAGGGATGCGGGAGGGGCTGCATCGCTCCTCGGAGTGGTTCAGGAGGCTTTGAGACTCGAATCTGGTGTCCGGGCCCTCATGAGGCCTAGAAACGGGGACAATTCGATAAATTAACGTGCACAATGTAAAACGTTGGCAACATAGGCCTAATACTTGTTGCTTTCAGGAGGACTGGATAACTGGCATACTAAACGTTGGACACAACTATAAGTGCGTCTTTATTAGATCATAGGGGGAACATATGCATATTAATCCTGCACATATAACATAGGATGGGGAACACGTAGGCACACATGATAAGGCAAAATTCAATTTTCCTCAGAGGGAGTTCCAGATCCTTGTAGCGCTGGCAGAGAAGGCGAGCTTTATAAAGCGTTCTTGCCTGAATGTCGCTTGTTCCAGCAGGAGGACTTTACGAATTCTCGATCTTGTTCAGATCCAGAGATTTTGACTTTTTCTACCAAGTAGGAGGGTGTGGAGTTGTGGAGGGCTTTGTGGGTGATGCATTCAGTGTTACATTGGTCTGTTGCTTCAATTGGAAGCCATTGTAGGATGCGAAGTATAGAAGAAACGTGATTAAAAAATGTTGTGACCTGTCACAAAGTGGATAACTGTATGAAGCATTTCTCTCAGTGATGCTAATTTTCTCTGGGAAGGCCAGACAGGAAAGAGTTCCAATAATCCAGTCTGAAAAGTACCAGCGTATGGACTTCTAAGTTCGTCAGGCACTCTTGTGCTTTGATGAGACATGCTTTTGAAGGTAAATGAGAATAAATATAGGTCTGTAATTGTTAAGGTTGTTCTAGTCGGCGTCTGTGTTGTTTGATGAGGGGGGTGACTTGGCTGAGTATGAGGAAGGTTGGCATGGAGCTTCTCGAAAAGGAGAAGTTGATGATTTTGGTCCATGCAGGCGAGATATGATGTGACTGAGATTCTTGACACGCTCAGGAGGGAGGGGATCGGAAATGTGCGATGTTGGTTTCATGCAAGCTAGTAATTGGAGCACTTCTTCTTAAAATACATAGTCGAATTCAGTCCATCTGGCATAGGGTGAGTTTGGTGAGACAACCATTAGTGTGAGGTAGGTCCTTGGGTAGACCCTCTTTGCTAGGGGGGACATCTTTGGTGGAGGACGGAGAGATGAGTGGGTCAAGAGAGATTTTAATATTAGATATTTTTTCAGAGAAGAATGTTGCAAACTCTTCGCAGCGCATGGTAGAGTCATTTATTAATTGTTGATGGAAAGAGTAGGTTTGCTGTTTGATGATGTTGAGAAGGCCTTTAGGTTCCTAGAAGGGTCAAGTTGGGCTCAGAAGAAGGGGGATTCTTCTCTGAAGATATTTTTTTTGTATTTTATGCGTCTAGCTCCCGGTATCGCAAGATGTGTTAACAAGAGTTGTTCTCTCCAGTTTCTTTCAGCCAACCGGAGTTGTTGCCTCTTTGTTATGGTCTTTGTTAAACCAAGATCTGGAAGGGTTACTTCTTGATTTCTTGAGTTTCAAAGGGGCGTCTATGTCAAGTAGTTCTCCCATTTTTCTGTGTAGTGGGTGGTGAGATCATCACCTTGGAATTTGGGAACTGACTAACGTTTCTAACTCTGCCTGGGAGATTCAATTTATGTTCCCCGCCCAGTGCTTGGGCTGGGAACATTGGGGGTGGGCCTTTGGTTGGATGGCATTGAGATTGAAAAGAATTAGGTGGTGAGGTGTCCAGCCGGTGGGTAGGATAGAACGGAGGAATAAGGTATTCTGCTTAGAGATGATTGCATCAAGGGTAGAGCCCTTGGTATGAGTTTGTTTATTGCAGTGTTGGGTGAGATCGTTCGCTTCCAGGAGGGTGGATAGGGCTTGTACTGATCATCGGCATTGTTCAAGTGCAGGTTCAGGTCTCTTAGTAGAACGTCTGCGCTGACTTTAAGGTAGTTTTGCGTTAATAGGTTTGTTTAGTCCTCCAAAGATTTGTCATTTTTCACCTGGAGGGTGATAGATGACATGAATTTTGATATAGTTCGGGTCTTTGGACGAGAGTTGAACTCCTACATATTCAAAGGTAGGGTATTTCGTGTTGAGGAATGGAGCTAAGCACAGATAGTTTTTGTGTATAATGGTTAATCCACGGCCAATACAATCCTAGCGGTCGTGCGGATGATTGAGAAGCCCTGTGGGTTGAGATAATTGATAAAAGAGGATGAGTGTTCGTTCAGCCGGGTTTCAGTTGGAAAGCAGAAGTCAATTTTGCGTCCTAGGATGGTTTTGGCTATTTGAGTGGCATGCTTGACTGCTGACTGACAGTTTAGTAGCATGCATCAACGCCTAGGTAGTGATCTTGGACCAGGCTGACAGGGTTAGATGGTTGTTATTTGGGTAGGCCGCCTGGGAGGGTGAGTGGTGTTCGTGGCAAGGATGACCGGGGTCTTGCGGCGGCAAGGCTTGCTCGGGGCATTGTCATACGTGTTGCTCAGCATTTCAGCTTCCCGTTGCATAATTTCAGTCATGGTGCATATATGATTGAGTTGGTGATGGATATAGGGGATAGTTTGTGGCAGGATCAGTGTTCGCTATAGATGCGTGAAGCTGGGGCAGGAAGTAGGTAATCTTTGCGTTCTTACGCAGTGACGAGATTTGATCCAGAATAGTGTTGATTGTGAGTTCAAGCTGGGCTGTTGTAGGGATCAGTTGAGTGGCGGTTCGGTCAGTGGTAGCAAGTGGAGTGCGATGGAGCCCCCTTCCCTAAGACCAAGATCCATACTCTATCAGATACAAAACTCCCGACCTCAAGGCCCTCCAGAACAGAAGCACCAATGTCAGACTGTGAAGCAGCCCTTCTAGCTGCTGCATACCACACTCCCGCCTCAGACTCTCCTAAATCCGAAATTCAAGTGATCACAGGACACCGGAAAGACCTTCCCTGCACCAAACCACTGAGACATCCTGTCCTGACCGCCATACCGAGGGCGACTAAAGATAGAACTACCAGAAATCGGATACCTTTCACTAACTGCGTACTAATCAACTGCAGATCGGCCTCACTACATGGAATGGAACTAGCCGAGGCTATCCTCATTGATGATATTGACATTGCGTTCCTCATGGAGACCTGGTTGAATAAGTTATCTTCTCCCTGTCTAGACATGCTCGTACCACCTGGCTTGTCCCTCATCACCAAAGACAGGATAGAGCAGTGAGGAGGAGGGGTAGCTATCATCCACAAGGATAGTTAGGCCATCTCGGAAACCACCTCGTTCGACTACGATTCCTTTGAATGTCTATCCACCATCTTCAAGACTAAAGACAATGATTCTCTACCATGTCACCTGCTCTACCACCCCCCAGGCAGAAACAACGCTTTTGGAGAACAACTATCCGACCTGATAACACAAGGTGCACTCGGCGACTCCAATAGCCTAATTCTTGGGGACCTGAATCTACGATGGAACGAGACACACAACCCTCTAATCCAATCGCTATCTAGCCTCCTCGAGGATAACAACCTTAAACAACACTGCATTGAGGAAACTCATTACAAAGGAGCCACATTAGATGCCATCATTTCGCAAAAGAACTCTATCACGATCAACCACATACTTCCCGTCGACTGGTCAGACCACCACATGATCCTATTTCATATCAATCACCCCACTATCTCATACCAACCTCCACACGACCCCCCAAAATGGATGAGAAACATCTCCCATGTACCCCTGGATACCCTGGCAGTGCAGTTAAGCTCACTCCTCCCGGACAACAAAGCCCACCTCTCCACCAAAGATCTCACTGATCGGTACAATTCCGAGCTAGGGTCCATTCTCGACAAGCTAGCTCCACTAAAGCTCAAAAGAAGCAGAACCACTCCTTCTAGAACTTGGTTCAACGATGACCTCAACACAGAAAGGAGAATCCTATGAGCCAAAGAAAGAAAATGGAGAAATAACCTGACTGCCATCCTTCGTGACCAACTGAAATCAGCCCGTAGGAAGTACAACAACCACATCAAAAATAAGAAATCCAACTTCTTCCGCGAGGCACTGGACAAGGCCAAAAACAGACCGAAGGAACTCTACAGCATCATCAGACAACAAACCTCCAAACCAGTGTCCTCTTCTGTACAGGCGTCCAAAGAACTCTGTGATAACTTTGCTCATTTCTTCAACGATAAGATAGCAAGAATTGAACTATCACTAGACATCAATGAATCACTCCCTAAGAAGAGCAGCTCGGCTGTACCCCATGCCCTCTCTCCTGGCTCTTCTCTCACCCACTGGCTCAGCTTTCGTCCCGTTCTAGAAACAAAGATAATCTCGCTGATCGCGTCCTCCAAAAAATCAGCCCACATCTCTGATCCCATTCCTCCCCTACTAATCAAGAAATTGAAACACGCTTTTGCACCTATTTGGGGCAAAATCATAAACAGCTCCTTAAAAAATGGAGTGGTCCCTGATTGCCTAAAAATGGGACAAGTCACCCCCCTGCTGAAAAACCCGGTCTAGACTCGACAGATCTGAACAATTTCAGACCTATATCCAACCTCCCCTGGCTCTCAAAAACACTTGAACGCTGCGTTCTTCATCAACTGACACAGCACCTGGACAACATCAACCTTCTAGACCCCCACCAGTCTGGCTTTAGAAAGGGCTGCAGCACAGAAACCGCGATGCTGAACATCATAGATGACATCCATGGTTCTCTAGACTCAGACAAATGCTGCCTCCTCATTCTCCTTGACCTCTCGGCAGCATTTGACACAGTGGACCACAAACTCCTCATCAAGAGCTGGCGTCGGCGAGGTAGTTCTTTTTTTTTTTTAATATGTTTATTACGGCGAAGATAGTAAAAAGGCACAAATTGTACAGTTATCAAGCCAGTTGATATGTAGAGAACAGGGAGGTTAGCCCCAAAGTAAATACACAGCCAATTACGGCCCACATCCCGGAGGCAGGGCGGCGTCAGAGTGAACCCATGTACGAGTAGAGAAAATTGCATTTGTGCTTCAAATATCAGAAAAACAGTATCAATGTCTACGCCAATTTTCTTATGTTACATTTCCACACTATATAACGGTATAACAGTAACGAAGAACCCCATGGCGAGGTAGTTCTTAAGTGGTTCTCCTCCTTTATACACAACCGCATAAATAAAAATTAATAAAAATCAAGAACTTCACCTCCGAAACCCAGCAAGTTAACAAGGGCGTCCCCCAAGGATCGGTGCTCTCGCCACAGCTTTTTAACATCTATATGGAACCGCTCGCCAAACTACTCAATAAAACCAACATCCGCTTCCACTTCTACGTGGATGACACGCAGATCTACCTGGAAACCTCCTCTCCACTGACATCCAAAGACTAAATGATGTCCTGAAAGATGTTCAAGAATGGCTAACAAACAACCATCTGAAACTAAATCCAGCCAAGACCGAGACACTCCTCATCTCGAACAAGGATGACAACCCTCAAATCACTGAATGGCTAAAGGCAATCGATGCGCTCAAAGGGAATCTTACTCTAGCAGACTCTGTTAAATCTCTTGGTGTCACCCTGGACCCAAAACTAAACATGATGAAACACATTAAGAGCTCTGCCAAAAGCGCATTCTTTAACCTCAAACTTCTGAACAAAATCAAACCCTACATTTATTTATTTATTTATTTTTTAATTTTGTTTTTATTGCAGACAATAGAAAGTTACATGTAACCACTTTTTACGTTTCCAAACCTAGTGGTTGCCAATTACCCCTCTTCCAGAATCTCGTTACACAGCCCGTGTGCCCACATCCCGGAGGTCGGGCGGCGTTAACCATGAGAAAATAAAGGGCTCAAAGTAAGAGTCGATCGCAGCCATCCAGTGGAAATATCTCAAGTCCGCTTTTCTATTTATGAACAACCCCTCTTCAGAAAACTACCCCCCCTCCCAACAACTCCCCACTCTTTAGCAACTTTAGGAAACCATCATAAGCAGCTGTATGCGCCTTAATGCAGCTTGCCCTGGCACTTCGCCCCCTAATCTTGCGTGCCCTTCAGCAGGTGGCTATGCCCTATATGAAACTCCCTCCTCCCGGTCAAGTGGAACAACGTTCGTAACACTTCGGAAGAGTGTCCCTCGTCGATCTCATAAAGTCATGTGTCGTGGTCTAAGGGTTACATTCTACAATGTGCATGAGGGGCAGTGCTATATGATGTATAGTCTCTTAGTGCTCTCAGTGAGGCTTCCCCACCCCCATCGCCCCTCCCCAAATTCCCACCACTTCTGTGTGCCATCTAAGTCGGTCTTCTACAATCAAACCCTACATTCATAACAAGCATCTCAAACTGGCCACTCAATCCCTGGTACTATCAAGACTGGACTATGGGAACGCAATTCTAACAGGTATTCCTAAATCACACCTGACACCGATCAAAAGAACATTACATGCGGAAGCCAGAATGATCACTGGCATCAAAAAATCTGATCACATCTCCCCGGCACTCAAAGAACTCAAATGGCTACTGTTGGACAGGCCGCATGTTCGAGCTGTCCCCCCTCCCCGCAATGGGACCAGGACCCTGGCTCTCCCTGCATCCCCAGCCAGAGTCCACAAACGACCACCCGAAGTACCCTGCAATCCCTCCACTACAAGACACCAGCTCCGGACCCAGCTGGCCCGGGTCACCATCTACCCCACGACATCGACCCGGCCGCCATCTTGGGGCACTGCAGCACGAGGCCGCGTGGCCTCAACTCGACCCTAACCCCGGGCCCGGCCGGCCCCGACATCGAGGCCCCACCATCCTCCCAGGAGGCAGAGTGACCACTTGGCGAGTCAATGGGAGAAGGAATCGTCAACGGCTCTCCTCCGCCAGGTGTCGATCACCCCAGGCCGCCTGGGCGCTGGCTCCACCCCCCTGCTGGGTGTCTGGACTCCCTCATCCCGGACCTCCCGGCCCCCAGGCGCGAGGGTCCGGACATCAAAGGGGACCAGACCTATAACTGGGGCAGGGCCAGACCAGGAAGGCAGTTGTATCCTGGAGTCGAGAGACCCGAGAAGAACTCATTCGTGAAACCATCGTCTTGGCCTGCTGGCGCTGCCGCGGCCCTCTGCCTCGTGAAACCATCGTCTTGGCCTGCTGGCGCTGCCGCGGCCCTCTGCCTCGTGAAACCATCGTCTTGGCCTGCTGGCGCTGCCGCGGCCCTCTGCCTCGTGAAACCATCGTCTTGGCCTGCTGGCGCTGCCGCGGCCCTCTGCCTCGTGAAACCATCGTCTTGGCCTGCTGGCGCTGCCGCGGCCCTCTGCCTCGTGAAACCATCGTCTTGGCCTGCTGGCGCTGCCGCGGCCCTCTGCCTCGTGAAACCATCGACTTGGCCTGCTGGCGCTGCCGCGGCCCTCTGCTTTATGAGACTATCACCTTGGCCTGCTGGCGCTGCCGCGGCCCGATCCACAGACCCTCCAGCTCGAGGATTGTGAGCTCGCCTTTTACCACTACCTGTACCGATCCGGTACCAAGACTGTCCCGCTACCCCCTTTCCCTACAGAGACTAGAAGTGAGAGGACCCCCGGGTCCAAGTTATCCTGTATCGCTGATATCCTTGCCTTAAGAACCTTATATAAAGCCTTGAACTCGACTTGGTGTGGTGCCTGTTTGTGGGGAGGGAGGGTACTTGTCTGTACGATCGCTGGAGACGGTCCCCCTCGGGGATCTCTCCCTCGGTATCCGGCCGACCCTCAGGGTCCCCGTCTAACATTGGTGGCCAGCGACGGGATCCGAACCTACGCATAATCGTACAGAAAGTCACTCGCCCCACCACACACAACAACCATGTCAATAGAGAGCGGAACAACGGAAAAATTTCAGATGGAAAAATTGGAAGACTACAACCACCGGGAACTGAAGCAATATTGCATAGAACTTGGACTTCCAACCACAGGTCTTAGCACAAAGGAAGACTTCAAACGAGCCCTAGAAGCTTGGGCAGAAACGGGTACGGCCGTACCCCGAACACAAACAACCGAAACGAGCCCCGCACCAACTAAAGAAAGAGCGGATCTCTCCCTGGAAGAGATCCGAGAAAGAGAAAAAACCAGACTCCACGAATTAGAACTTGCCCGACTTCGCTTGGATGGGGAACTCAAGCTGGCAGAACAAAAAATAACCCTGGAACACTTACGGCTCAGGGAAGAGCGGGAAGACAAGCAAAGACAGAGGGAGCTAGAGGAAAAGAGACTAGAGTACGAACATGAGCGCAATCTCAAAGCACTGGAGATTCAGAAACAGAATAAAGACCTCGGGCTCCCCGAACGACCGACCCCGTCTGCCTCGACCGAGCCCAAGGTTCACATCCCCAAAGATGTCATCCGGGAATACCACAAGAACGATGATATCCAGCAGTGGTTTAAAGCCTATGAGGTGGCAATGACCTCCCACCGGATTCCCCGAAGCGATTGGGGAGCCGGATTATGGGGGAGGTTTGTCAACGAAGGGCGGGACGCCCTGCTGCAACTCCCGGACCAGCTAATGACCTCCTACGACCACATGAAGGCCGCCCTCCTCACTCGATACGGGCTCACACCTGAGATGTACCGCCAACGGTTCCGCGACTGCAAACGGATTCCGGGTACAACTTGGGTGGAGTACGTGAACTTTTTTAGCCGAGCCTTCGAGGGGTGGATCAAGGGCAACAAAGTAACCACCTACGAACAACTCTTTGACCTTATCGTATGGGAACACCTGTCGAACAACTGCTTCGTGGAGCTCCGGCAACACCTCCTGGACAGCAAGCTAACCGACCCTCGACAACTCGCCGTCGAAGCCGACCGGTGGGAAAGCACCCGAGTTGGCCGGAGCGCACCCAGCGAAGTATCCAGATCGTATCGCCCCCGAGGGGGAGGAGGAAGTCAGGGTCGGGGGAGAGACCCCGGCCCCTCGTCACCCCCCAGAAACCCCTCGACCCCGGTTGGCCGGGGAAGCCCTGCCGTCCGGGCCGGTTTCCGGGCCAACATTACGTGCCACAGGTGCCAGCGACCCGGCCACTACGCCAGTGATCCCAACTGCCCAAAGAATCCGAACACGACTCCCCGCCAAGTTGCAGCGGCGGCCCTAGGGGAAGAAATAATCCCGGAAGACCAAGAGGAGTACGAGACCGATCCCTCGGAATGGGCACCCGCCGCCATGGCACTGGTCTGCTTAGGGGAGAGAGACATGATTCCGCGGGCCCCCCTTCCCGCCAACACACAGAAGTACGGTCAATGGGTTAACATCAATGGTCGCCGGGCGGAAGCCCTCCGCGACACCGGGGCCAGTGTAACGGCGGTCCGACGCCACCTCGTCACTCCAGACCAAATCTTGCCGAACATTCTTTGCCCTGTTCGATCAGCCGACAACTCCGAAAGCCTATGCCACATGGCCTGCGTCCCCTTCGAGTGGGGAGGAGTAACAGGGATGTTAAAAGTAACTGTCCGCGATGATGCCCCCGTGGACTGCCTCCTAGGAAACGACCTTGAAAGCTCTCCCTGGGCAGCTGTCGAACGGAGGGAGCACCTGGGGATGCTTGGCCTCCCCGAATGGGTCTGCGTCACGACCCGGTCCATGACCGCCCGCGCGGTCCCCAGCCCAGAAGAGCCCGAGTGGCCAGAACCTCCTCCCGCGCTCATCCCAGAGGAGGCCGCCCCAGAAGCCATTCCCTTGACCCAAACCGAAGAAGGACCCGACCAGCTTCGGGACGTCCCTGACCTGGCACAATGGCGGCAGGAGGGAGGCCCCACGCAGGAACAATTCCGGGCCGAACAGAAAACATGTCCCTCTCTCGAAGGACTCCGGCAGCAAGCCCTGGCCCAGAGCACCGGGGATACCTCGGGGGCCCACTGGATCTACTGGGACCAAGACCTGCTCTACAGCGAGCAGAAAATTGCAGAACTAGGGGCCAGTCGGGTGCTGGTGGTGCCCCTTCGCTTCCGAGACTTCCTCCTGAACTTAGCCCACGATGTCCCCCTTGCCGGACACCTGGGGCAGGATAAAACCTACGACCGCCTGGTGACCCATTTTTTCTGGCCCCACATGCGGAAGGATGTCACCAACCACTGCAAGGCCTGCCCCACCTGCCAGGCCAGCGGAAAAAGTGGCCGAAAAATCAAAGCACCATTACAACCCTTTCCTGTCGTCACCACCCCGTTTGAACGAGTGGGAATAGACATTGTGGGGCCCCTCGACCCTCGAACAGCCCAAGGACACCGGTTCATCCTGGTCCTTGTAGACCACGCCACCCGCTATCCCGAGGCCATCCCTCTTCGGACTGTGACGGCCCCCGTGGTGGGCCGGGCCCTGATGGGGATCTTCTCCCGGGTGGGGTTCCCCCGGGAGGTCGTCAGTGACAGGGGCACGAACTTTATCTCCAGATATATGAAGTCCCTCTGGCAGCAATGCGGGGTCACCTACAAATTCACGACCCCCTATCACCCGCAAGGAAACGGACTGGTCGAGAGATTCAACCGCACCCTCAAGGGGATGATTATGGGTCTAGAAGAACCCCTTCGACGCCAGTGGGACGTACTGCTTCCATGCCTCCTGTTTGCCTATCGGGAGGTCCCGCAGAAGTCCCTCGGCTTCAGCCCCTTTGAACTACTGTACGGGCACCCCGTCCGGGGCCCCCTCAGCCTAGTCAAGGAAGGTTGGGAGCAGCCTCCCCAGAAAACTCCCCCGGACATCTACCGGTATCTCCTGGCTCTCCGCAACCAGACCCGGCGGTTCCGAGACACCGCCAAAGCCAACCTCGAGGCCAGTCAGGAGGACATGAAGAGGTGGTACGATCAGCACACGTCCTCCATTGAGTTCGAACCTGGACAACAGGTCTGGGTGATGTCCCCGGTTGAGCCCTGTGCCCTCCAAGACAGATGGTCCGGGCCCTTCAAGGTAATCGAACGCAAGGGGCCCGTCACCTATTTAATCGACATGGAGACTGCCCGGAACCCCCTACGGGTCCTCCATGCCAACAGGCTCAAACCCCATTTTGTGCGATCCGAACTCAGCCTCCTGATGGCTACCGATACTGGGACAGAAGAAGACTCCGAACCCCTTCCGGACTTACTGAGGGCCCTCGAGCAGGATGGCTCAGTGGAAGGGGTCCAGCTCTCCGAGGCCCTGTCCCCGGAGCAACGCCAAGACTGCCAAACGCTCCTGAGGCAGTTCGCCTCCCTGTTCTCTCTCACCCCCGGAGTCACCCCCTGGTGCCTCCACGATGTGGACACCGGGGACAGCCCTCCTATTCGACACCGAGCATACCGCGTACCAGACCGGGTACGAGCCTGCATCCAGACCGAGGTGTCCAAGATGCTGACCCTAGGAGTGATCGAACCCTCAGACAGTCCCTGGGCGAGCCCGGTCGTCCTGGTTCCCAAGGCAGCTGCCCCGGGCGTTGCCCCTGAGCTCCGGTTCTGCGTGGACTATCGAGGGCTGAATGCAGTTACCCGGACCGACGCTCATCCCATCCCCCGGGCAGACGAGCTAATTGACCGGATGGGGGCCGCCCGCTACCTGAGCATCTTCGACCTAACAGCGGGTTACTGGCAGATCGGCCTCACCCCTAGGGCCCAAGAACGATCCGCCTTCTCTACCCCAGACGGGCACTACCACTTTAAAGTCATGCCCTTCGGCATGAAAAACGCCCCGGCAACGTTCCAACGGCTGGTAAACCAGGTACTGGCGGGCCTGGAAGACTTCAGCGCCGCCTACCTGGACGACATTGCTGTGTACAGCCACCAGTGGACCGACCACCTCCGCCACCTGCGGGAGGTTCTACACGCCCTCCAGCAAGCCGGGCTCACCATCAAGGCCAGCAAGTGCCAAGTTGGCCAAGGGTCCGTGACCTACCTGGGACACCAAGTGGGAAGCGGGCTGGTGGCCCCTCTCCAACTCAAGATTGCTGCCATCCAGGCCTGGCAACCCCCTACGAGCCAAACGGAGGTCCGGGCCTTCCTGGGGCTCACCGGATACTACCGGCGGTTCGTGAAGGACTATGGCAGCATCGTGG
Source organism: Lissotriton helveticus (assembly GCF_964261635.1). Classification (NCBI taxonomy): domain Eukaryota; kingdom Metazoa; phylum Chordata; class Amphibia; order Caudata; family Salamandridae; genus Lissotriton; species Lissotriton helveticus. The sequence goes on from NC_136057.1 coordinate 126,237,433, forward strand.
GGCCCCTCACAGAGCTCACCTCCAAAAAGAGCCCCAAAACCGTCAACTGGACCCCGGACTGCCAATCAGCCTTCGAGAAGCTAAAGACCGCCATGTGCACGGCCCCCGTGCTCCAGGCTCCCGACTACAGCCGGGAATTCATTGTGCAGACGGACGCCTCCGATCATGGTGTGGGGGCCGTCCTCTCCCAACTCAACACCGAAGGGGTCGACCATCCGGTGGTCTTCATCAGCAGACGCCTCTTGCCCCGAGAACAGCGCTGGAGCACCATTGAGAGGGAGGCCTTCGCCGTAGTCTGGGCACTCAAGAAGCTCCGGCCATACCTCTTCGGCACCCACTTCCGGGTGCAAACAGACCACCGACCCCTGCAATGGCTGATGCAAATGCGGGGGGAGAACCCGAAGCTGTTGCGCTGGTCCATCTCCCTGCAGGGGATGGACTTCACGGTGGAACATCGTCTAGGCCAGGACCACGCCAACGCCGACGGCCTGTCACGCTTTTTCCGCCTCAGCGAGGAGAGTCCCCAGGAAGATGGCTGACTCTCCCCGCCTTCAGCTGGGGGGGACGCATGTTGGACAGGCCGCATGTTCGAGCTGTCCCCCCTCCCCGCAATGGGACCAGGACCCTGGCTCTCCCTGCATCCCCAGCCAGAGTCCACAAACGACCACCCGAAGTACCCTGCAATCCCTCCACTACAAGACACCAGCTCCGGACCCAGCTGGCCCGGGTCACCATCTACCCCACGACATCGACCCGGCCGCCATCTTGGGGCACTGCAGCACGAGGCCGCGTGGCCTCAACTCGACCCTAACCCCGGGCCCGGCCGGCCCCGACATCGAGGCCCCACCATCCTCCCAGGAGGCAGAGTGACCACTTGGCGAGTCAATGGGAGAAGGAATCGTCAACGGCTCTCCTCCGCCAGGTGTCGATCACCCCAGGCCGCCTGGGCGCTGGCTCCACCCCCCTGCTGGGTGTCTGGACTCCCTCATCCCGGACCTCCCGGCCCCCAGGCGCGAGGGTCCGGACATCAAAGGGGACCAGACCTATAACTGGGGCAGGGCCAGACCAGGAAGGCAGTTGTATCCTGGAGTCGAGAGACCCGAGAAGAACTCATTCGTGAAACCATCGTCTTGGCCTGCTGGCGCTGCCGCGGCCCTCTGCCTCGTGAAACCATCGTCTTGGCCTGCTGGCGCTGCCGCGGCCCTCTGCCTCGTGAAACCATCGTCTTGGCCTGCTGGCGCTGCCGCGGCCCTCTGCCTCGTGAAACCATCGTCTTGGCCTGCTGGCGCTGCCGCGGCCCTCTGCCTCGTGAAACCATCGTCTTGGCCTGCTGGCGCTGCCGCGGCCCTCTGCCTCGTGAAACCATCGACTTGGCCTGCTGGCGCTGCCGCGGCCCTCTGCTTTATGAGACTATCACCTTGGCCTGCTGGCGCTGCCGCGGCCCGATCCACAGACCCTCCAGCTCGAGGATTGTGAGCTCGCCTTTTACCACTACCTGTACCGATCCGGTACTAAGACTGTCCCGCTACCCCCTTTCCCTACAGAGACTAGAAGTGAGAGGACCCCCGGGTCCAAGTTATCCTGTATCGCTGATATCCTTGCCTTAAGAACCTTATATAAAGCCTTGAACTCGACTTGGTGTGGTGCCTGTTTGTGGGGAGGGAGGGTACTTGTCTGTACGATCGCTGGAGACGGTCCCCCTCGGGGATCTCTCCCTCGGTATCCGGCCGACCCTCAGGGTCCCCGTCTAACAGCTACCAGTAGAAATGCGAAGTAGCTTCAGGACGGCCTGCCTAACCCACAAAGCCCTCCATACCGGCAAACCCGAATACCTGGCAAATTTTTTTAAAAAAGCTGGTCAAGCCAGGATCCTGAGAAGCTCTAACTCGTTCCTGCTCATCATACCTAAAACCAGAAAGAAAAGAACAGCGGACTGCTCTTTCACGGGAAGCGCCCATAAAATTTAGAACTCCATCCCCGCGCACATCAGAACCATACCGTCCTTTGTTGAATTTAAAACACAACTCAAGTCCTTGTTCCTCATCCGTTCTCTTGGCTGTGGATAAGATGTAACAGAGTGCAACACCAAAACTTTTTGCCCGCATGGAACCTTGATACCAAAGAAGCTCTGCAGTACATTTATGCAGCTCCTACTATTACTCGTGGATTGTCAATACCTTTCCTATGTCATGCCTTTGGTGATTATATGCCTCTGTAAAGTGTATTGAACCCTTGATACCAAAGAAGCTCTGCAGTACACATATGCAGCGCTCATTGTGACACTCGTGGATTGTCGAAAACCCTTCATATGTCATGCTTTTGTTGATTATATGCTATTCTCTACTGTAAAGTGCTCTGTTACCTCTGGGTCTTGACAGCGCTATAGAAAACGTCATAAATAAATAAAATAAATAAAGATCAGCATAGACTAGTAGGCATCACAAATGATGGGTCACTGCTATAGGCACATGGTAGGATAGGAAGCAGCATCAACTTCAGATAACAGTATATGCACAAAACAATCACCATGTAGGCTTAGAATAACAGTGTAGTTATAAAGACACAGTATACTCACAAGAGAACATCTTGCACTTGAGCATTGTGGGAGTTCGTTGATAGTTCATTTTAATGGTGAGATATGTTAGGAGGGGTCACTAGGTGTCAGTGATGCAAATTGTTTTTGACACTATAATTTTGTGGGACTTTGTTGAGAGTTGTTTTTACTGGCATGAAGTATTAGAAGGGACAGTAGATGACACTGGGACCTCATTTATTCTTCTGCGGTCTGGAGTCCAATATTTACACCTGGAGTTTCTAGAGGCTTCCACCGCCATAACCTGTCAGGCATCCGCTTCCTCCTTGCCCTGGGTCCAGATTGTCTGGAGTCACAAAAGACCAGTGATAACTCCTTTGTGAGAGTGCTCATACAGAGCCTTTGATATGTGAAACAGTGATAAGTGACAGCTTCTCCCCCTCGTTAAGTCAAAGAGGCCTATCCTGCCAACACCTCGCTTCCAAATGAGCAGAGGAATACTGAAGCACTCAGCGAAGTCCAATGGCCATGCCTTGTGGCCCGTAAAGAAGTACTGCAAGATCAGAGATGTTTGTCGTGATTTATTGTTTCCACAATTATTCACCTTTCTTGCGTTGGAGACGTAAAATCCATTACAGACAGGCAGCCGTCACGTGTTTTGTCATGGAGACTTTTTCAAGGCTGCAAGAGGATATACAAAGTATCTTACACAATTCTAACTATGACATAGGGATAAGAAATGCTTCAGTTAACTCACCGCCACCAGATAGAACAAGAAGAACACCGTTGTGATCCTGAACGATACCCGGTGAAGAGCCAAGTGCATCGGGTGAAATCCTAAAACAGATTCTGCCTGTTAATCTGACCATGCTAAGTTATTGCAACTTGCTATAAAATCATACTACTCCCCGGATAAAGTCATTGTTAGCCAAAACAACAGTAATCAAATCTATTAGCATTTCAAAATGCTCAAGTAGATTGGCGTCTCCGATTTCCAAAAAATGCTGTGTGGCGGCGATCTCCCCAGATTTGGGGATACTAGTATATAATGTGCAGAAGTCCAAGGTAACCAGTATGTTGCTGTCAGTCTACATTTTTTCTAATTGCTTCATCAACCCTACCCCTTCTGCCGCATACTCCAGAGGCTACACTACAAATAACCCCCTCTCCTTTCGCCCCTTCAGCCATGCCATTTAATGTTTATTTTGTAACTTTAAAGCTGAGTGCGGCGCTCGCTCTTCCATAGATTCCACCCACTTTTCATCTGTGTTGGACTTGGCCCTTTTGGCAAGTTCACCCCTGAACTTTTTGCCTTAAGCTCTGACATGGTGGTAGTGATTTTAGACCCCTGTGCACTTTAGCACTGTGGCCCAGTGTAGAGTAAGTGCGCTCTCGGAGTGCGTGTGGTGAAATTGGCCTGCCCTCCCATAGGAATGCATGGGGGAAATGTGTGTCCATGGTAATTCCTGGTAGGAGAGGAGTGCAGGGTCGAGTTTAGTATGTATGAACTCGTGAGAATAAATGCTGCGCAATGGCATGCACAGATTTATGATGACTTGTGGAGAAAAACCGCTTTAGAAATTGGCATTTCTGTGTTGTGTGTGTCTGCCTGCCTGATGTGAATTGCATGTCTGGCTTGTGAGTGACAGGGGCTGGATGGTGTGGGTGGCTCCAGGAGACAGGGTGAGTCAGCCCAGTGATGAATAGAGAGATCTGCATGCAGATGGGAGGGAGGAGTTGCACCTGGGACCTGAATAGGGCTGTGCCTTCCCTCCACATTGCTGGCTCCGCCTCATGTGGTGCGTCTGATCACTGAGCCCCCACCTAACAATAGGGAAGAGGAGCCTGGTAAACAGAGTGCTCCAAAACCAGTTGCATCTGGTTTCCCAAGCCCAGTGCTGTAACACAAAGGAAATTGTCCTATAAATGTAGGGGCTGTGACCCCATGAAAGTGTTGTGCTTGTTCTTACTTTGGGAGGACACTCTGCCAGGAGGAACCGCAACGGGACCTAGCTGCTGTTTCCTGGGGGTCCCTCTGTGCTGGCCTGCCTGGCCGCACTTTGCTGGGGTCTCCCCAGCACCAAGGACTCTCTTATTTCTGCCTTTCTGAGGACTTTTGTGGTCTAGCACCTCGTGAGCGCTGTTTGTGGGTTGCCTAAGGGGAGAGGAGCAGGCCCTGCTGCAGCGCAAGACTGCGAGGGAATCAGGGCATGTGGGATTCCCTCCTGAGCTCCTTATTGAAGCGGGCGCAGCCCCGCATTTGTGTGTGCTGCCAGCGGGTGCCCACCCCACAATAATCTTTGTAGAAAGAGCGGTGCCCACCCCGCATTGCCGCTGTTTCCACGTATTAGTACTTTTTTTATTTATTTAAATTTTTTTTATTGAAATAATAACAAGAAACACAACAAACATCACAAGGCATAATGACGATCAAACAGGTGGTCATTGGTCCATGCGGACGGCGCTCCATCGTAACAGAATATACAATATATTCAATATCAATAGTGAGGGGGGGTAGCGAGGAGACCAGCAATAACACATGAAAAGTCAATGCGTGGAACGTCAATCATGGGGACAAAGCAACATCGGGAAGCAAAGCATGTGGGGGGGGTGCAGATATTGCCACGATAGGAGTTCCATTGTGACCAAATTCTACTCCATTTCTTGGGTCGACCCCGTGACAGATAGACAGTTTTCTCCCTGAACATGCACCAGTCCATGTTTTCCTTCCATGATGATACCGTGGGCGGCCTATTGGAACCCCACAGCTGTTCAATATCTCTCTTTGCAATCATATTGCCCAGGGTCGCCCAGATGATCTGTGCCGTGCTATAATCATTGGGTTCCCAGACATTAAGGAGACAAAGCCTGGCTTCGGGCAGTAGCGGAACACCAGTAACCCTTTCCATCACAACATGCACACGGGACCAAAACTCACACACCACCGGGCATTCCCACAGAATATGAAGGAAGGAACCAATCATGCCGCAGCCGCGCTTACACTGATCATCCATAGAGTAGCCCATGCGAACCAGACTCGGACCAGTGACATACACACGATGGAGGATCTTGAGTTGAACGAATCGAAGGCGAGCTGGTATGGCGACTTCCTTGGGCGAGGACAAGGCGGATTGCCAGTCCTCATCATCCAGTTCTAGACCATCAGCGGTCCACGAGGCCCGTAGGTGCACAAGCAGATCAGCTCTATTATTTATTAGCTTCTTATAAATCAAGAAAATCGTGCTATCGGGAACATGTCCGTCAAGGATACGATCCTCAAGAGGTGAGGACTCAGGAATGTCTGTACCCACAGCGAAAACCGACAATAGGGCATGTCGGACTTGGACATACCTGAAGTATTCTCTATCCCCGAGTTCGTACTCAGTCTTTAGCACCGCAAAGGACTTAACGTTGCCTTTAGACCAGAGATCCCCCACCGTGCTAATACCAATCATATTCCATTTATCAAACCCTTTCGTTCGCCACAGATTCCCCAAACATTCAGAGTCATACAAGGGGGTTGCACGGGTAAGTCTGTCATTCCATCCAAGAGCCGCAGTCGCATCGCGCCACACTCGTACAGCAATCTTAGTGGGTCCTGTTAGTGTTTCACAGAGCCTCTTGGAGTAAAGTGCCCTATTGAAATTTCCTCCCGGCAGAAGGTGTTTATCCATTGGGGTCGGACCTGGAGCATATGTTGCGTGGTTAACCGCACTCAATTGAGAAGCCCAATAGTAGCGCCTAATGTCAGGGAGGGCGATGCCTCCGTCGTACCACGGAAGCGTGAGTTTAGACAGAGCGATGCGCACACGTCCATCCCAGACTAGTCGCCTCTGTAGACTCTCCACCTCCCGAAAGTATCTAGAGGGAACAGGGTCAAGTGAGTTCTGGAGAGCGTACAAAAATCTGGGCAGCGACATCATTTTGAAAAGAGCCGCACGACCGAGCGGTGACAATGGCAACTGACGCCATCGTGCGACATCAAGCTTCAGCCTTTGAAGAGGAGGCAGCAGATTACGTTCATAGCGAACGGTGGATTCCAAGGAGACATAGATCCCCAGATATTTAAAGCCGGTCTCAGTCACTTGAATTGGAAATCTACAAGGCAAAGGGGGAAGACCTCCAGCCAAAACGTAGACACAGGATTTAGTCCAATTTATAATGAGACCCGAGTTCCTTCCGAAGGAGGTCAGAACATCGAAGAGCACATTAAGAGATTTCTGAGGGGAAGTAAAGTACAGGAGGATGTCATCCGCGTAAAGCGAGATACGATCCTCAAAATCGGGAGTCCACCGAATGCCCTTCATAGAAGGCTCCCAACGGAGCCATTCAGCCAGGGGTTCCAAAGCGAAGGCAAAGAGCAACGGAGACAGCGGGCAGCCCTCCCGGGTGCCCCGCCCAAGAGTAAAGGTACCGGACACCTTCCCATTAACCACCACCTGAGCCAGGGGCTTCTCATAAAGAAGTTTAACCCAAGCGATGAATCCCAGGCCGAATCCAAACTTTGAGAGGGCCGCCCAAAGGTAGGGCCATTCAATGGTATCCAAAGCCATAGTAGCGTCAAGGGAAACTAAAATGGCTGACTCAGTGAGAGTCGCAGCCGTCGCGAGAACTCTGTGGAGTCTCCGAAGATTAAGGGCGGTGTTCCGATGGGGAATGAAACCGGACTGGTCCGGATGGACCAAGTCCCCGATCACCTAAATCATGCGATTAGCCAACAACTTAGCTAGAATTTTGGGTTCGGCATTAAGCAATGAAATGGGTCTATACGAGGCACAGCGATCACGCGGCTTACCCTCCTTGTGTATAACCACGATGGTGGCGAGCCGCTGATCAGCGGGAAGGGAACCAGAATCCAAAGCCTCCAGGAACATCCCCTTTAAATAGGGCGCTATTTCGTCGGGCCGCAGCTTATACAGTTCAATGGGTAAGCCATTGGGGCCCATTGCTTTGCCAGAGCGGAGAGAACGTATGGCAACCGCGACTTCGTCTACCGTAATGGGCGCGTCCATGAGGTCTCTGTCGTCCGCTGAGAGGCAGGGCAACGCGATGTCCCGAAGCAGTAACCGGGAGTCATCCTCGTCTCTAGCAGAGACCGAGGCATACACTGTTTGAAAGTGGTCGACGAAACAATCAACAATCCCAACTGGATCAGTAACACACTCGCCATCCGGCCTCTCAATCACAGGGACAACACGATTCTCTCTCTCTTTCTTGTCCAGCCACGCAATCAATTTACCAGCCTTGTCCCCCACATCATACAACCGGCCCTGTTGCTCTCTGTACATCCCCTTCGCCGCATCGGTGACGAGGGCTCTGTAATCAGCCTGCTTCAAGCTGAGGGAATGCAATGCTAAACGTGGCACTCCAGAATCGAGATCGTTCTCAAGTGCAGTTATATCAGTTTCAATGCGCACAAGTTCCTCATTTTTAGCCTTCTTGGCAGCAGCAATAAGTGACAGTGACTGCCCACGGATGACCGCCTTGAAAGCCTCCCACAGAGAGACAGAAGAAGAAACCGTCCCCACATTGTCATTGAAATAATGGTCAATAGCTTTCACAAGTTCGGAAAGGGTCTTAGGATTACAGAAATACCAAGGGTTGATGGGGGCCACTCTACCCGCACTGCCCACACCAACCCGAAACCGGAGCCACAAAGGAGAATGGTCAGAAATACCCCATGGAAAATGATGAACCTCACTAATGAAGGAGGATTGGGCTGATGGCAATAAGAAATAGTCTAGCCGGGAGAGGCTGCCATGCGCCCCGGAATGGAAGGTGTATTGACGCTGCGTTGGGTGCATCAATCTCCAGCTATCTATGAACCCAAAAGTTTCCAGTAGATCACTCAGCTACATTTGAGATTGGACCAAATCCCGGGGGGGGGAAAACGGTCAGCAGTACCAGAAACAACAGAGTTAAAGTCCCTCAGGTAGCCCCAGTATAACCCTACCCAGATCAGCATAAGTGGGGGCCCGTAGGCCCGGAGGGACATATATCGAGAGTATGGAGAGCGTCTTCCCCTCCCATCTACCTGTGAGGGCAGCATAGCACCCTCTATCGTCGAGTATCACCTCATCGATCTCAAAGGGGAGAGATGACCGGATGAGGATGCCCACCCCCGAGAGCCAGAAGTGAAACCAGAGTGAGCGACTAATCGGTATCCGCGTCTGTTCAAAGCATGACATACGTTACCGATCAGATGTGTCTCCTGTAGGAGAGCGATATCGGGAGAATGGCGTCTGAGGAACTGCAGCACCACCCCTCGCATTATCCTGTCTCCCAACCCATTAACATTCCAGGACATCAGTCTCAACTCACCACCCCCATCCCCAAGAGGGAAGCAGAGCACCCCACACACGAACCCAAACGACATGAGCAGGAAGTAAGAACAATACGAAGCCTTTTGAAAAGAAAAAACCACACACAATCCCCCCCACCGCCCCCCAACAGACACCCGTTACAACACCCCCCACCCTGCACCCCTGCGTAAGACTTAGAAGCCACCCCAACTTGCAGTGTGCCTGTCGCCCCATAGTGAAACTACTCTACACAAAGAACCCAGGAGGAGAAAGAGTCCCCAGTAACCCCCGCCACCCTCAGGCCCAATCAAAATAAGAACGAGAGAACCAATGTCCAGACTCAGCTGAGAAAGAAGGAAAGTTCAGACATCAGGATCCACAGTGTCATTCCTGCTCCCACAAGCGACCGTCGGCACCGCCGGGGTGCTCAGTTCGATCATCCCTTTTTGGCAATGACTCAAACCAGTCACTAACACTGTCCGGGCGATCAAAGAAAAACGTTCGTTCTCCATATTCTATACGAAGTCTGGCCGGAAACAGCATGGCATACTTGAGTCCCAGGTCCCGCAGCCGTCTCTTGACTCCCTGAAATCCCATCCTCTGCCTTTGAACGAAAGGGGTAAAGTCGGGATAAAAGTTCACAGAGGTATTTTCGAACTTCACAGGGCCTTTGTCCCGGGAAGCTTGTAGGATAGCGTCCCTGTCCCTAAAGTGGAACAACCTAGCAACGATGGGTCTCGGGGGGGGGGCTTAGCCTTTTCTCCAGGAACCCGATGTGCTCGCTCAACCGCGAAGAATTTGGTAAGCCCGGGGGGAGCAAGATAGTTCGAGACCAGATCTTCCACTAGGAGGTCAGTAGCAGAGAGGTCGGGATTTTCAGGAACACCAATAATGCGCACGTTATTGCTTTGGGACCGATTTTCATAATCCTCCAGCCCACGGGCCATCATATCATGTGAGGAGCGCAGGTTCCCAACCTCAGTTTGGACTTCCGTAACATCAGCAGTCAGGCTGGAAGCCTTCAGATCCAACTCCTTAACCCTCTCATTAGTCTTCGCCAGGTCAGCTCTAATCAGCGTGACGTCCACGGCCACCGTGTCTATCTTGGAGGCAAGAGCCTCATATTGCTGTCCCATGGAGGTCTTCAGACCGGTGATGGCACTCATGACATCCTGCAACGATAATTCTGTTGCGGCAGAAGCAGCCTTAGGATCGTCAGGCGAACGGCAAGCACTGCTGGGGGATCCCTTTAGTTGAGAATAGTGGTCCATAATGTTAGTCTGGGATGGGCCTCCACGGAGAGGTGTCTTGGTCTTGCGTTTCTCCATCTCGTGTCTGGCGGCCATATTGGAATAGGGACCCCGGAGGGGTCGACACGACCTGGTGAAAATGGCCGGGCGTGTTGTGGGCAAAAAGCAACGAAACTGGACCAAATGAACGCAAATGCCAACAATGTTGAAGACACGGTGATCAGATGAGATGGCAATCCGCAGTGTAGCGAAACAAAGCAGGATCAGGAGTCGATCTGAGCGGTGTTTCAGTCCATCTGCGCCGGGAGTAGGAAGCGAAACCGAAAGTTAGGCAGGGGCCGTCCAGGGGGAGAACCCCCTTAGGCCGTTGTTGTTCAACTACTCCCCGGCCTGCAAATCAACTGAGCCCCCGGTCTCACCTCGGGGCGGGCCGTGAAAGTTACAGACGATGTAAAAGTGGACCCAAGAATCCGATTTCGATTTTTCAAAGAATGTTGAAGTCAGCCAAAGTTCGCCTTCAAAAGCCCATCTTCAAAGTCAGGATATAGTAAGGATAAATACCAAGGGCGGCGCGGGTCTCGGGAGCTCCTCGCTCACACGACCATCTTGTATGCTCGCGAAGCTCCTCCAACCCAGTACTTTTTTTTAAAACCGAAGCGGGAGCCCACCCTGCCAGTTCTGGCCCCCGCGTGAGGCCGCTGCCGAGAACACAGAGGATCTACAAGAGGGGCCGCCGCGCTGCCCTTCGTGGACCTGGATGCCAGGCAGAGCAGCCTGGTTGTGGGCGTGGCGCTCCGCAAGAACACGGAAGCAGACGAGAGCCTACCCCGTGCTCCTGTAGAAAAAGGAGAAAGGAAGCAGACGGGAGCCTACCCCGCGCTCCTTGGACCAAAAGAAGGAAGAGACCGCCAGGTGAGGAGGGGCCCAGGGGTGGGAGAGAGACGATGAACATTGTTGGTGCCTGCCCCCACCCGCCAGAACCCAGAGAAAACTGCCGGTGCGCCCCCAGTGATTGAGGGGAAGCTGAATGCACCGCCTTGTTGATGCTGCTCGAGGCACATTGTCGGTGCTTGTGGCATTTTCTCAGCTGCGCTGCAGAAAAAGGCAGCTGCAACATTTTGGGCCCTTCTCCAGTCTAATCTCCAATAAGAGACCCGTGCTATTTCCCGTGTTGGCAAGATTTCATTACAGTTGCCCCGCGTGACAGTGGGCAACTGCAACATTTGGGTCCCAGGGCGGGACTCCTATGTGCACAGTGCCCATCCTCATTGCTTGTGGGGCAATGTTTTGGGCGCCAGAGGCACAGTGAGTGCCAGGACTGCCAGTGCATTCCCACAGCTGCCCTGCGAAGTGCAGGCAGCTGCAATGTTTGGGCCCATTTATTTTGTTAGAGTCCTAGTGGAGGACAGAGGGTGCCAGTGCCCATCTTTTTGGATTTCACAGCTGCCCAGCAAGTAGTGGGCAGCTGCCACGTTTAGGCCAGCATTCCTTTGGGGGCATTTCTGAGTGAGGTAGGAGTGAGATGCATTCCTCTGCCCTGACATTTGGGACATAGGGCATTTGAGCCCCTGAGAAGGCCAGTTGGCCAGGGGGACTAATAGGTTTGTAGGGTGCCAGACCCTAAGGTGATTAATGAGTATGAGGTCTATCCTAATGTGTTTATGCCTAATGAGATAGTGTAATGTGTGAATGCCCAAAGTGATGCAGACATAATGTGCTTACTACAGGTGATAATGCTGAGATCATCATGGTATCAGTAGTTACTGGTTGTTTCATTACTTGTGGTTTACTTACCTGTACTGATGGTTATGACCAGGGCCTGATTGGCATGGTCCTGTATATAATCCCCTGTGAATATTGCCTAGTGCCAGTTGGCACAGTGTATATTATGTGATTATGCTTCTAATGTGTTTATGACAATACAAACGATATTTATTATATAACCTTGTGTGGAGTTCCTTTTGTGGTGTGCCTAGGGTGTTGCTGCTGTGTGTATGTGTGTTGCGCAAACGCTTTACACATTGCCTCTGGGATAAGCCTGACTGCTCGTGCCAAGCTACCAAGGGGATGAGCAGAGGTTATCTTTGGCGTGTAACTCCCTTGCCCTGACTAGAGTGGTGGTCTCTGCCTGGCTTTGGCGCAAGCCTTAGCCAACAAGAGATCCCATTTCTAACATTGGTGATCAGCGTTGAGGATAGGATTTGCATTTGCGCAGTACCACAGCGACAACTGGTTGCACTACAATCCCTGCATTTAGATAATCACGTGTTTGGGGATTATTGTTTCCGAGTTTTATTTGATTTTTTCTCCTAAAAGTGTCATTTTTGAATTACGTACCCCTGTTGCAGCTCTTGCACCTAGGTCTCCTGTGTTGCATGTGTCTCTGAGCGTCCTGCCAAAATGGAGTCTGCCTTTAATATCTATGGTCTGGTTAGATACAGTATGTGGGAGTTGGTGGGGTTCTGTGAGGAGAGAGACATAGCAGTGAATGGGTCAGACACCACGTCAAAACTTCGGGAAAACCGGATCCAATGGCAAAAGGACGAATGGGAACGTGAGAGCAATGAGGAGATGAGGACCCTGGCCGCACACTAAGAGGGTGGTGGGTCTGAGGGGGGCCCTGTGGAGTCTGAAGGGGAGGAAGAAAATGACAGCACAAGGACGCTAGTAGAAAGTGAGGACCCCATAGATAGGGAGTCTCTAGCTGGGTCCAGTGTCGGGGGCAGTGCCCCATCCCTTTCCCTATCCCCAGAGGAGTGGGTAGATAGGAAGGAAGAAATGGATCATCAGCTGGCTTTGGAGAAGCTCAGGTTAGAGCATGCCAAGGAGATAGCGCAGCTTAGGGTGGAGGAGAAAAAACTAGAGACTGAAAGGGTCTTAGCGCAGGAGAAGATGGCGGAGGCTGAGAGGGCCTTCACCAGGGAGAGATTAGCTCTGGAGGGTAGATTATCCCGAGGGCAGCTGTGGTTTTCTGGATTCACCAGTGAGGGTGGGATCCAGTGGTGGCAGCGATATGGAGTCCAGTGCAGGAAACCCCATTCCCAGTTCCCAAAGTATAGTACCTTGTTCCCAAGAAGAGGAGTACAGGTTTAAGTTCAGGGGCAGTAAGAAAACTGTCTCACCAGTCTTGGGGGGAGTTTGCGGATGAATGTTATGATGCACTGGTTGATTGGGCGACGGTTTACCCGGAACATGATTTTGAGGGACTGATCAATATAATTATCAAAGAGCACATGCTCAGTCGTTGTTTGCCGAGGTTGTGCCAACACCTGTTGGAGTGTGAGTCCATTAATCCTTGGGAACTTGCACAGGAGGAAGACTTCTGGGTAAGGGCCCGAAGTTCTGCCAAGGCATTGGAGAGTTATTCCAAAAGTAGTGGCTTGCGTATCTTCCCGTCCTGTGTGGGGGAAGAGGTTCAGTGTAAACCCAGCTAGGACCCAGTGTAGTGGGAGGGGTGTAGGGGCTCACATCCTGTCTCAGTGGAGTAGGAGTGAGTGTGGGACTGTGTGTCCCCAGGTGCCCGAAACCCAGTCTCAGGGCCTGGAGGGATCCCTAAGGGAACACCAGGTTGAGGACCTAGGCTGTACTAGGAAGCCATTTGAGGGGGATCTCCTAGTGTCAGGAGACCCTGGAGCGTCTGTAAACGGAGCTCCATTGGTTCTCGTGTCTGGCAGTCCCGCTCCAGTTGGGAGGGTGCAGAAGTCTGGATTGAGGGTTGAGAAAAGGATGTGTTCTCCAGTGGAAGAACCAGTGGGTCAGGGGCCAGTCAAAAGGGCTGAGTAACCGATGAATGGCAATGGTGACACCACTACTGTCCCGGGGGATCTTCACGTGCTGTCAGATGAACAGGGGTCGGGAGATCTGCGCCAGGCAGACTTTCACATGACCCATGAGTCATGTGTTACCCTCATGGGGTTGAGGCTGTGTGCATCCCCAGAAGTCCTTGCGTACACAACAAGTGTTCAACCGCAGGGGTTGGTCCCTGGGTTGGGAGAACAGGTTCAGGATCTGCCTGACCTGGAGGGAGGGACATCTGTAACCAGTGTCCTGACCAGTTTGGCTTCCAGGGGTACCACTTCAGGTGGGAGGGTGCAGAACTCTGGAAGGGGGTGCAGAGGGAGGGAGCCCTCACCTCTGACCCCGGTGCAACCTGAGGGTTTAGACCCTAGGTTGGGAGACCAGTTGCTGTAGAGAGTTCCTGAACTGGTGGGAGAGTTGTGTTCTGGGGGGCCTCTCAAAGGAGGAGAGTGCTGAACCCTAGGAAGAGAGGTATGGGGGAAGAGCCTCGCCCGTGACTTCTGGTCAGTCTGAGGGTGCGGGCCCTAGGCTGGAGGATCAGTGGCTGTCCAGAACTGCCCTGATGAGGGGAAGAGTGGAGAATGGCTACTATGTGCCAGGGGTAACTACCCCCACTCTCTGGATGGGCAAGGACCAGTGGCATCTGGGTGGTCTAGGGCCTGGTCCTGGCCGCGGACTGCTGGGGAGTACCAGTGGGGTAGCCTAGTTAGACAGCTATGGAGTACCAGTGGGGTAGCCTAGTTAGACAGCTATGGAGTACCAGTGGGGTAGCTTAGTTGGTCCTGAAAGCTTTTACAAAGGGTACCACATGGGTTCACAGTGGCGTAGAACAGGTTGGTGTCCTAACTGAAACAAATTCGATCCTTCATGAGTGACTTCCAAGGTATATCATCGGTAAGCACGTAAGCCCTGTAGAGATGAGATAAATGCCGGCGTAGAATGTAGAGTTCTGACGTACACGCAGTGTAATCAAGACGTGTTCAACTACTATCCATGTGTGGCTTGGTTATTGGCGAGTACTTGGGCTGGCTGGAAGCTATAACTGGTGACAAGATAGGGGATACGAAGCCCGTACACTGAAAGCGCTCTTCCAGAAAGTTTGCTGTGGGCCAGCACACTGCTCGTGCGTGCCACGTGTGCCTCAGTTTAAGTGCCGAATCGATGCTGGCACTGGTGGAGTCTCAGCGCAGTGCCAGCCTGCTTAAAATGTTTAAAGATAATGACAGCGATACTGAAAGTCTACATATCGCTGGACAGGAACTGAATGAAACAGCTTCTAATGGAATATATGGCGACATTACGCAAAGTAATACTATTATGCTATGCGGAGTAAGAAAACTAAAGGTGGACAAGGAAAGCACACAGAAATAGTTCAGTACACATTACACTGAAATTCACATGCTATGAAGCCGAGATTAACCAAGTGTTTGGGAAAAAATATTTAAGCACACAATCTACCAACGTTATCTGCTTTCATGTACTTGTAAAGTACAAAGATTTATCTCCTTCCCGAAACCATCAACAAATCATTGTCTCTCAACATGCTGGAGAGCAGTCCCAGAAAGAGGGCCGGGTTGGGTTTGCCGAGTTTCCCCAGACGAAGCGGCCCACCACCAAAGCTGCTGCATAAGGGGCCCAGAACAACTCCTTAGAAAGCCATAACATACACAGCTCCGATGGAGATCCAGGACGAGATCCAAGCTCCAAAAGTCATTGAGGCTGACCCCGAAGCCAGCGCATCACGAGGCGCTAGAGAAACTCTGTCTGATCAAGTTCCACAGAAGGTGCCTGAGAGACCACTACTGTCCTCTAATGTATACACGGCTACTGCATTCTTAAAACCGCCAACTGCGTTTGATATTGCAAAAAAACAGAATATTGGCGATAGATGGATGGATAGAGACTTTTGAAGAGTTCATAGATGCAATAGATGAAAAGGAGTATAAAGTGCTCAACCACAAAGAAACCCCTGCAACTATCATGTTTGGAAGAGTCATGACAACCAAGGTTTCCAAATGGGAGGAGCTGGGTGTGACAGGGGATATATCTGCATTCATCTGCATGCTGATAGTCTTCTTGGGCTGGGGGAGAGGTGATTCACACTTTCATTTGAATGGGTTGTGTCCTGCCCTCACTCAAAGTGCTGATTTACCCCCTACAGACCGTCCGGAGCCAGGAATGGGCTGCAAGGGACTGTTGCACACTTCTGAGGGTTCATTTGAAAACACCCGTTCATCAAAGAAATTTTTGAGTATATGTACTGGAGCTCTGATCCCATGTTTTTAGACGCTGCTTGGGACTTGTAGACAGACACTGTTGGCTCTACAAACTGCTCATTGCCATGAGGACTGCTGTGCTGTCAGGAGCAACCACCATTACGACTAACTGCCTTGTTGTGTTGGCCTGCTGCTGCTGGGCTGCAGAAGGGACTGCCAATTTGCAACCTAACTGTATGTGCTGTCTGCTCCCTGCCACCTCATTTTGTGCCCCGAAGTGCTCTCCAAGGGCTTGTTTGCTTGCCCCCTGTTCTTTCGAGATCTCAGCGCCATCAAAGACCTTGTTGCCTCTTTTCTCCAAGACTTCTGCTGGGTGAGCCCATTTTACAAGGGCTAGCATGTTGCACAGTTGTACCGGTTGCAGGATCGCAGGGCACGGCATCTCTGGCGGGGATCGCTGTTAAACTGTACTGGGAGAGCCGGTTAAAAAAGCTAGCACTGGGCATGTGGTCTAGGAAAATAGAGGAGGGACTCACGATAACTGTGTGGCGGCCATTTTGGATTGGGAATCGGGTACCTAGGACACAGTGGCCATCTTGGAGTGGAGAAATAAGAGGTTGTGAAGTGGTAGTGGTGGTGACGTGAGTTACAGTGAAAAATTCAAAAATGTATTAACAATGTACATTCAAAAGCAATTCAACTATTAGGAAATGGAGACAGATGATCGCATTGAGAGAATATTTTCTATCCATAGATGGAGACAGAACATTTCTTTGACACAGTGATTTCTAACCAGACATATCGTGGGGATGTTTGCACATTCAGTTAGAGGAGTGTTGTCCAATCCTCAAGGCGGTTGAGTCCCATGCGGATACTGTTAGTCCTTAGTATCCAATGGAGCTCCTCCTTGTTTAGAAGTTGTGACACATCCGCAACACGTGGTGGTGGTTTGATCTGTGTGATAATTGTCCAAGTCAAGTCTCTTTCATTGTGTGCCTTTTCCATAAAGTGTTCCACCAAGGGGGCGTTTTCCGTGTTGCATCTTATTCTGCTCCGGTGCTGCCCAATGTGAAGCTTTATTTTCTGGGTGGTTCGACCTATATATATTTTCATACATGGGCAAAAGATTGCATACACAACATTTGATGAATTACAATTAGTAAATTGTTTTCTTTCGAACTTGATTGAGTCAAATGAAAAGGTTTTGCCTTCAATAGTGGAGTCACAGGCTACACAGTTGCCACATTTCGTGTGGCCAGTTAGTGCGGGTTGTCCCCATACATCATTTAATGTAACTTTGGGTGTGGGTTGTGGGAGGGACGCTCGTACCAGGTGGTCTTTGATATTTTTGGCCCGTTTAAAAGCGAACATGGGGCGTTCTAATTGTAGTTCCCCTGCATTCAGTACTGGCCAGTGCTTCAGTATGCTGTTCCTTAGAGAGTTTGAGGCTGGTGAGAAAGTAGTTACGCAAATGAGTCTGTCTTGGATCTTTTTGGGCTTGGGCTTCTAGCAAGTACCCTCTGTTCCTGAGTTTATTGCTGAGAATGTTAGCCTTCTTAAAATAATCTTCCTTAAAGTAACAATTCCTTCGGAT
Organism: Lissotriton helveticus; assembly: GCF_964261635.1. NCBI lineage: Eukaryota > Metazoa > Chordata > Amphibia > Caudata > Salamandridae > Lissotriton > Lissotriton helveticus. The sequence goes on from NC_136057.1 coordinate 126,255,126, forward strand.
ACGCAGGAACTGAGAGTAAGGTTGGGAGTCTCTCAAGGCACGGGGATGATGGCTGTTGTAGGTTAACAGATTATTACGCTCAGTCGGTTTACGATGGAGAGTAGTGGTCAGGCGGCAATCTGTGTGTTTAATGTCAAGATCAAGGAATGGTATCGAGTCTTTACTCATGGAGAGCATGTATTTTAGCCCACCACTGTCGTTGAGCCAGTGTAGTAGGTGGATGAGATAATCTGTAGAATCTATCCATAGTAGAAAGATATCGTCTATGTACCGTTTCCACAGGGCTATGCCACTGTGGAAAGGATTCGAGGGGTCAGGATACATGATGTTTCGATGTGGTCCATGTGCAGAATGGCCAGGTTGGGAGCAAAAATAGCTCCCATAGAAGTTCCACGTACCTGGCCATAGAATTGTCCCTCAAAAAGAAAGAAATTCTTAGTTAAACACATTTCCAGTAGTTGCAAAATGAATAGTGAGGGGTTATTATGTGGGCGCGGTCGTGTATTCAGAACTTTTTCAATTACCCGAAGAGACTCAAATTGAGGGATGTTGGTATATAATGACTCCACATCCAGCGTGCACATGGTGCTGGGTGTGGGGTCAAACGGATGGTCCTCAATCATGTTTATCATGGACATGCTATCTTTTATGTAGCATTGGGTGTCCGGGACAAACTGTTTAATGAAGAAGTCAATGTAATGTCCGAGGGGCTCTAACACGGAGCCACACCCCGAGACAATCGGACGACCAGGTGGACTGTCGGAATTTTAATGAATTTTGGGGAGGCAGTAAATCACCTGTATTCTGGGGGCTCTTGTGTTATGGAATTCATGTTCCTTTTTGGATAGATATCCTGATTCGAGTGCCTCGTTAGTGACATCATGAATCATCTTTTGTATTTCCTCTGTCGGGTTGCTTGGAAGTTTACAGTAATGTTTGGTGTTCTTGAGCTGACGGAAGATTTCGTTCCGGTAGTTGTCTAGTTCTTGGATCACAATTCCACCCCCCTTGTCAGCCGCTTTAATAACAAGGGATGGGTTGTTTTTAAGAGATGCAAGGGCGTTTTTGTCATTCATGGAAATGTTATATGGAATGAATGATTTCTGTTTTTCCAGGGTGGTGAAGTCATTCAGAACCAGTTTCTCGAAGGTGGGAATTTCAGGTGGAATCATTCCTCCAGTGGGAGAAAATTTCGAGGGTGGTTTGAAGGGAGTGTTGGCATGCTTCAAGTGTGATGGGTTCAGAAGAAAAAAGCTGTGAAGCCTGATTTTTCTGAAAAATCTAAGTAGCTCGGTTTGGGTATCAAGGTAGTTCGGGCGAATGGTAGGAACAAATGAGAGTCCTTTGTTGAGCAGTGACATTTCACCACTGGACAGTGTGTGCTGGGTAAGATTGAAAATAGGGAGAAGTGCATTATCTTGTTCAGTTATATTACTGAGACTGACAGGTTCATTGGTTACCATCGGTAGTGTTGCCGACGGGTAAAGCGTTCGCCTGGGGGGTTGGGAGGGTTTGGCCATCTCTGTGGTTGTTTTCCTCTCCCGACTCCTAGAGGTTTGTGCTGGACTCTGCCTCGGCCTAAAAAATTCCTGTGGGAAGGGCCTGGGCTATCGCTCTGGTCAGATGAATCTACCGAGCTATCGGAGAGTCCCACAAAGTTTTGGCGTCGGTTGAACCGATCCCAGGGTCTTTGGTTCTGAGGTCCACTGTAGGAGCGGTTGATGTAATAGTCTTTACTGAGGTATGGATATGTTCTCTCTTGGGAGAAGCTTTTAATATCCTTTTGAACTTTTATAGTTTTTTTATTGAGTTCAAATTTATGGAAGTCCTCAATAGTTTTTCTGTATTTGTTCAAGAAGTTTTTTGGCCTCAGTGTTAGTGGTTTTATCCTTGAGTTGTTTCTCAAGTTCGCGTATTTCAGTAATTACTTTTTGTAGCTCTTCTGTGGCAATATCAATCCCCAGCAATGTTGTAAACGTATCTAGGACCCTAATTAAATATTTCCGATTCATGCCCTTATGTGGTTATAACAAATAATATCCTTATAAAGGCATAAGAATCATATCCATATTTAGCCATAGCCAATGCAGTCCAAATACGGCAAGGCTACTCCCATAGACTCCTAGAAAGTACAACGCGTTCTATAAACAAACCAAGCCTCCAGCAGCCCGGGAATTCCCCCTGCTTTTGTTTTGATTTGTGCAAGAACTCCTGGAGTCCAGAAAGAACTGTAAGTTCTTAGTGACGTCTTATGTCCAACCTTACGTCAAACTCTGCACCTTTCAGGTATAAATATACCAGCATTTGCCTTAAGCAAACACACGGTGGTTTGGAGCAGAGCGGGTATCTACTTGCCCGACGCCCAGCTGATGCGAGTGCTCAAGGAAGCCGACCCTCCCATTTGACTCACTGAGAGAGGCGCTGTCTTTTCTCCTGCCGAGAAATTTAGCTCCAGTGTTTCCAGTCACCCTTGCGGGTTGCTGGGAGATCGAGTCCTGAGAAAGAGATGCAAGACCTCCTTCATTCTATAAACAAGGTACGGAGCTCATTAGATCCTTAGAGAATTCTTGATGCAGATTCTTGGCAAAACTATCTTAACTTACTTACTCCTTCCCACGTATTAGGCTTAGGTCAGGTACACCGAGGTAGGCGTATTTTAGAAACACCAGTTGAGCACGTTTAGTCAACCTTTTATCATTGTATGTAATTTATGCATTTTATCCATTTTAAGTATCATATGGCTCAGAAACCATATCAATGCTTTTACAGTATTATTTCATAATACTCTTTTTACTGAACGCACTTTACTTTATGAAAAGTATTGCAATTGTGGCAATTCATTTCTCTTGCATGAGAAAGAAGACTGCTCAATAAATAACACCTTGTATTGAAAACGCCTGTCTCTCTATTTCTCTGCACTCTGGTGAAACTAAGCATGCACGATTGACTGAGTGAAATAGCTGTCTATTGTTTTCACACGATTCTGGAGATATACTCCTTATTCTGGAGGGAGCAAAGTTGTCATGTGTATGCGGTTGTCAGAAACTAATCCCTTCTTGTCTATTCAGGAAAGTTAACTCCTCCTGTTCACCCGAGAAAGTTTCTAGTGACCTCCGAGCTAGCTGGCATTCATAATTAAGTCTAACATATTCAATAGAGACCTAGTCGACCTCAGTCCTAGATCTAAACTATCGTTTATGTTATTCCAATGCGCAGAGCCTATTGGGAATATAGGAACTACACTACAGCACCATCCAGTGCCGGGAGCATGTTGTGCTGATATAGCTGAAGCCGTGAAGGTATTTCAAGTTATCTGTGAAGACACCCAGAATATTGCGAACTTGCAGGCCAACTGGGATGGTATTAGCCTTTAGGTAATCTGTCAAGAGTTTTATCAGGAGAGATAGTCTTATTTCTTTTTTTATTATTTTTTTCAGTTCTTCAACCAGTGAGGTACATGGGTTCGTTTGGGGTATCTACTGAGTCTGTCAGAAGGGAGGGGCCCTCTAGGATTTTGTTAATATAGTCAAGAGTGTAAAGAGGTGGGTGGTCAGACATGCCTAGCCTAAGCAACAAGAAACGCAAGAGTGTGTGTGAAGGGCGGAAGGAGGGAACAAAAGGGTGGTGCTGGGAAAAACCCCTTGAGACAGGGGTGAGGATTCACAATCCCTTGCAATCGTGGGATTGCGCTACATATAGTTATGAGAAACAAGGGTCCCAAAGGTAGTACACTAGGGACCTTGGGCGTTAACTTATTACAAAAAACAGTGGACCCTAGTAGTTTGGGGGATCAAGGTAAGGATAGACACAAACTGAATAGTATATATTGCTCCCTTCTGCACAAGGTAAAACTTTGTGCATTACAGGACAGTGCACCATGGGCCTACAGTGCAGCGCTCTGACCAGGGGAGTGCCTTTGTGCATTCTAGGGAAGTGCTCCATATTTTACAAACCAGCATGTGGTGAGCGTTTTTTCTCCAGTGAGCACAGCGTTGTTTCCCCTGGAGGCATTACCATAGAAACAAACACGTCCTTGAGCCAGCGTGCTCACTGCAGCTGAATTGTATTGTGAACCTCACCCCCGGAGTCTGGCAAGATATCGCCATCGTCAGATGCCACCAAGAACAAACTAGTGTGGCCCCTCTGGTCGTGGTCCTGAAGACTTGTACTGCTCTGAGGTGGTACAGTGCAGAGTCTAAGGCTGCAGAGCTACTGGAGCTGCACAAAGCCTTCAAGGCAGGCCTTTCAACGGCACGTTGTTCTGTAACATTTGGCGGGCCTGCATTCTGAGGCAAATTCCAGCCGGCCTCGCCCTCTGGTTTTAACGTGTATACGGCACGAAGCTCACAACATCGGGTCCCACTCCCGAGACATGACAACATTTTTAGCAAGTTACAGATGCCCTGAGGACAGTGACCCTGCACCCACAAAGGTACTGTGAGGTGGGTTGGGTCCAGAAGAGTGGTAAAGCCGCCCTGCTCTCCTTCACAGCATTGTCTCTGCTCTGGAGATGACCTCAAGAATGGCGCAGGCCGTCCATAGAGGAGAACAGCTGTAAGACTCAAGCTCAGTTACTGTTTAGCGTTTAGTAGGTGCTCCTGCGCCCTAAGTTTGGTTTCTAAATGCAGTCACTTCAACCACGTTTACTACAGTTACCATATGACGTGTAATAGGAGCACAGGTTCGCTGTGACCTATGTTTTCATAGTAATGTGTGTTTTTCTCTGTCAAACCTGTCTTATTTGCACTAAGGGTGTGATTTAAGTCATTATGGTCTTGTTTGATGTACAATATAGAATCTATTTTTACTTAATCCTGCGTGGATTCCCTTTTGTGGTTTACTCACTGTGTTGCTGCGCGAGTGTGTTGCTCAAATGCTTTGCACATTGCCTCTTTAAACTAGCCTGACTGCTCTGCCCCAAGCTACCAGAGGGTGAGCGCAGGTTATCTTAGGTGTGTATCTGGCTTACCCTGACTAGAGTGGTGGATTCTGCCTGGCTTAGGTGCCTACCCTAGCCAACCAGAAACCCCATGTCGAACAGTGGTTTTTGTGAATCACTTGATTTCCCAGCATGCTCCTGCTGCAGGACCAGGTCAACACACTTTGTGTAGGAGGACTAGCCTCCATTTGTGTCTCAAAGGGAAGTGTGACTCTTCTTCTTAGAACATACATTATTTTCTCTGCATTGTAACTGTTCACCTCTCCATATTATAACAATGCAGCTTTTTCAAGAAATATTTTCTTCATGCAATTTTCAATGTTTTTCTATTTTGCAGAACAACAATCACATCTAGAAAATATGAATGGGAAAGAAAGCCATAAAGGTTCCGGAGGCAAGATTAATTTTACTCAACATATCTACTTAAATAAACGTCACAGAATGCACAGGAGGGAGAGATGCTTTGCTTGTAATGTGTGTGACAAAGGATTTATCAATGAGACACTTCTTGTGAGACACAAAAAAGGACACACCAGCCTCAGGCCATATCCCTGCGAAACGTGTAAAAAGTGTTATACTCAAAAGGCAACTTTTTTACAGCATCAAAGAACACACACTGGAGAGAGGCCGTATCACTGCACTGTGTGTTCCAAGCGCTTTGCTCAAAAGAAAGGCCTTGTACGGCATCAAAGCGTACACACAGGAGAGAGACCTCATCAAAGCGTACACTCAGGAGAGATGCCTCATCAAAGCGTACACACAGGAGAGATGCCTCATCACTGTACAGTGTGTTCCAAGCGCTTTTCTCAGAAGGCAACCCTTGTACGGCATCAACGCGTTCACACAGGAGAGAGACCTTATCACTGTACTGTATGTGCAAAGAGCTTCACTCAAAAGCAAATTCTCCATGAGCATCAACGCACACACACAGGAGAAAAGCATTATCGCTGCACCATGTGTGAGAAGAGCTTCAATCAAAAGGCAAATCTACCTCGGCACCAAAGAAAACACACAGGGGAGAAACCTTATCATTGCACTGTGTGTTCAAAGTGCTTTTCTCGGAAGGCAACCCTTGTGTTGCATCAAAGAACACACACAGGAGAGAAGCCGTATCACTGCATTGTGTGTTCAAAGCACTTTGCTTATAAGGAAAGCCTTGTGGTGCATCAAAGAACACACACTGGAGAGAAGCCGTATCACTGCACTGTGTGTTCAAAGCGCTTTTCTCAGAAGGCACACCTTGTGTTGCATCAAAGAACACACACAGGAGAGAAGCCGTATCACTGCACTGTGTGTTCAAAGCGCTTTGCTTATAAGGGAAGCCTTGTAGAGCATCAACGCATACACACAGGAGAAAAGCCTTATCGCTGCACCTTGTGTGAGAAGAGCTTCAAGCGAAGGACAACTCTACTAAAGCACAAACTAATACACACCAGAGAGAGACCTCATCACTTCACCATGTGTGAGAAGAGCTTCAATCAAAAGGCAGATCTACTACAGCACCAAACAAAACACACCAGGGAGAAACCTTATCATTGCACTGTGTGTTCAAAGCGCTTTTCGCAAAAGGGAGGCCTCGTACGGCATCAAAGAGCACACACAGGAGAGTGGCCTTATCACTGCACTCTGTGTTCCAAGCGCTATGCTGATAAGGGATCCCTTGTACGGCATCAAATCGTACACACAGGAAAGAAGCTTTATCACTGCATTGAGTGTTCCCAGCGCTTTGCTTATAAGGGAACACACACAGGAGAAAAGCCTTTGCGCTGTACTGTGTGCGAGAAGAGCTTCAATCAAAAGGCAAATCTACAAACGCACCAACTAATCTAATTTCTTTATAAATGTGCTGAGCGTTTCTCACTGCTAGTTGATTCTATTGTACCAATCGAATATAGGATTCATTTACCACCTCTCTCATGCATTACATGAGGGCACAGCCTCAACGCTCTCACACTGCCTTACAAAACACACACTAAACTACTACTTACACGTCACAACAACTTTGAGCTCCCAGCTAGGGCTCTCAGCACAGCCCCCTATTTGCAGATGCCAAAGTCCTAACAAATCGAAGCCCGTAGCCCCTCTGCAGCGCACAGAGGTACTCGCCTCATGGAACGGACTTGCTTCCATCTTCAGCCCAGGTGCTGTTCGCTCTTTGTGGTGCGTGATTAACGTTGGAGCTGCAGAAAGAAACGTGGGCTCTTTTCCCTTCCCATCATACCTTTTACCACATATGTTTAAGAGTTAGTAGTTGAACTGTGTTTATTGCAGATGTATGTAGACATCTTTTCCTAAATAAATCCTGCTGTATCTTTCATTTCAATGGGTTCGAGTCAGCATTCTGTTCATTTAAGATCCCCTCCTATAGGGCGCACATTTCTTTTTTTGTCGCTCTGTAAGCTCTACAGCACTCAGGCTTCGGTAGTGAAGAGTGCTGCCGCAACCAACTGGAAAGCAGCGAACCCACCAAGCAGCTCGTATCTATGTGTGCCGCCAGGTATAACTTGATTTACCTCTTGTAAGGAGTTAGTACTGTGTCCAGACTGATTTTTTAATTGATTTTTTTCATCCCAGCCCTTTTTTGCTTTCCTCATTCGAAGAATGCAAAATACAACAAGACTTAGGGCAGGATGTACTAGCATCAGGAATACCGATTTCCTAATTGTAATTCTCTCTGAGTTGTAATTTGGAAATCGGAATTCCTAATGTATGAAACTCTTTTGAGTTTCATTAGCGATTGCTAGCGAGATTCAAATAGACCTACCTCATGCATATTATTGTGGTAGGTCGCAATTTGAGACCCATTAGGAATCATAGCCATCACAGAGATGGCAGCCTGCTGAGGACAGCAGACCACCATGTATATGATTGGTTTTTAATAAAGCAGTCTGTTTTTTTTTTATGCAGCCCGTTTTCCTGAAAGGATAATGGGATGCATTTAAAAAGAAAGAAAATAAGCTTTTTCGTTTAATTTTTTAAGAGTAGACAGTGGGGTCCGTGGGACAGCAGCTGCTCTTAAAAATATTTGTTTTCCATTCTTCAAAGGACCCGTACCTATTTGCAAATGGGTTACCACCTCCTTCAGGGAGTCAGTAAAATGTGACCTTAATTCGGTCGCAAAACATTCATACAGCCCATTCAGATTCAGTAATTGGAATAAATGCCGTTAGCACGCCCCTTTTAAATACCAAATCACAAACACTAATTGCAAGTATGTAGCGTGTTACTGAATCACAATTTGTATTTGGTGCATTTGTAAAAGCATTTTTGTGGTTGGGCGTTTCCGACTGCAAAAATGCTTTGTACAAGTGGCCCCTAATGATTTACTCCCCCAGCAGGAGAACTAGTCAATAGGGCACTACACTAATGGTGCAGCGCCAGCTTTGCACGTGTGCAGCAACAGCAGTGGCCTGAGTCCCGGTACATGTTGTTTTTTTTAAAACAAATGAATCACTGCAAGCATTCATTTATTTGTGCTCCTCGTGATTGCAGATATCTCTTTCAGCCTTAGGATTGGAGCTAATATTTTGTTTGAAGTCCATGTTCGTGTTTTCCCAGCGGACGGCAGAAGCTCCTGCTGTTCTCGGTCCATTCATCACACACTCCTGCTGGTGCGTGCTGACTCTTCATGCTTCTGTGCACTTTATCAATGGTGCAGCAGGTGCAGTGGCACAGGGTCCCAGGACTGTGAGGGCCCGTTGACCCTGTAAATTACTGTATATTAGCAGCCCAACAACAGTCAAATTGCTGATTTCCTTTGCTTGCACCTGAGCTCATGGCATCCTGGTCTTTTCACAAATATGCATAAACCCGAGCAGGACGGCTGTACGCTTTGGAAGGAGAGTCGATCTCTCCAGGACCATGCTCAGATAAAATGATCATTATTACGAGTCACTGCACTGCCGACGCCTGAGCAGCAGCGAACCCTTCGTCTACCTCTTCTTGGTTCATGCATGACTTCATTCTACCTAAGTAAGGTTCCCGTATGTTTCATTTAACAACACAGTTTGGTTCCTAAATGCAACTGAAACGATCGGGGCAGATTTACAAGCCCCATGCGCCTCTTTTACGCCGTCATTGCGTTACTTTTGTGACGCAGCGGTGGCGCAAAAGATGCGCCATGGTGCGGGGTATTTACAACGTGACGCATCTGGGAGATGCGTCACGTTGTAAAGCCCTGCGCCATAAGGAGGCGTTCCGGCGTAGGGGAGGTCGTTCCTGCGCAGGAACGCCTCCTAAAAGTGGCTGAGTGAAATCTACAAGATTTCACTCAGTCACTTTTAGGCCAATGCTGCGTCAAAACCCTGAGCCTGCATGAAGCAGGCATAAGGCTTGACGCAGCATTGGACAGATAGGGCCCCCCAGAGCATTGCTGAAGTTGCGTCTTGCTTGCGACGCAACTCCAGCAATGTGCCGCCTTTACGGCACAGATGTGTCATGCATCTGTGCCGTTTTTGCCCCATGGAGTGCCGCATTGTAAATGCGGCGCACCATGGGTGGCGGAGCTGTGGCGCACAATAACTGGCGCATCCCTGGGGTTGCGCCAGTTATTGTAAATCTGCCCCTTACATTTTAGTGGGATGAACAGTACATAGGATTATACCTGCAAGCATTTTGGAAATACAAAACAGACACACACACACGCATCAACCCTTTTAAGAATATCCACACCTTATGTCCATTATACTCCAATCCACGTGTTGTATAGCATTCCCCATCATAGGGAGGGGACGCCTTCAAAAAAGAAGGGTCGAGGACGTGTTGCATATTGAAAGGCTTCAAGCCTGTGCTCTGCGTGCTGCAGATGTCCGCAGTAGATGCCTTAACCATCTGCGCTACCTTACATGCTTACTAAGACACAGGAACAACTGTGTATGTATGTCAATTGTAATTGAGGATCAACAAGCATTTTGGTTTAGAGGATCGCCTAAACCTTTTTGTTTCGTAGCTACAATCACTTTCTTTCTGTGTCACTTTGCATTTCATGTTCACTGTGCTGCGGCTCACAATTACCAGTCCACCGAAAACAAAATGCAATTGATAATTGGTTGCAGGTTGCGGGTTGCAGGCTCCACTCATCCTCCACCGTTCCACAAGCAGGTAGTTTGGATCTTCCATTTATTTAAGGCAATTCCTGAAATATCAGAAATAGCTGTATAGTCCAGAAACATCTTTCACACTCTCAGGGGATTCCTTTCTTTTCTTGTCCAACTCCTCTCTGCTGGTTTTTTTAAATTCTTTTTTTATTAACATTTTAAAGATCACACGTGCACATTTGACCACCTCGTAGTCCCACTGTACAACATAGTTCTTGTATCATACAGAAAGTAGCACAAAGCATTCAGTGGTAAGTGGCGCTCTTCAGTATACCTTTCTACTGCTGACAGACATTCTATAGACCTCTCCCCACACATCTGCCCCAGAGGACCTGTTGCCCGTACATTCTTCAACTGCATACATTTGTTCGTCCTTTGCAGATGTCTGGTGTTACCGCAGCCCCATTCCATAGCCCACCACGCTGCAGCCTGCAATCCTCTTTTAGTATCCTGTGTCCAGCATCGCCCCTCTGCGTGTCCTTCCTCCTCGGCATTTTCGCCTTTGTCCACTAAGTATGCCTTATAAAGGGGCCAGTAGTCCCTAGGGCGGTTCTGCACAGACTGAAGCTCATTAGAAGTGTCCAACTACTCATTACAGTATGCCATGTCCGAGTGCCGATCCCCCAATTTTGGGGCAGGGCAATTTCTCTGCGCTTAGCTAATAGTAGTCCAATAGCTACTAGCTTCCTTCAGTATACCTTTCTGCTGCTGACAGTCATTTGATAGACCTCTCCCCACACATCTGCCCCAGAGGACCTGTCGTCCGTACATTCTTCAACTGCATACATTCTTAGTCTTTTGCAGGGGTCTGGTGTTACCGCAGCCCCATTCCATAGCCCACCACGCTGCAGCCTGCAATCCTCTTTTAGTATCCTGTGTCCAGCATCGCCCCTCTGCGTGCCCTTCCTCCTCGGCATTTTGCAATTTTCCACTAAGTATGCCTTATAAAGGGCCCAGTAGTCCCTAGGGTGGTTCTGCACAGACTGAAGATCATTAGAAGTGTCCAACTACTCATTACAGTATGCCATGTCCGAGTGCCGATCCCCCAATTTTGGGGCAGGGCCCCTTGCTCAGAGCATCGCTACTCTGTGCTTAGCTAATAGTAGTCCAATAACTACTAGCTTCCTGACCGATTTTCCTAGGTCCTTATCGTATCACAATAAAGCTAGCATTGGTTCCATCTGTATTGTGAGGCTGTTCTAGCCGTCAATGCCTCAAAAACTCCCTCCCAGAATTGAAGTATCGCTGGACAGTACCAAGCAGCATGTATAAACCCTTCTTCCTGCTCACTGCATCGCAGGCAGTTTGCAGATTCCCGTAGGCCATATCGGTTCAATCTTTCCAGCGTATAATACACACGGTTTATGTACTTAAAGTGTATCAACTGGTGTCCCCATTTACAGATCCCTCCTTAGTTCTAGCGCAGCAGGACTGCCGTACCTTATCTTCTACGGGCCTACCCAAGTCTCTCGGCTAGTCCGATCTTGCTTTAGTCACACGCTCGCGACTGCAGAAGGCTCCAGCTGGGAACTGCGAGGCCCTGAAGGCAGTGGGCACACCGGAGGACAGATTGCCCCTCCCCCTAGCCACCGGGGGCTACATAGACCTCTCGCGCCTTCCGCTCCGCGGGAGACGCTCGCGACTGCAGAATGCTCCAGCTGGGAACTGCGAGGCCCAGAAGGCAGTGGGCACACCGGAGGACAGCTTGCCCCTCTCCTTAGCCACCGGGGGCTACATAGACCTCTCGCGTCTGCAGAAGGCTCCAGCTGGGAACTGCGAGGCCCAGAAGACAGTGGGCACACCGGAGGACAGCTTGCCCCTCCCCTTAGCCACCAGGGGCCACATAGACCTCTCGCGTCTCCCTCTCCGCGGGAGACGCTCGCGACTGCAGAAGGCTCCAGCTGAGAACTGTGAGGTCCAGAAGGCAGTGGGCACACCGGAGGACAGCTTGCCCCTCCCCCTAGCCACCGGGAGCTACATAGACCTCTCGTGTCTCCCTCTCCGCGGGAGACGCTCGCGACTGCAGAAGGCTCCAGCTGGGAACTGCGAGGCCCAGAAGGCAGTGGGCACACCGGAGGACAGCTTGCCCCTCCCCCTAGCCACCGGGGGCTACATTGACCTCTCGCGTCTCCCGCGGGAGACACTCGCGACTGCAGAAGGCTCCAGCTGAGAACTGTGAGGTCCAGAAGGCAGTGGGCACACCGGAGGACAGCTTGCCCCTCCCCCTAGCCACCGAGGGCTACATAGACCTCTCGCGTCTCCCGCTCCGCCGAGACGCTCGCGACTGCAGAAGGCTCCAGCCGGGAACTGCGAGGTCCAGAAGGCAGTGGACACACCGGAGGACAGCTTGCCCCTCCCCCTAGCCATCGGAAGGACATAAGCGTCTGGTCCCTCCCACTGCGCGGGAAGCGCGCGGGCGGGCGCCGGGCTAAGCCCGGGCAAAGGGCGGACTGTCTGTGGCCGTCGGGGGTCGAAGGAGGCTGGGCTGGGCCACCCCCCTTGTTATCGCCTCAAGAAGGTACTGTTGACGTATAAGTGCCTTAATAGCATGAGAACCTAAGTAATGGGGAAGAGAAAATTTATGGAGGGAGGGGGTGAGGGCCCAAGTGTACTGACAAAGAGGAAGAAGTCAAAAAAGTCTAAGAAAGTAACAACGCATGCAGGGGGGAACTGTGTTATGGACCGTATTGACGAGCTAATCGAGGAATGTGAAGCACTACTTACAACCAACCACCTCCCTAATCAGAAGCCAGAAAGTGGATGTAAGAGCCCCATGGAAGTACTACGTGGGGGATTAAACAAGGCCCAATAGTGGTCCGCGACATGTTCCTAGGGAGAAAACAAGGTGACAGAGTTCTAGATCAAGGGAATTCTGAGGGGGGAAATGAGATCAGTAATTCTGGTATAGAACATAGGGCAATATGCCCCCTTGTGGTTGATCCAATTATCATTTGTAAAAATAGGTTTTCAGCCCTAGCAAATACTGATAGCTGTAGTTCTACGATTGATGGTAAAGGAGCCCAACCCAGTACATGTGAGATTGTTGTTCCCCAAGGAGCTAGTGAATCAACACTGGGGGGGCTTCTTGACTTTCTCGTTCCCACTAAGGAAGACAGCACCGCCCTGACCATTGTTGTCAAACAATTATGGAAACTGGTTGAGGGCATGCAGGGTAAGATCGAAAGCCTTACCGCTTCAGTAAATAAAACTATATTAGGCTGAGGTCCCTGTTCTACTTGCATAGCAAATAAGAAAACAAATGGTATGCCTATAGATCAGGGCAATGTGGCAACTCAACGCATTGTGTCTCACCCAAGCAGAGATAGTGTTTTGATCCAGGCTGGTGCTTTGTATAGCGAAGCGGCTAGGGCAAGGAAAGGGTTGTCGCAAGTCCCTTACACTAATGTTGGCAAACAAACAATTGCAACGTTAGGGGAAACACAGCAAAGGGAAAGAAGTGGTGATTCCAAAGTGAGCAGTAGACATCGTGACCAAGCTAGCATGTCCAAACAAATTAACAATAAAATTCCTACCAATGGACAGAGGTAAACAACAACACCATGCCGATATGAATGAAACACCAAAAGTTTATTTGGTGAATGTTCCAAAATTGGGCCCTGGCAGGGATCGAGAATCAAGCGAATCTCTAACTAACAAGGCTATTCATTGGATTAGGCACACCAGGGGTTGTCAATCAGTGAGAAGCGATGATATTGTTAGGGCACAAAGGCTTTCTACCCAAGGGGGAAAAACCGACTGTATTGAACTAGTTTTTAAACAGGCAAATATGGCAGAGAATTTAATACTGTTGGAATTTAGAAGTTGCTCCCCGGATTATTCTGCCATACAAATGAGATCTTCCCCCCCCCCAACATTGCTTGGCTGAAACAGGAAAGCGAGCACTCAAAAGTGAACAAGGCTGTTCGGGCTTAGAGTCTAATGATTGACTACCAGATAAAGGTGACCAATCAGGCCTCTCAGTCTCTATCGTAGCGGAAAGTCCGAGCCTGCATGTAGATCTTAATCCAGGCATTCTTTGCACACCAGTAACCTCGTGGTTGTTGGAAGATCTCAATAACCCCATGTCAGGTCGCGTCCTAGAAGGCCCAAATTTAAATATGAACCCTAACCTCCCTGATGGCCTTGAGAAATTTGGTTCAATCTTATCTTGGAACGTCGCAGGATTAAACACGAAGATTCAAACCCTGGAATGGGTCTCGTTTATTAATGTGTATAAAATCTGTCTATTCCAAGAAACCTGGCTACTTGAAGCACAGTATTTCCCGTTTTTTTTAAATTTTATCGTACCCGCAGAAAAGGGCGAAAGAGGGTGACCTTCTGGGGGTTTAGTTATCTGAATTAGGCAGGACTTAGAAGTTAGTGTAAAAGTGCTCCCCTCAAACCACAGGGATATACAGATTGTTACCCTTAAGTATAGACAGGCTAAACCTGTAGATATCTACAATGTATATGCGAGGAGTACATGGGGCAAAAAATCAGAGACCATTGCCGCCCTAGAAGAACTTATAGAAAGATACTCCACGCAATCATATATAATTGTAGCAGGCGATTTTAATACGACTTTTGAGCCGTTGTTAAGTGCCGACTGGAACCTCACAGATGAAGAAGATAAGCAGTGAGGAGTTCCTAAATTAGAATTGTAGCCTGTAAAGAGGTGGTCTGAGTTGGCAATTCAGATTAATTAAATTTGCATGAATAAGGGGTTGAGGGCAACCAATGGCAGGACATCACAGGATAAGCTGGGTGCTACTACTTTCAAGAGCGGCCTACGGGAAAGTAGAATTGACTACATTTTAGTGAGTCTTGGAATGTGGGAATACATAGAGGATATGATGGTTGTTGATCGGTTGGAGAATGATCACAATCCTCTATGTATGTTCTTGTCTTATTGGAAGGCGCCTACGGCTGCCAGGGGATCGAATGAAGTGTCCCCCCCCCCCAAATATAGTTCTTGCGAATGATATGCGCCACATAAAATGGGCAAAATTGCTAGAATGCCAGGAGGATATAGATTTTATTTCAAGCTAGCTAGAGCAAGCAACAAGGGAGTTGGGGGTACATGCCAGTAGTGGTGGTACGGACTTAGATTTAGAATCTGGTACTAGGACACACAAAACATTGTTTAACCAATTAAAGGGTTTGTTTGTTAGACCATGCTAGGTGAATAAGGCACAAACTAACCGCTCTCCATGCTGGTATTCCAAAGAATGTAGGCAAGCACGTCATTATTTGGGTCAGGCTATAAAGTTTGGATCTAGTATCGCTGTACGCCTTGCAAGGGCAGCCTATAAAAGTGTAATATCCAAATCAAAGCGAGCCTGGGATGAGAAGAGGTGGCAAGAGCTCAAGGAAGCTAGCGCCACAAAGAATTCCAAATGTTTTTGGAATATACTTAAGTGGGGTTGTTAGGACCAACCTGAAAAGCCACAAAACGGGGTAGCCCAAGAAGAGTGGGTGGCTTATTTTAAGCCGCAATATGCAAAAAGTGTGGAACCAAGTACAAGTGTAGAGGTTATACGCACACCCTTTTCGGAACATCCATTCACTATTGGGGATATAAATTGGCCCTAGATTCTGTGGTACCTAGTAGGGCGCCAGGTATAGACGGTGTACCAGCTGATACCTTTTTGCATGATAGAGAATCTTGGGGGAGGTATATATTATTGTTGGCAAATCTAATAGCAAACGGAGCACCTATACCCGAATCGTGGAATGGTGCGGAAATTATACCAGTTTTTACGAAGGGGGATAAGTCACTCCCCGGTAATTACCGCCCAATCAGTCTGATTGATACCATGCAAAAGATCTTTGGTAGACTGATTTTGAACAATGTGCAAGAATGGGAGCGCGAGCAGAATATTTTATCCCACCTCTAAGCAGGACTTAGAGCCTGTATTAGCACAGTCGACCAAATATTGCATTTTGCAATGCTTCATTGGAAGACTGTGCAATTAGGTTGGGGTAGTTTATATGCTGCCTTCATTGATCTAAGGGCAGCCTTGATCTTGTTCCACGCTCGATTCTGTGGTCTGTTCTACATGATATGGGTATGCCTCGTGCCCTTCTTTCGCTAATTATGAGACTCCATGAGCATAATTATGCGCAGATAAGATGGGGTTCTCCTGGAAGCATTACCAGCCAGTTTCCAGTAGAGAGAGGGGTGCGACAAGGCTGTGTGCTAGCGCCAACCCTGTTTTGTCTATACATTAATGATGTGGCCAAACTACTGATTGAAGCTAATGTTGATGCCTCAACTCTAGCAGGTGCGAAAGTACCCATTTTAATGTTTGCTGACGATTGTCTAATTATTGCTAAGTCCCTGAGTGGATTGCAAAAAGCTCTAGGTATTTTTGAAAACGTTTGCACCAACCGAGGTCTAGAAGTAAATGTTTTAAAATACAAATTTATGACTTTTAATCAACATAAATCCTATAAGGGCAAAATATTCATGAATGTATTACCCCTTGAGCAAGTCAAGGCATTTAACTATTTGGGTGTTAGTATTCACCATGATTTGCGATGGAACCAACAGGTTGAGTTGGCAAGGCTCAAGCATCGCCAACTGGCTGGAGCCTTGAGCTTGGAGCATGCTAAGTCATTAACAAAACCAGTTGCCCCTACTCTACGTGTTTACGACGCAAAGGTGGTTAGCTCAGCCCTTTACGGCGTAGAGATCTGGGGATTTGAGAATTTAGGTAAAATTACTATATCTGAAAATAGGTTCCTACGCAATCTTATTAATTTACCCCAGAGTACCCCTATGTGTCCTCGTTTTTATGATTTAGGAATGAGACCAATTGAACTTATTGCTAACTTGGGACCAATATTGTATTGGAGGCGCTTATGGTCAACCCCTGAACTAAGAATATTTGCTGCAGGACTCATGGATATAATTAAAACTGATACCTTTCACAAAATTAAATGGTTATCTGGCGTTGGTGGGATCCTTGTAGAGTAAGGAATGCAAGAGCCGTGGGAGGATCCGCTCAATGCTAGGTTTCCACCGAAGAAGATCTTAAAGGGTATGTACTGGGAGTTAGTGGTCTCAAAAGCTTTTAGGACTACTGCTTCACTTTCGCTCACAGGGATCTTCCGGGATTTCAAAGATGAGAATATTTTAGAAACATTCTGGGATGACATAACCAAACCACTGAATAGAAAGCTCTATTTCCAGCTTAGAATTGGTAGTTTACCAATCAGAGCATTCACATCTAGGTGGTCAAATGGTGGAAAGGCATCTTGTCCCTGTTGTCCGGACCCCTTGGAGTCAATCGGCCACATGCTATTTGGGTGCCCTGCGTATTCTGCCCCACGCAGGGCATGGCTGCGCCCAATGTGTAAACTATTGGGTACCAGGAGTGGTATGGCAGCTACTAGGATTATTTGTGCAAGTACTAACCCTCCTGTATATATAGCAGTGGCAAAGTTTCTAGGGTGGTCTTGGACTATTAGGAGTAAAATGTTGAAGGGGTAATTTGGCCATATTGTGCTTATGTGGTATTTTGTGGTATATTGTATATTTTAGCTATTATGAATTATATGCCGAATTTTAAGATGAATTGCACTTTAGATATTATGTATTTTAAGCTTTTTAACATTTGAGATGAATTTAAATATTTTATGCCTTTATGACATTTGTCGAATAAATCTTGCTTGAATGAATGCTTTAGTCACACTAGGTCTGCGCCTGCCTGTGCGTAAGCATAGAGCACTCTTACTAACTTGTCTGGGGCTTCTTCTGTATCACGGCAGAACGTGCCGGCATGTCTGGTGGCTCTTGCAAGTCTTGTCCTAATAGTTCTCTCAATTCATGGCAGTGATATCGAGTCAGGGCTGATGGTGGGTACCTTGCTCAGGGATATTCCTAAAATTCCCAACCTTTACTTTGTGAAAAAGACCTCCCATCTTTGTTACCCCTTGCGTTTGCAGGGCAGTTCTCATATTTCTTACCAGTACTAAGGAGAGCCAGGTGCACCGCTCCAGTTTCACATGTGGGAATACAAGAGTGTGCCCCTTGTTTATCTCACAAGCTCCACCTTGCATGTGATGTAGTGTTCAGTAGATCAAAGACTCCAATTTGGCGGGTTGGAGCCTTGAAAGTTTCTGTGGGAGTGTGTGGGGGTGTGCGGCGTCTCTCTCCAAGCACTGATTAGGCAGATCGTGTGGGCCATGAATCCAGTAGTAGGCGAAGGAGCTTTGCACCACTTTATAGTACAATTCTAGTTCTGGTGCATTAAGACCCCCCTATCATAAGGTAGAGTGAGGACCTCCCACCGAACCTTTGGCTGCTTTCAGGCCCATGCTAATTTTGTCAGAAAACTGCATAATGTCGCAAAAATTCCTTTAGGCAGGAGAATAGGAATGTTCAGAAACAGAAACCTAGGGAGGACTACCATTTTCATAAGAGCTATGCGCCCAATGAGAGAGAGTGGTGGTTAGACCCAGTGCTTCACATCTTCTAACATTTGTATTGCCTTACCGTAATTCTCAAGTATGACTATTGCTGGATCTGTATGAATCTGTATTCCCAAATATCGTTCTGCTTCTGTGTTCCATCGCAAGGGGAATTCCAATACTGGTGGCGTTGTGGATGGGGTAAGTGGAAAAATGATGGACTTATCCCAGTTAACCTTCAGTCCTGAAAGACTCCCAAATTGTACCACTTCTCTTAGCATAGGCGTAAGATTCTTGCCTGGTTCCCGAACATACAGTCTTTCTTTTTAAGGGACTATTTTTAATGGGAAGAGTCTTCCTCCGCATAGTACTTGATATAAAGATTTTAGTGCTTTCAAACTAGGAGATTGATTTGGCTCTCTTGTTGGTTTGCTCAAGCGACAGGAACTCAATTATCCTATTCATTTCTTTGCTAATTTGGTTCAAATTCTCGCTGCTCCAAAATATTCGGGCTGGCTTTAACTAATACCTCTCCTTTACCATGTATTAGAGACCATTTAGAAAATGGCTGAAGACGGAGGTCTATTTCCAGACAAAGTATTGCGTGGTCACTGCTTTGGACAAATTGTGTTGATAAACTGAAAAATGTATTGAATACGTCGTAACTGCAGATAATATAGTCCAGTCTAGATAGCCCTGATGGACCCTTCCGCATATATGAACCTGGCACATCTCCTCTCGTTCTTCCGTTTAAAATTATCCGGTTGATTTCATTGATTCGTTCCAATATGATTTTCCTTCTTTTATTTGTTTTGATATGGTCTGGGAAAACTGCCGCTGGGATAGAGCAGGACGGAATTCCAAAATGCATGCAGTAAAGAACTAGATATTTTTGCTTTAAAATCACCCGTTAGGAGTATCTGTGCATTCTCTTTTAAATCTAGGGTGATATTTATTTGGTTGAATATGTTTGAGTATTGTATCATGTTCAAACCCAGGAGGAACAAAAATGTTAAACAGAAATATTGACTTAGTACGAGCATTTTTATCTAAGTGCTTTAGGTTAAGTCATTGTACATTAGGGCTAGTTAGGTGAATTATTTCTTGGCCCCAGCTTAATTCTTCTGATAACAGGATAGCAAGGCCTCCCTTTGCATGTCCTCGTCTGAAGACGAAGTATTTTTTTTTTGGTCAAAATTATCGACTAACCAAGTTTCCTGTAGGCATACTACTGAAGGTTGGATACCTAGCAACCAAGATATTTTATCAAATTTTAAACTGGTTATGTTCCACGAGACGATAGTGGAGCTGTTGCTAAAAAGGAAGCTTGCGGGGGTCGTGGCTTGGCCGAGCAGCGGAATGGCCGCATTGAAGAGTGGCTCCGCCGGCCGAGTCAATTAATGTGCTACACCATCCGTAAGAACACATGCAAATGACGTCCGCCAGCTGTGAACCGTCTCGGGACCTGCCCAGCAGTAATTGGTGACCCGACTGCCGGGAGAAACGGCCGAACGAAGACTGGCTGACTCGCGCTTTGCTGTGGGGCCTGGACGCGATGTGCTTGCTTGAGGCCAGGGACTGGATTCCTATGCCGCCCATGTGGCGCATCTGTGAGAGGGCGCATCGGAGCATTGGAAGGTGGGAGCTGGTGGCACTGCTGGAGAGAGACGCCGGAGACCAGGAGACTGGATCGGCTCCTTGTGAGACTCGCTAATTGAAGGCATATCGGAGGCAGCGCTGACTGGAGAGACCGCCGCTGGAGCCGCGAGATTGTGATCGGAGGTGCCCAGGCGGTCCCGGCTGAGTAGAGGTGAGCTGCGGGGATACGTGGGAGAGGTGGAAGTGCTCCGGGAGACAGTGGAGTTGTGCGGAGCCCCCCGAGGCGCGGCGGTCTGTGGGAGAGAGACGAGGCAATTAAGGAGTGGGGGCCGCCATTTTCAGTTATTTGGGGCGCTGGCGGTGTGCGGCGCCCCCTACCGGCAGTCTGGACACAGAACACCCCCACCTGAGTGTTTGGGACGGCAGAAGGAGACAGGGGGTAAAATATTGGCTGTGGGAAACACCCTCCTGAGTATTTGGTACAACAGACGGTCACCGGAGATAGAACATTTGATGTTGGTGATACCCCCATAAGTGTTTTGAACGATAGATGGCCACCGGGGGTAGAATATTGGCTATTGGTGGCAGCACCCTTGGACCAAACGCGGTGTTCGAGGAGGAGTACAGCGGGGAGCACTGGAGGGCGATCTGCAACCTGGGAGGCACAGAGTTGTGAAGGCAGGACTAGGAAGCCTCCGCGCAGAGAGAAGTGGGTGACTCAAGCGGAAGGTGAGGGAGTGCGTGAGCCATTCCTGTAACTTTGAGGCATTGAGAAGTGGCCAGAGAGGACAGTTATGCACTCGCCCTGTGGTTGTGACAGGGAGGAGGAGGCGGCAGTGCAGAACACCGTGTAAAGAAAGCAGCATAGTGGTAGAGAGCCGGATTGCGGGCTGCTCACCTGTAGAAGCACTCTAGGACGCGACAACTGCCCAGGCTACAACACCTCGCGGAGCACGGAAGTACACTGGAAATCTATATACAGATGCAGAGCGGCCACATTGGACTTCACAGAAGTGACAAGTGGGCAGCCTACGGAGGCAGCGGAAAATCCATCAGAGGCATACGACAAGATACAGCCCTTGGGAGTCGTGACATGGAGTGAGCTGTGTCCTGTTGCAGATCCGGGTCAGTGCACATAGAAGAGTGCTTCGACTGGGTCATTAAGTATAAGCTAGTTTTTTGGTGACGTAGATACTTCACAGAGCTGAAACAGCAAGATGGGAAAGCCGGACACTAGACAACCAAAGATTTCATTTGCTAAAAGAAACGCTAAGGGAATGGATATGGATATTAGCCATCAAGACCAAGCGGGGGACACCGCGTCGCAGCAACCTCCGTACGAAGACATCCGTGAAATGTTTTGGGATCTCAAATCCAACCTCCAGGGCCTCGACACTAAGATGGACTCATTGGCGGACAGGATAGACAGGATCACACAAAGTATGGACAAGCAGAAGAGCCACGTGAGCGTGTTAGAGACAAGGGTCACTGAAACGGAAGAGGGCCAAACAGAAATGGACAAGACGATTCGAAGTATGGACGGAGTCTTGTACGCGATGCAACAGAAGAATGAGGATTTGGAAGCCAGGTCTAGGCACAACAACGTACGAATTACAGGGATTGCGGAAACCACGGACATTCAAAATATGTAGCAATATATAGAGTTGATGAGGAAGGACTTATTTGGACAAGATCTATCTCCTATGTTTCTTATAGAACGTGCCCATCGCACTCTGGGACCACGACCAAGACCAGGAGCGCCGTCACGGCCCATCGTGGCGCGCGTGTTAAACTACAGGGATCGAGACACTATTTTGCGAAAGGCAAGGGAAAGAGGAGAAATACAATACCAAGGCAACAACATCGCGCTATACCCAGACTTCACATTGCAGGTTCAGGCGGCACGGAGGGAATTTGTACCGGCCAGGAAGATCTTCCAACAAATTGATACTAAATACTCTTTAATTTACCTTGCAGAACTGAGAGTCCAGGGGCCGGGAAACCCCACCTTTTTTACAGATGCAAAAGCAGCGCTACAGTATGCTAAGCAAATGGCAAAAGACCACAAGCAACAGGAAGGGACGAGCTGCCTGCAGACTGTGAACAATATGAGCAATAACGACTGAGAGCGGACAACTGGAGCAGATCACGTAGATAAGTATTGAGTCCTGAACTCTGGGGCAAAGGTTAGGCAGTGGCGGGGTGTTGATAACGAAGGTAGACTTGGAAGATCGGCAGAATGGCTGGGACACTATTGTACAATATAGGTTCCCTGACGGTCGATAATCATTGTATACAATAGTGTACATATTAGGACCGTGTTACACCGGCAACCCTGTCATGAGTACAGGGGAGTATTACCGGCACACTCATGCACCCCACTGGGATGATTCCTGTGTGTTCACTACTGTGGACCATTTGTTTACAGTTTTGGGGGAAGGGGGAGGGTAGTACACAACCTGTTTGGGGGGTTGGTGTGGGTTGGGGGGAGTACGGGGGTAACGTTCGACAATTTCTTCCTGCATAGACAACTGTCACTGCTAATGGAACACAAATGTATGATGCATGCCTCCTGTTGGTTAGATATTGATATCAGGGGTTTAATATGTCAGTGTTAAAATGCCTCTCCTGGAATGTGCGGGGTCTGAATGACTGTAGAAAGGTCAGGCTGGTCCACTCATACTTAGTAAGACACGAAAAAGACATATGCCTGCTGCAATAGACCCATCTGACGACTACAGCAGCTACTGCACTTAAACCCACAAGATGGGGGAGGTAGTGGAAGCTGGGTATTCAAATTATTCAAGGGGGGTGGTGATACTGATTCGCAGAGGGCTACAGTGGCGGACACATCACAAATATATTGACAGAGAATGGAGGTAGATATTATTACAAGGCACACTGTATAACACCCCAGTAGTGATGATAAATACCTATGGGCCAAACACAGACGATCCACTTTTCTTTAACGAGCTGGGACAAAAGATAAGGATTTTAGGCGACACGGCGATCCTATGGGGAGGTGACTTTAACCTGGTACTCTCACCGGGTGTGGACAGGCAGGGAGCACTGCGGGAACATCACCCGAAAGCAACTGAAGTTCTGTTGGGACTTATAGAAGAACACTGTTTAGTGGACGTCTGGAGAAGGTTACATCCGACAGATAGGGAAGGCACGTGCATGGCGTATCATCGTAATGCCTGGTCTAGACTGGATTTCTGGCTTGCGTCAAGAGACATACACGCATGGTTACTGGATGCTGTACACTGCCCCCGAACTCTCTCTGATCATACACCCACACTGATAACACTGCAAATACCAACACCATATCGCCAACCCTTTAGCTTGCGTTTCCCTTTCAAGAGCGCTCCTTGATCAGGTTTTTTCGTGAGGAGCTAAGAGAGAAAATACACAAATACTTCACACTGAAAGAGGGAACAGTAGATGCTCCGGGTACCCTGCGGGAGGCATTTAAGGTGGTTATCAGAGAGAACTGTATGGCACTTAAAACAGGTGTACTTAGGGACATACGCAACACAATGCATAGGCTAGAGCGAAACATAGGCAAAACTGAGAAATTAATCCGACAAGCCCCGTCTCCCGGCGCCCTCGCTCACCTGAGAACCAAACTAACAGAATATCAGACAGAGGCAGAACGAGAAACCGCGTACATGTGTAAATATACACAAGTGAGATGATATAGTGAGGGAGAAAGGGCAGGCAAAACCTTGGCTTGTCTGCTAAGAGGCCCAAGAGGAGTTAACTATATCACTGAGCTGCAGACGGAGAGCAGACCACATTCTATAAACAACTGTACACTTCGCAGACGAATCCCGCCCACTCCACCATTGTAGAATACCTAGATACAGTGGCGCTAGCATGGTTTAATAGGGGAGCCCGGGAATATATGGATTTATCGATAATGGTTGAAGATGTGAGGCAGGTGATAAGTGGAATGCCAGCAGATAAATCCCCTGGGGCAGACGGATTGACAGCAGCCTTTTATAAGGAATACGCAGAGGTACTGGCCCCGCATCTATTGCGGGTATATATGGAGGCAATGGAAACAGGTGTGCTGCCATCCACCCTTAGGGAAGCCACAATAGTTACGATATTGAAACCTGGCAAAGACCGCACTAGACCGGACTCCTACAGGCCACTATCATTGATTAATATAGATGCCAAAATATACGCCAAATTGCTTGCAAACAGACTACAGCCAATGCTGCCACAAATAGCGTAGCCAGATCAATCCGGTTTTATCACAGGCCGGTCAACGGCGCACAACTTACGAACTATATTTGGTTTATTGCACTACCTGGCCCCCCATGTGAAGGCAGTGGCTGCTTTACTGGACGCAACCAAAGCGTTCGACTCACTGGAGTGGAAGTATCTTTTCACTCTGTTGCCCCGGTTAGGGTTCAGCCCTACGTTTGTAAAGCAGATACAGGTAATTTACTGCAACCCGATGGCAGGCGTAAAGGTGAATGGGTGAATGTCGGGCTCATTTGATATCACGAGAGAGACACGTCAGGGGTGCCCACTCTCGCCACTATTATTTGCGATCGCCACTGAGCCACTGGCTGCCAGACTCCGCCAACATCACACCCAACGGAGCATAGGGTTTATGTCTCAGGGCTTACTAATTTCTATGTACGCTGATGATACGACGATATATCTCGTGAACCCAAGTGAAAACTTTGATGTAATTATGAGAGAACTGGTGCGATTTGGAGGCTTAACGGAAATACGGATAAACTGAGAGAAGTTGGTAATGTTACCACTCACTGACGGCACTACCCCGTGTGAGACGGAATTACCCATTCAGTGGGCGGAAGGCACTACAATGTATCTCGGCATATGGATAAGTAGATCCATACAGGAGATATGGTTGGCTAACTATGGGAAGGTGATAGACTGGAACGAAAGAAGAGTCCAGTGTTGGAAGGGACTCCCACTGTCATTAATGGGCCGCATAGCTATAGCGAAAATGATAATACTCCCCAAACTCCTATACCTCTTTGTAAACATACGTATGCCGCTAAATGTACACTTTTTTAAAAGGCTGCATACCAATAACATCGAGCTAATCTGGGCGGGTAGACAACTCGGGGTATCGTGGAACTTGTTGACATTGCCATTTGCTCAGGGGGGTCTGGCGGCACCGGAATTTGAGCTTTATGCATTTAGAGCACAGGCACAATACCTCCATTTTTGGCAACGTCCTACCCCATACCAACCACATGTATCGATAGAACTTGACAGAGTTGCGCCTACCCCGCTAAACACGGCGGTATACCAGCCATACAAGAGGCCTCATGATGAAATTAACATGGTAGAAGTAACGAGATGGGCCTGGAGAAACATAGCTAAAAGGGCAAGTTATAGCGAACTGTACGCACCATCAATGCCGCTGGATAGGCAACCCACTATTGGCGCCACTAACTGACCGAGCCACCACACTAAGAGCAAAGGCACATGACTTGACGAAGGGGGGGGGGCCTATATACAGACAATGCATTTCTTGAGCTACAACAGATGTGCAAACAACAGACACCATCGGCATCAGACATGCTGTTATATTATCAACTAAGGGCGGCAAGTAGAGCCAGATATGAAAGCTTTCCGCAGGCGCCCCCCACTCTGGCAGCACTAGAAGACGTACTATCAAATGCATCTCCTTACAAATTGATGACCTGTATATATAGTACCACCCAGAATTCGTCCCCTATCACTACGAGCACATCTAAAGGGAAGGGGTAGGCTGACACGGAGACCCCTATAACCGAAAAACAGTTGCAATTTTGTTGCTCGCAACTATAACATTTATCACCAAATTACAGGTTGCGACTTATACACTTCAAGTTTTTAAACAGGATATACAGAACACCGATACAGCTACACCGAATGGGTTTACAGGCTGCCACAAGATGCTGGAGATGTGGGGTGCAGGAGGCTACGTTCCTCCATCTAGCCTGGATGTGCGTGCCGATTGCGAATTATTGGGAGGAGGTTGGCAGGCACATTGGAGAGATAACTGAGACACAATTACACCTCACCCCATTGATTGCATTGTTGGGCTTTGTAGCGGAAACACCAAAAAGCTTGCGGTGTTGCTGTTGCTGGCAAAATGCAGGTGGCTATGCACTGGAAGAGGCACCGGTTCCCCACGATAGCGGGATGGCTACATGCAGCCA
This sequence comes from Lissotriton helveticus, assembly GCF_964261635.1. NCBI lineage: Eukaryota > Metazoa > Chordata > Amphibia > Caudata > Salamandridae > Lissotriton > Lissotriton helveticus. Next base: position 126,281,372 of record NC_136057.1, read on the forward strand.
TGTACTGCAGAGATCAGCAGACGAATTATTGGGAACTAACGCCAGTAAGATCTAGACCGGTAGATATATGGGAACCGTTTGCAAGGTGGTTGCAATCCGGGGGCGCAGACCTATAGAACGCTATTTAAAAACAAAGTACACAAATTGGGGGTGGACAGGATGATCGCAGGGGGAATGGCCAAACTGACCCAGTTAACTGTGAGGGCAGAGGACTATACACTGACATATACAGGAAGTTTACAGTGCACGTATGGAGATTGATAGGTGGGCAGGTAGCATCAGTAGGAAATTTGAAATATCAGGAGGACAGGGTAAGGTAGGTTACTATGGGGTTGTTGAGATAATAAGTTAGTTACAGTGGAAGTGACTCAGAGAAACTATTAAATTGCATGTTATGTAGATCCTCAAATGTTAGGAGGGCTGAACTGCCGCTGAGCCTCAGGGATGTCGGCAAAACGGCTGTGTACGACGAGTTTGAAGATGCTTTAAAATGCTGCCGGCCCCAATGGTTGTAGGCGCCAAGCTGTGTTCACTGTACTACTGTGAAAATAAATATAAAAAAAAAAAAAAAAGGAAGCTTGGCAGTCTTTTCTTGTGTGCGTCCATTTAAATTGTTTGGTAACCACAACCATACATTGTCATTTTGACTGGTACTTGTGTGATTTTCATCATCTTGGTTCCATATCCGTCTACCTCCAACCTCAATGTTTATTATTAGTTTATCCGGCAGTCCCAGGTTACACTGAACAGCATCTGCATTCCTAAAACCACTGCTTCCATTTCATACAGCCAAGAAACAAAATATTGGCGCATTGTGGACTGCCTGCAATGAAACGTTTGATGATTTCATTGATGCGCTGGAAGAAGTAGATAACAAAAGGATAATCAAATACCTCAAGAACCTTGCAGGTGAAGGAGTGAAGCAACTGATAAAGAAAATACTACAAACTAAAGAGGCTTCGTACCATCAAATCAAAGAGGGGCTAAATATAAAATTCAATCCAATGCCAAATTTTTTATTATGAGCAATATATTTTCAGGCAAGAAAAACAGAACGTTGGTGAAACATTCGGTGAATTAGTAGAAACTTGCTATTCAATTCCATTCAAATATTTCATTGCGGTCATTAGACCATAAAAACGCAAGTGCATAAAAATGATAATACATACAATTATCCACCAGGGCCTAAACTCAATGTCCCAGGGTCCTATATTACTATTGCAAGTTATCCCGCACCCCAATAAATAAGCACGGTACATAACAGCACATACGTAGTGCAGTTTTTTTATTTTTTATTCTTTTATTTTAACCATAGGAATCAATCACTAGGCAGTATATATAGTACAATGGCTTTGCTTATCTGAATCAAGGTTTTCTGACGTTTACAAATACCCAATGTAGTTATTGGTGATACATGTCATATCTACAATGATTTATCTTGAGCTGTCACCAGCGGTGGGGTACAGAGATTCCCCCTATATTCATTCCAGCCCTCCCAGATTCTGGACCACTTCCTGGGACATCCCCTGGCCCCATAGACATATTTCTCTCGAAACATGCACCAGTCCATATCCTTTTCCAATCACAGCCGGTGTCCGCGCTGCCCCCAACTTCTGGGCTATGTTATGTTTAGAGATCATAAGCCCCAATGTAACCCAGGTGACACGATAGTTGTTCAGGTCTGTTGGTTCCCACATGTTCAGCAGACATCTCTTGGCCTCCAGGGGGAGTGTCTGATCTAACACTTTTTTTTTTTTTTTTGCAAAACATTTATTCAGCACTGTCAGGATTACACAGCGTCACGCCTACAACCCGGAGGCTGGCCGCTATCCATTCATATATAAATGACAACCATGAGCATATTTTTTATCAATGCGAACATAAGCTCGCAAACCAACAACATCCAAGTGACAAGTGCAGCATTCACACAGCCAAATCAAAGTGTACCGCAATTTTCTGATATTTTTAGTCAACAGTAACATGTGCAGTAAGTGTCTGATCTAACACTTCTCTCAGAGTCTCATGCATTGACTTCCAGTACCTCTGGACGTACGGGCAGTCCCATAGTATATGAAGGAACGTACCTTCGCCTCCACAACCCCTTCTGCATTTACCATCAGCTGCCCTACCCATGAGCACCAGCCCAGTTCCCGTGATGTAGATGTGGTGCAATATTTTAAGTTGTACTAGCCTCAACTTTGCTGCGATGGCTACCTCTTTTGGCGAAGACAGTGCCGTCACCCAGTCCTCATCATCTAGAATTGTGCCGTCCCCTTCACATTTCTCTCGCAATTTCACTAAGGGGTCTCCTGTGTGATTCGCAAGCTTTTTGTATGTGAGCGAGATTGCCTTTGTCGGTTAGTATCCATCAAGGAGCCTATCTTCGAGGGGTGCCGCATCTGGAGGGGCATCTCCCCTCTGAAGACAGGAGTACAGGGCATGGCGGACTTGCACGTACCTAAAATGTTCTGTGGCGGCAAGCTCATACTCTCGCTGTAACGTGGAAAATTACTTGACCTCCCCTTTCACCCATGGGTCGCCTACTTTCGAGATGCCTATGAGGTCCCATTTGTCAAAGCCTTTAGTGGACCATAGGTTCCCCAGTCTTTGGAAGTCCCACAGTGGCGTTGCAAGGGTTACTTTATTGTCCCATCCCATGCTCCTGGAGGCTTCTCTCCACACCAGTACTGATAGTCGGCCCGGTTAGAAGGTGCCCCCCGGTCTTTGAATAAAGCGCCCGGGTATATTTCCCTCCCGGTAGCATCCAGCGATCCATTGAATAGCCTGGGTCACCAGCTTGCCTATATGTGCCATGCTTGATAGCTGCCATATGGGCAGCCCAATAGTACTTTTTGAGATCAGGGAGAGCGATCCCTCCGTCGTATCAGGTGAGGTTGAGTTTGAATAGCATAATGCGCGGTTTCCTATTCCATAGCAGACGGCGTTGTAGGGTTTCGATCTCCTTAAAATAGCTGGTGGGAACCAAATCTAGCAAGTTTTGTAGGCCATATAGGAATCGGGGCAGGGACCTCATTTTGAACAGGGAGGCTCTACCTAGCAGTGAGAGTGAGAGTCTCTTTTAAGTCGCAGCAGAGGTGGGAGCAGATTCCTCGTGTATCTTTCCACAAGGTTGGTGGTGATATAGATGCTAAGGTATTTGAAGCCTTGAGTGCTGATTTGTATCGGAAGCCCCTGGATAAGCCTGTGAGGGGCCCCTTGAGGACACATAGAACTAACTTGAGCCAGTTTAGGGTGTAACCTGAGTATCTGCCAAAGGTGGCAAAGATGTCAAGTACTGCCATGAGCAGGACCTCCAGGATTCTGCCCATCTGAATCTGCGGATCATCGGATCCCTCCGTTTCAGGACGCCAGGGGCTCCAGGGCTAAGGCGAACAGGAGGGGGGAGAGCTGGCAACCCTGCCTCGTGCCTCTGCCTAGTTCAAACATGTCTGGGCTAGTGGTTTCGTGTAAAGGAGTCGCACCCACTGGATAAATTGGGGTCCAAGACCCATTTTCTCTAGCACTGCAAATAGGTATTTCCTTTCAAGCATGTCGAACGCCATAGAGGCGTCCAGCGAGACCAGGACCGCCCCTTCTTGGATTGTAGTCGTCCTCCCCATTGCTCCATGTACCCTGCGCAAATTCAGCGCCGTGTTGCGCTGAGGCATGAAGCCCGATTGATCTGGGTGTACGAGGTAATTGATGACCTTAATTAACCTATTAGCAAGGAGTTTTGCTCGGATCTTTGGTTCGGCGTTCAATAGGGAGATCGGCCTATAGGAGGAGCAATCTGTCCGGCTTTTACCTTCTTTGTGGAACATCACCAGAGTGGCTAGTCTTTGGTCCCTTGGCATTTCCCCTATTTCCCTACTCTCCTTGAACATATTGCAGAGGTGGGGGGACGACAATATCTGTCCCAATTTTGTAGAGCTCAATCGGTAGCCCGTTGGGCTCCGACGCTTTCCCTGAGTTGAAACCTCTGATTGCTAACGCTACCTCATCTGGTGTGAGTACCCCCTCCAGATACTCAAGCTCTGACTCCAAGAGTTTAGGAAGTGTTACATCTCGTAGAAGGGTAATAGAGTCCGGCGTTGAGTATGGGTTGTGGGAAGCATATATCTCCTAGAAGTGTAGGGCAAATGTGTTTGCTATGTCTTGGGGGTCTGTAATTATGTGTTCGTCTTTATCTATTAGCTCTGGAACCAGTCTATTTGCCAGTTTTTGTTTTTCGAGCCAAGCAAGTAGTTTCCCGGCTTTGTCTCCTTGATCGTAGATTCTACCCAACATGTCTCTCCCCAGATCTTTGGCCCTATCAGTTACCAGGGCCCTGTAGCTATCCTGTTTTAATTGAAAGGTGTATAAGGTGTCTGGTTTAGGTCGATCCGCCTGTTCTTCCTCTAGTCTGCAGATTTCCGTTTCTAGTGCTTCCACCTCCTTGACCCTTTCCTTCATCACCCCGGCTATTTGGGACCACAGTCTTAAACGCCTCCCACAGTGTCGGTGTGAACTTACCGATCCCTCATTCTCAAGTAGTGCTTGATGGAGGCATGGACCGCTTTAGGAACTACTGGGTTACGGAGATGCCAGGGGTTGATGGGTGCCACTCTACCCACTCTCTGTTGGCCCACCACTAGTTGCATCCACAACGGGGAATGGTCAGATATGCCTCTCGCCTTGTGTTTGACCTCTTGGACATATTTTATCTGGTCAGGGGGGACCAACATGTAGTCCAATCTGGATTGTGAGTTGTGGGCACCTGAATAAAAAGTGTACTGGGTGGTGCTTGGGTGAAGTGAGCGCCATGCATCCTGTAGCTCCAGCGCCCCCAAAAAGTTAGGCAACCAGCTGTTAGATGGGCGAAGTCTTCTAGGCGGGTGTCTGTCTTGTGTGCCATCTACCACTGCGTTCAGGTCCCCTCCCACTCTCAACAGTCCCTCCGGGATCGTCATCAGGATAGATCCTAGGTCCTTGAATGCTAGTTCCTGGAGGGCTGGCGGTACGTAGACCGACATGAGAGTGAGTACTTTCCCCTCCCATTGGCCCGTGATGCCTGCGTATCTCCCCCGTGTCCACCCATGTCGATTTGATCGTGAGGGGAAAGGAGTTTCTCAATAGTATGCCCGTGCCTCTCGATCCTGAGGTGAAGCCCGCGTGTGCTGCCAGGTTATACCCCACCTGTTGAGGGCCTTGCAGGAATTACCCACCAAGTGTGTCTCCTGTAGGAGTACTATGTCAGGGGCGTGCCTTTTGATGTGTTGTAGCACCACCGTTCTCTTGACTTTGTCCCCTAAGCCGTTAAAATTCCAGCTCATCATTCTGAACCCTTTATCCCATTGCGCCATTCCTGACATTCACATATCACCTATGTGTTTAAGTCGCCGGATTGCGGTGCCTGGATGATTCCTTAAAAACAAATAACTAAACATGAACCCCGCCCAACTGCCCCACTCCCTGCTCTCCTGCACCCAGGGCTCCTAACTGCCCTTGTTACCAACTAAGCAGAGTGCTTGTCGCCCTTTAACCTAGACTAACCGAAGAAAATAGGGGGTACACTCTCTTTCATCTCTCCCCCCTCCATGGTGATTATGAAATGGATACCCCATACCATTCGGTTACATTTGTTCTCCTGTTTGTCCCGTTCCACATAGGGAGTACAACTGGGAGACACCCCAGACGGAACCCAATGATCCCAAAGTCAATCAGCAGAGCCTCTGTCCCTCCACAGCACTACATCGGCCCCGGATGTCAGGGTTCCAATGTCTGGCGCCCAGGAGTAGGGCCCCCCTAGAGGAGCCCCCGCAGGACAAGGAGCGCCTCAGGGATCGCTTCCGTCTAATGCCCCTCTGCTGCTGTCCCCAGGGACCCCTCCGGGCAACCTCCCTGGAGGAGTAATCTGACTCTCTCCCGGGCGGCATGTGCGCCCTCACTCGTACTGTTTCCTCCGTCAATTTGAAGACTTCCTCCGGGGTGTCAAAGAAGTGGGTGCGAGAACGGTATACCACCCGCAGGCGAGCAGGAAACAAAAGGGTGTATGGGAACTTAAGGTCTCTTAAGCGGGCCTTCGCGGCCATGAACGATTGGCGCTGTTGTTGCACTTACCACATGTAGTCAGGAAAAATTAAAATGTGCACATTTTCATAGAGCGGAGGGTCCTTGGCCCGGGCCTGCTTCAGTATGGCATCACAGTCAAGATAGTTCAGGAGCTTTGCTATCACTGGCCGTGGGTGAGCCCTCGGTGGACTTCTCTGCATGAGTGCTCTGTGGGCCCGCTCCACGACAAAACACAGTGACATAACTTCTGGAGGGAGCCAACTTTCCAACCACTGTGTGAGGAAGCGTTCCATATTGCCGTCTTCACAGCCCTACAGAAATCCCACAAATCTCAGGTTATTACGCCGGGCCCACCCCTTTGGTTCCTCGATGCGGAGCGCTAGACCCTTCTGAGCCGTCTCCATATTCGCCAATTTCTGCTTTAGAATCGTAACTTCGTCTTCCACTTCCGAGATGCGAGTGTCAGTTTCAGTGATACGGGACACTGCATAACGCAAGTCCTGTCACAGCAGCATAACATCCGACCCTACTGCCCCGATTTTAGCATCCAGCATTTCCCTGGATTGGGTGATAGCCGCCTTGAGGGCTGCATTGTCCGGAACAGCCTCCGGTTGAACCCCCCCCCGGCAGCACCAGCCGCCGCTCCCAGAACGGTGAATTTGTCAATGGGCCCATGTTTGGTCGAGCCGCTGCCACACTTGTCCCTTGTCATAGCTGCCCCATGGGTCCTCTCGCAGACCTGGGAAGAGCCTGGCCAGGAACAAACACGAAAATCTTCTTCAGGGCAGGCCACGCAGTCCGATCTGAATCCTCGTTTGGTGCCTATGAGGGTCGCTGCGGAATAAGGTGCCAACCGCTGAAAAGTGCTCCGAAAATCAGGGGTCCAGGCCACAGCTGCTGGTCCGACCTCGCTACGGCTCTCCTCACCAGCACGGCCCGATCCGGCCGCCGTCCGTTTCCCCGTAGTCTGGCCGCCGGCCTCACTTCAAGGCCACAGGATGGCAGGCAATCTTCCCACCACCGCCGCCGTCCCCCGATGTCTTTAGGCCCGCAAGATAGTCGACTCCGCCTGCAGGTGGTACCCAGATAGGCAGACGGCACTCAGCACCCCCTGGAGATCACCACGCAACTCCCCGGCTCCTCTGCCGGCAACCAGGCCGTATCCCTCACGAGGCGGGTCAGAGGAACCAGGATAATTGCAGGATGAAAAGCGTGCTAGATTGAGCTCGCTCAGCACATGTCCGCCATGATGGATTGCTAAGCCACGCCCCTGTAAACAGGCAAGTTTGCCCTCCCTGTAGCTCCAAACCAGTTCCTTTCTAGCGATTGTAGTACAAGCTTCCTCAGAGTTATGCCTTAACCTCGCTCCGCCCAGCTCCAAAAATGAGTTACTGACATACGCTAGCCACTGTAGTTTCCCTGCGCCCTGCAGGCACAGTATCTCCTTTAACTCGTCCCTATACACAGCCAATTCCAGGTTTACCCATATGTGGCGCCAATATATCAGGGGTCTAAGGGCAATTTTGTCTGCAATTGGCTTAACCCCCAAGTCCAAACGAAGCGGTGTAAGGGGAGAGCTGAGGGGTAGTCCAAATGAGTGCCTGATAAAAGTGTTCTCGGGCTTGGTGATATTTCTGAGAGAACTATATCTCCAGAGTTCAGCCCGTACATTGCAGCGCCTCTTGTTTTCACTTTATAAATTTCCAAAAGTGGTCCTATAGGCTTATGGAAGGAGCTCCTGAATATCTTCATCAACCCTCCTGTGTTCTGCGCTAGCTTCAGACTTCTTTTATCGATTAGGGCCCCCAGTCCATTTTTTCCGTTAAAGTGACCCCAAGTTACTCAAATACAGAGGCCCTATCCAGTGGGATACTGTGCAAGCTGGAATTAGTGCAAGTTGAGCTAATGGGATTAAAGACCATAAGTTTGGTCTTTTGGCAGTTAATCACAAGACCTCTACTGTCACAGAAAGCCTTGAAGTTGTCGAGGAATCTGTGTACCCAACGGTGACTTTGAGAGCAGGAGAGTGGCGTCGGCAAACATCATGGAAGGTACTTTGTAGTTCGCTATCTTGGGTGAAGCATTATCCTTCCTCGCATTCAATGGATTTTACAAGTGCATTTATAAATAGACAAAAATGGGTGGGCGCTAGCACACATCCCTGTCTTACCCCTCCATCGATAGCTATGGGAGCGGTAAGTTCACCATGTTTGCTGAACTTGATTTGGGCTTAATTACCTTTGTGCAAACACCTAAGCATATAACAAAGATAGGACGCCACTCTCAGATCCCTTAAGACAGCCCACAGTTTATTTTGTGGTACCAGATCGAACGTGGATTTTAGGTCTACAAAGATCAGATAGATGCCCCTATGGTCATTGTTTTCCAGTATTGGAGTTAGAGCCTGAACATTTGGTCTATTGTGGACGTGTTTTCCTAAAGCCAGCTTGTAATGGGCTCAATATTTTAAATTCGTCCATCCAGGTCTGGAGACGATCCAACAGTCCCCGGGGAAAGATTTTCTGGCTAACGTTAATTAAACTTATTGGTCTGTAGTTGGGTGGGGGGGAGTGGTGAGCCCTTCTTGTGAACTGGCAAAACTTCCTCGCCAGTCCACGTTGCTGGGATTGCCATTCCCTGCAGTACGGTGTTAAACAAGGTCCACAAATAGGGGCCCCAGATAGTAGGCTCGGTGTGAAAAAGTTCTCCTGGGATCTTGTCAGGACCTGGAGCTTTGGAAGGGGCAATTTAAATAATAAGATACAGGGCCTAAAACTGTTGTTTCCAGACATCGGCTGCAATGTTTGGTTCGATGGCCTGCTTCCCTTTACCTGCTACAGCCTTCATGTCATGGGTGGATAGGGCCTGTTTCAAAGAATCCCACTTGTCCAGCTCCCACAGTTTTTCTGCTTTGGTGATGTTAGCTCCGTACAGTGCCCTCTTGTCTCTGATTAGGGGCCTATCTCTTGTTTTGATTGGCCCTATCAATGCTCACTTAGCAATCCGACAGCTGTCCTTAAACCAGGGGTGTTTGGTCTTTCTACATGCACTTCGGTATGACGGGGGTAAAAATATATCAGAACATACACAATTTTAGATAGGGTCTGAGGCAAGCTTTAAAGACCTTCCTGGATATCTTGCCCCAACTGTCAGGACTTATATACCATAAATATTCAAGGGTCTGAAATCTATAACAATACAGTTCTGAACATTGTGAACTATGGAGCATGAATATTAATGTGTGTGCCCAATCTCTCAAGTAAGACTACTACAATCAAAAATCCTAATTGAATAAACGGATTCCCATCACTCACAAAATGGTGACAAGCTTCATCATCTGGGTATCCTCTTGACGTCACTCTAGTGACACTAAGGGCTACAACCCCATCAGCAGGATCGGGAGCCCGAGGATGTTTTATTAATAGACAGAAGAAGCAACTATAATCAAGTCTACCTCACCAGAAGAGAGCAAATGAATTATGTGGGAAGTAGATGCAGTGCAAAAGGACAATGTGATATGTGAATCTAAAATTGAACCATGAGAAACCCTACTTTTTTAATGTCTCACACAGTCCAAACTAAAAACAGTACAAATGAGAGTGTGTACCAAATAACTGTCTGGTGTTAGTAAAAAAGGTCAACATGTTTCAGCACATCCGGACAACTTTCTATCTTATGCCTTCTTCAGGACCACTATAAAATTGCTACTGCAAATGTGACAACAGTGAAAAAGTGAAAAAGTAAATAGATACAAGTACACTTGAAACGATTGGAAACTATACAACCGGATCACCTGTAATCAGGAATGTACAATCCTTCCTCGGCAATACCCGTACAGCTGACGGTATCTGACATGCATGAGGAGAATACTTCACCTCACCTGGCAGTGGCTCAGGGGATAGGAGGCACCACTCTATCCGTCGGAAGACCATCAATAGGTACTAACACCTGGTGCGTGGCACTTGGCACGGCTGATACTTGAAAATGCCTCCTCCCTGGTGCAACATCATGAAAAGTCTTTCACCTAAATTCAAAACGAAAGTGAAAAACAGAATCAACAAACAATATATTTCAACTACTTTAAATACAGAAAGGCAAACTCTCTGATCCCTAGAAGATAAGTGGAAGAATCCATCAGCACCCACTCCCTATAAAGATCAACAGCCTAGGAAAAAGAAACACCAGTAACATTAAATACAGAAGCAATTTCGCTCAAGATTAAATAAAAGCGTCTAAAAATGAAAGAATTCAGTAAACTCCTACTTTACTCAAGCATGTCCATAAATTGCAGATTTATAAAGTGTGACTTATCACCCCAAAGGGTATCCAGGCGCTGGGGCCGTCGGGGAGATGAAGTGAGCTGTTGCCCAGAGTCACATGATGCTGAGCTGCGGCCAATGCTGGGGCTCGAGCAGTAAACCCTGCGCGCCGGAGTCAGCTGCTCTGGCTGCTGCTCCACACCTGTCCCTGAAGAAGAAAACTACCAACCTGATACTCCAGGCTGACTTGGGAAACTGACAGATGTATTAAGTGGGATGAAAAGTTGGATACCTTTCTTAAAACTTTGGCTGTCACTCCTTATATTTACATTTATAAATGGAACTGCCACTATTTAGTTTTTTCTTGTACTTTTCTTGTATATGGAGAAATGTTTAAACATTTAATAAAAAGATATATTTTAAAACGTATGCTTTTGAGTCAGTGAAGTGAAAGAGAGGCTAGCTGTGGAGATGTAGAACCAGCTTTTGGAGACCCCTCCCCACTGGAGGATCAAAGCCAGTGGGGCAGGGGACACCTAGAATCTACGGGTTCACCTTCCTTACTCATACATTACCAAAGAGACCAGGACAACTTAGTTGTGGAGGAAAGTTAGTTACTTTATTAGCTCGAACTAAGGACAGGGTCCCAGAATGGTACAAAGACAATTCTACAGAGACTGCTGCTTCACTCCGCAGCGCACACACAATTATAGCACTAGCCATACCATTTACACATCCAATCAGAATACAAGTTCCTTACCAGTCTCAGGTGGCGTAATCGTGGCCAGGGAGCGTCTGTCTCTGATTGCACAATGTACACAGACTCTGGCTTCCGTGCCGAGATGGTGTGGTCACGGAGCACAGCCGTTGGTCGTGGGAGGCTGTTAGGGTTTGTGCACAGCAAAGAGCTTGTCCCCTCTCATTGCAGTAGTAGCCTCCTTGATAGCTCTGCTTTGCACTACACTGTGTTATAGGTACACTGTCTCAGCCCCTAGATACTCTTTGTATACTGTTAGGAATACTGGAGTTTGCTTTATTAGGCATTAGTATTGTTTTGTCATGAATGCTGGAGTTTGCTTTTACCAAGGCTTCCTTCTTGTCTATCTTTCCTTTACCACGTGCTATTTCCTCCCGTGTTCTCCTCTCCATTTACATAATAACTGAAGCGCTGCACGTCTTCCAAGAACAACGTGCAGCGCATAAGAACCACACCCAGTACTGTCTATAAAAGGCAGCCCTGAGCGCCACCCGGTGCTTGTGCTCGTCTTTCACCCGCTTACCTGAGATCCGATCCTCTGCTTCCCACCTGGTGTTCGGTGCTGGCTCTCCTCTCCGGACCTCGCTCTTCCCCGGACCTGCATCTGCTTCAGGAGCGCAGCCGGTAGCACTCCCTCCTTCCTGTTTCCGGTGCATCTTGATCCCGGCCCCTCTCCTGCCCTGCTGGAACGATCTGCAAAATAGGAAAAGGACAAAGGTTAGACTGAGCATGAACCCCCCCCCCCCGCTCAACAAGTAAGTGTGTAATCATTTATACTCTTCAAGGCCATTCCTGACGACGGCCCAAGGATTTGTACGGACATAGTTTTCAGGTATTTCTTTAAGAAACGTTGTGAATCGAACATTGATTTGCAAGCAGTGCATTGTGGAACTTTGTGAATTGAACATTGTTTTGCAAGCAGTTCATTGTCGAACTGTGGAACTGGTAACTGCAAGGCATGCAGTTAAACAAAGACTTGCACTAAGTACATTACTGTATTTTGACTTAAGAGTATAGTACACTTTTTATGAAGATTCTGGGCATAAGTGAGTTGGTGAATGCAAACATCCAGTATTCAGTTAGTTTATTGTTTATGCATGACATTCGTAATCCTGACAGCGGTATCTTTTCTATCTCTTTAGAAACGCTCACGCTAGTAGAGAGGCACATCACATTAAACAGAAACAGCCCAGCCTGGAAGCCAGAGACCAGGAATAGAGAGGTACTTAGTAGAGTAAGAGTCTAGTAGCTCAAGGGAAAGTTAGGTACAAGGTTAGGGATAGGATGTACTTACCTGTTCTTTGTTTATGTTTCATTAGGCACGAGTTTCACGAGTAGTCTGACTGAGCTACAGGTTATAGCAATTCAGCAGCCGTGGAGAACACAAGAGCAGTGTTGTCTCTCTCTTTTTATATTTTATCCACTTCCCCCTTCCCTGGAGCTTTTGGTTCTTTGCACATTGTGTACAACTAGTGTGCTGGAGAAAGCAGTTTCAGGGTGGGTACGGACTGTCTTCAGACTTCACCAGAACTGTCAGGATACTAAGGTGAGCCGGGTTGTGACAGAGGCTGATTTACCGACAGTTCACAGGATGTGGCTAAGTCTCTGGCACAACCGGGGGCTAGGTGCACAAGCAGCTTCTTGGAATCGGCTCAACCACAAGGAGCGGGAAAGGCTAAGCAAGTTCTAACTGGGACACAGAAAGCAATCCTTCACCAGGTTGCAGAGACAATGAGTCTCAGCGGCCATTTTAAGCACAGTTCAGCAGTCCCTCCTTTTGCCATGCAGAGGCAACTATCAGTCATCACCTAGGTCAATGTCCATCATATTCTGGACCTCCTTCTGAAGCATCATCATGGCATTCTGGTGGTGTGCATTCACTGGTTTGGGTGCTAAAGAGGTGTTACAGAGGCCACATAGCGCGGGTATACATTGAACACAGAGGCAGCAAGAAAAGAATGCGGCTGCAATGATGGCAACGAAAATTAATATCTTCCATCCCCACTGAGAGACCAGGCCCCAAAACCAACCGGTTAGGGACCATGAACCCTCATCCTGATGGATGTCGGAAGTAATCTTATGGATATTCTGGATTGCTTGATAAACCTTTGCTGCATTATCAGGTATATATACACAGCAGCTGGTTCCAATCAATCTACAGACTCCCCCACGGTCCGCTAGGATTATGTCAAGAACCATCCGGCTCTGCAAAGTCATGAGGCGGTCCGCTTGAAGTTCAGCAGTGATGTTACTGAGAGCACCAGCAGTCACGTTGATGGTGGCCTCTACCACTCTTGTAAGATGTTGAATATTGCGACTATTGACCATAGGGCCCCAAAAGGGGAGGAACCCTTTAGCAAAGTCTCCAAATTCTTAGCCAGCTGTGTCTTCAGCATCAATTACACCTCTCTTCTGGATGTGGTGTGTTGCATTGGCTGTGTAGTTTGGGGGAAGCAACCAAGTGATATACCAGGTGCCAGCCCATGACTTGGGCAGCCAGGTGTAGGCCTTGCTCCCGCACACAACATAGGTATTGAGCGAAGCCACCAGACCTGGGTGAGTCGAGCCATTAAGCTGGAGCGTGTAGGCGCAGTCACTCTCCCCCACCCATACTGTTCCACTGCTCTCGATGCAGTATCGTCCAGAATGTGGGTAGACAGGGAGGTCCCTAAGGGGCGGCAGCCATCGTCTTCCTCCACTGTTGATGAGGCTCAGCGGATAGAAAGAACCGTGGTTGTTCTCATATTCATCCTTTTCGGATGAAGCCTTATTCATATTTGGCCACTCCTTAGCCATAATGTGGGTAAATGCTTGCTTGCTACTATTCTTCCCTGGGGATCGTGTAGATGTGTTACCTGAATAGATGGCGTCAAAGAATACTGTATACCATCCATAGGCTGAACCGGCTCAAGAAAAGGGAGCAGGTATCAGGGGCATCCCTGTGCCCACAGTATGGGGCAGCAATCCACATACTCAACAGTTTGTTGTATTCACCACAAGCTGGTGCTGGTGTAACATCTGAATGAAAGTATTGTTATAAAATCCTGCGTTCATTTTTGTCACTGTCATGCCTCACCCAGTCTTCCCTAGTTGCTGCCTGTGATTGGTGGTTGCTTCACTGGACAGTGATTCCAGCAGTCCTATTGACACACTCTGGTCCGCTGCACCGGCACCGGTCAGATATATGAATGAATGAATGAATGAATACGCACTTATATAGCGCATGGCTACCCATAGGGCATCCCAGCGCATCTTGTCACCATACTCATTCAACAGTAATCAAGCAAAAAGAAATGTCTTCTACTGTTTCCTAAACCTAAGATGATCACCTTCCAGGCGAATTGGATCAGGAAGCTGATTCCAAAGCCCGGATGCGTTTTAGGAGAACAGCCGTCCTCCGGTCCGAGACCGTTTAACCTTTGGAACTGACAGCAGTTGTTTATTGCTCGATCTCAAAGTCCTCTTTGTGTCACATAGCTGCACCAAGGGCTGCAACAAAGCTGGCCCTTTACCCGAGATACACTTATGGACGATACACAGTGCTTTGAACCTAACCCTATCCACAACGGGCAGCCAATGAAGTCATCTGAGGGCTAGTTTAACTGACTTATGCCTAGGGATACCCGTCAAAAGACGAGCCGCACAATTCTGTGCTATCTGCAATTTCCCAATAGTTCCCTGTGGCGCACCCAGGTAGACTACATTTGTGTAGTCCATGAAAGAACCAGGGATTGAACCACCATGCGCCTGGCTTCAGATGGCAGAAGGGGAAGAATCTTCCGCATTGTCCTGATCAGGCCATAACAATTAGCAGCCACCTTACTTGCCTGCACTTTGAGATTCAATTTACAGTCCAACCACACCCCAAGACTCTTAATTTGTGCCTTAGGGACCGGAGGCGTGCCGAGGCAGGCAGGCCACAAAGAATCCAGATTGTGGGGTAAAGATCCATCCACTCAGCGACCTTCACAAGGCAGCCCTCCAAACCTGAGTTTGAAATATCTTGCCGGTTAAGGCCCACCACTAATTGAGTGTCATCCGCGTATGTGACAGTGTGAATCCCCCAGGGAAGTACCACCTCATATATCTGCCAGCAAATATCACAGCCCTGCAGCGAATGTCAGGCCAGGTGAGGTAGAGGGCAGAGACATTTGTCTCTTCAGTCTTTTTTTCTGGGTCGAAGATTGTACCTGGTGGATCTGGGTGGGCATTGTTTGATCAGGAAACAAAGGCTCCGGCTGTTGAGTTTGCCGAAGCCTCAAACGCGGAGGAACAGCAGCTTGTAGGATGTTGTTGTACTCTCGCTCCGATGACGCCCAGGCAACGTTAGCGTCACTGAAGGGTACGAAGCATGGGACTTTCATTGTCTCCCAGGCTCTCCTTGACCCACTGGTCGTATGGCAGTGGCTGAGGCACTCGTTTGCAGTGTGTCGCGTTTACCCAATTCTTTCTCCCTGCCACTTTCACCGCAGACCTGGCAGCCAACAACACTTGCTGGGGCGCTTTCCACCTCGGCTCCAGGTTCTTGGTCCTCTGGAAGTTGCGGATGCAGACCCAATCACCTGGCTGGATGGTGTGGCCAGGGCCCTCGGGTTTGGGTGGCAGAATGTCCTCTACCTGACGATGAATAAGACGCAGGTTAGTGGTCAATTCATGTAAATAATCAATCAACAATGGATATTCGATATAAGATTATTTCTCTGGGTTGGGCACTCCCCAAACATTAGCTGGTCGACCAAATACGATTTCATAAGGAGCTAGTCCGGTGCGGAATGTGCCGTGGCTCTAGTGGATAAATGGGCAAGAGGCAGGGCGTCCGGCCAAGGCAGTCCTGTGTCAGCCTGTATTTTAGCCAATTTCAATGTCCTATTGTGGCGCTCAACCAAACCTGCTGACTGGGGGTGATTGGCCGCATGGAACTTCTGTTTGATCCCCATCCCTACACACACTTTCTTCATTATTAGTGGCTTCCGTAGTTGCTCCAGATAATTCTGGGCATTCCGAATCTGGGAAAGAATTCCTTCAACAAGATCTTAGCAGTGCTGATTGCAGTGTTGTCCTTAAGGGGGTATGCCTCAATCCACTTACTAAAGGCACACACAACTACCAGGACATATCGGAGATTGTTGCATCTTTCTATCTGTATGTAATCTATTTGGAGCACTTCGAAGGGGTAAGATAGGGGTGCAAAATTCCGAGCAGGTGTTGGTGTGCCTTTTCCCGGGTTATGCATCAAACAAATCAGGCAATTCCTGACTAACCTCTCAGCATATTTTGGGATGTGTTTGTTTTGCCATACTGGAGCTAGCAATTTGCAAATACCTTTTGTACTAATGTGAGCTGGGCCATGAGTCATAGTGACCACTGGCAAAACATAGGCATCGGGTAACAACCATCGCTGTTGTTCAGACAGATACGTCTAACAGCCATTCTCATCTAATAGGCCTGTTTGCTCTTCCCAGAGAGCCTTTTCCTCTCTAGTTGCCTCCGCCTGTATTTCCTTTCCATTTTCAAGAGTGTCCTCATGCATCCCTCCCTCCGGTACCCAATTTGAGGGGCCAGCTACATACATACGGGTGGAGACATCTTTGGCTGTTTCCTTTGCAGTCTGGTCAGAAAATGCATTACCTCTTCCTATGTCATCTGTTACTTTCTTGTGGGCGCTACATTTAACCACAGCTATCTTCAAAGGAAGAGTTAATGCTCCTAACTGCCTGCTGACCAGATGACCATGTTGTATCTTAGTACAGTGAGAGGTTAAAAATCCCCTCTCAGCCCACAGTCGCCCAAAATTATGGGCCATTCCGAAAGCATACTGGCTGTCAGTGTAGATGTTGACTGCCATCCCCGCACTCAAGTCACACGCTCTTATCAGCGCCACTAACTCAGCGGCCTCTGCTGATTGGTAAGGTATCCTCTCACTCTCCACCACTGTCTGTAACGTGGTGATAGCATAGGCGGTAGTTGTGCTACCATCAAGAAGTTTGAAACAAGAACCATCCACATACAGGGTACCATCAGGATCGGTGAGGGGAGTGTCAGTCAAGTCCACACAGCCTTTAGTCTCTTCCTCCGTCCGGAGGACACAATCATGCAGATCAGAACTAGTGTCACCATCAACAAAGGGTAACAATGTGGCTGGATTCAGTGTAGTGCAGCGGCGGATGGTGATATGACTGGCGAAGAGAGCCAACTCATATCCGGAAAAACGTGCACTAGTAAGGTGTTGAGTTTTTGTTCTATTCAATAAAGTATCAACTGCATGAGGAACCATAACTGTAAGTGCAGTGTCAGGAACCAGACCAGCAGATTGGCAAATGGATATGGCAGCTGCGGCTGCTGCTCTCAAGCAACTGGGTAAGGGACAAGGGATCTAGAACTGCAGAAAAATATGCACAGGGGCGTTGTCTGTCACCGAAACGCTGTGTTAACTCTGACAATGCGCAACCATCACGCTCATGTACGAAAAGAGTGAAGGGCTTCTGATAAGTAGGGGTGTCTAGCACCGGGGCCGAACACAAGGCGGTTTTCAGTTCTGCAAATGCACGCTGGCACTCATTTGTCCAAGGAAGCGGGTGAGGAACATCTTTAAGTGTGAGGGCCAACAAAGGTTTAATGAGTAGAGAAAAATTGGGTATCCATTGGTGGCAGTAGGAGGTGATACCAATGAAAGCACGGACCTCTTCTGCGTTTTTGGTGGGGGTATTTTATTGATAGTCTGTATTCGTTCAGGGGTGAGGTGGCGGCCCTCCTTCGACAGGAGATGACCTAAGTAGGTAACCTCATGTTGACAATATTGCAGCTTGGAGAGGGAAACTTTGTGATTGAACTGTGCCAAATGCAGGAGCAATTTCATCGTAGCTTCCCTACATAACGCCTCGGTGTCTGCCACTATGAGCAAATCATCAACGTACTGGAGTAATGCGGTACCTTGAGGTAGGGACAGGGAATCAAGTTGGACCTTGAGGGCCTGACTATAAATGGAAGGGTTCTCTGTATATCCTTGTGGAGCTCTACAGACCCGGAAACTACGACCTGCCAATGAGAATCCGAAAATATCCCTATTTTGTGAATCAATGGGTATATTAAAGAAGGCATTCTTCAAATCAATGACAGAAAAGAAAAGAAACATGATGATGGGGGGACCATAGTGAGTAAGGCAGTGATATCTGAGACCACAGGAAACTGGGGAACTACTATTTTATTTACATCACGTAAATCAATGACAAAATGATAAACAGGGGGCTTGGAAGGGTCAGTGCATTTGAGGACAGGCTGTTACACACATTGCCTCTTGTCTCTTCAACCATGCCCTCATTAACAAGTTCAGAAATGATCTGGAGTAATGCCCTCTCCCCTTCCTTGGGTATTTTGTATTGGGGAAGTCGGGGAAGGCGAGCATTTTATTTTAGGGTAACAGAAAAGGGGGGTATGGACAAAAGGCAGACATCAGTATCACCTTGGGCCCAAAGGGTAGGAGGGACATCTTGAACTTCCTGGGGAAGGGGACCTGAGGAGGCTAAATATACTTGGCGTGTGGTAGGGGGACCCATAGTGATGTAAACACCATCAGGAGAACAGTATATGGTGACATGTAATCTTTTCTATAGATCTAAAACCAACAAGTTTTCGCCACATGTGGAAGTCAAAACCAAAGGGGAATCAACCGTGTAGGGTCCTATCATTAGTTCCAGTGGTTGTGAGACGGATCTAAACACTGGGGTACCAGACAACCCCACAGAAATGTTACTTGCGCCAGACAAGGGGGCCCCAGGGACTTTAGACCTAGGAATAGAACTTTTGGTTGCACCAGTGTCGACCAAGAATGGTTCCGTTGAACCCAGTGTTGTAACATGAACATACGGTCCCTTCTGGTCAACAGGAATAGGCACGGGTCCCTTTCCTTGTCCTTGGCAATCCTAGTGGGACAGAAACCCAGTCCCTTCTTCGTGCTCATAATCCTTAGTAAAATAATTGTGATCTTCATAATTGGCTGTATCAAATCTATTCTCGTGCATGAGGGGTCGCCTGTCCTGGGACTGCGTTATAAGTCCGCCTCGTCCTCGTCCTCTCTGGGGCCGTTGCCCTGTGAAGCCGTCAGCAGGAGCAGAGTGGTTCCGGACCAACAAGGGACACTCATCATGCCAATGACCGTCCTGGCGACAATAAGCACACTGATTGGGCCCCAGCGGTGGGCAAGGAGTCACGGGGGCAGGTTTCTGAATCATTCATTGAAACTTCGGGGCACCCCTGTTTTGAGTCTGCCTGTTGGAGTAATACCTTTGTTTTCAGATCTTTAGATCTGTTTTGTCTCGCTCTTCGTTCTCCCTATTCTCATAATACTGGGTCATTGTCAAAATGCCAGACGGGGTGGAATTGGGCCAGGCACTTTCTGACATTTTGAGCTTAGTCCCAAGTTCTGCTAACAAATTGGACACAAATGTATCCACAAACAGTCACTGTACCCCCTGTGAAGTCCTATCCTGTCCACTATAGTCGGTGAACGTGCTTTCAAATCGTGTGAAAAAGCCTGAGACACTTTCATCTTTCTTTTGCCTGCAAGCAGCTAATGTATCCCAATTAATATGGTGAGGTGTCAACATCGTTTTCATGGCGGTAAGTATCTGGGCCGGAAGGACCAAGATCATGGGATCAGGTTTCTCACTGCCAGTTCGAGTTCTGTCGGCCTCCTCAAGTTGTTGCCAAGTGTGGCCACATTCTGCCTGATCATTATGACGTATTCTAGACCATACTTCAGTCGGTACTACCTGTCCCATTAACATATCGATATCTGCTAAAGTCATCACGCAAGACTGGAGGGTCTGAGTCAATTCCTTGTAATAACCCGCTGGATTTTTACGTGGGTCAGGCAATTGGCTTTTAAGCTGGAGGACATCAGACCTTTTCCAAGGGACATGGACCCACATTTTCCTAAAACCCGCCGGTATGTCAGGCTGGTCACCCACGACAGCAACGCGGTCCCTCCAAACAGGCTGTACCTCCCTCATTGGAAAACCCTTATTCAGCATGAAACCAGATAAAGAGTCCCTATAGGCTACTAACGTGATCAAATCGCAGAATAGTGCGGGCCCCTGAATGTCCCCCTTCGCAACCTTATTGGGAAAGTCAGACAGACCTGGGGGTGGATCTGATTCTACAAAATCTTCCCAAATTTGGATCAGTATGTCACACATATCACAAAAAAGTGTCAATCTTTTGGAGGTGCGTCCACTGATCCATGGTCATCCATATATCCTGAGCGGTGTGCATAGTGCCATTTTCCATCCACATACGAGCCTGTTGACCCATAGCGAGTTGTTCCTGTGTATTACCTATCTGTCTGCCAAAGTACGTCGTCTGGGAGTGGGTGGTCTATGCGGAGTTACATAAGGGATATAATCACAGACCACTGACCAAGCATTTGCCAATAGCCCTGCATTGGGGGAAGGTGTCGCATGACTGTCAACAAGAAACGGATTTGTTGTGACAGGAGTTAAAGGCACATTGAGTTGGACAGGCACAGGATCAGTGGAAGGAGCATCAAGGGAAGGGAAAGGGTGGACCTGCAAAGGTACAGTGGCCTGAACAGTCAGGGCATTGAGAACGAGTGGCTGAGGTATCGGACAAACCAGGGCATGGGCAGGGGCAACAACTGGAGCGGCACGAGGGCCATTTGTGCGGGATCAAGGGCTGTATACATGGCGGGAGCATAAGGTGGAGGGGTGTCCAACATGGAGGACATGAGAGGGTCATCCTCCTTGCCCTGGGCCTTTTCGGAGACCTTCTTGGTAACGTAACATCTGTCTGCCTTCATTCGATGTAATCTATCAAGTATCACTATACCCTCTTCTATTTTCTGATCATCATGATTCTGGGCCTTCTGAATCACACTCATACTCATTGTTTTAGCTTCGCTCTTTTTGAGTTTGATTTCCTTCTGCTTGGACTCCTTACGCCAAACCCGAAAGGAATCAAACATCGCAGGTCTAACTTTTCTCTGAAACTATTTCTCCTCCAGATTGTCTAATACAGGAGTTTCAAAACTACCGTGCATTGGCCATAGCATTACCCTTTGTATACTTATGCCAGAGTGAGGAAAACACGATTGGGCCAATACCATGTTTAGCATAGACTTCCAAGGGAGGAATCGGACAAGATTCCTCCAATGCGGAGTCCTGTGCACAAACAACAACAACACCATTTCTGAAACGTACTAAATCCAGGCATCTCTAGACGCGTATCCTGGTTCCAAACATCAACGGGTACAATCGAACATTTCCACATATAACTGTACTTACCCCTTGGCTTCGGCATTTGCAAAAGTCGAACAATCCCCAAAACCAAATACAATTCACCAGAGAAGTGGGTCACTCCCACTCTTACCTGAGGGTTAATCGTCCCTCGCACGGCAAGTGTCACAAAGTTCTTGGTCTCCCAAAATTAGGAACCGGAACTGGGGCGTGATGTGATGTGATTTGGTATTTATAAAGCGTGTTACCACTCCGAGGAGCATCTTGGCGCTGTGACTTCCTAAGTCAAGCAGAAGATCATAACTAGACTGTCCGAGAGATGGAAGAGGATCATTTTAGGGTTTTACATACTGAGTCTGGCAGTGAGTAGATCCATGTTTTTAGCTGTTTCCTAAAACTTGATTCTGTGTTGGCTGCACGGAGATGATGAGGTATTTTGTTCCATGCTTTTGCGCCAATCACAGGTAGGGATTTGCCTCCCTTGGTCGTAAGCCTGAACTCGCGGATGATAAGCAAGTCAGTCGGGGCTGCAGTCGGATAGGCCATAGGAGGGAGGAATCACGCAATCGGAGACCTTGGGCCCACAAGGACAATTTTCAGTCGATGTAGTGGCGCGCCTCCCTTGAAATTCAATCACGGACCCCACACGAACACCAGGCTCGATGACGACCACCGAAGACACCCCACTTGGGCGCCAATTGTAGAACCGGCTTTTGGAGACCCCTCCCCACTGGAGGGTCAAAGCCAGCGGTGCAGGGGACACCTAGAATCTTCAGGTTCACGTTCCTTACTCATACATTACCAAAGAGACCAGGACAACTTAGCGGTGGAGGAAAGTATGTTACTTTATTAGCTTGAGCTAAGGACAGGGTCCTATAATGGTACAAAGATAATTCTACGGAGACTGCTGCTTCACGCCGCAGCGCACACACAATTATAGCACTAGCCACATCCTTTACACATCCAATCAGAATACAAGTTCCTTATCAGTCTCAGGTGGAGTAATCGTGGCCAGGGAGCATCTGTCTCCCACCAGATCCTGCTAGACAGATTACTTTCTATTGGCATTAGGGGCTTTGCCTTTGAATGGTTGAAGGACTTCCTCAAGGACAGAACTCAAACAGTTAATTTTGGACCCTTAAAATCTAATACCACAATGGTAACTAAAGGGGTTCCTCAGGGCTCTTGTCTCAGCCCGACCCTATTTAATGTGTACATCGCCCCCCTAGCGTCACTCCTCAGGAATATGGGTTTTAACCCAATTTCCTAGGCAGATGATACACAACTTCTTCTGTCTTTTGACAAAAATAACCCCAACATCCAAGATATATTTGCTAATGGAATGAAGGCGATCTCTTCCTGGATGAGCTGCAATTTTTTTCAGCTCAATACAGGCAAAACGGAAATCATGCTCTTCAAAGATGCCACGTATTGCTGGGTCCCCAGGTGGAGGCCTGAAGAACTCGGCGCAGTCCCTACGCCCAAGCCAGTAGTTAAAAACCTTGGTGTTCTCCTTAATAACAACTTGAACATGGATGAACACATAGGCGCCACTAAACGAACATGCTTTCATGCTCTTAGCCTGTTGCGCAAAGTTTTCAATTTTCTTCCCTCTTCCACACGAAAGACTCTTATCCATGCACTAGTACTTAGCCGCCTGGACTTAAGCAATGCTTTGCTGATTTCCGCAAAGGAATCTGCTCTCCAGAGCCTGCAGGTTGTGCAAAACACGGCGGCCCGTCTGGTTACGAGTTCCCCGTATCGTACCCCCTCGCTTCCTCTCCTACGTAAACTTCATTGGCTTCCCATTCGTAAAAGAATACACTTTAAAATCTGTTGTATAGTATTCAAATGCTTAAACCAACTGGGACCAGCCTATCTCGCCAATAAACTGTCCAAATATACCCCCTCACGTACTCTTCGTTCGGAAGGGAAAGGTCTTCTTGTTATTCCCCGCATTAAACAAACCAGAATGGGAGGCAGATCCTTTTTCTATCTTGCCCCCAAATTCTGGAACGATCTTCCCCTGGACATTCGCTCTTCCCCCAACTATTTGATTTTCAGGAAAAAACTAAAAACCTTCCTGTTCTAATTTGGGTCTACCTTCCTACTATCCACTACCTCCCTCTCCGTATCGTCCTAGTGCGGAGATACCCCATTTAGGGTGATTCAGGTGCTCTCTAAATGACATAAATAAAAAAATAAAAATTGCACAATGTACAAAGCCTCTGGCTTCCGTGCTCAGATGGCGTGGTCAAGGAGCACAGCAGCTGGTTGTGGGAGGCTGAATTACAGACAGTTCACAGGATGGGGGAGGGCTAAGCAAGTTCTAACAGGGACACAGAAAACAATCCTTCACCAGGTTGCCGAGAGCATGGCAACACAAAATGGAGTCTCAGCGGCCATTTTAAGCACAGTTCAACAGAGAGTGGGGTCAAAGAAATGAGGTCTGGGGTCAAAGGCATGAGGTCAGGGGTCACAGGAATGAGGTCAGGGGTCAGCACTCATAGATTTGCTACAGGATTAATCAGTCTTTTCTTTAAACTCAGCAGGAGGGGCTGACAGTCTCCTCCCTGAGCAGACATTCACAGACCCTCTCCTCCCCCTGGGGTCTGAGGTCTGTGAGGGTCTGAAAATGAGGATAAGTGCACAGACCCTCAGTGGCCCCTCCCCATGCAGGAGGCACAGACCCTCAGGGGCCCCTCCTTGCTGCAGGAGGCTGGGCTGGACAGACAGACCCTCAGGGGGCCCTCTCCCCCCTGCAGGAGGCACAGACCCTCAGGGGACCCCTCTCTCCCCTGCAGGAGTCACAGACCCTCAGGGGCCCCTCTCACCCCTGCAGAAGTGGCCCCTCTCCGCTGCAGGAGGCTGGGCTGGACAGACAGACCCTCAGGGGCCTTTTTTCCCCCTGCAGGAGACACAGACCCTCAGGGGACCCCTCTCTCTCCTGCAGGAGGCACAGACCCTCGGGGGCCCTACTCACCCCTGCAGAAGGCACAGACCCTCAGGGGCTCTTCTCTCCCCTGCAGGAGGCATAGACCCTCAGGGTCTCCTCTCTCCCCTGCAGGAGGCACAGACCCTCAGGGGCCCCTCTCCCTCCTGCAAGAGGCACTGACCCTCAGGGGCCCTCTCCCCCTGTAGAAGGCACAAACCCTCAGGGGCCCCTCCCCCCCTGCAGGAGGCACAGACCCTCAGGGGCCCCTCACCCTGCAGGAGGCACAGGCCCACAGGGGTCCCACCCCCCTGCAGGAGGCACAGACCCTCAGGGGCCCCTCTCCCCCCTGCAGGAGGCACAGACCCTCAGGAGCCCCTCTCCCTGCAGGAGGCACAGACCCTCAGGGGCCCCTACCCCTGCATGAGGCACAGACCCTCAGGGGCCCCTCTCCCCTACAGGAGGCACAGACCCTCAGGGGCCCCTCCCCCTGCAGGAGGCACAGACCTTCAGGGGCTCCACCCCCCTGCAGGAGGCACAGACTCTCAGGGGCCCCTCCCCCCTGCAGGAGGCTGAGACTTGACAGGACTCACTGCTGGTACAGGGCCCGATTCACAGAATGAACTTAAGACTCAATCCTAAACTTACTACTATTTTGGTATTCACAGAATGAACTTACTACTTTTGGTATTCACAGAAGTTAGGATTTTGTCTTAAGTTTGTCTTAAAACAGACTTAAGACAGACTTAAGACAGACTTAAGACAAAATCCCAACTTCTATGAATACCAAAAGTAGTAAATTCATTCTGCGAATACCAAAATAGTAGTAAGGTTAGGATTGAGTCTTAAATTCATTCTGTGAATCGGGCCCACTGACTCTGCCCCCGCTGACCCGGACACGATCACACTGACAGGAAGAGAGGAGCTCTCAGCTGGGCCTCTGCTGCAAGTGCTGACTCTGCCACAAATGACCCCACACTATCACACCCACAGACCTGAGGAGAGCTCATTTGTCGCTGCCGCTGCTGACCCGGAAGTGAAACTCTTGATGTGCGGACTCTGTCTTTATTACTCTCTGTTATATCCTAGCTATGTTGTAGTTTGTATCATCCATCTCTCCATCAACGGAACCCTGTAATGATGAGGTAACATGGATTATATTTTAGCTATGTTGTAGTTTGTATCTTCCATCTCTCCACCAGTGGAACCCTGTAAGGATGATGTAACATGGATTACGTTTTAGCTATGTTGTAGTTTGTATCATCCTTCTCTCCACCAGTGGAACCCTGTAAGGATGAAGAATATGGATTATATCTTTGCTATGTTGTAGTTTGTATCATCCATCTCTCCACCAGTGGAACCCGGTAAGGATGATGTCACATGGATTATATTTGAGCTATGTTGTAGTTTGTATCATCCTTCTCTCCACCAGTGGAACCCTGTAAGGATGAAGAATATGGATTATATCTTTGCTATGTTGTAGTTTGTATCATCCATCTCTCCACCAGTGGATCCCTGTAAGGATGATGTAACATGGATTACGTTTTAGCTAAGTTGCAGTTTGTATCATCCATCTCTCCTCCAGTGGAACCCTGTGAGGATGATGTCACATGGATTATAATTGAGCTATGTTGTAGTTTGTATCATCCATCTCTCCTCCAGTGGAACCCTGTAAGGATGATGTCACATGGATTATATTTTAGCTATGTTGTAGGTTGTATCATCCATCTCTCCACCAGCGGAACCCTGTAAGGATGATGTCACATGGAATGTTGTTCTATGAAAACCACAGTTGAAGAAGGTCTGAGCGCCTTGCTGACTGCTCCCTCTGGGGCTGTATTACTGATGTACTCTTGATCTACAATAAATTCTCTTGAAACATCTCAACAAGCCTGGAGTGATTACTACACTCTCACAGGCCAGGGAGAGGCAGCACGTGCTGACCCGGAAGTGAAACTGTTCAATTTCTTACAGCAGAGGAAGGTGAGGAGAGGAGGACCCGAGGGAGGGGGGAACAAAGGAGGGGGGCAGAGGGGGGAGAAGCAGAGGTGGAGGGTGGTAGAGGGGGGAGGAGGGGCCAGTGGGGGGGGGAGGGGGCAGAGGGGAGGGGCAGAGGAGGAGGAGTAGAGAGAAGAGGGGGCGAGGAGGGGGAGGGGGGACAGAGGAAGTGGGAGGAGGGGGCAGAGGGGGGAGGGGCAGAGGTGGAGGGATGAAGGAGGCAGAGGAGGGCAGATGAAGGTGAGGAGAGGAGGGCCCGAGGGAGGGAGGAACAGAGGAGGGGGGCAGATGAGGGGTGAGGAGGGGAGAAGGAGGGCAGACGAGAGGGGAGGAGGAGGGTAGATGAGGGGGGTAGATTAGGGAGGAGGAGGAGGGCTGAGGAGGGGGAGGAAGAGGGCAGAGGAGGGGGGAGGAGGGGCAAAGGAGGGGGGAGGAGGGGCCAGGGTAGAGGGGGCAGGAGGGACCCAGGGCAGAGTGGGGAGGAGGGACCCGGGGCAGAGGGGGGAGAGGGTAGGCTGGGGCAGATGAGGGAGGAGGGGCCAGTGCAGAAGAGGGGGGAGGAGCCGGAGTAGTGGGGGGAGGGGGAGGAGGGCCCTGGGCAGTAGAAAAGGGAGGAAGGGCTGGGGTAGAGGAGGAGTAACAGAGGAGGGAGGAGGGGGATCTGGGGCAGAAGAGGGGGGAGGGGCTGGGGTAGAGGACGGGGAGGAGGGGCTGAGGCAGAGGAAAAGGGGAAGTAGTAAGGATAAGACTTAGGAGGGGGGCGAGAGGCAGTAGATGGGGAGGCAAGGGGCAGAGGAGGGGGGAAGCGGGGGAGGAGGGGGGTGAGAGGCATATGATGGGGGGTGTGGGGCAGAGGAAGGGGAAGAGGGGGAGGAGGGGGTTGAGGGGTAGAGAAGGGAGGAGGAGGGTCTGTGGCAGAGGAGGGGGTGGGGGACTGGAGCAGAGGAAGGGGAGGAGGTGGCTGGAGCAGAGGAGGGGAGAGGAGGGGCTGAACAGAGGAGAGGGAGTGCCCGGTGTAGAGGAGGGGGGCCTGTGTAGAGGAGGAGGGAGGGGCCAGGGCAGAAGAGGGGGAGGGGCTGGGGCAGAAGAGGGGGGAAGTTAGAGGGTGAGACTTAGGAGGGGCCTACCAGAGGAGGGGGGCGAGGGGCAGCTGAGGGGGTTAAGGGGCAGAGCTGGGGGAAGAGGGGGAGGTGGGGGGTGAGGGGCAGAGGATGGGGGAGGGGGTGCTGGGGCAGAGAAGGAGGAGGGGGGCCAGAGCAGAGAGGGGAGGAGGGGCTGAACAGAGGAGGGTCTGGTGCAGAGAAGTAGAGGGGCTTTTGCAAAGGAGGGGGAGGGGCCGGGGCAGAAGAGGGGGAGGGGCCAGTGCAAAATATGGGTAGGAGGTGCCAGGGCAGAGGGAAGAGGAGGGGCCAGGGCAGAGGGAGGAGGAGGGTCCAGGGCAGAGGGGAAAGGAGGGCCCTGGGCAGAGGGGGGAGAAGGGGCCCTGGGCAGAGGGGGGAGGAGGGGTCTTGGGCAGAGGGGGGAGGAGGGGCCCAGGCAGAGGGGGAGGAGGGGCCCAGGGCAGAACGGGGAAGGAGGGCCCGGGGCAGAGGGGGAGGAGGGCCTGGGGCAGAGGGGGGAGGGGCCCAGGGCAAAGAGGGGAGGGGCCCAGGGCAGGGGAGGAGGAGGGGCCAGGGAGGAGGGCCCTGGGCAGAGAGGGGAGGAGGGGCCTGGGCAGAGGAGGGAGGAGGACCCGTGCAAAGGGGAAGAGGCCCTGGGCCGAGTATGAGGGAGAGGCCTGGGTAGAGGGGAGGGCCCAGGGCAGAGTAGGTGTGAGGGGGGCTTGGGCAGAGGGATGAGGAGGGCCCGGGGCAGAGGTGGGGGGAGGTGGGGCCAGAGGCAGAGGAAGGAGGAGGGGGAGGGCCTAGTTGGCATGATATAAAACTAAAAAACAAAAACCAGTGGGGGCAGAGAGTTCAGCAGCAAAGCAGGGGCAGCACCAGGGGGTCCTGCCTCCTGCAGTCCTTGTTTGCAGAAGTGGTAACACTGCATGGTGCAGCACATGAGCTCATACAGATGTGAAGTGCATATGACTTGGGGTCAGATGCAGGGGGCAGCACTAAATGCTCACACAGTCGTACGAACCCACAGCGGGGTAAGTTAGGCGTTGGATGTAGTATGCATGCACGAGCATCTCACACTCATCGTGCAATCTATGAAGTGTGAATGCAGTTCATGTAGTGCCCGCTCTCATAGTATCCCTCTCTGAAGGGGTATTTACTGAGGGGTTATCGGCCCTTGGAGTATCTTGGGGGTCAAAGGCTCTCTGTCCCCCTCCTGCTGCCCCTCCCTCCATTCATTTAGGGGTGTCTCACCCAAGGCTCACAGGCGGAGGCAGAACATGCATCAGGGGGGCCACAGTCTTATCCAGACCAGCCCTGTGAACCGTCGGGTCAACCAGCACTCTACAGTTTTACCACACCAGGCGAGGACTAGCCAGCTCATTACTCCAGGCACTTCCCTCCCGCCTTCAAAGTTTTATCTGCTCTGGACATAGCTCATCTCCTCCACTCGCCTCTATCTCCGCTGCTCCAGGATGTGGCTTGGATGATTCACCATGGTCCCAGTAGGTTCACCCACCTCTGTATGCGGAAGGCCTGCACTACCATGATAAGGTTGGGATCTGGCATGCTTCTCTTTCGGTTCCCCCGGGTGCTTCTCTTTCAGTTCCCCTGGGTGCTTCTCTTTCAGTTCCCCCGGGTGCTTGTCTTTCGGTTCCCCCGGCTGCTTCTCTTTCAGTTCCCCAGGGTGCTGCTCTTTCTATTCAGCAAGAGCCAGGATCATAGAAGACTTGTGGGTGGGAGACTGAGCCTTGCCACTGTCTGCAGATGTCTCATGCCATGGGTCAACTATCCTGCAGTCGTGGTGGGACGGACCCCAATCCCAGACTATGCTTCAGTCCTTCGGCTTTTTGCATTTGTCACCCCGAGTGGGACAGGAATGCTCAGACGTGAGTCCCGTGCTCTCCACACCACTGGAGTCAAGCTATCCTGGCTGAAGACGGCTGATAGCCAGAAACGGGTCCTCGGAAGCTTGTTTCCAGTCCAGGGAAGGCATGGCTTGGCAGTTCCGGCTGGACTGTTCCCATGAGGCACAGGGCCAGACTGATTTGCATATAGCCATGTCTGACCTGGGGTGGCAGAGTGGGCTAAAGAACGGTGATGGATCAAACCCAGATCTTTTGACTGGGTGTGAGTGTTTGATTGGTTCTGATGCTCCGTCCATCACCACCCCCTTTTGTACCGCTTTGGCCGCCATAAGTGTGGCAGGGTATGCTCAGACGTGAGTCCCTTGCTCACTTTGCCACTGGATTCAAGCAAGCCGGGCTGAAGACGGCTGGAATGCCAGAAACCGGTCCTCGGAAGCTTGTTTCTGGTCCAGGGAAGGCATGGCTTGGCAGTTTCTGGCTGGACTGTTCCCATGAGGCACAGGGTCAGACTGATTTGCATATAACCATGTTTGAACTGGGGTGGCAGAGTGGGCTAAAGAACGGTGATGGATCAAACCCAGATCTTTTGACTGGGTGTGAGTGTTTGATTGGTTCTGATGCTCCGTTCATCACCATCCCCTTTTGTACCGCTTTGGCTGCCATAAGTGTGGCAGGGTATGCTCAGACGTGAGTCCCTTGCTCACTTTGCCACTGGATTCAAGCAAGTTGGGCTGAAGACGGCTGGAATGCCAGAAACCGGTCCTCGGAAGCTTGTTTCTGGTCCAGGGAAGGCATGGCTTGGCAGTTCGGGCTGGACTGTTCCCATGGGGCACAGGGTCAGACTGATTTGCATATAGCCATGTCTGAACTGGGGTGGCAGAGTTGGCTAAAGAACGGTGATGGATCAAACCCAGATCTTTTGACTGGGTGTGAGTGTTTGATTGGTTCTGATGCTCCGTCCATCACCACCCCCTTTTGTACCTCATTAGCCAGGGTCAGTTGCTCTTTATGTGCAAAGCTGCATGTTTTCCCACAGACCAAGCTAAGGTGGCCTTTGTTATTTCATATCTCGGGGGTTACGCTGCTAATTGGACCATACCTTTGATAGAGAGAGATGACCCTCTGTTATGTGACTACCGTGCATTTAGAAGAGAACTTAGAAAGTTATTTCTCAGACACACATTCACGCACTCAGCTGACATGGAATTATTGAACCTAAAACAGGGGACCAAAGATTTAACCACTTATATTTCCACATTCCACAGGTTAGTGGCGGAGGCAGGGTGGCCCGAGGAAAAACGAAGTGCCTTATTCTATAAAGGGTTGAGAGATTACATAAAGGATGTCTTAGCACAGGTAGTAGATCCCCCTGAAACATGCTCTGCGCTAATCGAGTTGGTCGTCAAATTAGACCACAGAATAAGCAAGCGTAAAAGACAGAGGGGCAAATCAGAAAATAGTTGGATAACCTATTGTGAAAAGAAACCTGAGTCAGTAAAGGTAGCAGATGAGAAGAAACCTATGCAGATAGGAATCCTAAGGGGACCCTTGAGTAATGAAGAAATAGAGAGAAGAAGAGACAACAAGTTGTGCTGTATTGTGGAAAACAAGGCCATTTCCTTAGAGAATGTCCTGTAAAACCCTGACAAACCAGGAAGTCGGAAAACTAGAAAGTCCTATGAGACGAGGGCTTCGGGTAACTCTGGGTTGATTGTCTCATCTTTAGATCTACTAGCGAGTCAGGCATGTCACTTCTTTGTTTCCTCTCAATTGTCCTGGGAACAGCAGGCACTTGAAGTTAGAGTCATGATAGATTCGGGTGCCTCAGGCAAT
Source organism: Lissotriton helveticus (assembly GCF_964261635.1). Lineage (NCBI taxonomy): Eukaryota > Metazoa > Chordata > Amphibia > Caudata > Salamandridae > Lissotriton > Lissotriton helveticus. Next base: position 126,312,420 of record NC_136057.1, read on the forward strand.
TTTATGGATGATCAATGGGCCAAAAAATATAATATCAACCGAGTGCCCAAAACAGTTTGGGAAGAAGTCACTACAATAGATGGTAGCACCTTAAAGTCAGGTCCCATCACTGATGCTACCAGTCCTCTGCAATTAACTATAAGGTAGAAGCATCTAGAAACCTTGGAATTTGATTTTATACAATCCGCTCAATTCCCGGTCATACTAGGATTACCCTGGTTATGGTTACACAACCCCCTTATTGATTGGAAAAAATGACACTTGAATTGAAGCCTAATTTCTGTAGGAATTTACTGAATGTAGTAGTGTTTTTGTGTTGCCTTACTTATAAAGAACCTAAATAAATATATTGATTTCAGATATGATATAAAAGTTCTGAATTGAAATACCACGTTTTCTGATGTTCTTTGGAGTTAGTGTACATATATATGACATGTGATAAAAAGACTCAATGAGATAAAATAATACCTCAAGGCGCAATTTTTCTATGAATATAATTTCTGTAGTAAGCATGTTTTTTGTTCATCAGATGGGATTATGGATCAAGTTATTCTTGCTACCTTGCTACCTCTGATGAAGGATCTTTGCCCCTTGTTTATCAAGATCTTCGGTCCATATTTGATGCGGAAGAAGCCACTAGCCTTCCCCCACATAAAATCTACGACGGTAGAATAGACTTACAGGCAGGGGCACGTATTCCTTGCAGCAGGGTGTATTCTCTGACCGAGAAAGAGAATGTCTACCTACGAGAATATTTGGGTAACATGTTAAAGATAGGGTGTATTCGCCCTTCTAGGTCCCCTGCTTCCTCTTCTCTTTTTTTTATACCGAAGAGAGAGGGAGGCCTTATATGTTGTATTGATTATAAGGTGCTTAATTCCATCACCAATTAGAATAGGTACCCTTTGCTATTGATTTCCTCCCTCCTTACTCGAGTAAAGAATGCACAGGTGTTCACCAAATAGGATCTTCGTGGGACATATCACCGTGTGCGCATCAAGGAGGGAGATAAATGGAAAACAACCTTTTGCACCAAATATGGGTTATACAAATATCTAGTAATTCCCTTTGGGCTATGTAATGCCCCTTAAGCTTTTCAGTTTTTTATAAACGAGGTTCTGAAGGACATGTTGGATGAATATGTCGTAGCTTACATCGATGATTTATTGATCTACTCCTCGTCCATGCAAGAACATGTGGTACATGTAAGAAACGTGCTTACACGCCTAAAAGACCATAAACTTTACTGCAAACTAGAGAAATGTCCGTTTCACACACAACAAGTCACCGTTCTAGGATTCATCATTTCCCCCCAGGGTCTCAGTATGGATCCTCAAAAGGTAGCAGCCATCAATCGTTGGCAGGCTCCAAAGAATGTAAAGGAAACACAGAGCTTTCTTGGGTTTACCAATTTCTACAGGAGTTTTATCTACAATTTCTCTGATCTCCCATCACTAAATTGTTGCGAAAGGGAAACACTTTTCTCTGGAAACCTGAGGCAGAAGAAACCTTTTGTAAACTCAAAGAAGCATTCGCACAAGCCCCCATATTAAGACATCCAAACCCCACTTATCCTTTTGTGGTAGAGGCTGAGGCTTCTCAAGTGGCAGTGAGGGGCGGGGGTCCTTTCTCAGACAGACCCTATCACAGGTGTTTTACATCCAGGGAATTCTTTTCACAAAAGCTAACCCCAGCCGAGATTAATTACATCATAAGGGACAAAGAATATTTAGCAATAAAAGGGATTTTTGAGGAGTGGAGGCAGTATCTATTAGGTGCCAATCATACGATCACAGTGTTAAGGGGCCATCGGAACCTGCAGCTCGTAAAATCTGCAAGAGCACTGTCCATGAGACAATTAAGATGGACCCAGTTTTTTAGTGAATATGATTTCAAAATTCAGTTTCAAGCAGGGAGAAAAGAACGGAAAGGCCGACTCCTTTTCTCGTTTAGGATATGGTCCAGTGGAAGTCTTGGAAGAATCACCCCCTATCATAGTCAGGGAAAAGATAATAGGAGCCGTGTGTTCTGAGGAAGACTTATTAACTAAAATAAAGGAAGCACAGCAATCCATCGACATGGGAGAAATAGTAGGCACCCGGGAGAGTACCAGGGTACATGTGTACATTTATGTGCCAGGAGGGGTAGTTCTCCCAACTCAGGAGTTACAAGTACAGGCCATGGAGTGGTGTCACACACTCGCAGGGCACCCACGCTACAAGAAGACACTTGAAACTATAAGGAGATATTTCTGGTAGCCTACTATGGGAAAAGACACCAAACACTATATACAAACATGCTATGTCTGCGCGCAGGGAAAGGCTTCTCATCAAAACCCTTTAGGGCTCTTGCAACCTTTACCCATACCCCCATGTCCCTGGCACACGGTATCTTTATATTTGATTGTTAAATTGCCACAAACATCGAAAGGCCATACTACTCTTTTGGTGGTAGTGGATATATTCACAAAGATAGCTCTTTTTGTCCCTTTGACAGGTCTCCCGACGTCACAGATATTGGCCTCAGTGTTTTTGCAACAAGTGGTTCGGTTACATGGACTTCCATCAGTTCTAGTTTCAGATAGGGGGGCTCAATTCATTTCCAAATTCTGGAAGGGTTTATATGCTTTGCTACAGATAGATGTAAGGTTGTCCTCCAGTCACCACCCCAGACCACACCCAGAGCAAGGAGAGCATGTAAATATATCCAAGAGCCCGGTAAGTACCCCGAGTTCAAACCAAAAAGAAGGTGGAATAGTAACCCACAGCACGTGTCTTAGAGCGGCGTCTAGCTAAACTCCTTTGATAATAGATGACAGCTTCCATTTACCAAGAATTTGAATTCGCTTGGGCGTATGGCAGTTGGACCATTCATTGTATTGCTCTGTCATCTTTCAAATAATACACATATCTTTGCCCTGACGAAGTCTGTTGGCATATAAGCCGGACAAAACACGTGTTGCCAAGATCTTTTGGCTTTTCATTTGCTGAAGAATTTTTCTATGGATTGTGGCAAGAATCTTCAAATTGGTTACCCTGTGGCTGGAAAGAACTGCAAATTGATTTAACATGAAGAAATCATGAAATTGGAACAATAAAAAGAAGAAAATAAACTTTTTTTTTTTTAAAACACATTTTTATTGATTTTGTGCAAACTTCATACATTCACGCTCCATATGTATCTCTATCATCATGATGTACAGTAATGCAGCGTCTTTAACATTCCCAACCAACAAAGCCCTATCTGCTATTTCCCACCTCCCTCACTACCCCCACCCCCCCATGTCAGTGTGCCTCTACTGCTCCTCCTGTGGCATGTCATAAACCTTCTGGAAGCAGCGGGTGACTTCCCCAAAACATTTCCAGTCGCGGTTCCACAGCTAAATGGGAGTCCAGGCGCTGTTCAGATCAGTGTATGTTACCCATTCCGTTCTTGATCGTATTTGACACATGCAATCCATCCTCGCTCGCTGCTGGCCATGCGGCCTAGCGCCCCGCCTCTTCAGCCAGTGCCGCCGCGCTCTCTACCCCCGTTGTCCCCTCCTGGCTCGCCAGCGCGCCGGCCTCACCATCCTCATAAACTTCTGAAAGAGACTGTAGATCCGTCATTAGCGCGCTCCATGCCCTGGCCGCATCTAGCGCTTTATCGTTAGCGGTGCGCCTAGCTAATTGTAATCTAAGAGACCCTTCACTAGTAGCCCATTGCAGGAAGCACCCCCGCCATCTCAGGAAGCTAGGCCCCCCCCTAGATTTCCAATGCAGTGTGAGTTCTCTCTTGGCCAGTATTAACCCCAGGTCGAAAAATTTGCTGGTAATCTTCGTGGTTGGAGTATGCGGTAACCAGAGTAAGAGGCAAGTCCCCATGTCTGTGTCGATCTGGCGTCCCGTAACTGCATTCAAGCAAGACAGAACTTCAGTCCAGTAAGTGCCAAGCCCCGCGCACGACCAGAACATGTGCCCAAAGTCAGCACCCACCGTAGCGCAGCGAGGACATACCGAATGCGCGCCTCCAAAGACCCGTTGGATTTTGGCCGGCGTCCAATACACCCTATGTAGAGTGAAGTACTGAACCAGTTGGAACCTAACATTGCACGTGCCCTTCCAGGCCCTACGTACAAGCTGAGGCCAGGTCGTCTCTGGTATCTGCCGACCGAGGTCACCCTCCCAGCGCTCCCGCAGCTTGTCTAGGGGAGGAGGTCCATCTAGCGCCAGTCTCCGGTATAGGCAGGTGATGGCCTTATAAGTGCCAGCTGCCATCACGACGTACTGGCAGCCCAGCGACATGGGAGGCTCTACCAGCCCCATCCTCCAGCGCTTCTGAATCCCAGTCACTAGAGCCGCATGGAGCAAGAAGTCACCCCTCGGGAGATCGAAGGCCTCTTGCAGGTCATGAAACGACAACAGGGCACCATCCCTATACAAATCCCCTATCATGTGGACCCCACGATCCTCCCAGGTGGCTAGTGCCGACCAGTCCCCACCATGTGGGAGGGCTGTACACATGCCCAAGGGGATCTCCGGCGCATATGGAATGTGACATCCTGCCTGCTTGTGGCTACGAAGCCAGCACTGGCGAAGGGTGCGCTCCTCCAGAGTCAACTGATCCAACCGAAGCCCTTGTTGGAGCACGATGAAGGACAGGACATGGCGCTGCATAATCTGACCCTGCGGGCCGTCCGGGCCTCTAAACTCCCGCGCCACAGCTTGCGTGAGCCACTGTAGCTGCGCTGCCAGATAATACCACTCAAAATCCGGTACCGCCAGGCCGCCTTCTTCCCGGGACCTAAGCAAGGTATTCAAAGCTACACGTCTCCTGCCAGAGCCCCAGATAAACCCTATCACCATTGACCGCAACGTCCGGAAAAAGGAGATCGGGATCCACACCGGCAGCGTGCGAAAAAAATAAAGCAGGCGCGGAAGGACCACCATCTTCAGCAGCGCTATCCGCGCGGCCACAGACAGCGGAAGAGTGCGCCAAAACCCCATACTGCCTCTGATGCCCCTCAGGGCTCTGCCCACATTCCCCTCATGTAGGAGCGAGTGGGTATGATAAATGTGGACTCCGAGGTATGGCAGGCAATCTGGTTCCCAGCGCAATCCCTCAAGCTCCACAGGCTGGACACAGCGGAGGGTCAAGGGAAATAGACAGGTCTTAGACCAGTTAACACGGAGCCCCGACAAGTCCCCGAACTCTTGGAGCAAGGCCCGTGCACCCTGCCCCAACGCTTCCACATCGGCCAAAAACAGCAGGAGGTCGTCGGCATACAAGCAAATATAATGCGAAACGCCGCGCAGTGAAACCCCCTCATAGTACCGACCTTGTCGGGCCCGTGCTGCTAGGGGTTCAATCACCAAGGCGAAGAGGAGCGGGGATAAAGAGCAACCCTGTCGGGTGCCTCTTTCCACCGAGCATGCCGCAGATATTGAGCGGCCCGTACGGACCCTAGCAGTAGTGGACTCATACAACAACCGCGTCCAGCGGACGAAACCATCCCCTAACCCGAACCGAAGAAGCACGCAGAACAAATATGGCCACTCCACACTATCGAACGCCTTTTGGCAATAGTCATTCCCAATAGGTGATTGGGGGAAGTTGTGGATCTCTCTTCGGTTCCGTGGCGCTTCCCCAGAAACTAAGGTGAGAACCTGACAGGGTGTTGCCGTAGTCCAGGCGGCTAGTAACGAGTGCTTGAGTGATAGTGCGTCTGGTGCTGATTGGGAGACATTTGATGATCTTTCAGAGCATGCAAAGAGTGAAGTAGCAAGTGGAGGAGACTGTGTTGATGTGGTTTCTTTTGGTGAGTTTGTCCAGGAGGATGTAGATGTTCCGGGCATGGTCTGTAGGAGTGGGAGAGGGTCCTAGTTCAGCAAACCACCAAGAGTCGATGTTCCCGAAGATCAGTTCTTCTGTTTTTTCTGTATTCAACATGAGCAGTTGTTTTGCATTCAGTTGGTGACGCTTGTTCAAACTAGCTTATGAAACTATAACTTACAGTTCATTGAGATATTAAGGGTTCATAGAACCCCGGGCAACACATATTTGGGGCTCCCTATTAGGAATACATTTGAATTTATGACCACTTTTAGGCTCAATTGAAGTCCCTATGATGCCAAAAAAAGATTGAATCGTGTTAAACCTTCCGAACCCGGGGCCAGCAAAAGCATCTAAAAGCCCAAGCTGGCTACAGTCCACCAGCCAAGTACTATCAAAAGAAGCTTGAGCAAACATTGATAAAGTTATTTCTTTTTGAGTTTGGGTCTAGATCTTTTACTTGCAAAAACATTTCATGTGGATATCCAGACAGCGTGTTATTCCTATTTCAGGGAAACCTGCTACGTGTAGCGGACTAGTGCATAATATTACAATAAAAAGACATATGCATATAACACTTGAAATTGTAGCTTAAGTTGCTAAAAATATGTTACTGTAAATATAGCTCTTTCACCATTGGCATTTCTGCTACAGCAAAGAAAAATAAAAGCACTCCTCTGAGTATTTTCACAGTCCCATCTAATAACTTTCTCTTTTTTTCTCATCCCGTGCCTTGTCCATCTCAACTTCTATATATGTGTGAAACTCTCCAGCTAGACAGTTACCTGTGACCCTCCTGAGTAAGAGAATGGGAGCGGCCAGGATACAGGAGATGCACTGAGACTGAAAGAGAAGAGTAGAGCGAGAGACATGAGGTGGAAGGGAGAGACCGAAATAATGTAGAAAGATATGTGAGGTGAAGAGGAAAAGAATATAGAAAAATGTGAGATAGCCGGATGGAAAGATGAAAAGTGGTAGATAGAGGAAGATGTGAAAGAGAGGTAGAGTTTAGAGTGAGGGAGGGATAAGGTAATGTAGAGAGGCAGAAGAGGACAGTTTTCCCAGGGGGAGGTGAAGAGAGAGAGGTAATGTAGATTAAAGGTGAATTAGAGCGAGGTAAAAGCAGCAAGAGGTGGACGATGCACGATAGAGTGTGCACAGTGAGAAGAGGTAGAGCATAACATTTCAGGTAACGAGAGTAAAGAGGGGTGAAGTGTAGAAAGAGGAATCTGCTGTAGAGCGAAACGAGGAATTTGAAAACATATATGAACTAGAGAAAGAGAGGTGATGTTAATATGGAGATATCGAGTTGTGGGAAAATTAAAGAGGAAGAGACAGGCAGAGTGATCGGTACAGATAAACTTTGAGAGAGATAGTTGAGATGGAGGGGGTGAGGTAAAATGGAAAAGGAGGTCCAAAGAATTATGTGTGTTTGAGTGAAGGAGTGAGTGAGGGAGAGAGAAAGAGAGTTAAATCTAAAATGTATTCAGTGAGTGAGGGGATGGATGGGGCAGAGAGAGTTGAAGCAGAGAGAAATGAGCTAGAAAGGAGAGGAGAATGGTGAGGCACAGAAAGGGATGAGAGAGAAGGGGAGAGAGATTAGGTAAAAGGACGTGAAGTGAGGATGGAGGTGAGGTATAGCTAGAGATGAGTTTGTCTGAGAAGTGAAATGGAAGGAGGAGGGATACAGGGATGTAATAGAGAAACCAAATAAGTGTGGTACAGAGATAGGGATGAGGTAGAGAGATTTGTGTAAGGGAGCGGGGATTAAGAGTGATAGATATAGATGTAGGTACAGAGACTAAAGAGAGGCAAGGGCATGAGAGAGCGGTCTACTAAGATGGAGCAGAGTGAGGTATATTGGATGAGAGGTGAGGTAGACGAGGCTGAGGTAAAGAGATAAGAGATAGACAGGGTGGAGGTACATGGAGAAGTAGAGATAGGTTAAGCGGCACGGTTTGGTGAAGTACGGAGAGAGTGATAAAACATACTCATTTCACTGTAATTGTCACCAGCTGACGGAGAATGTGATGGTTAAGACTAGGCAGACCACGCATGCACAAGAGAATGTGAGGCTTGAGGTTGGGCAGACCACGCATGCACAAGAGAATGTGAGGGGTAAGTCTGGGCGGACCATGCATGCACAAGAGAATGTGAGGGTTAAGTCTGGGCAGACCACGCATGCACAAGAGATTGTGAGGGTTGAGGCTGGGCAGATCAAGCATGCACAGTAGAATATGAGGGTTGAGACAGGGCAGACCACGCATGCACAAGAGAATGTGAGGGTCGAGGCTGAGCACACCAAGTGTGCACAAGAGGAGGTGAGGGTTGAGGCTGGGCAGACCACACATGCACAGTAAGGAGCAGAGATATATCATTTTTAGTGCAACTCAGTGCAGCAGTTAGGTGCAGCGCTGTGATGTGCGAGGGGGAGAAAGCAGCGCTGAGCCATATTTATGAAATACAGCACGCTGCTGCTCACTACCCCGGCACAAGTACACAGTCTACCTAGTGCCACGCAAAACCTTTACACCATAGGCCAGAGGTGTGTGTGCTGTCTAGCATAGGATTAGTACTGGAAACACACTTACAGTACTGTTGCTAGGAGTCATGGAATGTTATGTAATGATGTCAAGAATGTTATGTTTAGAGCTGAGGCAGTTTATTCCTGGTTGTTGAACTGAAGACATCCTTCCTGTGGATGTGAAGAACCGGGTTATTTAAGACCCAGCGGCATCAGGGGACATGCCCAAAGTCTCCAAGTTCACCTGTCTTCTAAACACAGAGACACGGAATCTTCTTGGTGACGTCAAAAGATCGAATTTATTGGCTGCAACCAGAAACAGAGGTCCACAAAGTACAATGGCTGTATATTCGTAGGAGACTGCTCAATTTTTACAAAGCAAGCCATCCTTTCTATGCCAAAAATCACATTCCAGACAAATACCTTACATTTACGAACTGTCCAATCATATGTGTCCAAATCAGAGGTATCGCATGACGGTAAAACACACTTTTCAGTTGCCCAGCCCACGATTAATCATTGGTCGAACCCAACATTCTTCATCAGGCAGGTCGATCGAAAACCCATCATAAAAACGGGCACCTCCTCATCGTAAAACGGGTCATAAAGAAAGAAGCAGAGACAGGTGTGAGCAAGATAAGACATAGTTGTGTGCAATAAAGGGTTTATGATGTCCTGTGCCTTTATCCTCAATCTCGATCGGCTACTGGGAAAGGAACTGGCCTAACAAGTTTGGCTTCAGGCAAGAGGATCGTTCGCTCGGGTCATTCAGAAGTCAGCTACAGTGTACGTGTTGCTAAAGACTCGTGTGGCCGAAGTCATCGGCCTATGTGAGGGCAACCACAAAATGGCTGCCGTATACAAAATGGAACCCGAGGGTTCAGAACGAATCCCTAAATACATAGTGAATCCATCGGTGTAATGTGACGAAAACACTCATGCTTGCCGTACTAACTGGTTACGGTTCGCTAATACCAAATCCGTAGCGAAATGATGACCATTATGAAACGGGTACAGGATTCACGGAACCTCAGACCCTCCTTTTGCCCTTACTTAGGCAATTACCTACACTCACGTTAATCTGAGTCCAGGTCTATATTCATTAGATCATCAAGATGTTGCTGAAGCATAATCCTATTGCTTAGTACCTCTTTTGGGACAGGGCTCCTTGCACACGTAGTAGCACAGAGGCCACATATAGCAGGAGCACAGTGCACACAAAGACAGAACAGAAACAGAATCGCTAAAGCCATCCCAATGACCATCAGAATCTTCCATCCCCAGGTGGATAACAGTTCCCAGAACCATCCCATTAACGACCAATCTCCTTTATCCACGTGTATAGAATCGGAGATCTTATGTAACTTGGAAATGGCCTGATATACTGTCGGAGCATTGTCTGGAATGAAAACACAGCAGCTCGATTGGATCACTTTACATACCCCACCTCGATCTGCAAGTACGACATCTAACGCAACTCTATTCCGGAGTGTCATAAGACGATCCGACTGGAGCTCAGAAGTCAAGTTACTAAGGGCACCGGCAGTTTCAACTACGGTGGACTCAACCACTCACGTTAGTTGCCGTATGTTCCTGCTGTTAGCCATCGGTCCCCAAAACGGCAGAAAACCCTTCACGAAATCTCCAAATTCTTGTCCTGCAGTATCTTCCTTACTGAAGACACCTCTAACAATTCTCGTCTTGTGGTAATCTGCCGCTGCTGTATAGGTGGGAGGCAACAGAAACGATACAAAACATGTGCCCGAGAAGTCAGGGGGCAACCATGTGTATGCCCTATCGTAACAGACCCTTAGCTGCTAGAAACGGTGGGGAAGTCTGGGACGCAAAAACATACGTCTCTGCGCAGATACTCTTCCTTAACTGAGCTCTCGGATTCTTGCCATTACCTTGTAGACAAAGATGACCCTGATGGGGTACGATCCAAATCGGAGAGGATCTTTTCGCTCGCTGGTTCTCACTCAGACTAACTCCATATCCAGTCACGTTCCATCCAATATACGCTAGTGTCTCTTCTCTCGGGATTGTCTCATAGGAGCTAAATCCTCTAATCATATCGACTATTCCCTTAACAAGAGCACTATTCTTTGAATTGTCCTTTATAGAACGTAGGGGGTAAACCTCACGAGCATAGATGAACATCGTTCTGTATGCCCACACAGAACCATTGTAGCTGAATGGCAGGACCAGGTAAGGAATACCTTTATCGGTAGTATGCGGCATAAGGCCACACACCCAACAGTTAGTCGTGTTCACTACCAGTTGGTGTTGGTGTAGGAGCTGAACAAAGGAGTTATTTACGAATTCCAATCTTCTAATGGATTCATGTTCAGGCAGAGGATGAAAAGAATGTGAAGAAACAGTAGAAGAAGGTATAGGTTGTGTGGTGGGTGCAAACGTCACTTGAAAAGAGAATACAATATATCCCATTAAAAACATCATTAAACTAAGTAACATAAAAAGACACAATATTAAAAAACATTGCCTGCTCATAATTTTACACATTTTGCTTTTAAAATTAGTTTCCTTAACATGTCTCTCCATCTTGAAAAACTCCATCCTCTAACCGTGCCGTTCGCGGCGGTTGGGTGTTCCGTGCTAAGGAATGCACCTGTCAGTCCAGGGAACGCCCTAGGACCAACCAGAACCGTCGACCTTGTGTCTTCGGCTTGCAGTCCAAAGACTTGACACCGCGACCCTACAGCTGAACCCGGATGGCGGTTCGAAAAACAAAAATCGGTCAAAACAGTTTCTCAGATGGGAGAGCCGAGTTTCAAAAATAGCGAAAGGAAAATTTGATCATTTTATTTGTCCCATGACTCTTGGTCGCAAATTATAACGGCCTTTTTCAGGCAATGTCTGGTCGCGAAACAGTAGTTCAGGCTCATTAGTGTCCAATCAAACTGACGGTGGCACAGCTTCTTGTAGAATATCGTCGCTTTCTCGCTCAGAACTTGTCCCAATTAAATGTGCATCGCTAAAAGGCAGAAAACGAGGTACAGTGTCAGTCTCCGAATCAGGAATGCCCTCCTGGACCCACGTCGTGCGGCAGAGGCAAAGGGACCCTCTTACAGTGTACGCCGTGGATCCAGTTCTTTTTCCCTTGTACTCGTACTGCAGATCGTGTTGATAGGAGCACCAAGTAGGGACCAATCCAGCGAGGCTGATGGTTCTTTGTCCGCTGGAAGTTCTTGACTAGCACCAACAAGCCAGGATCGATGACATGTCCTGGATCGTCAGAAGCCTGAGGCAATGTATCATGAACCTGTTGGTGTAAGACACACAATTTAGCCGTCAAATTATACAGATAATCAAGCAATACAGGGTGTTCAATCTCCCTAAATTTTGTCGGCCTCGGCACTCCCCATATGTTTGCCGGGCGACCAAAAATTATTTCATAGGGACTAAGTCCCACTCGAGAATGTACAGTCATTCTAGTTGACAAAAGTGCTAATGGCAATGCGTCAGGCCATTTAAGACCAGAGCTCGCCTGTATCTTGGCAAGTTTTAACTTAAGAGTGCCATTGTAACACTCTACTAGTCCAGCTGATGGTGGGTGATTTGCAGCGTGGAATTTCTGTCATATCCCTAGCCCCTCACACACTCTCTTCATCACTTGACCCACAAATTCACTCCCATTGTCACTCCAGACCATTCTCGGCAACCCATATCTAGGGAAGAACTCCTTAATAAGGGCTTTGGCTGTGGAGAAGGCAGTGTTATCTTTTAGGGGATATGCTTCTACCCATCTCGAGAAGGCACAAACAACCACAAGTACGTATTTCAGGTTGTTGCATCTCTCCATGTGAATGAAATCTAATTGCAAAACCTCAAACGGATATGTCGGGGATGCAAAATGACCAGCTGGAGTTGGGGTTCCCTTACCCGGATTGTACATCAGGCAAACCATACAATTCTTGACCACATTCTCTGCACACTTAGAAATTCCAGCATTCTGCCATACTGGAGCCAACAACATACAAATCCCTTTCACACTGATGTGAGCCATTCCATGAGCCATCGTAACCACTGCAAGCACGTACGCATCGGGTAACAACCATCGCTGATGCTCTGACAACTCAACCCAACAACCACTCGCATCCAATTTACCCGTACTTTCTCTCCATAAGCTCAATTCTCTCTCTGTAGCTTCAGCTTGGATAGACTTCACATTTTCTATCGTATCTTCACACATTCCAACATCACCAATCCATCTTGCAGGGCCAGCAACATACATTCGACTCATCACATCCCTTGCCACATCTTTTGCAACTTCATCGGCAAACGCATTACCGCGACCAACATCATCGGTACCCTTCTTGTGTGCACTGCATTTCACAATCGCAACTTGCAACGGCAAGGTAAGTGACTCAAGAAGTTCGTTCACCAACTGACCATTCTGAATCTTCGTCCCATGAGACGTGAGGAACCCACGTTCCTTCCACAAACGTCCAAAACTATGAGCCACACCAAACGCATACTGGCTGTCGGTGTATATGGTCACTTTCTTTCCTTTCGATAACGCACACGCTCTCGTAAGTGCAATCAACTCTGCTGCTTGAGCTGAATTATGCGGGATACGTTCAGCTTCAACAATCGTATGCAAAGTCGTAACAGCATATGCCGCAGTCGTATCACCATTCGGAAGCTTGAAGCATGAACCATCCACCCATAAGGTACCTTCACACTTTGCAAGAGGAGTGTCCTTAAGATCTACTCTCCCTTTCGTTTCCTCTTCTGTCCTGAGAAAACAATCATGCTGTTCGGAAACATCTGTTTCTACTGAAATCGGCAATAACGTAGCTGGATTCAACGTATTGCATCTCTTCATGTGCACATGACACGCTAAAAGTGTCAACTCGTAACCTGACAATCGAACACTAGTTAAGTGCTGTGTCTTGGTCCTGTTCAACAAGGTATCCACAGCATGTGGCACCATTACAATCAACATATTATTCATGACCAAACCAGCAGACTGTCGAATGGAAACAGCTGCTGCCGCTGCAGCTCTCAAGCAACTTGGTAATGCCCTAGCTACCGGATTCAAAGTCGATGAGAAATACGCGCATGGACGTTGCTTGTCCCCAAAAGATTGCGTCAACACTGACAACACACATCCCTCTCTCTCGTGGACGTACAGCGTAAAAGTCTTACTGTAGTTGGCGGTACCCAACACAGGAGCCGAACATAATGCATTGCGCAATTCGGAAAAACTCTTCTGACAATCATCAGACCACGGGAGGGGATTTGGTGTATCTTTGTACGTTAATGCCACCAGATGTTTGGCCAGCAAAGAAAAATTCGGTACCCATTGTCTGCAGTATGACGTGATACCCAAGAAAGCACGTACGTCTCTCTGTGTAATTGGCACACTCATTTTCGCAATCGCCAGAATTCGTTCTGGGGTCAATATTCTTCCCTCCTTCGATAAGAGATGACCTAAGTAGGTCACTTCTTGTCGACAATACTGTAACTTCGAAAGAGATACCTTGTGATGGAAGTCAGACAAATGGCGCAACAACAACAAAGTGGCTTCCTTACAAAGCTCCTCCGTATCGGCAGTGACTAACAAATCGTCAACGTACTGGAGAAGAGCAGCACCATCAGGTAAAGCAATCGTATCAAGCTGTGTTTTTAAGGCCTGACTATAGATGGAAGGACTCTCGCAGTAGCCTTGAGGAGCTCTCTTAAACCGGAAGCTTCGGCCTCCTAAAGAGAAGCCAAAGATGTCCCTACTCTCCTCGGCAATCGGGATGCTGAAGAAAGCATTCTTCAAATCAATCACCGAAAACCACGTGGCCGAAGCTGGAATCATGGTCAATAAGGCAGTGATATCTGGAACGACAGGAAACTGTGGCACAACTATCTTATTCACCTCGCGGAGGTCGTTCACGAACCTGTAAACAGGTGGCTGGGAAGAGTCAGTGCGTTTCAAGACAGGCAAAACAGGGCTGTTGCAAACGTTACCTCTTGTTTCCTCAATTACGTCTTTCTCAATTAGATCATGGATAATCGCTAACAACGCTCTTTCACCATCACTGGAGATCCTATATTGAGGAATGCGTGGCATTTTAACGTTTGCTTTCAGCGTCACAACATACGGCGGTATCTCCAAGAGACCCACATCATTAGGACCAGTAGCCCAAATAGTATCAGGAAGAGAAGATAATTCTGTCGGAAGTTGATCTCTCGATAAATACATAGGTGAGACCACTTTCTTACCCAATGTAAGTTGTACTCCCGAAGGAGAACAATACAATGTCGCATACAATCTTTTCTACAGATCCAATCCCAACAAGTTCTAACCACAACCTGTCGTCAGAATAAGGGGTGCTTCGAGTTCACGAGGTCCAACAGAAAGAGACAAAGGATTAGAAATCGGGTTTCTAACTGGGGCGCCAGAAAAACCTACTGAAACATTCGTTAAGCCAGACAAAGGTGCGCGAGGGAGTCTAGAGTGCATAATAGAACTCTTCGTAGCACCAGTATCCAACAGAAAAGGCTCTGACACACCTGATGTAATCACCTCAACATAGGGTCCACTCTGATCTACTGGAACTGAAACAACTCCCTATCTCTGTCCATGGCTGTCCTAGCAATCACTACCATCCATATTCTCACCTTCGACGTAGTAGTCATCAGCATAGTACTGAGTCGTTCTACCAGACGCGTTGTTCTGCTGATCGAAACAATTAATTGAATTCTGCTGAGGGAAGGAACGCGCGTTCTGGGGAAAACCTCCACGTCCCCTACCTCTAGAAGTTTGCGGAACACCTCGACCTCTTGCGCCAGAAACATCATTCATACAATACAGGGCAACTATGTTTAAAATGACCCTCTTCTTTGCAATATGCACATTGATTAGGGCCTACAAGAAAACGCGGTTGAGAAGGCTCAAACCGTGGCGAGTTTCGCTGAAACTGCTGAGGTTGCTGATAATCACGATTGTTATTACGAGGCGGGTACGCTTGCTGTAAAAGAACCTTCGTCTTCAACTCTTTAGTCTTCTTGTCTGCTCTATCTTTCTCATCCTTATCCCTATTTTCGTAATATTGTTCAGTAGCCAAAATCTGTGCTGACGAGGAAACGGCCCAAGAACTTTCTGAATCCTTTAACTTAGTACATAATTCAGGTAGTAAATTATGCACAAACTTATCCGTTGACCACCCTCGGTACTCATGTCTTGACCACTATGGTCAATAAACGTTTCTTCAAACCTAGTGAAGAAATCGAATACGGTTTCATCCTTCTTCTGCTTACACGCAGACAATTTGTCCCAATTTACTCTCATAGCAGGCATTAAGGTTTTCATGTAAGTAATGATCCAGGAAGTTCTGCAACTACAGGCTCAGGTTTTGCACCACCCACTTGTCGCGTATCCGCAGCTCTAATATTAGCCCATGTGTCACCTAACTCCTGTGCATGATCAGTATGATGCGGGACCACATTACCAAACAATATGTCTATATCCGCTAAATTCATGATGCATGAGTCTGCAGTCTGTGATAATTCCTTATAATACCCTGCAGGATTTTTACGGGGGTCAGGTAAAGTCTGCTTAAGGGCCTAAACTTCAGCTCGTTTCCACGGTACATGCACCCAAACACGTTGAAAATTAGCTGGTACGGCAGCAATGTTATTAGGGCATCGGCTGCGACAGCGTCCTTCCACACAGGAGGAACTTCTCTCATCGGGTACTGCTTCACTTTCCTCCTAACAGAAGGGTCAGGCTCAAACAACGACCGAGAGGGAGACTCATTCCTGAGCGAAAGCAGTGTCGCTACCGCTCTTTCAACATCAGGGCCCACAATCGTGCCTTTCGCAAACTCGGATAGTACATTGTACAACTCAGACGGAGTCATTTCCAGATCACTATCTTCCCATTCCTCACGAAGGGACGTGCACATCTTATCGAAGACATATCTCTGCTTCGGCGCTTCCCATTGACGGAAGACATTCATAACAGACTCTACATTGTATCTTAAAGGATGAGTGACCCATTTGTACGCTAAATGATCCAATACTTCCCTCTCTTGGGAATCAGGCAGTTGACTACGCAACTGTTTATGCTCTGAAATGGGGGTCGTACTAAATGACCCAAAGAAAGGAGACAAGAGAGTAGTGACAGTATCAGTCATCCTCTGTCGAACAGAAGGAGAAGTTGACAGGAGATAAAGCGGACTGAGAAAAAGTCAACGTAAGAGCAGTAGCAGAGGAGGCAGCAAGAACAGGTGAAAAAGTTGTAGGAATTAAAGGCGGAGCAGGTAGCAAAGTCGGCGGCCCTTGAGAAGGCTGCACCAGAGGAATAGGAGCCAACTGAAGAGGAGCTGGCAGCTGTGCAATAGCGTGAGGCAAAACAGCCGGTGGTGGTGCAACTAAAGGTTGCGGAGGTGCTGTAGCATTCTGAGCATAAGGGGGTGGCGAATTCAACAAATGCGACATCATCGCATCTTGCTGAAGAGGCGGAAAAACTGGATAGCATTTATCTATCGCCATCTTACGTTGCCTGTGCAACTGCTCACTCTCTTGTTCTTCTTCATTATCTTTAAACTTCATAGCAGCTTGCATTATCGACATACCCTTTTCTCTTTTATTCTTCTTCGCTAATTTAATTTCTTTCTGTTTGGCTTCCTTTCGCCATAGGCGGAAAGAGTCAAACATCGCCGGCCGGGCTTTCTTCTTAAAAAGTCTAACTTCTAGATTATCTAAAACTTCCGTGTCAAAACTACCATATTGGGGCCATTTAAGGACACCATCTTTCCTGGTGTAACGAATCCATACTTCATTATATGTGATGGGGCCCACGCCATGTTTCACATAGAGCTCATAGGTTGGAGTTCCAATCGGAGGAACCGGACACGAGTCCTCCAATCGGGAATCCCTATTACGACCACAACAAAACATGCTTCCAAGTCTGCTGAGACCAGGCATCTTCACTCTCTAGTCTAGCTTCAAACTTCAAGGGAGTATCGAATACAATAGTCTCGTGAATACACAAGTCCCTCGGCTTTGGAGCTTGCAAGTTCCAAATCAAAGATCGTCGAGAGTTCCAAATCAAAGATCCCAAGGGATACCCAAAAACAAAAATTAAGGACTGGGAGACGCTCCACTCATACTTAACTGAAGTATCGATGACGTCGCCAGAAGATCCGTCTATCGTCTCGCTCTACAAATCATCAAAGGCTCCAAGACAGGGCGACAGTCAGGGCAGCAGTCCTTTGTAGCCGTCGGAAAGCGGGAAACCTCGCAGCAAAGACTTTCGGACCACGGCGACATACATGGGTCGATGAAGTGGCAGGCCTTCCTCCAGAATTTCCACACGAAGCTCCTCACAATCTTCAGGCTTGGACCGGTATCGCTGAAGTCGCCCCACGTTGGGCGCCAAATGAAGAACCGGGTTATTTAAGACCCAGCGGCGTCAGGGGACACGCCCAAAGTCTCTGAGTTCACCTGTCTTCTAAACACAGACACACGGAATCTTCTTGGTGACGTCAAAAGATCGAATTTATTGGCTGCAACCAGAAACAGAGGTCCACGAAGTACAATGGCTGTATATTCGTAGGAGACTGCTCAATTTTTACAAAGCAAGCCATCCTTTTTATGCCAAAAATCACATTCCAGACAAATACCTTACATTTACGAACTGTCCAATCACATGTGTTCAAATCAGAGGTATCGCATGACGGTAAAACCCACTTTTCAGTTGCCCAGCCCACGATTAATCATTGGTCGAACCCAACATTCTTCATCAGGCAGGTCGATCGAAAACCCATCATAAAAACGGGCACCTCCTCATCGTAAAACGGGTCATAAAGAAAGAAGCAGAGACAGGTGTGAGCAAGATAAGACATAGTTGTGTGCAATAAAGGGTTTATGATGTCCTGTGCCTTGATCCTCAATCTCGATGGGCTACTGAGAAAGGAACTGGCCTAACAAGTTTGGCTTCAGGCAAGAGGGTCGTTCGCTCGGGTCATTCAGAAGTCAGCTACAGTGTACGTGTTGCTAAAGACTCGTGTGGCCGAAGTCATCGGCCTATGTGAGGGCAACCACAAAATGGCTGCCGTATACAAAATGGAACCCGAGGGTTCAGAACGAATCCCTAAATACATAGTGAATCCATCGGTGTAATGTGACGAAAACACTCATGCTTGCCGTACTAACTGGTTACGGTTCGCTATTACCAAATTCGTAGCGAAATGATGAACTTTATGAAACGGGTACAGGATTCACAGAACCTCAGATGAGATTCTTTCTCCTCAATAAATCTGCTTCAAGCCTTCACTGCTTCCTTGATTCTTACACTTGGCGACAGAGGATGGGATTGGATGGAAGAATCTCAATACTACACCTGGATTAATCGCTTTCTAATGAAGAAAGAACTTTGAAACTCGTTTTGAATACAAGCGTGTTAAAGGTACTATAATTTTTAATTAGCTGGGATTTTTCCCTGACATTTCTGGATGAAGCTCTCTTTCTAACAGCCTTGAGATAAACTATACAGACTGAAACGTGATCCGGACTTCTGACAACAATTTTTAAAAATGTATTTAAATGAATACTAACTGGAGTATGCAACGTTATCTACAAGGGATCCTGGCAAAGTTACTCTCTCTGGTAACTTTATGGCCCTGTAATCATCGCTTTGTATACGGGTGTTTTAAGGAAATTAATCTGTGACTTTTCATCGTGTCAGTTCATTATTTCACCGGAAAATAGAGCATGTAACGTGAACTGTAGCAGCAGCTCTATTAGGTGAAACTTGGCACTTTTAAAGGAAAAGGTCTTCAAATATCGTGAACTTATTAATCTCAATGTAGAAGTACGGAGAGTGCATTTTTCAAACTTACCGCGCTCGAGCGTTTTCCTCGCGGATAAGTCAGAGCACTCTCCACCTGTCGACTGAGATTCCATGACAGGCAGCGTCATCCACTACAACAGGACAAGCAACATCTTCAAACGTCACAAGGAAGCATTGGATTTTGGGATTACGCCGCGTTAAGCGTCATCACTTTTTGACGCTAACGTGGCGGTCATCTTAGGTGTGGGAATATTTTTTGTTTACGCTGATTCTTTGTGTCAACTATTTGACAGTTTATCAGGTAATACAAAGTAAGGTTTGTTGTTTTTGGGAAGCGTTTCTCCTGCGTGTCGCTACAGTGACATGCACACTGGACAGGCTCGTTTTTAATATAAAAGGTACGTTGGAAACAATTTGGTGACATTATCATCGCATGTCACAACAGTGATACGCACACTGGTGAAAAACATTTTCCACGTTTTTATTGCGTGTTACAGTGACACGCACACTTGAAAGAACAATTTTGGGGGCCTTTTCATCGCGTGTTACAACAATGACACGCACACTGGAGACTGCACATTTTTATTTGTGTATGACAGTAACACGTACGCTTTTTCTATATTCTATTCTTCAAGTGAAACTTAATTTAGCTATAGTGAGATGTTATTGAAGATATGCCTCTTGTAAGTCTTTATTTTCTGTACTTAGATTTATAACATACCTGCAGAAATCTCAATTATTGATTGCTCATGTATGTTTCTGCTTAGGTTAGGTGTATTTACATTTACCTAAAGAGGAGTGTGTACATTTGAATTTTGCGTTTTACTACCATTCCCAACAAGATGCAAAACGTAACGGCTCATCCATTTTTTCTGTCTTCTCCTGGAGATCCCCCATCAAATGGCAGAAATGGAGGAAGATTTTTGAAAGATATGCAAGAGTTTGCGGATCTTCATTAAGTGCAGAAAGGAAGACAGCGTTGTTGTTACATTGTTTGGGCTCTTGAAGGCAAGGAAGTTTTTGATCATCTTCCTGACCTTGATGGCCATAATTTAAATGAATATGAAATCTGGATAAGCATTACCTTCCAAAGGTTAGTACCATATTGGAGAGGTATCATTTTGGTCGGAGAACGCAATTAGAAGAAGAGAGTATTGAGAACTACATAACTTCCCTGAGAAAACTAGCATCGACATGTAAGTTTGGGATGTCCATAGATGAAAGGATAAGAGATCAATTTATGCTGGGGTGCAATATTGAACATGTTAGAGAGGAATTGTGGCATAAAGATGAACCCTCCCTAGATGATGTTATTACGATTGCAAAAAGAATAGAACACTCTATAAAATGCATAGAAGTCATTAAGAAGAATGGTGAAAACAAAGAGAAAAGTTCTGTACATACTATAAAAAATGTGCAAAAAGACAATACTAGTCCAAAAGAGGTTAATAGTGAGGTTCCATCTAACAAAAGTTATTCTAGTGGGAAGCCACAAGGCAATTTGACTTTTCACAAGTAAGGTGTTTTCGTTGTGGGAAAATGGGTCACTTTGCCAACAACAGGTTGTGTCCGGGTTGGAAGGCGACTTGTAATAAATGTAAAAGATAGGGGCATTTTTCAGTCGTTTGCAAAGGAAAAAACTACAAGGGAAAGGTTAATAAGATATTTTATGATTTTGATGAGACATGTGGAAATTCTGATGAGGTTGATTGTGGACAGATTTTGGTACAGGCCATACACAGTCATGCAGGTAGAAACTGCCCCACTGATGAAATTTTGGTTGATGGGAAACCCATACAGGTACTCTTCGACTCTGGTGAAAAAAATCACCATTGTTGCAAAAGATTTTTATCTTAAAGAATTGAGAAATATAACTAAGGTGTTTCACCCTGATATCCGACCATTTGCATATGGTGGGGTACCAATTAAACTTGTTGGTTACTTCTGGGGCCTTATTGACTATAAGGGTAGATTAACCAGTACAAAAATTTACATATCTCAGAAGGGCGATAGCATACTAAGTTGGTTTGATCAAAGGGATCTAGGGGTAATGTTAGATCCAAACTCATCTCCGCCTATTATATTGAAGGAACCTTTTATATCTAAGTCCAAAACCATCTCTGCTGGTGACCAAGACTCGAACAAAAATGTTGGGGACTTATTAAAGGAAAAATTACCAAAGGTTTTTTCTGAGAAATTGGGTTGTTTAAGAAATGATATACATCACATTTGTTTGAAGAATGATGCTAAACCTGTTTGCTGTAAGGTTCGCAATGTTCCTGTGGCCGTTGGAGAACAGGTCAAGGATGAATTTGAACATCTTGACCGTTCTGACTCGATCGGAAGCGGTCGCTCCCCACGCTCCCTCCTCTCACCCTGGTATCGTAGCGCTTTGTTTATCTCTGCTGACATTGTAGCGCTTTGTTTATCTCTGCTGACATTGTAGCGCTTTGTTTATCTCTGCTGACATTGTAGCGCTTGATTGCTCCTAGTACATTCGTATCGCATTTTCTGTGCCCTGCTCGCATTCATTTATTGTGGCTGCTTGTGGTTTGCCTCAGCGCTTTCAGTGCATGACCCATATCGCTCCTGTGCAACACGTGGCGCTTTCATGTAAACTCGCATTGCCTGGTAGCTGTAACTGTGCCTGATTGTACCGGAGCCCACATCTGCGCTATTTCCCTATCTGTGCCCCAGTCTCGTCCTGCTTTTGCTTCGGTTTGCGGCCATTTTGTTGTTGTTTTGTTCCTATCAGCCCGCCCCTCCACCCCGCTCCCGCCTCCCAGCTGACCCGCCCTCGCCCCTCCCCCCCTCTACCACCCACATATGACAGATACCTACGCGTGCAGCGGTCACGCGCAGCGGTCGCACCCCAGTCGCGCCGAAGGTGCGCCAAAGGTAAGCCCGTCTATGCCCGTCCGTGCCTGGACCACGCCCAGCGCCTGTCCCCCTGGCCCCCGCCGCACCCAACCCACTAGAGTTATGTTATGTTATGTTATGTTAAAATAAGTTTATATAGCGCACGGCTACTCTAAAAGAGTGTCCCGGCGCTTTCCACAGGCAGCTCAATGTAGAATAACATAACAAGGAAAAACAGATACAAGAAACAGAAAAGACACACCAGAAAGAAACTAGAGATTAAAAAGCCAAGTCTTCAGGCCCTTACTAAACTGAAGCAGATTGGGGGTGCTGCGTAGCGCCAGTGGAAGAGAATTCCGCAACTGGGGTGCCTTGCAGCTGAAGGAGCGGCCCCCAGTGCGGGCCTTCCTCACACGCGGAACCACGGCAGTAAAAAGAGATTCGGACCGTAGTGAGCGGGCTGGGCGATAGAAGGCCAACCTACGCCTTAGGTACCCGGCCCCTGAGCCAAACAATGCTTTGTGCATCAGCGTCAGGGATTTAAACATAATCCGCTTCCGGATGGGCAACCAGTGAAGCGTTTGCAGCAGCCCAGAAGCTCGTGCTCGCCTATGCAGGCCAAAGATGGCACGGGCAGCAGAGTTTTGTGCCACCTGCAGGCGCTGGACTAGGTAGTCAGGGAGGCCAAGAAAGAGGGCGTTGGCATAATCCAACCTGGATCCAATAAGCGCCTGCATGGTAATCCGCCTATGCTCCGCAGAAAGCAGTGGAAGGAAC
Organism: Lissotriton helveticus; assembly: GCF_964261635.1. Lineage (NCBI taxonomy): Eukaryota > Metazoa > Chordata > Amphibia > Caudata > Salamandridae > Lissotriton > Lissotriton helveticus. The sequence continues at coordinate 126,335,207 of NC_136057.1, forward strand.
TTGCGGAGCATCTTCAAAATGCCGAAACAGGTGCCGGCCAAACCAAGGACATGAGCTCTCAGCGAAAGCTTGTTGTCCAGTTTATAGTCACATATGATGCTGCAACTCTCCTCGCCCTCAACCCCGGACGCACACCACAATGCTGCGAAGCCACCCCAGGACGTACCCACGGCCCATTCGCCTGCCTCTCCTGCAAGTTCAACTGCTTCAGGACCCTCACCAAATCCCCTTCCTCCGTACACAGCTCCGTTTCTAACCACCTGAAGTGCATCCTACTTAACACCCGCTCGGTCCACAGACACGCAACTGAACTCTGGGACCTACTCGACACTGCGTCACCGGACATCGCCTTCCTTGCAGAAACATGGATGAACACATCATCAGCACCCGACATCGCCATAGCCATACCGGATGATTACAAGATTATCCGAAAAGACCGCACCAATCAAACAGGAGGAGGCATCGCCATCATCCATAGGAACACCATCAAAATCACGACCAGCTCCGACGATAATCTTACAACCGCCGAACATCTCCACTTTCAGATCCACACCGACCCTAGGACCACACTTAGAGGCACCCTCATCTACAGGCCTCCAGGTACCCGCACTCAATTCAGCGATGACATCACAGACTTCGTCAGCCCACATGCCCTCGCCTCCGAGAACTACATTTTGTTAGGAGACCTCAACTACCACCTTGAAAACAAACACGACAGCAACACCTCCACCCTTCTGGACAACCTTGCCAATCTCGGACTCAAACAACTTGTGGACACCCCCACCCATATAGCCGGACACACGCTCGACCCTATCTTCACCTCCAGCAAGCACATTTCCTTCGATCGCACCACAGCTCTCCACTGGACGGACCACAGCTGTGTTCACTTCAGCTACAAAACCACCCTGACCCACAACCGCCCACAACCTATTCCTCTGAGAAACCGGAACAAAATCACCTCCGACCAACTCCTCACATCACTCAACCAAAACCCTCCCACCCTCTCATTGGACCCAAACCAAGCAGCCACCAATCTCAAGCAATGGATCACCAACAGTGCTGACGAATTTGCACCCCTGAAAAAGCACCAGATCAAATCAGCTAGCAAAAAGGCTCCCTGGTTCAATGATGACCTTAAAAAATCCAAGAAGCTATGCCGCACCCTGGAGAAAACATGGAGAAAAAACCCAACCACCGACAACATGGCCACCCTTAAGGCAGCCACCCGCAAACACCACCAACTGATTCGATCCGCCAAGAAATCAGCATTCAAGGATCGTCTCGACAACAACACTCACAACAGCAAGGAACTTTTCAACATCGTCAAAGAATTCACCAACCCCACCGCAGCATCTAACGACATCACTCCCTCCCAAGACCTCTGCGATGCGTTATCCTCCTTCTTCTACAACAAAATTGCCGACATCCACAACAGCTTCGAGAATACTCCCAGCGATCAACCCTCCCCACCCCCCTCAGATCCTACTCCGCCAACTAATAACCTTAGCGCCTGGAACCCAATCACTACTGAAGACACCATCCGCCTAATGAACTCAATCCACTCTGGCTCGCCAACCGATCCCTGCCCCCACCACATCTTCAACAAAGCTAACTCCATCATCGCACCCCATGTCTGTGATGTCATCAACTGTTCGTTCAACTCTGCCACCTTCCCAGAAAGCTGGAAACACGCCGAACTCAGCGCCCTCTTGAAGAAACCCACAGCAGACCCCTCTGAACTTAAAAACTACCGACCCATATCCCTCCTCCCATTCCCGGCCAAAGTCATTGAGAAAGCCGTCAACAGCCAGCTCGCCGCCTTCCTTGAATTCAACAACTCCCTCGATCCCTCTCAGTCCGGATTTCGAGCCAAACACAGCACCGAAACCGCCCTCATTGCAGCAACAGACGACATCCGAACACTACTGGATAACGGAGAAACAGCGGCCCTCATTCTACTCGACCTCTCGGCCGCTTTCGACACAGTCTGCCACAGCACCCTTATACAACGCCTCAGTAACATCGGCATATAAGGAAAAGCCTTGGACTGGATCACCTCGTTCCTAGCTGGGAGAACTCAGAGAGTCCGACTTCCCCCTTTCAACTCAGAGGCCACTGAAGTCATCTGTGGAGTACCACAAGGATCATCACTCAGTCCCACCCTCTTCAACGTTTACATGAGCCCACTCGCATCCATCGCGTGCCAACACAACCTCAACATCATCTCTTACGCCGACGACACCCAATTAATCCTTTCCCTCACCAAAGACCCTAATACCGCCAAAACCAATCTTCACGAAGGCATGAAAGAAGTAGCCGAATGGATGAAACATAGCCGCCTAAAACTCAACTCAGACAAAACGGAGGTGCTCATCCTAGGATCTTCCCCCTCTGCCTGGGACGACTCTTGGTGGCCTTCCACTCTGGGCACAGCACCCACACCCACAGACAATGCACGTAACCTTGGCTTCATCCTAGACTCCTCTCTCTCGATGTCCAGACAAGTCAACGCAGTCTCATCCTCCTACTTCAATGTACTTCGCATTCTCAAAAAGATCTTCCGCTGGATCCCCCTCGAGACAAGAAAGACTATCACCCACGCACTGGTCATGAGTCGTCTGGATTATGGTAACACACTATACGCCGGAATCACAGCAAAATTACAGAAAAAACTCCAACGCATCCAAAACGCATCAGCGAGACTCATATTGGACATCCCTCGCCAAGATCACATCACCGGACACCTAAAAGACCTCCACTGGCTTCCCGTCAACAAAAGAATTACATTCCATCTTCTCACCCACGCACACAAGGCCCTCTACAATCTAGGACCCGAATGCCTCAACACTCGTCTGTCCTTCTACAAACCCACCCGCCAACTAAGATCGTCCAATCAAGCCCTCGCCGCAGTCCCGCGCATCCGAAAATCCACCATGGGTGGCAGATCCTTCTCCTTCCTTGCTGCCAAGACCTGGAACTCACTCCCCACTCACCTCCGCCTTACTCAAAACCACATCTCCTTCAGAAAAGAACTTAAAACCTGGCTATTCGACAAATAATGAACCCCTTCCCCAAGCGCCTTGAGACCCTCTGGGTGAGTAGTGCGCTATATAAATGCCCGAACTTGAACTTGAACTTATCTTGTCAAAGATGGTATTATTGAAGAGGTTGAGGCGACTCAATCGCTTGCTCCGATTGTAGCCGCCAAGAAATCGGATGGGTCCCTCGGCCTATGTGTGGATCTTAGAGAATTGAATAAGAATGTGGTGGTTGATAGCTACCCTTTGCCTAAAATTGCTGACATGTCGATGTTATTGAAAGGGGCTACAATTTGTAGCATAATTGATTTAAAATCTGCTTACCACCAGATTAGATTAGATGAGGAGTCTGACAATTTGACGGCCTTCGTTACTCCATTTGGGACTCTCCGTTTGGAAAAAGACTCCCATTTGGGTTTGTTTCAACCCCTTCTGTTTTTCAAAGGGCTTTAGAGAAGGTGTTGAAGGGGCTGAACGAAGTCAGGATTTATCAAGATGATATCTTAATCTTTGGATGTGATGATAAGGAGCACGATGCACGACTTTTTGATGTTTTGAATGAATTGAGTGAATTTAGTTTGACAGTTAAAATTGAGAAATGTAAGTTTAAAAGAGGATCAATAGATTATTTGGATCACACCGTTTCAGAAGGAGGAATTTTACCAAAAGAAAGTTTGGTTGCTGCCATACTAAGGATGACTTCTCCCACCAACAAGGAAGAATTAATTAGTTTTTTAGGTATCGCTGAATATTATAGTAAATTTATAGACAGTTTTGCGTCTTTGTGTGTTAATATGAGAGCCTTACTGAGGAAAGGGTACGAGTTTGTCTGGGATAACAAATGCGAAGATGAATTTCGTCTTCTTAAAGAAAGGTTGAATTGTGCACCGAAATTGAGTAGTTTTGACCCAGAAAGAAAATCTATTATAATAACCGATGCCAGCCTTAAAGGGTTAGGGGCTGTACTTGTACAGAATATACATGGTAAAGAAGAGGTCATTTTATTTTTATTCAGGAGTTTAAGAGGTGCTGAGGTAAGGTATTCAGATGTAGAAAGAGAAGACCTTGCTGTATTTTGGTCCATAAGAAAGCTGAAGAATCGGTTGTGGGGAAGCGCATTTGAAATAAGGACTGATCACAAACCGCTGTGTGAAATCTTGAAAAATAAAGGAATTGAAGCAGTTGCAAGCAGAATCACTAGGTGGGTTGTAGGTTTGCAAGATTACAATTTTGAGGTGAAGTATTTGCCATGTGTTGAAAACAAAGTTGCAGATGCTTTGTCATGTCTCGTACCCAAAGATGAGTTTTCTCAAGAGGAGGATGTTGAAGATGATGAAGAGATGGTATGTGCCATAGAAGAGAATGTGATTGACAAAGATAAATGGATAAGGGCACTACAAGACGATTCTGACTTGATAGAGATTATGGGCCCGATGTAGGTAAATCTAATTTACCACTTCTAAAATACCGAATCATACCGATTCGGTATTTTAGAAGTGGTAAATTAGAGGGGGGGAGATGTAAGTATTTCAGAATCTGTAAATACCGAATATGTAGGATTCGGTATTTACCGATTCTGTAAATACCGAATTGGTATCCCCCATTGATTCCTATGGGCCTTGAAGCCCATAGGAATCAATGGGGAATACCGAATCGGTATTTACCTGTTCGGTAATTACCGATTCCTGCAAGGGTGCAGGGGGTGTCACTTTGACACCCTCTAGCACCCCAAATACAGGCATGTGTGCCATGTGACACACAGACATGCACACCTGGATTCGGTATTTTACCACCCAATATGATTGGGTGGTAAAATACCGATTCCTAAAGGCCTGTGGGACTCAGAAGAGTCCCACCTACATCTGGAATGTACCGAATCGGTAAAAATACCGATTCGGTATTTTACAGATTCTGTAAATTTACCGATTTGGTAAATTTACAGAATCTGTAAAATCTGGCCCCCTACATCTCAAGATGCCAAATACCGGTTGGAAACGGCAGAAATCGGCCGTTTCTGACCAGTATTTGCCACCTACATTGGGCCCTTTGAGTCTTATTAATACAGGTTTGAGAAATGTTGGCATGTTAAGGATCAAGTTTCAGAACATGACGGTTTACTTGTTAGAGGCACAAGATTAGTTCCACCAAGTTCAATTAGAGATTAACTTATTTCCCTGGCACCCATGTGTCATCTAGGAATTTCAAAAATGAAAGAGACATTGAGGATGCATTACTGGTGGCCAAACATGGATATGCAGGTTGAGCGGAGGGTAAGAGATTGCAGGGATTGCACTTTAAGTGAAGGAGTGGCAAAACCCAAGGTTCAGCCAATGATTATACGAGATCGTCCGGATGGAGCTTGGAAAGAATTAGGTTTAGACATTCTTGGGCCAATATTCTCGTCTGGAACTGAATGTTATGTTTTTGTATTAGTTGATTTTTTTCCAAGATGGCCGGTTATTGCCATCACTCGAGGTATAGAAACTAAGCATGTGGTAATGTTCTTAGAAAAATGATTTGCTAGAGAAGGAATTCCTAATATTCTTCCCACGGATAATGGGGTTCAATTAGTTTAAAAAAAAATGGAAGCATTTTTGGCTAGTCATGGTGTAAAACATAAGAGGTCTTCATTGTACCACCCAGAAACCAATGGCAAGGTTGAGAGGTTCAACCAGGTTCTCAAAGAGACAATAAGGATGGCTAAGTCTTCAGGTTTGGATTGGCATACTGAAATCTTAAAAAAAGTTAAGGTATACAGGTTCTCTCCACATGCCATCACCAATCGTACACCATTTGAACTTTTCAGGGGAAGGTGTGCAAATACCATTGTGGCACCACCTTGGGTCAATGAAATGCAACCTAATTTGTTTTCTGACAATGAGAATTGCAATTGGAAACTAGCTGAATCAGATAAAATTTAGTCCAGGAAAAGAGTTTATGACTTAAAAAAGAATGTTAAAAAAACTTCTGTTAAAGTAGGTGATTGGGTTCTCACAAAGAATCCATGTAAAAACAACAACATTTATCTACAACGTTTCTCAAACCTATTCAAGTCATCAAGATTTTCAATAATGCTATCAAGACTGCAGACCATCGCATTTGGAATTTGAATAGGGTGGTGGTGGTTAGGAATGCTTTGTTTCTACTCAACCTCAAAATACTCAAAAAATGGTATTGTTGTTCCACAAAATGTTTGAAAAGGTACTGTTGCTCCACAAAATATTCAGAAATCTTCAAGAGTCTCTCATGCACCTGCTTACTTAAAAGACTTTGTGAAATAGTTTTTTTGTGTATTTTATCTCCTTTTGTTCAACTTTATTTTGTAAAGAAGGGGGATGTGTGGCATCTTGGTTTCTGCTGCTAGGAGTCTTGGAATGTTATGTAATGATGTCAAGAATGTTATGTTTAAAGTTGAGGCAGTTTATTCCTGGTTGTTGAACTGAAGACATCCTTCCTGTGGGTGAGATTATTTCTCCTCAATAAATCCACTTCAAGACTTCACTGCTTCCTTTGATTCTTACAAGTACAAAATCCTATACATAGAGTAATCCTTCTACACTTCACAGGTTCTGTTTGTGCTTTGAAGTGCAGGGCAGGTTGTGTTTGTGCTGTAAAGTGCTGCACATGTTGTGTTTGAACTTCGAAGTGCAGTGCACATGCAATGCGTGGAGTGTTTGAAGAAGTGACAACGTTTCTCCGTGTTATCACCTACTTCAATGGCTTTTTAACATAAAATTACATACCCTCAGTACTCTCACAATGCGATATTTAAGCCTTGTACATTTTCCATATTTCCGCGTGTCGCTAATATATGAAGTATCGCTCTTGTGACTTCCCGAAGAAGCCCATGTTCTGGTGTGAACATGGGCTTCTATGGGAATTCTCTACGGCGTATTATCAAGGCCATTATCGCCGCTTTAGCGGCAGTTTTATGCTGCTAAAGGGGCAATTATGTTAATGCTGTGCTTGATAATATGCCCCCCTTTTCTTAACTGAAACCTGGTTGTCAGAGGAATCTACTCCAGATCTTCAGAAGCCATACCCGAAGATGACCAAAAGAGAACGAGCTCAGAGAATGGAGTTGTGATATCAGCAATTATTCACCAGTGGATCCACACATCTCTTTTACAAATTACTCAAAGTTCAAAGTTCAAAAAGTACATTATTCGGTTAAAAAGACAATAACCATAAAAGCAACAAATAAGATTCCATTTACAGTGAATAATAAAACAGTTTTTGTCTAAGGAGAAGGAGACACAATTTTTCCCTAAAAGGAAAATTAAAATTCATCCATACAGATCGATTTTCGTAGTTTAAAAACATGTTTAAAAAATTCTGATAGTGATGCAACAATGAAAACAGTGTCCATTCTTTGTAATTCAAAAAAACGCTGGGCAACATCTATTTAAATTAATCTCTTTGAGGATAGGGACAATAAATTTCCTTCGAGGCAAAGTGTAAAATTACAAAAAAAATAAAACATGAATATCAGATTGCAGGGACAATTCATCACATGGGCACATACACAATTCATTCGACCAAGAGTTCATTTCTGGGAAGGTCAGTAACCTAAAAACAATATTAAGTCTAAAACGTGTAAGGAGAAATCTATCATAATTAGACATGAAAGGCTTAGGTATGGCTGTAATTTATCTCCGGTTAATATCAGCTGATGTGAGCAAACCGTCTTTTTCTTTGTTTCCTCTAACAATCTTTTTTCCCTCAGGTGTTCCATACACAGTTTTTTCAGCAATTTTCTGGATATGTGTACCATTGTAGGTGGGTCCTCATAGTATTGTAGACAGTCAATTTCTGTCAAAAAAGTTTTAACATAATTTAACCACTTAAGACCATTAACATTTCCAAGTTTTAACACATCCTGGAGGATGGCACGATTTACTACACACTCATTTATAGTCCATACCCTATACCCTCAATAGATTATTTGGATCACACCGTTTCAGAAGGAGGAATTTTAACAAAAGAAAGTTTGGTTGCTGCCATACTAAAGATGACTTCTCCCACCAACAAGGAAGAATTAATTAGTTTTTTAGGTATCACTGAATATTATAGTAAATTTATAGACAGTTTTGCGTCTTTGTGTGTTAATATGAGAGCCTTACTGAGGAAATGGTACGAGTTTGTCTGGGATAACAAATGCGAAGATGAATTTCGTCTTCTTAAAGAAAGGTTGAATTGTGCACCGAAATTGAGTAGTTTTGACCCAGAAAGAAAATCTATTATAATAACCGATGCCAGCCTTAAAGGGTTAGGGGCTGTACTTGTACAGAATATACATGGTAAAGAAGAGGTAATTTTATTTTTATTCAGGAGTTTAAGAGGTGCTGAGGTAAGGTATTCAGATGTAGAAAGAGAAGACCTTGCTGTATTTTGGTCCATAAGAAAGCTGAAGAATCGGTTGTGGGGAAGCGCATTTGAAATAAGGACTGATCACAAACCGCTGTGTGAAATCTTGAAAAATAAAGGAATTGAAGCAGTTTCAAGCAGAATCACTAGGTGGGTTGTAGGTTTGCAAGATTACAATTTTGAGGTGAAGTATTTGCCATGTGTTGAAAACAAAGTTGCAGATGCTTTGTCATGTCTCGTACCCAAAGATGAGTTTTCTCAAGAGGAGGATGTTGAAGATGATGAAGAGATGGTATGTGCCATAGAAGAGAATGTGATTGACAAAGATAAATGGATAAGGGCACTACAAGACGATTCTGACTTGATAGAGATTATGGGCCCGATGTAGGTAAATCTAATTTACCACTTCTAAAATACCGAATCATACCGATTCGGTATTTTAGAAGTGGTAAATTAGAGGGGGGGAGATGTAAGTATTTCAGAATCTGTAAATACCGAATATGTAAGATTCGGTATTTAGCGATTCTGTAAATACCGAATCGGTATCCCCCATTGATTCCTATGGGCCTTGAAGCCCATAGGAATCAATGGGGAATACCGAATCGGTATTTACCTGTTCGGTAATTACCGATTCCTGCAAGGGTGCAGGGGGTGTCACTTTGACACCCTCTAGCACCCCAAATACAGGCATGTGTGCCATGTGACACACAGACATGCACACCTGGATTCGGTATTTTACCACCCAATAGGATTGGGTGGTAAAATACCGACTCCTACTAAAGGCCTGTGGGACTCAGAAGAGTCCCACCTACATCTGGAATGTACCGAATCGGTAAAAATACAGATTCGGTATTTTACAGATTCTGTAAATTTACCGATTTGGTAAATTTACAGAATCTGTAAAATCTGGCCCCCTACATCTCAAGATGCCAAATACCGGTTGGAAACGGCCGAAATCGGCCGTTTCTGACCAGTATTTGCCACCTACATTGGGCCCTTTGAGTCTTATTAATACAGGTTTGAGAAATGTTGGCATGTTAAGGATCAAGTTTCAGAACATGACGGTTTACTTGTTAGAGGCACAAGATTAGTTCCACCAAGTTCAATTAGAGATGAACTTATTTCCCTGGCACCCATGTGTCATCTAGGAATTTCAAAAATGAAAGAGACATTGAGGATGCATTACTGGTGGCCAAACATGGATATGCAGGTTGAGCGGAGGGTAAGAGATTGCAGGGATTGCACTTTAAGTGAAGGAGTGGCAAAACCCAAGGTTCAGCCAATGATTATACGAGATCGTCCGGATGGAGCTTGGAAAGAATTAGGTTTAGACATTCTTGGGCCAATATTCTCGTCTGGAACTGAATGTTATGTTTTTGTATTAGTTGATTTTTTTCCAAGATGGCCGGTTATTGCCATCACTCGAGGTATAGAAACTAAGCATGTGGTAATGTTCTTAGAAAAATGATTTGCTAGAGAAGGAATTCCTAATATTCTTCCCACGGATAATGGGGTTCAATTAGTTTAAAAAAAAATGGAAGCATTTTTGGCTAGTCATGGTGTAAAACATAAGAGGTCTTCATTGTACCACCCAGAAACCAATGGCAAGGTTGAGAGGTTCAACCAGGTTCTCAAAGAGACAATAAGGATGGCTAAGTCTTCAGGTTTGGATTGGCATACTGAAATCTTAAAAAAAGTTAAGGTATACAGGCTCTCTCCACATGCCATCACCAATCGTACACCATTTGAACTTTTCAGGGGAAGGTGTGCAAATACCATTGTGGCACCACCTTGGGTCAATGAAATGCAACCTAATTTGTTTTCTGACAATGAGAATTGCAATTGGAAACTAGCTGAATCAGATAAAATTTAGTCCAGGAAAAGAGTTTATGACTTAAAAAAGAATGTTAAAAAAACTTCTGTTAAAGTAGGTGATTGGGTTCTCACAAAGAATCCATGTAAAAACAACAACATTTATCTACAACGTTTCTCAAACCTATTCAAGTCATCAAGATTTTCAATAATGCTATCAAGACTGCAGACCATCGCATTTGGAATTTGAATAGGGTGGTGGTGGTTAGGAATGCTTTGTTTCTACTCAACCTCAAAATACTCAAAAAATGGTATTGTTGTTCCACAAAATGTTTGAAAAGGTACTGTTGCTCCACAAAATATTCAGAAATCTTCAAGAGTCTCTCATGCACCTGCTTACTTAAAAGACTTTGTGAAATAGTTTTTTTGTGTATTTTATCTCCTTTTGTTCAACTTTATTTTGTAAAGAAGGGGGATGTGTGGCATCTTGGTTTCTGCTGCTAGGAGTCTTGGAATGTTATGTAATGATGTCAAGAATGTTATGTTTAAAGTTGAGGCAGTTTATTCCTGGTTGTTGAACTGAAGACATCCTTCCTGTGGGTGAGATTATTTCTCCTCAATAAATCCACTTCAAGACTTCACTGCTTCCTTTGATTCTTACAAGTACAAAATCCTATACATAGAGTAATCCTTCTACACTTCACAGGTTCTGTTTGTGCTTTGAAGTGCAGGGCAGGTTGTGTTTGTGCTGTAAAGTGCTGCACATGTTGTGTTTGAACTTCGAAGTGCAGTGCACATGCAATGCGTGGAGTGTTTGAAGAAGTGACAACGTTTCTCCGTGTTATCACCTACTTCAATGGCTTTTTAACATAAAATTACATACCCTCAGTACTCTCACAATGCGATATTTAAGCCTTGTACATTTTCCATATTTCCGCGTGTCGCTAATATATGAAGTATCGCTCTTGTGACTTCCCGAAGAAGCCCATGTTCTGGTGTGAACATGGGCTTCTATGGGAATTCTCTACGGCGTATTATCAAGGCCATTATCGCCGCTTTAGCGGCAGTTTTATGCTGCTAAAGGGGCAATTATGTTAATGCTGTGCTTGATAATATGCCCCCCTTTTCTTAACTGAAACCTGGTTGTCAGAGGAATCTACTCCAGATCTTCAGAAGCCATACCCGAAGATGACCAAAAGAGAACGAGCTCAGAGAATGGAGGTGTGATATCAGCAATTATTCACCAGTGGATCCACACATCTCTTTTACAAATTACTCAAAGTTCAAAGTTCAAAAAGTACTTTATTCGGTTAAAAAGACAATAACCATAAAAGCAACAAATAAGATTCCATTTACAGTGAATAATAAAACAGTTTTTGTCTAAGGAGAAGGAGACACAATTTTTCCCTAAAAGGACAATTAAAATTCATCCATACAGATCGATTTTCGTAGTTTAAAAACATGTTTAAAAAATTCTGATAGTGATGCAACAATGAAAACAGTGTCCATTCTTTGTAATTCAAAAAACGCTGGGCAACATCTATTTAAATTAATCTCTTTGAGGATAGGGACAATAAATTTCCTTCGAGGCAAAGTGTAAAATTACAAAAAAAATAAAACATGAATATCAGATTGCAGGGACAATTCATCACATGGGCACATACACAATTCATTCGACCAAGAGTTCATTTCTGGGAAGGTCAGTAACCTAAAAACAATATTAAGTCTAAAACGTGTAAGGAGAAATCTATCATAATTAGACATGAAAGGCTTAGGTATGGCTGTAATTTATCTCCGGTTAATATCAGCTGATGTGAGCAAACCGTCTTTTTCTTTGTTTCCTCTAACAATCTTTTTTCCCTCAGGTGTTCCATACACAGTTTTTTCAGCAATTTTCTGGATATGTGTACCATTGTAGGTGGGTCCTCATAGTATTGTAGACAGTCAATTTCTGTCAAAAAAGTTTTAACATAATTTAACCACTTAAGACCATTAACATTTCCAAGTTTTAACACATCCTGGAGGATGGCACGATTTACTACACACTCATTTATAGTCCATACCCTGTGCCACAGGAGAATGGGCTGGGTTCTAATTATATCTGAGATATACGGCTGCCCCAGCTCTGCGTGACAGATAAGGGTCGCAATACTTTCGGGTATGGACAGAATATACTGCATAAACTTGTTTTCAACTAGTTGAATTGATTTTATGTTGGCATACCCCCAGAGTCCCGATCCATACAAAACCACTGATAAACATGTTGCATTATAAATAGTTAAAATTTCCCTTATCGGTTTCTTTCCCAGTTTTTTTATAAAACTCTTTAAGGCCATTGTTGTCTTCGAGAACAAGAGAGTTCTTGCCTTTACCGCACTTGTCCAGGATCCAGTCTCATGAAACAGGATGCCTAGGTACGGAAAGGTGGACTTATTTTCTAAGGAAGCGTTATTTATGAACATCGTTTTCATTTGCTTCTTTGTTCGTGTTCCGCAGTTCATGGAAAAGGTTTTGCTACAGTTGATTTTCAAATCCAAACTGAGCGTGAACTTTTTAAAGGATGTTATCAGGTTTTGCAGGGCCATGGGGCTACGAGCCATTAAAACAGCGTCGTCTGCATACAAGAGTGCAGGGATAGATCTTTTACCAACCATGGGCATATCCCTGCACTCTTGTAGGAGACGAGGCTCCAGGCCATTTATATAGATCAGGAATAAAAAAGGCACCAGGACGAACCCCTGGCGTACTCCACGCCCTATCCCAAATGATCTACTACATTCCCCCCCTTTTCCATAGCGGACAGTAGCAGTGGCCCCTGAATACAATTCCCTCAGGAAGCGAATGATCGGTTCTTCCACGCCCAGCCTTAGCAGCAGTTCCCATAATTTATTGTGAGACACACAGTCAAAAGCCGATGTGAGATCGACAAACGTGAAATATAAACGCTCCCTTTTTATCGTTATGTACTTCTGCTGAACAATAAATAAATTTAGGCCCTGCTCAATGGTTCCTATGCCCTTTTGGAATCCGAATTGTAGATCACTTATTACTCCATTATCCTCTGCCCAGTTTTGTAATTTAGTTAAAATAACTCTACCAAGGATCTTTATAGATGAGTCGAGTAGGGATATTGGCCTATAACATGCACAATTTTGCCTATCTCCCTTCTTGTAGATAGGAACAATGATCGATGTAAACCATGATGGACTCAGACCCCTCACTAATGCTGCGTTAAAAAGCTGTACCAGCATGGGGCCCCAGATGTCACTATTGGCTTTATACAGATCTGCTGGGATCCCATCTGGACCTGCCGCCTTTCTACCCTTTGTAGCTTTCAGACTCATTAAAACTTCGGGCAGAGTTACCACCAGTTTTTGTGCATCGTCCCCTTTCTCGTGCATTAGATTGAGTCCTATTTCGGGAGTTTCCTCTAGGCACATGTAGAGAGTGGAGAAATGTGCGACCCAGTCATCTTTATTAATCGCAATTTCCATGCGGGCTTTGGTATTATCATAAAGGAAGTGGGCATTTACCGCCCTCTAAAAAGCAGATGTATCTTTTGATTGTGAAGCTGCACATAGTTCTTCCCAAGCCACCCTCTTTATGGCATTCTTCCTGTTGATCAATGCCAAATTGTAGCGTTTCCGTAGGTCTCTTATTAAAGAGGGGTCCCGGGGCACCCGGTCAATGGCGTGTTTAAGCTCAGTGAGGGCCTTGGTGCATGCCTTATCAAACCATCTTCTACTATTCTTGGGCCCATTCCTTGACTCCACCCTCAGACTCTCTTTAATAGTGGATGGTATAAAATTAAAATGTTCTATTATGTGTTCACTCTTGGAGTCTTCATCTAGGCAAATTCTGAAGCTATCTGTATAGGTATTCACCAGCTTAGCTAGGAATTCCTCCGGAACCACCTTACTCCACTTGAGTGTGTACCCATTTTGCCTCCCCAGCGTCACGTCCGAGGCTGCCTGGATAGGGGGCTGGTCATTTTGCCATACCACAAATGGGATATCAATCTCAAGTATTTGTGGGAGATGATCACTCATTGGTGAGTCAAGAATCTTAAAGCTACTTATCCTATGGGCATAACTATTTGAGCAGATACTAAAATCAATAGTGGTCAATGCTCCCCTGCCAATAAAGGTCGGGGCAAATGGTGTTGGTCGATGGTCCATTTCATTTGCGTATCCCAAATCATAATTAAATAATGTCTCATTTAACAGATCCCCGATTAAAGTATGATCAAAATGTGTGAGGTTAGGGGGCGTGGCCAAGGCGGCGAGCATGGCGGACGCAGCTTGAGTGAGCTCCGTCCCGCCTATACACTATCCGCGCCATTTATCCTGCATATCCCCGGCCTGCGGACTCCCAGACCAGACGCTTGGCTGCCGGTGGCGGAGGGGCGGCTCCGGTGGTGATTTGGGCTCATTCCGTGCACATACTCCGACGCAGTGAACCGGACGAGGTGGGGCCTGCGCGACGCCCAGCAGCCGGGACCTCGAGTTTCGAGAGGCCCGGCCGGAAGTGAGGCGGCGGCGGGGTCGGTCGCGAGGCCTGTACCGGCTCCCCGGACCTACGGATCTCCGCTTGGGGCCGGAGGGCCCGAGAGATCCGCGGACATTGCGGAGTCACCCTGGAGCTGAGACACTGGCTGCGGTGAGGTGAGCCGGCGGGGGGAGGCGAGCGCCACAAAAGAGGGGGAAAGCACTCTTCGCCACAGGCCGAACCCACTCGGCAGCCGAGTCGGGCTGCGGGGGCCGGGGGTCCCCGGAGTGCTAGGGGGCTCTTGCCTTCGCCCCTGCTCCCGGGGACACCTCCTTACTAGCGGACTTACCCCCCTCTCTACCCTCCCCCCCCTGGTGGTGACCTACGCGACGGAGCTTGTGGAAGCCGGACAGTGGGCCTGCCCGGACTGGAGTGGGCTACTGCCGGGGGCCGAAGGCGAGCTGTGGCTGGATAGGGGTCGCCCTCTGACGGCCGGACTTCCCCCCCTGTTGGCCGGGGCTCTAGACGATCCTGTGGCGCAGGGCCTCCTTGGGGGTCTCCTATCCCTGGCCTTGCGAACTGAGATGGGGGCATACCTCAGTGGCTGATGCAGAGGGGAGGTGGTGCTCTGCAGGGAGAAGACTCCACGAACAGATTCGCCGACATCCTTGGACACGTGCCTACTTTTCCTCTCAGATCAAGACGCGACCGGGAGCGGCTCACGGGGGTCCCTGGCCGAGAGGGGGGCTACCAGTAGCCGGAGGATACTTGGACGCCGGGCCCGCTCCTCATCATGACGCGAGGCGGCAACAGTGGAGGTGCTACGAAGCAGGGCCCCATAGATAAGTTTACGGGACCGAGTGGTGGAGCAGGAGCGTCCGGGGGCCAGCCCGGCCCAGGCCCTGGCCCGGACAATGCGGCCCTGATGGCGGCGATCACGCAATCAAGGGACATGCTGGACGCAAAAATTGGGGCTGTTGGGGCCGATGTCACGCTACTTCGCCAGGACCTACGAAATGCAGTGGCCAGAATCACGGAAACTGAAACCAGAATCACGGAGGTGGAGGATGATGTGGTCGTTCTTAAGAAGAAGGTGGCCACTCTGGAGGGGCTACAGAAGAACATGGCACTCAGGGTCGAGGACGCGGAAGGACGGGCCAGACGAAATAACCTGCGATTCGTGGGTTTGCCGGAGGATTGCGAGAAAGGCAACATGGAGGCATTCCTGACAAAATGGCTGGAGGGGTGGCTCCCCCCGGACTCCCTCTCAAGATGCTTCATTATTGAACGGGCGCACCGTGCGCTTCTCCCGAAACCACCGTTGGGAGCTCGCCCCCGCCCGGTCATCGCCAAACTACTTAACTACCATGACCGCGACACTATCCTCCGTCAGGCGCGAGCTAAGGAACCCCTGATGTACGAGAACCACAGAGTCCTGATCTTCCCAGATTACACAAAACTGGTGCAGCAACAGCGACAATCCTTCACTGCAGCGAAGGCTCGGCTACGAGAACTTAAAATCCAATACGCCCTGCTCTATCCGGCCCGCCTGCGTGTAGTGTTTCAGTCCAAGACACAGTTCTTCAACACGCCGGAGGAGGTCTTTGAATGGACAGATGAGACAGTCAGAGTGAAGGTGCATACACCCCCGAGGCGCAACTCCGAGCCCTCCTCAGCGACGAGAACCTCGAGGACTCCCAGGAGATCGCGTAGCAGAAGCAACTGGAGGGCACGCTCTCAGAAGAACCGGCCTCCCACGGATGGCGTGTCGGGAGGCGACGATGCAGCGGAGGCCCCGGCTCCGGATCCATGATGATACTTAACGACTTAAAGCTCCCTAATGGATGCCACCACATGCTTTACTGCACGACAGCGGTGTGGGACGAGCTGTGGGTCGGGGGATGCCCATAAGTGGGCGGTCATCACCCCGAGAACTAAAGTAGTTAATCGGGTTACGGGTTAGTTGAAGTTGGGTGGGTGGTTGGTGGGGATCCATTGGCATAGACGGTTGGGGGTCTCCCGTTGGGGGCTGAAGACTGTCTCTACCGCGACAGATACTTCAATGTTACTGAGGTATAGGGTGGGGGGGAGGGCGGGTGGACAAAGTTGGGGACGTGGGGGGGATTGGGGAGTTGGTGGGGGTTCAGAGGATCAGGGGGCGGGGTGGGGGAGGGGGTTTGTGGGAGATGGGATGGTTGTTTTCGGCACAGTATATTTTCAAGGCTGGTTGCTAGCACTGGAGTTTGGATGGCCCCGAGGGCTCAGGTCTTTGATCTATACACCTATTGATGGCGGGTGGTACACAGGAGACTAGTCCCACACGGGCGTTGTTTCGAGTGGTGAGCTGGAACGTCCGTGGATGCTTGACAAAATAAAGAGGGGTGCAGTACTGCGGTTAGGGAAGAGAGAAAGGGCGGATGTGCTCTTCTTACAAGAAACTCACCTTCTGGGCAATAAAACACTTAGCTTACAACGATATGGCTATCACCAAGCGTTCCACGCAGGCGTTGTGAGGGGGTCACGGGGAGTGGCGATTCTGATACATCATCGACTAGCTTACACACATGAGACACAGTGGGTGGATGCTCAAGGAAGGTTTATATTTATTAAAGGAATGGTGGGAGATGAGCCGATGGTCTTTGGCAGTGTGTATGCCCCACCCCCGCTGCAAGAAGCACTCATTGAGAAGTTGTTTGATGTCTGGGCCGACATACCTAGTGTGATGTCTATAGTGGGCGGAGATTGGAACGATGTCATGGATGGACACAAGGATAGATATAGATCGGATGGGGGGACTATTTCACACGTTCCCACTAAATTGAATGGTATGGTGCGAGGGATGGGGTGGATTGATGCATGGCGGTATCATCATCCGCATAGCCGAGAATTTACCTACGTCTCAGCAGTGCACAAATCCTTCTCCAGACTTGATTGCTTGTTTGTTCCTAATGGCTGGATGGGGAGGGTTGCTTCTTCATCTATACTCCCGCGTGGCCTGTCGGATCACTCTCCAGTCGCAGTTGATGTATTTCTTGGTAAGACACGACAGCCATTTCGGTGGCGTTTGTCTACATGGCAGCTACAACAGGACGACTACAGGTCACACATGCGCGAAGCCATCTCTCTGTACTGGGACTGCAATGATCAGCCCGACAGGGACGCTATAACCCTCTGGGAAGCCTTGAAACCTGTGCTCCGGGGGGGTAGACATCGCTTGGTGCGCGGCGGCATGCCAGGCCCGCAGGGGAGAGATAGAGGAGACTGCGCGGCGGGTTCGAGACCTTGAGGGAGAGAGTACTGCCGAAGGGTCTGTGGATACCGTTGAGCGGTTGTTACTGATGCAGCAGACGTACAACTCCCTCCTAATGGATGAGGCACGCCAGCTGTGGCTGGCTACACGGAGTAGGATTTATCAGTGGGGGGACAAATCCAGCTCTATGCTATACAGACTCTGTCAGGGAACTTTTCATGCGCAGACCCTGCCGGGACTTCGCGATGAGGCGGGAGAGCCTATGACGGCCCCGGTGGAACTGGCGGCCAGTTTCGCCCGATACTATGAAGCCCAGTACGCCCCGCGAGAAACTATCCCTGAGGCAGACGTGGATAAATTCCTAGCTGATCTCCCGCCACGGGCCCTCTCAGATGAGGACCGTGACCTACTAGACCACCCACTGTCCTTGGAAGAATTGACCGCGGCACTCGGGGAACTGAATACTGGTAAGGCCCCGGGGCCTAATGGGTTCCCGTGTGAATTCCTTAAGGCATTTCATGTTCAACTGGGGGCGCGATATAGACAGGCGCTGGAGGAGGCCAGAGACTGTGGTCACCTGCCGGCTGACTGGCGCCACGCCGAGATTGTAGTCTTCTGTAAACCGGGAAGGCCCCCGGAACAGCATGCGTCGTACCGACCGATTTCGCTCCTGAATGTTGAAGCGAAAATACTGGCGAAAGCCCTGGCCAATCGCCTTCTCCCGTATATTACAGACCTGGTACACCCGGATCAGGCCGGCTTTATGCCCCATAGGGCGACAAGGCACAATATCCGGCGCACACAGATGGTGATAGAGGCGGCCAGAGCCGCGGGGATCCCGACAGCGCTTCTCCTGGCTGACATCGATAGAGCCTTCGACTCAGTCAGCTGGGTCTATCTTCGTGCGCTTCTGACCCATCTGAATTTTGGGCCTCGATTCCTCTCGTATCTGCACCTACTATACACGGACCTGACGGCCTCGGTGAGGATAGCGGGAGCCATCTCGGCCCCCTTCCCCATAGGCCTGGGCACCCGACAGGGTTGCCCCTTATCGCCATACTTATTCGCCCTGGCCATGGAGCCGCTGGCGGCATGGGTGAGAATTGACGCGCAGATGCGGGGACTTGAGTGGGTGCGGGGACCGTCTGATCGTATTGCACTGTATGCGGACGATGTCCTTTTCTTCCTCACAGACATTAATAGATCTGGACCCAGAGTTCTAGAAATAATGCGAGTATTTGGGGAGGTCTCTGGCCTGCACTTAAATACACGGAAATCCACGCTGTGGGTGCTGGGAGAGCACGGACGACTTGGGCCCTGGGCATCGACGCTACAGGAAGCAGCGGGAGGCATCAAATATCTTGGTGTATTCCTTACGGACGTTCCGGGAATAGCCTGGACCCGTAATGTGGTGCCGGTCTGGGATCACGTACGGTCCGACATGAAGGTCTGGTCCAGGATGCCCCTAAACATATATGGCCGCTCTGCCATTTTTAAGATGGTAGCTCTCCCGCGCCTTTTATACCAACTACAAAATCATCCATGCCCAATTGCGCCGCACTGGTTTAGGCAAGTGAACTCTGCACTGAGCCAGTTTCTCTGGGCTGGTGGGGCGGTCAGAGTGGCGCTCCGCACCTGTTTCCTTTCCACGTATTGCGGGGGCCTGGCGACTTCGGACATCCTATCATACTACCAGGCTTCCCATCTTCTCATACTAAATGACTGGTGGTATGGAGACCGGGGCGACCCGGCCTATGCCCTTGAAAGATACCTGATGGACCCGGACACGCCCCATACCATCCTTTATTCGGCAGGCAAACGGAAAAAACTCCCAATGGTTACTCAAGTGGTTTTCCGAGTATGGCGTGGAGCCCTACGCCGCATGGGTTGGTGGAATGTCTTAACAAAAGAAATGCCCCTGTGGCACAATGGACGTCTACCGGAGCTCGCGGCTCTTCAGGGGTTCTGGGGCTGGGACGACATAGGCATCTCGACGCTGGGCCATGTTATGCAAGGCACGACCCTTAAATCGTTCCAGGTTCTGCGGGATGAATACGATATGCCGCAGACCCAATTTTATAAATATTTACAGTTCCGCCATGCTCTGTCCCCCTCGTTAATAGGATTGGACAAGCTGCCCGAATTTAGTCCTGTTGAAGCCAAGGTATTTATGGGGGAACTGGGGGACAAGAAAATCTCCAATATATATCAAACTCTGGTCACGCACTGCTCTGCCCCACTAGATAAGTTACGCAAGGTGTGGGAGGAAGATATTGGTGCCTTAGACGAGGATGACTGGAGGGAGGCCTTAGAGGCGCCACGAGGGGCGGCTGTTGCGGTGGGATTGAGATTTATTCAGTTTAAATATTTGCATCGTGCATTCTACACCAGAGAACGGCTGTGGCGAGCTGGCCTGATTGCCTCCCCTGAGTGTCTGAGATGTGGTAGCACGGTTGGAACGTTCTTACATACAGTGTGGTCATGTGTGCGGCTGACGCGGTTCTGGTCGGGTGTGTGGGACTGCCTGTCCGAGGTGCTGGGCTGGGACCTCCCCCGCTCCCCGAAACTGGGCCTCCTTCACGTAATGGAACAGGTGGGAGGGAATATTTACAAACGCCATCTACTACTCCTGGGCCTTACAGTGGCCAAAAGAGATGTGGCTCGTGCCTGGAAAGACCCCAGGGCTCCTGTACTGGAGGTGTGGAAGAGAGGGTTGGACTTTACCATGGGGCTGGAACGTCCGGTCTTTGAAGCCAGGGGTTGCCCCCGAAAACACTTTAAAATATGGAAGCGTTGGGCTGAATATAGAGGGCTCTGGCTGGAACCGCCAGTGCAACGGGACTCCGATGTGGACCATTTACCGATTGACTCTGGGTGAAGGGGCCAATGCACTGATTGCGCCTCCAAGAACTAATGCTTTGAATCATACGAACACTGTGCCGGGGGGGGGGATCCGGGAGGGGAGGGCCAGGGTGGGAATAGGGGGAGGGGAGTTGGTGGGAATCCTTTCATTCGAAAATGTTGATTGCACTGCTACTGTTTATTGATTGTCTTCTTGCTCACTAGACCCCTGATACATAGGGGACGGTGACCTGATTGTATGCTATTTCAACGAAATTAAATTTGTTCTGAAAAAAAAAATGTGTGAGGTTAATGTCCTGCTCTAACATTGAGCCACAAATGCCTTTTTGGCCCTTTTTACAAAGTGGACAGTTAAAATCCCCCCCCCACACAAAATCATTACTTCCTTCTCCTTACTATCTATTTCACATTGTAAATCGTTACTTAACATTTTCATAATATCCTGGATCGCACTACTTGGGATATTATTATAAAAATTTATGATAATAACACTAGCTCCCCTCCTAGTATCTATCACCATTTTATGATAAAAACTACATTTGGAGTAGAAACGTACCCTCTCATATGTTAAACAATTTGAGAGGTACGTGATTAAACCACCCTTAGGTCTCCCATATGCTCCACCCACTGCCGGCGTAGAGTACGTTTTATAGCCGTTTAGATGTTTAGGATCAATGGTCCAAGTTTCTTGCAAGGCCAAGATGTCAAGACTATCTATAACAGTTTCCCAAGAGGGATTAGTAATTTTCTGTTTTAAGCCTGCCACGTTCCAAAACATCAGGCTACAGATTTCTTTATTCACAGCCACTGCTGCCTCATCCATGACGGCATGTCCCATTTCCTTCCCATGTTTTTCAGATGTAGTTTTACCTTGGGTTCTTGTGGACACAGAGATCTGATTACTCTTACTCTTAAGACCTACTCCCTTTTTGCATATATTAGTCTACCCCACCAAAATTTTTGTCAAATTTATGATTTAATTGTCATGTAGGGCCCTCTTATCACTTGAGCTTCTTACAGTCATATCAGGCATTTCCTGTAGTAAGCTACTATCAGATGGATTTGAGGGAATGAATAAAAAAGGGGAAGACTGGAGGGCCTCTTCACGCTCTGGGCGTCAGTCGACAGCCTCCATTTTGCTAAACCGATTGTAGCAGGGGATAAAGGGAGGAGTAAACTGTGGGCCCAACCATTCTCCACAGTGCTGACGGCCACCATGATAGGTTCTCCCAGCCCTTCGTTGTATTAGAGTCCATCCATCTTCTCCACCCCCTCCCCAGCTATTTTGGTTGGAATCCCTATACATTTCATGCCCCCTCCCTCCCCTGGTGTAGTTGGAGTCCCTAGTCCAGCTCCATCTGTTGTCTGGTTGCTCTACTAGCATATAGAAGTAGGACAGGGGTCTAGCCACAATCGTTGATCCATGGTTTCTAGATACCACCAAGCAGATATGATCCACTGTTCGAGGGTCTTCAAAGGTTACAACCACACAATCCCCCTGAGATCTTTTTATATTGTAACCCACCCAGGGAACCCTCTGAGCCATTAAGATGTTACTAGTTATTGCTGGTGGTAAAGGATGATTGGAGTTTAACCAATGGAGCACCTTATTTCTAAGTGCCCAAAAGGGTTCCGTAATTTGAGAAGCCAATTCTGGAACCCCA
Source organism: Lissotriton helveticus (assembly GCF_964261635.1). Taxonomy (NCBI): domain Eukaryota; kingdom Metazoa; phylum Chordata; class Amphibia; order Caudata; family Salamandridae; genus Lissotriton; species Lissotriton helveticus. The sequence goes on from NC_136057.1 coordinate 126,357,688, forward strand.
GTCAAGACCACCACGTAGGGGCATGCTTCTGGTGGTAAGTTGATGCTGCTACGTTTTTTGGTCTTGTCTTGTTGAGCTTTGTCGGGATTATGAGTGGGTACATTGGGGCCAACTGGTTTATTTGTGATTGCCTCGATTGCCAGAGTGGATTTGGCACTGGCTTTACTTGCTTCAGAGCAAGTGGGGTTTGGCAAGGGGGTTTTAGATACTGTTTTTTTCCCTTCCGCTAAACATTTATTAAGTGTCTAGGGTTTATTAGCCGGTAAAGTTGCATGGACTGCTCTTTTTACCTGGCTAGTGTACTGTGCTTTTATGTCCTTCTGCAGTTCATGGAGTTGGGTTTCTATCCCATGAAGCCTCTCTTCTAGGGGAATGAGTAGGGATTTAATTAATATCGCCAAGTACATATTAGAGGATCTTCCCTTTCTGCTCTTGTACCTGTGCTATTAGGTGTGGTACTATTGGAAAAGATGTCAGCTAATGTGTCATCTAGGATGGTGTCATCTAAAATGGTCATGGGCATGGTTTGAGGACCAACCTCTTCTTTCCCTGACTCATCCCCAAGAATTTCCCTCGCTGCCTCTTTACTACTATCATCACTAATATCCCCCGCATTGGCTGCTTTTACCTTCTTGGCAGTGGAGTTGTTTTTGTTAATCCGCCTATTTTTAGGGATTGCCCCCTCCCTTTTCCCTCTCTTTTGACTGTTGCTACTCTCAACCTGGGTATCTAATTGTACTGCAGTCATAATATTTCCCGAAGGTGCCAAAGCCTGAGGATCATAAGAGATCAAATCTTGAAGAGCAGGCTGGGTACAGGCGGTATTATGGACCTCCACGTGTGTCTGCAAGGAAATAGATTTACTTAAGGTGTTTTCAGGGCTACGTGCCGCGGCAATGTGGCCCATGGATGACCTCTTAGCAAACGCTAGATCTTGAGATACCCTTCTCTCCATGAGCACAATTCCTTGATCTATCAATGAATTAGTGCGTACTATGAAATCGTCAAGTGTTCCCGTCAACTTTGTCCCTCCTGCCGCAGCCTTACTTCTAGTTTCGCGTGTCATTTTTGTGAGCTGTGGATGTCAGGGTTCACAAAAAATAAGAACGCTATATTCTAATAAGGCTATTTTTGGAGCATGTAGAAAATAGGTGAGGTAGGCAGAGGCTATATTCAATCAAAATGATATGCTCCAAATATGTGCAATTAGCTGGTGCCGACTAAAAAAACCTCGATGGGATCCACAGTTCAAGGGTGACGATTATACTCTTAGACAATGTCAAGGACTCCCAAGGAAAAGGGTAAAAATACACTACGAAAAAGGAGGGTTGCTTACAGTTCCGTAGTCCTCAGACGAGTTAACAACCAGGGTCTCTGGCCCAGCCCAGTCTTCTCGGGCCTCTGAGGGCCTAAGAGGGCCCGCCATTTGCCCGGGCTTCGCCCCCGGCTCACTCCGCGCTCGCTCACGCGAGGCGGGGGTCAGGCTGAGTTTATAGTGCCTCCAGGCGCTTAGATGAAGTTTTCCGGTCTGCGCCGCCGCAGGGGGTGATGGGGTGACGAGTCCTCCGCTCGGCGACCGCGGCGATGACAAATGCGGTAGCGGGAGGACTCGTGAAGCACAGCAGCTGTCCACAAAGACGGGGTTAGCAGGGTAGCCTCAGGGCAATGTCCAACAAGGTTTTAGAGCGTAGCACGGTCTGCCGGGGTCAGGCTGAGTTTATAGCGCATCCAGGTGCTTAGATGATGTTTTCCGGTCCGCGCCGCCGCAGGGGGTGATGGGGTGACGAGTCCTCCGCTCGGCGACCGCAGCGATGACAAATGCGGTAGCGGGAGGACTCGTGAAGCACAGCAGCTGGCCACAAAGACGGGGTGAGCAGGGTAGCCTTAGGGCAATGTCCAACAAGGTTTTAGAGCGTAGCACCCTCTGCCCGGGTCAGACTGAGTTTATAGCGCATCCAGGCGCTTAGATGATGTTTTCCGGTCCGCGCCGCCGCAGGGGGTGATGGGGTGACGAGTCCTCCGCTCGGCGACCGCAGCGATGACAAATGCGGTAGCAGGAGGACTCGTGAAGCACAGCAGCTGGCCACAAAGACGGGGTGAGCAGGGTAGCCTCAGGGCAATGTCCAACAAGGTTTTAGAGCGTAGATCTGCTTCCCTTCCTCAATTTTGGAATTGATGACTTCAACTCGGACTCTAACGATAATGAATTTGCTGAGTTAATGACGTTGAATTTACACCAACACATTACATGATCTGTGTTTCCTGGTCGGTTTAGGGGTAAGCATCGCTGCCCTGCCTGTGGCTGGTCCCCTACCTTTGGACCCTCCCCCGTCCAACGGTTAGTCGAGGGTCGGGTGAACCATCTGTGTCTACTGTTGAACACGCGATCCTTAGGTAGGCATGCCCTTGACGTTTACGATCTTTTGGTCAGGGAGAAACCTCTTTGCCTTCTTCTGACCGAAACCTGGTTGGGGGAGTCGTCCAACCCGGACATCTTGGCGGCTATCCCTCCGGAGTACAACATCTTCCGACAGGATAGAGCCAAGGGAAGAGGTGGCGGAGTGGCGGTGGTGGTCAAGAAAAGCGTCCCGTGTTCTATCCTCCCTACGGAGACGATAGCAGGTTCTGAGTCCCTTGCCTTTGCCATCAGGCTGTCCCCCCATCAAGCCCTGAAGGGCCTGCTGGTTTATAGGCCCCCTGGGTCGGTGGGCTCTTTCTGTGAGGACCTCCAGGAGGTCCTATCCAGACTGGCCTTGTCTGCTCAGCATTGTCTACTGGCGGGTGATTTTAATTTCCATCTGGACACTGTGGGGGACACGAACTCAACTAAATTGTTTGATATTACCACTCCTTTGGGTCTCGCGCCTGCGCTGTCGGGCTCCACACATGTGCAGGGCATACATTAGATCAGGTGTTTTCCTCTGTTCCCCTGGTGGATATAGAACTGCTCCCGGTACTCTGGTCAGATCATAGACTGGCCAGATTTTTCATTCAAGGGAGCGATCTGCTTTCTGGCAGCGCTCCGATTCATGCTGGAGCTGCTTCGCGGGGGCTACATAGAGTTACACCCGATCTGCTAGAGCAGGCATTCGTTGACCATCCTTGCCCCATCGTGGGTGACTTGGACCTGGACACTGAGACTTTGCAAGCGTGGCTGTTAGAGAGGTTGGACGACCTGGCCCCTGCAAGAGCTTTTCGATCAGGGGGTGAGCGGCAGTCTGCGCCGTGGTTTACGGGGGCGTTGCGTATTGAACGCAGCTTGTGCAAGGTGGCGGAGAGGGCGTGGCGCTCTCAGTATGACGCGGAGGCCAGACTCACTTATAGGCTGGCGGTTAAAGCGTACCATCGTAACATTCTGTGCGCAAAAAAAGAGTATCTCGCCAGGAGGATCGAGGCGGCCGCCAACTCCTGCAAGGAGATTTTTACCGTGGTCAGGGAGTTCACAGCCCCCAGGTCTAATCTTCAGCAAGCAGTTTCATCTGAGACCTGGGTCAGCGACCTGGCTAGGTTTTTCACAGATAAAATCAGAACGATCCAGGCCTCCTTCTCCGCAGAGTCTGTGGATGGGGCTGTTGGCATCGTGGGGGGACGTGCTCCATCGGCTACGCCAGAGGTACTTCTGGCTGAGTTTCCGCCGGTCTCCCCAGATGCTTCCCTTGCACTTCTGGCCACGCTCAAGTCTGGGTCGCCAATCGATCCCTGCCCGGCCAAATTTTTGGCCAGGATGGCGCCATTGATGAACCCCTTTGTGAATCCTCTCCTGAATTCATCTTTGAGAGAGGGCCGTCTCCCTCTGTCCTGGAAAAGGGCGATGGTGATCCCCCTCCTCAAAAAACCGGGATTGGATCCCGGGGTTCCGGCTAATTACCGGCCAATCTCTCTTCTGCCGGCTCTTGCGAAGCTCACGGAGAAGTACGTGCATGGCGTGCTCTCGGGTTTCCTCGAGTCAAATGATCTCCTGCATCCCTCGCAATCCGGCTTTCGGCCTAATCTGAGCACGGAGACGGCACTCCTTGAGGTGTCAGAGATCATCCGCGAGACTCTGGACGCAGGGGGGAAGGCTGTGCTGGTCATGTTGGACTTGTCGGCGGCCTTCGACACCGTCCCCCACGAGGCTTTACTCACCAGATTCTATGACATCGGTCTGAGGGGGACAGTGCTCAAATGGTTTACATCGTTTTTGGAGGACCGTCGAAAAACGGTCTGGGCTTCCTCGAGCTCCGCTGAGATGCCGCCACTGGGAGTCGGGGTCCCACAGGGCTCTGTGTTGAGCCCGACCCTTTTTAACATCTTTATGACCCCTCTGGCGGCACTCGTGGAGACTTCGGGGGCCCAGATCGTGTCCTATGCGGACGACACGCAGCTTCTCTTCACCTGCAGGAAAGATCAGTCATTTGACGGGGAGAGCATCCAGGGATGTCTGAAGAGGGTCTTTGACTGGTTTCAGCAGAATGGTCTTAAGGCTAACTCTAGTAAATCTGAGGTTCTGCTATTTGGGTGTGCTTCGGAACCGGAATGGCGTGACTGGTGGCCGGTTGATATGTGCCCCCCCGCCCAGCCATCTGTGGCTGCCAAAAATCTGGGTGTCAAGGTCGATAATGACCTCACGTTCAGATCGCACATTCTTGGTCTGACGGGCACCTGTTTTGGCATCCTCAAGATGCTCCGGAAGTTCCTACCCCTGCTTACAGAGGAGCACAGGAAGATCATTGTCCAAGCTCTCATAGGATCTAGACTGGACTACGCGAATGCTCTTTATTTAGGCCTTCCGGAGTATCTGATCCAAAGGCTGCAAGTGGCGCAGAACTCTGCGGCTCGCGCCATATACGGCCTTCATAGGCGGGCAAGAACATCTGGGGTGCTATAGTCACTTCACTGGCTCCCTATCCGAAAGCGGATAATGTTTAAACCGCTTACGCTGGTGCATAAGGCACTTTCTGGCTCCGGCGCTAAGTATCTGCAGCGCAGACTGGCCTTCTACCGTCCGGCCCGCTCCCTGCGGTCGGAATCTTTGTTCATGGCCGTGGTGGCCCGTGTGAGGAAGGCTCGCATCGGGGGTCGTTCTTTCAGCTTTAAGGCCCCCCAGCTGTGGAACTCTTTGCCCCTCGCTTTACGCAGCATTCCTAGTTTGCTCCTGTTCAGGAAAAACCTGAAGACCTGGCTTTTTAATCTTTAGGCTGTTTCTTTTACTTCACTCTTTCTTCTCTGTTTGCTGACTGTTATGTTTTTTAACTGCTGAGTCGCCCTCTGAAAGCGCCGGGACACTCTTGTTGAGTAGCCGTGCGCTATATAAATAAAACCTTAACATAACATAACATAACATAACATGCTCAGGTCACATAAAACAAAATCCCTTAGATCTGATCTGGCTGTATAATTTGAAACGACCCAATATAATCGTCCTTCCTTGCATATGGTCCAATCATTATTAGATCAATTTTTGTATTCCAGTAGATTTTTCTAACTTCATCCACAAGCAGGAAATTAAAACCATATGCAAATGGTGAAAAACACCTCCCCCCTCTTACCATCAATTGAAGACATTCTCTCCGCACCAGACCAGTGCCCTGGTACAAGCCACGGTTAAAGGAGTTGAAACCTGCATTGCGTCAACACTAGTGGGAAAGGGATGATGAAGAGAGCAAAATCAAATTTAAAGTGGAACTTGCAGAATATAAAGGCAAAAACGCACATGCAAAGCCATTTTAATAGGCAAATGATAAAAATAGTTTTTTGATATCCTGAATGATTTGTCACCCCCAGATGAAATGAAAAATTCCCTGACTCCTATCGAGGCATTCTTTGACAATTTAAATAATTAACAAAAAAATCTTTAAAGATAGTATAAACAATTACAGCAGCAGTACATCTGAAGTTGAGTCTGAAAAGAACTCTAATCTTCTTATCCTTGTTTGAAGAAATAAACAAGCTTCATGAATTTATGATCAAGGTAAAATCCGGGTCATAAACTGACCCTTGCCCTCCAGCATTCATAGAATCTCTGACCTCATCAATCAATCAATCAGCATTTATAAGGTGCACTCCAAGGATATTTGGGCGCTGAAGGTGTTGCGTCTCCGTTGAAAAGCCAGGTCTTGAGCAGTCCCCTGCAGAGCGTTTTCGTCAATTCAGCTGCTCAAGCTGTCGCTCCAAGCGCGTTTCAAAATGCTGTAGAGCTCAAGTCACTGAAAAACCAGGGAGAAGTCCTGGATATAACCAAGAATTATAGGCCAATACCTCTGCTCCCTTAACCTGCAAAAACTATCTTCAAGAGGTTCCAGGCTTTATAACTATACCTACTCTCAGTTGTTAATTTGTGTGGGCAGAATGTCTGTCTCACCACTCCAGTTTCAAAATATGATTCAATTTAATGATTACTTGATGAGGTTGAATCAGCTAAAACTGAATACTGACAAGACTGAGATTGTAATTCTAAAGAATAAGACCAATCTTTGGAACCAACATTGCTCTCCAACAAAAATGAGATTGTTACCGGAGCCTAACCCACAGCTAAAAGCCTCTGAGTGATAATCAATAGCAATCTTAGCAAGACCCAGCTGCTGGAGCAGTAGGATCTAAATACATATTTGTGCTGAAACTGCTTCAGAAACTAACTCCACTCCTCCCACTTTAGACGAGAAAATCAATAGCGGTGGCCGCAGTCCTATCTAGATCGCATTATGCCAACCGAGTATATGTAAGAATACCCAATATCACCATTCATAGCCTACAAGTTATTCACAGCGACGCATCTTGTCTACTACATCATCTTCTGAGGTGGGCAAGCGCCACACCTATTTTGAAATAACAAACCCACTAAGACCCTCTGCCTCAGCCCTAAAGGGGTGAGGGGTCCAGCCCCTCACTTCATTGTAAACCAGGTGAAAATTTATATACCCGAACAAAACCAGAGATCGACTTTACTTTCTATTCCAAAATTACAGAAGATCAGATCAGTTGGAAGCAGCTTTGTGGAACAAGCTGCTTCCATTCGGATCTCTCTCCCAGCGAAATCCATTTTGAATCTAACTTCAAGTGTTGTCCCAGAAATCTGACAACCCACAAGCCTATTCATGCTAGATTCTTCCCTGGTCTGATTGATTGTCTCCTCTTTTATGTATTTCTGATTCAGTTACAAGAAACCCCAGTTTGAGCATGCTCTCTATATATGCAATGACATAACAATCAAGTAGATCCTGTAGAGGTTTGATATGTTGGTGTGTGCTTCAGTCACTGAACCGAATATTGCAAAAGAGAGGTGTACAGTGTGGAGAAGTGTGGCTCAATGGTTAGAGCGGCAGACCCTGATGCAGAAGTCTAGCCCGGGATCAGGGTTCAATTCCCCGCCTCGACGGGTCTTGGGCTCAAAAATTTCCACGGACCTGATAATTCTCACCTCGGTGCCTATTCCAATCATGGAGTCCCACTCTGCAACTCTGGGCAATAGCTTGCTTAATCTCCACAACGGCCCCCACAACGCTAAGGATGCCTGGCCTCCACCTTGGGGGTGCCCAGGAGTGGACACCTCACAGGGAAAGCCAGGATGGGTTCCACAGCGGTATTCGTGCAAGCGCCTTGAGACCCTTGCGGGTGAGTAGTGCGCTATACAAGTATCAATTTACAATTTACAATTTACAGTGCAAGTGAAAATGATAGCGCAGTCTTGTCTTCTAGGGTATTATAAACATTTCATTGCTGCAAGGCTGTTCTAGTATTCAGTTTTTTTCATAAAAGTGTGCAATTTGAGCAGACCAAGGAACAGACATAGTGTTGGAACCGCATTTCAAATCAGTGCCTTTCATAATATATGTGCTATGTTATGGATATTGTTAAATTTTAATGATTGCATATTTTTCTGGTGTTAAAAATTCGCAATTTCCTCTGATCACACTGGGGTTGGTGAGAGAAGAAGGAGTATTTTGACCTAGTAGTCCTGTGATAACGTGTTGTCTTTTCTCTTTTTCTTTCCTCTGCAGACACTTGAGACTTGAAAATCAGAGTACCAGAATGGGCAGAAGACGGGCTCCAGGAAAGAAAGTGGAAGTGCAGTGTTCACGTGAATCCGTAAGAGCCACAGTCCCATTTTTACCTCTCCATGACGTCTCAACTTCAAGATCCCAAAATGATGCTCAGAGGGACCAGGACCTGGAACCGCTTTTGGAGGACCTGCCCCACATTATCCTTTTATCCATGCTGGAGGAGTTGGAAGCCAAACTGGATAACTTGCTGAATACTGTGGAGGGCGTACCTTCTAGAGTTGCTGGGATGATTAAGAAAATCTGGATAGAAAAGGATCAAGGTTACCTAGATAATGGTGGATTGGGTTTGGAGGTTGTCTGTCCGGTGAGCATTAGAAATTGTGCTGTTAGCCGGTCTCCTGCGACACCTCAGCCTGATAGGCCAGGTGGACCAAGCTTATGTCTTCAGCCGGTGTTCTCTGATAGGCAGGCACCAAAGCAGGACTGTACGCTCTCTTCTCCAACCAATGTTCAAGTGCGTCCAGAGGAGCCAAATCTTTGTCTACAGCCAATGTTTCTACATCGATGTGACCCAGAGCAGGACCAGTTCGTGCAACCTGGGTTTCCAGGTGTACACGAGTGGAAGCGAGACCAGTGCATGCAACCTGGGTTTCCAGATGTACACGAGTCGCAGCAGGATGAGTGCATGCAACCTGGGTTTCCAGATGTACACGAGTCGCAGCAGGACGAATACATGTATCCTGGGTTTCCAGATGTACACGAGTCGCAGCATGACCAGTGCATGCAACCTGGGTTTCCAGATGTACACGAGTCGAAGTTAGACCGGTGCATGCAACCTGGGTTTCCAGATGTACATGAGTCGCAGCAGGATGAGTGCATGCAACCTGGGTTTCCAGATGTACACGAGTCGCAGCATGACCAGTGCATGCAACCTGAGTTTCCAGATGTACATGAGTCGAAGCAAGACCGGTGCATGCAACCTGGGTTTCCAGATGTACACAAGTCAAAGCGAGACCTGTGCATGCAAACTGGGTTTCCAGATGGAAATGGATTACAGCAGTATTGTACTGTATCCAGGTGCCCTCAGACAGATCCTCCAGGCAGATCACTGGAGGCAAAGCTGTGTCTTCACTCAGAATTTGTTGATGGGCAGGCACCAGAGCAAGACCATAGCATACAGTCAGCGTTCCCAAAAAAGAGGGAACCAGATGGGCACCTGAAGCAAGAACCATCCCCATTGTCTACTAATAGCTGGGACCAGCAACAGAACCTCTGCCCACACCCACTATTTCCTGATGGACACAAACCACAGCAAAACCACTATGTACAACCCGTGCTACCAAATGGGAATGGACAGGATGATCCCTTGGAGAAAGAATTGATGTGTTTTGATTTCCTAGATCCCCAGGAGAACCGCAGCCTACAACCTGTGTCACCTGATGGGATGTCATCAGACAAACACATAAAGTTTGTCCTGTTATCCTTTGATGAGTTGGGGTCACAACAAACCCAATGCCTACAGCAACACCTATGCTTGAAGCAGGAACTTCCTTATGCGCCGGATCCAAACGTGAACTACGAGCTAGAATCTATGCGCCCTGAAGCACAGGAACCAGAGCAGAAAGACAAGCTAGAACAGGCATGTGCAGATGCACCGGGTTCAGATCAGAACAACACGGTGGAACCACTGCACACTGCTGCACTGGATCGAGAGAGAGAATCGGTGCTTCCTGAAGCACAAAAAACAGATCAGAACAACACGGTGGAACCCCTACACCCAGAGGAGCAGGATTCAAATCAGAACTACAAGCTAGAACCAGCCTGTACTGAGGCACAGCGTTCAGATCAGAGTAACAAGCTACTGAACCCTGAATCACAGGATCAACATCAGAACTGCAAGCCCGAACTGCTCTGTCCTGAGGAGCGGGGTCAGCCTGTGCCCCCATCATGCCTGGAACTGGACACAATTACTGCAGATGAAGATGCCCCCTCAGACTCAATGGAGACAGGACCAACACAGTCACATTTATTGCCGTCCAAAGCCACCCCAGGTACGTGTTTCGCTCTACATGGACACGCGGAGTGTAACCTCTTGAGAATGCATATGGGCAGATTTTACAAAGTCTCCAAGGTGATCATTTGGGTTTGGGTGGAACCCCCTGAGCGATACTGACCCCCCGAGTACACTGGGTGCAGATGTGTCCCTGCACCCTTCTCTGGTTCCACACAGGACTGCATCCTTCCTGTGCAGAAACAGGCCTGGTTATGGGACTCTGCATGAGACAAGTAGGCCAGCAGCTCTCATTCTTCCTTGTCCGTCCCTATTCCAAGCTGAGGAACTGGAAATAGCGCTATTCATGGGAGGAATTACTGCCCAGAATCACACATAATAGTCGAATGCAAGTGATGTGGTGTTCATTGAGAATAGCCGACATGTGCAATCTAGAGAGGGAACTGTTTCCTGTTGCACAGTTACATTGGGTAAGATACAGTCGTCTCCAGTTCCTGATATAAAAATCCTAGTCTGTATTCTGCCTCGACAGCAGGGCCGACCAGGGATGTTGCGGCCACTGCGGGGTTCTCCAGGAGTGCACACCTCCTCATGGTAGACAGATACACAAAGTGATTTGTTATGTGTCACTTGTGAGTTCACCCTCCCAACCTCTAGCTCAGTAAAGAGTTAAGTGTTTTATGGGCAGACAAAAGTAGCCATGATCTCCCTACAGCAGCATCCTACCTTTAGCAAACTCTTTAATTATGAAAATGTCATTGCATCATCAAACGTAACATGCTGAGTTAGGGTTTGCACACCCGTAGTGCGAGTAACGGATTGTGGTTCTAACCATAACTTACAAATTTCAGGAGTTGTTCGGGTTTTAGTTTTAACCATATATACACTTTACCCTTGTTTTTAAGTGAATTTCAGATTTTTTTAAAGACCCATTAAGGTGTTTTAACAAAGCCATCTACAACGGCACTTTAACCAAAATTAGTGAAAATATATCACCTTCTAAGGATATTGCAAGTCAACAAGGTGTTCCATAACCATATAGAGGAACGAGGAAGGCAGAGTTACTTTATAAGGTTATGGAACTCTGAGGTGACCACAATAATCTTAATATATGCACCAGGTGGTTATTTATCACGTATAATACATGGTCACACCATCACCGTTCCCACAAACCTTGGTGCTTAGCTCCTACATATAATAATAATAATAATAATCTTTCTTTATTCGGTTGATCACAGGGAAAACCATAAAAGAAACAATCAACAAATTCAATGATATACATAAAAAAAAGACATTTCAAATGACATTTAAAATTTGATGACAACAAGAAGGATATGTTTTTAAAGGAGTGAAAAAAGGTTTGCTTTAAAAGTTATAAGTTTTTTCAGTGCATGTTGCTAAAGGTTCTTTCTGTGATTCATGATACATTTAAAAAAATTTAGGACTAGGTAGCAAATTTCTTCAGACTCTAGAGATTGCAGTCGATAGAAGGCCGGTCGGCACTGTCTGAGGCCCCACCGCCTGCATATCGGGAGAATCCAACGTTTTCTGTGAGGGTGATAAAACTTGCAAAACAAGAAAGCGTGGATATTCGATTGGATTGAGTTCCCGTCGCAGGGGCATGGGGGCATGTTTTTTTCCCAAACTTTATTTGTGGGAAAAGCTACCAGTCTATAAAAAAGATTCAATCTGAACCTAGTCAGTAACATCCTCTCGTAAGTTTTACTCTGTAGGGTAAGGTAGGGTTGGATACCAAAGGTTTGCTGGATTATATTTGCATGAATTACTGAAGGTTTAGCGGCGTCAGTTGACAGTCTTAATGTTTCCAAGTGTCGCAGGGCAAGTTCCGTAAGTTCCTTTTTTGGAAGGCAGACAATCGACTCTGGTTGGAGAAAGTAATTTTCAAGCCCAAGGTCAGTGAAAAAGTTTTTGATGTAGCGGAGCCACTTCAGTCTAGAAGAGTGGTCGAGTGACATTGTATCGGCCACTATCGACTGAGATAATGTGTTTACATCCGAAACCCAGATGTGCCTCCACAGGAGTAAAGGCTGGATTTTGATAAGATCCTGAAGATACGGTATTCCCAGTTCCATATGTGAGGCGTAGATTGATGTGCCTTTCGGGGTCGCTAGAAGAAATCTTATGAATTCATTTTCGATTTTCTGCAAGGGTTCAATATTTGTGTGACCCCAGACTCCTGCTCCATAAAGAGCAATGGCCTGGCACTTGGCTTTGTAAATTCTCAGCAATTCTGCTGGACGTCTCCTTCCCAGTTTTCGCGAAAAAGACTGCAAGGCCGCTGTCGAACGTTTAAAAAGGTGGCATCTGGTGTCCACTGCTGGTTTCCATGATAGCTTATCGTCTATCATCACCCCCAGATATGGATATTGTGTAGTAGTCTCAAGAGGTTGCTTGTCAAGGAAGATATTTTTTGTGCCTTTCTTCACCCCCCGTGATCATTACAAACGTTTTTTTTACGTTCACCTTGAGGTCCAGGGAGTTCATGAAGGAGGTGTATCTGTTGAGTGAGAGCTGAAGTTCGCGGGGAGTTCGGGCCAAGATGACAGCGTCATCCGCGTAGAGGAGTGCTGGGATCGATCTCTGTTTCAGTTTTGGGAGGTCCTGGGCCCCCCTCAACATCTCTTCTTCCAGGCCGTTGGTATAAAGCGAGAAGAGGAAGGGGGCCAGAACACAACCCTGCCTAACTCCTCGCTCCACGCCGAACGGCGCCGTCAACTCGCCATTTTTTCCAAAGCGAACTCTCGCCGAGGCTCCGGAATAGAGCTCTCTTAAAAGATCCAACAAAGCAGGGTCTATCTCCATTTTTCTTAAGACTGTCCATAATTTGGAGTGTGAGACGCAATCGAAAGCGGCAGACAAGTCCACATAGACCATGTATACCATGGATTTCTTGGCATGCATGTATTTGGCCATTATGAGACTTAGATTAAGTGCCTGCTCTACTGTTCCGAGACCTGCTCTGAAACCGAACTGCAGATCTGAGATAATTTCTTTTTCCTCACACCACAGTTGGAGTCTCTCCAGCATGACCCTTCCCACCACTTTGCCGAGGGAGTCCAGGAGAGAAATAGGTCGATAACATTTTACATCCTGGCGGTCCCCTTTCTTAAAAATGGGGACCATAATTGATCTGGTCCAGGAGTCTAGAATTCCTTCACTGGCTGCAGCAACACAGACTCTTGTTAAGATAGGTGCCCAAAGATCCTGATTGAATTTGAAAAGGTCGACAGGAACGCCATCGGGACCCGGGGCTTTTCCTGTCTTACTTCTTTCCAGGGCCACCAAGATTTCTGAAATACCAAAAGATATTGGAATAGGATATTGTACCTCATTGGAGAGGTTCGGTGATTGTTCTGTGGTTCCTTGATTTTTGAATATATTACCGAAATGGGCGATCCAAGTTCCCTCATCTATAGCTACCTCTATCTTGGGGGAGTTGTTCGCTGAGAGGTATGGGGATCTCACCGTTCTCCAGAAATCCTTGCTGCATTTTGATAAGGAACTCCTGTCAAGATCTTTCCACAGTTTCTCTTTCAATTTTTGGCATCTAAGAGTACGGTCTCTTCTATACTGTCTTCTTAGAAGCTGAATGAGACCGACGTCTCTTGGTTTTTTACGAAGAGCAGATTTTAGGTTGGTTAAGGCCTTTGTGCAGTTGTGATCGAACCAACCTTTTTTCGCTGGAAGCTTATTTGTAGTTTTTCCCGTAAGCAACTCCTTAGCTACTGCCAGGATTTCTCCAAAATTTGACAGGACCTCTGCATGGTTTAGTGTCGGGTCCAGGCAATTGATAATGTTCGGGTATGATTGGTTGACTATTTTTTTTGTAAGTTTTTGAGGGTCAATCTTTTCCCACTTTATGGTGTATCCATTTTGTTTTCCTAATTGCAATCGTTCTTGAGAGAGGGCTTTTGCTATGTTAGTGACCTTTGATTTACGCTCTGAACAATAGAGTTCTAGCTTTAGTGCGTAGTGATCGCTTAGTATGTTTGTCATTACTTGAAAACCTGCAACCTTTGTAGCGAGGCCTTGAGACAGCAGGATATAATCCACTGTTGTCTGGTGGCCTCTGCCCACATAGGTTGCATCGAATTGGGGTTCCCTCGCCTTTGGGGAATTAGCGATCATTAAATCAAACTCTGAGAGAATGTTATTCATAGTATTGCCGGAATTGTTGTGGGCAAAGTGAGCTAATGGAGGTTCTTGTTCATCCACGAGCCCACAACGTTTGGGGACTGCCATTGAGCATGGATGGAGGTTGAAATCCCCTCCCCAGAGTAAATGGATCGTTTTAGAATTGGTCTCCCTCTGTAGTAGGGATCGCAGTCTCTCCTGCATGTTTTCAACGAAAATTAAAAAGTCATGTTCCGTTAAGTTGTTATATGAATTTACGAGAACTATAGTATCTTCGTTTGCGAAGGAGAGAAATAATATCTGGCAATTAGAGTCAGTAAAGAATTTGGTCATTTTTAGGCGAGATAAGGTGTTAGCTATATAGATTGTAAGTCCTCCTTTGGGTCTACCCATTGCACTGCGGCTAGCTGGGGAAGAATAGGTTTTATACCCTAGCAAATGGAGCTCTGAGGTTGTCCAGGTCTCTTGAAGGCAGATAATTTTGCCTTGTTCGAGAAAGTTCACTGCTAAAGGGTCGTCGATCTTAGAGCGTAGACCCGCCACGTTCCAGAATAGGAAGGGTATTATCTGGTGATTATCTTTTGGGATTAAAGTTTGTTTGATCATCTCAGGATTGTTGGTTAGGAGAGGGGAGTGAGGGAGGTTAGGAATAGTGTGATCGATGTCCCTTGGTGGTCAATCTACCATTTCCAGGGGACTGAATCGATTTACTAGTGGGATGTTGTGCCAAGGGTCCCATCTGGGCGGTTCTCTACGAGTCACCCTCTGCTGGTATCCCCATTCTCCCCAGTTTGGACCCTGGTGGCGTGGGTTTACTACGTGCCATGGATTCTCCTGCTCTCGGAGACGAGGGGGGCCATATTGCCTATTCTCGTATGCTAGAGGTTGGCGCTGGGGTCGATCAGCCCAGGGATAAACAGGGTCCTCAAAGAAGTTACTGTTTGAGGGTTGGAAGATAGGGTAAAAAAAAGAGAGTGGTTTTATACTAATTCCTCCATTAACATTGGGTTGATCCCAGGAGATGATGTATTCAGCTACCCAGGGGTCCTCGAAAGTTATTATAATACAGTCCCCTGGAAACTGTTTTTTACCTTTCCCCACCCATGGGGTCCTGCGTAGGGAGGAGATCCTTCCATGGCAATTTGTTGGCATGGGCCGATTTGCCTGTAGCCAATGATGGACTTTATTTTTTAGGGACCATGGAGGTTCTGCCGTATTAGGCGCTACTTCAGGTACACCAATCATGACTGCAACGTAAGGGGCGGCCTCGGGGGGGAGCTCAGAGTGAGCTCTGATTTCTCCAGGCCCTCTTAAGGTGTTTCTTTGAGTTGGTTGGAAAGTAGAATTGTGTGCCGGGATCTTGGGAGGTGCGGTTTTTCTTGGTGCTGGTTGTGAGGAGAGATTAGTAGATGCCACATTATTAGCTTGTTTTGTTATAGTTGGAACTGTGGGGGTGGAAATTGAAGTAGTTAAAGGGAGCGTGATGGGGAGTGTTGGGGTAGGGGGTAATGTTATTTGCGTGGTTACCTGTGGTGCAATGGTTTGCGGAATTGTGGGTTTTGCAGTGAGAGTCACGGGGTTTGAAAGGGAGTTTAGAAAAGGGTTGGTGCCTCCTTTCTTTTGTTGAGAATGCCCCTGATTGTGTTGTGATGGGGAGGTAAGCTTCGAAATCTGGGATTCTATCTTTGCTAGTTTTTGTTCTACCGGTAGTAGAAGTTGTTTAAAAAGATCAGCTAGCTTACTTAGGAAAACAGAATTGTAATTTTCTTCCAGGCCCTTATCTACAGAGGGTTGAGTTGGTGAGACAAGTGATATGGGAGTGGCACCTTCCAATTGATCGCTATGTACTATTGCGGTGAGGAGTTGTTGCTGTAATGGTGGTGGTAGAATAAGTGGGGGGAGAGTTTTCAGTATGGCAGGGTTTGATAAGGTGGATTTATTTTTACTAATTGCTCCTTCCCTCCTTCCTCTTTCTTGAGTGTCCTCCGAAGGTAATATTTGAGTGGGAGATTGGGGGGGGAGCTCGGGAGTTTTTTCCAGGTCGGAGCCTAAAGGGGAGTCTGCGAGCTCGGATACAGATAAGTCTACGTTGTTAGGTAGGCTACGTCTCCCCTCGGTCGTAATCCCTGGTACTATTTTATTAATGGTCGACACAGGAGTTCTTGCTTGAGCTAGATTTCCCAGAGAGGATCTTTTTGCAAATTCTAGATCTAATGAGACTCTATTTTCCATGAGGGAAATACTTTGGTCGATGAAGGAATTAGCTTTAGTAATAAAATCGTCCATAGGGCCCAGTATATTTCCAACACTCCCTGGTGCTACGGTCTTCTTTCCTCTTGTGACTACCATCGTGTAAGGGTGGAAGTCAGTATACTGTTTCCCGGGTCGGTAGTAATTAATAAGATATGATAAAAGAATGAGAAATACAGTAAATACTTGCAAGGGAAGTGGCCCAGTCCAGTCCCTCCGGTCCTCGAACGGCCTCAAACGGCCCGCTCTTTGCCCGGTCTTCGCCCCGAGCTGCGACCCGCGCGCGTCCCGCGAGGCGCGTTCCGGGGGTCGGGCTAAGTGGAGTGGCCAATTGTGGGGGCGTGGCACTGGGATGGGGCGCGGCTCTCGCGGGAAGAGGACCAGCTGGAGATGGTGTATGCTGGTCCTCGCAGTCCCGGGGCCGGCGCCTCACCCTCCTCTGCGGCCACGAGGTGTCTTCAAAAGTCCCAGCCGGTCCAGCAGTAGAACGAGGGGATGATCAGCGACTCCAGTCGCGCTGACACAGCAAAACAGGGAAACAGAGCCGGGCAGTCAATTCACGAGTGGCACCCGCGAAGCGGGTGCCGCGAGAAGTTAAGGGCTTGGCTGGAGGCGTGGCACTGGGAGGGGGCGCGGCTCTCGCGGGAAGAGGACCAGCTGGAGATGGTGTATGCTGGTCCTCGCAGTCCCGGGGCCGGCGCCTCACCCTCCTCTGCGGCCACGAGGTGTCTTCAAAAGTCCCAGCCGGTCCAGCAGTAGAACGAGGGGATGATCAGCGACTCCAGTCGCGCTGACACAGCAAAACAGGGAAACAGAGCCGGGCAGTCAATTCACGAGTGGCACCCGCAAAGCGGGTGCCGCGAGAAGTTAAGGGCTTGGCTGGAGGCGTGGCACTGGGAGGGGGCGCGGCTCTCGCGGGAAGAGGACCAGCTGGAGATGGTGTATGCTGGTCCTCGCAGTCCCGGGGCCGGCGCCTCACCCTCCTCTGCGGCCACGAGGTGTCTTCAAAAGTCCCAGCCGGTCCAGCAGTAGAACGAGGGGATGATCAGCGACTCCAGTCGCGCTGACACAGCAAAACAGGGAAACAGAGCCGGGCAGTCAATTCACGAGTGGCACCCGCAAAGCGGGTGCCGCGAGAAGTTAAGGGCTTGGCTGGAGGCGTGGCACTGGGAGGGGGCGCGGCTCTCGCGGGAAGAGGACCAGCTGGAGATGGTGTATGCTGGTCCTCGCAGTCCCGGGGCCGGCGCCTCACCCTCCTCTGCGGCCACGAGGTGTCTTCAAAAGTCCCAGCCGGTCCAGCAGTAGAACGAGGGGATGATCAGCGACTCCAGTCGCGCTGACACAGCAAAACAGGGAAACAGAGCCGGGCAGTCAATTCACGAGTGGCACCCGCGAAGCGGGTGCCGCGAGAAGTTAAGGGCTTGGCTGGAGGCGTGGCACAGGGAGGGGGCGCGGCTCTCGCGGGAAGAGGACCAGCTGGAGATGGTGTATGCTGGTCCTCGCAGTCCCGGGGCCGGCGCCTCACCCTCCTCTGCGGCCACGAGGTGTCTTCAAAAGTCTCAGCCGGTCCAGCAGTAGAACGAGGGGATGATCAGCGACTCCAGTCGCGCTGACACAGCAAAACAGGGAAACAGAGCCGGGCAGTCAATTCACGAGTGGCTCCTACATATGCAGCAGCTAACATGTTTGCAAACATGAAGAATGAACATAAAACCTCTTGTGCAAAAGTAAACATAAAAAAACTGTTAGATATTTGTTGCAAAAAGATATTAGAAACAGTTCAATAAAAGTCCATTTAAAAAAGCTGCAGCAGCTCGGAACGTGTAGAAACATGCAGGAAGATTCCACCCTTCCTTTATCTAACGAAACTAATAAACATATTCTCTCTGCTTCTCATAGTAAGCTCGTAACATACAGCAGAAGTAATAAAAGCAAAGTTCTGTTTCTTGCTTTAAACAGCTGCTTTAATTATGCTTTGTGACTTGTCCTTCTTTTCACATCAGCTGCTGGCTCTGGCAGCAGGCATTGTGCCCTCAGGACTCAACTGTAATAACATATAAAAGCTGAGTACTGACATATTTTTTTCATAATCACTGACTTGGAGCGTCACAAATTCCTGATTATAAAGAAATTTGAGACTGCCATTTATTGGATTGGATGAGTGAGCTTTTTCGCCCATTCATTTCGGATACGTAAACCCAAAGTTGGGTCTGCGGACCTGAAGCTCTCTGATTGGCTAGCTACACCTCGAACCATTACATAATGAAGAGACTTGTTCCCTGCATCCTGTAAGAATACTAAAGAAGCCATAAAGAGCTGTGGTGCCATCCTGGGGTAGAGTGGAATGGAGTAGATTGGAGTCAAGTGGGGTAGATTGAATTTGGGTAGATTTGGGTGGAGTGGAGTAGATTGAGGTGGAGTAGGATGGATTGGGTGGAATGGAGTGGGATAGATTGGGAAAGAGTAGGGTGGAATGAGGTAGATTGAAATAGAGTGGGGAAGACTGGAGTGGAGTAGATTAGAGTGAAGTACATTGGGGTAGGTCGGATTGCGGTACATTGGACTGGAGTGTAGTGTAGTTCCTATATTCCCAATAGGCCCTGCGCATTGGAATAATATCTTCAGCAGTATAGACGTAGGACAGAGGTTAACTAGGTCTTCTACTGACTATATTAGACTTACGTTTTGTGTGCCAGCTAGCTCAGAGTTCACTAGAAACTTTCTCGAATAGGCAAGGAGGAGTTTAACCTCCCTGAATAGACAAGAAGGGATTTAGTTTCTGACAACCATAGAACATGACAACTTTGCTCTCCCTGATTAAGAGTATATCTCTAGAGTCGTGTGAGAACAAAAGACAACTATTTTACTCAGTCAATAGGTGCATACTTAGTTTCACCAGATTGTAGAGAAAAGAAGAGACGGGCGTTTTCAATAAAAGGTGTTATTTATTGATCAGTCTCTTTTCTCATACAAGAGAAATGAATCGCTACAATTGCAATACTTAGGGTTAAGTAAAATGCATATAGTAAAAGCAGGATTATGAAATAATACTGTAAAAGCATGGATATGGTTTCTTAGCCATATGATACTTTAAAATGGATAAAATAGATACATACATATATACATTTACTAATCGTACTCAACTGGTGCTTCTAACTACGCCTACCCTGGTGTACCTTACCTAAGCCTAATACGTGGGAGGGAGTAAGTAAGTAGCAGTTTAAGTTAAGTTTGTTTTGCCAAGAATCTGACTCAAGAATTCTCTGTAAGGGTTTAGTCAGTTCAGTACCTGGGATTTAGAAGGCTGGAGGGCTCGTATCTCTTTCTCAGGACTCGGTATCCCAGTCACCCGCAAAGGTGGGCTGGAAACGCCGGAGGCTGGATTTCTCGGCAAGAGAAAAGACAGCGTCTTTCTCAGCGCGTCAAAAGGGGGAGGGGCAGCGCCCGTGGGCTCTCGCATCAGCTGGGCTCTCCGGCAAGTAGTCGCTGCTCCAGGTTCATCACCACCGTGTGTTTGCTTAGGGCAACGTTGGTATATTTATACCTGAGAGGTGCTGGGTTTGACGTAAGGATGGACATAAGACGTCAATAAAGATGTCACTAAGAACTGGTCGTTCTTACAGTGCTTCTCAGGAGTTCTCGGACGAAATCAAAACATAGCAGGCGGGGATTTCCCAGGTTGCTCGAGGCTTGGATTTGTTTAAGAACTCGTGTGCTTTCTAGGGGGCTGGAGGAATAGTGCTTGCTTAATGTGACAGCATGCGCTATGACTAATTTATTAAACGGTTTCTGTGCCGTTGTAGGGATATTATTGATTTATAACCGGACAAGGGCAAAGAATAGGAATATCTATACAGGTACCTAGATAAACATACTACACCCACTCCACGCATTCATGTCCATAGTTACTAACCTAAGCAATAGTAAACATATCCAATAGTGCATGTGTATACCGAACCACCCCAAAATAAATGTTTTGCATTTGAAAATGGCATATGCGAAATACACGAAAAAATGAGTATAAGTACAGTATTTCAAGCATAGTAATCATTCAGTAAATAAGATGCATACATCAGCGGAATGATTTTGCGAAATTACACATGAAATGGCTCTTAATACAGAAAAAAAGTTCGAGACCACTTCATCACATATAAATACTGTTATTTGTAAATATGCTAGAGGCTGAGGTAATATTTTTATCTCTAGAGTTCCTAAAAATAGAAGCTCCGTTCTCTAAGAATAGTTCTACTTTAAGCAGAAGATGAGTGCCAAAAAAAAAGGTAAATATTTTGGAATCGGGAAAAAGTTTTCATTTTCAAGGGAAGAAAAAAGTTCCAAATAGTCCCAGTAGCTTTTGTTTTTCAAAGCTGAAGGCCAAATTCAGAGTTCAGGGAACGCTGTGTGCTCGTTTTGCTCAAAGTTATTCTTTTTGTTCGGGGGAAAACATAATTTCAGACAGACTTTCAAAAAAACTGTTTACCGCCTCAGGTGAAAGTTCGACCAAGTTAGAGAATGTCGCTACATGCAGTCGTGCGCATGATCGCTTTCAATGATGTTTCGATCAGCATTGCTTACAGAAGGTCGTTACTGGTTGATGCTGCTCTCATCTTGTACTTCACTACCCTTCAATCGTAGTGGTGAAGTCTCCACGAATGCCGTCATCAGGATAGGTAACCTCTGGGGACAACACGATGCATGAGCCTTTACTGGACCCAACAAAGTATCTGTATCCAATGGTACTTCTGATTGTAGTGAAAGACAGGTGTCCAACACGCATTCTTCGCCGCACAGCATACATCTTAACACAGGTAAGATACAATTCTGCCAGGTGGGTCTGAATGAAAGAAACCAGGTCATATTCAGATCTCTTAGCCGGGCTAATCCAAGGACTTTAGTTATGCGGTCCCGATAGCGTATAGCTAGGATCGTTTCTTCCATTGTTGCTGGAGTCTTGTCTGTGGCATGGCTTGCCATAACGAAGCAGGAGTGTCAAAAATAAAATGCCTGCAACAAGTCCCAACAGGAGTGGAAGGCTGCCAAAGACCGAATGGACAAAGTTAGGAAAAATTCCCAGGACTGCTTTAAAGGGTGTCAATAGTCCCGAAAAAATTGGCTTAAATACACTCGCGATACCATTCGAATCAGAAATGTTTAAGATTTCGTTCAGCATTTCTGCGAAGTGTAGGGGGCAATTTGTTGATAATAATGCATGTATCTCTGTCGTTGTCCTTGCAACTTGGAGATCATACGTTTCTTTCGATGACGTCAAGGGCACAGGCGTCTGTAGAAGCACAGACTTCATTCTGCTCAAAGTATCAATTCGAATAGAAGAGATATTCAAAGTGGGCCAAATTTTTCCCTCCCTGTCTGGAGTGTCGTTTGGATATAATACTTGCATACAACAAGTGACCATGGAACTCACGCTTACCAGATAAGCTTTTCCTGGCACCAAGCCACAACATCTGTGATCCACAATTAGAATGTAGCTCCCGTTAGAAAGCCGTCTAAAGAATGGTTCTATTCGAGCTGCAGGTGTGCCAAACTGGTGACATGAAAGGTTATTTGAAGTCCCCTCACAGGCCCCATGTAAATTTATACCCTGACACAGAAGTATACCACTTAGTGATTTTTCACAATTATTACCACTAAGAAATACACTCTGTCCTTTTTCACTATAACATGTGTGTGTGTAAGGTAATTTCCATGTTGACTTAATGTATCCTTTACCCAACCTTTCATACTGGCCTGCCTGTATATACTTTTGGCAGTATCGAAATCGGAAAGTTGTTATCGGAATAGTTATGATTCCGTGTATAATCCATTCAATGACAGGTCGTTCTGACATTGTCAATGGTAATCTCTCAAGTTTTTCAATGCTCAGAATTGTATATTCCGCTCCCTTTTGTGCCAAGCTGATTTGTGTATCAGTAAGGTTAAAGATAGTGAATAATGACGTTGTGTTGATTAAACGCCAAGGCACGTAGCCTGAACGCAGATTTTGTAATGTCCAGCCAAGCTGTACAATAGACCGCAATTGAGACTGACCATGTTGTAGCATTAGTAAGTCTTGTTCTATAATATCGATTGCAGATGATACAATACTGTCCAGTGAATATATTCTGGAAGACAGAGTCATTAACCCATTGTCCACAACAGAAAGTGATTTTTCCAAATTAACACGGTCAATTTCCCGTATTTTCTCTGCTGTCTCGTTGTAAGTTGCATATATAGAGGCCGCTATGAATCGTTTTTGACGCTGTTTGCGTGGTCCCATAATGAAATCACGCAAGTCAGCACCTTCTTTAAGTAAAGTCAAGTGTTGCTTAATTTCAGCCAGTGTGGATGTCTGTAGCCATTCGAGGCAGAGTTTTCCTACACTGTATGTTGTTACAATCCCTGGATGTTGTCTCTGGGAGTATCTAGGGTCTGGCCTGGTCAATTTGAACCCCTGTATTTTGTTCAGGAATCTATCTTGACAGTTATTTGTGTCTGTGGGCCAGATCAACCATTTTTTCCAATCAGGATGTGTTCTGTTTTGGTTTAAAATATGGGATACGTCTATCTCAACATCTGTAGTGCTATTACTTTCATGTGTTGGCTTTGGAATAGACGGTTTGTTTAAGTCTTTAATTTTGGCTAGGCCAAGACAGGTTGTCTGTTGAATTGTGTCATTCAAGAATATAATTTGTTCTGGGATCATGCAGGCTCTAAATAATGATTCTATACCTTGGACCTGCCAATCTTTTGTACCCCAGATGGTTTTCGTTTCAATATTATTGTTCCAGAAATCAAAACCGAATGTATTCATTTTTTCAAAAAAAATTTCTGAACAGATTAATTTTGTGTTCGTCAGCATAGTTTTCATTCCTGTCTTATTTAACAGTTTGAAATAAAATGTTTCTGCATCGCTTGTGTTAAACCCTGAGAAGTATGAACATTTTTCATAAAATGTTTTCGAACTGCCTTTTGGTGGAGTTGCACAATGTTCCCATTGATTATAATTAAAAACATTTCTAGGTTGAGCAGATTTATGCAAATAATGGTTAGCATAGTGGTTGTAACAGTAGATCTGGTCATAATTAGATGAACCCTGTAAATAATCATGTTCTGTAAATTTAGCTGACATAACTAGGTCTGACATCATATCATTAATACTTTCAAAGTCCCAATCATCAGAGAATGTGCTCGGTTTTACAAAGTCACTTAATGAAACCTTAAATTGATGAGGATACTTCAAGAGCTCGACCGGACCATATATGTCATAATCAGTTTTGTCCCATGCTACCCCACCGGGTATCGGATTGGCTGTGAAGTTTATTGAAGAAAGTTCTCTTTTCTCGATGTGTGAAGACTTGTGTGGCTTTAGGACCAAGTTGATTTTCTGACTTGCTGTGTCCATTGTAACATATTTTCCCTCAATGAAATGTCCCAAGCATAGTACCATGATGAGCCAAAGTATGAGGACAAATACACCTTGTGCCACCCAAAATTCAATCCATGGAGAAATCAGATAGGTTTCTTGTAGTTGATGAAAGAGTTTCTTTGCCTTGTCTTTAAAAGTCTTTGATGTTGTCGGCTGTTCCTCAGGTTCGCTCGGATCCTCAGAAAAGTCATCGAAGTTGATGAAGTAGCCTGATGCAGTTCTGTCAATTGTTTCAATTGCTTCTGGATTTCTTTTTGCTTTTGGAATTTTCTTTGATTCATTAGCATAGTCTGTGGCTACATCATTGTAGACTGGTGTTTCTTGATGCATTATTGCGATTTGGGTTTCAAGAGGCTTAAGTTCCATGGCTTTGTTGCATAGTCCTTGTTGATTCACTGTAGGTTTATCAAATGTGATTAGTCTCTCAGGTTGAACCTCTTGATTTGTAGCAAACTTTGGTGTTCTGCTACTTCTTGGGAGTCCACTTGGCCTACTACTTATTATTGGCCACATGATTGTGGTTTAACCAGGTCGATGGATACAACTCGGTTCTCCTTTTTACCAGCAAGGGGCGGTAGTACAACTGATCTTGTCCCGTTGACAGCTAAGACAGGTACTGTTTTTCTGTAAGAAGGCCCAAATTCCTTCTTCACCGCGATTTTCTCTCTGACCAGATCCCCGATCTTTGGAATCCAGACAGGCCTTGCTGGGACATGTGGTTTCTGTTCAGTGGCTGTTGGCTGTTGTTTCAACTTTATGTTGCTCAGGTCTTTTCTTTTTTCGTTTAAGTCCTGTAAAAAAGCCAAACGATCTTTGATATCAAAGCATTTTCCTTTCACCACTGAAGTTTGACTATCGAGGTCCTGGATTAGCATTCTAGTCCCGAACAATAGTGCGTACCGAC
The DNA here is from genome assembly GCF_964261635.1 of Lissotriton helveticus. NCBI lineage: Eukaryota > Metazoa > Chordata > Amphibia > Caudata > Salamandridae > Lissotriton > Lissotriton helveticus. The sequence goes on from NC_136057.1 coordinate 126,382,410, forward strand.
TGAGACCTTTTAGAGAATTTCTTGGCAGATTAATAAGACTACGTTGGACACTTATTAAATGTTTGGCCCACCCAGCCCCCGAACCTAATACCTTTGCCGTTATAGATTGCTCTATGCCTCGGTTTTTTCTTTACAACATCCCGTTTCCCTCAGGAAGGAAGTGATAAGAGTCCCGCAATGCAATGCCCATGCTGGCCATGGCCCCCACATAAGCTCGAGAGCTCAAAAGCAGGACACTGGTCAGAATGTAGCATGCCAATTGCGTATATGCCGCTATAGACTCGCAAATCTTTTTATAACAGTTCAGACGTCAGCCGAAAGCTGGGGTCTACATTTTAAGTGAAGCTAGTCTCTATATGTTAATATGACGCATTATTCCTACTGGGTTTTGCATATAGATAGCATTGTCCTATCTAAGCGAAGGGCCATGGCAATACACCGGCCGGTTCGCCACTGCGATCTCTGTTGCAGTCTGGGCAGTTTATTGCAAATTTGTGATGTTGCAGGCTCATTCCTGGCCACTAGTATATTGATTGTAATTCTTCCAGAGATTCCTTAATCTTAAGGTGTCTAAGACCCTCACCCATATGTGCGTCTGCTATTAACAAGACTCTCCTGTTCGTGTTTGGAATTACCCTATCCCCCACTCCAGGGATTTGAGCAAAAGGAACGGAGTTTGCATCGATTATGTATGTATAATTGAGTGGATAGTTGATGGGTAGCGCTGCGCAGTCGCCTTTTGATGACGTTTTCACCGCCAGCATTGTTTCCCCGTCAATGAATTTTTCGGAACGCTTTTTTGTAGCTACGGAAGCCGGTTTTGTGGCTTCCGCTGTGGCTGTCTCAGCCAATGAATTCCCTGCAACGTGAACGCCATCACGCTGATGACTCAGTGAATGTATCACGAGAGTCTTTGGTAGTTCTTTTTGTAAAAGAACTACTTGTTCCCAAAGCGATTTTTGCTTGATTGTGGCACCTGTGTCATCTTTGTAACCGTTTTGAACCCATTTCTGCAAATCGTTATTGTATGATTTGACGCAGTAATGCGAATCGCACACTATTAGTGTCCGGAATTCACGATCGGCATTATCTAGCGCCATTTTTAACGCTATTATTTCAGTTTGTTGTTCTGAATTATTTTCCACTGAGTGTGATTTTGTTACCAGAGGTCTCAATTTACCTCCGCGCCACACGTTTTTTACAATCTCGCATGTGGCGTTATATGCTTGCTTTCCCCAAACTGAGGGTTGTGCATGTCCGTCTGTATATATTACACAGGCGTACTGTTTTATGGGCAAAATGTCGATTGGCAGAGGATATTCTCTTTCATATTCTACATTTTTTAATTTTTTCATGTTCGGGTCAAAATAGTATTTTACTTTGTCTGTAGCAAGAGAATTTTCCCATTGTATCCATTTTGGATTTAATGCCACGTTAGTTAAGTTACATGGGCTTGTTAATGCCTCAAAAGCTGATTCTGCTGTTAACACAGTAATCCGTCTGCCTTGGGCCTGGGCTCTTTCTTTTGCTATAGCTGTTTGAACCGCATGTACAATGTTTTCCTTTATACTGAATGTTTTTCAGCTTCTGTTTACAAATGTGATTTGTATGTTACCGTTTCTCCCTCATTAGAGGTTAGGTATGTGAACCCGCATCTTCCTGGGATGACTCGAATCACAAGGTTGCGTGTGTTATCGCGTGTTTGCAGTTTTGTTTTAGCTAACATGTCTGTTTGCAATGATCTCAAAATTTCTGTGTATTTTTGAGTCCAATTTATTGATTTAAAATCTGGTTTTATTAGTTCATAGAGAGATTTAACCCTCTCTGCGTAATTTAGAATGTAATGTAGCAGGGTTTCTGTACTCACACAGAACTGTGCACAGAGGAGTGGAACCTCGGCAAATTAGGGTGTCCCAAAACTTACCTTAGCAACCAACTCACCCCTTACCGAGCTAGCTACAGTGTCTCATTGGACATATCAAACTCCCAATGTTTAGACAAACCAGAACATGAACTTACAGTACCTCAGGGTACGTGGGACTCATGAACACTCTTTCGTTATATTATCATTACAAACCAGAACATGGAGTAAAGAAGACACATGTGCATTTGAAATGTTTATTTACTAATGCCGTCTTCTCAGGCGCAGTATCTTAGATAATACAAGTATACTTATTATCAGTATCAAAATTACCAGCATAGTTACTAAGACATAAAAAGCGAATGGTGACAGCATGTTAACATGCTGTAATGAATAAGAGTTAACAACACTTATATCTCACCCTCCCTAACACATATATTATATTATTAGCTAAGAAGGTCTCTTTGGGTTGTTTTAGGGCGGGCCCATACCTTAGTGTCCTAGCATGAAGGAATCACATCAGCATACACCAGCTCTCTCTGCATGTGCACCGCATCAAGTGTGTTAACAATTCTCGTGCAAAGCAATATCAATCCCGCCTCAAGCCCAAGTTGGCAAAGGCTGCACTTGTGTTATGACTATGAAGGCGTGGAGATCAGACCTCATAACAATTCCATATCGTGTTGCTCCTGAAACTTCAGCACTCTCCGTGCAGACATGGTTTAACAAACAAAACTGATATCAGAGCAATAACATATTATTCTCACATACACCACGGCAAACCACTAGGTTGAAAGCTAAGTCAACAATTAAGGGTCGTGTGCAGAAGTTGCAAGAAAGGAAAAATGGCGTTTAAATCTCAAATGTACCTATGCTAACTTAACACGATATAAGGATATATAGGAGCTATACAACACCCCCCCATGATCCGAGAACGGACTAAATAAGATAACAGAAGTGCCATCACATGAGAGCAGAATCCAATTATAAACGAGCATGAATAAAAATTCAATTATAAAAACTAATGCTAAAAAATAGCCCACAAGTATAATGTGGCTCAAGCCAATAGGCAAGAAAAAAAATGTCTTGACTAAAAGTCAATAAAATCAAGGAAATGCTATCAATCAGCATGTCAATTTGAGGCAGTGTCTATGATAAGACTGTATATGAAAAGTAAGCTGCAACAGCCTCCAGGAGGAAGTCACTGTCCTCATCCGAAAACAGTTCAGCCATCCAATTTAAAAGATGAAAGGAACATACGTGATCTTCCAGCACCGGATCCTCTATAACCATCAGAGGACAGCTCGGTGGGTTTTCAAGAAAACTTTGTTCCAAGAAATTTTGCGCTGCCGACAACACATCCCAGGGACCCATTAGTCCATGTGCCACCGCCAAGGCCATAATCCTTTCGTCAGAACAAACCAACTCGTGAGCAATGATAGGACTCATCAGTTGATCAAAATCGACGTCAGAAGATATTGGTCCGCAGAGACACAAATCAATGGCCCAAAGGAAATCACAGGTCAGGCAGCGAAATACAGGCTGGACACAGGTGAAATAGGAGAACCGAAAAGATAATCCAAACGCCGTGCTTAGAGTCGCCAACGGCAGTGTGCCATAATAATCAAGCATGCGGTTGCGAAACCGCGTCAGTAGCAGCTGTGCGTGGTCTTGCACAGGAAGGGCATCCATATTTAAAAAGGCAGAAAACCACCAATGCGCCAGCCGCTAATGCAAGTAAAAACGGGAACCCTCCAAATAAGGACGAAAAAATAGAATGGAAGAAGGCAGGGATGACTCCAAAAATCTTCTCAAAGGAAGTCACGAGACCACCGCTAACAACTTTAAAAAAATGCGCTAGGCCCGTTGTGGAGGATGCGTTAAAGATAGAACGGACCATGGCTCCGAAATGCAAAGGCAAATCAGTGTTTAAAAGAGCCTGAACCTCCGTACGGGTGTTAGCAATGTGAAGCACGAAAGTTTCACGGGCCGAGCTCAAGGCCACCTCTTTCTGGGACAATAGAGCTCTTATTCTAGCCATGCCGCTGAATTCTGCTCCCAAGGTCGGTATCTGTGGCCAAATGGAAGACTCCCTATGTTCACGTGTGGGAGGATAAAGAACATTTCTGCAGCAAATAACTCGCTCACTAACTGTTACTATGAAAGCTATACCTTTAATTAAACCACAACAGTTTTCATTATTGAGCATTAAATAACTACCATTCTCTAACAATTTAAACGTGGGGATGATAGCAGGAACTGGCGAGCCCTGTAAAACGCAAGCCATATTCGGTCGGTCCTTGTTACATGAACCGTGTAACTGTATGTGTCTGCAAATTAAAGAATGATCTGGCGTCTCAGTACACTCATCCCCTGTTAGATAAACTTCTTGTTCATCCTTGAAACATCTGTATGTGTATGGGAGTGACCAGACCTCATGAAGAAAACCGCTACCTAAGGGTTCAAAACGACCTATTGGCACATATTTCATACAATTTGAAAACTTATATAAAGCAAAAGGCAGTGTTATTAAACCGTGGATAAGCCACGTAGCAGTAGTGGCTTCTGCCACAGAAAAAGGTAAAGATTCCAACCTTTCAATATGGAGCATAGAAAAGGAAGCATCACGCATTGAAAGCAAGCGTTGTTTATCTGTCAAATTAAACGGTGAAAATAAAGAGGAAACGTTCATGTATCCCCAGGGAACTTTACCCATTTTCAGAGTCTGAAGTGTCCACGCAAACTGCATGATTGACCGTAATTGATTTTGACCATGGTATAATACTGACACTTCATCATGCACAATATCAACAACAGACGACACAATATTATCTAATGTGTAAATTCTAGAGGAAAGCACGTTAATGCTATTGTCAACAACTGCAAGCACTTTCTCAAGATTCGCCTGATCAATAGCCCTAAGGCGTGAAGCAGCCTCAATCTGTGAGAGTTTCCAAATTTCATTGTAAACCCCATATAACCACCGTTTCGACCTGCCACTAGCTGGGCCCTTAATGAAATCATTCAAATCCACGTCTGCATTCAGTTTGGAAAGGTGATACTTAACCGCAGGTAAAGTTGAATGTTTCAGCCAAGCTTGACACAACTTGCCCACAGAGTAAGAGGTGACAGTATGACTCAAATCAAACCGGGGATCAGATCTAACAGTCTTAAAACCGTCAGTTATATTTAAAAATCTTTTTTGGCAAGAATCAGCACTACGGTGCCAAAGCAGCCAACCCTTGGGATTCATACTGGAAATGTTAAAGGAGGAATTAAGAAGCAGAGCCTGTATATCTTTAATGGACAATCGAGTAAAATTACTCCAATCCTCATATTCCTCCAACTCCGGGAAAGACGGGGTGTTTAACCTTTTAGATGTAGCCAATCCAAAGCATGTGGTCTGGGAAATGGTTTCATTTAAAAACAACATATGATTCGGGATGAGACATGCACGGTGCAAAGCCTCAGTGCCTCGTACCTGCCAGGCCCTTGAACCCCAAACCGATTTAAGGTCTATTGTTTCCTTCCATAACTCATAGCCCCCAGTAACTAATTGACCTAGGAAGGCCTTCGAATACAACAATTTTGTATCGGTAAGTCTAACCTTGGACAGTGGCTGTTTGTGAAATTTAAAATAAAAGGACTCGGGATTGGACTGGTTAAAGTCAGTGAAATAAGTATACTTTTTAAGAAACGTTTCTGAACTCCCTTGTGTAGGAGCTGGGCAATGTTCCCACTGAGTAAAATTAACAGCATCCCTTCGGGAAGATGTTTTGTGTAAGAAGTGATTGCCATAATGTTGGTAACAGAACAATTCACCATAATTAGCAGATTCTAAATATAAATCCTCAGCATCAAAAGCAGCATAGTATTTCAAATCAGAAAACAAACTTTCCACAGCATTAACATCCCAATCATCAGAACGAATGTTTTGTTTCACCACATCCCCCATATTAACTCTTAGTACATTAGGAACATTAACGACTTCCGTTGGGCCATGAATCTGAAAACGAACTGCATCCCACGCGATTCCATCCAGAATAGGCCATGCCGTGATGTTAACCAAAGTCAAGTCTCTCTTTAATCTGTGTGTAGAATGTGAAGAGGAAAGTGGGGCCAATGTTCCATTTAAATGAGTAATGCAAGTTCTCTCCTCGACATAGTGTCCATTCATAATCCGAAAAAAATAAAACACAAAACCAATTGACATAAAAAGGTAAACCGAAAAAAGGACCAGCCAAATGTATATCCAAGGAGGAATCAAAAAATGTTTTTTAAACAGGCTAGCATATACCGCAATTTGAGAGGGTTTTTTCGAGGCAAGGGAAGCAGAGTCAAATGAAAATCTGGATTCCGTGGCTAAACGAGCTTGCAGGTCAGGCATGGACAAATCAGTGGGGTATGTATAGTCTGTCTCATCAAGGTTAGTTCCTGGTAAATTATTCAATAATGGACTGGAAACAGCAGGTAATTTGATGGCCACCTCAGGTTCATTATTAGAAGCAGTGGGCATAATTGAATTTCTCACAATGGAAGGACAGGAAACAGCTGGTGTCATGCTAAGAAGAATCGGCCACTCTGTGTATCTTGACATTGTCAATAGAAATAAACCTGTTTTCCTTACGACCTGGAAGTGGTGGTAAAATGACTGTTCTTGTGCCCTTCACTCCAAGCACTGGGACTGGAGCTCGATAGGAGGGACCAAACTCTTTCTTGTTGTCGATCTTCTCCCGAACCAGTTCTCCAACTTGGGGTAGCCAGCCAACTACCGGGATCTGCAACGCATCATCCGATGTGGAGGGCAAATGTTCCTTTGCAAGACTGTCTCTGGTCTTTTGTAGATTCTGTAAAACATTGCAATGTTCATCTGCGTCAAAGGAAGTGGCGCGAACCACAGAGTCTAGACCGTCAAGGTCAGGGACGTACATCTTGATGCCAAAGAGCATTTCGTATGGGGTCCGCCCACCCAGAGACCTTCTAGGGAGATTATTAAGAGCACGCTGCACGCCATAGAGGTGAGCCAGCCAGTTTCTGCCAGTGCCTATAACTCGGGCTGTCAAAGATTGCTTTAAATCACGGTTCATTCGTTCAACTACACTATTACCCTCAGGTCTGTAGGGTGACGAAAACTTGACTTGGACCCCCATCGAAGTCATGGCATCCTTATACGCCTTAGAGGCGAAAGCCGGACCCTGATCCGAATGGAAGGTACCACAGGCAAAAATCCCTATAAAGATACGCAAATCTCTAATGACAGTCCGTGAATCAGCGCTGCGATGTGGCCATACCCACACAAAGCGTGTGCATGAGTCAACTGCTACTAAGATGTACTTATACGCAGTATCAGATGAAAAAGGACCGCAGTGATCTAAATAAACACAGCCTAGTGGTTTATTAGAAATGTACAACTGAGTCTGTGGCGGACGCGTAGCAGTTGAAGGTTTAATCTGCTGGCATATGTCACAAAGAAGGACATAATCACGCGTCTGTTTGTACAGTCCCCGCCACCAGAAACGTTGTTGTAGTTGCGTTACAGTGGCTGAGACGCCCGCATGCGCAGACGCCACACCTTCATGAGCCGCTGTAATCAAGTCTGTTCTGCGATCCAAGTTGGGAATCAGCCGTTCCCCAACATCAGGAATTGTCACAAAAGGAACCTTTTCGGGACTTAAGTGGTATTTATACTTCGAAGGGAATCCCGCAGGATGTTTACTTCCCTTCTCAGAGGCAGCAATCGCTGCCAAGATGTCGCTATCAATCTTGGTTTTAGACCTAGTAACTGCTGCAACTAAGTATGTAGATACTGCTGATTTCGCTGCTTCATCAGCAAGCGAGTTGCCAACAGCGTGAACTCCTACGCGCTGATGACCGAGAGTATGAATCACATAAACGAGTGGCAACATAGCCTTAAGCTCTGCCACTCGAACCCAGATCATTTTATGTTTTATTGTGCTACCCTTGGAATCATGAAAATCATTTTGAATCCAAAAGAACAAGTTTTCATTGTAAGACTGGACACAGTAGTAAGAATCACTCACAATTAGAGTAGTAACACTTGGATCTGCGTACTCCAAAGCTAGTAAGAGAGCACGAAGCTCTGCCAATTGTGCGGTGCAATCGCCCAGGGGCAACGTGTGCACTTCCCTGGAAACGAATTCATCATTCAACATAGCACCGACTACAATGGCGCATGCGGAAACGTAGGCATGTTTAGAGCCATGCGCAACCTGCGCCGACCCATCAGTGTAAATGATGCAATGGAAGTCCTCCAAAGGTCGCATAGCCAGAGGAGCAGGATGAACGAATTCATACTGCAAGTACTCCTGCGACCGTAAGGAAGCGTCAAAAATAAACATGACATCCGTGGATGACAATGACGCTGCCCACTGAATCCACCGAGGGTGCAAAGCCTTGGAATTCGGTACACTGGCTTTCGTGACTGCCTCCAAGTGAGGACAGGGTGTTACCACTAGCATGCGTTTCCCCTGAGACAGTGCTCGTTCCTTTAGAATAGCCATCTGTACAGCAGTTAAAACCTTTTCTACTGTGGGAAACCGCATCTCAGCCGAAGTGTACAAGTGTGACTTGTAAGCAATAGGTACTGTGTCACCTTCATTAAAAGTGAGGTATGTGAAACCCACCGTCCCAGGAATTATTCTTATTACCAGGTTGGTGTGGTTATCACGAGTCAGTAAATATTTAGAAGCGAGCAGATCAGCCTGCAAGGATTGCAAAATGGCTGAATGCTCAGGCAGCCAGCATGATTTTGAGAAAGTTGGTTGTATCAAAGCATACAGAGGCTTGATACGCTGGGCATAATCCGGAATGTAAGTTCTGCCGAAATCCAAAAAGCCCAGTAAAGACTGTAATTTTTTAAGAGTTGTTGGAGCGCGCAATTGTGCGCACTTCTCTAAGAAGTGAGGAGCCAAACCTCTACCTTCATTGTTGAGCTCATAGCCCAAAAACAACACTGTGTGTTCTGCAATGTGCGATTTTGCAAAATTAAATTTGTAACCCATGTCTGCAAAGGTACAAATTATGGAATTCACTCGACACAGATGCATCCAAATTTCGTCGTCTGTGAGATAAATATCATCCACATAAGAACATGCATCCGGATCGATTCCCTCCAATAGTGTAACTATTCTGGAGGTGAAGACCCCAGGACTATTTTTGTAGCCCATTGGGAGTCGCCGGAAGCATTTTTGCACCCCAGCGGACGTAAAACTTGTCCATTGGGAGCTAAAGCCATCCAGTCTGTGGGCATAAAAACCATTGGAAATGTCAAGCGTTGTCTTGAAACGCTTACGCACTAGACTATCCACTAGGGCAGAGCCGTGAGTATTCTGTACTGCACAGTTACGGCAATGCGAGTTCAAATGCCGGTAATCCAATACCAAACGATATGATCCATCAGGTTTGGTCACAGTAAAAAGGGGATTATTCATTGGTGACACACACGTTTCAATAACTCCCTGATATTCCAATTGTTCAAGGATTTCTGCGACGGCCGCTTTAGCTTCACGCCGTATGGGATATTGAGGCTGAGGCTGCGGCTCAGACCGCAAAGGAATTTCGTGGCATGGGGACAATTTGTCCCAACCACATTGGTTGCGGTAGAGAGCCGGTGCAAGAGCCCGAGCCCACTCTTCTGCAAAATGCTGCGCATGCTCAGTCGAGACAGTGTGCGCGAAACTGGGAAGGATTACCTCCTCCTCTCGCGGCGCTGCGAGCACAAAAGGTGGGGGCCAGTCAGCCTCGGAAAGCAAAATGTCGTACGTAGACGAAAGGTTCTCTCAAAACACCCCTCTGACAGTACGCTGTATGTCACCTTCAATTAACAGGACAATTTCAAAAAGTCTTTCAGGGGGAGCTAATCTCGTATCAGCTGTTTCTATTACAACAAACACTTCAGTCGCTGTCACCCTCAGTAGTGGACGGAGCGCCTCTCTGACTATGGTAATCTCCGCCGCGCTGTCCAGCAAGGTCAGAGCCCACGTCAGATTCCGAAGCCGCGTTCTCACTATCTGTGGCATATCTATGCGCTGTTAAGGCCGCGACTTTCTTCTTCGCAAACTGCGGACGCTTAGGCGTAGAATCCTCCTGCTTCACTGCGCCGTCCGTCTGGCGGGACTGACCACGTCCTTGCTGGCCACCACGTCCACGTCCACCCCCTCCTCCACCACCGGTCTTCTGGGCCGATGTTTCCTGAAAGGAACGAGGAGAGCGTTGATCAGAACCCTGAAAACGATCAGGTGATTTAATCATCGCGCGATCGCGCAAATCATAAACTCTGTCTGCCGGCGCAGGAGCTTGTATAGCAGGAACAGAATCCTGACTTTGCCTAGTCCGCTTCCCCTGTGTCTGTTTTTTAGGCCAATTCTGTTTTTTGGACTTGGGCTGGACATCTGTCACTGCAGATTGTCCCTGAGGTTGTTTTTTATCCTTCACTGGAAAATATTTCAGACCTCTACTTGTGCGGCCAATTGTCTTATATGCGGCCACCACAATCTTTGCTAACTGGCGGGGTTTGTCGGCATCGGGCAGAGCAGCCAAAGCATTCGACACCTGAAAGTTAACTGCATCTCCTTTAACATTGGAGAGAATGAGATCACTTACAATCTCAAATGAACCACACAGGCGCATACCCAATTCAACCGCTGCCTCCGGACCGTGATCATTCTGAACACGTCTAATGATTTCAGGCAGGGCATTCATAGACGGTGTGCCGAAGCACCTCGTATAAACTGCCGCAAAAGTTTTTCCCCAGCTTTCACAGTCAACAAGTTCAGGAGTTATATCCTTCGGTAGAGTAATCGTTAACATTCGATGTTTATCAGCAGGAGTAGAATTCGGAAAAACCGCCTCCAGTTGATCAAACTTCTCTGCTAGCCAGAATGGGAAGTCATCGTTGTCAACTGGACGCGCACCAAAAACCGAATTAACCATCACTGGATTGAGACGCATTCCGCCTCGTTCCATGGGAGCGGCCGCACCCCCCTGGGGACCACCAGGAAGATGTCGACCGATGTATTGCACTAAAGCACGAATCACGGAAATGGAAACAACATGTAGCCTGCGAATTTCTGCTAGGGTACAAGCCCCGTGATTCGGGTGCGGGGTAAAGCCACCCAACGCAGGCCAATTTGTACCTGGAATTGAGAGTGGACCTAACCTCGCAGCGGACAAAGAGTGGGGGAGGGCGCCATCAAACCAAACTCGATGCTGCCAATGATCAATAGGTATTTCCAATGCCCTGTACGGCGTATATTCAGCCGGGACATCCGAGGCGGTGTAGGAGTGGAACAAACCAGAATTAGCGTCCACAGCCGGAAACGTAACCCAAGAGTAAAACAACTCGTAAGGAAACGCCGGATCTGCACATACCACGAAAATCACAGCCATCCCATCTACCGGGACCTGGTACGTCTGAAGATGATTGCGTACCGCTACGCGACTATGCTGCGCAATAGCCACCGCCGCCATGACAGTACTGGAAACAAGAAAACACAAAGAATACTTTGTAGCACAACTGGGTAGTAATTCAAAGAAACCGTTTAAGAAAGAATCAAGCTTGAATAAAGACCTATTTCAAAAAATAGGTAGGTTTCACCGACACCCCGTTTTCCGGAAACGGATGTGAAGGGGTTAAGGCATGAACGATAAACTACTCGAGTGTCATGATATAAGACCACCGAAACCGTTGGGCGCCATGTAGCAGGGTTTCTGTACTCACACAGAACTGTGCACAGAGGAGTGGAACCTCGGCAAATTAGGGTGTCCCAAAACTTACCTTAGCAACCAACTCACCCCTTACCGAGCTAGCTACAGTGTCTCATTGGACATATCAAACTCCCAATGTTTAGACAAACCAGAACATGAACTTACAGTACCTCAGGGTACGTGGGACTCATGAACACTCTTTCGTTATATTATCATTACAAACCAGAACATGGAGTAAAGAAGACACATGTGCATTTGAAATGTTTATTTACTAATGCCGTCTTCTCAGGCGCAGTATCTTAGATAATACAAGTATACTTATTATCAGTATCAAAATTACCAGCATAGTTACTAAGACATAAAAAGCGAATGGTGACAGCATGTTAACATGCTGTAATGAATAAGAGTTAACAACACTTATATCTCACCCTCCCTAACACATATATTATATTATTAGCTAAGAAGGTCTCTTTGGGTTGTTTTAGGGCGGGCCCATACCTTAGTGTCCTAGCATGAAGGAATCACATCAGCATACACCAGCTCTCTCTGCATGTGCACCGCATCAAGTGTGTTAACAATTCTAGTGCAAAGCAATATCAATCCCGCCTCAAGCCCAAGTTGGCAAAGGCTGCACTTGTGTTATGACTATGAAGGCGTGGAGATCAGACCTCATAACAATTCCATATCGTGTTGCTCCTGAAACTTCAGCACTCTCCGTGCAGACATGGTTTAACAAACAAAACTGATATCAGAGCAATAACATATTATTCTCACATACACCACGGCAAACCACTAGGTTGAAAGCTAAGTCAACAATTAAGGGTCGTGTGCAGAAGTTGCAAGAAAGGAAAAATGGCGTTTAAATCTCAAATGTACCTATGCTAACTTAACACGATATAAGGATATATAGGAGCTATACAACAGTAAGTTCTTCCGCAATTCAGGAAACCTAGAATTGATTGTAAGTTTTTCAGCGTTCTTGGTGCTTGGATTACAGCACATTTCTCTAAGAAATTGTCAGCCAGGCTTTTGCCTTCACTTGATAATTCATATCCTAAAAACAGGACAGTTAGATGGGCAATTCTTGACTTTTTGAAGTTGAATTTGTAACCCTCTGCTGCGAACCCAAGTATTATGGTGTTCACTCTTTTCAAGTGAGTATCCAAGTCATCATCTGTTAGATAGATGTCATCGACATAAGATAATGCCTCTTCATCATACATTTGTAGTAACTCTGTTACTCTTGCTGAGAATAATCCTGGGCTGTTCTTGAACCCCTGTGGCAAACGACAGAAATTTTCTGCGAGCCATTTATTGAGAAAGCGGTCAAATATCTGCTTTCAGGTGCTATATTTTGACAAAAGAATCCATTAGAGATGTCTAATGTTGTTTTGTATTTTTTGCGCACAATGTTATTCATTAGTGCTGCACTGTGTGAGTTTTGTACTGCAAAGGTTTTGCAACATGAGTTTAGATGTCTGTAGTCCAAAACTAGACGATATGAATCGTCTGGTTTGGAGACAGGAAACAAAGGATTGTTCATTTGTGAGGTGCAAGTTTCAATCACCCCCCTGGTATTCAAGTTGATCTAAGATCTCCCTGACCTGTTTTTTAGCTTCTTGCTTAATTGGGTACTGCCTCTGTGCAGTTGGTTGTGATTTTAACTGGATTTTGTGAGGAGGAGAGTCCTCATCCCATCCAACATGATTCTTATATAATGCAGGAGCCTGGGCTACTGCCCACTTTCTGCTAGTGTATATTTTTTATGAATTGGAATGTGATTTGAGAAGGCAGGCATAATCATTTCTTCGCCATGAGGGCACTCCCTGACAAACTCCGGTGGCCAGTCTTTTTCAGCTAAAAGGATGTCATAGCCTTTGAAGAGGTTATCCCAAAATAGACCCCTTATTTTCCTAGTCTTATCTCCCTCTATACGTAATGTTATTTCGTACATTTTATGAGGTTTGCTAACTCTGCTAACTCTGGTATCTGCAGTTTCCACCTGAATGTATTCATTCGTGTCCACTGTCTCCAGATGATTCATCAGGATCTTGCAAGCTATTGTGGAAAAGTAAATTCTGCCATGTTCTGTGTCCCTACGTGTCATCCATCATATGTTATGTGTGCATGATTAAATATGCATATGTATTCCCTATGTTCGATTCAAGACGCAATTATAGTTGTGTCCACCTCTAGTATGCCAGTTTCCAGTTCTCGTGAATACTACGAATATCAGGCCTATGTAAAGCTACGTTGCCACGTCTCTCAGTGTGCACGTTATTTCATTATAAAGTCCCCGTTTCTAGGCCTCAAAAGGGCCTGGACACCAGATTCAGCTCCTGTCTCCTGAAGCCTCGCTGAGGAGCGATACAGCCCCCACCTGTATCCTCGACCCTTCACTTACTTCCTGCCTCGCAGTGCCCGGTTCACCCTGGCTCTGCCTCTGAGTCTGCCAAGAGTATGTTATAGTTCCAGTTATCAGTTCAGTCCTCCTTCTCTGCATTCCTAAGCTACTGAATCGCATCGATAGTTTCCGTCATTGTCTAGCCTTCACGTCTCCACGTTAGAGAAATACTGCATTTAATGGTCATTTAATATTCTTCATCACGCACTACATGTAGAATAATGCATGGTCCAGTCTTAGAATCAAGTTAGCCTTTCCCCTCCTGACTTCTAGTTTATATCAACATGTTCTCTAAACATCAGATACTAGATACTGCTTAAGTACATGTCGCCCTGACTCTCCAGACTTCAGTCTCTGCTCCTAGCACAGAGTTCATAGCCCCCAGCTTCTCCTAGTGATACGTCATTGCCAGTTTGCGCGCACCACCAGGTTAGAGGTCCCGGCTCCTTAGGTAGCCCCCTCCATGTTTCCGCCCCATTCATGACATATTCTGTTACGTTTGCATCACATGTCTATGTATACGCCCTGTTACACCCACTTTCACCCTTATCTTTCGCGACTGCTACGCGTCACACCCTTTGCTCCCCCCACTGCTCCGCCTATCATATGTACTGTAATGCAACTGTTTTACTATATATGCTTGTGTATTGTTATTAAATGCGAGCGCGCTCATCCCAGATCCAGCCCCGGCAGCTGCTGGGCCCTGCCATCCTATTCCTATGCAGGTTGTCCTGTTCCTGTCCTTTATGCTGTAATAAACCTGCGAAACTCCTACTACCTCGAATCTTGACTCTTATTTATTGAGCTATCTGTTATTCATTTATACATTCAAAAATAGGGTATTATTTATTTATTTACCACATAATGGCGCCCGAACAGGGACTTGCCCTTTCCCCACGCGCCGGTGAAGCCACGCCGGCCCCCTGACCCTCTGCAGCCGTGACGGAACCATACCGTGCACGTGCAGATATTTCTGCTTCAAGTATCCCTCAGGCCCACGGAGGAGACGGAGGAGGCGGTCCAGCATCCAGACGAGGCGGTGGAGGAATGCGGCGAGTCCCGACCAGAGCCCAAGCCAAGAGTCCAAGGTCCGAGGTATCCGGAGGTCCACCCGTAACTTAAGTCCGAAGTTCGTTGTCCGTCGTCGAAGCAGTCCAGTCCAGTCCGAGGCCTTCCGTTCTTGCTGCCCGGTGAGTACCATTACTGGGGTAGTATCTAGACAGGGTCAATCTAATTGACTCTGGTCCGTGGGTTGGTGGTACCCAGACACACAAACGAAGTGTCCACTTCGGTGGATGCGGGTCCTGACGTGTCTCTTTATGAGACCGGTAAGTTTCGTACTGTTTCAGCAGTGCATCTAGTTTCTGTTCCAGTCAGTTCTGTTCTCGAGAAAATTCATATAAAGTCATATATTCTGTGTTCCGTATTCCAGGTAGTATTCTGTTCGAACTGTTATTTCTAAATGTTTTTCATGTATTTTAATATCGTGGTATGAATGGGGAATAAGTATCGTGTTCATTGTGTATTGTATTGTGTCTAGATTACAGTCCAGTCATGCCCTTGTTTTCAAAATTACGTCAGTTAAAAACTAGAAAGGGTTTGTTAGAGGAAGCAGTTCCAGTCCCGCCTAGGGACAGTCCAGGTCATTTTATGTATCAGAAGCATGGCATAAGTTCCATACTATATCTAGATTTATGGGTAGAGTATACAAAACAGTTAGAAGAAAAGTATAGATGGCCCGTATCGGGTACATGGGATGCCGAGTGCATCATGCGAGTAGAAGAGGCATTATGGAAAAAGAAAGCCAGACAATCACAGAAAGATGCCATCGAGCTATGGCGTAAAGAAGCTCATAAAAGAACCGAAAAAGAAATCAGAAAGTCAGAATTAAGTAGAGAATCCTCGGAACGAGCACAAGAAAAAGAACTAATCGAGATAGGTGAACAAGTCAAAGCCGAACAGTCAGACAGACAGAGAAATGCCCTCATTAAGGGTATGTATCCTCTTCTTGCCGAGGGCTTGCCAAAAGCGACCCCGGAGGCATCCAGTAATTTTCCGCCACCACTAGTTCCGATCAAGTTACGTCACAAACCAACCGCAGCTGATATTTTCATCTCGTCCTATTTGGACGACACAGTCCCAGAATATGCAAATCCTGTTCCCGCTCCACCAGTCCCTGTAAATCAGGCACTTCCCGTTCCTCCAGACACCGGGGCACCCTTTGCAGCACCTGCTACGGTCCCCCCGGTCCAGCCCGCCATACAAGTCCAGCCCGCATTCCAATTTCCCACCCTGCCAGGACGAAAAGCATCAGTTGATGATTCTAGTCTAGGGGCCGCAGGAGGAGGTCCTCCTCGAACCCCGCCGCCACATAAGCGTTTAACGGCAGCCGAATTACATATGCAAGCGTCACAACGTACGCCCAGACTGTCTGTTGCAGAAATAAGAAAATCCCTTGCCGAATGCTGCTATGACCCAGTCCCAGGCGAAGATGATATGGTTTTATATTCATTACGCGTAAGAAATGTGGCCGAGTATCTAGTCACCCTACCAGATATGAAGGAAGATCTAGACAGAATATATCGTTTCATCCGTACAGGGGAAGATCCAGAAAGTATTAGTGATGTCATGTCCCAAAGGAAAGCTGAGACCCAGCTCATGATATTAAAGTTTCTGATTAATTGTCTAATAAGAGAACAAGATTACCCGTCCAAAAATCAGGCCGAAATGAAAGCCCTGATGAAGTGGAGTAATAGTATAGCCGAGGGTAAGCACAAGACTATCGGTGCTATGGAGAGTATGTACAAGAAAATCCGTAAAGAAATAATAAAGTTACACGAACAACGTAAAGCAGCACAAGTAAACGAGAAAGAAAGTAACTCTGATACTGAAGAGTTAGACGACGAGAATTCCGCCAGAATAGCGTATGTAGGACAACCTAGATTTCCAGATCGCCATTTACGTCTAGAACCCAAGTCTACGTTCCATCATCCAGTACCAGACCAAGGTTCTCTAGAACAAGTATTTCAAGCTACCGATCACATTCTGAAATCACGAATCGGTTACAGTGAGTTAAGTACTATGCATGAACAAGAACTAGCCCGATCAGCAGTCCGATGGATTACTGATTCTACCACTTTTCCAGACGAAATAGTGGCACAAATGTTTCTGAAAATGCCCCCAGCCGAGCAACGACTGGTGGGTATGTATATGATTCAGCACCTCATTACTCTGTATGAGGGTCAACATTCTGATCCAGGTCCGTTACATGATATCCTGAACGAGTTACTCCAGTATAGATGGAGAGGTCTAGGTACCGATTTAATTAGTGTCATTCTAGAACAGCGCCACAAATATAGAACGTTTCTGAACCCGCATTTTGTTCATGTCTCACCCCCAGAAAGTAAACCATTTTACATAGACAGACAGAATCCGTTACGAGAAGTCCACCCAGTTAGAGGAACGGGTGGCGAAATGCAGCGAGTGTTTGTATACACTCCGATCACAAAGATGGAACTTCTGGAGATGAAGAAATTAATTCCCTGTCATGATAAAGATCCAGCAGGGTTCCATAGAGAATTAAAAGACATGCTCCGTATGGGAGAATACACGTATCCAGATATAATTAAAATGTTAAAGGTTCTGTTGCCCGCAGGGGTGTATGAAAAGCTCAAGGAAAAAGACTGGGAGGTGGGAGAGAAAAAGATCGATTGGGCAGTTCTAGAAGCTGAAGATAAGATACGAGTACCAGGTACCGGTCTTGGAGCGAAATGTAAAGAATTACCTGAATTATTGATTCAAGTTTTACCCAGATTATTAACAACTAAAAAGGAAGACTGGGATGCAATCTCAGCCTGTAAACAGAAACAAGACGAAGATATTAGTGATTTTTATTCTAGATTCGAGAAATGTTTTAGCATCAACAGTGGCCTCAAGACAAGTAGTGAGTCATACCCTCACCTTTTTGTTACTAAATTAGTCGAGAATTCAAGTTCACCAATTAAAAATCGAGTTCTGAAAGTCGAAAGTACCTGGCAAGCTAATACCCCGTCCCAGATGTTGCAGATGCTCCAATACCACCAGAATAGAATCAGAGAAGAGCAAGAACATGAAAGAAAACGTATGAAAGACACGAAAATGAAAGTACTAGTTGCACAATCTGTTCCTCAAGACAGTCAGAAGAGGGGTCCGAATCAAGCCAGTCATCCTGCAGCTCCCGTTAAAGGGAATTGCAATTATTGTAAACAGCCAGGTCATTTTATAAACGAGTGTGCAGTTCTGAAACACAACATAGCTACTGGTAAGACTAAAGAAAGACCACGTCCGCCTAGACAAGAACAAGTTTCACAGACTCCTCAGTTACAGAATGCACCACAGACAGTTACAGCACCGCAGCCTATCGCTGCAACACAGCATGTCACACAGCAGATGTACCAGTATGCACAGTCTGAGTATCCAGAGTACCAACAGTATTCATGAAACAGCCTAGAGAGGGAGGTAGGCTTGCCTCTCATCGAGATACCTGTAGATCAAGAAGGTCCCTATGTTCATAGTCAAGTATTAGGGAAAGACAGAAAGTTTTTGATTGATACAGGGGCAAGTAGGACCACAATTAGTCACGCCGAAGTTCCAGGGGCTCCGCTCTCAGGCTCAAGAAATGTTTCCCTTGGATTTTCAGGAAAGCCTATCGTAAATGAGATCTCAAAGCCAGTTTCTCTAGAAGTAGGTCCATTGTCCCGTACTACTGATCTGTTACTTACTAAGTCATGTCCAGAAAACCTATTAGGCATTAAAACACTGAAAGAGTTAGGTGCAGTTATATGCTGTTCCCCAGAGGGAATACGATTGTTCCTACGTGACTTTAAGGGTCACTATGTATTAAGAGATTTTGATTCAAGACTGTCTAATGTTCCACAGCACTTATGGGCGCAAGGTCCAACTGATGTAGGTTACATGCAAATCACACCCTATCGTGTGACTCTCAAGCCAGGTGTAGTGTTACCACGAATCAGACAGTACAGATTGCCACCCGAGGCTGTAGCAGCCTTATCCAAAATTATTGACGAGCTTATTGCTCAAGGAGTGGTTGTAGAAACTGACTCCAATGTATGTAATTCTCCGATCATTCCAGTCATGAAACGTACTGATCCAAATGCACCCCCAGTATATCGATTAGTGATTGACCTACGAGAGCTTAATAAGTGTATTATTCCTCAGTACCCAGTTGTCCCAGACATCTCTTCCCTATTAACAGCCATTGATTCCGAAGCCACGTTCTTTACTGTAATCGACCTCAAGAACGCGTTTTTTAGTGTTCCCATTCATCCAGACAGCCAGTTCCTTTTCGGATTTTGTTTAAATGGAAGGAGCTATATGTTCACACGAGCTCCTCAAGGTTTCACAGAAAGTCCTAGTATTTACAGTCAAGCACTTAAGAGACAACTAGACAACATTCACATGCCAACTGACACTGCCCTGCTCCAGTATGTCGATGATCTACTGATCACAGCCCGTTCTGAACGTGCTTGCGAGCAAGCATCCCTTACAGTCTTGTATTTCCTAGCCGAGATGGGGCACAAGGTGTCCCCTTCGAAGCTTCAATTCTGTGTCCAGCAAGTGGTCTACTTAGGACACTTACTGTCCAAGAGGGGTAGGCAGTTGACACCAGACCGTATCCAGTTAATAGCGAGTCTTCCTCAGCCCAAGACCCAGAAGGAGGTACGTGCTTTTATTGGCCTTACTTCTTATTGCAGACAATGGATTCCTCAGTATGCATTTCTAGCCAAACCACTGATACAGTTAACGACACAGGAGGCAGCCGTATCGACTGTTCTCCCTTGGACATCTGAACATACACTTAGTTTCAATGAGTTAAAGAAAGCTTTATGCCAAGCTCCAGTTCTAGCGACACCGAACTACAGTAAGCCTTTTACACTTTTCGTCACTGAACGCGAAGGTACAGCATTATCTGTTCTCACACAAGATCAAGCAGGACAATACAAGCCCTGTGCTTATTTTTCGAGCACATTAGATCCTGTAGCCCAGGCTCTGCCTGCATGCCTCAAGTCAGTTGCAGCCACAGCACTAGCTATCAGGCAAAGTGATTCCATAGTCTTAGGACATTTCCTGACAGTACAGGTTCCACACTCTGTGGAAGTTCTTTTGAACCGAACACAAACTCAGCACTTGACAATTGCACGTTTAACAGGTTATGAATTGACATTATTCCAGCCACACATAGAAATCAGACGCTGCAACATCCTTAATCCTGCTACACTGTTACCATCAGTTAATTCAAATCCAGCCACACATGATTGCGTGGAAGTAGTTAACATTACGACAAAGCCAAGACAAGATCTGACAGATACTCCGTTACCAGATCCCGACCTGACACTTTATGTGGATGGTTCATGCATGAGAACTAGTACAGGAGAACTAGTCGCCGCGTATGCAGTGACTACTGACACTGAAGTTATTGAGACACACCGTATTGACACCCTGTCCGCTCAAGCAGCAGAGCTAGTTGCTCTGACACAAGCCTGCATACACGCCAAGAACTTGAAAGTTAATGTCTACACGGATTCACGTTACGCATTTGGAGTCGTACACGACTTCTGAGTGCTCTGGCAGGAGAGAGGTTTCATGACTTCTCATGGAACCAAGATTCAGCATGGTCTCCTTATTCAAGCTCTGTTAGATGCCATACATTTACCGACATCTATCGCTATCATGAAGTGCAAAGCACATACGAAAGTTACTGACATTATTTCCCAAGGTAATGATCTAGCAGATCGCACAGCCAAGCTTACAGCACAGACTCTAGACATTCCAGTTAATCAGACACATACTCCAGATCCGACTACATGTATGACAGTTAAGGACCCTACTCAAGATGTCATAGACATACAGTTACATGCTACTCCCGAAGAAATTAAGAAATGGTCCGAACAAGGAGGGGTCCAGACAGATCAAGGATGGTTAACGAAGGGTAGAGCCACATGGTTTCTCCCCGACTCTATGGTTCAAGTCATTATTAATACCGCACATAGTCCAGCACATTTAGGAGAAAAAGCTATGTTAGACAGTATCCAGAATATTTGGTTCAACAAACATTTACGAGCTGCAGCCAAGCAGAAAGTCCTTACCTGTATGATATGTTGTCAGTTTAATCCAGGTAAAAGTGTCCCGGTGGAACAAGGTGGATTCCAGCCCCCTGACCACCCTTTTGAAGTCCTCCAGATGGATTATATTCAGATGGAGCGATGTCGAGGTTTCAAGTATGTCCTTGTAGTTGTATGCGCTTTGTCCAGGTGGACAGAAGCATATCCAGTCCCAGATTACACAGCCGCGACCACTGCCAAGCAGTTGGTTCGTGAGTTCTTCCCCCGTTATGGACTCCCTAGAGTCGTATATTCTGATAACGGTCAGCCATTCTCATCTGAACTCATGAAGCACGTTTCCCTGTTGTTAGGGTACCAGTGGAAGTTTCATTGTGTACGCCATCCTGAAGCAGCCGGTCTCGTAGAGAGACATAATCAGACTCTGAAAATCCGTATCGCCAAAGTATGCAAAGAAAAAGGTGTGGACTGGCTAGTAGCTCTGCCAGTCGCTTTATTTTATATGCGCATGGTCGCACATTCCAGATCAGGTCTGTCCCCGTATGAGGTCGTTTTCGGCCGCCCCCCTAACATGTGGGGTACTCCTAGACCCCGAAGTATTACCGATGTTTCAAGTAATATGCTGACAGATTACCTAGCTTCCTTGATGTCTGCCCTCAACTCATGTCGTTCACAGGTTGCCGCCGCATTTCCAGACAATACCGAGGTGGCACCGCATGAAATCGTTCCAGGATCCATGGTGTTGGTGAGGAATTTTGACAGATCAAGTCCGCTGGAGCCTCGCTGGAAGGAGCCCCGACAGGTCCTCCTCACCACCCGTACAGCCGTGAAGTTGGAAGGTCGCAAAGGCTGGGTGCACCTTTCTCATATAAAAAAGTTTTATGGACTGAAACCCGTCTTAAAGAACATTTCCCAGGATTTGAAGGATTGCCAAAGCACCATTTTTAAGGACTGTCCCGCAAAAGACAATGTTACTACACCCCCCCTGTTAGAGAAAACTCCGCAACAGGAGTATAAGTTAAAACTCCGGTCTAGTAAAATAAGTCAGTCAGTTTGATTGTCTAAGTCCTCCCCTAGGTGAAACGGTTAGACTGTTTCTGACATGTATAAAATAGACCCCCATAGTGAGAGAGTCAGTCAAAACTCAATTCGATGTATCGTTTTTCTAAGTTTCATATTATTTCTCAGCATTATGATTTCCTGCACCAGTTATGCATTTTACCTGTATCTTCCAGTTCCTCATGTAAATATGTCTTCTAATGCTACTGTAGAGCACATGTTTAGTGACCTACCTCCCCATGAACTCTCTTACCGCCTCGCTATGCGAAACAATTCCTTTATCCGCATGTTACATTACTCACACCAGACCAGCAATGCCACTAATTGTTGGGTGTGTGGTCGACTCCCCCCTTTCCAGACACCGAAGGGAGTTCTGCCACTTTTTCCTTATCCATTTTCACATAATGGTTCGTGTGGAGCATGGTCCACGTTAACGTCATCCTCAACAGATATGTCTTTTCTTAACAGTACATGTTTCCCAGACAAGCAAGGTCTCCCCCACAGAACAGGTTTAGATCTAGAAAATGAAGTGTATAATTTAGGTAACTATTCTTCGAATTTCATGGTCCTGAATGTTCAGTCTGATACTACCCCAGACTTACCTGCTATTTCAGTATTACCAGTCAAAGGCGAATTATGTGTCCGAAATTATGGTTCTGTACATGTAGGACATAGTGATTGTACTACTATTGTCAAGTATAGTGACAGTGGGAAATCTATTTTCAAAGTTTCACGTCATTCTTATTTTATTTGTGGTCAAACTGCATATGTTCGTCTGCCCCTCGATTGGGAGGGAACCTGTTACATTGCCTTCCTACTGCCACCTGTTTTCCTAGCCCCATCTGATTATCACAGAAACACACATCTAGTACACATTAGACATAGAAGGGAGTCCCCAATTGTCGATTATACTGAAACTGCTCTAGAACAGTATACAGATTTCAATAGAGGTTTCTTCTTCTTTATAGGACCTATCCAGAATAGTAAGCTAATCCGTAGGTTAACAAGAACCCTCGAAGCTGTAGTAAATGAGACTGCCTCTGCTCTAGGTAACTTAACCGAAGAGCAATCTGCTATGAGATTTGTCGTTTTACAGAATCGTCTCGTCCTTGACGTCATACTGGCCGATAGGGGCGGGGCCTGTAGAGTCATCGGATCTAGTTGCTGCATTTTCATTCCAAATAACGCACCGTCTGTTTATTCAGCTATAACCAGACTCCATAAAATTGCCCATCTGATACACCAAGATCCAGGCACCTGGACATGGTCCGGTTGGTTCTGGAATATAATTTCCGCATGGGGATGGAAAATATTGTCCTTCCTAGGTATTGCAGTAGCGATCATATTCAGCTGCTGTCTCTGTATACAATGTGGCCCTGCGATTTGCGGCATTTGTGCTACCTCTTGTATTCCTAATCCCAAACCCCGTTCTAAATCCCGTTCCAGGATAATTCGAGACGAGCAAATGATACTGTATGAAATGATAGATGGTATCATGAATATTGATGTTTCCTGATGGAAACGTAGTGACAAGGAGGGAATGTGGAAAAGTAAATTCTGCCATGTTCTGTGTCCCTACGTGTCATCCATCATATGTTATGTGTGCATGATTAAATATGCATATGTATTCCCTATGTTCGATTCAAGACGCAATTATAGTTGTGTCCACCTCTAGTATGCCAGTTTCCAGTTCTCGTGAATACTACGAATATCAGGCCTATGTAAAGCTACGTTGCCACGTCTCTCAGTGTGCACGTTATTTCATTATAAAGTCCCCGTTTCTAGGCCTCAAAAGGGCCTGGACACCAGATTCAGCTCCTGTCTCCTGAAGCCTCGCTGAGGAGCGATACAGCCCCCACCTGTATCCTCGACCCTTCACTTACTTCCTGCCTCGCAGTGCCCGGTTCACCCTGGCTCTGCCTCTGAGTCTGCCAAGAGTATGTTATAGTTCCAGTTATCAGTTCAGTCCTCCTTCTCTGCATTCCTAAGCTACTGAATCGCATCGATAGTTTCCGTCATTGTCTAGCCTTCACGTCTCCACGTTAGAGAAATACTGCATTTAATGGTCATTTAATATTCTTCATCACGCACTACATGTAGAATAATGCATGGTCCAGTCTTAGAATCAAGTTAGCCTTTCCCCTCCTGACTTCTAGTTTATATCAACATGTTCTCTAAACATCAGATACTAGATACTGCTTAAGTACATGTCGCCCTGACTCTCCAGACTTCAGTCTCTGCTCCTAGCACAGAGTTCATAGCCCCCAGCTTCTCCTAGTGATACGTCATTGCCAGTTTGCGCGCACCACCAGGTTAGAGGTCCCGGCTCCTTAGGTAGCCCCCTCCATGTTTCCGCCCCATTCATGACATATTCTGTTACGTTTGCATCACATGTCTATGTATACGCCCTGTTACACCCACTTTCACCCTTATCTTTCGCGACTGCTACGCGTCACACCCTTTGCTCCCCCCACTGCTCCGCCTATCATATGTACTGTAATGCAACTGTTTTACTATATATGCTTGTGTATTGTTATTAAATGCGAGCGCGCTCATCCCAGATCCAGCCCCGGCAGCTGCTGGGCCCTGCCATCCTATTCCTATGCAGGTTGTCCTGTTCCTGTCCTTTATGCTGTAATAAACCTGCGAAACTCCTACTACCTCGAATCTTGACTCTTATTTATTGAGCTATCTGTTATTCATTTATACATTCAAAAATAGGGTATTATTTATTTATTTACCACACTATGCTCACTTCTGCTGCGCTGTCTAGCATTGTCTGAGCCCACTCTCCGTTTTTCAGCTGTGTCCTCAGTATCTTCGGCATGTTTGATTACTTTAATACTGGCTACCTTCTTCTTTGGAAATTGTAACTTTTTACTTTGATGATCAGGTTCCTTGTCTTTGGACTTGACGTGCTCTTCCCTGTGTTCTGACCGTCCTCCTCTTTCCGATTTCTGCGAGGAAGTCTGAAAAGATCGAGAGGGACGTGTATCAATATCTTGATATCTATCAGGTTTCTTTAAATTATCCCTATTTCTAAGGTTGTATCTTTTCTCAGAGGGCTCCCTCTGGGGAGACTTGTGTCCTTGGTCCGGAGATCTTTCTCTCCGCCGAGGAGACCTTCCTCTGGACTGGAATCTTTTTTCTTTGGGAGTGGATTGTTTATTTCCATCCCAGCTCTTTTTTGGAGTGTTTAGATTATTTTTAATAAATACCTTTTCAGGATTTTCAGTTAGTTGGGGTTTCACTGGTTTCCCACCCAAACTATCTCTTCCTTGTTCTTCATAGGATTTTTCTATGATTCTGGCAAGTTCAAATGGTTGTTCTGCTATATCTGTTTCTTTCAACTTCTGGAGGAAAGTTATATCCTCAGTTGCAAATTGAACCAAGTCTCTATATGCCTGTGTTAATTCTTTTATTTTAACTAAGAGTTCTTCGCTTGACATTTTATTAATGTCAGGATGTGGTGTGTAGCTGGCTAGTACCGGTAATGTTGCTCCTGGTCTACCTAGTGGACCGAGCCTGGTGATGTGATTATTATGTTTTAGGGCGCCTTTAAACCAGAGCAGATGCTCTTGGTATTTTAATGGTATTTCCACCTCCTCGAAAGGAGTGTACTCATCCGGAGGTTCCTCTATTTTGTAATAGTGGAAGTCGTGTGTGACAGCGTTTGCTGCTGGAAAGTTTATCCATGAATAGAATACCTCTGTCTGCCGATATTCGTGTGCCTCAATTACGAATATGACTGTACCACCTCTTGGTGTTAGTCCATTTTCTATGAGTTTAAGAGTTATAGTTTTTCTTATGTTGACCGGGATGAGTATTGCATCCGGGTCAGTCTGCAGGAGACTTGTGTCATCCGCTAGGAGTTGAGCTGCTATTCTAGCTGCCTCCCTTTCTCCTTCGCTGTCTGACATTTTACTGACTGGAAGTTTTTTTTTGTTGCAGATCAGGTTTCAAGGAAACAAAGATTAGGTGCACAATATTTTGGAACACTGTATCCTTCAACGTTGAATAAACCAAAAACTATACATAGGAATCTCTTCCTACTAAGTTCCGGCGGATTTTAACCTTTTACCCACTCCAGACGTCTTTGGAGTAATTACGGGAAAAAAGGGTCTGTGTGAAAAAGCACGACTGAGTTACTCTAATGCCTTGCGTTAGATTTATCGCCTTACCAAACCGTTGGGCGCCATGTAGTGTAGTTCCTATATTCCCAATAGGCTCTGCGCATTGGAATAATAGCTTCAGCAGTATAGACGTAGGACAGAGGTTAACTAGGTCTTCTACTGACTATATTAGACTTAAGTTTTGTGTGCCAGCTAGCTCAGAGTTCACTAGAAACTTTCTCGAATAGGCAAGGAGGAGTTTAACCTCCCTGGATAGACAAGAAGGGATTTAGTTTCTGACAACCATAGAACATGACAACTTTGCTCTCCCTGATTAAGAGTATATCTCTAGAGTCGTGTGAAAACAAAAGACAACTATTTTACTCAGTCAATACGTGCATACTTAGTTTCACCAGATTGTAGAGAAAAGAAGAGACGGGCGTTTTCAATAAAAGGTGTTATTTATTGATCAGTCTCTTTTCTCATACAAGAGAAATGAATCGCTACAATTGCAATACTTAGGGTTAAGTAAAATGCATATAGTAAAAGCAGGATTATGAAATAATACTGTAAAAGCATGGATATGGTTTCTTAGCCTTATGACACTTTAAAATGGATAAAATAGATACATACATATATACATTGACTAATCGTACTCAACTGGTGCTTCTAACTACGCCTACCCTGGTGTACCTGACCTAAGCCTAATACGTGGGAGGGAGTAAGTAAGTAGCAGTTTAAGTTAAGTTTGTTTTGCCAAGAATCTGACTCAAGAATTCTCTGTAAGGGTTTAGTCAGTTCAGTACCTGGGATTTAGAAGGCTGGAGGGCTGGTATCTCTTTCTCAGGACTCGGTATCCCAGTCACCTGCAAAGGTGGGCTGGAAACGCCGGAGGCTGGATTTCTCGGCAAGAGAAAAGACAGCGTCTTTCTCAGCGCGTCAAAAGGGGAGGGGCAGCGTCCGTGGGCTCTCGCATCAGCTGGGCTCTCCGGCAAGTAGTCGCTGCTCCAGGTTCATCACCACCGTGTGTTTGCTTAGGGCAACGTTGGTATATTTATACCTGAGAGGTGCTGGGTTTGACGTAAGGATGGACATAAGACGTCAATAAAGATGTCACTAAGAACTGGTCGTTCTTACAGTGCTTCTCAGGAGTTCTCGGACGAAATCAAAACATAGCAGGCGGGGATTTCCCAGGTTGCTCGAGGCTTGGATTTGTTTAAGAACTCAGTGTGCTTTCTAGGGGGCTGGAGGAATAGTGCTTGCTTAATGTGACAGCATGCGCTATGACTAATTTATGAAACGGTTTCTGTGCCGTTGTAGGGATATTATTGATTTATAACCGGACAAGGGCAAAGAATAGGAATATCGATACAGGTACCTAGATAAACATACTACAGGAGTAGAATGGAGTGGAGTTATATAGAGTGGTGTAGGGTAGATTTGGCTGGGGTGGGGTAGAGTGTGATAGAATTGATTGGAGTAGATTTGAATGGGGTAGATTGGATGGGTTGGATTGGGATAGGTAAGTTTGGGGTGGAGTGGGGTAGGGTAGATTGGAGTAGGGTGTAGTCAATTAGATTCGACTGGAATGAGGTAGGTTTGGGTAGAGTGGGGTGGAATGGAATTGGATAGATTGGAGTGGAGTGTTGTGGGGTAGATGAGGGTAGAGTGGAATGGGGTAGATTGGGTGGATTGTAGTGGGGTGGATAGGATGGAGTGAGGTAGATTGGATGGAGTGGAGAGGGATAGATTGGGTGGACTGGGGTAGATCACAGTGGGGTGCAGTAGATTGTGGTAGATTTGAGTTGGGTAGATTGTGGTAGTTTGGAGTGGGTAGATTGTGGTATGAGTGTAGATGAGTTGGATAGATTGCAGTGGGGTAAATTGAAATGGAGTTGGGTAAATTGGATTGAAGTGGAGTGAGGTAGATTGGGGTGAAGTCAGTTAGATTGGAGTAGATTAGAGTTGGGGGAAATTGAAGTGGAGTGGGGTAGACTGGGTATATTGGAGCAGAGTGGGGTAAATCTGAGTGGAGTGCGGTAGATTGGGGTAGAGTGGGGAAGATTGGAGTGTGGTGGGGTTGACTGGGTTAGATTGAGTGTGGTAGGGTAGATTGGAGAGGGGTAGTTTGGAGTGGGATGGGGTAGATTGAGTTAGAGTAGGATGAATTAGAGTGGGATGGGTTGGGGTACATTGGAGTGGAGTGGGATATATTGCAGTGGAGTGGGGTAGATTGGAGTGGGTTAAGTGGTATTGAGTAGAGGAGCGTGCATTGGGTGTTGCTTGTTTCGTGGAGTGAGTGGCATAAATTGGAGTGGAGTGTAGTGGGATGGATTGGAGCACTTTGGAGTGGTGTGGGATAGATTGGAGTAGAGTGGGGTGGATTGGAGTGGGCTAAGTGGTGTGGAGTAGAGGAGCGTGGAGTGGAGTGTTGTTTCATGGAGTGAGTGGCATAGATTGGAGTGGAGTGGTGTCGAGTTGAGTGGTGTAGTGTGGAGTATACTTGGTGTGGTAGCGCACTGCCATTACAAACAACACATTTGCAATTGAAATGATCATTACATTTACACCGAAATATGGTTTTACTGCACATAAATGAAAATGTTTGCAAATGTCATCCCCTAGTGTATTAATGTGTTTCAATCATATTCAAATAATTTTCTCCACACTTCAGTAATACAATAAAAATGTGCTTCATTTGTACTAATTCTGGTATATTCTGAAACATCCGCACAGTTCTTTTTTTTAGGTCTTGCCACAGCAGCGCTTAACTTTGTGGGCTTACTGCCCACCCATTGCTTTTTATTTGTTTCTTCCAATCTCCTTTAAACAGCCTTGCTTCCAAATGTTCGTAGATTGTTCCCTCCCATGGAGCACCGTCCCGTTACTTGTATACTTGCAATGGTCCCATATTATCAACTGCTTTAGGTACTTTTTCTTTTTTCTTTGCCTAAGAGCACTTCATATGATCACTTTTTTCACTCGCTCCAAGCTTTTTTTTGTAAACGGCTGTAATTCTTGTTCATATCTCGTCACATTTGCTGTTCATTCACAGACCGAGATCAAATGTCAGATTTTTTATTTTTTTTTATTTTTTTTGTCCTCATATATGCCACCAGATTTTATATGCTCTAGATGGGTCTCGCTGTTGCCTCTTATACTGACATTTTCGAGTCCGCCCTGGAGACAGTATCATAGCAAACAGGGATGTCCCAGAGGTAGGTTGTTTTCCTTATCCAACTCCCCCTAGCCGATGATGGGAAGCTTTAAGCCAGGAGGAGGACAGGACCGACACAACCTCTGGCATAATCATCGGACCATTTACTTGTTTGACCAGACCTCAAGTTTAGACCAGACATTCTCGTTACTTCCAACCATGTCCATCTTACATACTTCCATTATATATTTTAAACATTCTGCAAATCTGGGGGGAGCTGTTGACTTCCACTCCTTGCAAATTTGTCTCCTAGCAATAACTACTACATAAAAAATAAACTGAGTATCCAAACTATTAATGTTATAGTCTTTCAGCAAACCGAAAAATACAAGTCTAGGTGAACATGTAATGGTTGTTGACAATACCTCACCTAAAAAACCTACTATCGCTCTCCAATAGTCCTGAATTACCGGACACTCCAAAAAGATATGGACATCATCTGCTGCATTATAGTTACATCGGGGACAGTAATAATTATTTTGCGTTATCTTGTGCAGTTTGGCCGGTGTCCAATATACTCTATAGACTGTAAATAAGTGGTTACGTCTTAAATTGGCTGGTTTGATTAGCCTCCGGGAAAGGGAAAAGGAATCTGACCATATTTTGCTACCTTCTTCGGAAAGTTCCGCTATACTGTTTTCCCATAAATTTATCACCTCAGAGTGTAGTTTGTTCTCTTCATCCTTGATTATCAACTTATACCAGAACGATACTTCTTTTATCCATTTCCCCCCTCTACAAATTTCATCAAGAATAGCTGGATCTTTTTCACACTGCAGATTCTGACTTGACCACCAAGCAGATAGTTGGTAATATTTAAACCTAGTCAGATGTCCATTTGTGAGTTGTGTTAAAGAGTTCCAATCCATTAGGCCTGAATCTACCCATAGATCTCCCCACTTTTGTAGTCCTGCTATTATCAGGGGTTGTGAGAGCTGATCTTGGAGACATAGGGGCGTTCCCAGGGAATCCCAAATTGGAGTGTATGTATGATAATAAGGAATATTAAAAACCTTCCGAATAAACCCCCAGTTTTTAAGTGCAGTCTGAAGTATCTTAAGGCGAATTTAAAAAAAAAAATTCTGGTCTCCAAACTTGAATAAGAAATAATCGTGGTCATAAGGTAGATCATATAGTAGAGCCTGAAACAAGCGGCCCTGTGATGATGCGTCTAACGTATTCGCAAGTAGCCTGAAGTTTTTAAAGTGAAAGGCATAACAATATGATAGTAAGTCTGGAAGGGCTAAACCTCCGATTTTTAAACCTCTTCTCAATTTTTTCCAGGCTATCCTAGATGACTTACAGGCCCATATAAATGATCCAATCTTACCATGGAGAATATTAATATCTTTCAAAGAAAATGATAAAGGGATACAATTAAATAGAAAAGTCAATTTGGGAAGGATAGTCATTTTGATGAGGTTAACTCGGCCATAGATATTTAGTGGCAGATTCCCCCATCTTGTTAAAGTTTTATTAATGTCTTTGACCACCATCTGCCAACTGAGTAATGGTATGTTCTTTAATTCTTGAGTTAAATAAATTCCCAAGTATCGCATTTTTTGTTTCACACCCTGTATAGGTATGTTGTTATTCCAGCCCATTATCTCTGTTTTCTCCTTATTAATCTGGTAGCCTGATAGTTTTCCGAATTCTTCTGATAGATAAAATTGCCTGGGTATTGCTACTGAATGTTTAGAAGTATACAAGAGGAGGTCATCTGCAACCAGGGCAGTTTTTAATGACATATTACCAAGCTTGAAAGGTTGAATTATATTGTCGTCTCTAATTCCACAGACAAAAGGCTCCATGTAGACATCAAACAAAAGAGGAGATAAAGGGCAACCCTGTCTAGTGCCTCGAGATACGTCAAACCAATCAGATAATATTCCATTTACCAAAACTTTTGCTTTTGGGTTATGATACAAAGATTTGACACCCTTAATGAAAGTTAGAGGGAACCCAAATGCCATCATTGTAGCCCATAAATACTTCCAGTTGACCTGATCAAAGGCCTTAGCCGCGTCTATCGCTACCACGGCCAACGGGAGGTCTTTATCGTTAGCATAATCTATAGCCCCTATCACTTGGAATGTTAATTCGTTTAGCTGTCTCCCTGGAATAAAACCTCTTTGATCAGGATGGATTATAGATTTTATAATCTTCGATAGTCTGGTAGCTAAGATTCCGGAGTAGATTTTCATATCTGTATTTAAAAGTGAAATTGGTCTGTACGACTCTATTCTCTTAGGGTCTTTATTAGGTTTTACTATGAGCGTTATAGTGGCTTCGGCCCAAGAAGGGGGAACAGAGTAGCCATGGATTAATAAGAGGTTAAAAAATGCGCTAAGTGTAGGTAATAGCTGATCTTTATAGTCCATGTAGATCTCAACGGGCAGCCCATCTGAGCCTGCAGCTTTTCCCCGTTTCATTTTCTTTAGTTGGTTTAATATTTCCCCTTCTGTTATCTCACTTTCCAGGTATGTTTTATCCAATTCTGAAATTTGAGGTAAATTTTTCAATAGCAACCAGGTTTCTATATCATCCCCATTGGGGTCTTTATCTTCCGTGTAGAGGCTTCTCATGAAGCACCTTGCTTCCTCTCTAATTTCGGCATCTGCCTCTATCAGGACTCCTGTCTGTCTTTGTAATAAGGCTTTAATACTGTTCCTCGTTCTCTCTTCTCTAGATTTCCAGGCTAGGAGGGCTCCACATTTTTCTCCATATTCAAAATTCTTTAATCTACTGGTGTCCCACTTTTCTTTAGGAATATTCTCGTCCCAGACTTTAAGCATGAGTTGTAGCTCAGTAAGTTCCTTCTCTATCAAATGAACCCTCTTGGAGTTGGTTAAGATTGCATTTTGTAACTCAAGATCTTTTCTTGTTATTGCCGCCAGGTCTTCCTTTCTTTTTATTTTCATACTCTTTCTTTTATAGATCATTAAAGAGCCTAAAACCCCTCTCAGAAAGGCCTTATAGGCCTCCCACACTACCTGGGGGTGGAGGTGCCTGAGTTTATTATAAAAAATTCTGCAGTTTTATCTTTAACTTCTCTTTTTACTTGGTCGTCTAATAAGAGTGATCTTTCCAGGGTCCATCTTATTTTTAAAGGACATAAATTCAAAACAATTACCATTTCCAGTACTGCATGATCTGACATCCCTACCGGTGTGAAGGAAAGGTAATTGATATCTTTGAGGAAATACTGATCAACTAAGAAGTGGTCAATCCTAGAATAGTTCTTATACTTCTTGCTATAGAAAGTAAACCCTGGTAAAGTTCTGTATTTTTTCCTCCATACATCTAGAAGACTGAAGTCCTTCATTATAGCATCTAAGGTGGCGAGTGATTTTGAGGGAGCATGATATTTAGCTTTAGAGGTTCTATCTAGCTTCTGGTCAAAGACCAGATTAAAATCGCCTCCCAAAATTACCGGGCCAGTTGACCCTAGTAATGCTGTCGCTAGCTTAGATAATGGGCCCGGGTTATCATCATTCGGACCGTAGTACACAGCCAGTGTATACGGGATGTTTTGAATATGTATTACTGCTATCAACCAGAGATCAAATGTCAGATGATGTTTCCCCTAAAAAGTCTGTTCCTTCTCTGACTTCAAAGTAAGAGAGCCAGTTCCTCACCGTCTCACTCATCGCTGCTTGCCTCTTCTTGCTTGTTATTTATAAAAGCAAATTACTTCATTTTCTTGCCTTCACCACCTCCCCTTCACATAATGGTGGCAGCCGTTTCAACTAAAGTGCTCATGGCTACTGCTGCGGAACAGAAACTTCACTGTCGACTGTAAAGTTGGCACCTAAGGTAATGGAAGGATAACTTGGGGTGGCGGGGACATTGGCTTGTACAGAGGGTTGTGACATTGAAGCATCTTCAGGCAGCTCTCAGCAGCAGCATCATGACACGACCCTGCCACATCTGTACAACGTCTCCGGGCCAAAAGCAGTATAGGATAATAGCTGTATATTCTGTAACCAGTCTGTTTGCTACGTACAATCCACTGTACTAAATGATATGAGGTATTCTTAGTACATGTATTTCTAAAATGTCACATGTTGTAATATTTAGGACACATACTATTGTAATGCAAGTTGATCTCTAGTAATGTTTAGGACATGTATTATTTGTAAAGTAGAAATGCTTTCCACTTAAAATTGAATATATATACTTGGTAGTTTGTTTTAAGGACTAATCAAACCAAATGTCAGAAGTACAATGCTATAGAATTGTGAAGCACTCTGATACCCAGTTGGGTCATGTTCGCACTATATAAAACACTGAATGAATAAATAAATAACACACCTGAGTGCGGGGAGACCCCCCCACACCTTGTGCCTGCTGTGAAGGAGGTGTGTGAGGGCTGTAAAATTACCTTCAAGCCCTGCAAGGCCAGTGCATTCGATGCTGCCTGCGTGGTGGCCATATTCAAGCAGAAAACTATCAGAACATCACAGGCATATACACCCAATACCGTGAAAGTCCGAAAGCCCGTAGGCTGATTTGGAAATCATTGGGCGCTTTGCTAATGGTATCTTGAGGAAAATAGTCAAGTCAAGTATGGCGCGATCAAACTACTTTTCAAAAATAACATGCTCACACTAGGGAAAGACTTCTCAGGCTCTGATTGTGACCTGGGATTTCCTGCAACAGAGAGCAACCGTATCTAGCTTCTTCTCGGACTAATAGTCCCCTTTCCCGGCATTCAGAAAAAAAATGTAATCTTAGCATTTTTAGGTGCAGCACCTAAGGAGCTTATTAACGGCACAGTAATAACTCTCCGTACCAAGCATTCTATTTTCATGAATCATATCCACCACATTTGATTGAAATTCAAAGGGTAGGCCTCAGTAACGTGTCAATCTTGGTAACCCGGCAAAATGCAGTAGGATATTTCTTTTTTGACTGATGGTGTGGGACACTGCTGGAAGTAATTTCCAAAGTCAGTGGGTCCGTAAAATGCAAGACCAGTTGGCTTTGCCAGTGTTTGTTTTTTGTTGTGTGCTAGAAAACAAATCTTACCCCTTCTTCTCTTTTATGGATATTGGCCAAGAAGGGTGTGGTACACGGACCTACTCCACCTCTCCTCTCACCCGCCGCTCCGTCTGCCTCTCAGGGTAGATCTCCTCTCTCAGATGGAGGAGCAGGTTCTACACTCCCACCTCCAGACATTACACCTTCATGCCTGGAGATTGAACGGGGCAACCTGATTTCCTTTTCTCTCCCTCACAATGTGGTGGATGTCATTCTTTCGGCCAGGCGTGACTCCACCAAATCCATCTATTCGTATAGATGGTCAAAATCTGTTGTTTGGTGTAGGGAGAAGGCTATTGACCCTTTGAGGGCTCATCTGTCCAATATTTTGCAGTTTGCTCTTTCTTTGGCGCGCAGCAAGGATTTGCTGTTGCCATAGTCAAAGGTTACCTTTCGGCGTTGTCGGCATTTCTCTATTTGCCGGATCAGCCGTCTCTTTTTAAATCTCCAGTGGTTTTGAGGTTTCTGAAGGGCCTCGCTAATAAGTTCCCTCCTTCTCCATTTATCGTGCCTCAATGGGACTTAAATCTTGTCTTAACATTCTTGATGGGTTCTCCCTTCGAACCCTTACACAAGTGTCCTGTGAGGCTTTTGTCTTTCAAGACGGTCTTCTTAGTTGCGATCACCTCGGCAAGGAGGGTGAGTGAGCTTCAAGCTCTTAATTCTAAGCCCCCATTCCAGACCATTCATGCTGATCGAATGGTTCTTAGGACCAGGGCGGCTTTTCTGCCTAAGGTGGTAACTCCCTTCCATCTAGGACAGTCCATTACCCTTCCTACCTTCTATCCTCCCCCTCACCCTTCCAAGGAGGAAGAGAGACTGCACCGTCTGGACCCTAAGAGGGTGGTGTCTTTTTATCTGGACAGAACAAAAGACTTTCGGATGGACGACCAGCTGTTTGTTGGTTTTGCTGGCTGTCGGAAGGGTAGAGCGGTCCACAAGCGCACACTTTCCAGGTGAATAATTCTGTGCATCAAGATCGGCTACTCTCTGGCGGGTAAGGACCCTCCTGAGGGTATAAGAGCTCACTCTACCAGGGCAAAGTCTGCTACTTCTGCATTGTCTAGAGGTGTACCTGTTGAGGACATTTGCAGAGCCGCGACTTGGGCCTCCCTCCACACTTTCGCGAAGCATTACTGCTTAGATTCTGAAGTGAGGAGGGACGGCCACTTCGCGCGCTCTGTCCTCTAAGATTTCTTGGTGTAGCAGGGTGGACACCCTCCTCCGGGAGTGGGGACTGCTGTGGGACTCTATTCACAAGGTGAGGAATCCACTGGCAGATGTATCTATCAGAAGAACACGTTACTTACCTTCGGTAACGCTTTTTCTGGTAGATACAGTATCTGCCTGTGGATTCCTCACTGACCCACCCGCCTCCCCGTTGTCCACTCTGCTATACCTGGGTTTATGCATTCTTATGTATATTTATGTTTATTTTTGTATATATATTGTTTTTTTTATACCTTTGCTACCCACTATGTGTGCAGTTCTGATTTGTATGTACTATGTACATTGTATATATGTATTTTTGCTGTCATTGGTCCGTCCGGGTGCCTCGAAGGCACGGAAAAAAGGGCGGAACTGATGTAATCACGCCGACGTAGGCCTAATAAGGAGTCGGTGGCATCAGACGAAGTCGCGCGCGATGCCGCGTTCCTATGACGTCGTCCACGCCGGTGTGCTAAGAAGAATTTTCCGAACGTTGCTGACGCAAGGGGGGTATTCACAAGGTGAGGAACCACAGGCAGATTCTGTACCTACCAGAAAAAGCGTTACCGAAGGTAAGTAACTTGTTCGTTTGGGTTTTTTGCTATGGCTGCTGCGATGCAAATTGCATGAAGTCTTTGGTTTTCTTCCAAAACTCTTCCCGTTGTTGTGCTGTTACAACACAGATCTAAATGGGCCAACGGACATGAAATGTTTATCGGACTCCCGTGACAATATGTACTAGCTCTCTGAGACGAAGTGCAGGCCATTTTTTGGTATATACACGTGATTTTATGGCATTTGGTTTTGGCTTAATCTCCGTAATGTGGGGGGTTGTATTTGGGTCACCTAAGGGGAGAGGAGCAGGCCCTGCTGCAGCGCGAGGGAATCCCGGCATGTGGGATTCCCCCCTGAGATCCTTATTGAAGCTGGAGCCAACCCGCATATGCTGCCGGCAGGTGCCCACCCCACAATCATATTTGCTGAAAGAGGGGGTGCCCACCCCGCATTGCCGCTGTTTCCACGTATTAGTACTTTTTAACAAAAACAAAGCGGGAGCCCACCCCGCCGGTTCTGGCCCCCGTGTGAGGCTGCCGTCGAGAACACAGTGGATCTACAAGAGTGGCCGCCGCGTCAACCCGGAAGCCAGGCAGAGCGGCCTGGTTGTGGGCGGGGTGCTCCGCAAGAAGCCGGCAGCAGTGCTACTGTGGAAAAAGGAGAAAGGAAGCGGTCGGGAGCCTACCCCGCGCTCCTTGGACCAAAAGAAGAGAGAGACCACCCGACCAGGTGAGGAGGGGGCCAGGGGTAGGAGAGAGACGAGGCAAGTTGTCGGTGCCTGCCCCCACCCACCGGGACCCAGAGAAATCTGCCAGTGCGCCACCAGTGAGTGAGGGGGGGCTGAATGCACCGCTGTGTTGGTGCCGCTCAATGCACATTGTAGGTGCTTGTGGCATTTTCTCAGCTGCGCGCTTAAGCGGGCAACTGCAACGTTTTGGGCCCTTCTCCAGGTTAATCTCCAACGAGAGGCCCGTGCTCTACCCCGTGTTGGCAAGATTTTGTTTCAGTTGCCCCGCGTGACAGTGGGCAACTGTAACATTTGGGGCAGAGTTTATTTTCAGAGTCCCAGGATGGGACTCTCATGTGCACAGTGCCCGTCCTCATTGTTTTGGGCGCCAGAGGCACAGTGAGTGCCAGGACTGCCGGTGCATTCTCACAGCTGCCCTGCGAAGCGCAGGCAGCTGCAACGTTTGGGTCCATTTCTTTTGTTAGACTCCCAGTGGGGGACAGAGGGAGCCAGTGCCCATCTTTTTGGATTTCACAGCTGCCCAGCAAGTAGAGGGCAGCTGCCATGTTTAGGCCAGCATTCCTTTGAAGGCATCTCTGAATGAGGTAGGAGTGAGATGCACTCCTCTGCCCAGCGCAATTGCTCACTGTGAATTACTGGTTGTTTCATTACTTGTGTTTTACTTACCTGATGGTTATGACCAGGGCCTGATTGGCCTAGTCCTGTATATAATCCCCTGTGAATATTGCCTTTTGCCAGTTGGCACAGTGTATATAATGTGATTATGTTTCGAATGTGTTTATGACAATACAAAGGCTAT
This sequence comes from Lissotriton helveticus, assembly GCF_964261635.1. Classification (NCBI taxonomy): domain Eukaryota; kingdom Metazoa; phylum Chordata; class Amphibia; order Caudata; family Salamandridae; genus Lissotriton; species Lissotriton helveticus. The sequence goes on from NC_136057.1 coordinate 126,420,261, forward strand.
TTTTTATATAACCTTGTGTGGAGTTCCTTTTGTGGTGTGCCTAGGGTGTTGCTGCTGTGTGTGTGTGTGTGTTGCGCAAACGCTTTACACATTGCCTCTGGGATAAGCCTGACTGCTTGTGCCAAGCTACCAAGGGGGTGAGCAGGGTTTATCTTTGGCGTGTAACTCCCTTGCCCTGACTAGAGTGATGGTCTCTGCCTGGCTTTGGCGCAAGCTTTAGCCAACCAGAGATCCCATTTCTAACATTGGTGGTCAGGGATGAGGATAGGACTTGCGTTTGTGCAGTACCACAGCGACAACTGGTTGCACAACAACCCCTGCATTTAGATAATCACATGTTTGGGGATTATTGTTTCTGAGTTTTATTTGATTTCTTCTCCTAAAAGTGTCATTTTTGAATTACGGACTCCTGTTGCAGCTCTTGCACCTAGGTCTCCTGTGTTGCACGTGTCTCTGAGCGTCCTGCCAAAATGGAGTCTGCCTTTAATTTCTATGGTCTGTTTAGATACAGTATGTGGGGTTGGTGGAGTTCTGTGAGGAGAGAGACATAGCAGTGAGTGGGTCAGACACCACGTCAAAATTCGGGAAAACCTCATCCAATGGCAAAAGGATGGATGGGAACGTGAGCACAATAAGGAGATGAGGCCCTGACAGCAAGCCAAGAGGATGGTGGGTCTGAGGGGGGCCCTGTGGAGTCTGAAGGGGAGGAAGAAAATAACAGGACAGGGACGCTAGTAGATAGTGAGGACCCCATAGATAGGGAGTCTCTATCTGGGTCCAGTGTCGGGGCAGTGCCCCATCTCTTTCCCTATCCCCAGAGGTGTAGGTAGATAGGAGGAAGAAAGGGAGCATCAGCTGGCTTTGGAGAAGCTCAGGTTAGAGCATGCCAAGGAGATAGCGCAGCAGAGGGTGGAGGAGAAAATGCTAGAGACCGAAAGGGTCTTAGCGTAGGAGAAAATGGCACAGGCTGAGAGAGCTTTGCCAGGGAGAAATTATCTCTGGAGGGTAGATTATCCCCTGAGTGCAGTTGTGGTTTTCTGGATTCACCAGTGAGGGTGGGGTCCAGTGGTGGCAGAAATATGGAGTCCAGTGCAGGAAGTCCCATTCCCAGTTCCCAAAGTATGGAACCTTGTTCCCAAGAAGAGGAGTACAGGTTGAAGTTCAGTGGCAGTAAGAAACTGTCTCACCAGTCTTGGGGGGAGTTTGCAGATGAATGTTATGTTGCACTGGTTAATTGGGTGACGGTTAACCCGAAATATGATTTTGAGGGACTGATCAATATGGTTATCAAAGAGCACATGCTCAGTCGTTGTTTGCCGGGTTGTGCAACACCTGTTGGAGTGTGAGTCCTTTAATCCTCGGGAACTTGCACAGGAGGCAGACTTCTGGGAGAGTGCCTGAAGTTCTGCCAAGGCATTGGAGAGTGATTCCAAAAGTATTGGCTTGGGTATCTTCCCATCCTGTGTGGGGGAAGAGGTTCTGAGTAGCCCAGTTAGGTTGTGGAGGGAAGGCACAGCCCTATTCAGGTCCCAGGTGCAACTCCTCCCTCCCATCTGCATGCAGATCTCTCTATTCATTACTGGGCTGACTCACCCTGTCTCCTGGGGCCACCCACACCATCCAGCCCCTGTCACTCACAAGCCAGACATGCATTTCACCTCAGGCAGGCAGACACAAAGCAATGCCAACTTCTAAAAGTGGTATTTCTCCACCAGTCACCATAAATCTGTGCACACCATTGCTGAGTTTCCATAGTGCTGCTGATATGGGACTGATATCAGTGAACAACACTATGAATGCTCATCATGAAATTGTAAGTCAATTTCCTTCATTATTTCATGGGTCGGAAAAAGTCAAACAATGAAAGTAAGGTTACACATAAATGAGAATTTTCATCAAAGACACAGACGAGTTGTGTTTCACTTGCAAGAAGGTGTTGAAAAGGAACTTCATTTTTTACTTATACATGGCATCATTGAACGCTCCATTGGTCCGACATCATGGCTTCCTCCCATTGTAACAGTGCCTAAAAGAGACAGGGAAGGAGCTGTACGCATAAGTGTTGACATGCGTCAGGCCAACTAGACAACTGAGCGAGAGAAACCTCACAGTCCGCACATTGCTGATATAATGACTCAATTAAATGGCGCAAAGTTCTTCTCTCGACTCAACCTAAATAAAGGATCTTACCAATAGGAACTTGAAGAACAATCCAGATACGTTGCAACCTTTTCTACGCATATTGGTTTGTTTTGCTACAAGTGATTGAATTTTGGTATATCCTCTGCTGCAGAACTTTTCCAAGACGTCATTTGACTTATCATATAGCTTTAGTAAATGCATTTAACTATAGTGATATATTGGTATTGTGGGGCTGCAGAGAAAGAACATTACAAAGCTCTCATGCAAGTATGTCATTTGCTGAATGATGCAGCCTTAACTTTGAATGCTGACAAATGTGAATTCCACAAGAAAAACTTGACATTCTTCAGCCATGTCTTTGGTGATGGGGGTATGAAACCTGATCCAGCTAGAGTACAAGCATTGTCTACTGCAAATCCACCACAAGGCATTTCTATCTCACGATCATTTCTTGGAACAGTCAATTACTGTTCTAAATACATACAAGACTTTGCTATGGTCATTGCACCAGAACTAACCAAAAAGAATGTGTCTCTTCAATGGGCACGTGAGTGTGAGAAGGACGTCCAAAAAATCAAGCAAGCCATTAAGAACACCATTGAAATGCCCTACTTTGATACCAAACTCCATACAGAGGTTGCAGTTGATGCTAGCCCTGTAGGGTTAGGCGCAGTCTTTGCACAGCACAACGGACCGCCAAATGTCCGGAGACATATCGTGGTAAGAGCCTGTCACAAACTGAACGTGCTTACTCGCACCCTGAAAAAGAATGTTTGGCAGTGGTTCGGGCTTGTGAATAATTTCCATGTAAAGCCCTTCACATTAGTGGCTGATCACCAAGCATTATTGATGGTATTTGGCAATCCCACAGCAAAAATGCCTCCTAGAATTGAGCGTTGGGGTTTGAGGTGACAAGAATTACAACTAAACGATTCTTCATCGTCCAGGGAAAGATCAGAAACCGGCTGATTATACCCTGGTACCCCATCTAAGACAGTGGAGGATTACATCAAATTTATTGTGAAATCGCGGACACCAACTACCATGTCTTTAGAGCAAATTGTCACTGCCACAAGCCAAGGTAGTGGCATGTCAAGATTAAAAGTTGTGGAACCAGTATTCTAGACCTCTCACTAATGACAGCGAGTATATGAAGTTCAGAAATGTAAGAAATGAACTTTCAGTAACGCAGGAAGGCCTCATTTTGCAAGGTACACAATTTGTTATTCACCAAAGTCTCTGACAACAAGTAGTCGAATTTGCCCAAGAAGGAGATCGAAGAATAGTTGCCTCTGAGAGAGCTCTCCGTGATCGAGTCTGGTTTCTGTATCTTGACAAAAGGGTCAAAAAAGAATTGAAGACTTGTCACATATGCAACTATCTTTCATCTCAAGTTAGTCAGCAACCTTTGATTATGTCAGAATTGCCACATCATGCTTGGGGGAGAATTGCTATTGATTTTTTATGGCCCTCTGGATAATGGACATTATCTTCTAGTTATTGTTGATCAGTACTCCCATTTTTCATTGGTTGAAGACCTTTCATCCACTACATATGAGCAGAGTTATTCAAAAACTAGATGGCATCTTTGCGACATGACTTGTACCTGCAATCTTAAAATCTGACAACGACCCACCTTTTAATAGTCAAGAATTCAAAAGCGTTCTAAATCACCTCAATATAAAGCATCAAAACACTCCCCTTTGCCCCCAGGCCAATGGTCTGGTAGACGCCTCATGAGTACTCTAAAGAAAGCTGTTCAGCATTCTGCAATGGGAAAGCTCAACCTCGAAGATGTTTTGAACACTATTCTTTGAGGTTAGCATTTGACCCCTTCACTCAACCACAGAGGAAACCCCTGCAACTATCATGTTGGGAAGAGCCATGACAACCAAGCTTTCCCAATGGGAGGGGCTGGGTGTGACAGGGGACACATCTGCATTCATCTGCATGCTGATAGTATTCTTGGCTGGTAGAGAGGTGATTCACACTTACATTTGAATTTGTTGTGTCCTGCCCTCACTCAAAGGGCTGATTTACCCCCTAGTGATCGTCTGGAGCCAGGAATGGGCTGCAAGGGACTGTTGCACACTTCTGAGGGTTCATTTGAAGTCACCCGTTCATCAAAGACATGTTTGAGTATATGTAAGGGAGCTCTGATCCCATGTTTTTAGACGCTGCTTGGGACTTGTAGCCAGACACTGGTGGCTCTACAATCTGCTCATTGCCATGAGGACTGCTGTGCTGCCAGGAGCAACAACCATTTCGACTAACTGCCTTGTTGTGTTGACCTGCTGCAGCTGGGCTGCAAGAGGGACTACCAATTTGCAACCTAACTGTATGTTGCCTGGCACCTCCTTTTGTGCCCCGAAGTGCTCTCCAATGGCTTGTTTGCTTGCCCCCTGTTCTCTCGAGATCTCAGGGCCATCAAATACCTTGTTGCCTCTTTTCTCCAAGACTTCTGCTGGGTGAGCCCATTTTACAAGGACTAGCATGTCGCCATTGCTCCCTTCTGCACCAAGGTAAAACTTTGTGCATTACAGGACAGTGCACCATGGGACTACACTCCCCTGGCGCTCTGACCAGGGGAGTGCCTTTGTGCATTCGAGGGAGGTGTTCCACGTTTTACAAACCAGCATGTGGTGAGCGTATTTTCTCTAGCGTGAACAGCGTTGTTTCGCCTGGAGGCATTACCAGAGAAACAAACACGTCCTTGACCCAGGTGCTCACTGCAGCTGAATTGTATTGTGAACCTCACCCCCGGAGTCTGGCAAGATATCGCCACCATCAGATGCCCCCAAGAATAAACTAGTTTGGCCCCTCTGGTCGTGAGACTCGAGGAACAGCCCCCTGAAGACTTGTACTGCTCTAAGATGGTACAGTGCAGCGTCTAAGGCTGCAGAGCTACAGGAGCTGCACAAGGCCTTCAAGGCAGGACTTTCGATGACACGTTGTTCTGTAACATGTGGCGAGCCAGCATTTTGAGGCTCATTCCAGCCAGCCTCGCCCTCTGGTTTTAACGCGTATACTGCACGAAGCTCTCAACGTCGGGTCCCACTCCTGAGACATGACAACATTGTTAGCAAGTTACAGATGCCCTGAGGACAGTGACCCTGCACCCACAAAGGTACTGTGAGGCGGGTTGGGTCCAGAAGAGTGGTAAAGCCGCCCTGCTCCCCTTCACAAGTGGCTTGGTTTCCCTTGGGCAAAGAGACGCGATTCAAGCGGCTCCAGCAGGCTCCACACTCGCAAGAGCGTGAGGAGCATTTCTTGTTCAGCATTGTCTCTGCTCCAGAGATGACCTCAAGAATGGCGCAGGGCTGTCCATAGAGGAGAACTGCTGGAAGACTCAAGCTCAATTACTGTTTAGCGTTTAGTAGGTGCTCCTGCGCCGTACGTTTGGTTTCTAAATGCTAGCACTTCAACCACGTTCACTACAGTTACCATATGAAGTGTAATCGGAGTGCAGGTGCGCAGTGACCTATGTTTTCATAGTAGTTTAGAATTTATTTTTATATAATCCTTCATGGATTCTCTTTTGTGGTTTACTCACTGTGTTGCTGCGCGAGTGTGTTGCACAAATGCTCTGCACATTGCCTCTTTAAACTAGCCTGACTGCACCAGACTACCAGAGGGTGAGCGCAGATTATCTCGGGTGTGTGTCTGGCTTACCCTGACTAGAGTGGTGGATTCTGCCTGGCTTTGGTGCCTACCCTAGCCAACCAGAAAGCCCATGTCCAACAGTGGTTCTTGTGAATTGTTGGAGTTGGCCCTCTTGGCAGGGTCATCCCTAAACTTTTTGCCTTCCTCCAATACTCTCTCTAACCTGTTTTTGTTGGTTTAATGACTCTGGGCACTTTTCCACTGCTGACCAGTGCTAAAGTGCATATGCTCTCCCTGTGCAAAATGTATATGTGATTGATTTCCATAATTGGTTCATTGGATTTACTGTCAGTCCCCAGTAAAGTGCACCAGGAGTGCCGGGGCTTGTAAATGCCAATACTGCTAGTGGGCCTGCAGCACTGGTTGCGCCACCCACAGAAGTAGCCTTTTAAAATGTGTCTAGGGTCTGCCACTGCAGAACCTGCGTGCAGTCTGGTACTGTCATGCTGGCTGGGCAAGTGCACACACTTGCCAGCCCCCAAACCTTCCCTTAACTTCATATTAGTCTCCCCTATGGTAGACCCAAGGGCAGGGTGCATTGTAAGTGTAAGGTAGGACATGCTCTGGTGTGTGTGGCATGTCCTAATAGTGAATTACAGCCAAATTTGTTTTTCACTATTGTAAGGCTACCTGTTCTCTTAGGCCAGATGGACTGCTGGAATTATTACACTCTATAATCCCAGCAGGCTCAGGGAACATGGTAGAAAATAAAGTTTATTATGCCTGAACTCAGAATAATAAAATACTTCTTTTAGTAAAGTTTATTTTAATATCCTGTGTTTGCAAATGCTACTTTTAGAAAGTTAGCATTTGCTTGCCTAACCATTTCAGCCCGCCTCTGCTTGGATGTGTATCTGACTGTCTGGGTTATGTGAGTGACAGGGCTGGGGGATGACAGGTGGTGAATGCAAGGATTATACCTTAGTGGGAAGTGGGAGTGCCCCTTGACTCTGAATAGGGCTGTGCTCTGCCACCACAATGCTGGCTCCGCCCCCTGGGGAGCGACTGATGACTCAGCCGGCACCTGGCCCAGGAAGGGCGAAGCACCGTCATCAAGGTACTCCTGGCTGCCCCTGTCCACACAATGCTGGCTCCACCTCCTGTGGAGCGTCTGATGTGCCTGCCCCTCACACTGAAAGCAGAAACCAGAGTACACCCAACAAGTGCTCAGAGACTGAAAGAAGTTATGCAGAGGCCCCCCTGGCCCGTAAGAACAAAGAAAACTCTGTATAAAAGTAGGAGCCCTGCTCCTTGTCAATCAGAATCCTGGTTCCCACAAAGAACCTCTGCCCAACTAGAAGGAGAAGAAGACACTGGAAGGACTGGCCTGCTGCTTGCCTTGCTGAGGAAGGAGAGGAAAAGACTTGCTAAAAAGACTTTACAGACTTGTGCTAGAAACTTTCTCCAAGGGCTTGATTGAGCTTGCCCCCAGAACGGAACCCCAGGACCAGTGGGTTCCTTGTGTCTTCGCTCGTCTTCACTTTCGAGTAGTGTGTGCCTCCCGCCGGAGCTGAGTCTGCGCCCTCATCGCCCCCTCCAAGGGCTGTGGCAATCGGGAGCTCTCCTGCCCTTCACCCGTGAGAGCCTCGCTCTAATTAGAGTCGCTCTCTGCCCCCGGATCAGGCTGCCTGCTCCTCTGCCCCCGCCTGCCACTGGAGCGCGCTGAAGCGCTCATTCGCCCCTCCCGCCGGAATTCCTCGGTGGCCAGTGATCCCCACCGAGACAGCCGCCCATACGAGAGCGTACCTTGCTGTCCTGCTTCACCCCCTGAGACCCTTCACAGGCCGCGCCGCCCCCTTTGGGAGACCTCAGGACCGTCCGTACTGCCGGTCATGGGCCGTGCCTACCTGTGGGCACAAACACGCTGAAACAAAAGATCTGAAGTACAGCCAGAACCGAGTCGCACTGTCCATGGACGACTCGCCCCCAACAAAAAAACTGCAATCTGAAAGTACGGCGCTAGCACCACAGGCTCGGGGCCCGCAACGTTTTATTTCCCGTCATCAAGCTGAGCGCGTCGGATTGCCTGAGGAGGAAGCCTACGCTCCCACGAGAGTGCTTACTGGTGAGTGGGGGTCGAGCGCTTTACCTCCGTCCCCCAACTTGTGCCCCTAGCCCTCTGACAGGTGCCCAGGACGCTGAAATCCCCCCCGCAGTACAAGCCGCACAAGCTGGGTACGGCTCGTATCATTGTGTTGCATATGGTTGAAGCTGTACGTTGCGTACCCCGTCTCACGCGAGATGCGTGAGTGTTGGTAGGGTCCCGGTTTACGCTTCTCACGTGAGATGCGTGAGACTTAGTAGGGTGCCGTGAATTCTCACGTTTGAGGTGCCCGGAAGCGCTACAAAGTGCCCAGAAGGCCTAAGACTGGCCTGAAGTCCTAGAAACTGCCCCAGAAGTATTTTTAACGGACTGCCAACCTTGCCAAGAAAAAACTGCGGCATTATCCTTTCTGATCAAGCAATCAGAGACTAAAAGAACTATTCTAAAGTATAGTGGAACAAGGGGAACCATTGTTTTTGAACCAGAACTAAGAAGTGAAGCTTGCCTATTTACAACCTGTGGCCCAATGCCTAAAATCGTTATATTTGGTCTTGTGATAGGTCTTGTCTGCACATTAATATATATTTTTACATAAAGGAACGTATTTTTATATATTCACAGCCTGGTGTCCATTTGTGGGGGGATTGGTACATTTTACTGTGTGTGTTATTACAAATGCTCAACTCAGTTACGCCTGAAGAATAGCCTTGGCTGCTCACGCCACGCACCTAGAGGGTGAGCAAGGGTAATTCTAAGGGGTCATCCTTCGCCCTGACTTAGAGGAGAGGGTCCCAGCTTGTCACAAGTGAATACTTGCGCCAACCAGAGACCCCCAATTCTAACATGAATCACTTGATGTCCCAGCATGCTCCTGCTGCAGGACCAAGTCAACGCACTTTATGTAGGAGGACTAGCCACCATTTGTGTCTCAAAGGGAAGTGTGACTATTCTTCTTAGAACATACATTTTTCTCTGAATTGTAACTGTTCACTTACTGTTCACAAAGTATTCAATGCAGCTTTTTCAAGAAATATTTTCTTCATGTAATTTTCAATGTTTTTTCTATTTTGCAGAACAACAATCACATCTAGAAAGTATGAATGCGAAAGAAAGCCATAAAGGTTCCGGAGGCAAGATGAATTTTACTCAAAATATCTACTTAAGAAAACGGCACAGAATGCACATGAGGGAGAGACGCTTTGCTTGTAATGTGTGTGAGAAAGGATTTATCAATGAGACACTTCTTGTGAGGCACAAAAAAGGACACACCAGCGTCAGACCATATCAATGCGAAACATGTAAAAAGTGTTTCACTCAAAAGGCAACTTTTTTACAGCATCAAAAAACACACACTGGAGAGCGGCCGTATCACTGCACAGTGTGTTCCAAGCGGTTTGCTAATAAGAAAGGCCGTGTACGGCATCAACGCGTACACACAGGAGAGAGGCCTCATCAAAGCGTAAACACAGGAGAGAGGCCCCATCAAAGCATACACACAGGAGAGAGGCCTCATCAAAGCGTACACACAGGAGAGAGACCTCATCAAAGCATACACACAGGAGAGAGGCCTCATCAAAGCATACACACAGGAGAGAGGCCTCATCAAAGCGTACACACAGGAGAGAGGCCCCATCAAAGCATACACACAGGAGAGAGGCCTCATCAAAGCGTACACAAGGGAGAGAGGCCTCATCAAAGTATACACACAGGAGAGAGGCCCCATCAAAGCGTACACACAGGAGAGAGGCCTCATCAAAGCGTACACACAGGAGAGAGACCTCATCAAAGCGTACACACAGGAGAGAGGCCTCATCAAAGCGTACACAAGGGAGAGAGGCCTCATCAAAGTGTACACACAGAAGAGAGGCCTTATCACTGTACTGTCTGTGCCAAGAGCTTCACTCGAAAGAAAATCCTTCTTCAGCATCAACGCATACACACAGGAGAAAAGCCTTATTGCTGCACCATGTGTGAGAAGAGCTTCAATAAAAAGGCAAATCTACTAAGGCACCAACTAATACACACCGGAAAGAGACCTTATCACTGCAATGTGTGTTCAAAGCGTTTTTCTTGTAAGGCAACCCTTGTTCGGCATCAAAGTGTACACACAGGAGAGAGGCCTCATCACTGCACTGTGTGTTCCAAAACCTTTTCCCGGAAGGCACACCTTATACTGCATCAAACAACTCACACAGGAGATAGACCTTATCACTGCACTGTGTGTTCAAAGCGCTTTTCCCAGAACGGAGACCTTGTACGGCATCAAAGCGTACACACAGGAGAGAGACTTCATCTTTGCACTGTGTGTTCAAAGCGCTTTTCTCGTAAAGCAACACTTGTACAGCATCAAAGTGTACATACATGAGAGAAACCTTTTCACTGCACTGTGTGCGAGAAGAGCTTAAATCAAAAGTCAAGTCTCGCGACACCAAACACACTGGAGAGAAACCTTATCACTGCAAAGTGTTTTCCAAGCGCTATTCTCAGAAAGAAAGGCCATGTACGGCATCAAAGTGCACATACAGGAAAGAGGCCTTTTCACTGCACTGTGTGTGAGAAGAGCTTAACTCAAAAGGCACATCTTCAACAGCCCCAAATAATACACACTAAACTGAACCCTATCACTGCACAGTTTATCCCAGGAACTTCACTCAAAACGAAAGTTTCTACAACACCAATTAATAAAAATAAGATAGATCCATTTTCACTGTAACAATCTTTTGTCCTGCTTACCACAAAAGTAAGTTTTACTGGAATGTTGTAACTTAGCAAGGGCTTATAGTCAAAAATGCCTAATGGCCAGTGTTCCCTGTAGGGTACGTGCATTTAGTGTAATAACCCTGAGTGCGCAAACTCCGTTTCGAAGCGCATACACTTCACACATCACTGAGGCACCATTTGCAGCTCTTGCTTTTAAAAAGCAAGCAGCGTGGAAAAAAAGATCTCTTGCGTGAAGGAGCACAGAGAGCAGATCTTGGGCCTAGCAACATACCACTGTTGAAGAGGGGAGAACGTTGCAGCATGCCTCTTAAACTGCAGTGTATCGGATTTCCGAGGGTCACAAGTTGTGCAGCATGTTTCTTCTTCGCATGCTGTTTGCTGCACTAGTTTCGGAGAGAGGCTGCAGGGCTTTACAGGCAGCTGTGGCTCTCTGGGTGTGTTCGCGCCTCGCAGATGAATTTATTTTAAAAGGCCATGCACTAATTAGCATTGTTCGGTATTTAAGGGCATGAGGTACGGCATACTGATGTTTAAGTCGCAGCTAAAGGTGTGTTCAAAAGGCTCAGTGCATAATGGTTTGTCTGTACTAAACTTATTTAGAGAAGTCATTTCTGACCCTGCCGCAAGCATGCTAAGGCATATGTGCCCCCAGTGAGGCAGCATCATTAAGATGTGTCATTTCCCTGGCCTAGACCTTGGCTCTGTAATTGCAGCTCTGGTCACCTGTGAAGCGTGATTGCAAGCAGCCATACAAGAATGTAAGGAGATATGATCGGTAACCAATCACATCCTTGTGTTACTTCTTTATAAATCTGCTGAGTCTTTCTCACTGCTAGTTGATTCTATTGTACCAACCAAATATAGGATTAATTTACCACCTCTCTCACACCATTACATGAGGGCACAGCCGCAACACTCTCACACCGTCTTACAAAACACACACTAAACTATTACTTACACGTCACAACAACTTTTAGCTCACAGCTAGGGCTCTCAGCACAGCCCCCTATTCAGAGATGCCAAAGTCCCAACAAACCGAAGCCCGTAGCCCCTCTGCAGCGCACAGAGGTACTCGCCTCTCAGAACGGACTGGCTTTCGTCTTCAGCCCTGGTCCTGCTCGCTCTTTGTGGTGCGTGATTACCGTTGGAGCTGCAGAAAGAAACAATTGGCTCTTTTAACTTCCCATCATACCTTTTACTACATATGTTAAAGAGTTAGTAGTTGAATTGTGTTTATTGCAGATGTATGTAGACATCTTTTCCTAAATGAATCCTGCTGTATCTTGCATTGCAATGGGTTCAAGTCAGCATTCTGTGCATTTAAGATCCCCTCCTATAGGGCTCACATTTATTTTTTGGTCACTCTGTAAGCTCTACAGCGCTCAGGCTTCGGTAGTGAAGAGTGCTGCCGCAACCAACTGCAAAGCAGCTAACCCACTGAGCAGCCCCTTATCTATGAGTGCCGCCAGGTATAACTTGATTTACCTCTTGTAAGGAGTAAGTACTGTGTCCAGACTGATTTTTTACTTTCTTTTTTTCATCCCAGCCCTTTTTTGCTTACCTCATTTGAAGAATGCAAAATACAAAAAGACTTAGGGGAGGATGTACTAGCATCAGGAATACCGATTTCCTATTTGCCATTCTCTATGAGTCGCAATTTTGAAATCGGAATTCCTAATGTATGAAACTCTTTTGAGTTTCATTAGCGATTGCTAGCGAGTGACAAATAGACCTTCCTCATGCATATTAGTGAGGTAGGTCGCAATTTGAGACCCATTAGGAATCACAGCCATCACAGCGATGGCAGCCTGCTGAGGTAAGCAGACCACAATGTCTATGATTATTTTTTAATAAAGCAGTCTGTTTATTTTTTTTATGCAGCCCGTTTTCCTTAAAGGATAATGGGATGCATTTAAAAAGAAAAAAAATAAGCTTTTTCGTTTAATTTTTTAAGAGTAGACAGTGGGGTCCGAGGGACAGCCGTCTGCCCTTAAAAATATTTGTTTTCCATTCTTCAAAGGACCCCTACCTATTTGCAAATGGCTTACCACCTCCTGCAGGGAGTCAGTAAAACTTGACCTTAATTCGGTCGCAAAACTTTCATACAGCCGATTCAGATTCAGTAATTGGAAGAAATGCCGTAAACACGCCCCTTTTAAATACCAAATCGCAAACACCAATTGCAAGTAGGTAGCGTTTTACTGAATCACAATTTGTATTTGGTACATTTGTAAAAGCCTTTTTGCGGTTGGACGTTTCCGACTGCAAAAATGCTTTGTACAAGTGGCCCCTAATGATTTACTCCCCTAGCAGGAGAACTAGCCAATAGGGCACTAAACTAATGGTGCAGCGCCAGCTTTGCACGTGTGCAGCAACAGCGGTGGCATGAGCACCGGCACTTAGTTTTTAAAAAAAAACAAATTAATCACTGCAAGCATTCATTTATTTGTGCTCCTCATTTGCAGATATCTCTTTCAGTCTTAGGCTTGGAGATAATATTTTGTTTGAAGTCCATGTTCGTGTTTTCCCACCGGACGGCAAATCCTCCTGCTGTTCTTGGTCCATTCATCACACACTCCTGCTGGTGCGTGCTGACTCTTCATGCTTCCGTGCACTTTACCATTGGTGCAGCAGGTGCAGTGGCACGGGGCCCAGGGCTATGAGGGGCCCGTTGACCCTGTAAATTACTGTATATTAGCAGCCCAACAACAGTCAAATTGGTGATATCCTTTGCTTGCACCTGAGCTCATGGCATCCTGGTCTTTCCACAAACATGCATAAACCCGAGCTGGGGATCACTGCTAGCGCTGATGGAGGGCTGTACGCTTTGGAAGGAGAGTCGATCTCTCAGGACCATGCTCAGATAAAATGATCATTATTACGAGTCTCTGCACTGCCGACGCCTGAGCAGCAGGAACCCTTCATCTACCTCTTCTTGGTTCATGCGGGCTTCATTCTGCCTAAAATAAGGTTCCCGTATGTTTCATTTAACAACACAGTTTGCTTCCTTAATGCAGCGGCCAAGTTAGCTTTTAGTGGGATGAACAGCACATAGGATTATACCTGCAAGCGTTTTGGAAATACAAACAGACACATACACATCAACACTTTTAAGAATATCCACACCTTATGTCCATTATACTCCACTCCGCGGGTTGTATAGCATTCCGCATCATAGGGAGGGGACGCCTTCACAAAAGAAGGGTCGAGGACGTGTTGCATCTTAAAAGGCTTCAAGCCTGTGCTCTGCGTGCTGCAGATGTCCGCAGTGGATGCCTTAACCATCTGCGCTACCTTACATGCTTACTAAGACACAGGAAAAACTGTGTATGTATGTCAATTGTAACTGAGGATCAACAGACGTTTTGGTTTAGAGGATCGCCGAAACCTTTTTGTTTAGTAGCTACAAGCACTTTCTTTCTGTGGCACTTTGCATTTCATGTTCACTGTGCTGCAGGTCACCATTACCAACCCAACGAATACAAAATGCAATTGAGAATTGGTTGCAGGTTGCAGGTTGCAGGCTCCACTCATCCTCCACCGTTCCACAAGCAGGTAGTTTGGATCTTCCATTCATTTAAGGCAATTCCTGAAATATCAGAAATAGCTGTATAGTCCAGAAAAATGTTTCACACTCTCAGGGGATTCCTTTCTTTTCGTGTCCAACTCCTCTCTGCTGTTTTTTTTAAATTCTTTTTTATTAACATTTTAAAGATCACACATGCACATTTGACCACCTCGTAGTCCCACTTCATAACATAGTTCTTGTATGATACAGAAAGTAGTACAAAGCATTCAGTGGTAAGTGGCGCTCTTCAGTATACCTTTCTGCTGCTGACAGTCATTTGATAGACCTCTCCCCACACATCTGCCCCAGAGGACCTGTCGTCCGTACATTCTTCAACTGCATACATTCTTAGTCTTTTGCAGGGGTCTGGTGTTACCGCAGCCCCATTCCATAGCCCACCATGCTGCACCCTGCAATCCTCTTTTAGTATCCTGTGTCCAGCATCGCCCCTCTGCGTGCCCTTCCTCATCGGCATTTTGCAATTTTCCACTAAGTATGCCTTATAAAGGGCCCAGTAGTCCCTAGGGTAGTTCTGCACAGACTGAAGATCATTAGAAGTGTCCAACTACTCATTACAGTATGCCATGTCCAAGTGCCGATCCCCCAATTTTGGGGCAGGGCCCCTTGCTCAGAGCATCGCTACTCTGTGCTTAGCTAATAGTAGTCCAATAACTACTAGCTTCCTGACCGATTTTCCTAGGTCCTTATCGTATCACAATAAAGTTAGCATTGGTTCCATCTGTATAGTGAGGCTGTTCTAACCGTCAATGCCTGGAAAACTCCCTCCCAGAATTGAAATATCGCTGGACAGTACCAAGCAGCATGTATAAACCCTTCTTCCTGCTCACTGCATCGCAGGCAGTTTGCAGATTCCCGTAGGCCATATCGTACAATCTTTCCAGCGTATAATACACACGGTTTATGTACTAAAGTGTATCAACTGGTGTCCCCATTTACAGATCCTTCCTTAGTTCTAGCGCAGCAGGACTTCCCTACCATTTCTTCTATGGGCCGACCCAAGTCTCTCGGCTAGGCCGATCTTGCTTTAGTCACACGCTCGCAATTGCAGACGGCTCCAGCTGGGAACTGCGAAGCCCAGAAGGCAGTGGGCACACCGGAGGAAAGCTTGCCCCTCCCCCTAGCCACCGGGGGCTACATAGACCTCTCGCGTCTCCCGCTCTGCAGGAGACGCTCGCGACTGCAGAAGACTCCAGCTGGGAACTGCGAGGCCCAGAAGGCAGTGGGCGCACCGTAGGACTGCTTGCCCCTCCCCCTAGCCACCGGGGGCTACATAGACCTCTCGCGTCTCTCGCTCTGCGGGAGACGCTCGCGACTGCAGATGGCTCCAGCTGGGAACTGCGAGGCCCAGAAGGCAGTGGGCACACCGGAGGACAGCTTGCCCCTCCCCCTAGCCACCAGGGGCTACATAGACCTCTTGCGTCTCCCGCTCTGTAGGAGACGCTCGCGACTGCAGAAGACTCCAGCTGGGAACTGCGAGGCCCAGAAGGCAGTGGGCGCACTGTAGGACTGCTTGCCCCTCCCCCTAGCCACCGGGGGCTACATAGACCTCTCGCGTCTCTCGCTCTGCGGGAGACGCTCGCGACTGCAGAAGGCTCCAGCTGGGAACTGCGAGGCCCAGAAGGCAGTGGGCACGCCGGAGGACAGCTTGCCCCTCCCCCTAGCCACCAGGGGCTACATAGACCTCTCGCGTCTCCCGCTCCGCGGGAGACGCTCGTGACTGCAGAAGGCTCCAGCTGGGAACTGCGAGGCCCAGAAGGCAGTGGGCGCACCGTAGGACTGCTTGCCCCTCCCCCTAGCCACCGGGGGCTACATAGACCTCTCGCGTCTCTCGCTCTGCGGGAGACGCTCGCGACTGCAGATGGCTCCAGCTGGGAACTGCGAGGCCCAGAAGGCAGTGGGCACACCGGAGGACAGCTTGCCCCTCCCCCTAGCCACCAGGGGCTACATAGACCTCTTGCGTCTCCCGCTCTGTAGGAGACGCTCGCGACTGCAGAAGACTCCAGCTGGGAACTGCGAGGCCCAGAAGGCAGTGGGCGCACCGTAGGACTGCTTGCCCCTCCCCCTAGCCACCGGGGGCTACATAGACCTCTCGCGTCTCTCGCTCTGCGGGAGACGCTCGCAACTGCAGAAGGCTCCAGCTGGGAACTGCGAGGCCCAGAAGGCAGTGGGCACACCGGAGGACAGCTTGCCCCTCCCCCTAGCCACCAGGGGCTACATAGACCTCTCACGTCTCCTGCTCCGCGGGAGACGCTCGTGACTGCAGAAGGCTCCAGCTGGGAACTGCGAGGCCCAGAAGGCAGTGGGCGCACTGTAGGACTGCTTGCCCCTCCCCCTAGCCACCAGGGGCTACATAGACCTCTCGCGTCTCTCGCTCTGCGGGAGACGCTCGCGACTGCAGAAGGCTCCAGCTGGGAACTGCGAGGCCCAGAAGGCAGTGGGCACACCGGAGGACAGCTTGCCCCTCCCCCTAGCCACCGGGGGCTATATAGACCTCTCGCGGCTTCCGCTCGCGGGAAACGCTTGCGACTGCAGAAGGCTCCAGCTGGGAACTGCGAGGCCCAGAAAGCAGTGGGCACACCGGTGGACAGCTTGCCCCTCCCCCTAGCCATCAGAACGACATAAGTGTCTGGACCCTCCCGCTGCACGGGACGCGCGCGGGCGGGTGCCGGGCTAAGCCCGGGCAAAGGGCGGGCCGTCGGGGGCCAGAGGAGGCTGGGCTGGGCCACCCCCATTGTTATCGCCTCAAGAAGGTACAGTTGACATTGTACGAGTGCCTTAATAGCACGAGAACCTAAGTAATGGGGAAGAGAAAATGTATGGAGGGAGGGGGTGAGGGCCCAAGTGTACTGACAAAGAGGAAGAAGTCAAAAAAGTCTAAGAAAGTAACAACGCATGCAGGGGGGAACTGTGTTATGGACCGTATTGACGAGCTAATTGAGGAATGTGGAGCACTACTTACAACCAACCACCTCCCTAATCAGAAGCCAGAAAGTGGATGTAAGAGCCCCGTGCAAGTACTAAGGGGGGATTAAACAAGGCCCAGTAGTGGTCCCTGACATGTTCCTAGGGAGAAAACAAGGTGACAGAGTTCTAGATCAAGGGAATGCTGAGGGGGAAATGAGATCAGTAATTCTGGTATAGAACATAGAGCAATATGCCCCCTTGTGGTTGATCCAATTATTAATTTGTAAAAATAGCTTTTCAGCCCTAGCAAATACTGATAGCTGTAGTTCTACGATTGATGGTGAAGTGGCCCAACCCAGTACATGTGAGATTGTTGTTCCCCAAGGAGCTAGTGAATCAACACTGGGGGGACTTCTTGACTTTCTTGTTCCCACTAAGGAAGACAGCACTGCCCTGACCATTGTGGTCAAACAATTATGTAAACTGGTTGAGGGCATGCAGGTTAAGATCGAAAGCCTTACCGCTTCAGTAAATAAAACCATATTAGGCCGAGGTCCCTGTTCTACTTGCAGAGCAAATAAGAAAACAAATGGTATGCCTATAGATCAGGGCAATGTGGCAACTCAACGCATTGTGTCTCGTCCAAGCAGAGATAGTGTTTTGATCCAGGCTGGTGCTTTGTATAGCGAAGCGGCTAGGGCAATGAAAGGGTTGTCGCAAGTCCCTTACACTAATGTTGGCAAACAACCAATTGCAACATTAGGGGAAACACAGCTAAGGGAAAGAAGTGGTGACTCCAAACTGAGCGGTAGACATCGTGACCAAGCTAGCGTATCCAAACAAATTAACAATAAAATTCCTACAATGGACAGAGGTAAACAACAACACCATGCCGATATGAATGAAACACCGAAAGTTTATTTGGTGAATGTTCCAAAATTGGGCAGGGATCGAGAATCAAGTGAATCTCTAACTAATAAGGCTATTCATTGGATTAGGCACACCAGGGGTTGTCGATCAGTGATAAGAGATGATAATGTTAGGGCATAAAGGCTTTCTACCCAAGGGGGCAAAACCGACTGTATTGAACTAGTTTTTAAACAGGCAAATATGGCAGAGAATTTAATACTGTTGGAATTTAGAAGTTGCTCCCCAGATTATTCTGTCATACAAATGAGATCTTCTCCCCCCCAACATTGCCTGGCTGAAACAGGAAAGCGAGCACTCGAAAGTGAACAAGGCTGTTCGGGCTTAGAGTCTAATGATTGACTACCAGATAAAGGTGACCAATCAGGCCTCTCAGTCTCTATCGTAGCGGAAAGTCCGAGCCTGCATGTAGATCTTAATCCAGGCATTCTTTGCACACCAGTAACCTCGTGGATGTTGGAAGATCACGATAACCCCATGTCAAGTCGCGTCCTAGAAGGCCCAAATTTAAATATGAACCCTAACCTCCCTGATGGCCTTGAGAAATTTGGTTCAATCTTATCTTGGAACGTCGCAGGATTGAACACGAAGATTCAAACCCCGGAATGGGCCTCGTTTATTAATCTGTATAATATCTGTCTATTCCAAGAAACCTGGCTACTTGAAGCACAGTATTTCCCGTTTTTAAAAAAATGTTATCGTACCCGCGGAAAAGGGCGAAAGAGGGCGCCCTTCAGGGGGTTTAGGTATCTGGATTAGGCAGGACTTAGAAGTTAGTGGAAAGATGCTCCCCTCAAACCACAGGGATATAGAGATTGTTACCCTTAAGTATAGACAGGCTAAACCTGTAGATATCGACAATGTATATGCGAGGAGTACAGGGGGCAAAAAATCAGAGACTATTGCCGCCCTAGAAGAACTTATAGAAAGATACTCCACGCGATCATATATAATTGTAGCAGGCGATTTTAATACGACTTTTGAGCCATTGTAAAGTGCAACTGGAACCTCACAGATGAAGAAGATAAGCAGTGGGGAGTTCCTAAATTAGAATTGGAGCCTGTAAAGAGGTGGTCTGAGCTGACCATTCAGATTAATTAAATTTGCATGAATAAGGGGTTGAGTGCAACCAATGGCAGGACATCGCAGGATAAGCTGGGTGCTACTACTTTCAAGAGCGGCCTACAGGAAAGTAGAATTGACTACATTTTAGTGAGTCTTGGAATGTGGGAATACATAGAGGATATGATGGTTGTTGATCGGTTGGAGAGCGATCACAATCCTATATGTATGTTCCTGTCTTATTGGAAGGCCCATACGGCTGCCAGGGGATCGAATGAAGTGTCCCCCCTAAATATAGTTCTTGCGAATGATATGCGCCACATAAAATGGGCAAAATTGCTAGAATGTCAGGAGCATATAGATTTTATTTCAAGCAAGCTAGAGCAAGCAACAAGGGATTTGGGGGTACATGCCAGTAGTGGTGGTACAGACTTAGATTTAGAATCTGGTACTAGGACACACGAAACATTGTTTAGCCAATTAAAGGGTTTGTTTGTTAGACCATGCAAGGTGAATAAGGCACAAACTAACCGCTCTCCATGCTGGTATTCCAAAGAATGTAGGCAAGCACGTCATGATTTGGGTCAGGCTATAAAGTTTGGATCTAGTATCGCTGTACGCCTTGCAAGGGCAGCCTATAAAAGTGTAATATCCAAATCAAAGCGAGCCTGGGATGAGAAGAGGTGGCGAGAGCTCAAGGAAGCTAGCGCCCCAAAGAATTTCAAATGTTTTTGGAATATACGTAAGTGGGGTTGTGAGGGCCAACCTGAAAAGCCACAAAACTGGGTAGCCCAAGAAGAGTGGGTGGCTTATTTTAAGCCGGAATATGCAAAAAGTGTGGAACCAAGTACAAGTTTAGAGGTTATACGCACACCCTTTTTGGAAGATCCATTCAATATTGGGGATATAAATTGCGCCTTAGATTCTGTGGTACCTGGTAGGGCACCAGGTATAGACGGCGAACCAGCTGATACCTTTTTGCATGATAGAGAATCTTGGGGAGGTGTATATTATTGTTGGCAAATCTAATAGCAAAGGGAGCACCTATACCCGAATCGTGGAATGGTGCGGAAATTATACCAGTTTTTAAGAAGGGGGATAAGTCACTCCCCGGTGATTACCGCCCAATCAGTCTGATTGATACCATGCAAAAGATCTTTGGTGGACTGATTTTGAACAAAGTGCAGGAATGGGAGCACAAGCAGAATATTTGATCCCACCTCCAAGCAGGATTTAGAGCCTGTATTCGAACAGTCGACCAAATATTGCATTTTGCAATGCTTCCTTGTGCAATTATGTGGGGGTAGTTTATATGCTGCCTTCATTGATCTAAGGGCAGCCTTGATCTTATTCCACGCTCGATCCTGTGGCCTGTTCTACATAATATGGGTATGCCTCGTGCCCTTCTTTCGCTAATTATGAGACTCCATGAGCATAATTATGCGCAGATAAGATGGGGTTCTCCTGGAAGCGTTACCAGCCAGTTTCCAGTAGAAAGAGGGGTGCGACAAGGCTGTGTGCTAGCGCCAACCCTGTTTTCTCTATACATTAATGATGTGGCCAAACTACTGATTGAAGCTAATGTTGATGTTTCAACTCTAGCAGGTGCGAAAGTACCCATTTTAATGTTTGCTGACGATTGTCTAATTATTGCTAAGACCCCGAGTGGATTGCAAAAAGCTCTAGGTATTTTTGAAAATGTTTGCACCTACCGAGGTCTAGAAGTAAATGTTTTAAAATCCAAATTTATGTCTTTTAATCAACATAAATCCTATAAGGGTAATATATTCATGAATGAATTACCCCTTGAGCAAGTCAAGGCTTTTAACTATTTGGGTGTTAGTATTCAACATGATTTGCGATGGAACCAACAGGTTGAGTTGGCAACGCTTTAGCATCGCCAACTGGCTGGAGCCTTGAGTTTAGAGCATGCTAAGTCATTAACAAAACCAGTTGCCCCTGCTCTAAGTGTTTACGACGCAAAGGTGGTTAGCTCAGCCCTTTACGGCGTAGAGATCTGGGGCTTTGAGAATTTAGGTAAAATGACTGTATCTGAAAATAGGTTCCTACGCAATCTTATTAATTTACCCCAGAGTACCCCTATGTGTCCTCGTTTTTATGATTTAGGAATGAGACCAATTGAACTTATTGCTAACTTGCAACCAATATTGTACTAGAGGCGCTTATGGTCAACCCCTGAACTAAGAATATTTGCTGCAGGACTCATGGATATAATTGAAAGTGACACCTTTCACAAAATCAAGTGGTTATCGGGCATTGGTGGGATCCTGGTAGAGTTAGGAATGCAAGAGCGTTGGGAGGATCCACTCAACGCTAGGTTTCCACCGAAGAAGGTCTTAAAGGGTATGTACTGGGAGATGGTAGCTTCGAAAGCTTTTACGACTACTGCTCCACTCTCGCTCACAGGGATCTTCCTGGATTTCAAAGATGAGATTATTTTAGAAACATTTTGGGATGACATAACCAAACCACTGGAAAGAAAGCTCTATTTCCAGCTCAGAATTGGTAGTTTACCAATCAGAGCATTCACATCTAGGTGGTCAAATGGTGGAAAGGCATCTTGTCCCTGTTGTCCAGCCCCCTTTGTGTCATTCGGCCGCATGCTATTTGGGTGCCCTGCGTATTCTGCCCCACGCAGGGCATGGCTGCGCCCAATGTGTAAACTATTGGGTACCAGGAGTGGTATGGCAGCTACTAGAATTATTTGCACAAGTACTAACCCTCCTGTATATGTAGCAGTGGCAAAGTTCCTAGGGTGGTCTTGGACTATTAGGAGTAAAATGTTGAAGGGGTAATTTGATTAAGGTGTATGTTTCTTGAGTCCCAAGATTCACTATTACATGCACACTCGCTCAATAACTTCATTCAACTTCAAAATAAAGGTGTTCACATCTTATTCATGTCTTTTTCATTTATTTTCCATCATCTGTCGTTATTAGTTCATCACGACTTTCATCATTTCTTATATACAATTCGTTTCACAATCAGTCTGCCCGATGCATTTCGAGCTCACAGCTCTTCCTCAGGGGACTTACTATCTGCAAAAATACATCAAAATATAGGTAGGTACACGATACAATCTATCTTGGAGGTCAACATTATTTCAACAGTGTCATTTCTAGTCCCCAATTTCCCAACTTGCACATGATTTCTCACTGCTTATCACCTTATACCACTGATATTAATGCCTTTTACCGTGCGGACATTTTTTGTGCGTAACATGCAGTGTGTGCTCGATATCGTCTATATGTACTAACCTGGGCGGTTCTTAAGTTCACTCGAGCCCAAAAAAACTGTAAAAACAAATGGGAATACTCAGTCATCTATGCGCATTCGTTCGTATGCTTCCAACTAGTGCGTCAAATGTAGTTCGTGCGCTATCGTTAGTTTCTCAATCTTACCGTTCGGTTGTGCCCTGCGGCGTCTCTGTCTCCCTGCCTTGTTACTGGCGTGCGTCGCTCTATCTTAGTCAGTCTCTATGTCTTTCACGCTCCGATCACGTGACCCGTGAGATAGCGTAACCACAAACAACGGACTGTGGCCTCACTTTATACTATGTTCAATGTGTGTGTGTAGACGGCTAAAAGCTAAAAACAAACTTTGCTAATGCACTTCTAAAGGCTTAGTACATTTACAATCAATGATGTTCCTGCCACAATTCTGCACCACTGTTATCACGGTGCCCTCACCACTGTGAGTGTGTATGGGGTACCAGAGGGGACATAAACCTGTTTTTTTGTTGTAATCATCTCGCATAATTTTTCATATCATAGAGGGATATTTGTCACATCTTATAACATATCATTCGATACTCATAAATTCTTCGATATCAACCAAACATAGTTCACAGGTAGCTACTTAATTCCATGCGTTCATTTAACCCTTTTGGATGTAGAGTACACAAATAGTTCATCCAAAATGTTTCCCTTCTCAGTAACTGGGTGTTATTGTCTCTTCCCGGTTGGACCGTCACCATTTCCAAAATGCAAAACTTTAATTGTGATGGATTGTGTTTTGCTTCGTTGAAATGTACTGCCACTGTGGATTTTTGGTTTTTTAACCTTATATTGCTTTTGTGTTCCACTACTCTCGTTTTGATTTTTCTTTGTGTCTTCCCCACGTATGATAATCCACACGGACATCTTAACATGTATATGACATTGCAACTGTCACACGTTCCAGACACTTTCAATTTGATAGGTGTTCCTTTGGTGGGGTGATATATGACATTTCCTTTGATGATAGCTGAACAGTTCCCACAATTATGGCAAGGCAACGTTCCTTTATATTTGCCCTGATCCGCAGTTTTAGGTTTTTTGATGAGTTCCTTCAGATTTTTTGTTCTCTCATATGCAAATATGGGTACCTTGGAAAAAATTCCTTTGAATTCCTCTTCCTGTGTTAGTAATGGCCAATGTTTGATTATTGCTATTTTGACGGCGTAGCTTCGTGTCGAGAACTTTGAGACAAATACCATTCTTTGTTCATCTTTTTTTGGTTTAGGAGATAACAGTTCTCTCAATTCATGGCAGTGATATTGGAGAAGTGTGGCTCATTGGTTAGAGGAGGCAGACCTGGAAGCAGAGGTCAGCCCGGGACCAGGGTTCAATTCCCAGCTCGGCGGGGTCCTGAGTCCTAAAATGTCCATGGACTCGACAATTCTCGCTCCGGTGCCTACTCGATTCACGGGTTCACACTCTGCGACTCTGGGCAATAGCTTGCTTAATCTCCACAACGGCCCCTCGCGGCAGGATGCCTGACTTTCACCTTGCGGATACCCTGCCGGGGTTATCTCACGGGGGAATACCAGGACGGGTTCCCTAACCAAGCACTTAGAAACCGCTTGGTGATTTGCGCTATATAAATTCCTGTACATTTACATTTACATTTACATCGAGTCAGGGCTGATGGCGGGTGCTTTGCTCAGGGATATTTCTCCAATTCCCAACCTTTACTTTGTGAAAAAGATCTCCCATCTTTGTTATCCCTTGCGTTTGCAGGGCAGTTCTCATATTTGTTACCAGTACTAACGAGAGCCAGGTGCACCGCTCCAGTTTAACATGCGGGAATACGTTAGGAGTATCTGTGCATTCTCTTTTGAACCTAGGGTGATATTTATTTGGAGAATATGTTTATGAGTATTGTATCGTGTTCAAACCCAGGAGGAACAAAAATGTTAAACAGAAATATTGACTTAGTACGAGCATTTTTATCTAAGTGCTTTAGGTTAAGTCATTGTACATTAGGGCTAGTTAGGTGAATTATTTCTTGGTCCCAGCTTAATTCTTCTGATAACAGGATAGCAAGGCCTCCCTTTGCATGTCCTCGTCTGAAGACGAAGTAGTTTTTTTTGGGTCAAAATTATCGACTAACCAAGTTTCCTGTAGGCATACTATTTAAGATTGGATACCTAGCAACCAAGATATTTTATCAAATTTTAAACTGGTTATGTTCCACGAGACGGTAGTGGAGCTGTTGATAAAAAGGAAGTTTGTGGGGGGGCATGGCTTGGCCGAGCAGTGGAATGGCCGCATTGTAGAGCGGCTCCGCCGGCCGAGTCACTTAATGTGCTACACCATCCGTAAGAACACATGCAAATGAGGTCCACCAGCTGTGAACCGTCTCCGGACCTGCCCAGCAGTAATTAGTGACCCGACTGACGAGAGAAACGGCCGAACGAAGACTGCCTGACTTGCGCGTCGCTGTGGGGCCTGGACGTGCTGTGCTTGCTTGAGGCTGGGGACTGGATTCCTATGCTGCCCGTGTGGAGACGAGACGGCGCATCTGTGAGATGGCGCATCGGAGCATTGGAAGGTGGGGGCTGGTGGCGCTGCTGGAGAGAGACGCCGGAGACCAGGAGACTGGATCGGCTCCTAGTGAGACCCGCTAATTGAAGGCATATCGGAGGCAGCGCTGACTGGAGAGACCGCCGCTGGAGCCGTAAGATTGTGATCGAAGGTGCCCAGGCTGTCCAGGCTGAGTAGAGGTGAGCTGTCAGGATACGCGGGAGAGGGGGAAGAGCTCCGGGAGATAGTGGAGTTGTGCGGAGCCCCCACGGTGGCGCGGCGGTCTGTGGGAGAGAGACGAGGCAATTAAGGAGTGGGGCCGCCATTATGAGTTATTTTGGGCGCTGGCGGTGTGCGGCGCCCCCTTGGACCCAACGCGGTGGTCGAGGAGGAGTACAGCGGGGAGCACTGGAGGGCAATTTGCAACCTGGGAGGCACGGAGTTGTGAAGGCAGGACTAGGAAGCCTCCGCGCAGAGAGAAGTGGGTGACTCCAGCGGAAGGTGAGGGAGTGCATGAGCCATTCCTGTAACTTTGAGGCAATGAGAAGTGGCCAGAGAGGACAGTTACGCACTCGCCCTGCGGTTGTGACAGGGAGGCGGCAGTGCAGAACACCGTGTAGAGAAAGCAGCATAGTGGTAGAGAGCCGGATTGCGGGCTGCTCACCTGGAGAAGCACTCTAGGACGCGACAACTTCCCAGGCTACAACACCTCGCGGCGCACGGAAGTACACTGGAAATCTATATACAGATGCAGAGCTGCCATATTGGACTTCGCAGAAGTGACAAGTGGGCAGCCTACGGAGGCAGCGGAAACATCCAACAGAGGCATACGACAAGATACGGCCCTTGGGAGTCGTGACATGGAGTGAGCTGTGTCCTGCTGCAGATCCGGGTCAGTGCACATAGAAGAGTGCTTCGACTGGGTCATTATGTATAAGCTAGTTTTTTGGTGACGTAGATACATCACGGAGCTGAAACAGCAAGATGGGAAAGCCGGACACTAGACAACCAAAGATTTCATTTGCTAAAAGAAACGCTAAGGGAACGGATACGGATATTAGCCATCAAGACCAAGCGGGGGACACC
Organism: Lissotriton helveticus; assembly: GCF_964261635.1. Lineage (NCBI taxonomy): Eukaryota > Metazoa > Chordata > Amphibia > Caudata > Salamandridae > Lissotriton > Lissotriton helveticus. The sequence goes on from NC_136057.1 coordinate 126,446,206, forward strand.
GCGTTGCAGCAACCTCCGGATGAAGACATCCGTGAAATGTTTCGGGATCTCAAATCCAACCTCCAGGGCCTCGACACTAAGATGGACTCATTGGCGGACAGGATGGACAGGATCACACAAAGGATGGACAAGCAGAAGAGCCGTGTGAGCGTGTTAGAGACAAGGGTCACTGAAATGGAAGAGGGCCTAACAGAAATGGACAAGAAGATTCGAAGTATGGACGGAGTCTTGTATGCGATACAACAGAAGAATGAGGATTTGGAAGCCAGGTCTAGGCACAACAACGCACGAATTACAGGGATTGCGGAATCCACGGACATTCAAAATATGGAGCAATATATAGAGTTGATGATGAAGGACTTATGTGGACAAGATCTATCTTCTATGTTTCTTATAGAACGTGCACATCGCACGCTGGGACCACGACCAAGACAAGGAGCGCCGGCACGGCCCATCGTGGCGCGCGTGTTAAACTACAGGGATCGAGACACTATTTTGCGAAAGGCAAGGGAAAGAGGAGAAATACAATACCAAGGCAACAACATCGCGCTATACCCAGACTTCACATTGCAGGTTCAGGCGGCACGGAGGGAATTTGTACTGGCCAGGAAGATCTTCCAACAAATTGGTACTAAATACACTTTTAATTTACCCTGCAGAACTCAGAGTCCAGGGACCAGGAAAACCCACCTTTTTTACAGATGCAAAAGCAGCGCTACAGTATGCTAAGCAAATGACAAAAGACCACAAGCAACAGGAAGGGACTAGCTGCCTGCAGACTGTGAACAATATGAGCGATAACGACTGAGAGCGGACAACTGGAGCAGATCACGTAGATAAGTATTGAGTCCTGAACTCTGGGGCAAAGGTTAGGCAGTGGCGGGGTGTTGATAACGTAGGTAGAATTGGAAGATCGGCAGAATGGCTGGGACACTATTGTACAATATAGGTTCCCTGACGGTCGATAATCATTGTATATAATAGTGTACATATTAGGACCGTGGATGCATGTGCTACACCGGCAATGTTATGTTATGTTACTTTGGTTTATATAGCGCCAGCTCACCTACAGGTCTCGAGGCGCTTTAGACCAAAGAAACCACCCACATTCTTACCAGCAAGGGGGGATGAAGTAGTAAACATATCATCATATAGATCCAAAAGCCTCCCTAAACAAAATTGTTTTCAGCTGCTTTCTAAAGCGTAAAAGATTAGCCTCTTTACGAAGGGGATCTGGGAACTTATTCCACAACAGAAGAGTTAGTATAGAGAAAGATCTTCCGCCCCTTGTAGCCATTTTAAAACGAGGGCAGGCCAACAGCTGAGCATCGGACGATCTAAGAGATCGTTTCGGGTTGTAAGGCATCAAACGATCCTTTATATAGACAGGTGCCTGCCCATATATTGCCTTATGTGCTATGCACAGGCTTTTGAACTCTACCCTCTGTTTCACGGGGAGCCAGTGAAGCTTGAGCAATAGAGGGGACGCGTGAGATCTTCTAGGAAGCTTGAAGATTAAACGTGCAGCGTCGTTCAAGACAACCTGCAATCTGTTAATCAGGTTCTTTGGCAGGCCTAAATAAAGGACATAGTCCAATCTTGATATAATTGTGGCCGAAACCACAGTCCGAAGCATAGACTCGGATAGAAGAGGGACTAATCTGCGCAGTTGCCTGATTAGGCCAATGCAGGTTCCCACGACGGTTGAAATCTGGGCGGTCATTGACAGTTCTTGGTCAATTTTTATCCCAAGGCTTTTTACATTCGACACTGGTATTGGAGGGGGCCAAAACAGGTCACCCCAAGGTGATATGCCCGTCGACACCACCAAAACCTCCGTCTTCTCAGGGTTGATTTTCAGCAGGTTAGCAGTCATCCAGCTGACTGTATACCTAAGACCTGTTGCACATGTATCTGTGCCCCAGTTGAGTTCTCGATACTAAATAACAACTGGGTGTTTTCATCGTAGTTAAATACTCGACAACCCACGTGTACCAAGGACTCAATCAGAGATTGTAGGTAGAGGTTAAAAAGTAGTGGTGATAACGCAAAGCCCTGCGGGACCCCACATTCCACACTGCCTACCTCGGAGATACCATCTCCCAGCTGGATCCTCTGCTGCCTCCCTGTCAAAAAGGACTCTAGCCATTTATAGGCTATGCCCTTTATTCGAAAGCTAGCCAGTCTGTCTAAGAGCAGGTCATGGCTGACAGTATCAAATGCCGCTGATAGATCTAAAAGTATCAGGGCACTTGGTTTCCTACTGTCAGCCATGCCTCTGAGCTCGTCCAGCACCGAGAGCCTCACTACCTCGGTGCTGTGATGTGCCCGAAAGCCTGCCTGATGCCCCTGGAGAAGATTGTATGACTCCAGAAAGACGGACAGCGCCTGCAGCACATGTTGTTCCAGAATTTTGGACACAAATGGCAGCTGAGAAATCGGTCTAAAGTTTTTTAGGTTTCCTGGGTCCGCTCCTGGTTTCTTTATCAGTGGTCTGACCCGGGCCTCCTTAAGCTTCACTGGGAGATAGCCCGTCTGCATTGATCTATTTAGGAAGGAGACGATGTAATCTTCCAAGATAGGACGCGCCGCCCGGAAAACACTTGGGGGACAGGGGTCCGTCGGTGACCCTGATTTTGTGGAGTTCATCAAGTGCTCAAGCTTAGTAGAATCAAGCTCTGGAAAGGTCAAGATGGTACAGTCCTGAGGAAATTCGGCATTCTGCCGCGGGATAAACCCGCTTACTGTATTGCTCTTAATCTCAGAGAGAATAGTTTCTACTTTCTCTAAGAAGTATTGTTGGAAGGTATTACAATCAATCTTTGTGTCCGCATTTACCGGTTTCTTTGTCAATTCTGACAAAATATTAAAAGTTTCTTTCTGCACATTATGTGCCCGCTTTATGCGGATATCAAACTGTCATGAGTACAGGGGAGTATTGCCAGCACACTCATGCACCCCACTGGGATGATTCCCGTGTGTTCACTACTGTGGACCATTTGTTTACAGTTTTGGGGGAAGGTGGAGGGTACTGCACAACCTGTTTGGGGGGTTGGTGTGGGTTGGGGGGGAGTACGGGGGTAACGTTCGACAATTTCTTCCTGCATAGTCAACTGTCACTGCTAATGGAACACAAATGTATGATGCTTGCCCCCTGTTGGTTAGATATTGATATTACGGGTTTAATATGTCAGTGTTAAAATGCCTCTCCTGGAATGTGCGTGGTCTGAATGACTGTAGAAAGGTCAGGCTGGTCCACTCATACTTAGTAAGACACGAAAAAGACATATGCCTGCTGCAAGAGACCCATCTGACGACTACAGCAGCTACTGCGCTTAAACACACAAGATGGGGGAGGTGGTGGAAGCTGGGTATTCAAATTATTCAAGGGGGGTGGTGATACTGATTCGCAGAGGGCTACAGTGGCGGACACATCACAAATATATTGACAGAGAAGGGAGGTATATATTATTACAAGGCACACTGTATAACACCCCGGTAGTGATGATAAATACCTATGGGCCAAACACAGACGATCCCCTTTTCTTTAACGAGCTGGGACAAAAGATAAGGATTTTAGGCGACACGGCGATCCTATGGGGAGGTGACTTTAACCTGGTACTCTCACCGGGTGTGGACAGGCAGGGAGCACTGCGGGAACATCACCCGAAAGCAACTGAAGTTCTGTTGGGACTTATAGAAGAACACTGTTTAGTGGACGTCTGGAGAAGGTTACATCCGACAGATAGGGAAGGCACGTGCATGACGTATCATCGTAATGCCTGGTCTAGACTGGATTTCTGGCTTGCGTTAAGAGACATACAGGCATGGGTACTGGATGCTGTACACTGCCCCCGAACTCTCTCTGATCATACACCCACACTGATAACACTGCACATACCAACACCATATCACCAACCCTTTAGCTGGCGTTTCCCTTTCAAGAGCGCTCCTAGATCAGGTTTTTCGTGAGGTGCTAAGAGAGAAAATACACAAATACTTCACACTGAACGAGGGAACAGTAGATTCTCCGGGTACCCTGCTGGAGGCGTTTAAGGTGGTTATCAGAGGGAACTGTATGGCACTTAAAACAGGTGTACTTAGGGACATACGCAACACAATGCATAGGCTAGAGCGCGACATAGACGAAACTGAGAGATCAATCCGACAAGCCCCGTCTCCCGGCGCCCTAGCTCACCTGAGATCCAAACTAACAGAGGCAGAACGAGAAACCGCGTACATCTGTAAATATACACAAGTGAGACGATATGGTGAGGGAGAAAGGGCAGGCAAAACCTTGGCTTGTCTGCTAAGAGGCCCAAGAGGAGTTAACTATATCACTGAGCTGCAGACGGAGAGTGGTGAGGTAGTAAGAACGCCCAGCGACATATTGCACGTAATGACCACATTCTATAAACAACTGTACACTTCGCAGATGAATGCCGCCCACTCCACCATTGTAGAATACCTAGATACAGTGGCACTAGCATGGTTTAATAGGGGAGCCGGGGAATATATGGATTTTACCGATAACGGTTGAAGATGTGAGGCAGGTGATAAGTGGAATGCAAGCAGATAAATCCCCTGGGGCAGACGGATTGACAGCAGCCTTTTATAAGGAATACGCAGAGGTACTGGCCCGCATCTATTGCGGGTATATATGAAGGCAATGGAAACAGGTGTGCTGCCATCCACCCTTAGGGAAGCCACAATAATTACAGTATTGAAACCTGGCAAAGACCCCACTAGACCGGACTCCTACAGGCCACTATCATTGATTAATATAGATGCCAAAATATACGCCAAATTGCTTGCAAACAGACTACGGCCGATGCTGCCACAAATAGCGTTGCCAGATCAATCCGGTTTTATCCCAGGCCGGTAAACGGCGCACAACTTACGAACTATATTTGGTTTATTGCACTACCTGGCCCCCCATGTGAAGGCAGTGGCTGCTTTACTGGACGCAACCAAAGCGTTCGACTGACTCGAGTGGAAGTATCTTTTCACCCTGTTGCCCCGGTTAGGGTTCAGCCCTGCGTTTGTAAAGCAGATACAGGTAATTTACTGCAACCCGATGGCAGGCGTAAAGGTGAATGGGTGAATGTCGGGCTCGTTTGATATCACGAGAGGGACACGTCAGGGGTGCCCACTCTCGCCACTATTATTTGCAATCGCCACTGAGCCACTGGCTGCCAGACTCCGCCAACATCACACCCAACGAAGCATAGGGTTTACGTCTCAGGGCTTACTAATTTCTATGTACGCTGATGATACGACGATGTATCTCGTGAACCCAAGTGAAAACTTTGATGTAATTATGAGAGAACTGGTGCGATTTGGAGGCTTAATGGGAATACGGATAAACTGGGGAGAAGTTGGTAATGTTACCACACACTGACGGCACTAACCCCTGTGCGACGGAATTACCCATTCAATGGGCGGAAGGCACTACAAGGTATCTCGGCATATGGATAAGTAGGTCCATACAGGAGATATGGTTGGCTAACTATGGGAAGGTGATGGACTGGATCGAAAGAAGAGTCCGGTGTTAGAAGGGGCTCCCACTGTCATTAACGGGCCGCATAGCTATAATAAAAATGCTAATACTCCCCAAACTTCTATACCTCTTTGTAAACATACAGATGCCGCTAAATGTACACTTTTTTAAAAAGGCTGCATACCAATAACATCGAGCTAATCTGGGTGGGTAGACAACTCAGGGTATCGTGGAACTTGTTGACATTGCCATTTGCTCAGGGGGGTCTGGCGGCACCGGAATTTGAGCTTTATGCATTTAGAGCACAGGCACAATACCTCCATTTTTGGCAACGTCCTACCCCATACCAACCACATGTATCGATAGAACTTGACAGAGTTGCGCCTACCCCGCTAAACACGGCGGTATACCAGCCATACAAGAGGCCTCATGATGAAATGAACATGGTAGAAGTAATGAGATGGGCCTGGAGAAACATAGCTAAAAGGGCAGGTTATAGCAATCTGTACGCACCATCAATGCCGCTGGGAGGCAACCCACTATTGGCGCCGCTAACTAACCGAGCCACCACACTAAGAGCAAAGGCACATGACTTGACGAAGGGGGGGACCTATATCCAGACAATGCATTTCTTGAGCTACAACAGATGTGCAAACAACAGACACCATCGGCATCAGACATGCTGTTATATTATCAACTAAGGGCGGCAAGCAGAGCCAGATATGAAATCTTTCCGCAGGCGCCCCCCACTCTGGCAACACTAGAAGACGTACTATCAAATGCATCTCCTCACAAATTGATAACCCGTATATATAGTACCACCCAGAATTTGTGCCCTATCCCTACGAGTACATCTAAAGGGCAGTGGTAGGCCGACACGGACACCACTATAACCGAAAAACAGTGGCAATTTTGTTGCTCGCAACTAGAACATTTATCACCAAATTACAGGTTGCGACTTATACACTTCAAGTTTTTAAACAGGATATACAGGCCAACCGATACAGCTACACCGAATGGGTTTACAGGCTGCTACGAGATGCTGGAGATGTGGGGTGCAGGAGGCTACGTTCCTCCATCTAGCCTGGATGTGCGTGACGATTGCGAATTATTGGGAGGACGTTGGCAGGCACATTGGAGAGATAACTGAGACACAATTACACCTCACCCCATTGATTGCATTGTTGGGCTTTTTAGCAGAAACACCAAAAAGCTTGCGGTGTTGCTGTTGCTGGCAAAATGCAGGTGGCTATACACTGGAAGAAGCACGGGCTCCCCACGATAACGGGATGGCTACATGCAGCCATCTACTGCAGAGATCAGCTGACGAATTATGGGGAACTAACACCAGTAAGATCTAGACCGGTAGATATATGGGAGCTGTTTGCAAGGTGGTTGCAATCCAGGGGCGCAGACCTACAGAACGCTATTTAAAAACAAAGTACACAAATTGGGGGTCGACAGGGTGATCGCGGGGGGAATGGCCAAACTGACCCAGTTAACTGTGAGGGCAGAGGACTATACACTGACATATACAGGAAGTTTACAGTGCACGTATAGAGATTTATAGGTAGGCAGGTAGCATCAGTAGGAAATTTGAAATATCAGGAGGACAGGGTAAGGGAGGTTACTATGGGGTTGTTGAGATGATAAGTTAGTAACAGTGGAAGTGACTCAGAGAAACTATTAAATTGCATGTTATGTAGATCCTCAAATGTTAGGAGGGCTGAACCGCCGCTGAGCTTCAGGGATGTCAGCAAAACGGCTGTGTACAACGAGTTTGAAGACGCTTTAAAATGCTGCCGGCCCCAATGGTTGTAGGCGCCAAGCTGTGTTCACTGTACTACTGTGAAAATAAATATTTTGAACAAAAAAAAAAGGAAGCTTGGCAGTCTTTTCTTGTGTGTGTCCATTTAAATTGTTTGGTAACCACAACCATACATTGTCATTTTGACTGGTACATGTGTGATTTTCATCATCTTTGTTCCATATCCGTCTACCTCCAACCTCAATGTTTATTATTAGTTTATCCGGCAGTCCCAGGTTACACTGAACAGTATATGCATTCCTAAAACCACCGCTTCCATTTGATACAGACAAGAAACAAAATATTGGCGCATTGTGGACTGCCTGCAATGAAACGTTTGATGATTTCATTGATGCGCTGGAAGAAGTAGATAACAAAAGGATAATCCAATACCTCCAGAACCTTGCAGGTGAAGGAGTGAAGCAACTGATAAAGAATATATTACAAGCTAAAGAGGCTTCGTACCATCAAATCAAAGAGGGGCTCAATATAAAATTCAATCCAATGCCAATTTTTTTATTATGAGCAATATATTTTCAGCCACGAAAAACAGAACATTGGTGAAACAATCAACGAAATTGTAGAACGGCTTTATATGCTTATCAAACATTGCTGATTCAATGACTTCAACGACGAAGAAGCTATAAGACTAAGAGTCATAGATGGCTGCCTTTCTAATTCCTTAAGTCTACAAATGCTAGAGAAAATCTAAGTCTAGAGCGAGTCCTGATGGCTGCTAGTGCAGAGAAAGTTGCTGCCAAACAAGCTGCTGACATAGAGGCCGGAGGAGCTCCAAGTGAGTCAGTCATAAATAAAAAGAGTAAAGAAAAGCATAAGGTTGAGGAACACTAAGTGATGTCTCCAAAGAAGAAGAAATAGTTTTTCAGATGTGGATTTTCCTTTGCATATGCTGGTAAATGTCCCGCCATTGGTTAAGTATGCAAAGGTTGCAGGAAAGAGAAACATTTTGTGACAGTGTGCAAGTCAACGCAAAAACTAAGTGTGTCATGGCTTAAAGACAAAATGGCAGCCAGAATGTTCCAGATGTAACGTTCTATGCATGCCCACAAGGCCAAGTCACAACAACACCTGAGGCAAACAAACACTAAACAAAGTAGATCGTCGTCTAAATTTTCATCTAAAAGTTCTTCCATTGCAGTATCAAGTGAAAGTGAAGAAGATGGATGTGTGATGTCAGTGTTTACATCAGACAAACGTGCAGATGTAGGACTGGCCACATGCAGAGAAGAATATGAGTTGAAGAAAAGTCGACAAGTAAAACCACAAAAGTCATTCAAACATTGCCCTAAAATAACCCTAGAGGTGAAAGGTTGCTCGATACATTTTATAATTGATGGTGGTGTCTCAATAAACATTATGCCTGAGGAGAAATATTATGAAATGTCTGCCATACTGTTTCTCACTTCATCATAGATTAAAGTATATACAAGGTCTGCATCGATACCATTAAAAAGTCATGGGTCATATACAGCAACTACAAAACACAAGAAAACACAAGTACAAGCACCAATTTCATGTATTGCAAGGTATGTCATCAAGTGCCTGTTTACTCGGCATCAATACTGCTGCTGATATGGAACTGGTATCTGTAAATTGCAATATGAATCACATCATGAGATGGTGAATCAGTTTCCCTCATTATTTCACGGTTTAGACAAACTGAGAACAATGAAAGTACAATTGCATATAAATGAGGACGTTCGACCTGTTGCTCAGAGATATCGTCAAATTGCATTTTGTTTACAGGAAGCAGTTGAAATGGAGCTTAAGACCCTCCTAAAGCATGATATTATTGAGAGATGGGCCTATGCCGTGGGTTTTACTCTTGGTGGTAGTGCTCAAAATGGACAGTGGAGGTGCTGTGTACCATGCTAACAATGCGATTGAATGAGAACGACATCCAGAGCCACACATTAAACGAGAACGACATCCAGAGCCACACATTGAACGAGAACGACATCCGGAGCCACACATTGAACGAGAACGACATCCAGAGCCACACATTGAACGAGAACGACATCCAGAGCCACACTTTGGATGAGATCGACCTCTAGAGCCAAACATTGAACAAGAATGACATCCAGAGCCACACATTGAATGAGAACGACCTCCAGAGCCACACATTGAACGAGAACAACACCCAGAGCCACACACTGAACGAAAACGACATCCAGAGCCACACATTGAATGAGAACAACCTCCAGAGCCACACATTGGACGAGAACAACATCCAGAGCCACACATTGGACAAGAATAACCTCCAGAGCCACACATTGGATGAGAACGACCTCCAGAGCCACACATCGAACGAGAACAACATCTAGAACCACACATTGGACAAGAATGACCTCCAGAGCCACACATTGAACGAGAACGACCTCCAGAGCCACACATTGAACAAGAACGACATCCAGAGCCACACATTGGATGAGAACGACATCCAGAGCCACACATTGAACGAGAACGACCTCCAGAACCACACATTGAACGAGAAAAACATCCAGAGACACACACTGAACGAGAGTGACCTCCAGAGCCACACATTGGACGAGATCGACCTCCAAAGCCATACATTGAACAAGAACGACATCCAGAGCCACACATTGAACGAGAACGACATCAAGAGCCACACATTGAATGAGAACAACCTCCAGAGCCACACATTGAATGAGAATAACATCCAGCCCCACACATCGAATGAGAATGGCCTCCTGAGCCACACATTGGACGAGAACGACATCCAGAGCCACACGTTGAACGAGAATGACATCCAGAGCCACACATTGAACGAGAACGACCTCCGGAGCCACACATTGGACGAGAATGACATCTAGAGCCACACTTTGCCGATGTGATCACCCAGCTGAATGGTGTTAAAGTCTTTTCTCGCCTTGATCTGAACAAAGGGTATCATCAGTTGGAACAGGAAGAAAATTGCAGGTGCATTACTATCTTTTCTGCACATGTTTATTCAGATATAAACAATTACGTTTTGGAGTGTCATCAGCTGCTGAAGTGTTTGAAGATATCATTAGACGCATAATACAGCGTGTCACAAATGTCAATTACAGTGATGATATACTTGTTTTTGGGGCCACACGCAAAGAACATGATGAAGCTCTTACACAAGTGTGCCGTCTACATACTAACTAAGGGCCCGATTCACAGAACGAACTTAAGACAAAATCCTAAACTTACTACTTTTGGTATTCACAGAAGTTAGGATTTTGTCTTAAGTTTGTCTTAAGACAGACTTAAGACAGACTTAAGACAGACTTAAGTTAGGATTTTGACTTAAGTCTGTCTTAAGACAAACTTAAGACAAAATCCTAACTTCTGTGAATACCAAAAGTAGTAAGTTTAGGATTTTGTCTTAAGTTAGTTCTGTGAATCGGGCCCTAACTTACTAATGCGGGTCTCACTTTAAATGCAGAAAGTTGTGAGTTCAACAAAAGTAAACTAAAGTTCTTTGGCCATATTTTCTCAGATGGAGAATGACTCCAGGTCCAGCTAAAATGCAACTGTTGTGAGCTACGTACCCATATCAATTAGTAACTATGCTATGCTCTTTTTTTGGCATGGCAAGTTACTGCTCCAGATATATACGGTATTTTGCCTCAGTAAGTGCTCCACTGACAGACTGAACAAAATGAAATGCTTCATTTCAATGGTCACATGAATGCAAACAAAGTTTCAAGAAAATCAAACAAGCAATCGAGAACACCAATGAAGTGGCCCACTTTGATCCAAAGCTACATATTGTGGCTCATGCTAGCAGACATTTTTCACAGACTGAACGTGCCTATTCACAACCTGAAAAATAAAGCTTAGCTGTTGTTTGGGCGTGTGACCATTCCCATGTGTTCCTGCATGGAAAACATTTGACTCTTGTTAGTGACCATCAAGCTCTGCTTACGAACTTTGGCAATACTAAAGCCAAAATGCTTCCTCCTCTTTGAGAGGCGGGGTTTATGATTACAGGAATACAATTACACCATTGTGCACTGGCCGGCGAAAGACCAAAACCCTGCTGATTATTTTTTACGAGTGCTAGGTCAAAGTCATGGTACTACTTCCAATGTGGCTGAGGCCTATGTCAATTAATAGTAAAATCAGGCACACCTGCTGTAGTAGTGGGCCTCAGCAAGGCCTAACAGTGCTAGGGGCTCTCCCTTCTCTGCACAGAGTCCTTAGACCAATAGGAAGAAGTTGGCACAGAAACTGGAATAGAAAAGACAAAGTTTATTAAACCTCATGAGGTGGAACTACATTCACACAACACCCTTCGGTCGTGTATGAGGTAGCACACTGACTGGAAGGAGCTAGGCCCTTTTATACCCACACAGGGGCGCAAATGAAGGTGGTACAAGTACAAACTGCTGTTTTTAGGTACATACAAGGTCATACAGAAAATGCACAGTCGACAAGTGGGAGGAGCTAACAGTTAGCTAGTTGGAGTAAACACATCCTGACAGTTACATTCTAGGGACAGCTGCAAGCTCTTCTGAGCATGCGTGGAGTGGCAGAAGCTAAATATAATTTGTCTCTAGGCAGAATACATGAGCAGTTAACATGAAGGTAGGACAGCGCACATGGCAAACAAAATGGCTGACAGAAATACAAAATGGATTCCACAGAACGGACAAGATAGTCTCTAAATACAAGATGTCTTCTGCTAATGCTTAACCTAATCGCTGCTAAATTACAACAGACGACCCTTTCAGCATTAGCTCAAGACATTTGTTTATCTGGGGTAATCTAGATATGCATCCTGTACATTGATGTTCATCATCTCAGTAATTTCTTTGTTCAACATTTTCTGTGTTTTTATATCTGCTACATGTTTTCCAACAGGTATACAAGCAGTGATGCACATGGAGCAAAGCATAGGACCACATTGTATATAAGTACAGCATGTAAATAGTATTGCAATTATTATACATGGGATGGTCAGTAGCTTCCGACCCCAGGCAGTAAAGAGTGTCCATATCCAACTTGAAAATGTCCATGTACCAGTCTCTGTGTGGATTTCTGCAGCAATTTTATGCAGTTTTGAGATTGCATCATATACTGAAGGTGAGTGGTCTGGGATGAAGACGCAGCAACTGCTACCAATGATGCAACTTGCATCACCTCGATCAGCTAATATCACATCAAGCACCATCCTATTTTGGAGTGTTACAATTCTTGCAATTTGCAGTTCTGTAATGTTCCCAAGTGCCATGGCTGTCTGATTGGTGACAGCTTCCACAGTACGAGTCAATCGTCTGATCTTTCTGCGATTCAATGCAGCACCCACAAAGAAAAATAAGCCCAAGTTGAAATCAACATATTGTTGTAGAGCATTGTCAGTCTGGTCAACATAATCTATACTTATTGTCCTCCTATTTCTGCTTTTGGAAATATCATTTAACAACTTTAGGTCAAGGTGATATGACGCAGGTGCTAAAATCACAGGGGGTAATAAAAATGATATGTACCATACCCCGGACCACCCAACAGGTAATTGATAGTATCCTTTATTACAACATACAAAGTATGTGTTGTGCGACGATGTAAAACTACTGTTGTTAGCTCCTTCAATACTTAACCCCTTCCATGCTCATGACGAGCTGAGCTCGTCATGAGTTGCGCCGCTCGCATGCTCATGACGAGCTCAGCTCGTCATGTAACGCGGTAAAATGAAAAAAGCCGCACAGCGCGAAAATGACCGTAGCACGCATGCGGTTAATGTCAAAACACATTCACTCAGTCCTACTGGAATTCTCCCAACACTATTTATACACAGTTCTGCTTTAGCTCTGGTCACAGAAATTATAAAAGGTCCATTGTCTTTGATAGTCCTCATATTCGTGAAGACATATGGTCTGGTTGGTTCTCTTACCATTCCCATTTAGTCCCTTTAGCCTGAGGATAACCATCTTCATCTTGGTAGCATACTTTATTCAACAGAAAAAGGATTCCACCTACTGAGGGTTTTCCAGAAGTAAACAAAAGTGCATACCAAGCTTGACAAGAACCATTGTGAGAAAACGGTAGAGGAATAAAAGGCGTTCCTACTTTCTTTTGGTGTGCAGGTATCATCCCACACACCCAACAGTTGGTAGTATTCGTGACATTATGCGTATGATGCAACATCTGGATAAAAGTGTTGTTCAAGTAGGATTGTCGATGCTTCTGCTCATGGTAGGGAAGAGTATAAAAATGATGTTCCACTGGAGCTGTAGTAGTGGCAACGAAAAGCTGTCGAGCAGGAGACACTTTCTCAACAAACCAGGTGATTATCGCCATAACCACCAGGGCAGCAACAAACCCTACAGCACACATAATTCTTTTGTTATTAATTTCAGCAACAGTGATGATTGATCTTTCTAAAACTTGCTGAAAACAATCGTTGGAGCTCTTCTCCCTGGGCAGCCATTCATTTCTTCACCACGGGCCAAGACGGGTGTCACTACACTAATGCAGCCTAATACAATAAGGGGTCTTCCCTCTATAACCCAAAAAGCATCTGGGAACAACTATACATAACTACAAAGAGTGACGCTACGGGACCAATCGATTTCAATGGTTTTTCAGAACAGGTTTATAAATTACCCATCCTACCTGAAAAGTTTCTTTGAGAATGAATCTGTACACTTTTTTGTGTCATTTGCCACTCATCACCTCAACAAATCAATCATATCCACCGGATATGTATTTCTCTTTTTGGATAGTATTTTATTTTATTTTTACTTCACATACTTTTTATGAATTCTTTTCTGTAATATACACTACACTAATGCAGGGCTGATCCCCCCCCCTTGCCACTTTGGCTCTCCATTTCACTAACCCAGGGCGGTAGCTCAACCAGTCTCGTTCAACGCTGCAGATTCTTTCCTCGGTCTCAACTGGTATCGCGATACTTCAGGAATCGTGTGGTTCGGGAAGACTTCCTCAGATTCGTCAGGTGAGATGGCTGAGTTTTTCTCCGTGTTCAGGATATCCCGATGGTCGGTCAACGTAGCAGGTTCCACCAAGGTAGGCGACACACGTCGGCAGTGTGTGCCGTGGACCCAGTTCTTTCTATTTGTCACTCAAACTGCTGTCCTCGTTGCTAGGAGGACTTGCTCTGATCCTCGCCACCTCGGCTCCAAGCTGTTCGATCGGTCGAAGACCTTGACCATCACGTGGTCTCCAGGCCGGAGATCAGGAGCCTCACCTGCAGATCTGTCAGGAAGAGCTTATCGAACTTGTTGATGAATGGAAATTAAACTGTCGGTTAACTGTGCCAAATAATCATTCATCAGAACACTAGGCTATCATGTATGGGGCATGGCTTAGGAACTCCCCAAACATTCATCGGCCTTCCAAATACCACCTCGTAAGGTATGAGCGCAGATCGTGAGTGTGACACTGATCTTATGGACAGCAATGCCAGGGGTAACACATCTGGCCACTTTAAGGATGTGGAAGCCAGAATTTTTGCTAACTTTAGTTTCAGAGTAGCATTGTACCTCTCCACTAATCCTGTTGATTGTGGGTGGAAGACTGCATGGAACCTCTGGTTGATCCCTAATCCTTTCAGGACATGCTCAACAACTTGCCCAATAAAATGAGGTCCGTTGTCACTCCACAAAAGTTTACAAACACCAAATCTAGGAAAAAACTCTTTGAGAAGCACCTTTCTGTGGTAAGAGCTGTATTATCCTTTGTAGGGTATGCCTCTATCCATTTACTGAAGGCACATACCACCACTAGGACGTATTTAGATTATTGCAGCGTTCAAGTTGGATGTAATCCATCTGCAAAACTTCAAAAGGTGCAGTCGGTGTAGCAAACCCTCCTGTAGGAGTTTGTGTCCCTTTTCCAGGATTATACTGCCAACAGATCAAACAGGACTGTGCTACTCTCTTAGCTGTGCTGGCAATCTCAGGATGCTCCCAAACTTGTGTAAGAAATGTCGTTATTGCTAGAGCTCCAACATGTGCCAGCCCATGTGCCATTTGAACCATAGGTTGTAAATAGGCTGCAGGCAATTTCCATTTATCCATGTCTTTGTTGCACCAACCACCCTTATCGTCCAATATTCCTTCTTTGGACCATTGCTCAAGTTAATAGGCTAAAGTCATAATTCACCTAACTCAAATAACACTATGCACTTAATGCCTCAGTATCCACTATGGAGCACATGTGTGCACCATCACCAACAACTCTGCACCTCGACATCCCATACCTTCTATTCTTTGGCAAGATTATTCTAATGCAAGACCATACTACATTAAGGCTAAAGTAACATAGCACACTAAAGTCAGTACACAATGGTGGTGATCGAGGGTCATCACAGAGCATCAGACCACTAAAGTGGCTGATTCACTACAGGGTTATTGATTAAGTCAGGCCCCTTTGTTGGTGAAACAAGCCCTGCCGTGTGTAGGTAATAAACTATGTCCACAGGGGTCGGTTAGTGCCTTGGAACGGATTGAGTGGCCAGGTGCAGGGAAGGAGGTTATCAAAGGGGCTTGCCTGTGCATGGAGGATGAAAGGACAAACTGGTTTGGCGCGGGAAGTGACTCCGGGGCTTTGTCATGATGACAAGGTTTTACAACCCCAGTACATTTGTTCAGGCTTAGTCAGAGCACTGGGGGATGATAGCGAGGTCAGAGTGACACACAGGTGACCAGCAGAGTATGAAATGGCCGCAAAGTCTAAAATGGTTGCTGCTTACGCGCACGTAAAAGCCCTCGTTAATCAAGATGGCGCCGGCAATGTTCATGATTGTCGTTTTATTTTCTACACCTGTTTACAAAGGGTGGTCACTCCTTGACCACAAGGGAGATGTCTTCAGTCTTCTAGTCGAAATAGAATGTCGAAGGTCCAAGAGTTTCGTTTCAGTTTCTCCAGACAGAGCTCCTATCTTTATACTGATTTTGAGGGCTGGATTACCTGCTAGGTCCCTCCTATGGGAGGGCCTGAGAAGGGGGTGGTTACACCCCTTTCCCTTTGTCCAGTTTCACGCCAGTGCGGGGCTGGAGTGCCCCATCAACTGGTTTGAACCGGGCTATACATGGAGCACCTAGTGTGCCCCAGGCAGTGTCTGGAAAAGCATCTTTCCATTCAACCCACCCTGCCCCAATACACTACTGGCTGTCTAGGGAGGTGCTGGCACCTCCCTCGACAGGAAACCTATTGTCCAGGCCTCCCTTCCTGGAGTTTCGTCCAGCTGCAGGAGGTCAGACCCGTGTCTGTGGCAGCAGCATCAATTTTGTGATGCTGAGGCTCTGTTTAACTTTAACCGGGTAAACCAGTAACTACATGTCTTCTCCCTCTAGAAGGGTGAAATGCTACCCCCGCCGTATTACAAAGTGTTTGACACCTTACACGACATGTTTTGATAAAGCCAAACCAAAGTTAGCATTAACCGCGAGGATTATAATGCACTTAACTGATAACTGACCCGAAGTGACTAGTGGGTACAGTGCCCCCTGAGGGCCCCGGAGCATCGTCGGAGAGCATGCAGGAGCAGCGGTAAGTCACACGCTAGCTCCAATAGAATATGACACCATGGTTGCGCTTTCCACACTGGAGTGACTACGTGAATCTCTGCCTGCTGGTGAACTACTTGGTTCGCTACCCAGGGAATGAGGACGAAGGGGGGACACTTGTAATTCAGCGCCTTCGAGCAGTCTTGAGTGAAGACATCCGTGGTTTTGCTAGAGGGTTTGGTCTCCAACTGAAAAAGGACTCCAAGAGATGATTGAGTCTTGAGGCAAAGAGGTCAAGCTCGCAGGGACTCCAAATGGAATGGGTCATGTGAAAAAGCGAGGGGTGGATTTGCCAATCGCTGTAGTCCCTCAAGTGACAGAAATTCCTGTCTGCTATTGTATTATCCTGACCCAGAAAGTACTTGTTGTAATCACAACATGACAGGAAGCCAGACTGTTGATTTGACAAGTTTATTTCTATTAGCACATAGCATCAGCGTGCCTCATCCTTCAGCCAGGAGCCGCTCAACTGACAGGACGCGAGCACACGGTCAACTGCATTAGAATGTTGGAACAATCGACATTCTACAGAGGCGCGCGACGTGCAACCTCAATGACAGGAAGATCATACCCCCTTTCAACTACACGCAGGTAGAGCAAATGAATAGAGGAAAAACAGAGGAGGAGAGTAAAGAGAGAACAGGGGCAATGAAATAACAGTGAAAGCAAAACACCCCACCATGAATAATGAAGAATGAGGGCAAATCACCCCACCATGAAATCCTGCAAGTGTTGAGGAAGTCTCCTGATCCGTAAGGGTCTCTGACACAGTTATGTAGCTTGAGGACCATGAGAATCTGGATTCTCAACATTGAACCTTAGGCTATTACCAAAATTGTCACCACTGGGACCTGACACTCTCATCTCTGCACAGGTACGGGAACTGTTGAGCAAATGGTGATCCTGAGCTAACATGTAACCCGAACAGGAATATCTGTCGACAATGGCTTTGGGAGATTTGTCTCGTGAGCGATACTTGGCTACTCTCCATTGGAGAGTATCAAAGGGGCTTGCCTGTGCATGGAGGATGAAAGGACAAACTGGTTTGGCGCGGGAAGTGACTCCGGGGCTTTGTCATGATGACAAGGTTTTACAACCCCAGTACATTTGTTCAGGCTTAGTCAGAGCACTGGGGGATGATAGCGAGGTCAGAGTGACACACAGGTGACCAGCAGAGTATGAAATGGCCGCGAAGTCTAAAATGGTTGCTGCTTACGCGCACGTAAAAGCCCTCGTTAATCAAGATGGCGCCGGCAATGTTCATGATTGTCGTTTTATTTTCTACACCTGTTTACAAAGGGTGGTCACTCCTTGACCACAAGGGAGATGTCTTCAGTCTTCTAGTCGAAATAGAATGTCGAAGGTCCAAGAGTTTCGTTTCAGTTTCTCCAGACAGAGCTCCTATCTTTATACTGATTTTGAGGGCTGGATTACCTGCTAGGTCCCTCCTATGGGAGGACCTGAGAAGGGGGTGGTTACACCCCTTTCCCTTTGTCCAGTTTCACGCCAGTGCGGGGCTGGAGTGCCCCATCAACTGGTTTGAACCGGGCTATACATGGAGCACCTAGTGTGCCCCAGGCAGTGTCTGGAAAAGCATCTTTCCATTCAACCCACCCTGCCCCAATACACTACTGGCTGTCTAGGGAGGTGCTGGCACCTCCCTCGACAGGAAACCTATTGTCCAGGCCTCCCTTCCTGGAGTTTCGTCCAGCTGCAGGAGGTCAGACCCGTGTCTGTGGCAGCAGCATCAATTTTGTGATGCTGAGGCTCTGTTTAACTTTAACCGGGTAAACCAGTAACTACATGTCTTCTCCCTCTAGAAGGGTGAAATGCTACCCCCGCCGTATTACAAAGTGTTTGACACCTTACACGACATGTTTTGATAAAGCCAAACCAAAGTTAGCATTAACCGCGAGGATTATAATGCACTTAACTGATAACTGACCCGAAGTGACTAGTGGGTACAGTGCCCCCTGAGGGCCCCGGAGCATCGTCGGAGAGCATGCAGGAGCAGCGGTAAGTCACACGCTAGCTCCAATAGAATATGACACCATGGTTGCGCTTTCCACACTGGAGTGACTACGTGAATCTCTGCCTGCTGGTGAACTACTTGGTTCGCTACCCAGGGAATGAGGACGAAGGGGGGACACTTGTAATTCAGCGCCTTCGAGCAGTCTTGAGTGAAGACATCCGTGGTTTTGCTAGAGGGTTTGGTCTCCAACTGAAAAAGGACTCCAAGAGATGATTGAGTCTTGAGGCAAAGAGGTCAAGCTCGCAGGGACCCCAAATGGAATGGGTCATGTGAAAAAGCGAGGGGTGGATTTGCCAATCGCTGTAGTCCCTCAAGTGACAGAAATTCCTGTCTGCTATTGTATTGTCCTGACCCAGAAAGTACTTGTTGTAATCACAACATGACAGGAAGCCAGACTGTTGATTTGACAAGTTTATTTCTATTAGCACATAGCATCAGCGTGCCTCATCCTTCAGCCAGGAGCCGCTCAACTGACAGGACGCGAGCACACGGTCAACTGCATTAGAATGTTGGAACAATCGACATTCTACAGAGGCGCGCGACGTGCAACCTCAATGACAGGAAGATCATACCCCCTTTCAACTACACGCAGGTAGAGCAAATGAATAGAGGAAAAACAGAGGAGGAGAGTAAAGAGAGAACAGGGGCAATGAAATAACAGTGAAAGCAAAACACCCCACCATGAATAATGAAGAATGAGGGCAAATCACCCCACCATGAAATCCTGCAAGTGTTGAGGAAGTCTCCTGATCCGTAAGGGTCTCTGACACAGTTATGTAGCTTGAGGACCATGAGAATCTGGATTCTCAACATTGAACCTTAGGCTATTACCAAAATTGTCACCACTGGGACCTGACACTCTCATCTCTGCACAGGTACGGGAACTGTTGAGCAAATGGTGATCCTGAGCTAACATGTAACCCGAACAGGAATATCTGTCGACAATGGCTTTGGGAGATTTGTCTCGTGAGCGATACTTGGCTACTCTCCATTGGCCAACATAACATACAAAGGATGCACCTCCTGAACTTTGAAAGGACCACAAAACTTGCATAGGCCTTTGATCCAACGACCAGATCTGACTTTGACCCAGTCTCCAATAAGTAGGTTGACAGAAGGCTTGGTTTGAGAATGTACAAGCGAGGGTGCATACATAGAGGTACCCTTATCACTGCCACTCACATTCTTCCCTTCCAACAACTCACTAACCAATGAAGGTACTAGTTTGGAAGAAGGTTTTCTACCTCGCATGGCAATGAAGGGAACCACACTAGTGGTGGAATTGTCTGTGGTACGGTAAGCCCACACTAATTCATTTTACGTCTCATCAATGTCAAGATTATTGCTGTGAGCGAGACCAATAGCTTCTTTAATCATACGGATGGCTCTTTCCACAATACCGTTGGATTGAGAATTGTACAATGTGGTGAGGGAATGTTTAATACCACACTTACGTAGAAACTCACACATTTCCGTGGAAGTTAATTGTGTGCCATTGTCCGTAATAAGGACAGTGGGAAAACCTTCCTCTTTAAAAATGGTGCGCAGCAATTTAATGGTGACTCTAGTGGCAATCGTAGGGAGCAGATACACAATAAGCCTTATAGAGTGAAGATCCATTACAACCATACCAAATCTCTTGCTGGGGTGAACTCCTGGCATAGGTCCAATGAAGTCAAGGCAAATGCTATGCCAAACCACACCAGAATCATGGATGGAACTTCAGACAGACTGTGGCCCAACCTTAAGTCTCTTCTCACACTCTCTGCATTCACTGCATCGATCAACCCTATCAACCACCTCACTATCCATGCCCACCACCAGAATTTACTCCGCAAACATTTTTTTTAATGGTCTGCCCTAAGTGTCCTTCATGGGCTAAGTTGAATAATCTTTTGCAAATGCCAAACGGGGGGGAAATATTTTATCGCCACGCATGATAATATGATCAGCGACAGTGGATAGTTCGTCAATGACAGCATTAAAGGGTCTAACACTACTGGGTAATGTACTCTCCCTACGTCTACCTTCGAAAATGAGGTTGAGAACTCCCTTTAGGACCTCATCTTGGGACATGGCCTCCGCCCATTCTTCTTTACTGACTACACCACAACTCCACTGGACAACATCATCCACACTGGTGATAGCTCCTTCCCTTTCACTCTTTGAAACAAAACTTTTGTCCACTTCCTCCGAGTCTAAAGGCAGAGGCGACAGACAGTCAGCTTGAACATTCCGCAAACCAGAAATATACTAGATATTGAAATTGTATTCTTGCAACCTGGAGGCTAGGCGAGCTAGTCTTGCTGGCCCTTTCCCTGTTTCACCTGGTGATAGAATTTTAAGTAATGTTTTATGGTCGGTGCGAAGGAGAAACCTGCGCCCCCAAACATACGTTCTAAAATATTCGACACCCCATGTGGCCACTAGGGTTTCTGTCTCTATTACAGAGTAATGACGTTCAATAGTAGTCGAGGTCCGGGAGGTGAACACTACAGTTTTCTCTGAGGTATCATCATTCTGAGATAATACAGCACCGTTACCAGTGGCACTGGCTTGGTTGAGATCAAACCATCATCTGACCAAACCCTAATGGTACCTGTATATACACCTGTATAGATTTATTTCCTGCACTGTATATATTATCCTGTTCACTGAGCACTCATTCACAATAAGTCACAAAATTGTTTATCACGGTCTTGCTATGTTTGTATGAATTAATCTATGAATGAAGTAATTCAGTTTTATAAAGAAGCAAACATGTATTAATATGTACAATACAATACTTTTGAACATATAACCTCGGTTTTTCGTGTTTTGAGCAATTGATTTCTCACTAAAACACTATTCCTTGTATCAGAGAGCTGATTTGTTTTTACATGCATCTATGAGCATTTTTCAAATAACCTGTCTTACCCAACAGAACCAATTTTTTGTTAAACTGTTACATACCCAGGTTCTGAGGGACACCGGGTCACCCCTTCCTTTTTTTGTAAATTACTGGCTTCAACAGTGACAATGGTTTTTGCGTTAACATCGAAAGGAACCAGAATACCTGCATTACAGATTTCAAGCTTGATGTTATCAAAAGAATTTTGTTGATCAGTTCCCCAAATGAAATTGACACCCTTCCTCATAAGTACCTTAAAAGGTTCCGTTTTTCACGCAAAGTTCTTCACAAACTTAGAGTATTACTCAATTAATCCAATGAAGGAACACAGCAGATCTCTGATACTGGGAATGGGAGCCAATTTTATGGATGCAAGAAAATCTCTCTTGGGTTTGACACCCTCAGAAGAGATGGAGTGTTCTAGGTACTCCACCTCTGTGGCAAAGAAGGAATATTTTTCTCCATGTAGCATTAAACCAGATTCCAAAATTCTGGCAAGGGCATCTTTTAATTGTGGCTGCTCACGCTATCACCAAAGACCATGATATCATCTTGGAAGTAAATAATATTGTTTAGATCTTTAAACACTTTTGAGATCATCCTCTGAAAAACACTTGCAACCGAGGACAAGCCGAAAGGCATCCTAGTTAATTGAAAGATACCCTCCGTGGTGATGAAGGCTGTCAAATTTTTAGAGGAGTCGTGCAAACGTATTTGGTGATAAGTGTGACGAAGGTCTAGCATGGAGAAAAAATGTTGCTCCCTGTAACAATACCATTAACTCGTTGATATTGGGTAGAGGAAAAGTGTCTGGGATAATATTCTGGTTTAAACTCCTCAAATCAACACAGAAACGCAAATTTTCATCTGCCTTCTCTGTAATAACGACAGGAGAAACCCAAGCAGAACACTCAATGGGCTCAATGACACCACTGGATAACATTTCATCCAACATCTTCTTGACCTCGCCTCTCACCATGATGGGAACCTTCCTAAGCTTATGTTGAACAGGGATGGCACCATGTTTAAGTTTTATTTTGTGAACGTAACCTTCTAAATTACCGCGTTTGTCTCTGAAAACTCCTTTACATCCCTCCAAAATATCTTCAACTGAGAGGTCATCCACCACCATTTCTTGTTCAACAGTGTGAGGGTCAATCCTAATATGGAGGTCATACTGCTGATAGCAACCCAATATGGGGGCCCAGATTCAGCCACATAAACTTTTCCTTTGACAGACCTGTTTTTGAAGAAGATGTCCATCAAAATGTAACCCAATATGTCTATCTGCTCACCTTGATACACACCGGGATTTATATCTTTGGGTAATAAGTTCATGTGGGGCCATTCCTGTTGGTATATTCTCTTTGGTATGATGGTATGTAAGGATCCTGAATCAACCATTAGATCAATTTTCTTGTTTGCAATGACAAACTCTGCTTTGGGTCTACGTCTCCTCTTATCAGCTAAGCAGAAAGAATTGGTGAGGAAAACATCTTCATTGTCTACAATGTCATCTAGGGAAGGTTCCACACAAAGAATTCTGTCTGGTCTGAACGAACATTCACTAACATGTGTCTCCTCAGACAACATTGCTACCTTTCCCTTGTTGGCATCTCTGCACAATCTGGCAAAATGACCTTTACGGACACACTTTCTACATTCTTTACCAATGGCCCAGCAATTTTTAGAGACTGGTCTGTTATAAGTGCTCCCGCAAATGCCACAAGTCATATTACCAAACTTACTGGGATACAACCTGCTGCCAGAAATACTCCTCTCACCTTTAAATCTGGTAGAGGCAGCCACATCCCCTTCACCACCCTCTACAATGGATGTTTCACTTTCATTAGTAATGTTCAGTTTGGAATCTCTGCGATCCATCTCCTTCCTACAGAACTCTGATTCTTCAACTATTTTTGCTATGTCAATAGTATCTTTAAGATAGGGGTCTTTAGCAGCCCATAAGTGTTCCGGTGTCTTTCTGCTTCTACATTGCACAATGAGTTGATCCCGTATAATTTCTTCAGCCATGGGACCAAATTTACATTTAATTGAAAGTTCACTGAGTCTCGTAACAAAGTCATCAATGGATTCTCCAACTCTCTGAGGTTGAGTATAAAATTAATATCTCCTCATGACGACATTAGTCTCCTTTGCAAACCTAACCTCCAACCTTTTACGTGCTTCTTGAAAGACATCTTGAATGGGTTGACCACGTTCATTGGTGACAGCAGGCAGGTACTTGAAAATATGTTGACCTTCTTTACCCAAATTGATGAGTAAAATCGCTTTTTTCCTATTTGAGCTGAAATCTTGGGCATCCAATGCCTCCAAATAATTATCAAACATTTCAATCCATTCATGCCATTCTATGCTTGGACTACCTGGTTGATTGAGAAAATGTGGAGAAGAAGAAACTGCTGAAACATCTAACGCTGTGACATCCATATTGAATGAGCAGGATGTCAAAAAGAATGAATAAAAAAGAATCGGCTAAACATGTGATGACAAGATTAGAAAGAAAGCTGACAAATAAGAACAGGCAAACAAAGATAACCTGTCTCTTTAAGGAATCAAACTCTTCCTCCGTAGATGTGTATCAGCAAGCTTCACCGTAAGAACACACGCATTTCTTTCAGGCGACAGTGTATGCTTCTAAACTCCGTTAGCGAAATCAGCCAACAGTTCAGAACCTCAACTCAAGACTCACAAGGTACACTATGCAGTTATGTAGCGTGAGGTGAATGGTATACTTTAGAAAGTGCGCTTAATTAAACCTTCAATATTCGATGCGCAGTTGTTAGACGTGCGGCACTCTCCACACTCAATGCACGGCTGAGAAATTGAGATAGATTAGTACGCTGGAGTCACTTAACGCTCTTTCACACCCTTAAGCGCTTCGGTTACGCATGGTCCCAGTGCGCCGTCACTTCAAAGAAAATATTGTATCCAGGCAGACAAACACGAGAGCGACGCGTTGGGGGTTCACTTCAGGCGTCTTCTCAGCGTGCACCACTTGACGCTCTTTCACACCTCTCAGCACTTCGCTTACTCATGGTCCCAGTACGCCGTTACTTCAAAGAAGGTGGTCTCTCCAGGCAGACGTACACGAGAGCGACGCGTTGGGGTTTCACTTCAGGTGTCGTCTCACCCCGCAGTGTAGTCGTCTCACACAGAGTGCCCCACACCTTTCCACAAATTACATCTGATCAGCGCACAGCACGCGTAGATTCACCGCTGTATGCTATGTGCTCCACTGACTGAAGCTCGCCGCCATAAACATGTTGTAATCACAACACGACACGAAGCCAGACTGTTGCGACCCTTGACCCTGTTACCAGTTAGGTCGCCCCCCTAGCCACCGCGTGGTCCTCCCTGTGCTGTGAGCTGCTGCTACGCTCTGACTGCTGTTCCTTCGTTTTTTTCTCCGTGGTAACCCTGTGCTGTTTTGTCGTTTTTCCCCTTAGGTCCCCTTTGCCTTCTGTTTACTCTGTTTGGTTTTCCCTTCGCCCTCTGTATACTGTGTTTTGTTTCCCCCCTTTTTGCCTTCTGTATCCTGTATTGTGACCCCCTCGCTCCCCCTTTTGCCGCTGTGCCCCCCCACTTCCCGCCTCGCACTCTGATTCCCGCCGCTGCTCCCTGCGGCCCCGCCCCCCCGCCGCTTCCATTCGCCACCCCGCTCCCGCCTCCCAGCTGCTCCTCCCTCCCTGAGCCCCTCATATGGAGGCCGCCCGGCGAACGTGCAGCGTTCACGCTCAGCGGGCGCACCGATTGTGCGCCGAAGGCGCGCCAAAGGCAAGCCCGTCTGCGCCCATCCGCGCCTGGACCGTGCCCAGTGCCAGAACCCCTGTCCCCGCCGATGCCAGGCCACCCGACGGACCTACGACGCCGCCACCCTCAACGCACTCAATGCCGACCGGAACCCCGCCTGCTACCGAGCCACCCCGAAATGCACCCACGGACCCTTCACCTGCCAAGCCTGCTGATTCACATGCCTCCGGACCTGCACCGCACCAGCCAAGCCGAGCACCAGCAGCAACCACCTCAAGTGCATCCTGCTCAACACCCGCTCCGTCCACAGACACCCCGTGGAACTCTGGAACCTGCTCGACACAACATCACCAGACGTCGCCTTCCTCACGGAAACCTGGATGAACGCCTCCTCAGCACCCGACATCGCCATCACCATCGCCATCCCGGACGGATACAACATCACCCGGAGGGACCGCGTCAACCAGACTGGAGGAGGCATCGCCATTGTACACAAGAACACCATCCGCATCACGACCAACTCCGACGACACCCTCACCGCCGCCGAACACCTCCACTTCCAGATACACACTGACCCCAACACCACACTGAGAGGCACCCTAATCTACAGACCCCCGGGTCCACGCACACAATTCAGCGAAGACATCGCAGACTTCATCAGCCCGCACGCCCTTCCCTCCGCTGACTACATCCTCCTAGGGTACCTCAACTTCCACCTGGAGAACAATAAGGACAGCAACACCACCACCCTGCTGGACAACCTCGCCAGCCTCGGATTCAAGCAACTGGTGAACACCCCCACCCACTACGCCGGCCACACGCTGGACCCAATCTTCTCCTCCAGCAAATACATCTCTTTCAGCCACTCCACCAGACTTCATTGGACTGACCACAGCTGCGTCCACTTCAGCTTCAGAAGAACAACGACCCACCACCACCTGCAACAGGTTCCTCACAGGAGCTGGAACAAGATCACCGCCGACCAGCTCATCACCTCCCTCAGCCAGAACCCTCCCGCCAGCACAACGGACCCCAACTTAGCAGCCAGCAACCTCACACAGTGGATCACCATCTGCGCAGACAACCTCGCACCACTGAAGACCCCTCCCAGCAGACCCGGCAGCAAGAAAGCCTCTTGGTTCACCGACGAACTTAAGAACTCCAAGAAGAACTGCCGCACCCTGGAGAAAGCCTGGAGCAACGACCAGACCACAGACAACATGACTGCCCTCAAGCAATTTGCCTAGAGTAGACTTTACTGACTTTTTTTAAACCACACCCCACGCTCACTACTTACACACTTGGGCCCCTCACACTCACTCACACATCGGCCAGGAATAAAAGATCTCCACAAAAGAGTAGCACTTAGTGCTACCCGTCAGGCATTGCAGCGCCGGCCTGACGTAGGAGCAGGAAGCCGATGATGACACGAAACAATCGGTTGGTAATATGACAGTAGCCGTAGAACCGACCTGTTGTGTGAGGCTTCCCTAATTCCGATAAGGGGCAACTGGCCCTGTCTCCCGCATACAACCGCCCCTGGAGAGAGGTGGATCGATCACTCACACTCATACCCATCCCCTAGGGGAACTTTATGCATCAGTGTTGAATTGCCCTCAAGCACGCCACCCGCAAACACCACCAGCTGATCCGCACCACCAAGAAGACAGCATTCAAAGAACGACTGGACAACAATGCCCACAACAGCAAGGAACTCTTCAGCATCGTCAAAGAGCTCTCCAACCCCAGCGCCGGAGACAACGACATCACTCCCTTGCAAGACCTCTGCGACTCACTCACCTCGTTCTTTCACAGCAAGATCGCCGACATACACAACAGCTTCGGCGCACAGACCACGCACCCAACCTCTGAACCAACGCCCCCCACCACCACCCTCCGCGCCTGGACCCCGGTCAGCACCGAAGACACCACCCGCACGATGAACACCATCCACCCCGGATCACCAACCGACCCCTGCCCCCACCACGTCTTCAACAAGGCCGACTCCATCATCGCACCCCAACTCCGGGACATCATCAACACCTCCTTCAACACCGCCATCTTCCCGGAGAGCTGGAAGCACGCCGAGCTCAGTGCCCTCCTGAAGAAACCAACAGCGGACCCCACCGACCTCAAGAACTATCGCCCCATCTCGCTCCTCCCTTTTCCTGCCAAAGTCATCTAGAAGACCGTCAACAGGCAGCTTGCCGCCCTCCTCGAGACGAACCGATCCCTCGACCACTCGCAGTCCGGTTTCCAAGCCAACCACAGCACCGAGACCGCCCTCATCGCAGCCACTGACGACATCAGAACCCTACTCGACAACGGGGAAACAGCGGCCCTCATCCTCCTGGACCTCTCCGCAGCATTCAACACTGTGTCACCGCACCCTAGTGCAGCGCCTCAGCAACATCGGAATCCAAGAGAAAGCACTGGAGTGGATCATCTCGTTCCTCGCTGGAAGAACCCAGAGAGTCCGCCTCCCCCCGTTCAGATCCGAGGCCACCGAAGTCATCTGCGGCGTACCACAAGGATCATCACTCAGCCCCACCCTCTTCAACGTCTACATGAGCCCCCTCACAGCCATCGCACGCCAACACAACCTCAACATCATCTCCTACGCCGACAACACCCAGCTGATCCTCTCCCTCACCAACGACCCCGCCACCGCCAGAACCAGCCTACACGAAGGGATGAAAGACGTCGCCGAGTGGATGAAGAACAGCCGCCTGAAACTGACAAGATGGAAGTCCTCATCCTGGGATCATCATCCTCCGCCTGGGACGACTCCTGGTGGCCCCCTGCCCTGGGCACCACTCCCAAGCCAATGGACCACACACGTAACCTGGGCTTCATCCTGGACTCCTCCCTCTCGATGACCAGACAAGACAACGCCGTCTCATCATCGTGCTTCAACACCCTGTGCATGCTCCGAAAGATCTTCCGGTGGATCCCCACCGAAAGCAGGAAGACGGTCACCCAGGCACTCGTCACCAGCCGACTGGACTACGGAAACACCCTCTACCCCGGAACCACAGCCAAACTTCAGAAAAGACTCCAACGCATCCAGAACGCCTCCGCACGACTCGTCCTGGACATCCCCCGACACAGCCACATCTCGGGACACCAGGGAGACCTGCACTGGCTCCCCGTCAGCAAGAGGATCACGTTTAGACTCCTCACTCACGCACACAAGGCCCTCCATGACCTGGGCCCCAGGTACCTCAACAACCGCCTGACCTTCTACACTCCCACCCGCCAGCTACGATCGACCAGCCTCGCCCTCGCCGCCGTTCCACGCATCCGCAGAGCCACCACCGGAGGAAGATCCTTCTCCTACCTGGCAGCCAAGACATGGAACTCCCTCCCCATCCACCTCCGGCTAACCCAGGACCATCTCTCCTTTAGGAAGCAACTCAAGACCTGGCTCTTCGAGCAGTAGCGGACCCCTCTCCCCCAGCGCCTTGAGACCCCTCCGGGTGGTGAGTAGCGCGCTATAAAATTTTTATGATTGATTGATTGATTGATTTGACAAGTTTATTTCTATTAGCACATAGCATTAGCACGCCTCATCCTACAGCCAGCAGCCGCTCAACTGACAGGACGCGAGCACACGGTCAACTGCATTAGAATATTGGAACAATCGACATTCTACAGAGGCGAGCGACGCGCATCCTCAATGACAGGAAGATCATAACAGTACTCCGCTATCACCGTAAGCTGGTGAGACAGGCAATAATTCCAAAAGTCCTTGGTGATCTCTGCCTCCAGCTTGTTGATGTATTTCACAGCTGATATGTTTTCCATCCTGAGAAGGATGCAACAAGATACCTTCTTGAAAAAGAGGGTTCGGATCGCAAAGGATCCCATCAGGAGCTCTAAGCAATTGATATGTAGTGCCAATCCTTGAGAGACCATCTGCCTCCTGTTGTTACCTCCCTGCATAGCGCCCCCCAGCCCCACCTGCTGGCATCTGATTCTATCACTACTTCAGGGCGAGAGCCAAATATGGCTCAGTCATTCTAGGCATCCATATGGGTTAGCCACCACTTGAGCTCTTCCCTGGCCTCCTCCAAAAGGGGAACCTTATCTGAGTATGAAAGTCCCTTCTGAGGGTGCTGTATCTTTAGCCGCTGAAGGGCCTGGTAATGTAGCGGGCCCGGAAAAATTGCCTGTTTTGATGAGGCTAGAAGATCTATCAGGTGAGCGATAGCTCTCAAAGACATGACTTGCTTGTTCAATGCCACCTTCAACTCTTTCTTCAGATCTCCCAATTTGGATTTGGACAATTGAAGTTGGGCTGTCTGAGAATTGATCACAAAACCTAGAAACTCTATCGACTGACTCGAGCAAAGGATTGATTTGGACGTGTTGATCACAAAGCCTAGAATCTCCAAAAGCTGAATTGCCATCTATAGATGTTGGGCTGCTAGATAGGGAGTTGCTGCCATGATGAGTTTGTCATCTAGGTAAATTATCAGACGCACGCCCTGTTTCCGGAGGTGGGCAGTCACTGGCTTCATCAACTTGGTGAAACATCAAGGAGCTGAAGAAAGACTGAAAGGCAGAACCAAATACTCCAGCCACCTGTCCTGCCACCGGAACTGCAAGAAGCGTCGGTGAGGAGGAAAGATCGGCACAGTTAAATAGACAGACTATCCAATCCCCTTGTCTCAGAATGTCTGTCAATAAATGGATCCTCTCCATTTTAAAATGTCTGTATTGGACAAATAGGTTGAACTCCTTTAGATTTAAAACCAATCTGTGTCCACCTCTTCTTTTTTGCACCAGGAAGAAATTGCTGCAGAAACCCACAGGACTGCAGGTTTCTCCAGCAAGTCTGCAATTTTGTGCTCTATAAAGGCTCTCTTTGCTGGGAAAAAAACAACTGCTGTGGGATGAACTCTTGTGCTGGGGTCTGGAAAAACTCTATGTGAAAACCCTGGATGGTTTGTAAGACCCATGCATCCCGTATATGTGCTGACCCATTGTGTAGAAACAAACGGATACAACCCCCCCAAAGGGTAGGATTCTAGACTAAGCACGCTTACCTGAGGTAATTTAGGGCTGGAAGTTGCCCTGCTGGCCTCGTCTTTGATAGCGGCGATGTGAGAATCTTCTGGTCGGGTAGAGAGTACCGCCCCTAGTGGAATCAGTCCAGTCTCCTCTACCATGACCGTAATGGCCTCTGGGAAGGCCTTGATGGTATTGGTGACCTGGCGAGCGGCCCCTGCCTCGCCTGTCCAAAATGGCCAGCCTGGAAGACCCTTTTAATGTTCGTCTGGGCCTTGTCCAACAAGATGAAGGTACCCATGTATCTTGTTGCATCCTTTACAAATTGTTCCCCAAACAGCAGGCCTTCCACCAATGGCCCCGCCTCCGTGGAGGCCAACTCCATCAGGTTGGTATCCATCCGAGGAAACAATGATTTGTGCCGCTCAGCTCAGATGGCACAATTTGCATTGCCCACAAAAACAAATTGCTCTGTGTCCATCCCGCCAAAATATCGGGGTCCACTGGGACTCCGGTCTCCTTGGCCACTAACGCCATCTCCAGAATCTTGGCCAGGGGCCCTGTCACATCCAGCTGTTTGTCCTGGTAGACCCGCCAGGTGCAATCTATCCCAGCATGCCGGGGTCAATATCTGGCGTGTCAACCACCTTATTCGATATGTCGGGCGGAGACACTCGGACCGCAATCTACTACGTACCTCCTTATCAAAATGTTTGCGGAGATTTTGGTGGATATATTCCGAGACCTCTGGAGCCGGACCGCAGTTCGAGTACCACGGATGGACAATGTCAGGGGATTAAAATCGAAAGGACTCCCAGTTTGGAATGAGGCGGGATCAGGGGGGATTACATGCACTCTCTTGGCCTTCTTCTTCTTAGGAGGGGACATGTGGGCGGAAGAATCTGTGTCTGTACCTGCATCTGTATCTTGGGGTTAAGTGGGCGCGGATGGCGCTGATGCTAGCACAGAATATAGGCAATCCGTTATTGAGGTCTGGGGATGGAAGGCCGAGGCCTGTTATGTTAACGGTGGTCTTATAAAGCGCTCGGCTACTCGGGCAGAGTGTCCCGGCGCTATACAGACCTGCAGAGGCTGAGCCAAAAAAGCAGGCGAACTACTGTCCAAATAACCAGGTCTTAAGTCCCTTCCTAAAGGAGAGCAGAGTGTCTAGTTTCCTGAGGGAAAGAGGCAGTTTGCTCCATAGTTGAGATGCCAACAATCTGTATGAGCGTCCTCCAATACGCGCTCGCTTGGTTACAGGTACAAAAGCCAGCGCTTGAGAGGCGGATCGTAAAGATCTAGAGGGAAAATAGAACCGCACTCTTCACCTTAGATAGAATGCACCGGTGCCATGAAGAGATTTAAACGCCGTGATGAGAGTCTTGAAATAAATGCGTTTGCGCACCGGCAGCCAGTGCAGCGAATTCAGAAAAGCAGAGGTGTGAGCCCTTCGGCAAAGGCCTAAAATGGCCCTTGCCGCCGAATTCTGAACAGATTGAAGACCGGTAAGGAGATATTCCGGGTGGCCTAGATAGAGTATGTTGGCGTAGTCCAACCGTGAGCCGATCAGAGCCTGCACTGTAATCCTCCTGTGGGCATGAGACAGAAAGGGAAGAAATTTCCTAAGAGTTTTTAGAAGGCCAAAGCATTGACCGACTACACTAAGAATCTGGGGTTTAAGGGTCAGCCATCATCAATTTTCACGCCCAAGTTTTTCGCCATAGAAGTAGCCGACGATGGAGGTTACATATCGGCGGGCCACCAAGATTTCCAATTGGCGTCGGGGGAACAGCCAAAAGAAAGGACCGCTGATTTATCCAAGTTGCATCTTCAGGCGGTGGCAGAGCCTGAGGCACGCTTGAGGTCTCCTGGAAGGGGAGAATCTTTGACAGCGAGCTGTGCCAGAAAAAGCTGCTAATTGCGCCGACCGGCGATATTTTAAACAAAACATAATTTTTAATGTATTTTTTTATGCACTAACCCCCTTTTGTTGTGCAGGTGTTCGTTGTCCCCTTATTTTTGCCACGGCCTTCCCTCTTAGTCCCTCACCGGCCTCGGTGCCGAGAGAGTAAAGGGCGGCCGCCATCTTGGGAGGGGCAGTCCCACGAGCCTGGCCGGAGTTAGCGGTCCAGTGCTCGGGTGGGACGGGATACAAAAGGCAATGTGCTTCAGGGAGCGCAGCGGACGGGCGCAGCGGGCGCGACGGAGGTGCGCCGAAGGCGCGCCAAAGGAAAGCCCGTCTGTGCCCGTCCGTGACCGCACGGGACCCGGGGCCTGCCATGATGGCCGACTTTCCCTGGAATATTCATCCAGGTATTTGCTGTCTTTGCGTAAAAATTACCCGATTGACCCAACAACCGCCTCACATATCTTGGCCCTAGGCATTACCTGCCCCCCACCTATACTGGAGGCTGTTAACCCTTTGGCCCTACCCCCTAGTAGCTCTCTGAAATTAGGCACCTCTATAACTCTACTAAATACCAGGTCGGCAGTCGCGCATCAGCAGGAGATATTCAATCTCCTTGACAGCGACAGCCCTGATATATTGTGCCTAACCGAGACATGGTATCGCCCTGATTCCTAGCCCAGTGTTTTGGCGGCTCTTCCCCCTTCTTACTCCATCCTACGAGCTGACTGCTCTGACGGCAAAACAGGTGGTGGGGTTGCTCTAATCTTTCGTGACAGCCTTAGGTTTCAAATACTGACATCTCCTCCTTTACCTGTGGCGGATTGCTTGGTTGCACGGTCTGGTTCATCGAAATCCCCTGTAACCTGTGTGTTGGTTTACCGTCCTCCCCAAACCCCCTCTCAGTTTGTTCTTGCCTTCCAGGAGCTGCTGGCCCCTCTGGTGATTAACAATGCCACTGTACTTGTACTTGGTGATTTTAATTTTTGGCCCAGCGACCCTGCAGAAGACACTACTTCCAAGGACTTTACCTCATTACTATCGAGTCTAAATTTTATCCAGCATGTCCAAACTCCTACACATACCCGGGGACATATTTTAGATCAAATATGGACTCTTAACTTATCCACTACTAATTTGTCCATTGTTCCTTGTGTATGGTCTGATCATTATTTTCTGTCTTTTTTCTTGGACCTACAATCGCGAAATGCTTCTTGTCGCTCTAAAACACTATGGGCCAGAAGCTGGAGCCGTGTTGACGTCCCCGCGTTTTGTGATTCATTAATCGCCACCTGCCCTGATCTTACTGATACACCATCTCAATTTCAGCTGGCCACTTTGGACAGCTGGTTAATTCACCTTCGTGACGAAAAGGCCCCTTTAAAGAAGGTTACTATTAATCACCATCACCATGCTAATAAGTGGTTTACTCCTGCATTGAAGGTACTTAAATTAGCGGTCCGCCAGGCTGAACGGGCTTGGAGGTTAAAATTTAGCCCGATTAGCAAAGTTAATTATACCACCTCACTATCTAAATATAAAATAGCCATCCAAGAGGCTAAGAAAGCTTTTTTTTCACAACGTATACTGACAGCAGAGTGCCAGTCTCGTGAAATCTTTGCAACTGTTCATGAACTAGCAATGTCAGATAGGCCCTCACCTGTGAATATCCCCTCCCAGTCATTGTGCAACTCTCTGAATGATTTTTTTATTGACAAAGTTGCACAAATAAAAGCACATAATCCGCTCCCGTCAAAGTCATTCCTAGATTGTCCTTCACCACAAAATACCCAGTCCATTACTCACATACCTGAGTTAACTAGTGAGTCTTTGTCTCCACTTCTTAAGCGCATAAAATCTGGGTCTCCGTCAGATGTGTGTCCTGCTCACATTCTGGCTCAGGTGTTTTTGGCCTGTCCCACTCCTGCCCTCACAGTAATAAATGATATCTTCTCTAATGGCTTGGTTCCTACTGTGCTCAAATCTGCCACCATCATCCCCATTCTGAAGAAGCCTGGGGCTGATCCCTCTTCCCCAATCAATTACCGCCCCATATCCCTGCTACCTTACCTGGGAAAGGTGGCTGAGGCACATGTTTCCCAGGTGCTGAGCACTTTTATTGAGGACAGCAATTACCTAGCACCATGCCAAGCTGGCTTCCGACCACGACATTCAACCGAGAAGGTGGTGATCTCGGTTATGGATCAACTTAGGGAGGGACTTGATGCCAACACCCCCAAAATATTGGTCTTATTAGACCTATCCGCCGCCTTTGACACTGTGGACCATGACATCTTGTTATCACGTGTCAGGGCGGCAGGGATAGGGGGGTTGGCACTGGCCTGGGTCGAGTCTTTTCTGATGAATCGCACTCAGGCAGTTCATCTAGGCACCTTCTCAGCCCCTCAGCGCAATGTCAACTGTGGTGTTCCCCAGGGATCTGCCCTCTCTCCTTTATTATTTAATTTGTATATTTTTCCACTGGTGTTTGCTTTACAGAATATGGAGGTCACTGTATACAATTATGCAGATGACCTACAACTCATCTTTGATCTTTCCTCTCCCTCAGGAGTTGGCAGTTTCCAGTCCGTCATGCTATTCATCCGAGACTGGATGAACATCAATCAGTTAAAACTTAATCCGGAAAAAACAGAACTGGTGATGACGGGCGGTGCTGCCAACCCCTGGTCTCCTTCTTTTTGGCCCCCTTCACTTGGTCCCCCCCCTCTTCCTTCCTGTTCAGTTAAAACACTTGGGATTATGCTTAACAATCAATTAACACTCCATTCACATATTAATTCGGTGGTCTCCTCCTGTTTTTTTACACTCCGAGTGATTAGGAAGGTTGCTAGGTTTTTTTCTGCTTCTGCTTTAAAACTTATTTTAATGGCCATGGTCCTGTCAAAGATTGACTATGGCAATATTATTTATAATGGAGCCCCGGCCTATGCTGTGCAGCGGCTGCAGCTGATACAGAACCAGGCTGCTCGACTGGTTTTTGGACTATCAAGGTCCCACCATTCGACCCCACTACTCAAGAGCCTTCATTGGCTCCCTATAAAACAGCGAGCCAAGTTTAAATTAGGATGTTTAACTTTCCAAGCAAAAGCGGGTACTGCCCCTGCTTTTATCAATTCGGCAATCTCCTCCTATGTCCCTACTAGAGACCTTCGTTCTTCGAGCCTGGCCTTATTAACCACGCCTCGATTTAGAAAGAAGCGGGCTGGGGGGCAGAAGTTTGCTGTACTTGCGCCTTCCATTTGGAATGACCTCCCCCTACCGTTACGACTCTCCTCCTCCTATATGGAGTTTCGGAGGTCACTAAAAACATTATTATTTCAGCAGGCTTTTGGCACTTAGCTCTCTTTTTTCTTTGTTCTCTTTTAGGGACCTTACCAGCGCCATGAAACTGACTCAGTGTACGTGCGCTTTATAAGTGTTTTTAAATTCAAATTCAAATCTAAGCTGGTTCAGATGGAACCTCGAGAAAACGGCCTCGAGGCAGCTCATGATGATATCGCCGGTGAAGTCTGTGTTTTTATCGCAGGTGAATAAAAGCTGCGTATCGTCAGCGCAGGAAACAATCCGGGATCCATGCGATTCAACCAAATCAGCCAATGGAGACATGTAAATATTAAAAAGAATGGGGCTCAAAATGGATCCCTGTGGGACTCCCACCTCCAGCGGAGGAACTGAAGCAGAGAATGGAGGGGCCCAAATCGATTGTTGGCGGCCTGATAGAAACGACTCAAACCAACTGAATACCGTCCCTCTCAGACCAATCTCCTGGAGTCTTGCAAGAAGACGGCTGTGAGGGATGGTATCGAAAGCCGCCGAAAGATCGAGAAGGACCAACATCGCCTTCCCTCAATTGTCCAAAACCTCCTTTATAGACTCAGTGACCTCCAGTAACGCAGTCTCCGTGCTTAGGTTCGAGCGAAACCCGGATTGAGTGTGATGGAGAATATCTCGGGTTTCGAGGAAATTCGAGAGTAGAGTGGACATGTTTTTCCATAATTTTAGCGAAGGCAGGGAGTAACGAAATTGGTCTATAGTTAGAGTGGACGAGGGTGTCTAGAACAGGTTTTTTCAGTAGCGGAAGGATATGAGCCATTTTCCATATACTGGGAACAATGCCGGTTTCAAGAGAGGAGTTGAGGACAGGGTTAATGATAGGATTGATAATATGTGCCATCTTGGCCAAAAACTTCGCAGGGCAAGGATCCGATGGAGAGCCGGACTTTAATTTAGATAGCAGGTCCAGGGACGTTTGTGGGGAAAAGAAGAAAGCATATGGCTCTCAGGGAGAGAAAGAGGCGCGGGGAGATTTGAACCAGCATCGCTTATTGAGCCAATTGGCACGAAGGAGGCCTGAATACTTTTAATTTTATTAGCGAAGAAACTGGCCAATTGTTCGATCCAAAGTTCAGTGGGTGAAAATTTAGAAATTAGGGAAGCGGGGGGAGGTAAATTCCTTCACTATTGTAAAAATGTACTTGCTAATATTAGCTGCTGATTCAATTCTATTAGAGAAATTAGATTTTTTCTCTGTAACTATATCCTTATGGTAAGTTTTGATGAGTTCCTTATATACCTCTTTTGATGAGGCATCATAGTTTTCACGCCAAGCTCTTTCGTCTTTCTTACAAAGCCTTCTACTCTCATGAAGCGCAGGCGTGAACCAAAGTGCAGAAGCACGCGAATTTCTTTTGGACCGAATAGAGAGAGGTGCTATCTCATCAAGACGCTGCGTGAGCCATAACTGGAAAAGAACTAAGTCACTGGCCAGCTCACCTGTAAGCTGGCAAGGGTGCATGGCAAAAGATTGCTCCAGCAAGTCAGCAGAGACACGATGATAAGAGCGAGTGGCCGTAGACTGCAGGCCAGAGCCAGCACAGGCAGTTTTAGACACGCGCGAAATGTCAAAGTTCAATAGGTAGTGATCGGACCAAGTTAGAGGTAAAGGAGAATAAGGAGTGATGGGAATTGATGAAAAAATGTGGTCGAGGATATGGCCTTTATTGTAAGTAGCTGTGAAGATATAAGGAGACAGACCAAATGGACTAGTAACGTCCTGAAGTTTAATGGTGTCAGCTGTGTTTGCAATGTCCATGTGGACGTTGAAATCACCCAGAAGCAAGCAATGCTTACATTTCATAATAATTGGGGAAATAGCAGTATGAAGTTCCTCGTAAAAGGAGCCAGCAAGGCCAGGTGGTGTTGAGTGATGAGTTGAAAATGACAAACAAAAACCGAGTGACTCCACCCCAGGGATATCCTCAGTAGTGACAACTGAACAGGAGTAACCGCTGTCCACCACAATTGCGACTCCTCCTTCCTTACCCACCACTCGATCTTTCCTCCCTTGTGGCCTCACCTATGCATGAGGCCATGAAGGAGCTTTGGCCTTACCCATACCGTCCAATTATTTATGCGACGGGCCTGCAGTATAGGGGCCTGGAAACCGTGCCGTTTTGAGAATGTTTCCATCTGAGCAGTGATGGGTTTAAGGGCCGCTGCTAACGCCTGGTTCGCTGCTTGAGGGACTGCAGTCTCAATAGCTCCGTTCACGGATTGCTACACTGATGCGTCCAGGGCATCCACCAATCTGTCATCCAAAAGGGGACCCTGCTGCTCCTCATAGTATGAATAATATTAATCTTCAAAGGCGACCCAGTCATCCATAATGGAGTTTTTCATTGAGGAAGCGCACTTAAAATGCGAAGAAGGCAATTAATCAAATAAATTCCAAAGAATTAAACGGGGAGCCACCTACCGTGCACAACTTCACAGGCTCCTCAGCCCAGATGTAGTCAACTATTAATCCAGCCTGGAAGTTCGTAAGCGAGACCCAAACTTGCTATATCTGGAATACTTGGCCTGCACCTGGCCTGGGCCTTCCAATTTATTTCAGCCAAGGAGGGGTGTAAGTCCTGACAGAAAAAAAAGCACTGCCTGGACAACTCTGCGGTTTTGAGAAGCTATTTGAACTTCACATTTTAGGCATCGCGTAGCCCATACTGGCCTAAAAGTAGCCCAAATGGGTTACGCGACGACTGGCTCTCTCGTAGATGCAGGCCTGACAGGGGAGGGACACCATTGCTATATCAAATGGAGGTGCACCTCCTGAGGTAAATTTGGGCAGAAGAGTTGCGGCGAGCCGGAAGGTACACCGGAGCTGCCCCCGCTCATGCTGCAAGCCGACTACTTGACAGACAAGCAGAGGATCTCCGCAGGTACACAGGAGCGCACGCGGGTCCTCTTGCAAGAAACGCTCAGTCCTTTCACTAAAGATATACAGCATACAGTAATGCAATATTGTTGGCAACGCGCCTATATACTATGATAACACCAATAAGCAATAAAGTAGGAAACAAAGAAGGAGCACTTATTGAAGAGTGTCTTATACAGGGACAGTCTCTATGGTCGTTGGTGGTACTACTGAGCATTGTGGGAAATGTAGTGTTTTGTATTTGAAACGTTTTTTAATTGGCTGCTGTTAAAATTCAGTAAAAAAAGAGAAAGCATAATCCGAAGCCTCCGGTCCTGTAATAGAATTGGTCTATCGGTTCCCATGGTTGCTCCCCAAGGTTCATGGGCAGTGTAGTTTTGTGCAAGTTTTTTTTATTTTTTACCTTTGGACCTGCTAATTAATAAAAGTGAAGAAAGGACTGCGTAATTTTCGCCTCCGTGTCCTTCATAGAATTGAAACTTTCCTTCATGTTAACATGGACGTTTTTCAATCTGCTTGTGAGCCTCTTCTGGTCTCTGCTGCACCTGTGCCTTCCTCTTGATGGAGCAGGGTTTTGCAAAGAGAAAACCTGCTCAAATTGATACCCCCATAACTCTTACTAACAGTGTGCAGTGAAATATTCACATGCAAAACACATGAACACAAGGAAAACGCTTTGCACATTTGTGCACTAATGTGAACTAATTCATGAAAGAACTAGGCGCGTTTTGCATCTTGCTTTAAAATTAATAGTAAATAATGCTGCTTTTGCTCTAAGCTTATGCTAGGAAAATATTAATAAGGGTTAGTGCAAAGGTGGGTGGTAAACAGTGAAAAGTGTATTTTCAAGTAATTAGTGAATGTGTTTGTTTCATTCGCTATAGTGAGCTGAGCGGGCCTGCAATTTCTTTTGTTGTCCGGATAGATGAGGGGCTGGTAGGCGAGCAAGACTGACCTAAAAGACAGAAGTGCTGAACACTGCAAAGAAAAAATAAAAGTACAAGGTTGCACAGCTTAGAGATTATTGTTCGCCTGCAAAGGATGAGACTGCCCGTGGGACCCAAGACTTCTTCCGGGGACGTGGCTGAGAATGATATGTAAAAATGTTGAAATGTAACAAACACTACATTGAATAAACTGGTCAAATATTATGTAATGAGAATGTACAAATTGTGGATGCAGTCACAGTGGTGTGATACACCACCTCCCAAACTGACCAATAGAATGTTGAATCCTGTGAATTGTTTCAACTAATGTGGGTTGGACATGTAGGTTTTAGGGTATAACCCGGGTGCCTTTGGGAGTGTGGTTTTAGATGGCTGCGTAGTAGATCTCAGATCGGGTGCAGAGGAGAGAGGCTCGTTGCGCCGCTGTCTGACGGTTTGCAGAGAGGCCTGGCTGTTCCTGTCCCTGTCCCATTCCTGATTCTTGGAAACTTTGTTCCTTGACACTATTTCGGGGGACCCCACCATCTCCTTGGCCCAGGGGTGGTATTTCCCTGATCCGTTGGGGTTGTATTATTTCCTTTTTCATACTTTGCATAATCATTTACAAATGTATTTTTGTCTCTGTAACATATGTCTCTTCATCGATCCACTCCGACATATGTATATCGTTTCACATTATTTTGCTGAAACTTTTGTCTCTTCATCTATCCACTCCTTCATATGCATATCGTAAATTGATGATGAGTATGACACTGTGCATTTGCTGATTGTTTTCTCTCCCTCTTGTGAGAATTAATTGTTTGCATTCATAACCTGTATGAAATGAGCATTAATTATTCACAAACATTTGAGATAAACTTTATAAACTTGACCGAGAGTCTGTGATTATTTAGCCAGTTAGATAGTGATATTATTACCATCAACTACTCAACTAATTGCTCCATCGACCAAGAGGAGAGTGCTGATATAAACATTTTGTTATGTATTTAGAAATGATAAACATGAATCTGTTAATGAAACTATTTTCACGTCTTCAAAACTTAACCTCCAGTGCAATAGGGATTTATGAGCTGGGTGAATGTGCATGGGCCATTTTGTAAGAATTGTTAGTAGGTATCGATCCCTGATAAAGTGTAGCGCTGGATCACTCCCTATAACTGTGAATAAACGGCATCAAGTGGCACCTTCTCGGATCGGGGGGCCCTGGAGGCAGAGTTGGATTGGTAAGGCGGGCCTCGGGGAATGGCTATGGGGCTGGTATCCGTTTTTTTGGGAGATGTCTGTGTTGTTGGGACGCCGCTAGCGGCACAGTGGGGCCTTGATGGCCTCTCTGGAGGCCGATGGGCGTCCATGACTTCCCTCTTGTCAACAGGCAGTCTGAGGTGTCCCTCCCTGTCGCTCCTGGGCCGGTCCATTCATGGGTGGGG
This sequence comes from Lissotriton helveticus, assembly GCF_964261635.1. NCBI lineage: Eukaryota > Metazoa > Chordata > Amphibia > Caudata > Salamandridae > Lissotriton > Lissotriton helveticus. The sequence continues at coordinate 126,487,279 of NC_136057.1, forward strand.
GCGGTCAATTCATGGGGGGCAGCGGTCCATTCATGTGGGGGTGGAGGACCGGTCTATTCATGTGGGGAGCGGGGGGGCTGGTCCATTCATGGGAAGGGTGGTCCATTCATGTGGGGGTGGTCCATTTATGAAGGGGTGGTCCATTCATGTGGGGGCGGGGGGGCGGTCCATTCATGGGAATGGTAGTCCATTCATGTGGGGGGGCCGGTCCATGCATGAGGGGGGCGCCGGAGCAGGAGCGGCCTCGCTGGTTTGTTTCATCAAGATGCAATTGAGGGTTCCTTGATCAGCCTGCCCGTCGATATTAATACCATATATTAATACCGATATCCAACCCTGCCTGGGGCCCAGAGGAAGGGCAGAGGTTCAGCTGCGCCTCAACAGGTCTGGGGGCCATGGGTGTCAGGGGCCCGAGGAGGTGCGGGGGGGGCGGTCTCTGCTCTCAGGTCGGTGCCGGTTACAGCTCTGCCCCCCTCCCCTGCCTGTGGAGGGCTTCACCCGGCCTCCCATTCTTGGTTTCAGTTTCGGTTTCATGACGCGCACGCGCGGGCCTCGAGGCGGTGAGGGGAGCACCAGATGTGACGCGTCTGAGGGGGACACTGCTCCCGCCGTTGCTTCCTGCAAGGGGCGGGGCCGGGAGCTGTGACGAAGGGGAGGCGGATTTTGGCAGGTTGATGACGGCTTTATAGATCTTTGTCTGCAGGTCGTTTAATAGATCAGCCTCCTTGCCACACCAAGTTACAAGGCCGTAAGACAAAGTGGGCAATATTTGTGCAGCCATAACCTTTAAAAGGTGATTGTAATTTGGACAGTCCAATTTTGATTTTAATAATCGATATGCAAAAATTAATGATTGCGCTTTAGCTTTTATTACTGCTTTATGCTCCTTGTATTTTAATCCTTGCGCTATTATGATTCCAAGGCATTTGTATGATCGTTGTTGTTCCACTGTTACCCCGTTCGCCGTCCATTTATACTTGATCTTTTTTGATTCCACTAGGCGAACAACTTTTGTTTTTGCTTTGTTTAATTCCAGCATTTCCCATTTCAAATAGGATGCTAATTTATTTATAGCTCTTTGTAGTCCAATTGGTGTTTTACTAAGGACTACTATGTCGTCCGCGTATTGTAGAAAATAAATTGGATTATTGGCCAATATCATGGTGACATTCAGCAGCTTCCAAAACTTTGCTGATATCTGAGAGAAAATGATTAAAAAGGCTAGGAGCTAACACGCAGCCTTGTTTGAGGCCTTGATGCGTTGTAATACTGGAGGTTGTGCTGCCTCCATTACCTAATTTCACTCTTGCCCATGTGTTGTTGTACAGGGCGGTTATGGCCCTTAATAGTTTGTCTGGCAGGCCCCAGGTGTTTAACTTTGCCCACAGGTGCTCTCTGCTCAGCCGATCGAACGCTGACTTTATATCAATAAAACAGGCATACAACCGGGATCCCTTGATTACTGCTTTTTCCATTAAGAGCGACAGACTGGCTAGGTTTGTTACGGTTCCCATCCCTTGCCTGAAACCTTTTTGAAACTTGGGAATTATGTTCTTGTCTTCTATCCAGTCTTGTAGCTGTGATAGGATACAGGAGGCGTAGAGCTTAGCCTCAACATCTATTAAGGATATCAACCTGTAATTTGCGGGGTTGCAATGGTCTTCTTGTTTAAATATCGGATGAATAATGTTCCCTTTCCAGGAGGCGTCATCTTGTGTATATATGTAATTGAATACGGGCATTAAGATCTCTGACCAGAAGTCAGGGTCGTTCTTGAAAAGCGCGTTGGGCAGCCCGTTCTGACCTGCTGCTCCTTCTGTCTTTAATTTTAATATTATGCCCCTCAATTGTTTTTTGGTGGTTAGGGGGACTATTTCAGAGGCCCCATTCACTCCTTCCCCATCCTCATTTTCTTTATGGCCCAGGCTCTTCTTTCTGTTTTCTTTCGTTTTTTTTCCTCCTCGTCTGGCTCCATCACCCGGAGACCTTTGGTGAGGCTGGGGTCTGTATTACAATACAAGGATTGCACGTGTAGAGCCCAAGTTTCCTCTCCGACCCCTGCTTCTTGTTGGATGCTTGCTCCTTTATTTAGATTGTTAATGATGCGGGGGCGTGGTTTCGGCGCCGACCGGGATGGCTGCGTGAGCGAGTTGCTCCGCGCCGAGTCCCGTTTTCCATCCTGATATCCTGGGCCCCGAGACCCCTGGCGGCGTACATTGAGCTCCGGAGGGGTCGCTGACCCAGAGTGGAGAGTTGGACCCCCGTCGGGACCCTGGGCGGCGCGAGTGGCCGGACCTGGCGGCCTGGCCGATCTGACTGGCGTGCGGAGGCAAGATGGCGGCGTCGCCGAAACGAGAGAGCTATTGCCGGACCATCGCAGAGCGGCGAGCGCGCTGGAGGCTTCTGGGAGGTCCCGGCAGAGAAGCGGCCCGGGAAGAGGGCCGGGAGAGCAGATCCGGAGCGGCGGGGGAGATCAGCGGTGGAGGTCCGGTAAAGACGTTGCCCCTCCCCCCCATGCTCCCCGATCCCTGGCTGGAGGACCGGGCCTTGAACTGCGCCAGTGACGGCGCTGCTGGCTTGTGAGGCCGGCCCATTGTCGGGACTGCCGCTGCTGGAGCTGGGCTGCCGGGATCTGCACGGTCAGAGCCCCGAGTGCCTCACTGAGGACCGCTACGCAGTGGAAGCGCACAGCGGGTTGGCGGCGTGCTGAGGGTGCTGCCGCCCACGGCTCTTGGGTGCCCCGGGGAGCGGCTGGACCGAGCAGCGGACGGTGGTTTGGACGCCGGCGGCGGGATCAGCCCGGTGGGGGTCCGTGGAGCACAGGACAGGAGAAGCAGCGACTGAAGGCCGGCGCGTGCTGGGACCTGCGTGGTGTAGTACTGCGAGGAGCAGTGGGCTCTGGTGGCCCGGACATACGGCCTGATTGACCTTCATCTGCTGGCCTTATAGGAGGGGTGCACTGGGCTCACCCCCCCTGAACATTGCAGACTCTGGAGGCGCTGCGAGTGTGCTGGGGGTGCTACGCAGAGCGCGCATATGGAACGGCGGTAGGCGGCCACGCGCAGACAGGGGCCTGCTAGTACTGCATGGACAAGTTGGATCTGGGGCATTGTGAGCTGCATATATCGCTTCCTACCATCAGGCGGCATCAGGTGGGGCCAGGGACAGACGGCCAAGGGGATTGCTACGGGCGGCTATCATCAGTGGAGGCCGCTCGAGTGGCGTGTTTCCAGCATTCCAGATGGCCGCGCTGGGAGCTGACCTCGCCGCACCACCCGTGCGGGGGGACGGGAATACCACGGCCAAAGATGGCGGTACCCCGGGCCCCGTGGAGACCTCGCAACAGGAACAGAGGCTGAACCTACGCCTTGATGCCATCTTGGACGCGATTACTGCTACGAAAGAAGAGCTGCACCAGGACATTGCGCAGGTGGCGACGGGGCTGGGCTTGCTGAGAGCGGACCACGCCAAGCTCTCTGATAGAGTGAAATCGAACGAACAACTGCTTCAGGAGCTGAAACCGGCGGTGGTCACGGTGGAACATAAACTAGAAGACGTTATTGGCCGACTGGCGGTCCTGGAGCGTAGAGCAGAGGACGCGGAAGGACGTAACCGGAGGAACAACGTGAGGGTGGTGATGCGGTATCCTATATGGAAGACTGGTTCAGAACGGTGGTGGCGCCGGAGGGTCTGTCCCCCTTCTTCTCTCTGGAGAGAGCACACAGGGTGCCGGCCAGGCCGCCCCTAGAGGGCCGACCGCCTCGACCGATGGTGGTCAAGTTGTTGCACTATAAAGACCGGGATTTGCTGATCCAACAGGCGAGGTCCCGAGGTCCCTTCCAGGTGGACAACAGCAAGGTCACGATTTTCCCGGACTACACGCAGGAAGTGCAGCGGAGCAGAGCTTCTTTCTTGTCAGTGAAGAAGGAGCTGAGAGAGGAGGGGATTCAATACTCCTTGCTTTTTCCTGCCAAGCTGCGGGTGATCGTTGATGATAGGACTCACTTTTTTCAAACGCCCGACGAGGCATGGTCCTGGCTGGAACTGTATCGTGCAGGGACGGATCGGACACACGGAACCAACAGGGACCGGCAACAACCAGTCAAGATCAGGAAATCCCAGCGCATCCGCTCCCGGAATAAGCGCCAACGGGCTGAGCGAGAAGCACAAATGCTGGCTGACAGGAAGAGTGCGTTGGCGGCCACGGCGACCATCACGGGTTCGCAGCAGGAGAACACTTCTAGAGGCTCGGCATCGGAAGAGGAGGGGGAGAAGACCGGGGAAGAGGACTCGGATGTGGGAGGAGCGCGGGGGCCGGTGGTCACCCCACAGACATCGGATGGCATGTTTAACGAGTGAGGGGCGAGGCTATGGAACAATTCCGGGATGCCTGACGGTATGGACACTCCAAACTTCTATTGGACTGCCAGGTACGGGGCTGCATAAGCAGTATGGGACTATGGGCGCGGGGTGATGGCTCTGCTGTCCTGGCTCGGGGCTCCATAGCCCTTTTCAGACCCTTAAGGTCTTCTGTGGTGACGACCACAGGTTAGGGTGATGTGTGGGGTGTTTAAGGTTTGGAACGGGGCTGAAGCTGGGTTATTAGGTCCTGTCCTGGGGAGGGGGTTATTGGGAGTTTGGGGGATTGTTTTGAAGGGGCTGTACAATTGCTGCAATGCGGGAGTCATTTATGGGCTAGCACAACTGAAAGGAACGATGCTTTATGGGGACGTTACCTAATTTGAAATATGTCACATGGAATGTCCGTGGTATTCGAACGATGGTGAAACGTCACAAAGTGCATGCTTACTTGGTGAGACGGGGAGTTCAGATTGCAATGCTGCAGGAGACCCACCTGACGCAGAAGGAGTGCGGAGCCTTACAGAAGAGGTGCCGGGGTCAGGTGTTTGGCACGACATACTCGGCATACGCCAGAGGGGTGCTGATATGGATACGGGCGGGCACGCCATTTCAAGTCGCGAGTCAGAGAATAAATCCTGAGGGTCGATATGTGGTAGTTGAGGGACGGCTGTATGGTAGAGAGGTGGTGCTGTGCAACATTTATGCCCCCAACTCTGATCAAGCTCATTTCTTTGAGGATTTATCGCGCTCACTGGCGTAATATTTGGCAGGCCCTATCTTACTGGTGGGGGATTTTAACTCCATCTCTGATGTGTTGTTAGATAGATCGCACCCACCTCTAGTAGACTCCCCAGTGCGCCGCTTAGCGACACACAGACGGGAATGGCAGGAACGGTGGGGCTTGGTGGATGTGTGGAGGGCGCAGCACCCCGAGACCAGGGATTATTCTTATTTCTCCGCGCTGCACGACCTACACGTTAGACTGGATTCGGTGCTGTGCAGCTGCTCATTGGCGAATGTGGTGACTCACTCGGAGTATCTGTCCCGGACCATTTCAGACCATAATCCCCTGTTGCTTTCCATGCAGTGGCAGCTGGTGAGATCGGCTGTTCCATCATGGCGACTTCGTCCAGATACGCTGGAAGATCCGGCGTTCTGCGACACGGTCCGCCAGGGCATAGATGACTATTTTACAGATAATGCAGGCTCAGCAGAGACTAGGTTGATTGAATGGGATGCAATGAAAGTAGTGGTGAGAGGGGTGTGTATGGGAAGGTTTCTGACTGAGAGAGGGACGGTGTTGAATGACCTTACGAAAGCGGAGGAGGCATTGAGAGAGCTGGAACAGCGCAGACCCGAGAGACCGGAGTTGCAGGAACGACTGCTGCAAGCTAAAGAGGTGGTGGCGACTGAGACGGAGAGACTGCGGTGTTATGACTATAAGTTGTATGCTGTCAGAGTGCATGAGGAGCGGGATAAGGTGGGCACACTCCTTGCCAAGCTGGCTGACCCGGAACCCAGAGGGTGCCCGATCATGAGCATAAGACGCGAGGATGGGGAAGTGATCTATTCGCAATCGGCGGTCTTGGGGCGCTTCCAGTCCTACTATAGGGGACTGTACGCGAGCCATCTCGAGGCAGAGGCTTCGGAAATAGGTGACTACCTAGAACAGATCCCCTTACCATTAATGGATGAAGAGGACGCGCAGGACCTGGGGGCCCCATCACCCTAGCACAGATAAGAGGGGCGATTAAACATATGGCACGGAACAAAACGCCAGGGGTAGATGGGTTGCCGATTGAGTTCTACGCTAAATTCGTGGATGTCTTGGCGCCCAAGCTGCTGATAGTGTACGCGGAGGCGAAACAGATGGGGCGGTTACCTGAATCTATGAGGGAGGCACTGGTGGTGCCGCTGCTGAAACCGGGTCGGGACGCGTTAGACGTATCCTCTTACCGGCCATTGTCTATGTTGACGGTGGATTATAAGATTTTGAGTCGTATCCTGGCTACCAGGCTCCTACCGCAGATGGCCACCTTAGTACATAGGGATCAAGCGGGATTCATCCCGAACAGGAGCACCTCGATGAATATCCGTCGATTGGTCAGGGTCATTGACGATGCCGCCACGGCGGAGCAGGACCCGGTGGTATTAGCGGTTGATATCGAAAAGGCGTTCGATAGCTTAGAATGGGATTACCTGGATGGAGTGCTGCTGAAGTTTGGAGTTGGGGAAGGGTTTCGATGTTGGACGAGAGTGCTTTATTCCTCAGCTAGGGCGCGGGTGCGGCTGGGGCCCATGGTCTCTCCGGCTTACCCGGTTTGTAGGGGCACGCGGCAGGGCTGCTCGCTGTCTCCTCTGCTCTTTGCCTTGGCAATGGAGCCGCTGGCGGCGCAGGCAAGATCGGGCACCATATATGACGGGATAGCGCAGGGACCTGAATCGCACTACATATCGCTATATGCCGATGATCTATTACTGTACCTGGCTGATCCTGGGAGGGCACTGGAAGGCGCGGTGGACATGCTGGGCAGGTTCGGGAGACTATCAGGACTCAGGGTGAATTGGACCAAGACCTGCGTATTTCCTTTGCGGAAGACAACGCTCTGCCCACAGCTCACGAGAACGGTGGTGTGGGAACCCTCCTGTTTTGTTTATTTAGGGGTGCGCATCTACCATGACGCAGCGGACCTTCTAGAGGGGAATGTGGAGCGCTGTGTTCGTGCGCTGAGGAGCTGTATGGATTTCTGGGCCACTCTTCCACTATCTGTGCTGGGTAGGGTAGCATTGTTGAAGATGGTGGCACTCCTGCGGCTACTCTATTATTTCCGAACGTTGCCAGTGTGGATCCCGCAGAGAATCTTTAGGGAGTTGAAGACGTTGGTGACCGGCTTCCTCTGGGTCCATGGGCGGCGAAGGGTGGCATTGACTACCTTGGCACGGCCCAAGAGCGAGGGGGGGATGGCCGTCCCCGATTTTGAGTTATATTATCTAGCAGCGCAACTCCAGGTTCTGACGCAGAACGTGGCCAGAGAATTCAGGGGTCCAGATAGCGTCCGAGGGATTGGCATCCAGAGACATGTCTTGTCATCTATCGTAATGCAACAGAAACTGGAGGGGAGAGATCTTACGATAGAGGAACGGACGCTTCGATTGTGTTGGAATAGGAACCTGAAAAGAGCGAAGAAGCACCGGCCGTATGCACCGCAGATACCGCTGGGTATGCTCACTGCATTACCGCACGGGGGCGATTGGTCCCAATTATTGGCGTGGGAAGACCTGGGTTTGCAGATGGTGGGAGACCTTTATATGGACGGGACGCTAGTCCCGTATGGGACTTTACAGGAACAATTCGGCCTACCGGGTGGAACCTTCTTGCTGCATGCAGCGGTGGTGGCGGCGATGCAGCGGCATTGGGGGGGAGGGCTGGCGGAGCCGGAGGTGACCGTGGCGTGCCAGTATGTGGTGATGGCCGCGGGCACCGTCAAGGCAGTGACTTGCCTCCACGCCAGAATGCTGACTGAGGGATTAGCACCTTTGGTGGCGTTGAAGTCGAGATGGGAGGTCAGCATAGGCAAGCAGATCCCGGACACCGTCTGGGGCCAAGTGTTGCATAGGACCTGGAAAGGGACGAGGAATGCGCGGTTTCAGCAAGTGCATTTTTTCATTGTCCATAGGGCGTATTTGACCCCGGAGAGGTTGCGACGACACTTCCAAGTGCTTGACGCCATGTGCCCGAGATGTTTGGAACCGGAGGTAGATCTGGACCACATGCTGTGGGGCTGCCCGAGGTTAGGGGAATACTGGCCGGAAGTGGGAGAACTCCTGAACGCTATCACGGACAGGGAGGTAGATTTGATATGGTTGCATGTCTGCTCCTCTGGTTCCCGCATACCAGGAAGACTAAAGTGACGAGCAAATTCATTGACTTGGGAATAATACTGGCACAGCGTGAAATCACTTGGCATTGGAAGTCTAGGGAGGGCCCGTCGGTGCGGAGATGGAGGAATGAGCTGTTGAAGTGGTCGGGCTGTGAGAGTGTGCTTAGGCTGCGTCAGGCGACTAGAACTGGAAACGAAAAAAGTTTGGAACTGGCGCGGTCCTGGGAGTTGGTAGTACAGGCATTACGGGACTATATCACAGACGGTGCGGAGGATGATCAGATATAGGAAGGGATTCCATGGAGATCACGTGTTAGACTGACTATCCTGGTAGAGGACATACTTCAGAGCAGGGAATGATTATTGGAACCCGCATTAGCAGCAGTTGGGGGGGGAGGTGGGGGGATAGGGAGTTCGTGGAGTGGGTGGTTTGACACCGCGGGGAAGTTTACCGGCCCCGGAAGGCCCAATAAGGTCGTAGAGTAGATTTGCTAGGAGCGACAGTGGGTGCAACTTGGGGCTTGGCGGTGTGGGGGGGGGATGGATGTGATGGGGTAAAAGCGGATACTATACGATATAACTGACCTAAGGCCTGGACAAGGCACTCGCTGAGGCGCCTCCGGAATACTTGTTCATTGAAGCGCCGCCCGGCCTCCGGGATGTGGGCTAAATGGCTGTGTATTGTATTTTCATCATATTCACTGTGGGGAGCCTTACGTGTACAGGTTGGTCTATTGACTGGTTTTATTTCGAATTCTGCAATAAAAATATATTTAAAAAAAAAAAATAAATAAATAGATTGTTAATGATGCCCCAGAAGTCCCTGCTGTTTAGCAATTTTCCAGCGCTCAATAGTTTGTTCCAGATAGTTTCCTTATATGTGGTCTTAGCAACCCTCAGTGACTTCCTGTCAACGCTCCTTGCTTCCTTTAATTTACGTTTGTTTGGAGTAAACCCCATTCTTTTTGCCTGAGCCAGTACTCTGACCTCCCTTGCGACCCATCTCTTTTGCGCTCTTAAGTCCAAGTTGAACCATGGCTCCTTCCTTGTGTTTATACTTCTTAGATTCCCAGGCACTGTTGGAAATTTATGAAGAAGGTTCAGGGTCAGATGCTCCCAGTTAGTTACACAATCTTCCTGACGACCTAAATTGGACACATAATCTTTTGCTGTGTCCTGGATATTTTTCAACCGCTCCACCCATGCCATTTTAACTTTTTTAGGTTGAACTTTTCAGCGTGTTGTGAGAGAGAGATCATTCTTTGTGCCATGGTGAGCGTGATATTCATTCTCGTTATTTGGGGGAAGTGATCGCTTTCTCTGCGTTGTTCAATTTGAAATATTTCGATACTGGGGAGTAACTCCTTGCTTATTATTGTGTAGTCTATTGTTGAATGAACCTTGCCACTCAAATATGTAACAGCTGCCGGCCTGTCACCCTTTGTTTTACCGTTCAAAATTGACAAACCCAGGTCTCCTAATATAGTTGTTATCTTTTGCCCTCCGCAGGTTGCTGTTGTCTTCTCTTCTACCTGATTTTTACCTATAAGGTCGCAGTTGAAGTCCCCTGAGATGAACAGTGGGCATGGCGCATAAGATGTTTGCATCACTTTTATCAAGGATATTAGGTTTGCATATTTTTCTTTCTGGGTCTTCCTCTCAGGGTTGATATAAATGTTAATCACTAAAAGTTGCCACTTTTGAGTCCCTGGTGGGGACCTGTCGGTAATTCTGATCACTTGAGCCCAATTAAACCCCATGTCCAGTTCTTCTGTTACCCAGTTGTATTTTTGGGCTACGTATGTAGATAATCCGCCTCGGGGATGCCCAAAAGGTGAGAATCTTTCGGCAAATATATGATGTTCTTTAAACCCTGCAATTGAAGTGGGCATCAATTTCCATGTCTGCTGGATCAGGATTAAAGGCCAGATGTAGGTAGGCGAATACCGGTCGGTAACGGCCCAAAATCGGTAAAATCGTCCGTTACCGACCGGTATTGAGAAAATGAGATGTAGGTGACAAAAATTTACCGAATCGGAAAATATAAATCGGTAAAATACCGAATCTGGATTTTCCGAATACATATTTACCGAATCGGTATTTACTGATACCTTATTTACCGAGTCCTTATTCACCGAATCGGTAAATAAGAAATCGGAAAAAATGCCCATCGAGATGTAGGAAAGGAAAAAAATACCGAATTCAATGAAAATCGGTATTTAAGAGTCGGTATTTACCATGGACTGAAAGCAGGTGGTAACCATGTGCAGGCTATAAAAAAGGGCCCAAAATGCAACATTGTTGCAAAAATGTCGGCACTCTATGTGATTGCGAGGAGGCGAAGGCTACAGGCTGCAGGTCTGAGGGTATGGATAAGGGAGGAGCAGGTGTACAGGCAGAGGATCACTCTGTTCCAATTGACTGAGCCTGAGATACCGCAGAGGTACAGGCTGCACCCCAGAACCATCATGGACTTAATAAGGGACCTCCACCCATACCTGGATCACCCAACACCCAGGGCCCACGCCATCCCACCCCATGTCCAAGTGCTATGTAGCTTACACCTGCTTGCCTCTGGGAGCTACCAGAGTGTGATAGCTGCAGTAGGTGGTGTATCCCAGAGCTGTCTGTCCCGTTTTTTCAGGAAGTTTCTGGATGCCATGACGCAGAGAATGGGACATTACATCCGGTTCCCTGACACACCTGCGGAACTTGCCAAAACAAAAACTGACTTTTATGGACTGGCACACTTCCCGCATGTGATAGGCTGCATAGATGGCACCCACATTCCCCTATGCCCACCTGCAGCCACCGAACACATCTACAGAAACCGTAAGTCAACACACTCCATCAATGTGCAGGTGATATGCAATGCAGGCAACATCATCACCGACATAGTGGCCAAATTTCCTGGGGGCACGCACGACTCCTACATTTTCCAGAACAGCGGAATATACACACGGCTACTTGCTGGAGATTTTGGAGATGGATATCTGCTAGGTAAATAAGTGTAACACACCCTGTAATGAATGGCAGATGAATGTGTAATGTGATTGTAACTCATGTACCTCTCATTCCCTCCCAGGTGATAGTGCATATGCCCTGCGTTCTTTTGTGCTCACACCGTACCTCAACCCAACTAACAGAGCCGAAAGGCGATACAATGTGGCACACAGGTCAACTTGCAACGTAGTGGAGCGAACATTTGGACTCCTCAAGAGCAGGTTCCGCTGCTTCCACAAGAGTGGAGGTGCTCGACAGTACAGGTGACACATCACGAGGACATTGATGATGACCAAGAACATGCAGACCCCCACGCAACAGGACCAGCAGCAATAGATGGTAGATTGAGACGGACAGAAATTACACGTCGCTATTTCTAGGTAATGTATGACACATAGACAGGTATAGTGTTTGACAAGTGTAGTTTAATATTCACTACATCATCATTGTCACATCAGAAAAGGCATCATACATCAAAGTCTATGTTCCTGGCTGCTCCTGCTCAGTTGCCGTCACTGTGTGCAGTTGTGTCAATCTGCAGCATAGGTCAGTGCTTACGTCCACGCACTACATTGCGCGATTGATGTGCCTGGCTTTCAGAATCTCTGCTGGGGCCTAACTCAGCATGGCTGCGCCTGCCGCTCCTGCGCACCTCCGGTACAGGTGTGCTGGAGCCACTCCTGCTGGTTGACCCCTCTGTCTCCTCCACACCCGTGTCACCAGCATTGCCTGTGTTTGTGTTGAGCATCTGCTCCATCGCAGAGGTCACTCTTCCAATGTCCCCTGTCAAGTCTGTGCAGCAGTGCACAATTGCATCCTGCATGGATATAGAGCGTCGGCACAGTAGTGACGTACTTGAAGCAAATCTGTTCATTGCCTTGGTTTGCTGGCGCATATACTGCCGATCCCTGCCACGCTGTAGATGATCCCTGTCTAACTTATCCGACAGTACACCCATGTATGTGGATATGTCTGTTATCCCCTTTGCTATTGCCTCCAAACTAGTTGCTATGTGGCCTATACCTTTGTCCATGTTGGTCATTTTATTGTTCATGCAGCGAACCTGCCTATGCATGGCTAACATTGCTTTGGCCTGCAGGCGCTGTACTTTGACCATTGTGCCCTCCAGGCCACAGAAGACGTTCTCCCCTTCCTGCCCCTCCCCACCCTCACGTGCCCTCCTGCCAAGAACACTGGTGCGCGCAGCGCCTGCTGCAATCGGTGGTCTAGCCCTGTCAGCCACAGGTGCAATTTTTTGGGGACATCATCCTCATCCTCCGATTCAGAGGTTTGCAGGATCCTCTGACGCCTACTTGCCCCTCCCGGCATGGACACCCTGGACATTGCAATGGGTGTGTTTGACAGGTCAGGAGATCCAAACAACAGAGAGGAAAGTGGGACAGGTGTTGTGGGTCGGTCTGGTGATGAGGCTTCCTGGGTGGTGTCGTTGCCTCCTTCTACCGCGCTGTGACCAGATTTTCTCTTCTCTTTCTCCCCTCTCTTAGTTGCTGGTGCCCTCTCCTCCCTTGGTGGTGCTGAACTGCATGAGGACTCTCCTGTGGAATTGAATTGACATAGGGTCAATGTTGTTGTTCATCTGTGTGTAGTTCTTAAATAAATAGTCTACACACCTTTGCCCAGTGCACATTGTGTGTTTGGTGATGTGTGTGGCATGCCTTGCAGAGTCATCTGGTGGATGCTTTGCATCTATGTATTCATGACTACGTCTACCATGATGCATTGCTGCCACCAAGTATGAGCTGTTATGCAGTGTGATGATTCTACACAGTGGGGTACGGGGTCAGGTTGATGGTTGTGGATAAGGGTACATGCCTCTTACCTTGCTTCTTTGTAGCTTTTGCTGTACTGTCCAGGTCTCCTATCCCATGGATGCATTCTGGCTCCATGGTGGTTTCCACTAGCTCCTCAATCGCTGTCAGCTTTGGTGCTTTGCTCCTGCCACCTCCAGTCACACCAGCATCCTTTTTCTGGGCTGCAATCTTTTTATATTGTCACGATGCGCAGGACATACCACCGCCGAAAATGATACAGTAATAGAAAGTAATGTGGAAGAGAATGTACAGATTGTAAGTACTCAAAATTTTGATCATGAAATTACAAAGTTTAAGGTCATTTCAAGTGAAAGGCCAAATTTTTCTTGTGTGTGTTGTCGACGAACTCATTATAAGAATCAGACTCGGTTAGTTGATTTATATGTTAAAAGTGAAATGGAAAATAATAATGAATGGAAGGATTTTGCAACTTATTTGTTGGTTGAGAATTGTTTTGATTTGGGTTCAGATCTGCGCATTTGTAAATATTGTTATAATACATTAAATGAAAACAGAATGCCTGCTAGAGCTGTACATAATAATCTTGAGTTGTTAAAGATTCCGTTTGAATTGATGGATTTAAATACCTATGAGTGTATTCTGATTCAATGTGTGCATCCTTTTCAGGCTATTGTTCGCATGGAGCCTAAGACAGGGAAATTGCCTCCTTCAGATTTACAGAGAGGATTAAAGGGAAGAGTTTTTTATTTGCCTTTAGATTTAAAGAAAAATATTGACACCATTGGCGTAGAAAAAGTGGAAGAGGAACCTCTAGTTATTCTAGTTAATGGCGTTCCTACAAAGAGTAAGAAAATCTGGCAAGAATTAGTGGATGTTAGGAAAGTCAAAAAGGCAACGTTGTATTTAGTAAAAAACAATCAGTACTACAAAAATGTATATGTAGAAGAAGAGGAAACAACTGTAGAAGAGGACAGTGATTCATCAGCTGGACAGATTGAAAAAGTGGATGTGTCTAGAAGTGAACAGATTTATGATCATTATAGTGTTCATCCTCTGCATTCCAAAGAAGTAATGGGGAATGCTATTGAGTTGTTCCAAATGAAAGAAGCCAAAGGAAGTCCCATAAGTGTATGGGAAGAAAGCTTGGAAGCTCGTTGTTTTCCTCAATTGTTTCCAACAGGTCAAGGTGGAAGATATGAGGACCGACCTGTTCAAATTCCTGCGTCGGAATACCGGAGTTTAAGATTATATGCAGAAGATCCAAGATTTCGTCAATGCATTCCATATTTGTTTCATCTTCTGTTTGAGAGTGACTTCTCTGGACTATCTTATGCTGTGAACCATATACTGAAATCTGGAGTACATCTTCTAAATGTTTCGGCAAGGGAATTTATGGATAAAGTCCAAGTGGAAGACAGTATTTTGGAATCTCACCTAATCAATCTTATGCCATGTCAGCGTGGTACGAATGAGTATTGGTACCGTCGTCATGGGGAATTGAAATGTATGCTAAGAAACTTAGGAACTCCTACATGGTTTGTCACTCTTAGCTGTGCTGAGTATGCCTGGATAGACTTACTTGAATTTCTTCGAGAGGCAAATGGAAACATAGAAAATATAGAATTCAAGACACCTGGAGAACTGTGCTCTTTGGATCCAGTTAATGTTTGTAGGTATTTTAATCATCGATTTGAAGCTATGGTGTCTTTCATCACAAACAAAAAAAATCCTCCACTTGGAGAGGTTTTGGATTTCTTTTGGAGAAAGGAGTATCAAGCAAGAGGTGCTCCTCACATACATATGCTGCTATGGATCAAAGATGCTCCCAAATTTGGAACAGATTCGGATGACACAGTGATGAGTTTCATTGAACAATATTCCACATGTGTTGTTCCGAAAAGTACAGAAGAAGACAATTTATGACATCAAGTCTTACGCTTTCAAACCCATCGTTGTGGAAAGTACTGTCGTCGAAAGTTCAAATCCAAGGAGAAGTTCTACACAAAATGTCGTTTTGGATTTCCACGACCAGTAATATCTACAGGAAGAGTGAACAATTTTATGTCTTCACTGCGACATACTGTGACAAGAAAATCACCGAAAAATACGTACAACTTGAAAAGAAATGAAGAGTCCAAATACATAAATGACTACAACCCATTCATTTTGTCCATGTGGAATGCTAACATGGATATTCAATATGTTGCTGACAACTCTATTGCTGTGGCTCGATATGTAACATCTTACATCACAAAATCAGAAAAGACGGAACTGAAGGAAATGTGGGAGGATATTTCGCATGAAAAGAGCCTAAGTAAGAAATTATACAGTTACAGTCTAAAGATGTTGTCGCATCGAGAAATTGGAGCATATGAATGTTCAGATCGGTTATCATCAGCAAGTCTGTATGCCAAATCGAGATCCATCATTTGGGTGAGTCTAGGTCTTGCTGCAACACGAAACCGAGTTTTGAAGTCTGCACAAGAAATTGAGTATTTGGCGGAGTTTCAACCAAACAGTACAGATATTTTGAAGACAAACATGTTGGATACATATTATCCAAATAGAAGTAGTCATCTTGAGAACGTTTGTCTCTATGAAGTACTGCAAAACTATACTTTTAAGAGGAATTTGACAGAAGATATCAATAAAGGAGTATATGCTGTAATTGGATGTGAAGGATGTCTGGTGAAACAAAGAAAAGGACATTTGATTAATCATCGTAAATTGAGTTGCGAATCTCCTGAGAAAAGGGAATTTTACTATTTAGCTCTTTTGCAACTCTTTAAGCCATGGCGTTCAGAAGAGGAACTACTTGGAGATTTTCTCAGTTTTGAAGATTCTTTCAATGCAACCAAGGAGACCATAACATGTCCTGTTTTTTCAAAGTATCTGCAAATGTTGAACTATGAAATACAGCAAGAAGCTACCATTGCAGCAGAGATTGGTAGAGACAGTTCTCAAGACAGTCAGAGTTCTGCTTCGTTGAGTCAGGATCCACTAGGAGGACTAATTATCCAAAATGAAGCTGCCACTGCCATGGAAGAGGTGGAAAGAGCCATGGAACAAGCTCAGGAGGATGTAGTTAATTTAGAAAATTTGGAAAATCAACTAAACGTGGAGCAGAAAAAAATATATGATGAAGTCACAGAACAGATTGAGCACGGTTTACGTCATGATAAAAAAGAGTGCTCATGTACGTCATTTGAACCTGTCTGACTGTATGTGAGTGGAGAAGCCGGAACTGGGAAAGTTTTCTGATTAAATCAATTGCAACTTATCTGCAGAAAAGAACAGCGTCATCACTGTCTTGTGTTGTTACTGCTACAACTGGGTTGGCAGCACATAACATTAAAGGGATTACTTTACATCGTTTATTGATGCTGCCAGTAGAGCATGATAATAAATTACAATACCACAAGCTATCTGGAGCAGCTTGTTGTGAAGTTGGTAAAGTCCTAAAGAAAATGAAACTTCTTATCATTGATGAGGTAAGCATGGTTTCAAATGTGATGCTTGCTTTTGTGCATTTAAGAATGCAACAAATTCTTAAAACAGAGTATGATGTGTTATTTGGAGGCAAACACATCATTGTCTTTGGAGATCTACTGCAGCTAACTCCAGTGAAAGGACAACCAGTGTTTAAGATGCTTACGCATGAAGATACAAGAAAGTGCCTAGGAAGCATTGGAAATGTGAATATCTGGTTATATTTTAAATATGCAGAACTGCTTCAAAACATGCGACAGGCAAAGGATGAAGATTATAAAAATATTCTACAAGATGTAAGAATTGGAAAAATTACTGAACATGGCAAAAAAGCTTTACAGTCACGATTAATTTCAAATTTGTTTCCGAAGGAAAATATTCTCCCAGAGATTATTTATCAGTAAATTGCTGAAAACAAAACTGTAATATGCTTGATGCCAACTCTTCGAGAATGTTCAGTCTTCAACAACAAAATGTTAGAGTTAGAACATCAAGAGATTGTGAAACTGCAAGCTATTGATAAAATAGAACATGAAGGAGTTACTATTGTTTTGTCAGAAAAGTTGAAATCAAAGTTGGATTCTTTACAGAACACAATTTCTAAAACTGCTGGTTTTGAAAAGACTCTATATGTATGTTTAAATTGTCGTATAATTTTACGACAGAATTTAAATGTGGAAAGAGGTTTAGTAAATGGAGCAATGGGTCATGTTGTTCATTTTGTGAATTACCGAAATAGAGATGGAATTGAATTTTTGAAAATTAAATTTGATGGAATTGAAGAAGTACAACAGTTTAGTCGTTATTCGGTTCGATTTTTGCTTGTGAAAGATTTATATGTCCGCCGAAAACAGTTTCCTGTTTCTTTGTCATATGCAGTAACTATTCATAAATCTCAAGGTTTAAGTGTAGATAGTGCTTTGATGAATATTGGAAGTTCTGTCTTCAAGGAGGGTATAGCATATGTTGCTTTATCTCGAGTCAGAACTTTATCTGGATTGTACTTGATTGATTTTGATGAGACAAAGATTAGTGCAGATCTAAATTGTGTAAAGGAATATAATAGGTTAAGAAGAGAGTATGCTCCAAATTTACCTCAATATCCTCTATTTGAAAAGCGTGTGCTAGGCCGAAAAAGAAGAAATGAGAAAAATTGTAGCAAGGCTGTATTTTCCAAATCAAGGAATTTTTACGTACTATTTGGCGATGTGGGAAAGTACATCAATGAAAAATGAGTTTCTCGGGTAAATGTTGATGATATATGGTTTTACATAAGTTTGTAATGATACTCAATTGATTTTCAAACAACGTTTGCCTTTTGCGTGGAACGCGACAACGACTGGGGGTTCTGAAGTCTCACCTCAAAGGCCGCCTGGACTCCACGCATTCCTGCCTCTTGCCTTGCTCTCCCCCGCCGCCGCACCTGCCATCGCGGCCGCCGAGAGGGGGGAGCATTCAGCAAATCCTGCCTACAACTCCCAGGGTCATCTGCTGGGAGTCGGGGACGCCGCCTGCAGCGTCAGTGGACCGCGCCCGGAGGCGCATAAAGACGCGACGCTCCTGCTGGGGAGCGGGGCGCGACAACGACTGGGGGTACTGAAGTCTCACCTCAAAGGCCGCCTGGACTCCACGCTTTCCTGCCTCTTGCCTAGCTCTCCCCGGCCGCTGCACCTGCCATCGCGGCCGCCGAGAGGGGGGAGCATTCAGCAAATCCTGCCTACAACTCCCAGGATCCTCTGCTGGGACTGGGGGGCGCCGCCTGCAGCGTCACTGGACCGTGCCCGGAGGCGCATAGAGACGCAACGCTCCTGCTGGGGAGCGGGGCGCGACAACGACTGGGGGTACTGAAGTCTCACCTCAAAGGCCGCCTGGACTCCACGCTTTCCTGTCTCTTGCCTTGCTCTCCCCCTCCGCCACACCTGCCATCGCGGCCGCCGAGAGGGGGGAGCATTCAGCAAATCCTGCCTACAACTCCCAGGGTCCTCTGCTGGGACTCGGGGACGTCGCCTGCAGCGTCACTGGACCGCGCCCGGAGGCGCATAAAGACGCGACGCTCCTGCTGGGGAGCGGGGCGCGACAACGACTGGGGGTACTGAAGTCTCACCTCAAAGGCCGCCTGGACTCCACGCTTTCCTGCCTCTTGCCTAGCTCTCCCCCGCCGCCGCACCTGCTATCGCGGCCGCCGAGAGGGGGGAGCATTCAGCAAATCCTGCCTACAACTCTCAGGGTCATCTGCTGGGAGTCGGGGACGCCGCCTGCAGCGTCAGTGGACCGCGCCCGGAGGCGCATAAAGACGCGACACTCCTGCTGGGGAGAGGGGCGCGACAACGACTGGGGGTACTGAAGTCTCACCTCAAAGGCCGCCTGGACTACACGCTTTCCTGCCTCTTGCCTTGCTCTCCCCCTCCGCCGCACCTGCCATTGCGGCCACCGAGAGGGGGGAGCATTCAGAAAATCCTGCCTACAACTCCCAGGGTCCTCTGCTGGGACTCGGGGACGCCGCCTGCAGCGTCACTGGACCGCGCCCGGAGGCGCATAAAGACGCAACGCTCCTGCTGGGGAGCGGGGCGCGACAATGACTGGGGGTACTGAAGTCTCACCTCAAAGGTCGCCTGGACTCCACGCTTTCCTGCCTCTTGCCTTGCTCTCCCCCGCCACCGCACCTGCCATCGCGGCTGCCGAGTGTGGTAAATAAATAATTAAATACCGGATCTATTTTTCAGGATACAATAATAATAGATAGCTCAATAAATAAGAGTCAAGATTCGAGGTAGCTGGAGTTTGCAGGTTTTAATACAGCATAAAGGACAGGAACAGGACAACCTGCACGGGAATAGGATGGCAGCTGCCGGGGGCAGAATCTGGACAAAAAGCATAACCTTTAATAATAGTGCACAATATTTATAGTTAAACAATTGCATTACATTCAGTGTAGTGGGCGTAGCAGTGGGCGGGGTTTGTAGCAGTCGCGAAAGATAAGGCAGAAAGTAGGTGTAACAAGAGGCGTATACATAGACATGTGATGTAAACGTAACAGAATATGTCATGAATGGGGCGGAAACATGGAGGGGGCTACCTAAGGAGCCGGGACCTCTGACCTAGTGGTGCGCGCAAGCTGGCAATGACGTGTTACTAGGGAGAAACTGGGGGCTATGACTTCTGCGCTAAAAGAGGAGACTAAAGTCTGGAGAGTCAGAGCGACATGTACCTAAACACTATCTAGTATCTGATGTTTAGAGAACATGTTGATAGAATCCAAAAGTTATCAGGGTAAAGGCTAACAGACTCTAAGACTGGTGCATGCATTATTCTACATGTAGTGCGTGTTGAGGAATATTAGATGACCATTAATACAGTATTTCTCTTACATGGAGACGTAAAGGCTAGACCATGACTGAAACTATTGATGCGATTCAGTAGCTTAGGAATGCAGAGAAGGAGGGCTGGACTGATAACTAGAATCATAACATACTCTTGGCAGACTGGCAGACTGGCAGGCAGAGCCAGGCCGAGCCGGGCACTGTGAGGCAGGAAGTAAGTGAAGGGTCAGGGATACAGGTGGGGGCTGTATCGCTCCTCAGCGAGGGTTCAGGAGACAGGAGCTGAATCTGAGTCCGGGCCCTTTTGAGGCCTAGAAACGGGGACTTTTACTGAATTAACGTGCACACTGTGAAACGTGGCAACATAGATTGACATAGGCCTAATACTCGTAGCTTTCGCGAGAACTGGAAACTTGGCATACTAGAGTTGGACACAACTGGAATTGCGTCTTTACTCGATCAAAAGGGAATACATATGCATATTAATCATGCACATATAACATAAGATGGGGAACACGTAGGGACACAGAACATGGCAAAATTTACTTTTCCACATTCCCTCCTTGACCCTACGCTTCCATCAGGAAACATCAATATTCATGATACCATCTATCATTTCATGTAGCATCATTTGCTCGTCTCGAATTGTCTTGGAACGGGACTTAGAACTAGGACTGGGAATACAGGATGTAGCACAAATGCCGCAAATCGCAGGGCCACATTGTAAACAGAGGCAGCAACTGAAAACGATCATTACTGCTATACCTAGGAATGACAATACTTTCCATCCCCAGACAGAAATTATACTCCAGAGCCAACCGGACCATGTCCAGGTGCCTGGATTCTGGTGTAACTGATGGGCAATTTTATGAAGTCTGGTTATAGCTGAATAAACAGACGGCGCGTTATTAGGAATGAAAATGCAGCAACTAGATCCGATGACTCTACATGCTCCACCTCTATCGGCCAGTATGACGTCAAGAACGAGACGATTTTGGAGCACAACAAATCACATAGCAGATTGCTCTTCGGTTAAGTTACCTAGAGCAGAAGTAGTCTCATTCACTACTGCTTCAAGGGTTCTGGTTAACCTACGGATTAACTTACTATTCTGGATGGGTCCTATAAAGAAGAAGAATCCTTTATTAAAATCTTGATATTGTTCTAGAGCAGTTTCAGTTTGATCGACAATCGGGGACTCGATCTCCCTTCTATGTCTAATGTGTACTAGATGTGTGTTTCTATGATAATCGGATGGGGCTAGAAAAACTGGTGGCAGTAGGAAGGCAATGTAACAGGTTCCATCCCAATCGAGGGGCAGACGAACATATGCGGTCTGACCACAAACAAAATAAGAATGACGTGAGGCTTTGAAAATAGATTTCCCACTGTCACTATACTTGACAATAGTAGTACAATCACTATGTCCTACATGTGCAGAACCATTCTTTCGGACACATAATTCGCCTTTGACTGGTAGTACTGAAATTGCAGGTAGATCTGGAGTAGTATCAGACTGAACATTCAGGACCATAAAATTCGAAGAATAATTACCTAAATTATAAACTTCATTTTCTAGATCTAACCCGGTTCTATGGGTGAGACCTTGCTTGTCTGGAAAACATGTACTGTTCAGAAGGGACATATCTGTTGAGGATGAAGTTAACGTGGACCATGCTCCACACGAACCATTATGAGAAAACGGATAAGGAAAAAGTGGCAGAACTCCCTTCGGTGTCTGGAAAGGGGGGAGTCGACCACACACCCAACAATTAGTGGCATTGCTGGTCTGGTGTGAATAATGCAGCATTCTGATAAATGTATTGTTTCGCATAGCAAGACGATAGGATAGCTCGTGAGGAGGCAGATCACTAAATGTGTGCTCTACTGTAGCATTAGAAAACTTATTTACATGAGAAATTGAAAAACATAAATGCAATGCATAACTTGTGCAGGTAACCATCGAACTCAAAAATAGAAGAAAACATAAAATAACGATACATCTGATAGAGTTTTGACTAACTCTCTCACTATGGGGGTCTATCTCATACATGTCAGAAACCTGTCTAACCGTTTCACCCGAGGGGGACTTAGACAATTAAACTGGCTGACTTATTTTACTAGACCGGAGCTTCTGTTTATACTCCTGCTGCGGAGTTTCCTCTAACAGGGGAGGCTTGGAATCAAAGTCTGTAGCGGGACAGTCCTTGAGAATAGGGCAGTTTTTAGAATTCTGGCAGTCCTTAAAAATGGAACAGTCCAATGTTTTTATGCGACATACATGGAATTTCTTGACGTGGGACAGGTGCACCCAGCCTTTGCGGCCTTCCAACTTCACGGCCGTGCGGGTGGTCAGAAGGACAAGTTGAGGCTGTTTCCAGCGGGGCTCCAGCGGACTTGAACGATCAAAATTCCGGACAAGCACTAGACTTCCTGGAACGATTTCGTGCGGTTTCACCTCGGTATTGTCTGGAAATGCGGCGGCAACCTGTGAACGACAAGAGTGTAGGGCAGACATCAAGGAAGCTAGGTAATCTGTCAGCATATTACTGGAAACATCTGTAATACTTCGGGGTCTAGGTGTACCCCACATGTTAGGGGGGCGGCCGAATACGACCTCATAAGGGGACAGACCTGATCTGGAATGTGCGACCATGCGCATATAAAATAGGGCGACTGGCAGAGCTACTAGCCAGTCTACACCTTTCTCTTTACAGACTTTGGCGATGCGGATTTTTAATGTCTGGTTATGTCTCTCTATGAGACCTGCTGCTTCAGGATGGCGTACACAATGAAACTTCCACTGGTACCCTAACAGAAGGGAAACATGCTTCATTAACTCTGATGAGAATGGCTGGCCGTTGTCTGAATACACGACCCTAGGGAGTCCATAACGAGGGAAAAATTCACGAACCAGCTGCTTGGCAGTGGTTGCGGCTGTGTAATCTGGAACTGGATATGCCTCTGTCCACCTGGACAAAGCGCATACAACTACAAGGACATACTTGAAACCTCGACATCGCTCCATCTGAATATAATCCATCTGGAGGACCTCAAAAGGGTGGTCAGGAGGCTGGAATCCCCCTTGTTCCACCGGGACACTTTTACCTGGATTGAACTGGCAACATATCATACAGGTACAGACTTTCTGCTTGGCGGCAGCTCGTAAATGCTTGTTGAACCAAAGGTTCTGGATATTGTCTAACATGGCTTTTTCTCCTAAATGTGCAGGACTATGTGCGGTATTAATAATGACTTGAACCATTGAGTCGGGGAGAAACCATGTGGCTTTTCCCTTCGTCAACCATCCCTGATCTGTCTGGACCCCTCCTTGTTCGGACCATTTCTTGATTTCATCGGGAGTAGCATGTGACTGGATATCTATGACATCTTGAGTTGGGTCCTTAACTGTCATACATGTAGTCGGATCTGGAGTGTGTGTCAGTGTCGTGTTAACTGGAATATCTGGAGTCTGAGCTGTGAGCTTGGCTGTTCGATCTGCTAGATCGTTACCTTGGGAAATGATGTCAGTGACTTTCGTATGTGCTTTGCACTTCATGATAGCGATAGCTGTCGGTAAATGTATTGCTTCTAACAGAGCTTGGATGAGGAGACCATGCTGAATCTTGGTTCCATGAGAAGTCATAAAACCTCTTTCTTGCCAGAGCACTCCAAAGTCGTGTACGACTCCGAATGCATAACGTGAATCTGTGTATATGTTAACTTTCAGGTTCTTGGCACGTATGCAGGCTTGAGTCAGAGCGACTAGCTCTGCTGCTTGAGCGGACAGAGTATCAATACGGTGTGTCTCTATAACTTCAGTTTCAGTAGTCACTGCAT
This sequence comes from Lissotriton helveticus, assembly GCF_964261635.1. Taxonomy (NCBI): domain Eukaryota; kingdom Metazoa; phylum Chordata; class Amphibia; order Caudata; family Salamandridae; genus Lissotriton; species Lissotriton helveticus. Next base: position 126,510,967 of record NC_136057.1, read on the forward strand.
ACGCGGCTACTAGTTCTCCTGTACTAGTTCTCATACATGAACCATCCACATAAAGTGTCAGGTCGGGATCTGGTAATGGAATATCTGTCAGGTCTTGTCTTGGCTTTGTCATAGTGTTAACAACTTCCACACAGTCATGTGTGGCAGGATTTGAAGTAACTGACGGTAACAGTGTAGCAGGATTTAAAACGTTGCAGCGTCTGATTTCTATGTGTGGCTGGAACAGTGTCAATTCATAACCTGTTAAACGTGCAATTGTCAAATGCTGGGTCTGTGTTCGGTTTAAAAGAACTTCCACGGAGTGTGGAACTTGTACTGTCAGGGAATGTCCTAACACTATGGAATCACTTTGTCTGATAGCTAGTGCTGTGGCTGCAACTGACTTGAGGCAAGCAGGCAGAGCCTGGGCTACTGGATCTAATGTGCTAGAAAAATAAGCACAAGGCTTGTATTGTCCTGCTTGATCTTGTGTGAGAACAGATAATGCTGTACCTTCGCGTTCTGTGACAAAAAGTGTAAAAGACTTACTGTAGTTCGGTGTAGCTAGAACAGGAGCTTGGCATAAGGCTTTCTTTAATTCATTAAAAGCAAGTGTATGTTCAGATGTCCAAGGGAGGACAGTCGATACGGCTGCCTCCTGTGTCGTTAACTGTATCAGTGGCTTGGCTAGAAATGCATACTGAGGAATCCATTGTCTGCAATAGGAAGTGAGGCCGATAAAAGCTCGTACCTCTTTCTGGGTCTTGGGTTGAGGAAGACTCGCTATTAACTGGATACGGTCAGGTGTCAACTGCCTACCCCTCTTGGACAGTAAGTGGCCTAAATAGATCACTTGCTGGACACCGAATTGAAGCTTCGAAGGGGACACCTTGTGCCCCATCTCGGCTAGGAAATACAGAACTGTAAGTGACGCACGCTCGCAGTCACATTCAGAACGGGCTGTGATCAGTAGATCATCGACATACTGGAGCAGGGCAGTGTCAGTTGGCATGTGAATATTGTCTAGTTGTCTTTTAAGTGCTTGACTGTAAATACTAGGACTTTCTGTGAAACCTTGAGGAGCTCGTGTGAATTTATAGCTCCTTCCATTTAAACAGAATCCGAAAAGGAACTGGCTGTCTGGATGAATGGGAACACTGAAAAATGCGTTCTTGAGGTCGATGACAGTAAAGAACGTGGCTTCAGAATCAATGGCTGTCAATAGGGAAGAAATATCTGGGACAACTGGGTACTGGGGAATGATACATTTATTAAGTTCTCGGAGATCAATCACTAATCGATATACTGGAGGTGCATTTGGATCAGTACGTTTCATGACTGGAATGAGAGGAGAATTACATACATTGGAGTCAGTTTCTACAACTACTCCTTGAGCAATGAGCTCGTCAATAATTTTGGACAAGGCTGCTACAGCCTCGGGTGGCAATCTGTACTGTCTGATTCGTGGTAACACTACACCTGGTTTGAGAGTCACACGATGTGGTGTGATTTGCATAAAACCAACATCAGTTGGACCTTGCGCCCATAGATGCTGCGGAACATTCAGTAATCTTGGATCAAAATCACGTAATACATAGTGACCCTTAAAGTCACGTAAAAACAAACGTATTCCTTCTGGGGAGCAGCAAATAACTGCACCTAATTCTTTCAATGTCTTAATACCTAACAAATTTTCTGGACATGACTTCGTAAGTAGTAAATCAGTAGTTCGGGACAATGGACCTACTTCTAGAGTAACTGGTTTGGAAATCTCGTTAACTATTGGCTTTCCTGAAAATCCAAGGGAAACATTTCTAGAGCCTGAGAGCAGAGCCCCTGGAACCTCGTCATGACTGATAGTAGTCCTACTTGCCCCTGTATCAATCAGAAACTTTCTGTCTTTCCCTAATACTTGACTGTGAACATAGGGACCCTCTTGGTCTACAGGTATCTCGATGAGAGGCAAGCCTACCTCCCTCTCTAGGCTGTTTCATGAATACTGCTGGTACTCTGGATACTCGGACTGGGCATACTGGTACATCTGCTGTGTAACATGCTGTGTTGCAGCTATAGGCTGCGGTGCTGTAACTGTCTGTTGTGCATTCTGTGGTAATTGAGAAGTCTGTGAAACCTGTTCTTGTCTAGGCGGACGTAGTCTTTCTTTAGTCTTACCGGTAGCTATGTTGTGTTTCAGAACTGCACACTCGTTTATAAAATGACCTGGCTGTTTACAATAATTGCAGGTCCCTTTAACAGGAACTGCAGGATGACTGGCTTGATTCGTACCCCTCTTCTGACTGTCTTGAGGAACAGATTGTGCAACTAATACTTTCATTTTCGTGTCTTTCATACGTTTCCTTTCGTGATCTTGCTCTTCTCTGATTCTATTCTGGTGATATTGAAGCATCTGTAACATTTGGGACGGAGTATTAGCTTGCCAGGTACTTTCGACTTTCAAAACTCGATTTTTAACTTGTGGGCTTGAATTCTCGACTAGTTTAGTAACAAAAAGATGAAGGTATGACTCACTACTCGTCTTCAAACCACTGTTGATGCTAAAACATTTCTCAAATCTAGAATAAAAATCACTAGTATCTTCGTCTGGTTTCTGTTTACAGGCTGAGATTGCATCCCAGTCTTCCTTTTTCGTGGCTAGTAATCTTGGCAAAACTTGTATTAACAGTTCGGATAATTCTTTACATTTATCTCCTTGACCGGTACCTGGTACACGTGTATTTTCTTCAGCTTCTAGAGCTGCCCAATCTATCTTTTTCTCTCCCACCTCCCATTCTTTTTCTTTGAGTCTTTCATATATGCCCGCAGGCAACAGGACTTTTAACATTTTAATTATATCTGGATACGTGTATTCTCCCATACGGAGCATGTCCTTTAATTCACGGTGGAACCCTGCTGGGTCTTTATCGTGACAGGGAATTAACTTTTTCATCTCTAAGAGTTCCATCTTTGTGATTGGGGTGTAAACAAATACTCGTTGCATTTCACCACCCGCTGTCCTAACTGGGTGTACTTCTCGTAACGGGTGCTGTCTGTCTATGTAAAAGGGTTTACTTTCTGGGGGTGAGACGTGAACAAAATGCGGGTTCAGAAACGTTCTATATTTGTGGCGCTGTTCTAGAATGATACTAATTAAGTCGGTACCTAGACCTTTCCATCTATACTGGAGTAACTCGTTCAGAACATCATGTAACGGACCTGGATCGGAATGCTGACCCTCATACAGTGCGATGAGGTGCTGGATCATATACATACCCACCAGTCGCTGCTCGGCTGGGGGCAGTTTCAGAAACATTTGTGCCACTATTTCGTCTGGAAAAGTGGTAGAATCAGTAGCCCATCGGACTAGTTCTTGTTCATGCATAGTACTAAGTTCACTATAACCGATTCGTGATTTCAGAATGTGATCGGTAGCTTGAAATACTTGCTCTAGAGAACCTTGTTCTGGTGCTGGAAGAGGAATAACTTTCTTGTAGTCTAGACGTGAATGTCGGTCGGAAAGTCTAGTTCTACCTACATACGCTATTCTGGAAGCGTTCTCGTCGTCTACCTCTTTGGTAGGTGAGTCGTCTTCTTTCTCGCTTACTTGTGCTGTTTTGCGTTTCTCGTGTAACCTTATTATTTCCTTACGAATTTTCTTGTACATACTCTCTATACAACTGAGCGTCCTGTGTCTTCCCTCGGCTATATTATCACTCCACCTTGTCAGGACTTTCATTTCGGTCGGATCTTTAGTCGGATAATCTTGTTCCCTTATTAAACAATTAATCAGAAACTTTAATAACATGAGCTGAATCTCAGCTTTCCTTAAAGACATGACTTCACCAATACTTTCTGAATCTGTTCCTGTACGAATGTACGAATGAAACGATATATTCTGTCTAGATCTTCTTTCATATTCGGTAGGGTGTCCAAATACTCGGTCACCCGTCTTATACGCAATGAATATATAACCATACTATCATCACCTGGGACTGGATCATAACGGCATTCGGTGAGAGCTCGTCTGATATCTGCAACGGACTGATGTTTGGGCGTACGCTGTAACGCACGTTCATGTAATTCGACTGACGTTACACGTTTGTGTGGCGGCGGGGTTCCCGGAGGACCTCCCCCCGCGGCCCCTAAACTGGAATCGTCGACTGATACTCTTCGTGATCAGTGTAGCGGGTACTTGTAATGTAGGCTGGACCGGGGGTACCGTAACAGGTGCTGTAACAGGTGCCCCGGTGACTGGAGGAGCAGGATTTACATTATTTACAGGAGCTGGCGGAACAGGATTTGCATATTCTGGGACTGTGTCGTCCAAATAGGACGAGAGAAAAATATCGGCTGCGGTCGGTTTGTGACGTAGCTTGGTCGGAACTAAGGGTGGCGGAAAATTACTGGTCTGTCTGACTGTTCGGTTTTAACTCGTTCACCTATTTCGATTAATTCCCTTTCTTGGGCTTTTTCTGGGGATTCTCTACTTAATTCTGACCTTCTGATTTCTTTTTCGGTTCTTTTATGAGATTCTTTGCGCCATAACTCGATGGCATCTTTCTGTGACTGTCTGGCTTTCTTTTTCCATAATACTTCTTCTACTCGCATGATGCACTCGGCATCCCATGTGCCTGATACAGGCCATCTATATTTCTCTTCTAATTCCTTAGTGTACTCGACCCATAAGTCTAGATATAATATGGCACTTATGCCATGCTTATGATACATAAAATGACCTGGACTGTCCCTAGGCGGGACAGGAACTGCTTCCTCGAGCAGACCTTTCCTAGTTCTTAACTGACGTAATTTGGAGAACAGAGGCATGACGTGAACTGGGATCCGGACACAATACAATACACAATGAACACAATAATGACTTGAGACTGATCACTCATACCACGACATTGAAAACACATTGAAATGACATTTAAAATAACAGTTCGAACAGAAACATTACCTGGAATACTTGAAAACAGAAACACATGAATTTCTCGAGAACAGAACTTACTAGAATAACTAGATGCACTGCTGAAACAGTACGAAACATACCGGTCTCATAAAGAGACACGTCAGGACCCGCATCCACCTAGGTGGACACTTCGTGTTGGATTTGCGTACCCAAACCCACGGACCAGAGACAAATTAATTGACCCTGTCTAGATACTACCCCAGCAACGGTACTCACCGGGCAGCAAGAACGGAAGGCCTCGGACTGGACTGGACTGCTACGACGACGGACTACGAACTTCGGACTTCAGTTACGGGTGGGCCTCCGGATACCTCGGACCTTGGACTCTCGGCTTGGGCTCTGGTCGGGACTCGCCGCGTTCCTCCACCGCCTCGTCTGGATGCTGGACCGCAACCTCCGTCTCCTCCGTGGGCCTGAGGGATACTTGAAGCAGAAATATCTGCACGTGCACGGTATGGTTCCGTCACGGCTGCAGAGGTTCAGGGGGCTTGCGTGGCTTCTCCGGCGCGTGGGGAAAGGGCAAGTCCCTATTCGGGCGCCATTATGTGGTAAATAAATAATTAAATACCGGATCTATTTTTCAGGATACAATAATAACAGATAGCTCAATAAATAAGAGTCAAGATTCGAGGTAGCTGGAGTTTGCAGGTTTTAATACAGCATAAAGGACAGGAACAGGACAACCTGCACGGGAATAGGATGGCAGCTGCCGGGGGCAGAATCTGGACAAAAAGCATAACCTTTAATAATAGTGCACAATATTTATAGTTAAACAATTGCATTACATTCAGTGTAGTGGGCGTAGCAGTGGGCGGGGTTTGTAGCAGTCGCGAAAGATAAGGCAGAAAGTAGGTGTAACAAGAGGCGTATACATAGACATGTGATGTAAACGTAACAGAATATGTCATGAATGGGGCGGAAACATGGAGGGGGCTACCTAAGGAGCCGGGACCTCTGACCTAGTGGTGCACGCAAGCTGGCAATGACGTGTTACTAGGGAGAAACTGGGGGCTATGACTTCTGCGCTAAAAGAGGAGACTAAAGTCTGGAGAGTCAGAGCGACATGTACCTAAACACTATCTAGTATCTGATGTTTAGAGAACATGTTGATAGAATCCAAAAGTTATCAGGGTAAAGGCTAACAGACTCTAAGACTGGTGCATGCATTATTCTACATGTAGTGCGTGTTGAGGAATATTAGATGACCATTAATACAGTATTTCTCTTACATGGAGACGTAAAGGCTAGACCATGACTGAAACTATTGATGCGATTCAGTAGCTTAGGAATGCAGAGAAGGAGGGCTGGACTGATAACTAGAATCATAACATACTCTTGGCAGACTGGCAGGCAGAGCCAGGCCGAGCCGGGCACTGTGAGGCAGGAAGTAAGTGAAGGGTCAGGGATACAGGTGGGGGCTGTATCGCTCCTCAGCGAGGGTTCAGGAGACAGGAGCTGAATCTGAGTCCGGGCCCTTTTGAGGCCTAGAAACGGGGACTTTTACTGAATTAACGTGCACACTGTGAAACGTGGCAACATAGATTGACATAGGCCTAATACTCGTAGCTTTCGCGAGAACTGGAAACTTGGCATACTAGAGTTGGACACAACTGGAATTGCGTCTTTACTCGATCAAAAGGGAATACATATGCATATTAATCATGCACATATAACATAAGATGGGGAACACGTAGGGACACAGAATATGGCAAAATTTACTTTTCCACACGAGAGGGGGGGAGCATTCAGCAAATCCTGCCTACAACTCCCAGGGTCCTCTGCTGGGACTAGGGGACGCCACCTGCAGCGTCACTGGACCGCGCCCGGAGGCGCATAAAGACGCGACGCTCCTGCTGGGGAGCGGGGCGCGACAACGACTGGGGGTACTGAAGTCTCACCTCAAAGGCCGCCTGGACTCCACGCTTTCCTGCCTCTTGCCTTGCTCTCCCCCGCCGCCGCACCTGCCATCGCGGCCGCCGAGAGGGGGGAGCATTCAGCAAATCCTGCCTACAACTCCCAGGTTCCTCCGCTGGGACTCGGGGACACAGCCTGCAGCGTCACTGGACCGCGCCCCGAGGCGCATAAAGATGCGACGCTCCACCCGCATCGCGGGACGTGCGCGGGCGACGCCGGGCGGAGCCCGAGCAGCCGGCGGGTCGTCTGTGGCCGTCCTGGGTTGACCAGGGACGGGACGGGCCACCCACCCCTGACTCTGCTGATTGTGACAGGTACTGTGAAATTGGACCGGTCGTCTGTTTGACGGGGCAACCGAACATACTGGCATTTAAGTGCAGAAGAGGAAGGAGGGGGTGAGGGGCAAATATAGTGCATTATAGGTCTGTGTAGTCACCCTTAAGAAGGAAACTAGGATTGCACACGGGGGGGGGGTGGGGAAAGAGCTAGTCAAATTTACATTTACTATGTCAAATCCCCCAAAAACACGCTCGGCTACGAGCAGAGCATATCTAGCTCAAACCCCTAAACAAACCATGGCTGAAATATATATTGCACCTCCCATTAAAGTAAAAAAAAGCACCGCAATCGATTTGATGCTGAGGAAGGTATCTGGGGAGATAGAGCGAATGGAAAGGAGTCTATCTGCCTCACCCATTCCTATAGTAGCTACCCCAACGCAATCTAGGGATCAAACATTAGCTGATAGTCCCAACATGACTGGAAATATACTCTCTGCAAGTAACCCATTAGAGGGTGTTCCCTGTGCCCAACACATACTACTCTCCGGGATAGAAAATTTAGGGCATAGTGGCCCAACCACCCACAGTAAACCCAAACAATGGGAGAAGAGTAAGGGACAACAGAGGAAAAACAAATCACTTACAGGAGTGGGTCGTCTTAAAAATAGACAAGAGGTTACCCTGGTAGACAATAGAGTGCATACAAGCGAAAAGCCACCAGGGTGGATTGAGGAGGTTCTAAGAGAATTTAAGAAACACATGGAAACATTTATTATTGCCCAGTTGAAACCAATTGTAAGCAGGGTGGATAAAATAGCTAACGAACTGACAAAACAAGGCAAGACAATAGACGTGATATGTAAGAAATCCCCTCTAGGTCCTAATCAACCTAATCAATCCACAAGTGCGGCTACTGATAATATAGTAACTAATAACAATTGTGTTAGTAACATCCAACACACGATCGCCCAGGTACACAATGCCCCGAAAGTACCCCAAGATCCTGGAAAAGGATTAAATCAAAACATGAGCACTAAAAATATCGATAAAGGCCCCCAGCAACCACTCACATAAAGGGACCAGGAAGACCACCACTCAAGCAATGGCCCTGCTAGCTCATCCTATACGGATTTTGACCCATTTCATAGCCCAGAAAGCCCCCCGCCCCCACATATAAACTTACCACCAGAAGCCAGCCCCTATGTAATAGTATTTGCAGGGGTACCAGAACTCAGAGTATCAGATAAAGAATCGCACTCCCAACTTCATTCAAAAATTGCGAAGTGGCTGGACATCCATAGGCCATTGAATAACGGGGAAAGAGGGGAGATTTTGCATGTAAGAAGAGCTAACTGGTTAGGAGGTAGGAAAAAAGATATAAGAGGCGATTGTATTGTGGCAAATTTCAGAGATGTCAGACTGGTGGAATACATATTGAGAAGCTCTAATAGAAATCACACCAGCACAATCTGTGCGCTCCCCTGGGATACTTTTACCCGAGGAGACGGAGCAGTAACAATTTTGATCACCCAATGTGGAATTCTGGAAGGTTACAATATACCCGAAAGGACAGAGCCATGAACCACCCCGACCAGCTCTTATCTCCCCGGGACTATCCTCAGTGGAGAAACAGATTTGCCCCCCTGCAGTCGCTCGATGACAGTGATTGACTACCCCCTATAGTTAACGAGCAAGTAAGCACTGTAATAGGGGAGCAAGTAAGTCCTTCAATAGAGGAAGGAATTGCTCACAGCACGAAAGGGTCAGCAATGAGGACAGAGGACCCCCCAAAGCAGAGGGAGGAGACTGACAGCGCCCTAAAGACCTGTAAAAAGTCGAGGGTAGACTAAATGACCACAGCAGAGAGGGAAAGATAGCAAATAGGGCAGGGCTAGCATTTTTGTCTTGGAATATAGCAGGCCTGAGGGGCAAATTTGAAAACAAGGAGTGGAGGGACTATATAAGGGGCTTCCACATTATAGCCTTACAGGAGACATGGGCACGAGACCCCGACTCCTGTCAACTGGAGGGCTATAAATGTTTCTTTAGGCCAGCTCAGGAAGTGAGATCTGGGAGGGCGAAAGGAGGGCTAGTTATATATGTGGACTTAGATTTAAAAGGCATTTGGTCACAACCCACATGGGTATCAGATACAACACAAGCAGTGGCATTCCTGGGACAAGGACAGAGATTCCTAATTCTAAATTTTTATAACTCAGGCCCAATTGAAGGAAACTTCCCTGTATTACAAGAGCTAGAGAGTAGATTAAATTATGAACTAGACCAAAGGCAGGGGGGCCCGAACCAATTGTCATGCTGATGGGCGACTTCAATGGTCACCTATGCCCAAAACTACTCCCTATCTCACCTGATTGGTCATCCTGCCCTGAAGAAAGTGGTCCACACTTTGAACATAACAGAGAAGGCACACTGCTTATGAAGTTACTTGGCAGCTTTGCCCTCGCCCACACAATGGACTTCTTGCCACTGAAAAAAGGGGACACTCTCGTACCAACATTCAAAGGAAGAGACTGCTCTTCTATCATAGACTTTATAGTAATATCTGCCCTAAAGAGCAGATTAAAGAGGTTGGAACGGAGTGGAGCCCCTTTAGCGATCACAATCCCCTAACTCTCGAAATAGCATATAACGATCTACCTGTAGAATATCTCAGGGAAGACATTGTAATTTGTCCAACTGATCAGGGGAGGCGCATAAGATGGGCAAAGATTAACCCACAAGAATTCTATAGCACCCTAGTGGAAAGAGGGAAAGAACACATAGAGATTTGCCTCAATCTTGCAATAGAGGGTAGAGATGTGGTCCTGGCATTTGAATCCTTAACTAGGGTAGTCGAGGGATTACTAAAAACTAAGCAGCCTTTAAAGGAACTGACAACCCCAAGATGGTTTGACTCTAACTGCTCACGTGCACTGAGAGAATTAAAACAGAGCCTTACGAAGTCCCCGAGAGATAAGAATGAAATTGCCCTCTGCAGACGTAATTACAAAATGCAGGTTAAGCAAAGAAAGAGCACACTCCAAAAGGAAGTTTGGGCAGACCTAAGAGAAGCAGGAGAAAACAGGGACTATACCCAATTCTGGAGAATTATAAATAGACTCTGTTATCAAGACTCCAGTTCCCCCGTAATTAGCACCAACATACTTCCCGAACAATGGATTAACCACTTCAAAAGCCTTTATAATCAACAGGATGAAGAAGTCAGGGATGGAGTGTGGGAGGGCCCTTGAGCAACCAAATTAGAATTCTCTTTATTGGAAGTCTCAAAGGCAATCCATGGCCTGACGCGTAATAAAGCACCAGGCCCGGATGGCACCCCCCCAGATCTTTTTTTAAGCAACACTGATTTGTGGGCACCGATTATGACCAGAGTACTAAACGCTGCCATTAAAACTGGACTCCCGCGTTCTTGGTCAACTGCACTGATTGTCCCTATATATAAGAAAGGCTGTAGGGATAATCCACAATGCTACAGACCGATCTCGCTAATTGACGTCTCAGCTAAACTATTAGGCAGAGTAATTTTAAATCGCCTTGCTGAGTGGACTGAAGAACATCATACCCTAGTAGATACTCAGTACGGGTTTAGAACAGGCAAGTCAACTAGTGACCAATGCCTGAATCTATATCTACTAGTTGCCAAATACACTATATCTGAGAAAGGAACAATGTACATGGGGTTCATGGACCTGGCAACTGCATTCGACAATGTAAATAGAATTAAACTCTGGGCACTTATGTTCAAATTGGGAATTGAATCCAGATCTCATAAATATCCTAAAGGAACTTCACTGGAACACCACTGCCAAAGTCCGCTATAGCGCGGGAGGGGTGAGTACCGATCCCTTCCCGTGCACTGGCGGGGTGAGGCAGGGGTGTATCCTGGCCCCTTTCCTATTCACCCTTTATATAAATGACCTGGAGAGCTCACTGACGATACTAGGGACTGATTGCCCAAGAGTAGGATCGCGTCACATACCGGTACTTTTGTATGCGGAGGACGCGGTCCTGCTCGCACGAACAGCAGTGAGCCTGCAGCAGCTAATTAGTGGCTTTGTCAGGTTCATGGAGAATCTAGATCTCTCGGTAAACCTGACTAAGTCATTTGTCATGGTGGCAGGGAAGAAACTGTCCAAGAGATTCGTGTTCAAAATAGGCCTTGGACATTGTAAATACATTTTCGTACCTGGGTCTCCTGTTTGACGAAAATATTAGGTTTGCCCCATTGATGGAGGAAAGGTGTAGGAAACTTGTATCAGCAAATGGTGCCATCTTAAACTTTGCACGTAGGTTGGGCCGTTGGTCTCCAGAACAAATAATGACGCTGTACAGAGCAGTTAGTACTACTAAAGCTACGTACGGGGCAGAGGTGTGGGGCTTTAGGGTTGTACACCAGAAACAAGCAGAGGAAGACACATTCCTAAGGAAATTGCTGAAGCTCCCACAGAGCACTCCGGCAACAATCACACACAAGGAATTGGGTACCCCGTACATTTCTGACCTCATTAAAGTGAGACCTGGCTTCGAATCTGGCTAAATCCAAATGCCGAACTCAGTAGGCAAATAATTAAATATTGCCTTCTGAGAGATAGGTGCCTACAAATCCCATGGCTTAAATATGTTAAAGAAACCCTGGAGTGTATAGACCATCAAGGATTATTCACTGACCCGTCAATGATCGACACATCTTGCAAACATCGCATCCACAAGCCGCTACTTGAAAAATATGATTGCAGCAGGAAACAATCTGACTCCACTAAAACATCTGTAGTTGCGCACTATCTTGTGAGCAACGAAATGGGCATGGAACCATATCTATTTTTAATGTATAGCCATCAAGAGAGGTTTTTAATGTGTCGTTTTAGGCTCAATTTGTTACCTAATATTTTAGCTTACCCGTCTGGTTTTACCTTAACAATTGAGCAGAAGGGTGCCTGCGGCTGCGACAATAGGTCTCCGCAGGACACCCTTCATTTTGTATTATTATGTTCTTTTTATAGAATTCCGCGCCGAAGATTTCTTGTGGATATTTTAAAGGAGTCAAATATCTATCATGCTAAAACTGCTTTATTATTTTTACAAAGAGAAACTGATATGTGTACTCTGTTTGCCATCGTGAGTTTTTTTTAAATTGTCGTCAAATTACGAAACACTAGGGGCTGATGTAGGATGAAATGAATTAAATGCTTTTCCATTTTTAACTAATACTAATAAGAATTTTAATATTTTAACATGGTAAAGCTGAGAGATACAATGTAATTTGTTGATTGTGGATTGTATTTGTATTGTATTGTATCATGTATTTTATGATGGTTTTTAACTATCGAAATAAAGTTAAACTGAAACTGAAACTGACTTAACAAATTCTTACCTAGTGTTTTTAGAACCGAAATTTTAGTGAAAGTAATTGGACAATGAAGATTGGAGCAGTTAATAAAAGTAAGTGTGTTGTTCAAAATTAGTTTGTGAGTGAAAGTGATCAAGATAATTAGTAAACTGGTAGTTGTCACAGAGGTAGTATAAGTGTATCACATAGTGAGTGATATCAGTATTATAGGAAATGTTTATCAAGAGTAAGTCAGAGGTGCAAATATAATTATTGTTAGATGATGAAATAGATGTTGGACTTTTCATTCCGAAAGTCGGGTAAATGGAAATGTAAAACTACTATTAAGTAATTTCCAAAAAGAGGACTTTCTGTATACCATTTGGCCATGTGGAAAGGTATGTAAATGAAGAATACGTATTTCGGGTAAATGTGGTTAATATATGTTCCTATGTCACTTTAGTTTGAGAGTATAATAATGAGATACTGTATCTTAGAAATTGCTGTTCGGAAGAAAACATTTAAGATATGTTTTTTCTAAGTTTTATGGGTTTTTTAAACACAACCCTTTTGATTGTGGTTTTTTTTTGCCCGCTGTGAAATGATGAATAGTATTGAACTCACTGTTTTTAGTGAAAATCAATATATTTGAGAACAGCAAAAATAAACCATATAACATGTTGTACAAGTTAATTTGCATTTTTTATTGTGAAATATATATTATAACTGATTTGTTTACTCTCTTCCACAGATATTACATTTATAAGGTAAGTACGACTAACAAAAAATACATTTTCATTACTTTTTTATTTCTGTTTCTCTCTATCTGATCCAGCGCCCCTACCAATATTTTGCATAAATAACTCTACCTACTACCACCAAACTTACTATACAATACTAGGCCCATATTAACAACAGAGCGACTGAATCATGAGGCGATTAGATCTATATATGTTGTTTAAACTATCTACAATAAACAAGACCAGCTTGTCATTTAGTAAGTTTATTTAAACATATTCATGAAAACGTCATAAAGAAAAGTTTATTCAGCATTTATAAAGAGAGCTTACTTCAAGAAATATTATTCATTAGCAGAAATAAGTGAAAATAAGCATTTCCAAACCCTAACTAATTCCCTGTCTCTACCCTCATTGTCTGAAAATAAAGTCTTTATTAAAGTCTCCTTTCCTTACGTGTGTTCATCCATCAGCAGAACACGACCCTCTGGAATCAAAAAGCGAAGGCAAATGTCTGCTCCTTGAGCCAATTCTTATACCCTAAAACTAAAGCTAAACTAACTATTTTCACATTCCAGCAGCTGAATTCTGGCTCTCCATTGGCTGAACCACCTCATGCCACAGTAAATTGTGACATCCTCCACCTCATGTCCGGGCTTTTTCACTAACCCATTGTTCATGCACAGAGTCCTGGTGACACTTCCTTAGGCTGCTACATTTTGTAGCAAAGATGTTCATGTAATACAAAAAAATGCCACGGCTCTTCCTCCCAACCTTGAGCCTGTCCGTTCTGAGCTTCCCTTGGCACAATAGCAAACCTTTCTCCACAGGGTCGCCTTTGGCAGTTCTTTTCAAAACTTTTCACAATAAAAGTTTATAGGCTTCTCATCTTTTTCAAAATAAGTTTTCTCTTGTGGCTTTACATCAGTAGACTTCTTTTTCAGAAAGTGTCAATTTTCTGCGCCACCTTTTCTTGCGTCACTTTTAAATTATATTATTTTTCTGCAGCCAACTCTAAGCATCATTTGGAAAACTATTATTTAAAGAAACATAAAACATCAATTAATTAAGGAATTGACATTTGTTCTGTTACCCACCCCCTTTGCTAAATGTTAACCCATTAATTATGTTACCTAGCAGAAGCACATTTAAACAGCATATACATTTGTCACAGAAAAGACAAAACAAAAGCACATTTAAAAGCACATGCTATTATTTTTGAGAGCAGCAGTTAGTGTATGACAAAGATAATAGACAATAATTATTGTATTATTTCTTTTGCATTCTGCACAAATAAGCATAATGTTAATCCCATGTGTTTATGTTGCACAGTTTATTCTAGGTTGATTTAATAACATGCAGAAAACATATTAGTTTTATTAAACATTATGGAAGTTTGGCTTCACAAGCCTGAACTAAATATTCTTCATTATACTGCTCCATCATATCCTTCCCTTACTGCCTCTCTCTTAACCTCACTGCTTTCATCCCTTCAGTTTCTCACTCCCTTTCTCTTATGTTCACTTCTCCTTCACTCAGTCCCCTTCTCTCACTATTTCATTTACTCCCTCTATTTCCTCACTCTTTTACTCTTCTTGTCTCATGCTCACTCGCCTTTATTCATCCTCTATCACCTCTGTTTCATCAAACTTACTGTCATTCTTTTACCCTACGTCACCCCTGTCCCGTTATTTTGCTTCCCTCACTTATCCTAATTCCCTATACTTCACTCCCCTTCTTCTTAGTCTTCTCACCCAGTCATGTTAAGTCAGTCCCTCTGTTTCACTCCCCTTCACCTCTCTTTCCTTCCTTCCTTTGCTCACTCACTAATTCCCCTTCTGTCACTCACCTGACTGCACTTCAAACACACCTTCACAAAACTCCCTGTGTCCTCTTACTTTCTCTGTACTCTTCCAACACTCCCTCTCTCTTAGACTCACTGTTGTCAACGCACCTGCACTAATTCCCCCTTCCCTTTCCCTCATTTCCCTTCTCTAACTCCTCTTTCCTTTTTCTCCTTCTTTGTCTCTTGTATTGTGAATAATGTATTATAACTGATTTGTTTTTTCGTTTCCACATATATTTCATTTATAAGGTAAGTACGACTGACCCCAAAAACTTTTTTATTTCTCTTTTTGTTTATCCTTCCATCGCTCCCTGTCTCATAGCGTGACTCTCTCCATCACCTCATTCTATCACTCCTTTTCCCTCACCTACACTACCTCATTTTCTGTTCTTTGATTCCTCACTGAGTCTCCTTCTATCACTCCTTCCTTCACTCCCTGTGTGTAGTCAATCACTCACTCCCATTGTCTCACGCTCACTCGACTTTATCCACCCTCTATCATTTGTCTTTCTTCAACTTCACTGTCCTTCTCTCACTCACCTCACCCTTGTTTCGTTAGGCTGCTTCCCTCAGTACCCTTTATTCCTATCCTTCACTCCCCTTCTCCTTTCTTGTTTCCCTCACTTACCTTTTCTCAGTTTATCTGATTTACTCCCCTTCACCTCTTTCCTTCTTTTGCTCCCTTACTCATTAACCTTCCCTCACTCACCTTACTCCACTTCACTTACTCCTTCTGTCACTCCCTTTGAACTCTGACATCCTCACTTCTCTTTCTTCACTGTCTCTTTGTTAGCCTTAATTCCTCTGTCCCTTCACTGTCTCACTGCCCTTCCCTTACACTCACTCTCTTTAACTCACCCACACTCTATCACTTGTCTTTCTTTTCTCTCTTACTCAGTCCTTTCTCTCACTCTTTCCTTCACTCCCTCTGTCCTCACTCCCCTTGTCTCACGCTCATTCGCCATCTCTCTTTTGACTGTGCTATGTCTTCCTTTGCTTGTTCCATGTTTTTCTGTGTGTGTGCCATCTTACCCTCTGCCTGCACAATATATGCATGTGCGTGTGTCATCTTACCCTCTGCTTAAACCATCTCACCCTCTACTTGTTCTATCTCACTCTCTGCCTGCACCATCTTACTCTCTACCTGTGGCATGTGTCCCTCTGCATGTGCCATCTATCTTTCTTGACTCTTAATCTCCTTCCTTCTCTCTTGTATTGTGAAATATACATTGTATGCATTATAATTATTTGTTTCTTGTGTTTTACAGATATATTTTTGAAAAAATCATTTCTTTAAGTTTTTTATATCTTAGAAGGTAAGTATAAGAAATAAAAAACTGTTTTCACATCAGTGTCTAAGTTTTCATTATTTATAAGGTAAGTATGAGAATCAAAAATAAGTTTGTTATCACTCTCTTATTGTGACAGAATAACTGCCTCATTCTTTCTCAGCCCCTTGCTCCCTCTCTCTCTACATGTCTCTCCCTTTCAGTTAATCTTCTTTGCTCTCTCTTTCTACCACTCCTCCTCTTTACCTCAGTCAGTTTCCCTCTTTCTTTATTTTGTTAGGTTTGATCTTATTCTCCTTCCTTCACTCTGTTATCCATTTCTTACCTGTTAGTAAACCTTGATTTATTGGCACTCCACTTCCTCCAGGGCACTTCGTTCTCTCTGTTTATCACACCTCTTCCCTTTTGTGTTCACTTTTGTTTACACTTCTTTGTTTTGAAAACAGTGCCATAGGCCCTTAAATATTCGTTAGTTACCACCGAATACTATACGGCCTCACGGCCCATAGGAATGAATGTCAATTACCGAATCAGTAAATACCGATTCGGTAAAATGACTGAATTACACAGATTCGGTAATTTCAAAAGAGAAATTACATACATCCCATTTACCTACTCTTAAATATTGAAGTGGTATGATTTGGGACGCGATGTAGGTAGGCATTTACCGGACGGTAACGGCTGAATTTGGCCGTTACCGACCGGTAAATGCCTTTTCCTATGTAGGAGGCATTTATTTACAGATTTGGTATTTTTACCGATTCTGTATTTACCGAATCGGTAAAATTACCGAATCGGTAAATACAGTCTCGGTAAAAATACCAAATCTGTAAATTCTAATGTAGGTAGCACTGTTGATAGTGCTGGAGGCGTCCAAGAATTCGTTATTTACCACTCAATACAATTGGGTGGTAAATAAGGAATTCCTGTGTACATGCACATCTGTGCATGTACACCTGTGCCATGTGGCACACATACATTCCCTAAGGGCTGCATCCACACTAGACTTGGGCGCAATGTTTTTTGTTTTCAGCACTTGAATTTGATAATAGATAAGTGGGTCTTACACTCTTTTTTATTGCAGGAATTTGTGTTTGCTCATGATATTGACTCTATAGAATGATCCAATACTTTACGTAGAGTATACAATAATCGGCTATTAAGGTCCTCCAAAAACGTGTGTCTGAGAAACAGAAACCACAACCGTAAATATACATTTTGAGCACCCCAATCATGCGTATGATGTCTATTGGTGTGTCAATGGTTTCAAGAATGGTAGTCTGTGTTTAACACTGGGTGTATCAAAGGTTATATTAGAGTGTGAAGAAGTGCATCGTATATGATATCATCAGTGATGTGATCAGTGATGTCAATTGAGTTGTCATCAGTGATGTCATCAGTGAAGTCATTTGAGATGTCATCAGTGATGTCATCAGTGATGTCACTGACCATGTCATGAATGATGTAATATGTGACATCATCAGCAGTGGATTGCGGGTGCGCAAAATATAGTTAGTACAACTAACTATATAGGAGCAATTTCAATGGTTTTTTAAATGCTAAGTCCTAACAATATATATGACCTGAAACCTATGGTTTTTTCAGTGAATTTGCACGGTTTTTTAAATGGTAATACCTAACTATATATGACCTGAAACCTATTGTTTTTTCAGTGAATTTGCAAGTTTTTTTAAATGCTAATTCCTAACTATATATGACCTGAAACCTATGGTTTTTTAAGTGAATTTGCAAGGTTTTTTAAATGCTAATACCTAACTATAAGACCTGAAACCTATGGTTTTTTCAGTGAATTTGCAAGGTTTTTTAATTGCTAATACCAAACAATGTAAGGCTTGAAACCTATGGTTTTTTCAGTGAATATATATATTTAATATAATATATATATTATTTATATTTTCAAGGTTTTTTTTAATATGATTACAGGGTCCGCGCATCGTGAGCGCTCTGAGCTCTTACCCCGACAAATTTTTTAAATTTCTAAAACATAATATCTACGTTTTTAACGTAGATTTTAAAGGTAGACAATATCTGCTTTAATGTAGAATTTTTTTTTTTTACTTTTAACAATAGTATATTACTTTTTGAAGTATTAACAAATCTCGCCAGGGTACGTCGCACGTGCACGCACCGTAAAAGCTACGAGCTCTTACCCCCCGAAAGTTTTATAAACTTTAAATCGTTATATCTACGTATTCATTGCACAATGTAAAGGTACACATTATCTGGGATAATAAAGAACATGTTAATTTAAACTTTTAAAGACCATATATAACTTTATTAAAGCAATTATAAATCTCGCGAGGGTGCGTACTAGTTAAGCGCATCGTAAGATGACGTAACCACTCCGTAAATAATACGTAACCGCACTGTAAGCTTACGTAAGTTTACGTAAACGCTCCGTAACCTTAAAGCAATTATAAATCTCGCGAGGGTGCGTACTACGTAAGCGCATCGTAAGATGACGTAACCGCTCCGTAAATAATACGTAAACGCGCCGTAAGCTTACATAAACGCTCCGTAAACACTCCGTAAGCTTACGTCCAACCATGTGACCTCATAACAAAAGATTTTATTGCTTTTGTAATACTTCCTACTCCAATTCTTGAAAGACCCCTCCCATCTTCATCATTCTTCTTTGGCTTTCGAGGAAGAAACACCTTTTTTCATTAGCACTTTGCTCCTGAAAAATCTATTGAAATGTCTGAACAGCAGGAACCTGAACATTCAGAACATGAGGAACCTGAGCATTCTGAACATGAGGATTCTTCAAGTTCATCTTCAGAAGAGTTTGTTCCTGAAACCCCTAAATCACCGAAAGAGTCCATAGTTTGGAATTTTCTTTAATTCCCAGATGGACAGAAAAAGGTAAATGCGCCTTTTGTCACATGCAAAATCTGTGACACAGTACTTTCCAGAGGGGATCCACAGAAGAAGTACAGCTTTGGAACTTATAGCATGGAACGCCATGTCAAGAATATACACCCAAATAATTGGTGTAAAGCTGTAATGAAAATATCATCAGAGGAGCAGGGCTCTGCTCCCAGCACTTCTTCTCAATCAACCGCACCACCAATGCAAGCATCAACGATTGTAATTATCCAACCAGAACTTAAGAATTTGATGATGCAATGCATTCGTTGCCAGAAACTAATAGCCTTTGGACAAGAGTCCATTCAAGTTATCCTGCAAAAAAACAGGAAGCACAGGTGCACCCCATAATTTTTTTCTTTATTTTTCATAGTTTGTTCGGGTTGAACAATTATCTGCCTTAAAACGTTTCTTTTTTTACGTCGTTTTTCAAACAAAACAAAACAAAAAAAAAACAGTTCATTTTAGAACTACCTCTACTGGTTAAAGAAAGAACTACATTTCTATGTTTGTATGTAAAAGTTTGTCATAGTGAATGTCAGGGGAGAGGGGTTGGCCTAACGGCTAGGGCGCTCGATCCCGGACCTGGGGATCTGGGTTCGAGTCTCGGTAACGACGCCAATAACCTCCTGTGATTCTGGGCAAATCACTTAATCTCCCCGTGCCTAAAAATGAATGTGTGTCCTCATGTAACGTAACTGGTGCTATGTAAAGCGCTCTGATACCTGATTCAGTTCGGGTCTAGTTCGTGCTATATAAAACTCTGCAAAAAAAAAAAAAAAATGTCAAAGTGCAAAACTATAAGGATGTGGTACAGCATAAACCTATAAGGTGTTTACCTATAGTATACTGTACTACTTCCAAAGCACTGAAATGTAACATATGTATATAAATATGTTACAACTCAATGGGCCAGATGTACGTAATCTCGATTTACCTACTCATAAATACCGAGGGCCCGATGTAGGTAATCTCAGATTACCACTTCTTAAATACCGAATCATACCGATTCGGTGTTTAAGAACTGGCAATGGGGATGTAGGTATTTTTACCGAATTAATTACCGATTTGGTAAAATTCAGTAATTACCGATTCGATAAATAGCGAATCTGTATTTGCCATTGATTCCTATGGGCCTTGAAGCCCATAGGAATCAATGGCAAATACCGATTCGGTAATTACAGAATCGGTAAATACCAAATCCTAACAGGGTGTCACTTTGACACCCTGCAGCACCCCTGATTTTGGCTTGTGTGCAATGTATGTATGTATGTATTTGAGCTTGTAAAGCGCACTGCTACCCGTCCGTAGGTTTCCTGGCGCTGTATAACTCTGGGGAACCCGTCCTGACTTTCCTTGTGGGATGGTCCCTGCTGGGAGTCCCCAAGGTGGAGCCAGGCATCCCCGGAGTTGATGGGGCCGTTGTGGAGATTAGGCAAGCTAATGCCCAGAGTTGCCGAGTGGAACCCCTGATTAAAGTAAGCACCGGAGCGAGAATTATCGAGTCCGCTGACCCAAGTCCACAACCCTGCCGCGTCGGGAATTGAACCCTGGTCCCGGGCCGATTTCTGCTCCCGGGTCTGCCGCCTCTAACCAGTGAGCCACACTACTCCACTAATGTGACACACATACGATGTCCCTATCATTCAAACTAGGCAAACTCACTTCACAAAAATCTGTAGTTTGTGGCACGGTATGTAGCCTCTCCGAAAAGTCTTCTAAATACAATAAGTCACCAAAGAACCTATTGGGGAAAAATGAATTGGATAAATACATCCAGTAATTCGTGTGAAAGTAAAGACTCAATACGCCACCAATCATCATGAGTTGTAAGGCATTCTAAAAATCATAAAGAACATAGGGGCAGATTATCAAGGGGGTTTATCTCCGCTTTTTTGGCTTTAAAAGCCAAGAAAGCGGAGATAAAATTATCTCCCTATTACCTAGCTGTCGCTAACACCAGTTATCGACAGCTAGTAGGAGATAGCGACCATCTTGGGCCCCACTTTGCATGTCAGTGATATTTATCACTAATGACATGCAAAGTGGGCGTGCCAAGATGTTAGCGACTGGAAACAGTCGGTAACATCGCTATCTCCTATTACCAACTTTTGGAGATATTCGCGCTAAGCGTGAATATCTCCAAAATCTAACACCTTCCCCAGAGCAGTTCTTAGCCATGTTATCCAATGGGAGGTGGATAACATGGCTAAGAGCTTTAGCTCGGTAATGCATGAATATCGCTGACTTTTCAGCGATATTCATGCATTGCGGCCGTTTTTTATCGCATTTGCGATAAACCTTGGTAATACCAAGGTTTATCTGCGATAAAAATCGCCGCAGCTCTGCGGTAAATTTTTGTCTCTAACCAAGCAATAGCGATAATTATCGCTATTGCCTGGTAATATGCCCCATAAAATCTGACCCCTGTGCCCTCGCAGGTGGTCGCTCCCTCCTCGCTGTCCTGCCGCTCGCCTGCCTGCCTGCTGTCTTTCCTGCTGCCTGGACGCTTTCCCGCCGCCGCTGACCCGTAGCTCCGCCTCCCCCCCTCTCCCATTGGTCCTCCCACCTCCCGCCTCCCGGCTGACCCTCCCTCCCGGCTCCTACTTAAGGGGTCCCTGCCGGGTCACTCACTGTGACCCCTGTGCCCTCGCAGGTGGTCGCTCCCTCCTCGCTGTCCTGCCGCTCGCCTGCCTGCCTGCTGTCTTTCCTGCTGCCTGGACGCTTTCCCGCCGCCGCTGACCCGTAGCTCCGCCTCCCCCCCCTCTCCCATTGGTCCTCCCACCTCCCGCCTCCCGGCTGACCCTCCCTCCCGGCTCCTACTTAAGGGGTCCCTGCCGGGTCACTCACTGTGACCACTGTGCCCTCGCAGGTGGTCGCTCCCTCCTCGCTGTCCTGCCGCTCGCCTGCCTGCCTGCTGTCTTTCCTGCTGCCTGGACGCTTTCCCGCCGCCGCTGACCCGTAGCTCCGCCTCCCCCCCTCTCCCATTGGTCCTCCCGCCTCCCGGCTGACCCTCCCTCCCGGCTCCTACTTATGACGCCCCCTCAGCGACCGCGCAGCGGACGCGCGCAGCGGGAGCACCGATTGAGCGCCGAAGGAGCGCCAAAGGTAAGCCCGTCTGCACCCATCCGCGCCTGGCCCGCGCCCAGTGCCAGGACCCCTGGCCCCCACCGTCGGAAGCCGACCCGACGGACCTACGACGCCACCGAACTCAACGCTCTCAACACCGGCCGAACCCCGGGCTGCTACCGAGCCACACCGAGACGCACCCACGGACCCTTCAGCTGCCACTCCTGCAAGTTCACCTGCAACCGGACCCACGCTACACCAGCACCCACCAGGCCGAACTCCAGCACCACCCACCTGAAGTGCATCCTGCTCAACACCCGCTCCGTCCACAGACACGCCGTCGAGCTCTGGAACCTGCTCGACACCACAGCCCCAGACGTCGCCTTCCTCACGGAAACCTGGATGAACGCCTCCTCAGCGCCCGACATCGCCATCGCCATCCCGGACGGCTACAAGATCATCCGGAGGGACCGCGTCAACCAGACAGGAGGAGGCATCGCCATCATCCACAGGAACACCATCCGCATCATGACCGACACCGACGATACCCTCGCACCCACCGAACACCTGCACTTCCAGATCCACGTCAACCCCAAGACCACCCTCAGAGGCACCCTCATCTACAGACCCCCGGGACCACGCACACAATTCAGCGAAGACATCGCCGACTTCATCAGCCCACACGCCCTCCCCTCCGCCGACTACATCCTCCTCGGGGACCTCAACTTCCACCTGGAGAACAACAACGACCGCAACACCATCACCCTGCTGGACAACCTCGCCAACCTCGGACTCAAGCAGCTGGTCAACACCCCCACCCACTACGCTGGACACACGCTCGACCCGGTCTTCTCTTCCACCAAGGACATCGCCTTCAGCCACGCCACGGGACTCCACAGGACGGACCACAGCTGCGTCCACTTCAGCTTCAGAAGGACCACGTTCCACCATCACCAGCAACAGGTCCCATCAGAAGCTGGAACAAGATCACTGCAGACCAGCTCGCTACCTCCCTGAGCAAGAACCCTCCCACCAGCACAACGAACCCCAGCCAAGCGGCCACCAACCTCACGAAATGGATCAGCGACTGCGCAGACGACCTCGCCCCTCTGAAGACCCTGCCCAGCAGACCCGGCAGCAAGAAAGCCCCATGGTTTAACGACGAACTCAAGAGCTCCAAGAAGAACTGCAGAGCACTCGAGAAAACCTGGCGCAGAAACCCAACACCAGACAACATGACTGCCCTCAAGCTCGCCACCCGAAAACACCACCAACTGATCCACACCACCAAGAAAACCGCATTCAAGGAACGACTGGACAACAACGCACACAACAGAAAGGAACTCTTCAACATCGTGAAAGAGCTCTCCAACCCCAACGCCGGAAACAACGACATCACCCCTTCACAAGACCTCTGCAACTCCCTCGCCTCCTACTTCCACAACAAGATCGCGGACATACACAACAGCTTCAGCACTCAACCGACGCACGCTACGACCGACCCACCGCCCCCCACAACCACCCTCCACGCCTGGACCCCGATCAGCACCAAAGACACCATCCACACGATGAACTCCATCCACTCCGGATCTCCGACAGACCCCTGCCCTCACCACGTCTTCAACAAGGCCGACGCTGTCATCGCACCCCACCTGCGGGACATCATCAACACCTCCTTCGACACCGCGACCTTCCCGGAGAGCTGGAAGCACGCCGAACTCAGCGCTCTACTCAAGAAACCATCAGCCGACCCCACCGACCTCAAGAACTACCGCCCCATCTCGCTGCTCCCGTTTCCGGCAAAAGTCATCGAGAAGACCGTCAACAAGCAACTGGCCGCCTTCCTCGAGACGAACGGTTCCCTCGACCTCTCGCAGTCTGGCTTCCGGGCCAACCACAGCACCGAGACCGCCCTAATCGCAGCTACCGATGACATCCGAACCCTGCTCGACAACGGAGAAACAGCGGCCCTCATCCTCCTGGACCTCTCCGCGGCCTTCGACACGGTCTGCCACCGTACCCTAGTACAGCGCCTCAGCAACGTCGGAATCCAGGAGAAGGCACTGGAGTGGATCATCTCCTTCCTCGCAGGAAGGACACAGAGAGTCCGCCTCCCCCGTTCAGATCAGAGGCCACCGAAGTCATCTGCGGCGTTCCTCAAGGCTCCTCGCTCAGCCCAACACTCTTCAACGTCTACATGAGCCCCCTCGCAGCCATCGCACGCCAGCACAACCTCAACATCATCACCTACGCCGACGACACCCAGCTGATCCTCTCCCTCACCAACGACCCCGCCACCGCCAGAGCCAACCTGCACGAAGGGATGACAGACGTAGCCAAATGGATGTCGAACAGCCGCCTGAAACTGAACTCGGACAAGACGGAAGTCCTCATCCTGGGATCATCACCCTCCGCCTGGGACGACTCCTGGTGGCCCCCCGCCCTAGGCAGTGCACCCAAACCCACAGACCAAGCACGCAACCTGGGCTTCATCCTGGACTCCTCCCTCTCCATGACCAGACAAATCAACGCTGTCTCCTCGTCGTGCTTCAACATCCTGCGCATGCTACGTAAGATCTTCCGATGGATCCCCACCGAGACCAGGAAGACGGTCACCCAGGCCCTCGTCACCAGCCGTCTGGACTACGGCAACTCCCTCTATGCCGGAACCACCGCCAAGCTCCAGAAGAAACTACAGCGGATCCAGAACACCTCAGCACGACTCATCCTGGACATCCCCCGCCGCTGCCACATCTCCGGACACCTGAGAGACCTGCACTGGCTCCCGGTCAACAAGAGAATCACCTTCCGGCTCCTCACCCACGCACACAAAGCCCTACACAACCAAGGCCCAGGATACCTCAACAGCCGCCTCAACTTCTACGCTCCCAAACGCCAGCTTCGATCGACCGGCCACGCCCTCGCCACCGTCCCCCGCATCCGAAGAGCCACCACAGGAGGAAGGTCCTTCTCCTACCTGGCCGCCAAGACTTGGAACTCCCTTCTGACCCATCTCCGCCTGACCCAGGACCACCTCGCCTTCAGGAAGCAGCTCAAGACCTGGCTGTTCGAGCAGTAGCGGACCCCCCCCCCCCCCCCCCGCCCCCCCCAGCGCCTTGAGACCCTCCGGGTGAGTAGTGCGCTATATAAATGCTTTGATTGATTGATTGATTGATTAGTGAAAGCCATAAGCTCTGAAAAGAGAAAAATAAAACAAAACAGGAAAGGAATCAGTTACTACATACGCATACACGGATTGCTAGGTCTATACACACATCCAATCATTTACCCATAGAATCACTCATACATACAGTCACTCATCAATACAACACTATCATCTGCACTCAAACACCTATACATGACACTCACACTCTGCCACTCATCCATGGAGTTACTCACACATCTAGTCAGTCATGCAAAGAATCAATCACACTTTCATTTCCTCAACTATACAGTTATACACACAAAACCTTACTTATTCAAACATATACTAACACATACTTACTTTGTTATACAATTACTGATACAAGTACACAATGATCCATACAGCCACTCGCACAATCAGTGGCTCTTATGTATAATCATTTATATATGCCAGCTACCCACATTCACACTCAGTCTCCCATACAAATACTCAGGTAACCAATCAATAACACATATAGCCACACATATAGCTACTGATCAACACATGCAGTTGCTTACACAACAACAGACATACTGATGCACACATTCAGACATCTTAGTCACTAACCCATGCATTCAGTAAGACACATTTAATCACTCACTCATACATTCAGTCATGTACCTACTAAATCTTTCATCCAGACACTTATACATCCACTCATTCTTCAATACGTAAAACATATTTAAACTTTACAGAAACACACACTCACTGGATGATGCCATCAGTGATGTCATCAGTGATGTCACTAACCATGTCATGAGTGATGTAATATGCAAAGCTCTTGTGCTGCTTCTTTTCCAAAACAAATAATCAATAGGTCTACTGACACCTTCACGATATTTTAGTCATATCGTTTTTAGTATTATGAACTAAATACTAGTGTCTGGGTACTAACAATCAAGGGAATTTATACACAGGAAGGCTGGAAGGCTTCTGTAACCTTTCTGCGTTGCTCGCTGTAGTACAGTTCTGTTGTCTGGCAAATATGCTAAGCTGATACTAACTTCTGTCACTCCTTGTCCAAATAATATTAAGAAATGACTTACCGCAGACGCGGTAACAATTTCTGTCTCTCGGACTTCAGCAAAATATATTCACGAACCCACTGGAAACAAATGGAGAAACGCCGCAAAAGAGAATGTGACCGTTCCTCACCAAAAGTCAGTTGAAGTGCTCATTTGAATTCGCGGTGATCCATGAGCCCAGCTGCGCGCTGGAAGGCTTGAAAAACTAGACCGGCAACCGGAATGGTTGCGAACGACAGTCATCTTGGAGTTCTTCTGTCCACGGATCAAAAGGTTTTTTAACCGGCAAAAAGATCTTGGTTTAGAAAAATACTTCTTGACTCTGTAATGTCGCTTCAGGAGAGGTTTAGCCATCCCAGCCCTGACAGTCCCATTGTGTTGCGCTGTTTCTAATACTGATTCCTTAGTTCTGCCTTCTGAATGTCTCGAATTTGCAGGAGTCTTTGATGAGGTGAAGGCAGTAGCACTTCCCCCACATCGAGCCTACGACTGTAGGATCAATTTGATTCCTGGTTCTGATCTGCCGGACAGCAGGGTATTTGCCTTAACGGAGCCAGAGACCGAGTATCTCTATGAGCACCTTCAGGATATGTTAAAAAAAGGCTTTATTCGTCATTCAACCTCCCCTGTATCCTCTCCTATTTTCTTCATTCCCAAGAGGGAAGGAGGATTGTGAGCGTGCCTGGACTATCGTGCCTTGAACAAAGTGACGGTAAAAAACAAATACCCTCTTCCACTCAACTCCAATCTCTTGGACCAGGTGCGCAAGGCTAAGATCTTTACTAAACTTGATCTACGAGGGGCATATAATTTGATTCGAGTCAGAGAAGGAGATGAGTGGAAGACGGTCTTTTGCACTAAATTCGGATTATATGAATAGTGCGTAATGCCCTTCATCTTATGCAATGCCCTTCAGGCTTTTCAGTTCTTCATAAATGAGATATTTAGGGAGTATCTAGACATATTTGTCATCGTCTATATAGACAACATTCTAATCTATTCCCAGACTGAACAAGAACACGTGGAGCATGTAACGACTGCAGGACAATCATCTGTTCGCTAAACTGGACAAGTGTCTCTTTCACTCTCAGAAAGTGGACTTCCTGGGTTTTGTTATCTCCCCTGATGGAATTCATATGGACCCTGCCAAAGTGTCTGCTATAACCAACTGGGCTAGCCCTAAGACAGTGAGAGAAGTGCAATCCTCTTTAGGATTCGCAAATTTCTACAGAAGATTTATCTATCACTCCTCTGAAATACTTGCTCCAATGACAAGGTTACCCAAAAAAGGGGTAGCGTTTGAGTGGTACAACGCAGCAGAGATGGCCTTCAGAGCCCTAAAGAACAGCTATACCTCTGCTCCCGTTATAAGACACACAGATGAGACTCAGCATTATTTGGTTGAGGCAGATGCCTCACAGTATGCAGTGGGGGCGGTATTATCTCAGACCCTGTTGCAAGCTGAACAAAATTACACTATTGGCGAACGGGAGGAACTCTTGGCCATAAAGATGGCATTCCAGGAATGGCGCTCTTACTTATTGGGATCTACTCATGCCATAACTATCTATTCCGACCATCGAAATCTCCAATTCTTTCGGTCAGCTAGAACCCTTACTCCCAGACAAATGAGATCGGTCTCCTTTTTTTGTGAATATGACTTCATTATTACCTTTCATCCAGGAACGAAACAAGGGAAAGCAGATGCTCTATCATGTTTGGGAGGAGACCATAAGTATATAGCAGAGAACCCTGCACCCATCATACCAGAGAACAAGATCATAGCCCTTGGTGAACGTCACGTTGTCAATTCTGACTCTTTTTTTTTAACAACTAGAGCAGGAGTTTGTTAAGCTGGATCGTGGGGAGTGGTTGGCAAATCCTCAGAACAAAATAGTGAAAGCCTTGTTTTATCACAAAAAATGCCTATTTCTCCCCTTAAAAGAAACACGAAACCTGAATATGAAGTGGTGCCACACTTTGCCAATGGCAGCACACCCGGGGGAAGAAATGACCTTGCAAACATGCCAGATATGGTTCTGGTGGAAAGGCATGATTCAGGATATTTCCAATTTTGTCAAAGCCTGTCCTACATGTGCCCGACCGAAACCCATGCACTGTGCACCAGCAGACCTTTTACAGCCTTTGCCCGTCCCTTATAGTTATTGGTCCTCCATCAGCATGGATTTCATCACAGACCTACCAGCTATTCGAGGGTTTACTGCTATACTGCTTGTAGGTGATATGTTGTCCAAAATGGCCCATTTCGTTCCTCTCAAGAAACTCCCTAAGACCAAAGAACTCACAGAGGTGTTCATGGAGGCTCTTTTTAACTATACAGAGAAAATGTACATTTTTTTATAATCAATTTTAGTGATTTTGCAAAAAGACCATAAAAGAACATAAACATAAACAGCATAGCACCTTCAGCAGTGTAATAACAGATGATAAAAGGCAAGTAAAACAATGTTATGGTGGTTTACATTGCCATGTCTCTGCCCTCCTGTGGTAAATAAATAAATAATTACCGGTACTATTTTTCTATGCATTAAATAAAAGGATAGCTCAATAAATAAGAGGCAGAATCCGAGGTGTCTGAGTCAAACGGGATTTAATCAGATGGCTCGAGCCTCAGGAAAAGGATGACATGGACTGGAATGGGATGGCAGCTGCCGGGGAAGGGGAGAGAGGGACAGCCAGCGTCACATTAACATCATATATTATATATAGTAAAACAGTACAATTGCATTGAATACAGTAGGCGTAACAAATGACAAACGAAAGATAAGAACATATGGGCGTGAAAAGAAGGCGTGCACAGGGCGTACACGTAGACATGTGATGTAGACGTCACAGAAGTGTCATAAGTGGGTGGAGACATGGAGGGGCTACCTGGGCAGCTGGAACCTTTAACCTAGTGGTGCGCGCAAAAGGGCCATGACGTGTAACTGGGGAGAGCTGGGGGCTCGACTCTTGCACTAGAAGAGGAGACTAAAGTCTAGGATGTCAAGACGACATGTACCTATAGCATATCTGATATCTCGTGTTTGGAGAACATGTTGATAGAATCTAAAAGTCATCAGGGTAAAGGCTACTTGTCACTAAGGCTGGTGCATGCATATATTTCTTAGTGTATTGCGTGTGCTATGAATCTTCTACGGACATTAATTCAGTAATTCTCTTGCATGGAGACAGAAAGGCTAGACTATAGATGAAGATGTTTATGCAGTTCGTTAGCTAGGAATGTGAAGCCGGGGAGCTGAACTGATAACTAGAGGCATAACATATTCTTGGCAGACAGGCAGGCAGGCCAGGCCGGGCACCGCGCTGCTTGGCAGAAAGTAAGTGAAGGGTCAGGGATGCGGGAGGGGCTGCATCGCTCCTCAGAGTGGTTCCAGGAGACTTGAGGCTGAATCTGGTGTCCGGGCCCTATGAGGCCTAGAAACGGGGACAACTCGATGAATTAACGTGCACAATGTAAGGACGTTGGCAACATAGGCCTAATACTTGTTGCTTTCAGGTGGACTGGATAACTGACATATTAACGTTGGACACAACTGTAATTGCGTCTTTATTCGGTCGAGGGAGTAAATATGCATATCGATCATGCACATATAACATATACTGGGGAACACGTAGGGACACATGACAGGGCAAAATTCACTTTTCCACATTCCCTCCTTGTCCCCTACGTTTCCTTCAGGAGACATCAATATTCATGATACCATCTATCTGTTCATATAGCATCATTTGCTCGTCTCTTATCTTCTGGGGACGGGACTTCGGACTTGGAATACAAGAGGTAGCGCACAAGCCGCAAATCGCTGGGCCACATTGTAAACAGAGACAACAACTGAATATGATCATTACTACTATTCCTAGAAAGGACAGTACTTTCCATCCCCAGGCAGATATTATATTCCAGAGCCAACCGGACCATGTCCAGGTGCCTGGATTCTGGTGTAACTGATGGGCTATTTTATGAAGTCTTGTTATAGCTGAATATACAGACGGTGCGTTATAAGGAATGAAAATGCAACAACTAGATCCGATGACTCTACAAGCTCCGCCCCTATCGGCCAGTATGACGTCAAGGACAAGGCGGTTCTGAAGCACGACAAATCTCATAGCAGATTGCTCTTCAGTTAAGTTACCTAGAGCGGAAGTAGTCTCATTCACTACTGCTTCAAGGGTTCTGGTTAACCTACGTATTAACTTACTATTCTGGACAGGTCCTATGAAGAAAAAGAAACCTTTATTGAAATCTGTGTACTGTTCTAATGCAGTTTCAGTCTGGTCGACAATTGGGGACTCGATCTCCCTTCTATGTCTGACGTGTACTAGATGTATATTTCTGTGATAATCAGATGGGGCTAGGAAAACTGGTGGCAGTAGGAAGGCAATGTAACATGTTCCATCCCAATCTAGGGGCAGACGTACATATGCGGTCTGACCACATACAAAATATGAATGACGTGAGGCTTTGAAAGTAGATTTCCCACTGTCACTATACTCGACCACAGTAGTACAATCACTGTGTCCTAGATGTACTGAACCATTTTTTCTGACACATAACTCGCCTTTCACTGGTAGAACTGTAATAGCAGGCAAATCTGGAGTAGTCTCGGACTGAACATTCAAAACCATGAAATTGGAGGAAAAATTACCTAGATCATATACTTCATTTTCTAGATCTAACCCTGTCCTATGGGAAAGACCTTCCTTGTCTGGAACACATGTTCTATTCAAAAGGGACTTATCGTTTGAGGATGATGTTAACGTAAACCATGCTCCACACGAACCATTGTGTGAAAACGGATAGGGAAAGAGTGGCAGAACTCCCTTCGGTGTCTGGAAAGGGGGGAGTCAACCACACACCCAACAATTAGTGGCATTGCTGGTCTGGTGTGAATAGTGTAACATACGGATAAAAGAATTGTTGCGCATTGCAAGTCGGTAGGATAACTCATGAGGGGGTAGATCACTAAAAGTGTGCTCTACTGTATCATTAGAGGAAAGATGTACATGTGTATCAAGAGGAGGAAAAAATACATGTAAAACATAACTTATGCATGTGATCGTAAGACTCAGAAATAACATAAACAATAGAGTAATAACACATCGGCTGCGTAGATTTTTACAATAACGTATTCTCTTGGAGATTCTATCTCTCTCACTATGTGGGTCTATCTTATACATGTCAGGAACCTGTCTAACCGCTTCACCCGAGAGGGACTTAAACAATTAAACTGTCTGACTTACTAGACCTTAGCTTTGATTTATACTCCTGCTGCGGAGTTTTCTCTAACAGGGGGAGTTTAGAGTCAGTATCGGGGCAGTCCTTGAAAAAAGTCTTTGGACGGAGTCCATGAAAACGTTTTACGTGGCTGGAATGTAGCCACCCTTTTCTTCCTTCGATCTTGACGGCGGTCTTCGTGGTCATCAGAACTAGTTTTGGCTCCTTCCAGCGGGGCTCCAGCGGGCTTGAACGATCGAAATTTCTGATCAAAACAAGATCGCCTGGAACGACCTCGTGCGGTTTCACCTGGGTGTTGTCTGGAAAGGCAGCCGCGACCTGTGAACGACAAGAGAGTAGTGCAGACATCAAGGAAGCTAGGTAATCTGTCAGCATATTACTGTCAACATCTGTAATTTTACGAGGCATAGGTGTACCCCACATGTTTGGGGGACGACCGAAAACGACTTCGAAAGGTGACAGACCTGAACGGGAGTGAGCGACCATTCTCATATAAAAAAGGGCGACTGGCAGAGCTACCAACCAATCTACGCCTTTCTCGGCACAGACTTTCGCAATTCGGATTTTCAGTGTTTGATTATGTCTTTCTACGAGGCCAGCTGCCTCGGGGTGTCGTACGCAATGGAACTTCCACTGGTACCCTAACAGAAGGGATACTTGTTTCATGAGTTCGGATGAGAATGGCTGGCCGTTATCTGAATACACGACCCTGGGTAAACCATAACGGGGAAAAAACTCACGAACCAACTGCCTGGCAGTGGTCGCGGCAGTGTAATCTGGGACTGGAAATGCTTCTGTCCATCTGGACAAAGCACATACAACTACGAGAACATACTTGAAACCTCGACATCGCTCCATCTGAATATAATCCATCTGGAGGACTTCAAAAGGGTGGTCAGGAGGATGGAATCCACCTTGTTCCACCGGAATACCTTTTCCTGGATTGAACTGACAACAGATCATGCAGGTACGCACTTTCTGCTTTGCTGCTGCTCGTAAATGCTTGTTAAACCATAGGTTCTGGATACTGTCTAACATGGCTTTTTCTCCTAAATGTGCTGGACTATGTGCTGTATTAATAATGACTTGAACCATAGAGTCGGGGAGAAACCATGTGGCTTTTCCCTTCGTCAACCATCTTTGATCTGTCTGGACCCCTTCTTGTTCAGACCATTTCTTGATTTCGTCTGGGGTAGCATGTGTCTGTATGTCTAGTACGTCTTGTGTAGGATCCTTAACTGTCATACAAGTTGTCGGGACTGGAACATCTGTCTTTGTCATGTTAACTGGAATGTCTGGGGTCTGAGCTGTAAGCTTGGCTGTTCGATCCGCTAGATCGTTACCTTGAGAAATGACGTCAGTGGCCTTCGTATGTGCTTTGCACTTCATAATGGCAATGGCTGTCGGTAAATGTATTGCATCTAACAGAGCTTGAATGAGGGGGCCATGCTGAATCTTGGCTCCATGAGAGGTCATGAAACCTCTTTCTTGCCAGAGTACTCCAAAGTCGTGTACGACTCCGAATGCATAACGTGAATCTGTATATATGTTTACTTTCTGGTTCTTGGCTAGTATACAGGCTTGGGTCAGAGCGATGAGCTCTGCTGCTTGAGCAGACAGCGTGTCAATACGATGTGTTTCTATAACTTCAGATTCAGTGGTGACTGCATATGCGGCTACTAACTCTCCTGTATTTGTTCTCATACATGAACCATCCACGTAAAGTGTCAGGTCTGGATCAGGTAATGCAATGTCCGTCAAGTCTTGTCTTGGCTTTGTCATGGTGTTAATAACTTCCACACAATCATGTGTGGCAGGATTTAAGGTAGTCGAGGGTAACAGTGTAGCAGGATTTAAAATGTTGCAGCGTCTGATTTCTATGTGTGGCTGAAACAGTGTCAGTTCATATCCTGTTAAACGTGCCATTGTCAAGTGCTGTGTCTGTGTTCGGTTTAAAAGAACTTCCACGGAGTGTGGAACTTGTACTGTCAGGGAATGTCCTAACACTATGGAATCACTTTGTCTGATAGCTAGAGCTGTGGCTGCAACTGACTTGAGGCACGCAGGCAGAGCCTGGGCTACTGGATCTAATGTGCTAGAAAAATAAGCACAAGGCTTGTGTTGTCCTGCTTGATCTTGTGTGAGAACAGACAATGCTGTACCATCACGTTCAGTAACAAAAAGTGTAAAAGGCTTACTGTAGTTTGGTGTCGCTAACACAGGAGCTTGGCATAAGGCTTTCTTTAATTCATTGAAAACAAGTGTATGTTCCTGGGTCCAAGGGAGGACAGTCGATGTGGCTGCCTCCTGTGTTGTCAACTGTATCAGTGGTTTGGCTAGATATGCATACTGAGGAATCCATTGTCTGCAGTAAGAAGTGAGGCCGATAAAAGCTCGTACCTCCTTCTGTGTCTTGGGCTGTGGAAGATGTGCTATTAACTGGATACGGTCAGGTGTCAACTGCCTACCCCTCTTGGACAGTAAGTGTCCAAGGTATACCACTTGCTGGACACAAAATTGCAGTTTGGAAGGGGACACCTTGTGCCCCATTTCTGCCAGGAAATACAGGACTGTCAGTGACGCACGTTCGCAGTCACGTTCTGTACGAGCTGTGATCAATAGATCATCGACATACTGGATCAGGGCAGTGTCAGTTGGCATGTGAATACTGTCTAGTTGTCGTTTCAGTGCTTGACTATAAATACTGGGACTCTCTGTGAAACCTTGAGGAGCACGTGTGAATTTATAGCTTCTTCCATTTAAACAGAAACCGAAAAGGAACTGGCTGTCTGGATGAATGGGGACACTAAAGAATGCGTTCTTGAGATCAATAACAGTAAAGAACTCTGCTTCGGAATCAATGGCAGTCAATAGGGAAGAGATATCTGGAACCACTGGGTACTGGGGTATGATACATTTATTAAGTTCTCGAAGGTCAATCACTAATCGATAAACAGGAGGTGCATTTGGGTCAGTACGTTTAAGAATCGGAATGATAGGAGAATTACATACATTGGAGTCAGTTTCTACAACTACTCCTTGAGCAATGAGCTCGTCAATAATTTTCGATAAGGCTGCTACAGCCTCAGGTGGCAATTTATACTGTCGGATTCGGGGTAATATAACACCTTGTTTCAGAGTGACTCGATATGGTGTAATGTGCATACAACCTACATCAGTTGGACCTTGCGCCCATAAATGCTGTGGTACATTCAGTAATCTCGGATCAAAATCACGTAACACATAATGTCCTTTAAAATCACGTAAAAACAATCTCACTCCTTCCGGAGAGCAGCATATGACTGCTCCTAATTCTTTCAGTGTCTTAATACCTAGTAAATTTTCAGGACATGATTTCGTAAGTAACAAGTCTGTAGTTCGGGACAATGGACCAACTTCTAGAGAAACTGGTTTCGATATTTCGTTAACAATAGGCTTTCCTGAAAATCCCAGGGAAACGTTTCTTGAGCCTGAGAGCGGAGCCCCTGGAACCTCGTCATGACTGATGGTAGTCCTACTTGCCCCTGTATCAATCAGAAACTTTCTGTCTTTCCCTAATACTTGACTGTGTACATAGGGACCCTCTTGATCTACAGGAACCTCAATGAGAGGCAAGCCAACCTCCCTCTCTAGGCTGTTTCATGAATACTGCTGATATTCTGGATAATCTGACTGTGCGTACTGGTACATCTGCTGTGTAACGTGTTGTGTGGCAGCTATAGGCTGCGGTACTGTAACTGTCTGTTGTGCGTTCTGCGGCGGCTGCGAATTCTGCGGAACATGTTCTTGTCTAGGAGGACGCGGTCTCTCTTTCGTCTTACCTGTAGCTATGTTGTGTTTCAGAACTGCACATTCGTTTATATAATGACCTGGCTGTTTACAGTAATTGCATGTCCCTTTAACAGGAGCTGCAGAATGACCAGTTTGATTCGTACCCCTCTTCTGACTATCTGCTGGAACAGACTGTGCAACTAATACTTTCATTTTCGTGTCTTTCATACGTCTCCTTTCGTGTTCTTGCTCTTCCCTAATTCTGTTCTGGTGGTACTGTAGCATCTGGAGCATTTGGGACGGGGTATTAGCTTGCCATGTACTCTCGACTTTCAGTACTCGATTTTTAACTTGTGGTAAAGAATTCTCAACTAGTTTGGTAACAAAAAGATGGGGATATGACTCACTACTTGTTTTCAGACCGCTATTTATAATGAAACATTTCTCAAATCTGGAATAAAAATCACTAGTGTCTTCGTCTTGTTTCTGTTTACAGGCTGAGATGGCATCCCAGTCTTCCTTTTTCGTGGCTAGTAATCTTGGCAAGACTTGTATTAACAACTCGGGCAATTCTTTGGCTTTAGCCCCAAGACCAGTACCTGGGACTCGTGTGTTATCTTCGTTCTCTAACGCGGTCCAATCAATCTTTTTCTCTCCCACCTCCCATTCTTTTTCTTTAAGTTTTTCATATATGCCCGCAGGCAACAGGACCTTTAACATTTTGATGATATTCGGATACGTGTATTCTCCCATACGGAGCATGTCCTTTAATTCTCGGTGGAACCCTGCTGGATCTTTATCGTGACAGGGGACCAACTTTTTCATTTCTAGTAGTTCTATTTTCGTTAAAGGGGTGTAAACAAATACTCGTTCGAGGTCACCCCCCGCTCCCTTAACAGGATGCACTTCTCGCAACGGATTCTGTCTGTCTATGTAGAATGGGGGTGAAACAGGAACAAAATACGGAGTCAGGAACGTTCTGTATTTGTGACGTTGTTCTAAAATGACACTAATTAAATCGGTACCTAGACCTTTCCATCTGTTTTGGAGTAACTCGTTTAATACATTATCTAAAGGACCTGGATTAAAATGCTGACTCTCGTACTGTGTAATAAGGTGCTGGATCATGTACATACCCACCAGTCGCTGCTCGGCTGGGGGCAGCTTCAGAAACATTTGAGCCACCATTTCGTCTGTAAATGTGGCGGAATCACTAGTCCATCGAACTGCTAATCGGGCTAGTTCTTGTTCATGCATGATACTAAGTTCACTGTAACCTATTCGTAGTTTCAGAACTTTATCGGTAGCCTGGAATATTTGTTCAAGAGAACACTGTTCTGGCATGGGAGGAGGAAAAGCTTTCTTGTAGTCTAGACGTGTGTGTCTATCAGAAAATCTTGTCTTACCTACATACGCTATTCTGCTTGGATTCTCGTTATCTGTCTCTTCGTCTGAAGATTCATTCTCTTTCTCTGCTACTCTACTTGCTTTCTCCCTCTCGTGTATGCCTATGATTTCTTTACGAATCTTTCTGTACATTGTTTCTGTACTATTCTGCGTCTTGTGTTTTCCATCTGCTATATTGTCACTCCATCTCGTCAGGACCTTCATCTCTTCTGGATTTTTATCAGGACGATCCTGTTCTCTTATTAAACAATTTATTAGAAATTGCAAAATCATGCCTTGAGTCTCGACTTTCCTATGTGCCATAGCTTCGTGAATACTTTCTGGTTTCTCCCCTGTACGGATAAAATGATATATTCTGTCTAAATGTTCTTTCATATCTGACATGGTAGTCAAAAAGTTTGCAACTCGTCGTAAACGTACGGAATGCAATATCATGTAATCTTCACCTGGCACTGGATCATATCTACAATCAG
The DNA here is from genome assembly GCF_964261635.1 of Lissotriton helveticus. Taxonomy (NCBI): domain Eukaryota; kingdom Metazoa; phylum Chordata; class Amphibia; order Caudata; family Salamandridae; genus Lissotriton; species Lissotriton helveticus. The sequence continues at coordinate 126,548,401 of NC_136057.1, forward strand.
TAAGGTACTTCTTGAGTGCGTCGTACGTGGCCACTTTTGGCGTACGCTGTAATGCTGCGTCTCTCAGTGTCAGGCGCTTCGTTTGAGGCGGGGTGATAGGAGTACCTCCCCCTGCTCCTCCGGAACTAGAATCGTCAATTAATACTGAATGTGCGGCTGCTGGTAACGTGACTGGTAGAGTAGGAGTACGTAATGTGGGTTGGTCCAGGGGTACTGGCACATGGACAGGATTCCCGGGACCCACGGCTGGAGGAACAGTAATTATATTATTAACAGGGTGCTGAACCTGAACTGGCGGAGTGGGATTCGGATTTGCATATTCTGGGACAGTGTCATCTAAGTAGGAAGAAAGGAATATTTCAGCTGCGGTCGGTTTATGACGTAGCTTAGTCGGGACCAATGGTGGCGGTAAATTACAGGGTGCTTCCGGGGTCGCCTTCGGCAAACCCTCAGCGAGAAGAGGATACATACCTTTAATAAGGGCATTTCTCTGTCGGTCTGACTGTTCTGCTCTAACTCGTTCACCTTCTTCTAGTAATTCCCTTTCCCGGGCTTTTCCTGAGGATTCCCTACTTAGTTCGGCTTTTCTGAATTCTTTCTCAGTTCTCTTATGCGATTCTTTACGCCATAATTCTATGGCATCTTTCTGGGATTGTCTGGCTTTCTTTTTCCATAATGCTTCTTCTACTCTCATGATGCACTCGGCATCCCAAGTTCCTGAAACAGGCCATCTATATTTCTCTTCGAGATGTTTGGTGTAATCCACCCATAAATCTAGATACGGTATGGCATCTAAGCCATGCTTATGATACATGAAATGTCCAGGACTGTCCCTAGGAGGGACAGGAACTGATTCTTCGAGTAACCCTTTTCTGGTTTTGATCTGACGTAACTTAGAAAACAGAGGCATATTTGAACCGTACTTGAACTTGAACACAATACACAATGAACACAGTAATGAATAGCAAAACAATCACTCATACCACGACATCAAAAACACATTAATAACAGTTCAAAACAGACATTGAAAACATAATACTTGAACTTTCTCGAGAACAGACTTACTAGAAATACTGGATGCACTGCTAAAACAGTACAGAAACTGGATGCACTGCTAACACAGTACAGAACATACCGGTCTCCTAAAGAGACACGTCATACCGTATCCACCTAAGTGAACACGTCGGACCGGATCTGTGTACCCAAACCCGTAGGACCGGGCACAAATTAATGAACACCCGTCTAGATACCCCCAGCAACGGTACTCACCGGGAAGCAAACTGAAGGCCTCGGACTGGACTGGACTGCTACGACGTCTGGTTACTGCTACACACTACGCATGCGCTTCGGGCTTCGGGAACAGGTGGGCCTCTGGATACCTCGGACCTTGCTCTCTCGGCTTGGGCTCTGGTCGGGACGATCCGCCTTCCTCACCGCCTCGTCTGGATGCCGGACCGCAGTCTCCGTCTCCTCTGTGGGCCTGAGGGAGACTTGAAGCAGAAATATCTGCACGTGCACAATGGGGGTCCGTCACGGCTGTAGAAGGGTCAGGGGGCCTGCGTTACATCACCGGCGCGTGGGGAAGGGGCTCGTTCCTATTCGGGCGCCATTTATGTGGTAAATAAATAAATAATTACCGGTACTATTTTTCTATGCATTAAATAAAAGGATAGCTCAATAAATAAGAGGCAGAATCCGAGGTGTCTGAGTCAAACGGGATTTAATCAGATGGCTCGAGCCTCAGGAAAAGGATGACATGGACTGGAATGGGATGGCAGCTGCCGGGGAAGGGGAGAGAGGGACAGCCAGCGTCACATTAACATCATATATTATATATAGTAAAACAGTACAATTGCATTGAATACAGTAGGCGTAACAAATGACAAACGAAAGATAAGAACATATGGGCGTGAAAAGAAGGCGTGCACAGGGCGTACACGTAGACATGTGATGTAGACGTCACAGAAGTGTCATAAGTGGGTGGAGACATGGAGGGGCTACCTGGGCAGCTGGAACCTTTAACCTAGTGGTGCGCGCAAAAGGGCCATGACGTGTAACTGGGGAGAGCTGGGGGCTCGACTCTTGCACTAGAAGAGGAGACTAAAGTCTAGGATGTCAAGACGACATGTACCTATAGCATATCTGATATCTCGTGTTTGGAGAACATGTTGATAGAATCTAAAAGTCATCAGGGTAAAGGCTACTTGTCACTAAGGCTGGTGCATGCATATATTTCTTAGTGTATTGCGTGTGCTATGAATCTTCTACGGACATTAATTCAGTAATTCTCTTGCATGGAGACAGAAAGGCTAGACTATAGATGAAGATGTTTATGCAGTTCGTTAGCTAGGAATGTGAAGCCGGGGAGCTGAACTGATAACTAGAGGCATAACATATTCTTGGCAGACAGGCAGGCAGGCCAGGCCGGGCACCGCGCTGCTTGGCAGAAAGTAAGTGAAGGGTCAGGGATGCGGGAGGGGCTGCATCGCTCCTCAGAGTGGTTCCAGGAGACTTGAGGCTGAATCTGGTGTCCGGGCCCTATGAGGCCTAGAAACGGGGACAACTCGATGAATTAACGTGCACAATGTAAGGACGTTGGCAACATAGGCCTAATACTTGTTGCTTTCAGGTGGACTGGATAACTGACATATTAACGTTGGACACAACTGTAATTGCGTCTTTATTCGGTCAAGGGAGTAAATATGCATATCGATCATGCACATATAACATATACTGGGGAACACGTAGGGACACATGACAGGGCAAAATTCACTTTTCCACACTCCGACTGATACGCAAGGTTAGACCCAGAAGAGACGGGGAGTCTGATGATCCAACCATTCCCAGCCATTTGCCACCCACACCTGTTGAAGGCCAATGTTTGGCTGCGATGGTCATGCAGTGGAGCCTCGGGTGAAGACACCCCTCCTCTATCTCTCCTGACCGTCGAGTCTCCTTGGGACTCCTCGGCAGCTGCCGCCTCCTGCTCCGGGGAGCTCGGATCCTGATGGGAGTCCCTCTTCCTTGACGGGGGGCCTCCGGCGCGGTGGCGCTCGCCCTGGCCCTGAGGGGCTGGTGAGCCCTAGGATGGAGAGCCAGTGCTTTGTCATCCTACTGTCAGCGACGCAGGATGACACCTGACTGCCTCCAGGTAAGGACTTCGGCTGCGAGCTCACGCAGCGGTGGCCCTCTGTTTCCCTCCCTTCCCCATTGAGCCCGCGGCGGCAACAGGGCCAGAGCCCCCTCACCTTCCAGAGATTCCGCATTCTGGCGTCCTCACCTGGCTAACACTCACTATTCCCTCCGGAAAATTTCAACCCAACTCTGGATGCCCGAGGAGAACCGAGTACATCCCTTCTGCACCCTATAGGCTGTGGACCTTAACCCTTACACCCGCATACTACAGGCAGCAGTCACCAAGCAGAGCAGACTGGGGGGCGAACCCCTGACTTGGCCCTTGGAGCACCTGGTTTCCAGCAGCTGCATCTCGTGCCGGGTTTGCTGCTGTCACCAGACTGATATGGACCACCCTGACTGCTGGCAGTGGGGCGGCCCGGGGTGCCGAGTGGGGAAGGCCGGACGTTGAGTGGAATTGGTCCAATTCCCCCCCACCGCCCATCAGGCATGGTCACTGGAGGCTCAGCCCTGAAGAGAAACACACACACACAACAACAAAGGCAGCAAGCCCGGGCACAAGCTCTTCCAGGACCCTGTCTTTCCCCTGCCACCCAATCAGCCCTGCACTTCACGTATCGTAGAATCTAGTGAAACTTTGGGCTGAAGTGGCCGTATCCCAAGGACTAGCCTACCCCCTTCCTTATTGTGGCTCTGAGGCCTCGACGGTGGGGCCTCGCTCGCCGGACGTCGGGACCTACCTCAGCCCCACCACGCAGCCCGACCTGGGCGATACCGGGATACCCCCCCACCGCCCGAAAGACCAGCAAACACTCACGTGAACCCACAAGACGCCTTGACAAAACCAACCACTGGAATCACGGTAAAGAACGCCCAACTCTAAGTAGCCCCAACAATATCCATTGCCTGCTTTTCTTTTCTACCAACCATGGGGAAGGAACGCAGTCCGAAAACTCCTGCAACGCAGACCAAAATCGACCAATACACTGGCATTGATGCTGGGCCCCGGTCCGGGACCGCCGAGAGGCCTGCTCCGGCAGGATGCGACCTTAATACGACCCTGCAAGTCATTAGCGCCTCCCAGGTCTCGATTGACAATAAGATCGGCGAGGTCCGGGTGGTTATGGCCCTGCTCCGACAGGAACACTGCAATGCGATGGTCCGCATTGCTGAAACTGAATGCCGCATCTCCTCGGTTGAAGACGACGCCCAGAGACTGAAAGAACAGATGACCCAATTACAAACCCAAGCCAATGAACTACATAAACGGGCTGAGAACAGATCTAGATGCAACAATCTGCGCCTGGTGGGAATTCCAGAGGGCTAAGAACAAGGCCCGGTGGAGTCCTTTGTTGAGCAACAAATCACCTCATGGATGCACAAGATGCAATATCATCTTCGTTCGCATCTGCTCCCTCACACCAAGCCCCTCCCCCTGGGTGCCCTGCACCGGCCCATAAGTGCGAGGATCCTCAATTTCAGAGACAGAGACTCAATCTTATGACAGGCCTGCATTCAGAAAACCCTATCATACCAAAACCATACTATTATGATATTCCCAGACTACACAAGTGAGATCCAGACCCAAAGATGTTCGTACATGGAAGTCAAGCAAAAGTTGTGCACTCTTAATCTACAATATAGACTGCTCATCCCGGCTCAGCTACGCATTGTCTTTCAGGATAAAACATATTTTTTTGACACCCTGGATTCTGCTTGGACCTGGCTGACCAAAGAACGCTCTCTCAGACTCAGAGCCCTGACCCTGCCCTCCAAAGCCAGAGCCACCTCCACTACCACCCCTACTTCAAGAGGGAGGCATACCCATTCCTGCAACGGTTGAAGAACAAGCTGAGCCAGATCGGGCTCGCCGGCAACTGAGGCCCCGGACCCCAAACGCTGGGAGCTGTCCACCGGAGCCTGCCCTCCACCGCAGACTGGCTCTCGAGATCACTCACCCGTGAGAGACAACTCTCCTAAGACTTTGGGCGCCAAATCACTCAGAGACTCAGACATCTCCTGGAGCCCGGAATTTCTCGGCTGACATGTCCCGTGAGGAACCATGACCGTTGCCCTCCAGGCCAGGGCGCCCTCTTTATACAAGGACACAACACACCACACCAATCAGATAAATCTGCCAATATACGATCTTATACTGTAATGATGGGGGTCCTCCATGCTACCCTGAAACTAAACATTATAGTTTAGCGTGTTTCTTCTACAGTTATAGGACAGATGCTTCTGTTCTCGAAGTATAGGGTGGGGGGTGGCAGGGTTTGGACCGTTGGCTTGGGTACGCACCTAGTTAAGCAGGTGAAGGTTCACAGCACTTCAACCTTGCACCAACTCGACTTTACACTCCAACTACACACCAATAGGCGAGGCCTCCAGTCACCACTAGTAATCACCCAAGAATTGTTATGTTATGTTATGTTATTTATTTCTTCTATAGCGCACGGCTACTCCAGAGGAGCATCCCGGCGCTTTAGCGAAGGAAACTTATGCAGAGTAACAAACATAACAACTAAAAGCTGAAAGAAGAGAAGAAACCAAAAAAGAAAAAACCCTATACAGAAAAGAGCCAGGTCTTTAATTCCTTTCTGAAAACAAGAAGATTACTTGCCCTTCTTAAAGCCAAAGGTAGCTCATTCCAGCCTCGCGAGGCCAGGTAAGGAAAAGCCCGGCCTCCAGTTCTGGAGCGTTTAATGACCGGCACAGCCACTTTGGCTAATGAAGCAGAACGTAGAGCCCTGCTAGGCTGGTAAAAGGAAAAACGTTTTCCGATATACTTGGGGCCAATACCATGCAGGGCTTTAAAAACAAGAGTGAGGCTTTTAAAGAGGATCCTCTTAGAGATGGGCAACCAATGCAAAGCTCTTAAAAGCTCAGCAGCGTTGGCCCGTCTTGAAAGTCCAAAAATAGCTCGGGCCGCAGAATTCTGCACCACTTGCAGGCGGGTCAAAAGATATTTGGGTAGACCCAAATAGAGGGCGTTCGCATAGTCTAAACGCGACCCTATTAATGCCTACACGATGGTTCTTTTGTGGTGAAGTGACAGCAAAGGAAGAAATTTCCTAAGCATCCTAAGAATGCCAAAGCATTTCCCTGAGAGCCCGATGACATTGGGCCGAAAGGATAGGTCACAATCAATCAGAATTCCTAAATTCTTAGCCTTCACAGAGGCAGTGTCCGGGGGAAACAAGTCCTGTGGCCACCAGGCCTTCCAGTTGGAAACAGGAGTGCAGCCAAAGAAAAGCAACTCCTATTTGTCGGAGTTGCATTTAAGACCGTGACGGTGGAACCACTCGAAAACCGCCTCGAGACAGTCCCTAATCCGTACGCCATCGAAGACCCTGCCTCTGTCACATGTGAACAGAAGCTGGGTATCGTCAGCATAGGATATGATCTGGGCACCGAAAGATTCCGCAACCGCCGCCAGAGGGGCCAAAAAGATGTTAAACAGCATGAGGCTAAGAATGGAACCCTGAGGTAACCCTACCTCTAGCGGCGGCTTATCAGCGGAAAAAGGGGGCGGCCAGATCATTTGCCGGCGGCCGGTCAGAAAGGATTTAAACCAACTCAACACCGTCCCCCTTAGGCCGATTTCCCAGAGTCTTAACAGGAGGCCTTCATGGGGGACGGTGTCAAATGCCGCCGACAAATCAAGCATGACCAACATGGCCTTACCACCAGAGTCTAAAACCTCCCTGATGGCATCGGTGACCTCGAGAAGGGCAGTTTCCGTGCTGAAATTCGCACGGAAACCAGATTGAGACATATGAAAAAGGTCGTACTCTTCGATGAAATTGGAGACCGACCGACTCGGTTACTTTAGCCAGAGATCGGCCTGTAGTTGGCATGAATGAGAGGGTCAAGGTTTGGTTTTTTGATCAATGGTAGGATCAAGGCACGTTTCCATGGCTGAGGGACCACACCGGTGGACAGAGAGGAGTTAAGAAGTGGGTTCAGCAAGATGTTGACAGCTGGCACCACTATCCCCAGACACTTCGCCGGACAAGGGTCCAGCGGTGAGCCCGATTTCAAGCTGGACAGAAGGTCCAAAGAAATAGTAAGGGTGATAGGAGGAAATTCAGACATAGTAGGCCCATCGCTGATCGTCTCCTCCTGAGACGGGCGAGTCCTCCATCTTGGGCGGCTCTGGGTCAGCGTTGCAGCGTTTGGGCCCCTCCCCCCCAGACTAGTACTTCAGGCGCACTGTGGACCTCGCGCCTCATCACTCAGCACTCAGAACTCCCGAGGCTTCGCCGGGAGCAACGTCAACTTTTTAAAGCCCCTCACTGACCTTGGTCATCGCTCGCTGTGCCCCTCAGCTGCGCTCTGGACTACCGCGCACGGCAGCACCTTTTAGCAGCTTCTACCTTCTCCCTCCTGCACGCCACCCAGAGCGCCTCCCGCTGATCGTCTCCTCCTGAGACGGGCGAGTCCTCCATCTTGGGCGGCTCTGGGTCAGCGTTGCAGCGTTTGGGCCCCTCCCCCCTAGCCACTCTCCCCCATGTGTCCCTATATAATGGTTGGCCAGTCCCGGCGGTGCAGCGGACGAGCGCAACGGGCGCGACGAAGGCGCGCCGAAGTTGCGCCTAAGTTAAGCCCGTCTGCGCCCGTCCGCGACGGGCCGGGACCAGGGGCCACAGACCCTGCCCTTCCCCTGGTGTACACCTCTGCCCAATTACTATCCTTTTCTGCTTCTGCCCCCCTTCCCCCCTCTGCAGTCCAACACTTAATTTCGCACGGTATCTATGCCCCCTACTCTCTTTGTTCTCGCCCTGTCTCTCCAATTTCCTCTCCCTTTACCTCTCCTATGCCTTCTGTCACCGGCCCCATTTCCGGCTCCCCAGCTGTCTCTGCTATTCTCCTTAACACTCGCTCCGCCGTTAAAAACCAAACTGCCCTATTCAATCTTTTGGATACTGATTCCCCGGATCTCCTTTTTCTTACCGAAACCTGGTTTTCTTCCGATTCACTCCCGGACCTCCTTGCTATTCTCCCCAACACCCACTATGCCCTTCGTGCTGACCGCCCTGACGGAAAAACTGGAGGGGGTGTGGCGATGATCATTCGCTCTTCTATGAAATTCCAGCTTCTTCCGCACCCCCGCATATCCAGTGTTGACTTTCTGGTGGCTCGCTCTCTCAATCTCCCGGTACCTCTCACGGTGGTCCTTATGTACCGCCCCCCTCAAAGTATGCCATCATTTGTGTCTACCCTGCAGGATCTTTTGGCCACCTTGGCGGTAAATAATTCTTCGCTGCTCCTGCTCGGTGACTTCAACTTTTGGCCGGGTGATCCGAGGGAGGACTCCTCATCCAAAGATTTCTCTGCTACACTCCAGTGCCTTAATTTTTTACCTCACGTTTTGGCCCCTACCCACATTCACGGTCATATTTTGGACCAAATCTGGTCCCTCCGTTGTAATCTCTCGCCCACTTCCATCCTTCCCGTTGTTTGGTCGGATCACTCTATGATCTCCTTTTCCATCCGTTTGGGTCAAGCTGACAAAGCCCCCCTGCCTAAAAACGTCTTGGTTCGAAGCTGGAATAAGACCGATCTTAGTGATCTTTCTTCTCTATTGCTCTCTTCTGCTCCTACCCTGACTGACCTATCTTTGGAAAGTCAGGCGGATGCCATTAACACATGGCTTTCTTCTGCTTGTGACCAGGCCGCCCCACTAAAAAAGGTCAAATCAGCTCGCCCCCACTACGCTCAAAAGTGGTTTTCCAGTGACCTTAAATCCCTTAAACTAGAGCTTAGGCGCTCGGAGCGCCATTGGCGACGCAACTACTGCCCTACCCTTCGCCTCAAATACAAAGCCCTTCTCAATAACTACAAAAAAGCCATCTTAGCGGCCAAATCCAAATACTTTACTGAGAGAGTGGCTCTCTCGGCCAACAAATCCCGTGAGATTTTCTCACTAGTTCACAGTCTTGCCACCTCTGATCGCGCCAGTCTCTCCCCTGCCCCTTCTCAATCTCTCTGTCACTCTCTGAATGACTATTTCATCAATAAAATCATCACCATTAAGGCCAACATTCCCATTGTGTCTCAAACTGAACTTTCTGGTTATTCTCCTTTGTCTCCTTCTGTCCTGGATCACTTTGAACCTATTTCATCTGAGCTTTTCCTCGACCTGCTTGTCAAGGTCAAGTCCGGCTCCCCTGCGGACTGTGCTCCCGCACGGATCCTCAGAACTCTTTACATTACTTGTCCCGTCCCCCCCCTTACTTTTCTCAACACTTCTTTGGCTTCAGGTTGTGTCCCCTCTTCTTTTAAATCGGCTATAGTTTTTCCTATTTTGAAAAAAGCCGGCCTCGACCCCTCCCTTCCATCTAATTTCAGGCCGATTTCTCTTCTTCCCTACCTAGGGAAGATTCTCGAAAGCCACGTGACATCCTGCCTCTCCTCTTACATCGAGGTGAATCATCTCTTGGCCTCTCATCAGGCTGGCTTCCGTCCCGGTCACTCTACTGAGGGAGTGGTCCTCGCGGTCCTGGATGAACTTAAGGGGAAGGCTGACAGCAACCTCCCCCAGGCCTTGGTCCTTTTGGATCTGTCCGCTGCGTTTGACACGTTCGATCATGCCATCCTTCTCGACCGTGTCAGCGCAGCGGGCATCCAAGGCATTGCCTTTTCCTGGATCGCGTCCTTCCTTCAAGGCAGATCACAGGCAGTTCACCTCTCTGACTTTTCTGCTCCCCCCCTTCCGGTCACCTGTGGGGTCCTTCAAGGTTCTTCCCTCTCCCCACTTCTTTTCAACCTTTACATCCGTCCCCTCATCTCCTCTCTTCTCGAGCTGGGGGTCTCTGTGTATAACTACGCAGATGACCTCCAGCTCGTCTTTGACCTCTCATATCCAGCTGACTCTCTCCCTAAGTTTTGTTCCACTCTTGTTTTCATTTCCCAGTGGATGAGCTTCAATCACTTGAAGCTCAATCCCGATAAGACAGAGCTTGTCCTCACCGGTGGTTCGTCTAATCCCTGGTCCCCAGCTCATTGGCCCCTTTCTTTTGGCCCTCCTCCCTCCCCAGTTTCCTCTGTCCGGACTTTGGGCATCAAGATCAGCAATGATCTGTCCATGCACGCCCAAATTAGTTCCGTTGTGTCTTCTTGTTTTTCCTCCCTCCGTTTAATTCGCAAGATCTCCCGGTTCTTTTCTGTTGATGCTCTTAAAACCATTATCACGGCCCTCATCACATCCCGCCTGGATTATGGAAACGGCCTGTACGTAGGTATTCCTGCCTACAAAACTCGCCGTCTCCAGACCATCCAAAACCAGGCGGCCCGCCTTATCCTTCGTCTCCCCAAATCCTCCCACATCACCCCTGCTCTCAAAACCCTCCATTGGCTTCCGGTTCATTTCAGGTCTCATTTCAAACTAGCTTGCTTGGCCTTCCGGGTGCACGCTTGCTCTGCCCCGCTTTTCATCAACTCTCTAATCTCTTCTCACGTTCCCAGCCGTACCCTCCGCTCTTCTTCACTTTCTCTCCTTCACGTCCCCCGCTTCTGCAAATCCCGCACCGGGGGCACCCGTTTTTCTGTGTTGGCCCCCCAGATTTGGAACAATCTCCCTCTCTCCATTCGCTCTATCCCCATTTTTTCTCACTTTCGTAAAGCTCTTAAAACTTTTCTTTTTCTTCAGGCATTCCCCGGCTAAATTCCTTGGGTTCCTCTGTAGATACTGATGTGCCCCCCAGCGCCAGGAAGCCGCTTGGCCGCAGTGCGCTTTAGAAATCTCTTTTTCATTTCATTTCATTTCATTTCATCGCCATCCAAGAAAGGCAGGGACAAGCAACAGCTGACAGCTGATAAAGAGCCGTCAGGACGGAGGGAGTCCTGGATAGATTTAATTTTATCCACAAAGAACTCGGCCAATTGCTTAATCCAAGTTTCTGAGTGCGTGTGAGAGGGGGTATATAAGGAGGGAGAAGTAAAGTCCTTAACAATTAAAAAAAATCTCCCTACTCGCATTGTCGGCCTCATCTATTCTACGTTCCAGAAACTCCTTTTTCCCGACCCAGATTTGCCTTGGTATGATCTTGTCACCTCTCTATATCGCAATCTCTCAGCTGAATCGTAGCCTCGCCGCCAGGCCCTTTCCGCCTTCTTGCACCCCTGACGTAGGGCTTTTAGATGCGGGGTAAACCAGGGAGCGGAACTGCGTCTGTCAGTAGATTTAGTCTTCTTCTCCGGAGCTAATACCTCCAATCTGGCCGAAAACCAGTTTTGGAAGAGAGCAAGATCCTCCTCCACATTGCCAGAAAATTGGCAGGGGGAACTGAGAAGAGCTTCGGATATCATATCGGCCCTTCACAACGGCAGGACCCCAGGATTCCTTGGGCCCCCCACACTGACCATGACACAGACGGTAAATAGAAAGACCGCTAGAAGTGGCAAGCCCTATCGCTCATCCCACTAGACAGGGTGGCACTTTTTAAAATGTCCCCGATTCCTCTACATCATTCATAAGACCCCATTCCATAGTCCCCGGGCCTGGTTCAGGGGTTTAGACAGCTTGACCGTGCGGTTCCTCTGGAATGGTTCTCGTCCACGCATGGCCCTCTCTCGCTTCCTAATTCCACTCTTCTATGGAGGCATGGGTATGACAAACTTGTACCTATTTTACCTAGCAACCCGCAACTCCCTACGCCATACCAGCTGGGGGAATAGGCTGACCCAGCAAACACCCCTCTGGCAAGGCACATGGCTTTGAGAAGTGGGGAACCCAGAGGGTTTCCGGGGCTGGGATCTTATTGGTATTTCACAACTCAGCGACGTTTGGGTCGGTGCCCATATAAGTTCCTTCTCGGACCTTCAAGTCAGACACTCACTCCACCCGTCACAGTTTATTAGGTACTTACAACTCGGCCACGCCCTCAGCGTGCACATAGTAACAGGCACGTCGCTTCTAGAACACAGCCCCTTAGTAGCACAAATCACAGTGGGGGACTTTGGGAGGGGGTGGGGGTATCACACATTTATAGTTCCTTAACTAACAATGACCCCACCTCCCTCGACCCGCTGAAGACTAGTTGGGAGTCCTGGCTAGGTGCTCTGGAGGACGACGACTGGAGAGACACCTTGATGGCTCCCAAAACCATCACTGTCTCAGCCTGGCTCCGCTTGGTCCAGCTATACTACCTTCATACCTCCTATCTTACCCCTGACCGCCTACATAGGGCAGGCCTAATGCCACACCCATCCTGTGCACGCTGTGGGGCAGAACCCGCAGTTTTTTCCATATGGTATGGTCTTGCCCCCTCATAGCTTTCTATTGGGAGTCAATGGTAACGGAACTTACGGAGGTGCTGGGATGGGAGGGCCCTCACAACTCCTTGAACATACTACTGCGAGTGACAGATGGACTGGACGGCTCTAGAGCAGACAAATTATTCATAAGCACCGCCCTTGTGGTGACCAAACAAGGCATTGCAATGGCATGGAAGAATTCCGTCCCACCAAACATAGTCAAATGGCACAAAGGAGTAGACTGGTGCGCCACACAAGAACAACCACGGAATGAGGCCAGGGAATGCCCGGCCAAACATCGCAAAATTTGTGGGAAATGATGATGTGTTTCTGTGGCTTTATTGTCATACAGCATATGACTCTAATGTATTACAAAGGGTAAAGCAGTCCCCCTCAGGTCTGGGTGAGCTCAGACTGTGGTTGGGTGTTTATGATGGGCACGATTGAGAGTCCGGAGACTGAAGGCTCGACAGGTTTCTCACAGTGCTGCCAATGCATGGTGGAGCTTGTGAGATAAACAAGGGGCACACTCTTGTATTCCCACATGTGAAACTGGAGCGGTGCACCTGGCTCTCGTTAGTACTGGTAAAAAATATGAGAACTGCCCTGCAAACGCAAGGGGTAACAAAGATGGGAGATCTTTTTCACAAAGTAAAGGTTGGGAATTGTAGGAATATCCCTGAGCAAGGCACCCGCTATCAGCCCTGACTCGATATCATTGCCATAGAGGCCGGTAGGAATTGAGAGAACTATTAGGACAAGACTTGCAAGAGCCACCAGACATGTCACGTTCTGCCGTGATACAGAAGAAGCCCCTGACAAGTTAGTAAGAGTGCTCTATGCTGATGTGCAGGAAGCGCGCAGACCCAGTGCGATTGAAGCAAGATCGGACTCGCAGAGAGACTTGGGTAGGGCCCGTAGAAGAGAAGGTATGGCTGTAAATGGGAGACACCAGTTGATACACTTTAAGTACATAAACCGTGTGTATTATACGCTGGAAAGATTGTTCCGATATAGCCTACGGCAGTGGTTCACAAACATGTGACTCCTGAGGACCCCCATTGAGTCACCCCTGGAAGCCAGGACCCCCAAGCAATTTGTATGATTCAAATTTAATGAAAACAGTAACTTGAGAAAAATAAACACATGTGCACACTAAACAAATACTGGAATTACTAAGGATTTTAGTATTTTATATTGAAAGAATTGCAAACAGTGATATGTTTTAATAGGAAGGTTGGTGCTGCGTCTCCCCGACTGACTTTTAAATGGTTGGTTTTATTTCACAGTAAGAGGCTCCTGCCAGGGGCGGACTGGAAACCCAAAGCAGCCCTGGCAAATGTTTTCAGAGCAGTCCACATACGGCGCACAGCAGGTGCAGTGAGTGAGCCTGGCCACAACAAAGGGGACTTTGGGAGGCTCCACCCCCAAAAAATGTAGGGAACAATAGGGCATTCTAAAACACATTCATCATTATATATTGAATTGTCTTAGCTTTTAAAGAATCGTAAATGATGGCCTTACTGTGCACCAGGATACGACAATCTTTATTGGGGTTCTTCAATGATTCCCTCACTATCACCCTCCAACAGCGCCTCTCATCTCTCCTTAGCCCCTCTCTCACATGTATTTCATTTGTTTTATAGCACCTCTTATACCAGTGTGGGATGTCAGAGCACTTTACATGTCACACATATAGAGACAATGAATCCTATGTGTAAATCAATGTTTAGAAAATGTTACATAAGGCAAAGGAGACTACAAGGAGTAGGATTCACACGCCATCCATACTGGTAGGCATTTTGAAAGAGTGCTTGTTCTGGAGAACCAAAACCCTAGGATGCAGAACATAAATTGGTTAGCATGGACTTTAATAAAATAAAAAAATATTTCTACACGAATAAACCTTTTTAGCAGCATGAGGATAATGAAAGACTGGGAAAAACATAAGTTACTACCTTGTACCATGCAGTTTCCAAGCAGCTCCTTAACAGTTTATAGGTCACTGTGTTAGATTACGATAGTAACTTATGAACTGTGCAGTAACAAAAGAATATCAGTGAGAAAAGCAGTAACTCACTGAGCTATGCAAATAAAATAGTGTTTTAAACTGCATGGTAGACGTTCTTTGCAGTAGGCATATTAACCCTCTGTGCTACCTTAGATAACTCAAAGCTGCTACTGGACAAAACTCTAATCTCTCTCCAGCAGGTACATTAATCACTGGCGTTCTCTTGACACTTTTATTGTTGCCCAAAAACTGCTAATTATACAAGGAACTTTGCAGAGCTTCTAAAACTGCAGACTGTGGGCCCCCTGGGAATGTGTCACAGACCCCTGGGGGTCCGTGGACCCCAGTTTGGGAAACACTGGCCTATGGGAATCTACAAACTGCCTGCGATGCAATGAGCAGGAAGCAGGGGTTATACATGCTGCTTGGTACTGTCCAGCGATACTTCAATTCTAGGAGGGAGTTTCCCAGGTATTGACGGCTATAACAGCCTCGCTATACAGATGGAACCAATGCTCTCATCTTATTTCCTCCAATTTCTTCCTTTTTATCTTTGGTTAATTTCCCTGTATAATTTTCTATACTATACGCTCTATTCTTTTACAATTTTCTGCATTGATACCTTTGCTTTATTATTCTTCATTTTCTTTCTACTCACATTTGCTTAAAAATTACTTTTTATCTCACCATAAGTCATTAGAGTTTTTCAATCAAATAGCTTATTGTTTTATTCACAACTCAATTCTTTTATCCTCCTTTCATCTTAATATTGTATTACATGTATTAAAATAAGATAGTCTTCATCCTCATGAATTCATATATATTTACCTTAATGTGGAGTGGTGTGGCTCACTGGTTAGAGGCGGCAGACCCGAAAGCAGAAGTCGGCCCCGGACCAGGGTTCGATTCCCGACGTGGCAGGGTCGTGGACCAGGGTCAGCGGACTCGACAATTCTCGCCTCGGTGCCTACTCTAACCAGGGGTCCCACTCGGCAACTCTGGGCATTAGCTTGCCTAATCTCCACAACGGCCCCATCAACGCCGGGGATGCCTGGCTCCACCTTGGGGATTCCCAGTAGGGACCATCCCACAGGGAAAGCCAGGATGGGTTCCCCAGCGGTATACAGCGCCAGGACGCCGGCTGGCAACAGTGCGCTTTACAAGTATACACATTACATTACATTAATGCATTACTTCAAATGTAATTTATGTTATCATACTGCACATTTCTGTATTTTATTGCTTTTATTGTATTATATTTATTAAATGCTAATAAACCATTTCAACACAAAAAAAAAGAAAGCTACTCGCTATTGGACTACTATTAGCTAAGCGCAGAATAGCAATGCGCTGGGCAAGGGGCCCTACCCCAAAATTGGGGGATTGGCACTCGGACATGGCACACTGTAATGAGTAGTTAGACACTTTTAACGAGCTTCCGTCTGTGCAGAACTGCCCTAGGGACTACTGGTCCCTTAATAAGGCATACTTAGTGGATAAAAGCGAAAATGCCGATGAGGAAGGGCATGCAGAGGGGTGATGCTGAACACAGGATACTAAAAGAGGATAGCAGGCTGCAGCGTGGTGGGCTTTGGAATGGGGCTGTGGTAACACCAGACCCCTGCAAAGGACAAACGAATGTATGCAGTTGAAGAATGTACAGACGGCAGGTCCTGTGGGGCAGATGTGTGGGGAGAGGTCTATCGAATGACTGTCAGCAGCAGAAAGGTATACTGAAGAGCGCCACTTACCACTGAATGCTTTGTGCTACTTTCTGTATCATACAAGAACTATGTTGTAAAGTGGAACTAAGAGGTGGTCAAATATGCATGTGTGATCTTTAAAATGTTAATAAAAAAGAATTTTAAAAAAAACTGCAGCAAGGGAGTTGGGCAAGAAAAGAAAGGAAGCCCCAGAGAGTGTGAAAGATGTTTCTGGACTATACAGCCATTTCTGATATTTCAGGAATTGCCTTAAATAAATGAAAGCTCCAAACTACTCACGCGTGGAACGGTGGAGGATGAGTGGAGCCTGCAACTGGCAACCAATTCTCAATTGCATTTTGTTTTCGGTGGACTGGTAATGGTGAGCCGCAGCACAGTGAACATGAAATGAAAAGTCCTAAAGAAAGAAAGTGCTTGTAGCTACTAAACAAACAGGTTTAGGCGATCCTCTAAACCAAAAAGTTTGTTGATCCTCAGTTACAATTTACACACATATACCGTTGTTCCTGTGTAGTAGTAAGCATGTAATGTAGCGCAGATGGTTAACGCATCCACTGCGGACATCTGCAGCACGCAGAGCACAGGCTTGAAGCCTTTTAAGATGCAACACATCCTTGACCCTTCTTTTGTGAAGGCGTCCCCTCCCTATGATGGGGAATGCTATACAACACGCGGAGTGGAGTATAATGGACATAAGGTGTGGATATTTTTAAAAGTGTTGATGCGTATGTGTGTCTGTTTTGTATTTCCAAAACGCTTGCAGGTATAATCCTATGTGATGTTCATCCCACTAAAATCTAACTTTGCAGTTGCATTTAGGAAGCAAACTGTGTTGTTAAATGAAACATACGTGAAACTTATTTTAGGTAGAATGAAGTCCCGCATGAACCAAGAAGAGGTAGACGAAGGGTTCCTGCTGCTCAGGCGTCGGCACTGCAGTCACTCGTAATAATGATCATTTTATCTGAGCATGGTCCTGAGAGATCTACTCTCCTTCCAAAATGTACAGCCCCCCTCTCCATCAGTGCTAGCAGTGACGCCCAGCTTGGGTTTATGCATATTTGTGGAAAGACCAGGATGCCATGAACATTTTGGAAAGGCTAAATAATTTACATTTCTCACTCTATGGCAGTGCTAATATATTAAAAAGTTAAAATCTTCAAATAACATTTTGGAAAGGCTAAATAATTTACATTTCTCACTCTATGGCCGTGCTAATATATTAAAAATGTTGATTTTTCCAAAATGTTTGTATTTATTTCGAACAACACCTCTTTTGTTTTCGTCTTTTTATTTTATTAAAATTGATAGAATGGCATCCAGGTTCCTTTGGGGTTATCATCGAACCAGACGGGCCCTGAAATGGTGCTCTCTTCCGAGAATGAAGGGTGGCTGGGGGATCTCCAATTTCAGGCTATATTATTGGCTTATCTCATTAAGATAAATGGGGATATTAATCTCTCCAGACGTTATCACGGAAGAACCGATCCACCCTTCAATTTATGAAATGCTATTAGGTGAGGAAGTCTCTCAATGTTTAGTAAGAATTGTAGAGCCCAGCTACTATAAAAAGACTAAGTTCAAAACTTTAATAGCAGCCTCGGTAATCTGGAGGCAGATAAAAAAGAAAATTATTCGGTGTGGTGATCTAAACTATTTCTCTCCAGTTTTGAATAATCGTATGTTACCTGAGATTTTTAATGACCAAATTATGAAAAGATGGCATCTAGCTGGGATTCGTTTATTGGGGGACTTCTATCAAGGCACTCAAATCGTCTCATTCTCTATTCTACAACTAGAATATAAACTGTCTAGAAATTATTTTTTCAAATACCTCCAGGTACGGAGCTTTCTGGAATCTAAGGGTCTTCTTGACCATAAATGTATGAGTAAAAATAATATTCTAGAAATCAGTAGAAAAGTAAAGAAAATAGGTTTTGTTTATCAGATGACTGTAAATCAATTGGATGACGACTTGAGTTTGAGAGTAAATGGCAGAGGAAACTTGAAATTGAAAAAGTTGATATACGTAGATCTATTGAACTATCGATTAGGATGTTATTTAATGGCTCACTTCAAAGCCAGCATTTCATGTCAATTTATGATTTATATTACTCTCCGGCTAAATTGGCTAAATGGAAAGTCAGTAATGGGGATCAATGTAAACGATGTGATGCAGTAGCTGCTGATTCTATACATGTTTTTTAACTGCCCAAAACTTTCTCAATTTATCTTAGATGTCGAATTTTTCTTGAATAATAGTTTGGGGATTACTATAAGATTAACTGCCGAAATGATTATTTTTGGTCTCCAAACGGATCATATAAGAATAAGATCAGCCCTGAAGAAGGCTTTTTATTTATCTGTATGTCAGTTTTTCGTTTTTGTATTACTTCTCGCTGGTTAGATCCTGAGCCTCCAGCTTTTAATCATTGGCAATTAAAATTGTTATCGATATATCAACTAGAAATGGCGATTTATAGATCTAAAGGTTTAAAAAGGAATACATTTGGTCAAAAAGTTTGGGCTCCTATTTCAAAATGGATATGATTGGATTTGATCATGTTACGTTATGCCAAGTGCTCTCTGCAAATATATCGTTATTATTTGTGTATTGACTGTATAAACCATTATGCTATGTACCATGCTCAATTCACAACTGATTGCTGAATGAAATTAATAAAAAAATCTTTTAAAAAAAAGACCAGGATGTCATAAGCTCAGGTGCAATCAAAAGAAATCACCAATTTGACTGTTGTTGGGCTGCTAATATACAGTAATTTACAGGGTAAACAGGCCCCTCACAGTCTTGGGCCCCGTGCCACTGCACCTGCTGCACCGTTAGTAAAGTGCACAGAAGCATATAGAGTCAGCAAGCACCAGCTGGAGTGTGTGATGAATGGACCAAGAACAGCAGGAGCATCTGCCATCCACTGGGAAAACACTAACATGGACTTCAAACAAAATATCTCCAAGCCTAAGGCTGCAAGAGATATCTTCAATCATGAGGAGCACAAATAAATGAATGCTTGCAGTGATTCATTTGTTTAAAAAAAAAAATGTGCCAGTACTCATGCCACCGCTGTTGCTGCACACGTGCAAAGCTGGCGCTGCACCATTAGTTTAGTGCCCTATTGGCTAGTTCTCCTGCTGGGGGAGTAAATCATTAGGGGCCCCTTGTACAAAGCATTTTTGCAGTCGGAAACGTCCAACCACAAAAATGCTTTTACAAATGTACCAAATACAAATTGTGATTCGGTAACATGCTACCTACTTGCAATTAGTGTGTGTGATTTAGTATTTAAAAGGGGCGTGTTTACGGCATTTCTTCCACTTACTGAATCTGCAGGGGCTGTATGAATGTTTTGCGACTGAATCAAGGTCAAATTTTACTGACTCCCTGAAGTAGGTGGTAACCCATTTGCAAATAGGTAGGGGTCCTTTGAAGAATGGATAACAAATATTTTTAAGAGCAGGCAGCTGTCCTACGGAACCCACTGTCTACTCTTAAAAAATTAAACGAAAAAGCTCATTTTTTTTCTTTTTAAATGAATCACATTATCCTTTAAGGAAAATGGGCTGCATAAAAAAAAAACAGACTGCTTATTTTTTTATCATTTTAAATGCATCCCATTATCCTTTAAGTAAAATAGGCTGCATTAAAAAAAAACAGACTGCTTTTTTAAAAACCAAATCATAGACATGGTGGTCTGCTGACCTCAGTAGGCTCCATCTCTGTGATGGTTTTGATTCCAAATGGGTCTCAAATTGCGACCTACCTCACTAATATGCATGAGGCAGGTCTATTTGGCACTCGCTAGCAATCACTAACGAAACTCAAAAGAGTTTCATACATTACGAATCCCGATTTCCAAATTGCGACTCAGAGTATCGCAAATAAGAAATCGGTATTCCTGATGCTAGTTCATCCTGCCCTAAGTCTTGGTGTATTTTGCATTCTTCTATTGAGGAAAGCAAAAAAGGGCTGGGCTGAAAAACAGAAATTAAAAAATCAGTCTGGACACAGTACTTACTCCTTACAGGAGGTAAATCAAGTTATACCTGGCGGCACTCATAGATACAGGGCTGCTCAGTGGGTTAGCTGCTTTCCATTTGGTTGTGGCCGCACTCTTCACTACCGAAGCCTGAGTGCTGTAGAGCTTACAGAACGACACAAAAATAAATGTGCGCCCTATAGGAGGGGATCTTAAATGCACAGAATGCTGACTCGAACCCATTGAAATGCAAGATACAGCAGGATTTATTTAGGAAAATAGGTCTACATACATCTGCAATAACCACAGTTCAACTACTAACTCTTAAACATATGTGGTAAAAGGTATGAAGGGAAGGGAAAAGAACCCCTGTTTCTTTCTGCAGCTCCAACGGTAATCAAGCACCAAAAAGAGTGAGCAGCACTTGGGCTGAAGACGGAAGCAAGTCTGTTCCGCGAGGCGAGTACCTCTGTGTGCTGCAGAGGGGCATCGGGCTTCGATTTGTTAGCACATTGGCATCTGCAAATAGGGGGCTGTGCTGAGAGCCCTAGCTGTGAGCTCAAAGTTGTTGTGACGTGTAAGTAGTAGTTTAGTGTGTGATTTGTAAGATGGCGAGAGAGTGTTGCGGCTGTGCCCTCATGTAACGGCGTGAGCGAGGTAGTAAATGAATCCTATATTTGGTTGGTGCAATAGACTCAACTAGCAGTGAAAAACGATCTGGACATTTATAAAGAAATAACACAAGGGTGTGATTGGTTACCGATCATATCTCCTTACATTCTTGTATGGCTGCTCGCAATCACGCTTCACAGGTGACCAGAGCTGCAATTACGGAGCCGGGAAAATGACTCATCTGAATGATGCTGCCTCACTGCGGGCACATATGACTAAGCATGCTTGCGGCCGGGTCAGAAATTAGTTCTCTAAATACGTTTAGCACAGGCATACCATTATGCACTGAGTGCTTGCTTTTTGAACACTTTTAGCTGGGACTTAAACATCAGTATGCCGCACATCATGCCCTTAAATACCGAACAATGCTAATTAGTGCATGGCCTTTTAAAATAAATGAATCTGAAAGGGACGGATCACCCCCGGAGAGCCACAGCTGCCTGTAAAGTCCTGCAACCTCTCTCAGAAACTAGTGCAGCAAACGGCATGCGAAGAAGAAAGATGCTGCACAACTTGTGAACCTCGGCAACCCGATTCCTGCCGTTTAAGAGACACGCTGCAACGTTCTCCCCTCTTCCGCTGTGGTATGTTGCTAGGCCCAAGATCTGCTCTCTGTGCTCCTTCACGCAAGAGATCTTTTTTTCCACGCTGCTCGCTTTTGAAAAGCAAAAGCTGCAAATTGTGCCTCAGTGATGTGTGAAGTGTATGCGCTTCGCAACGGAGTTTGCTCACTCGTGGTTATTACACTATATGCACACTCCCTACAGGGAACACTGGCCATTAGGTATTTTTGACTATAAGCCCTAGCTAAATTACAACATTCCAGTAAAACTTACTTTGGGGTAAGCAGGACATAAGATTGTTACAGTGAAAATGGATCTATCTTGTTTGTATTAACTGGTGTTGTAGAAACTTTCGTTTTGAGTGAAGTTTCTGGCATAAACTGTGCAGTGATAGGGTTCAGTTTAGTGTGTATTATTTGGTGCCGTTGCATATGTGCCTTTCGAGTAAATCTCTTCTCACACCCAGTGCAGCGATGAGGCCTCTCACTGGAGTGTAAACTTCGGAGCCATAGAAGATGTGCCTTACCAGTAAAGCTCTTCTCACACACAGTGCAGTGATAAGGCCTCTTTCCTGTATGTGCACTTTGATGCCATACATCGCCTTTCTTTCTGAGAAAAGCGCTTGGAAGACACTTTGCAGTGATAAGGTTTCTCTCCTGTGTGTTTGGTGTTACGAGACTTGACTTTTGATTTGAGCTCTTCTCGCACACAGTGCAGTAAAAAGGCTTCTCTCATGTGTGTACGCTTTGATGCCGTACAAGGCTTCCGTTCTGGGAAAAGCGCTTTGAACACACAGAGCAATGATAAGGTCTCTCTCCAGTGTGTATTAGTTGGTGCGTTTGTAGATTTGCCTTTTGATTGAAGCTCTTCTCGCACACAGTGCAGCGAAAAGGCTTTTCTCCTGTGTGTGTTTTTTGATGATGTACAAGGCCTCCCTTATAAGCAAAGCGCTTGGAACACTCAGTGCAGTGATAAAGCTTCTTTCCTGTGTGTACGATTTGATGCAGTACAAGGGTTGCCTTCTCAGAAAAGGTTTTGGAACACATGAGGTCTCTCTGCTGTGTGTACACTTAGATGCCGTACGAGGTCTCCCTTTTGAGGAAAGCGCTTTGAACACACAGTGCAGTGATGAGGTCGCTCTCCGGTGTGTGTTCTTTGATGCAGTACAAGGGTCGACTTACGAGAAAAGCGCTTCTCACACACAGTGCAATGATGAAGTCTCTCTCCTGTGTGTACACTTTGATGCCGTACGAGGTCTCCCTTTTGAGAAAAGCGCTTTGAACACACAGTGCAGTGATGAGGTCGCGCTCCGGTGTGTATAAGTTGGTGCTTTAGTAGAGTTGCCTTTTGATTGAAGCTCTTCTCACACATGGTGCAGTGAAAAGGCTTTTCTCCTGTGTGTATGTGTTGATGCTGTACAAGGCCTTTCTTATAAGCAAAGCGCTTGGAACACACTGTGCAGTGATGCGGCTTCTCTCCAGTGTGTGTTCTTTGATGCTGTAAAAAAGTTGCCTTTTGAGTGAAACATTTTTTACACGTTTCGCATGGATATGGCCTGAGGCTGGTGTGTCCTTTTTTGTGCCTCACAAGAAGTGTCTCATTGATAAATCCTTTGTCACACACATTACAAGCAAAGCGTCTCTCGCTCATGTGCATTCTGCGCCGTTTTTTTAAGTAGATATTTTTAGTAAAATTCATCTTTCCTCCGGAACCTTTATGACTTTCTTTCACATTCATACTTTCTAGATGTGATTGTTGTTCTGCAAAATAGAAAAAACATTGAAAATTACACATGGAAAATATTTATTGAAAAAGCTGCATTGTTATAATATGGAGAAGTGAACAGTTACAATTCAGGGAAAAAAAATTATGTTCTAAGAAAAAGAGTCACAGTTCCCTTTGAGACACAAATGGTGGCTAGACCTCCTACATAAAGTGCATTGACCTAGTCCTGCAGCAGGAGCATGCTGGGAAATCAAGTGATTCACAAGAACCACTGTTAGACATAGGGTTTCTGGTTGGCTAGGGTAGGCACCTAAGCCAGGCAGAATCCACCACTCTAGTCAGGGTGAGCCAGATACACACCTGAGATAACCTGCGCTCACCCTCTGGTAGCTTGGCCCAGAGCAGTCAGGCTAGTTTAAAGAGGCAATGTGCAAAGCATTTGTGCAACACACTAGTGCAGCAACACAGTGAGTAAATCAGAAAAGGGAATCCACGCAGGATTAAGTAAAAATACATTCTATATTGTACATCAAACAAGACCAACATGACTTAAATCACACCGTTAGTGCAAATAATGCAGGTTTGATAGAGAAAACACATAAATTACTATGAAAACATAGGTAACAGCACACCTGCGCTCCTATTACACTTCATATGGTAACTGTAGTGAACGTGGTTGAAGTGATTGCATTTAGAAACCAAACGTACGGCGCAGGAGCACCTACTAAACGCCAAACAGTAATGGAGATTGAGTCTTCCAGCAGTTCTCCTGTATGGACGGTCCTGCGCCATTCTTGAGGTCATCTCCAGAGCAGAGACAATGCTGAACAAGAAATGCCCCTCACGCTCTTGCGAATTTGGAGCCCACCGGAGCCACTTGAATCGGGTCTCTTTGCCCAAGGGAAACCAAGCCACCCGTGAAGGAGAGCAGGGCGGCTTTACCACTCTGCTCGACCCAACCTGCCTCACAGTACCTTTGTGGGTGCAGGGTCACTGTCATCAGGGCATCTGTAACTTGCTAACAATGTTGTCATGTCTCAGGAGTGGGACCCGATGTTGAGAGCTTCGAGCAGTATACACGTTAAAACCAGAGGACAAGGCTGGCTGGAATGAGCCTCAGAATGCTGGCCGCCGCATTTTACGGAACAACGTGTAATCGAAAGGCCTGCCTTGAAGGCTGTGTGCAGCTCCTGTAGCTCTGCAGCCTTGGACGCAGCACTGTATCACCTCAGAGAAAGTCTTCAGGGGGCTGTTCCTCGAGTCTCATGACCAGAGGGGACACACTAGTTTGTTCTTGGTGGCATCTGACAGTGGTGATATCTTGCCAGACTCCGGGGGCGAGGTTCACAGTACAATTCAGCTGCAGTGAGCACGCTGGCTCAAGGACGTGTTTGTTTCTCTGGTAATGCCTCCAGGAGAAAAACGCTCACCACATGCTGGTTTGTAAAACATGGAGCACTTCCCTAGAAGGCACAAAGGCACTCCCCTGGTCAGAGCGCTGCACTGCAGGCCCATGATGGTCAGAGGGCTGCACTGCAGGCCCATGGTGCACTCTCCTGTAATGCACAAAGTTTTACCTTGGTGCAGAAGGGTGCACTGGCGACATGCTAGCCCTTGTATAATGGGCTCACTCAGCAGAAGTCTTGGAGAAAAGAGGCAACACGTTCTTTGATGGCCCTGAGATCTCAAGAGAACAGGGGGCAGTCAAACAAACCCTTGGAGAGCACTTCAGTCAGGGCACAAAAGGAGGTGGCAGGCAGCAGACAGCACATACAGTTAGGTAGCAGATTGGCAGTCCCTCCTGCAGCCCAGCAGCAGCAGGTCAACACAACAGGGCAGTTAGTCGAAATGGTGGTTGCTCCTGGCAGCACAGTAGTTCTCATGGCAATGAGCAGTTTGTAGAGCCAACAGTGTTTGGCTTCAAGTCCCAAGCAGCGTCTAAAAACATGGGATTAGAGCTCCAGTACATATACTCAAAAATGTATTTGATGAACGGGTGACTTCAAATGAACCCTCAGAAGTGTGCAACAGTCCCTTGCAGCCCATTCCTGGCTCCAGACGATCAGTAGGGGGTAAATCAGCCCTTTGAGTGAGGGCAGAACACAACTTACTCAAATGAAAGTGTGAATCACCTCTCTCCCAGCCCAAGAAGACTATCAGCATGCAGATGAATGCAGATGAATTCCCTGTCACACCCAGCCCCTCCCATTGGAAAAGCTTTGTTGTCATGGCTCTTCCAAACATGATAGTTGCAGGGGTTTCCTCTGTGGTTGAGTGAGTTGGTCAAACGGTAACCTCAAAGAATAGTGTTCAAAACACCTTCGAGGTCGAGCTTCCCCAATACAGAATGCTGAACAGATTTCTTTAGAGTACTCATGAGGCGTTCTACCAGACCATTGGCCTGGGGTCAAAGGGGAGTGCTTTTTTTGATGCTTTATATTGAGATGATTTAGAAAGTTTTTGAATTCTCGACTATTAAAAGGTGGGTCGTTATCAGATTTTAAGATTGCAGGTACAAGTCATGTCGCAAAGATGCCATCTAGGTTTTGAATAACCCTGCTCATGTGTAGTGGATGAAATGTCTTCTACCAATGGAAAATGGGAGTATTGATCAACAATAACTAGAAGATAATGTCCATTATCCAGAGGGCCATAAAAAAATCAATAGCAATTCTCTCCCAAGCATGATGGGCAATTCTGACACAATCAAAGGTTGCTGACTAACTTCAGATGAAAGACAGTTGCATATGTGACAAGTCTTCAATTATTTTTTGACCATTTGGTCAAAATACGGAAACCAGACTCGATCACGGAGAGCTCTCTTAGTGGCAACTATTCCTCGATCTCCTTCTTGGGCAAATTCGACTACTTGTTGTCCGAGATTTTGATGAATAACAATCCATGTACCTTGCAGAATGAGGCCTTCCTGCGTTACTGAAAGTTCATCTCTTACATTTCTGAACTTCATATACTCGCTGTCATTAGTGAGAGGTCTAGAATACTGGTTCCACAACTTTTAATCTTGACATGCCACTACCTTATCTTGTGGCAGTGAATATTTGCTCTAAAGCCAAGGCAGTTGGTGTGCTCCATTTCACAATAAATTTGATGTAATCCTCCACTGTCTTAGATGGGGTACCAGGGCATAATCAGCCAGTTTCTGATCTTTCACTGGACGATGAAGAATCGTGTAGTTGTATTCTTGTGACCTCAAACCCCAACGCTCAATTCGAGGAGGCATTTTTGCTGTGGGATTGCCAAATACCATCAACAATGCTTGGTGATCAGCCACTAATGTGAAGAGCTTTCCATACACAAACACGTGGAAATTATTCACAAGCCCAAACCAGTGCCAAACTTTCTTTCTCAGGGTGCACGTATGCACGTTCAGTTTGTTGCAGGCTCTTATTGGCATGTACCACAATATGTCTCGGTAATTTGGCGGTCCCTTGTGCTGTGCAAGGATTGCACCTAACCCTACAGGGCTAGAATCAACTGCAACCTCTGTATGGAGTTTGGGATCAAAGTCGGGTATTTCAATGGCATTCTCAAAGGCTTGCTTGATTTTTTGGACGCTCTGTTGGCCTTCCGCAAGCTCCTGAAAACCCATCTCTTCAAGGGATCGCTCTAACATTGCTGTTCCTCTGCCGCTCGGTCCATAAGCGCTAGGAGGCCTCAGGGGAGCTACGCGCTATATAAACTTAAATTCATTCATTCATTCTTCTCACACTCATCTGACCAATGAAAAGATACATACTTTTTGGTTAGTTCTGGTGCAATGACCATAGCAAAGTCTTGCATGGATCTAGAACAGTAATTGACCGTTCCATGAAATAATCGTAAGATAGAAATGCTTTGTGGGGGATTGGCAGTAGACAATGCTTGTACTCTAGATGGATCAGGTTTCATACCTCCATCACAAAAGACATGGCTGAAGAATGTCAAGCTTTTCTTGTGGAATTCACATTTGTCAGCATTCAGAGTTAAGGCTGCATCATTCAGCAAACGACATACTTGCATGAGAGTTGTGCAATGCTCTTTCTGTGCAGCCCCACAATAACAATATATCACTATAGTTAAATACATTGACTACAGGCTATATGATATGTCAAATGACGTCTTGGAAAAGTTCTGCAGCAGAGGAAATACCAAAACTCAATCGCTTTTAGCAAAACAAACCAATATGCCTAGAAAAGGTTGCAATGTATCTGGATTTTTCTTCAAGGTCCAATTGGTAAGATCCTTTATTTAGGTTGAGTCGAGAGAAGAACTCTGCTCCATTCAATTGAGATATTATATCAGCAATGTGCGGATTGTGAGTTTTTTCTCGCTCAGTTGCCTTATTGGCCTGACGCATGTCAACACTTATGCGTACAGGTCCTTCACTGTCTCTTTTAGGCACTGTTACAAGGGGAGAAAGCCATGGTGTCGGACCAATGGAGCGTTCAATGATGCCATATATAAGTAAAAAATGAAGTTCCTTTTCAACAGCTTCTTGCAAGTGAAACACAACTCGTCTCTGTCTTTGATGAAAATTCTCATTTATGTGTAATCTTACTTTCATTGTTTGACTTTTCCCGACCAATAAAATAATGAAAGAAATCGACTTACAACTTGATGATGAGCATTCATAGTGTAGTTCACTGATATCAGTCCCATATCAGCAGCACTATGGAAATTTAGCAAACACTTGAAGCTGTTCCTTGAAGTACATGAATAGGCACATTCACCACAGTTTTCTTCTGTTTCATCGTGGCTACAACATTTTTATTTGACTTTTGAAGGGCGTTGAGGCAGCCCATGAGTATACTTTAGTCTTTGAGTTCGTAAGTTGTGGTACCGGAGATAATTTGCGATACATTTCCAGCGGCATAATATTTATCGACGCACAGCTGTCTTCATGTTGAATTGTCTTCACTTTGGATTTTTCTCACATTCGACTAGCCCCATATGTACATGCCTTTTTGAAGTAAACATCAATATTGCACAATTATCATTGTCCCTTTCATTGTAAACAGACACAGAGGAATTCTTTCTCGATGATTTAGACGATTATCAACTTCATCTTGTGTCGATTTGCCTCAATTGGTGTGACCGCTTAGCCTTGTGGGAATACATCGAATGTCACTGATGTAGCGTTTGGTCGGACATTTTGTCTTCACGCTGCAACACACTTACTTTTATCTTCACGTTTGCAAGTCATCACAAAACGATTCGCTTTACCACAGTCTATGCATATCTGTCCAATTGCGAGACATTTACCTTCATGTGGAAATGACAGTCCATGTCTGTAACACGTTTGGTCGGACATTTTGTCTTCACGCTGCAACACACTTACTTTTATCTTCACGTTGCAAGTCATCACGAAATGATTTGCTTTACCACCGTCTATGCCAGTCAGTCAGTCAATTCCTTTATTTTCGATAAATTAATATCATATAAAGACAAGAATAGAAAATATACAATCAATTACAATAGATATAAAATGGATTACAAAATTTCTAAAAATAGAACAACGTTTTTCCTAAAATTCATTCCATATGATATAAAAATGTACATTTTAAATTTGTATCACATTTTTTATTTAAAAATATTCCTGGGGCGTGGCCAAGATGGCGGAGTAGAAGGACGTGTTCGCCGGAGCTCCTGATCCCATCCAAGGCCCCGAGCCCTACTTCACGCTAATTCTCCCCCCCGGAGCTGCATAGTGAAGCTGAACTATCAGGGAAGTCGGTGGCTGCCCGACAACCGCCGCCTGAGCCTCGCAGAGCGCGAACTCACCGAGTTCGGTGTGTCGAGTGGCTGACCGGTGCCGACCGGACCAAGCGAGGCGCCTCCGTCCCGACTGAGCGGCGGACCACGGGGCGGCGAGAGAGCGGGGACCTGACCGGCCAGAGTAGGCGGAGCCGATCTACACCGGCGGACCATGGAGCCGGTAGTGGCGGCTCGGCACGACGGGGTACCCGGAGAGCTTCCGCCCTTCCCCCAGAGGTCCAAGATGGCGACGTGCTGAGGCCGAGGAGTTTCGCTCAGTCCTACGGAGAGAACATGGTCCGAACAGCGGGTGCGCTGACTGGAGCTGCCGATCCCCGTCGTCAGGTTGGTGCCCTCAGCAGCGAAGCGGGCGGAGTACCTGGGGCAGCGGGCCCATTGGCTGAGGGCTGGTGATCTCTCCACCCCGGGGCGCTGACTCGGCCGGGGTGGGAGCTACGCGAGTGCCCGGCTTGGAGGCCCTCTCCGGGCGGAGCGTGAGGCCAGGAAAGGCAGGCAGCGGAGTCACGCCCCTACTGAGCGCTGGTCGGGGCTGGGAGGACACCTGCACCTAACGGACCGGCGGCCCCCACGGCCCCCCGGCGCCGGCTTCCTTCTGTGCGACACCACCAACGAGGCCCACAGCAGACCGGGCCGAGCTACGGGCGTGGGAGCAGTGGACACCCCCTCCCCCCCCCCCGGCGCAGCCCTCTCCGCCGCAGACACCTCGGTGCACCCGGAGGGGGGACAGCAAGGGCCCAGGCGGCAGCCCTCGCCTGGGGCCGCCACGACTGGTGTCTGGCCTAGGCGGGAGCGAGAGAACGACTAGAGGGCCTCGGAGGAGTGGAAGTGGAGCACTACCGGGGGCCATGATGGTGAGGTGCGTGCCGTGACCCCGGGTCCCAGCGGATATCGACACAGCATTGAGGCCTCTGTGCCACAGCCCGCCCCATTGGCGCCGCACCGGGAGCACCTTGAGAGCGGAGAGCGCGGCTCCCCCGCCTCGAACTGGGGTGCAGCGATCGCGCCTGATCGACTGCGGTCCTTGGGGGTGACACAGCCCAACGCCCGCCCTGGACTGGAGGCAGACTTTTGGAGGGGAGACGGTCGGTGAGGCGCAAGGCGGCGACAGGCGCACAGGCCGGTGGAAGGGCCTGCATCATGGCCGCTCAACGGGGCAGTAAACGCAACGATCGCACGCTGCCGGAGATGCTCAGTAGACCTCAGAACAAGGGAGATAAGAACTCCTCCTCACCTGGAGCGGCTGGGAGCTCGCAGTCTGGTGCGGTGGCGGAACCCCCTGTCACCAGATCCTTTTTGGAATCCCTGTTTGGCACACTGCGGGAGGACTTCCAGGCCCTGAAGCAGGAAGTAGCAGAAGAGGTGAGAGAAATCCGCAGGGAAGTGGACGACCTAGGCGAGAGGGTGGCCACAGTAGAGAGCTCCACGCACAGACAAGATGAGGAGATCACTTTTCTGCAGCAGGAAGTGCTGACCCTTAGGGAACAGCACATAGACCTCCAATTACACAATGAGGATTTGGAGAATAGGTCACGAAGGAACAACATACGGGTCCGAGGTGTGCCATCCTCGGAGGAGAACCCGGATATAGTTAAGTACCTGCAGGAACTCTTTCGAACAGTCCTGGGCGAAGGGGATGATTTCCCCATAAGAATAGACAGAGCACACAGGGTGGGACCCCCCAGAAGGGCTAATGGCCCTCCTCCGGACATTCTGGCATTCCTCCCGGACTTCCCACTGAAGGAGAGGATAATGGTGGAGGCACGGAAAGCACGCTCACTCACCTTTCGCGATCACCCTGTAGCGCTATATCAAGACCTGTCTACACTCACGCTTCAGAAGCGTAAAGCATTTAAGATTGTGACGGACTTCCTCAGGCAGCACGACACGCCCTACTCCTGGGGTCACCCCTTCCGTATAATTTTCAAGTGGCATGGCGAGACTCACCAACTGCGTTCCCTACAGGACACTTGCGAAATCCTGGGCATCACTGCGGAGGAGGAGGGTTCCCACACGCCGAGGAGGCGACGCACAGCGGACGGAGGATGGCAACGAGTGGCACGCAGACGGACAACGGAGGTGTCACGTAGGCCGGGTTCTCCGGCTATCAGGGCAGCACGAGAGGATTTAGTTCGGACAGCCTCTGAGGAGCTTGGAGATGCGCTGGAGGTGGCATTGACCGCTTGAATGTGCTCCGGGGGGAGTTCTCCATAGCAACAATCCAACTGCTGGCTTGGGGTGGGGGGGGAGGGAGCGACGGATTGGACACGTGTGGCTGGACGTCCACTAAGGTAACATTCCACGGACTGGTCCGCTTGGGCTTGTCTGGGACTATTTCAGGAAGTTCTGGGAAATTTGGGGAGGAGGGGGGGGGGGTTGGGAGGCTGGGGTGCGAGTTGAAGAAGGGAGGGGGAGGGGGAGGTTTGGAAAGTTGGGGTGTGAGTTGAGGGGCTGGGGGGGAGGGAGTGTTGGGGGTTGAGAAGGGGGGAGTTGGGGGGGGGAAGTTTGGGGTTGCCCTGTCCAGTGCTCCCAAGGTGTCTGCGAGTATCTGTCCAGACTCACACGCTAGCTTGTGCGTCATCAGGATGCCGTGCGCTCTAGATCACACACATAGGCAAGGTAGTCCCGACCGTCCATGGCAGAGTTGAAGGTACTTACCCTGAATGTTAAGGGGCTGAATAATCCCACGAAGCGGAGGGCCGTCCTGTCTTTATTGGAAAGCTCCCAGGCAGACGTCTGTCTGCTCCAAGAAACCCACCTACTAGCCGGTGATTGTCACAGGTTGCGGTCCCGCCATTTCCCTACGCAATTCTTTTCCTCCAACACAACCAAAACAGCTGGGGTGGCTATCCTTTTGTCCAAATCCTTTAAGGGGGAGGTGCTGCACAAGTTTGTAGAACAAAGAGGGAGACTTCTGGCCTACAGACTTAAATTGGGGACTCTAGTGTTCACAGTGGGCACGGTTTATGGGCCAAACGAACAGCAGGATAGCTTCCTACGCAAAGCACTGGAGGACATCACAGCATCTCCAGACAGGCATATCATACTAGGAGGGGACTTAAATTTGGTCTTTGATTCCTCAAACGACAGGTCAGCGCAACGATACCCACAAACGGGGGAAATCTTGCACGCAGTGAAGACACAGTTGGTTGACTTGGACTTGCACGACCTCTGGCGTGGGCTTCACCCGTCAGATAGGGACTTCTCCTACTACTCGCACGCACACAAGACATACGCTAGGCTAGATCATCTGCTGGTCTCTGGCCCTATTCGGGACTTGGCCACCACTTCAGAAATAGGGGTCATCTCTCTTTCGGACCACGCGCCGGTCTCGGGGACCTTCCTTCTCCCGCCGAGCCCTGCTCGGAGGGGAGTTTGGCGGCTTCGGGATACGCTTCTACATAAAAAGGCGGTAGTGCAGAGTATCATGGACTCGGTGAAAGATTTTCAGCTACGTAACTCCAACTCTGATACTTCACTGTCGACCCAATGGGGAGCTCTTAAGGCAGTACTACGGGGAGAGTTTATAGCGATTTCAGCTGCAGACAATCGAGACAGGAAACTAAAGCGGGATGAGCTCACACAGAAAGTCAGGGAACTAGAACAGGTACATCGCCGCACTGGGGCCCCCAGAGTTTGGAAGCAGTTGAAGGCAGCTAGAAAACTCTTGTCCTCACTAGACTTAGATAGGGCTGAATACGCAGCGTTGCGCCTCAAGCACGCCTATTATTCGGGGGGGGATCGATGTGGTCGCCTACTGGCAGCCAAACTGAGAGTGGCCCATCAGAATCGTCAGGTGAAAGAATTAGTGGGGGACGCGGGCAGGGGATCTCGGGCGACGCGGAAATCGCCGAGGCCTTCCGCCGGTTCTATGCTGACCTGTATGCAGCGGAGGAAGTGCGGATGGAGGACCCGGAGGCTTACCTTGACTCGGTGGCCCTCTCGTCCCTGACCCCGGAGCAGGCAACTTATTTAGAGAGAGAGATTAGAACTGAGGAAGTGATAGCAGCGATCTCCAGACTTAAATTAGGCAAGGCCCCGGGCCCGGACGGTTACACTACCCTCTTCTATAGAACGTTCTGCACGACATTGGCCCCTATCCTGACCAGGCTGTTTAACTCCTTTTCAGACCCAGGGGCTATCCCTCCGGACCTCTTGCAGGCGACGGTGTCGGTTATCCCCAAACCGGGGAAAGACAGGAAGCAATGCGGCGCGTATAGGCCGATCTCCTTATTGAATGTGGATCTGAAAATCTACACGGGGATCCTAGCGACGAGATTGGCACAGTACCTCCCCGGCTTGATTGAACCGGACCAGTCTGGCTTTGTGCCAGGAAGACAAACCGTGGACAACACTAAAAGGATAGTACACATTTTGGAAAAGGCCTCGCGTGTTCCTGGGGAGAGGATGTTGCTTTCGGTGGACGCTGAGAAAGCGTTTGACCGGGTGCACTGGCCCTACCTCGAACGAGTGATGGCGAGGCTGGGAATGGGAGAGAAATTTCGGACCATGGTGTTTAACTGCTATAAATTCCCGTCTGCAACGGTGCGAGTGAACGGCTGCAGTTCCCGGCGGTTCGATATCGAACGCGGAACGAGACAGGGTTGCCCCCTCTCTCCCCTCCTCTTCGCGCTCTACATGGAGCCCTTTGCTCAACGAGTGCGGCAGAATCCGGAAGTGACTGGGATACGAATGGGTGGTTACACCCACGCGTTAAGCCTTTACGCAGACGATGTGATTTTCACATTGGAGAACCCGAGGCGAGCTTTGCCCGCATGTATGGCTGAGCTTAAGGCTTTTGAGAGTGTAGCTGGGTTTCGGATGAATGTGGAGAAGTCAACTGCTCTGGACGTGTCCCTGGCGCTGACGACGAGAAGCGATCTACAGAGACTCTTTCCCCTGCGATGGTCGCGGGACCAGGTGCAATACTTGGGGATTGCGCTGGCTCCGACGTTGCAAGCAATGGTTTCCATCAACTACAAAGCGATGGGTAGGAAAGTTAAGGAAGAGCTGGGGAGGTGGCACAAGGGGACGATTTCTTGGCTCGGCAGGGTTGCAGCGATCAAAATGACGGTTTTACCCCAAATACTATAATTATTCCGAGCACTGCCTCTGCAGCCCCCTAAAGGCTGGATTCAGCAGATGCAAACTGAGGTGTCCCGCTTTGTTTGGCAGGGCCGTAAGCCCCGAATGCGCCGCGCCCTTACGACTTTGGCGTCGGAGTCCGGGGGACTGGGGGTCCCCGATCTCCGCAAGTACTTCCAGGCATCTCAATTGCGGTACTTAGTGGAATGGAGTAGGTGGGAGTCCGACAAACATTGGCTCTTCCAGGATCAGGCGGTGGCTGGGCGCCCTCTACAGGAAATACCGTTCCTTCGCAGGTTACACCGCCCCCTGAATCTCTATGCTTCTTACGTAACGCGGGTGCCGCTGAGAGTATGGGACGCTACCTATCGTGCATTCGAACTCACTACATTCCCCTCACCGTTCACACCTATTGTGGACAATCCAGACTTTACACCGGGGACGGAGCCGGGGGCCTTCTCACACTGGAGGGGAAAGGGCTGCAGAGCGCTGTTCCACATGTATGCAGACGAGGGGGTTATCCCCTTCCAGAGCTTTAAAGACGAGTATCAGATGTCCGAGACGGACCGCTTGAGGTACTGGCAGGTTCGACACTGGGCCCTGCAGCCACATATCAGAGAGTCCGCGGACAGGAAGTTGCTGCCGTATGAAAGATGGCTGGTGACTCGCACTTCGGACGCCAAACTCATAACTGACCTCTATAGGATGCTCCAACTCCCATCTTCCTATTTCCACATTCCTGGTCGAGAACGCTGGAACAGAGAACTGGGGAGGACACTTAGCCATAAGGAGTGGGAACATATTTCATACAGGGCTAGACACTCAGCCTATCATGTAGGCCTCACGGAAACCTTCACCAAGGTTTCCACCTATTGGTATCACACCCCGGAAAGACTGCACGAGATGAACCGACTCATAAGTGACAAATGCTGGCGGGATTGCGGGCGGGTTGGCACATTGACACACATCCTCTGGGACTGCCCGGTATTGCAAGCCTATTGGTCAACAGTGATAGATGAGATTGATGCATGCTTTGAGATTGAACTGCCCCGATTTCCAGCGTATACCCTGCTGGGTCTCCCAAATGGCTTGATGTACCCGCTGAAATCTAGGAGGGGACGGCAGATTGCCATCATGCTGGGCTCAGCGGTTCAGAACATACTGATACACTGGCGCACGCCCACCATTCCTTCTCACACGGGGTGGCTGCACAGGCTGTGGCATGTTCTGGGGATGGAAAAGCTGTCGCTCACACTAGCGGGAGATGTGACTTGCTTTGAGGAGCTGTGGCAACCCTTTCACACACTACTGGCCACGGAATTTAAGGAAATTACATGCCCCGATACCTGAGACTGATGAGGCTTACACCTCCGTTGTAATGTACTGTCCCATTGGGGAGGGGAGGATACGGCCCCACTGGCGAGGTCATGGACGGGGAGGATGATAGGAATGGCGCTTCACTTCCATACTACGCAGCACTGGACAGGGAGGGCGGGGGGGGGTTTGTTGGGGAATTTAGTTTAATCAAGGGAGGGTACGGAATTTTGGGCGTTGTTCCTCTGTTACTTTTGCACATTCCCATGCAAGGAGCAGGAGGTCGAGGCAGCCTCTTGGGGCTGGGACAATGGCACTTCATTCCTGGACGCCTCCTGGCGCGACAATTGCATCTTTGTATGATTGTGTTTGTATGCTACTGTACCTTTCTAATAAAATACTTTAAACATAAAAAATATTCCTAAAAACCACATTTATGTATGAGTATCATGGTGTCCGCCTGCCCTTAATGGTATTTTTTCTAAACATGGGGTCTACTATTCACAAATGTTTAAGAGCGGTGGAGATGTGGCATTCTTTTTCCTGATTCGGTTGGCCGCAATTAAAAAACTAGCAACATGAAACATTATTTTAGGTGTGCTAAGTTGTTTTAAATACACGAGTGCCGGCCTGACTTGTACAAATCCTGCTTCTCTGAGAATTGGTAATAAATATTTCCTCCTACACTCGTTAAAATATTCACAAAACATAAAAAAATGTAAGGTGTTTTGAGCGGAGAAATCGTCACATGAGCAAGGATCTGCCTGTTCTGGGCTACACCATTTGTGATAAACACCCAGAGTAAAGTGAATTAGATTTAACCGAAATCTGGTCAAGAGGAACCGATGGTAGGGATTGTTTACTATGACCAAGTATGGTTCCGGTCCTATGCAGGTGACCAATGCATAGTTTTCCCTTACCCTGGGTTTTCCCATCTCTGTTTCCTCTCGCTCTAGGGAAAAAAGGTCCAAGAGGGCTTTTTTTGTTAAAGCAATATCTTTATTGGTTATTGTTTCCGGGGAAGTAAATAAACCAATACGCCCTATTCTCTGGAACCCAGCTCTTATGTATGCCAGCCAGGAAATTTTATGTACTTTGTCCAATCTCTGGCAATCCCTAATTATTGAATGGTTTAAGGTGATCTCACCATTCAACCATATTCTTAACCAATAAATCAAAGGTGCGATTTTGATCCGATCAGATATATACCCAAGTCCCAACTCTGTGTGAGTTGAGAAAGTAGGGGTTGATTGAGGAACGGAGAGTACACTTCTTAAGAACTTGTTCTCTACTAGTTGTAGTTTCTCTTCGCTTGTGTAACCCCATATTTCACACCGTAAGTTGCAACTGACAGACACTTGGATTCATATACTTTTAAGATTGCATTGGTTGGTTTAGCTCCCAGTTTTTTACTAAACCCCATAAGCCTTGAAACTGTCCTCATAAATGCCAGCGAGCGGCTATGATTTTGTGCCCGCCAAGTGCCCTTCTGATCGAAGACCACCCCCAAATAGGGAAATGTAGGGACCCTACAAACCAATTCACCATTACAGAAGAAGGTTTTTACTTTGTTATTTGAGATACTTCTTCCTGTAATGAGAACCTGGGATTTCTTGGCATTTACTTTCAGGTCCAGGTTTTGCATGAAGGAACCAAAAACATTCAGCAGTCTTTGTAAGCCTACCCCGGTTTGCGATAAGAGAACCGCGTCATCCGCGTATAGGAGAACTGGTATAACCATTTCCCCCACACGCGGACTGTCTGCGGGGACCTCCCCCAGAGTTTGTTCTAGGGCGTTTGTATAGAGTGTAAACAGCAAGGGTGCCAAAATGCACCCCTGCCTAACGCCCCTATCTGACCTGAACTGCTTAGTACACCTTCCGTCTGTATTCACTCTGATTTTGGCCGTAAGGTTTGAGTGCAGATCTGCTATGAAGTGCACTAAGGGTGCGTCTACCCCCATTTCGAGCAGGATGTTCCAAAGTTTGGATCTATTTACAAAGTCAAATGCCGAGGAGAGGTCCATGAACCCCATGTACATGGACCCCTCCCTGGCCACAGTGTACTTGTTAATTAAAAGGTGTAAATTCAAACATTGATCTATAGTACTATGTTTTGATTTAAAACCATACTGAGCTTTCGACAGGACACCTCTATCAGCCAAGCTATCGTTTAGTCTATGCAACAGAACCCGACCCAGGATTTTTACAGATGAGTCGATCAGCGAAATGGGTCTATAACAAGTGGGGTCCTGTCTAGAACCCTTCTTAAAGATTGGCATGATTATTGATGTGGCCCATGTAGAGGGGATGCTATCATGCCCTATTGAGTTAAAAACATTTGTTAGGACTTTTGCCCACAGCTTGGGTGCGGCTCTGAACAGGTCCGCAGGGACCCCACCCGGGCCGGGGCCTTATTTTTAGTCATTTCCCCTATCGACCTTTCAATTTCTGTAGTCTCAAACCTTAACGAATGTGCGACATGATTCACTGCTTGGTTCATGATATTATCTCCACTTTGAGGAAAGCTTTATATCTGCTCAAAGTGGGCGATCCAGGCCTCATCAGTGATGTTACAATCTAACACAGTATTAACATTGTTTGCAAACAGTGGCTGATTTATTATTTCCCAAAATCTAGAGCTGTTTTTCAAAACTTCTGGTGACAGCAGATCAGTCCATGCCTCATCTCGTAATTCCCTTTTTCTAATGCATACGGCTTGTTTATAGGCTACTCTATTTTGGGCTACCAACCCCCTATCCCTTGGGATGGTCTTGAGGGATTTAAGGAGTGCTGCATGAGCAGATGAGCACTTTTTATCGAACCATCTATTCTCCAAATTGGGTTTGCGTTTATTCTTGACTGTCAACTTTTGATTTACATGTGCACAAATAATGTTAAATGCATTTATTACATTTGGACCTTGTCCCGTTTCATCTAGGCAAGTGTTTATCTCAGCCCCTGAATTCTGTAAGATTTCTGATATAAAAGTCTCAGGGACCACTTTTCCCCAGTTTAGTTTCCTTCCTTGGCCCGTTGGTATAACCTCTCTTGCCTTCCTTTGGGGATCAGATCTTAAAGACAGTGCTCCCACTGCTGATAGTTCAATTATCACGAGATTGTGATCACTAAAGGTTGAGACCTCTGTAAAATACCTAAGGACTAAACCTAACAAAAAAGAAGTTAAAAAATATAATCAATGACTGTGCCCGTGTCTCTATCTCTCCCTTTAAATGTGGGGATCCCACGTTCCTCCTCACCACACCCCGATTCATAGAGATTCCGGTTAGCTAAAAAAAGTTCCAGGTACTTCCCCTGTTTGGTGTGCTCAAAGTGAGAATGTGCCGAAAACTGTGGACCTTCATACATCTTACTCCCACACTTATTTTCGCACGGATGAATATTTAGGTCCCCCATTAGGATTACTTCAAAGGAAATTGACCTGCTACTGTATAATGATAATAACTCCTCTAACATGTCAACATTTTAATCTGTGTCTTGAGAGTTATAAAAATTTAAAAATAATATATTGTCTGAATCTGTGGGAATACATCGAATGTCACTGATGTAGCGTTTGGTCGGACATTTTGTCTTCACGCTGCAACACACTTACTTTTATCTTCACGTTGCAAGTCATCACAAAATGATTCGCTTTACCACAGTCTATGCATATCTGTCCAATTGCAGGATATTTACCTTCGTGTGGAAATGACAGTCCATGTCTGTAACACGTTTTCTTTTTCTGTGGAGACAGGACATTGTGCCCCTTGGCCTTGAACCTTGTCTTACTTTTCGTGCTCATGACCGACGCACTTTGGGCGCCTACGGCCTCCATGTCAGTCACTTGGCAATAAGCACTCTTGTCAGCGCAAGCAGCCTTGAGGACTTGATACAAGCTCAGTTTCCATCAGCATTCGTCGTTGAAATGCATACAACAGACATCCATTGATTACTCCGAGGAGGGTTGCCTCCTCATCATAAATTAATTTAATTTACAGTGCTTTACCAAACATCCAGTCTTTGAACAAACTCATCAATGGTCGTACCTGGTCCTTGGCATTCTTGGCTGAATATGTATCTTTTATAATTCACATTTGTCACTGGCTAAAACTTGACACTAAAGGCCTTTTCCATTTGATCATATGTCTTTTCACCTTCTTGCAAATTCTTGTTCATGGCTTCTTTCACTCCTTCACCGGTCATGTTTCTCAAGATACTTTATACTCTTTTTCATCTATTGCATCTAAGAACTCTTCAAAAGTCTCTATCTATCCATCGATCGCCAATATTCTCTTTTTTTGCAATATCACACGCAGTTGGCAGTTTTAAGAATGCAGCAGCCGTGTATACATTGGAGGACAGTAGTGCTCTCTCAGGCACTTCCTGTGGAACTTGATCAGACAGAGCTTTTCTAGCACCTCGTGATGTGCTGGCTTCGGGGTAAGCCTTAATGGCTTTTGGAGCTTGGATCTCGTCCTGGCTCTCCATCGGAGCTCCGTATGTTATGGCTGTCTAAGGAGTTGTTCTGAGCCCCTTAGGCCGCAGCTTTGGTGGTAGGCCGACCTATTAGTCCCCCTGGCCAACTGGCCTTCTCAGGGGCTCTAATGCCCTATGTCCCAAATGTCAGGGCTGCTGCCAATGCAGCGGAATTCGCAGTGCGCAATTGTGCTGGGCAAAGGAGTGCATCTTACTCCTACCTCATTCAGAGAAGCCCCCAAAGGAATGCTGGCCTAAACATGGCAGCTGCTCACTACTTGCTGGGCAGCTGTGCAATCTAAAAAGATGGGCACTGGCACCCTCTGTCCCCCACTGGGATTCTAAAAAAATAAATGGGACCAAAAGTTGCAGCTTTCCTGCGCTTCGCAGGGCAGCTGTGGGAATGCACCGGCGGTCCTGGCACTCACTGTGCCTCTGGCGCCCAAAATAATGCCCCACAAGCAATGAGGACGGGCAAAGTACACATGGGAGTCCCGCCCTGGGACTCTGAAAATAAACTCTGCCCCAAATGTTGCAGTTGCCCACTGTCACGCGGGGCAACTGTAACGAAATCTGGCCAACACGGGGAAGAGCAGGGGCCTCTAGTTGGAGATTAGACTGGAGATGGGCCCAAAACGTTGCAGCTACCCGCTTCTGCGGCGCAGATGAGAAAATGCCACAAGTACCAACAATGTGCCTCGAACGGCACCAACACGGCGGTGCATTCAGCCCCCCTCACTCACTGGGGCTGCACTGGCAGATTTCTCTGGGTTCCGGTGGGTGGGAGCAGGCACCGACAACGTGACTCGTCTCTCTCCCAACCCTGGGACCCTCCTCACCTAGTCGGGGGGTCTCTCTCTTCTTTTGGTCCAAGGAACGCGGGGTAGGCTCCCGCCCGCTTCCTTTCTCCTTTTTCCACAGGAGCGCGGGGTAGGCTCCCGTCTGCTTCCGGCTTCTTGCAGAGCGCCCCGCCCACAACCAGGCCGCTCTAGTGAGAAGTTGGCCTGATATATGATATTTCAAGATTATATTTGGTAAAAACAACAGCAAGCTCAAATCCCACCGCTGCCACCAATGTGAGAAGTTGGCCTGATATATGATGCTCACTAGTTCTAGTGATCACCTTGTATCAGTCCAAACAACCCTTATGGTGATTGGTTGTAAGTCAATCTTATAGACCAGCTATCCTAATGGTAGCATGGACAAAGCAGTCTTAGGCTAAACTCTTTTGGCAGGTGAAGCCAGCTGATTTACCACATATAACCCCTTGAATACCAGATGAAAGGACACCACACAGGTTGTTATGAAAATAAACAGTATATTTATTAATAACAAACACTTCTGAACTCTTTATGAGGTCAGAGGGCTAAGCACATGACAATCTCTTAGGAAAAATACGATAAGTTGCACAAAATCACAATGGTGTTCTAGGGGCACGACAAACAATATACTAAGTAAATGGTATAAGGAAATCGATAGAAGGAATGGAGCTGTCCAGAGGCTGTAGGTTCGCTGGGACTACACTATCCTAACCTCAGGTAAGTAATAGGAGGCCCACGGGACACGTGTGCAGAGTGTGAACTCACACGCGAGATGCGGAACAAAGACAATGGACAGTACAGTTCGAGAAAAACCCTGACTGGTTAGGACTAAAACGACTGTGAATCTGGACACTAGGAGAGTTAATCTACCCTTGAGCACCGAAATGCTCTTGTTACCTCACCCACGGGCTGCGGGTGCATAGGTGCGAAGTCGTGTCGGGTTTCTGCGTTGAAGTCTATGGAGCCTGGAAGAAAAGATGCTGCAGGCGACCAGGTGGAAGATGTCCGGTGCGATCCACGGGTGGATCGAGGAAGAAGAGGACCGGAAAGCAGAGGGGACAATGTTCAAAGTCACAGGCCAGTGAATGGAGTGGAACCAGGAAGGAACCAGATGTCGTCGTCGCGATCAGGTGAAGAGTGGACGCTTGTTTCTGCAGCCACGTGGACCAGGAGGTGTCTTCGACGACCAGGATGGAGGCACGAGCTGTCCCACGCAGGCTCTCGCTGTCGGATCCGGATTTGGAGTCAACAGGCCTTGGAAAAGGCAACCCACGCAGTGAGTGGAAACGGCGTCTGGAGTGGACCAGGAGGGTCCGGGGTGCACCTCTTTTGGAAGGGAGCAAGGGCCAGTCTGGAGCGACCAGACCAGCAGTGAAGATTTCAAGGATCGTCGTCTAGGAGGTCACTAGCCAGCCCACAAGTGACCAGATAACGCGTCGAGCAGCAATCAAGCAAAAGGGCCCCATGCAGATCTCGTGGATGCTGGGGGGCTGGTCTTCGGTGCAGGAGCTGCTCGGGCTGGGGCTTCGCAATCCCCAAAGCACTTACTAGAGGATGCCTCTGAAGTCGTGCTGGAAGCGAAGTGCAGTTTCTTCAAGATGGCAGGTCCCACGTGTCTCGTCGCACCCACGGGTCTCAGCTGTGCTGCAGATGTGAGTTGAGGTCGGAGAGGTCTGGGAATCCGGGTCTCGTCGGGCTCTGAAGTCTGGATCCTCGAGGGAAGACGACAAAGTGAAGCCGATGGACGCTTGAATGCCTGCAGTTGCAGGGTGGACACTCCTTGCCCACAAGGGAGATTCTTCAGTCTTCTGTGGAGCAGAACGTCGAAGTCCAGAGTTTCTTCTTGTAAAGTT
The DNA here is from genome assembly GCF_964261635.1 of Lissotriton helveticus. Classification (NCBI taxonomy): domain Eukaryota; kingdom Metazoa; phylum Chordata; class Amphibia; order Caudata; family Salamandridae; genus Lissotriton; species Lissotriton helveticus. The sequence goes on from NC_136057.1 coordinate 126,590,807, forward strand.
GTTCAGGATAATCTAATTTGGAATGGGACCAGCTCCTACCATTATTCTCCTAAAGGGGGCTGTACTGTGACTAGGTCCCTCCCATCGGTGGGACAAGGAAGGGGGGTGGCTACACCCCCTATCCTTTGTCCGGTTTCGCGCCAGAGCTGGTGCAGGGATGCCCCAGCAACTGGTTTGAACCGGTGTATGTACAGGACACCTTGTGTGCCCCAGGCATGTCTCATTCCTTTCAGGCCTGTCCTACCCAATACACAAAATCCTGTCTGGGTGGTGCTAGCACCTCCCAAGGCAGGAAACCCTTTGTCCGAGCCTCCCTCTCTGGAAGGACTCCCAGCAGCAGGAGATCAGACTTGTGTCTGTGGTGGCAGCATCCATTTTGTGATGCCAAGGCTTGAATTAACTTTAACCGGGGTTCGCAGTTACATACATGTCATGTCCCTCTAAAAGGGTGGAATGCTACCCCCGTCGCCAGAATGGGCGATGGGGTAGTATTCCAATTCGTATGACACCTTACTCGACATGTTTTGATAATGCTATACCAAAGTTAGCATTCAACCGCGAGGATTATAATGCACTTAAGAGTATATGGTATAGCGTTATCATGGAACAGCTATTAGGACTTGGTTCCGCAAGCTGCAGATGGGCTCAGCTCATGCCAGAGCACCATCTCACATAATTTCAAGCACTCTGCCTTCAGGATTGATAAGGCCTGCCATAGGAGTGACTGATAGGAGTATATGTGTCCATTTTAGGTTAGATATAGGTATACTATATCGACAGCAAAGGGTGATTACACCACCTTGCCCCAGCTGTCTTACCAGCCAGTTGTGTCTGTTTAGATGGCCAGCCAGGGGTGGCATAATACATGCTTCAGCCCCTGGTAGGCCCTGGGTACACCTATGCCCTGGGTACCTAAGGTACACTGTACAGGGACTGATAAGGTGGCCCAGTACCAATTGGTAAATGCACCTAAAGTACATGGTTGTCAATTTAGAGAGAGAACAGCTAGGCTGTGGGTCTGATTACCAGGCCCACAGCCAGGGAAAGTCGTAAACCAGTGAAGCAAAAAGCAAAAAGCAAAAATCTGGGGTGACCATAGGATTGCAGACCCTACTCTCCTACAGCTCTGCCTGGCTTCCGCGTCGCCGCGGGCAGCGTGGGGGCCCCTCCTGTAGAACCTCTGTGTTCTCGGCGGCGGCAGCCTCACGTCGGGGGGGCAGAACCGGCGTGGTGGGCTCACACTTTGTTTTTTTTTTTAAAGTACTAATACGTGGAAATAGCGGCAATGCGGGGTGGGCACACGCTCTTTCAATAAAGGTGCTTGCGGGGTGGGCACCCGCCGGCAGCACACACAATTGCGGGGTGGGCTCCCGCTTCAATAAGGAGCTCAGGGGGGTATCCCACACGCTGGGATTCCCTCGCAGCCTCGCACTGAGGAAGGGCCTGCTCCTCTCCCCTTAGGTGACCCAAATACAGTGCTCACGAGGCGCTAGGCCACAAAAGTCCTCAAAAAGGCAGAAATAAGAGAGACCTTGGTGCTGGGGAGACCCCAGCAAAGTGCAGCCGGGAAGGCCAGCATGCAGGGCGGTTCCTCCTGACAGAGTGTCCGCCCAAAGTAAGAACAGCACAACACTTTCATGGGGTCACAGCCCGTACATTTATAGGACAATTTCCTTTGTGTTACAGCATTGGGCTTGGGAAACCTGATGCAATTGATTTTGGAGCACTCGGTTTACCAGGCTCCTCTTCCCTATTGTTAGGTGGGGGCTCAGTGATCAAACGCACCACAGGGGGCGGAGCCAGCATTGTGGAGGGAAGGCACAGCCCTATTCAGGTCCCAGGTGCAACTCCTCTCTTCCATCTGCATGCAGATCTCTCTATTCATCACTGGGCTGACTCACCCTGTCTCCTGGAGCCACCTACACCATCCAGCCCCTGTCACTCACAAGCCAGACATGCAATTCACATTAGGCAGGCAGACACACAGCAATGCCAACTTCTAATAGTGGCATTTTTCTACCACTCACCATAAATCTTTGCACACCATTGCACAGCATTTATTTTCATAAGTCCATACATACTAAACTCGCCCCTGCACTCCTCTCATACCAGGGATTACCATGGACACACATATCCCCCCATGCATTCCTGTGGGAGGGCAGGCCAATCTCACCACAGGCACTCAGACAGCGCACGCACTCTACACTGGGCAACAGAGCTAAAGTGCCCAGAGGTCTAAAATCACTACCAGCATGTCAGAGCTTAAGGCAAAAAGTTCAGGGGTGAACATGCAAAAAGGGCCAAGTCCAAAACAGATGAAAAGTGGGCGGAGTCTAGGGAAGAGCGAGCGCTGCACTAAGCTTTAAAGTTACAAAATAAGCCTTAAACGGCACGGCTGAAGCGGCGAAAGGAGAGGGTGTTGTTTGTAGTGTTGCTTCTGGTGTATGCAGCAGAAGGGAGGTACGGTTGATGAAGCAATAAGAAAAAAATTTGAGTACACTGACAGCAACATACTGGTTACCTTGGACTTCTGCGCATTATATCCTAGTATCCCCAAATCTGGGGGGATTACAGCATTTTTTGGAAATCGGAGACACCGTTCTACTTGATTATTCTGGAATGCTAACAGATTTGATTACTGTTGGTTTAGCTAACAATGACTTTATCCGGGGAGTAGTATGGTTTTACAGCAAGTTGCAATAACTTAGCATGGTCAGATCATCAGGCACAATCTGTTTTAGGATTTCACCATATGCACTTGGCTCTTCACAGGGTATCCTTCAGGATCACAACGGTGTTCTGCTTGTTCTATCTGGTGGTGGTGACTTAACAGCTGCATTTCTTATCCCTATGTCATTGTTACAATTGTGTGAGATACTTTGTATATCCTCTTGCAGCCTTGAAAAAGTCTCTATGTCAAAACACGTGACGTCTGCCTGTCTGTAATGGATTTTACGTCTCAGGCGCAAGAAAGGTGAATAATTGTGACAACAATAAATCACAACAAACATCTCTGATCTTGCAGTACTTCTTTACTGGCCACAAGGCATGGCCATTGGACTTCGCTGAGGGCTTCAGTATTTCTCTGCTCATTTGGAAGCGAGGTGTTGGCAGGATAAGCCTCTTTGACTTAACGAGGGGGAGCAGCTGTCACTTATCACAGTTGCACATCACATAGGCTCTGCATGAGAACTCTCACAAAGGAGTTATGTTATGTTATTTTAATTTCGATTTATATAGCGCCAAATCACCGACAGGTCTCTTAGCGCTTGCTTTGGGAACCCGTCCTGGCTTTCCCTGCGAGATTACCCCTACTGGGCATCCCCAAGGTGAAGACCAGGCATCCCGCCGCGGGGGCGCCGTAGTGGAGATTAAGCAAGCTATTGCCCAGAGCTGCAGAGTGTGAACCCATGATTCAAGTAGGCACCGAGGCGAGAATTATCGACTCCGTGGACATTTGGGCTCAAGACCCTGCCGCGTCGGGAATTGAACCCTTGTCCCGGGTCTGACCTCTGCATCAGGGTCTGCCTCCTTTAACCAGTGAGCCACACTTCTCCACCAGTTATCGCTGGTCTTTCGTGACTCCAGACAAGCTGGACCCAGGGCAAGGAGGAAGCGGATGCCTGACACGTTATGGAGGTGGAAGCCTCTAGAAACACCTACTAGTGGGCGCCAGGTATAAATATTGGACTCCAGACCACAAAAGAATAAATGAGGTCCCAGTGCCACCTACTGTCCCTTCTGATACTTCATGCCAATAAAAACAACTCTCAACAAAGTCCCACAAAATTATAGTGTCAGAGACAATTTACATCAATAACACCTAGTGACCCTCCTAACATATCTCACCATTAAAATGAACTCTCAACCAAGGTCCACAATGCTAAAGTGCAAGATGTTCTCTTGCGAGTAAACTGTGTCTTTATATCGACACTGTTATTCTAAGCGTACATGGGGATTGTTTTGCCCATCTTCTTCCAATATTATCTCGTGCATATACGGTTATCTCAAGTTGATGCTGCTTCCTATCCTATCATGTGCCTATAGCAGTGACCCATCCTTTGTGATGTCTACTAGTCTATGCTGATATTGATATACTACCTATGATGTAGGTGTATAACTTGTATATATGCTCTCGAATATAAAGGACGTTTCTGCAGACTGACCAATAAACTCCATCACAACCTCCAGCTCCAAGATACCATGGCCACTAAGAACCCAGTGACATCAACAGGCCCTCTGGCGCTTTTCGGCATTCAAGGCCCCCTTTTCCTCAAAGGAATCCTACCAGATCGCCTTGGTGACCTTTTTCACACGCCTCTGACACTCGTATCCCACTCTTCCAAAGAAGTGCCCACCAACCGTCCACAGAAGGCCCCAATGCCTCAGCTGTTGGAGGCTGCCTCTTGACCACTATGCACACCTCTGAATGAGTCTCTTGAAGTCTAACTTTGGTTATCCCCAGAAACAACTTCTGAGTATCACTTCAACTTCGGGAGCGTGGAAAGATACGCCCCAACTCATTTCTGCAAAACCTCTCCAAACATGCTGCTAAAAAGTACAAACACAAAATCCTTAAAGAACACCCAGCGACACTAATAACAGACATCTTCTACAATCCAACACACGGAAGTCTTAAAATGGACTTCATCTTCTACACTACGAAACCCGCCAAAAGGAGAGAAAACGTCATTCAACACCTTCATGTAACTAATGCTGCCAATGTCCCTTATGGATCTAAACAAACTATATCCCTATCCCAGAACTTTAGCGGTGATCGGTCCATAAATATATACAGAAATGGGAACATCCTAATCCAAGCCACTGAAAAAAATAATCTATTTTCCACTTTCCGCCTCTCTGTGCCGCCATGCCATTCGCTCCCACCACCACTCCTCCACCCTCTCCCATGCACGCCCTCATCTACTAGCTGAACCTTCTACTACCAAACCCCCTCGCACTGCCCCCACCTCTACCCCCCCTACAGCCTCTCTGATCCCCAGACGCATTGAAGTTTCTGTTTTGATACCAAAACTACTTACCCCCTCTCCATGGCGCACCTCCACTGCCCAGCTTGACTTATCTATCCCTCTGGAGTCGTCTCAGTCCTCTAACCACAGCAGGCTGGATACTACATTAGCCCAGGAGCGGCCAGTGCAGGTAAGAGCAGTGGGGGTCTGGGGGAATGCGACAGACAACGACAAGGGAAAATTAAATAAATCATTTCCTCCTCGTTGTCATCTATTGAATCCCCCCACCCAGCCCCACCACTCTTACCTGCACGGGTCGCTCCTGCATTAGCCTCCGCCACAAACTCTGGCGAGCTCCATCACACTTCACTTCCTACCACTGACCCAAACGCCACTCAACTGATCCCTACAACAGCCCAGCTTGAACTCACAATCAACACTATTCTGGATGAAATCTCGTAAGAACGCAAAGATTACCTACTTCCTGCCCCAGCTTAACGCATCTATAGCGAACACTGATCCTGCCACAAACATACACTCTGATCCCCTATCCTTTACCCCTAGACAAACTATCCCCTATATCCATCACCAACTCAAACATAGATGCACCACGACTGAAATCACGCTACGGGAAGCTGAAATGCTGAGCAACACGTATGACAATGCCCCGAGCAAGCCTTGTCGCCGCCAGATCCCGGTCATCCTTGGCACAACTAGAACCCTGAACACCACTCACCCTCCCAGGCAGCCTACCCAAATAACAACCATCCAACCCTGTCAGCCTGGTTCAAGATCACTACCTATGCATGCTACTAAACTGTCAGTCAGCAGTCAAGCATGCCACTCAAATAGCCGAAACCATCCTAGGACACAAAATTGACTGCTGCTTTTCAACTGAAACCCAGCTGAACGACCACTCATCCTATTTTATCAATTTCCTCAACCCACAGGGCTTCTCAATCATCCGGAGGACCGCTAAGATCGTATTGGTGGTGGATTAACCATTATACACAAAAACTATCTGTGCTTACCTCCATTCTTCAACACGAAATACCCTACCTTTGAATATGTAGGAGTTCAACTCTTGTCCAAAGACCCCAATCTATCAAAATTCATGTAATCTATCACCCACCTGGTAAAAAATGACACATTTTTGAGGACTAAATAAACCTATTAACGCAAAACTGCCTTAAAGGCAACACAGACATTCTATTAGGAGACCTGAACCTGCACTTGAACAATGCCGATGATCCAACAGTACAAGCCCTATCCACCCTCCTGGAAGCGAACGATCTCACCCAACAATGCAATAAACAAACTCATATCAAGGACTCTACCCTTGATGCAATCATCTCTAAGCAGAACACCTTATCCCTCCGTTCTATCCTAACCACTGACTGGACTCACCACCACCTAATTCTTTTTAATCTCAATGCCATCCAACCAAAGGCCCATCCCCAAAATACCCGGCACAAGCACTGAGCGAGGAACATACATTGAATCTCCCAGGCAGAGTTAGAAGCGTTAGTCAGTTCCAAAATTCCAAGGTGATGATCTCACCGCCCACTACAACAGACAAGCATTTACAATGCAATGGTCTCGGCATTATTAAAGGTAGAGCTATTGGCATTGCTCATTAAATTTTTTTTTGTTTTTAAAAAAAATCATAAATAAATGGCATTGTCATTTACAATGCCAATAGCTTAATCGCATGCAAATGCATGACCTATTGCATTTACACCCACACAGAGCCACACACACAAAGCCACACACACACTCACAATCTGCACTCTGCACTCACAATCTGCACTCTGCACTCACAATCTGCACTCTGCACTCATAATCTGCACTCTACACTCTGAATCTGCACTCTACACTCTGAATCTGCACTCTACACTCTGAATCTGCACTCTACACTCTGAATCTGCACTCTACACTCTGAATCTGCACTCTACACTCTGAATCTGCACTCTACACTCACCAAGCACCAGAATGGTTCCATAACACGAGAGAGAATCATGCCCCACCAATTTGGAAATCACTGTAGGGTGAACACAGTTTAGCTGTCTGTCACAGTTCTTTAGGTATTGTGATTAACTTCGAAGTAGCCCTTTTTCATTAATAAGGATCGTCGCAATCCCAAACATGTCTTCTTGGGCTGTGGGATAAAGCACATCGCCTTATACGGATCTCAAAAATGACCATACCTTCTTAGGGACTTAAACTTCCAGGCAATTGCTCTTCTCAGTAAAACTGGATTTCAGAATCAAATAGTCTCGAAGTTTATCATACGCCTCAAGCATACTCAAGTTTGAAGGTTCGTGGGGAGAGATGACATTGCTTAATTCTGAAGCATTATTTATTTATTTATTTATTTATTTTACCATTTATTAAGCGCACTGTTACCGGGCAGGTGTCCTGGCGCTGAAATGATATACTTTCTCCATACGATGTTAGTCCCTATAGATTAAAAAGCCATGTTTTAATGTTCTTCCTAAATGTCATTAGGTCAGTGCTTTGTTTTAGGGGGAGGGGCATTTTATTCCAGATACCAGCTGCTCCGGAGATAAAACTGCGACCTCCCCATCGAACTTTCCTAATACGATCAGTCTTGACAAGCCATTTGTTGGATGATCTTAAATGTCGGCCTGGTTTATACAGCTGGAAGTGTTGTTGAAGGAAAGACGGACCTAGTCCATTCACTGCCTTGAACACTATGCACAGTGCTTTGAACATCATACGTTTCCGTACTGGGAGCCAGTGCAATTTGCTCAGTTCCCCAGTGACGGAAGCAAACTTGGGTAGACCCGTAATTAAGCGGACAGCAGCATTTTGCAGCGTCTGTAGCTTATTCAAGATCCCTTGCTGTGCTTGCAAATACAGACTATTGCAGTAATCAAGGCGTGACAGCACTAATGCTGTCACAACAGTTTTCCTACTGCTAGTGGAGAGAAAGGGGAGAATTTTCCTAATTGTTTTTATTATCCAGTGAACAGAGGATGAGAGGGCATTGACTTGTGCTTTAAAAGAAAGTTGTTTGTCAATGAGTACCCCCAGATTTTTTACTGTCGTGGCAGGTATGGGTGGTTCTCCCATTTCTTGGGGCCACCAATTGGGGTCCATAAGTTGGTCTCGTTGCCAAAGAGAAGAACCTCTGTTTTCGAGGAGTTCAATTTAAGGCAATTCCTAGCCATCCATGAACTTACTGCAATCATACAGTCCTGAAATCTTGCTGCTGTTCCTTCCTCTCGACCCGGGAGCAGAGATACCACAATTTGTGTATCATCTGCATATGATGTCAATTCAAAGCCAAATGACCGAATCACCGGGGCGAGGGAGGAAATGTATATATTAAAGAGGGTAGGGCTCAGGGAGGAGCCCTGAGGAACCCCTCCTGGGAGTGTAAAAGGAGTAGATTCAAAGTCTCCCAGAGCTACCACCTGCACCCTGTCCGAGAGGAAAGATTTCAACAAGCTCAGCGCGGCTCCTCGAATTCCGCACCCCTCAAGGCGGTCCACCAAAATACTATGGTGGACCGCATCGAAGGCCGCGGACAAATCGAGGAGCACCAAGACTGCCCGTCCGCCCGCGTCCATCACCTTCCTGATTTCTTCGGTGGACTTAATAAGGGCAGTCTCAGTGCTGTGGCCTTCCCTAAATCCGTGTTGCGCCATGTCAAGCCCTTGAGAGGATCGGAGGAAATCACAGAGCTGAGCATTCATGGCCCTCTCAATAAGCTTGGCCGGCAATGGAAGTCTAGCTATGGGCCGGTAACTATTGGGATCTGAGATGTCCAAAGTTGATTTTTTAAGCAAAGGTGCAATGGAGACTTGCTTCCAACACAATGGATATTCTCCCCCTTTAAACATTGTGTTAAAGACTTCGGTTAGCATAAATGAGATGGGAGTGGCTGCAAGTTGAGCCACAGCAGCTGGACAGGGATCGTGGGGTGAGCCTGATTTAGTTCTTAGTAATAGCTTTGTTATTTCTTCTACTTTTACTGGGCTGAACTCCACGAGTTCCGAAAGCTGTGAGTTCTTTTGTATGGATTTGTGGGTTCCTTCATTGAGCGTCAGCCTCACTTGATGTTCCAGGGCAGCAAATATTTGCTCTACCTTTCCCAAGAAGAATTTAGCAAGAGTCTCGCATAGCTCCAAGCTAGGAGGAATAGTGACTGATTTCAAAGTACTTAAGTTAGTCACAGTCTCAAAGAGTTCTTTAGAGGAATTCTTCGCGATCTCAATTTTTGCGGAAAGATAAACGCTTTTTGCTTTTTTAATCATTCCTTTGTATGTCTTAAGCCTGGCATTAAGTATCATTTTGTCTGCCTGTGAGTATTTTGTATGCCATTGGCGCTCTAGTTTTTTACACGACACCTTATAATCGCGTAGTTCCTGGGTGAACCAAGGAGCAGATGGTATTATACGCGTAGGGCGGCAGAGTTTGGGCTGGACTAGGGAGGTACAGGCATGATCTAACCAATTTGTATAGCTTTCAGCGGCTTCATTTATATCTGTAGGAGGCGAAAAAGTGGAGGCTGACAGATAGTCCTCCAATACTTTGCCATCCAAATCCTTCCAGAGCCTACAAAGCTTGGCAGGCTTTCTGTCTTTTCTTGCTCTATTGGGCTTGAGCGGCTAAATAAGCATTAATAGGGGGCCTTTTATACAGGTAAAGTGCACACTCAAGTATCAACAAGATTTAACCCTCAACCATATGTGGCTTTCATGCCCAGCACCACACTGGAGTTGCACCACTCTTCAGCATGGGGGCACTTTCACCATAGAACATTAGCAATTGCAAAATAATTGTTCCTGTGTATGCAGAAATAGGCAAGACATGCCATGATTTCGATATCTGTGTTGAAGTAAACTCATTCCAAGCTTTTTTATGCAGCAAGCACACCCCTTACCATAATCTGTTGAGAGTCAAAAAAACATGAAGTATGTGGGCACAACAATTCCAATGTTCTCACATTTTTTCTCTCTCAGTTAAGCTTTTCCTTCCAAAGTCAGAGTAATTGTGTTAAATGTGATTAGAAGCACATGAACACATGATTTCATACACAGTATGCTTAGATTGAGCATATTACAATAATTATTATAGGAGACAGTGCACGCCTGGGGTTTTGTACAGATGACAAGTAGCTTATCGCGTCAGTATGAGGATTGCACCTTAGTATTTCATCCCAGTGCCACAGTAAATACCCCTCCTCCCTATAGTAGGCAGGAGAGGCCTTCCGGGAATCCATAAGGAAGCCATATTGGACCCATAGTGCACTTAAGGGCTGGGCCACCGAGAGTCCTCCCTTTGTTGCCTTTTTCTATGGTGAATCCCTCCCTAACACTAACCCTTAAACAACATGCCACTGATCAGTGTACGTTATATTTCTTGCTCTTGAGTTTTTGTACTAACGCTTCCGATGGTGCACAGTGTTCACAATCCACGAACTGGTCTGCAGGAAAGTGGGTGCGCGACTCACAAAGCTGGCAAGGGATAGCCACCTGTACAATATCCTGGCCTTACTCCGCTAAACAATGGTGACCAATCTATTTAAAAATCACGAGGCAGAAGAAAAAACAAGCAACAGATGCTTGTTTGACAAAGGACCTTTTTATTCTGGCTAATTAAGCAGTTGGAAGGCCACGCTATGAAAGAAGGCTAATTAACCCCTAGGAGAAGGAAGGCAATACTGCACAGGCCCAGCTGCTGAATGTGACAAGATTAGCATTTCCCTAAATTTGATGGCCAAAACCTAGGCGCAGCAATGGCCTTACAGAGCAAGCATGCTCCACTGTGCTTCGGATGACATCTAAAAGAATGCTGGACCGGGAAACATGACAAATGCCATACACTACAAATTTCAGAATCACCTCGTATCCTGCTGCCTCTATGACATAATCCCAGTCACAAAATCCTATTCTTAGTTGAATGTCACTCTCCTGTTTGCCCTCTGCAGGCAGCGCTGCCTCCCCACACGTAAGGATCACAGGAGACCATTATCCACACAACGTACGCTACCAACACTTACGCACCCCCTTATCCCTGTGCATACAATCTCACTACTCACCGCTGTAGCCACCAGCCCACAGCACAGTACACTCAAGGAAGCCGCCATAGCTGCCAGGCTGGCGCTTTTGCAGTGACGACACCAGTGCGTGCCGCTCGCGGGAATAATTGAATCGGAGGGAAGCGAGTGTACAGCGATCAAGTGGCAAGCATAAACTCAGGGGATCGGAGAGTAAGCATAAACGTTTCAGTCCGATGTCTGCATGCGAAGGATGATGTAAGGCGTTCTCGGAGGCTGAGCCAAATGACACATTTGCATGGCTTGCATGACACTTAGTATCCCGAGTAAACGCAAGGCAGCAATGCCAGTGTAAATAGATACATTTTAAAAATGACTCCCTTTTAAGAATCAAATGTTTTCTAAAGTCCTTGAAATATCTGCACAAATTACTAAAGTGCTGATGCCAGAAAGGTGACAGTAAAACTGACAACGCGCGTTAGGTGCACAGATCCTATCAGTGCAGCTCACGGTCAGCATCACAAGCTGGGGCAGTTAGGCACAGATCAGAACTACAGTAGGCATATGGTATTGAGCTTAGCCAAAAGGCAGCGGAGCGCTGCACAGGTTCAAAGGCAGGAATACGTTCAACGAGTCATCGGAGAGTTAGCTGATTCTTGGAGAAAAGTGAACTTTTTCTTCATTGTGCTGTAGTGTTCGTTAAGAAGGCGAATCTTAAACTCTATCCTAAATAGGTATCCCGGTAGGCATGATCTCTGGTATCACAGCTCGCGGGTATGTATGTAGGGAGCTGACGAAAGGCATCAGACACGAAGACTACAGCCCTCCCCAATCCCCATTCCCTGAAGAAGCTCTCTCAGCCCGTTCCGATGGAGGTGGGGAAGGCGCGTCAACCGCAGAAACAAAGACGGCTCCCGGAGAGCCCGCCCGCCTTCCCCATCCCGGTGAAGGCCCGAGGTCCACTCACCAGCCAGCCGGAGGGGTGAGAATGAGAAGCGGAGTCGCACAGACGACGCGAGGGAAGGCACAGCCCCAGCTTTGTGCATGCACTCGAGGACCGGCTTCGGCGAATACCCCAGAGAGTGGACCATGGCAAAGACGGCTCCCGGAGAGCCCGCCCGCCCGCCTTCCCCATCCCAGTGAAAGCCCGAGGTCCACTCACCAGCCAGCCGGAGGGGTGAGAATGAGAGGCGGAACCGCACAGACGACGCGGGGAAGGCACAGCCCCAGCTTTGTGCATGCACTCAAGGACCGGCTGCGGCGAACACCCCAGAGAGTGGACCATGGTCGCTGAGACTGTTGATGCAGTGGGAACCGTGTTTAATAGACTACGCACTTAAGAACACTTTTTTCTTGTCCTAGAGCGGCAGCTAGGCCTTGTGTGAAAGTACAGCGCAAATTAAGAACAAGGGATAGTTACCTCATGTCCGACGCTGCTCGAGCAGCAAAATGGCGGCCCCAAACATCCAAAAATTTTGGATTCGGGGCGTGCTTTTGGGTTCTGAGTGACGGGTGATGTCACAGGGCTAAAGAACGAAAAAAACACGCCCCCGAATCCGAAAGAGACAGGGCTTTATTGGAGTGACTCCATTCTCCTCCAATGGCTGGTCTCGGTTTAGGAAGCCAGCCAATGGAGAGAATGGAGGAGAGAGGCGGGTTCAAAGCCCCTAACTCCAAAACATTAATTCTTCGGGACTCCGCCCCACACTGCTTCGCAGTGAGAAGCGACAGTCCCTCGACCTAAAAAATGGGAGAACTACTTGACATAGAATCCCCTTTGAAACTCAAGAAATCATAAGTATTCCTTCCGGATCTTGGTTTAACAACGACCTTAACAAAGAGGCAACAACTCCGATTGGCTGAAAGAAACTGGAGACAACAACCCTTGTTATCACATCTTGCGATACAGGGAGCTAAACACATAAAATACAAAAAACATATCTTCAGAGAAAAATCCCCCTTCTTCTGAGTACAACTTGACCGTTCTAGGAACAGACCTAAAGACCTTCTCAACATCATCAAACAGCAATCCTCCTATTTCCCTCAACACTCAATAAATGACTCTACCATGCGCTGCAAAGAGTTTGAAACATTCTTCTCTGAAAAAATATCTAACTTTGAAATCTCTCTTGACCCCCTCATCTCTCCGTCCTACACCAAAGATGTCCCCCTAGCAAAGAGGGTCTACCCAAGGCCCTACCTCCAACTAATGATCATCTCATCAAACTCACCCTATGCCAGTTGGTCTGAATTCGACTATGTCCCTTCAGAAGAAGTGCTCAAATTACTCGCTTGCATGAAACCAACATCGCACAATTCTGATCCCCTCCCTCCTGAGCGTGTCAAGAATCTCAGTCACATCATATCTCGCCTGCATGGACCAAAATCATCAACTCCTCCTTTTCGAGAAGCTCCATGCCAACCTCCCTCAAACTCGGCCAAGTCACCCCCCTCATCAAACAACACGGACGCCGACTAGAACAACCTTAACAATTACAGACCTAGATTTATTCTCATTTACCTTCAGAAGCAAGTCTCATCAAAGCACAAGAGTGCCTGACGAACTTAGAAGTCCATACGCTGGTACTTTTCAGACTGGATTATTGAAACTCTTTCCTGTCTGGCCTTCCCCGAGAAAATTAGCATCACTGAGAGAAATGCTTCATACAGTTATCTTCTTTGTGACAGGTCACAAAGTGTTTAAATCACATTTCTTCTATACTTCGCATCCTACAATGGCTTCCAATTGAAGCAACAGACGAATGTAACACTGAATGCATCACCCACAAAGCCCTCCACAACTCCACACCCTCCTACGTGGTTGAAAAACTCAAAATCCCTGGATCTGAATAAGGATCGAGAATTCGCAAAGTCCTCCTGCTGGAACAAGCGACATTCAGGCAAGAACGCTTTATAAAGCTCGCCTTCTCTGCCAGTGTTACAAGGATCTGGAACTCCCTCCCACAACCACCTTGAACAACCACAAGTCTTGCCACAATTAAAAAGGAACTCAAAATCCTCCTATTTGAGAGACGCTCTGAATAATAAATCTGTGATCGCTTTTCTGCATCCACTTTTCCAATGTATCCAGATATTAACTGTTTGAACTCTCTCCCCTGACGTGATCTGCGGGATTAGTCTATTGCTTATCTGTTATTTTATGGCACATCTAATCTGCATTTTGGTGTGTCTTCTTTAGAAAAGTGCTTCAATGACCTTCAGCCAAGATTGTACTATATAAAACCACAAAAATAAACACATTTGGTATAATAAAGAGAAACCAGAAAAACCATCTTTTTGAAAAGTTTGTGCAGCTATGTCAAAAGTTATTAGCAAAGAAATAATTACTTTTCAATAGAAACTCTTATAACCACAAACAACGTGGGAGGGAAGGAAGGAAGAGCGCGGAGAGAGAGAGAGAGAGAGAGAGAGAGAGAGGGGGTGAGAAAGAGAGAGAATCTACCACACTCCATCCAATCCACCCGATCTACCCAATTCCACCCAATCTATCCCTCTCCACTCCATCCATTCCAACCCACTCCATCCAATCCACCCCACTACAATCCACCCAATCTACCCCATTCCACTCCACCCTAATCTATCCCACAACACTCTACTCCAATCTATCTAATTCCACTGCACCGCATTCTACCGAAACCAACCCCATTCTAATCTAATCCACTCCACCCTACTCCAATCTACCCTACCCCACTCCACCCCAAACGTACGTATCCCAATCTACCCCACTCATATCTACTCCAATCAATTCCACCACCCTCTACCCCAGCCCAACCAAATCTAACCTACACCACTCTATATAACTCCACTCCATTCTATTCCATTCCAATGTACCGCAATCCAAACTACCCCAATACTCTGCACTCTAATCTACTCCACTCCAGTCTTCCCCACTCTACTCCAATCTACCTTCATTTCACCCCACTCTTTCCTAATCTATCCCACTCAAATCCACCCCAATCCATCCTACTCCACATCAATCTACTCCACTCCACCCAAATCTATCCCAATTCAATCTAACCCACTTGACTCCAATCTACCGCAGTCCACTCTATCCCAATCTATCCCCCTTCTATCTACCCCACCTGACCCCATGCCACTAACTTTTTGCCATGCCGAACAGCAGTCACACTGGTGTACATAATGGCTAAAACTTATTGCCAAAGTCAATAGCTTTCGGATAGGAGACACCTATTTGCTTTGACAATGCTTATTTTCACTGGCTTTTTTTGATCATATACACACGCAACAGTTCCCTCAGCCAACTCCAAGCAGGCACAGGTGTTCAACGGTGCCTGGGCACAGCAGGGGATTCCCTAAAGGGCCTGGCTTATGTTTTTATTTTTTTTATTTTTAAGGGTTCTCGGACACTTTCCTGGGGTTCTCGGACCCTTGAAAATGAACATCACAAATGTCCACCAGGGTACAAGGCCAATTACTGTGCCTGCGCTGACACCTGCCTAAGAGACAGGATGGCACCACAGCTCTTTATGGCTTCTTTAGTATTCTTACAGGATGCGGGGAACAAGTCTCTTCATCATGTAATGGTTCAAGATATAGCCAGCCAATCAGGGAGCTTCAGGTCTGCAGACCCAACTTTGGGTTTACGTATCCAAAATGGATGGGCGAAAAAGCTCCCTCAACCAATCGGATCCAATATATTTTTACATTTGGGTCCACGAGTCCAGATGCATGGACCATTCATGGGCTAAAGGTCCAGCTACCTCTATCTTAAAGGACTAGTGGCTTAATTTGAGGACCACCAGTCATTATATGTGTATATATATAATTATATTACATAGGATTCTGTAATCCCTGTATAAATGGCAGTCTCTATTTTCTTTATATAATCAGAAATTTGTGATGCACCAAGTCAGTGATTATGAAGAAAAGACGTCAGAACTCGGCTTTTATAAGTTATTACAGTCGAGTCCTGAGGGCACAATGCCTGCTGCCAGCGCCAGCAGCTGATGTGAAAAGAAGGTCAAGTCACGAAGCATAATTGAAGCAGCTGTTTAAAGCAACAAACAGAACTTTGCTTTTATTACTTCTGCTGTATGTTACTAGTTTACTATGAGAAGCAGGGGGATTATGTTTATCAGTTTCCTTAGATAAAGGAAGGGTGGAATCTTTCTGCATGTTTCTACACTCTCCGAGCTAGTGCAGCTTTTTTTAAATGGACTTTTATTGAACTATTTCTAATATCTTTTTGCAACAAATATCTAACAGTTTTTTAATGTTTACTTTCGCACAAGAAGTTTTATGTTCATTCTTCATGTTTGCAAACATGTTAGCTGGTGCGTATGTAGGAGCTAGGCACCAAGGTTTGTGGGAAAGGTGATGGTGTGCCCATGTATTATACGGTGTGACCATGTATTATACGGGATAAAGTATCACCTGGTGCATATTATAAGATTATTGCAAGTCACCTCAGAGTTCCATAACCTTATAAAGGAATTCTGCCTTCCTCGTTCCTCTATATGGTTATGGAACAACTTGTTGACTTGCAATATCTTAGAAGGTGCGGCAGGGGGTACTTTATCCCTAATATATTTTCACTGAATATGGTTAAAGTGAAGTTGTAGATGGCTTTGTTAAAACACCTTAATGGGTCTTTAAAAAAAATCAGAAATTCACTTACAAACAAGGGTAAAGTGTATATATGGTTAAGACTTAAAGCTGAACAAACTCCTGACATGTGCAAGTTATGGTTACAACCACAATCCGTAACTCACACTATGGGTGTGCAAACCCCAACTCAGTATGTTACGTGTGATGATGCGATGACATTTTACACAGTTAGTGAGTTTGCTAAAGGCAGGATGCTGCTGTAGGGAGATCATGGCTACTTTTGTCTGCTCATAAAACAATTAACTCTCTTTACTGAGCTAGAGGTTGGTTTGTGTATCTGTCTATCATGAGGCCGTGTGCACTGCAGGAGAACCCTGCAGTGACAACAACATTCCTGGGTGGCCCTGCTGTTGAGGCCGAATACAGACTAGGATTTTTCTATCAGGAACTGGAGATGACTGCGTTTTACCCAATGTAACTGTGCAACTGGAAACACAGTTCCCTCTCTAGACTGCGCATGTCTGCTATTCTCAATGAACACCACATCACTTGCATCTGACTATTAAGTGTGATTCCGGCCAGTAATTCCTCCCATGAATAGCTCTATTTCCAGTTCCTCAGCCTGGAACAGGGACGGACAAGGAACGACGAGAGCTACTGGCCTCCTTGTCTCATGCAGAGTCCCATAACCAGGCCTGTTCCTGCACAGGAAGGATGTAATCCTGTGTGGATACAGAGAAGAGTGCAGGGACACATCTGCACCCTGTGTACTCGTACTCTGGGGGTCAGTATTGCTCAGGGGGTTCCATCCAAGCCAAAATGATCCCCTCTGAGACTTTTTCTAAAATCTGCCCATATGCATTCTAAAGAGGTTACTGTGGTTTTTTTTTTTTTGGTAGAGTTTTATATAGCGCGAACTAGACCCGAACCGAATCAGGTATCAGAGCGCTTTACATAGCACCAGTTACGTTACATGAGGGCACACTTCATTTTTAGGCATGGGGAGTTTAAGTGATTTGCCCAGAATCACAGGAGGTTTTTGGCGTCGTTACCGAGACTCGAACCCAGATCCCCAGGTCCAAAGTCGAGCGCCTTAGCCGTTAGGCCAACCCCTCTCCCCTTAGTGCACTCCGTGTGTCCATGTATAGCGAAACACATACCTGGGGTGGCTTTGGACGGCAATAAATGTGATTTTGTATTTCCTCTCTCCAATGAGTCTTCATCTGCAGTATTTGTATCAAGTTCTAGGAATGATGGAGGAACAGACTGACCCCGCTCCTCTGGACAGAGCCGTTCTGGCTTGCAGTTCTGATGTTGATGCTGTGATTCAGAGTGCAGTAACTTGTTGTTCTGATCTGAGCCCTGTGCATCAGTACAGGGAGTTTCTAGCTTGTAGTTCCGATTTGAATCTTGCTCCTCAGGGTGCAGTGGTTCCACCGTGTTGTTCTGATCTGGTTCCTGTGCTTCAGGAAGCACTGACTCTAGCTCTCGGTCCTGTGCCGCAGTGTGCAGTGGTCCTAGCTTGTACTTCTGATCTGAACCGTGTGCATCAGTAAAGGCCGTTTCTAGATTGTCATTTTTATCTGATTCCTGTGCTTCAGGACGCATTGATTCTAGCTCGTAGTTCACGTTTGAATCCTGCGCATAAGGAAGTTCCTGCTTCAAGCATAGGTGTTGCTGGAGGCACTGGGTTTGTTGTGACCCCAACTCATCAAAGGACAACAGAACAGACTCTAAGTGTTCATCTGGTGACATCCCATCAGGTGACAGGGGTTGTAGGCTGCGGTTCTCCTGGGGATCTTGGAAATCAAAACACATCAATTCTTCCTCCAAGGGATCATCAGGTCCGGTCCCATCTGGTAGCGTGGGTTGTATACGATGGTTTTGCTGTGGTTCGTGTCCTTCAGGAAATAGCGGGTGTGGGCAGAGGTTTGTTGCTGGTCCCAGCTATTATCAGACAATGGGGATGGTACTTGCTTCAGGGGCTCATCTGGCTCCCACTCTTCTGGGAACGCCGTCTGTACGCTCTGGTCTTGCACTGGTGCCTGCCCATCAACACATTCCGAGTGAAGACACCGCTTTGCCTCCAATGATCTGCCTGGAGGATCTGTCTGAGGGCACCGGGATAAAGTACAATCCTGCTGTACTCCATTTTTATCTGGAAACCCAGTTTGCATGCACTGGTCTCGCTTCCACTTGTGTACATCTGGAAACCTAGGTTGCAGGCACTGGTCCTGCTGTGACTCGTGTACATCTGGAAACACAGGTTGCATGCACTTATCCTGCTGCGACTCGTTTACATCTGGAAATCCAGGTTGCAGGCACTGGTCCTGCTGTGACTCGTGTACATCTGGAAACACAGGTTGCATGCACTCATCCTGCTGTGACTCGTTTACATCTGGAAACCCAGGTTGCACGCACTGGTCCTGCTGTGGGTCACATCGATATGGAAACATTGGCTGTCGATAAAGGTTTGGCTCCTCTGGACGCCCTTGAAGATAGGTTGGAGAAGAGAGCGTACAGTCCTGCTTTGGTGCATGCCCGTCAGAGAACACTGGCTGAAGACACAAGCTCGGTTCCTCTGGCCTGTCCAGTTGAGGTGTCGCAGGAGAACAGCTAACAGCACAATCTCTAATGCTCGCTGGACAGACCACCTCCAAAGTCACTCCAGCATTATCGAGGGAACCTTGATCCTTTTCTATCCAGATTTTCTTTATCAGCCCAGCGACTCTAGAAGGTACGTCCTTCACAGTATTCATCAGGTTCTCCAGTTTGGCTTCCAACTCCTCCAGCATGGATAAAAGGATAATGTGGGGCAGGTTCTCTGAAAGCTGTTCCAGGTCCTGGTCCCTTTGAGCATCATTTCGGGATCTTGAAGTTGAGACGTCATGGAGAGGTAAAGACGGGACTTTGGCTCTTACGGATTCACGTGAACACTGCGCTGTCACTTTCTTTCCTGGAGCCCGTCTTCTCCCCATTCCGGTATTTTGATTTTCAAGTCTCAAGTGTCTGCAGAGGAGAGGAAAAGAGAAAAGACAACACGTTATCACAGGACAACTAGGTCAAAATACTCCTTCCCGTCTCACCAACACAGTGTGATCAGAGGAAATTGCGAATTTCTAAAACCAGCAAAAAATTAAATCATTAAAATTTAACAATATCCATAACATAGTTCATATATTATGAAAGGTATTGATTTGAAATGCATTTTCAACACTATGGGCCCGATTCACAGAATGAACTTAAGACTCAGTCCTAAACTTACTACTATTTTGGTATTCACAGAATGAACTTACTACTTTTGGTATTCACAGAAGTTAGGATTTTGTCTTAAGTTTGTCTTAAGACAAACTTAAGACAGACTTAAGACAGACTTAAGACAAAATCCGAACTTCTGTGAATACCAAAAGTAGTAAGTTCATTCTGTGAATACCAAAATAGTAGTAAGTTTAGGATTGAGTCTTAAGTTCATTCTGTGATTCGGGCCCTACGTCTGTTGCTTGGTCTGCTCAAATTGCACACTTTTATTAACAAAATTGAATACTGTAACAGCCTTGCAGCAATGAAAGGTTTATAAAACCCTAGCAGACAAGACTGCGCTATCATTCTCACTTGCACTGTACACCTCTCTTTTGCAATATTCAGTTCAGTGACTGAAGCACGCGCCAACATACCAAACCTCTACAGGATCTACAAAATACTTCTAATGTCATTACATATATAGGAGCATGTTCAACCTGGGGTTTCTTGGAACTGAATCAGAAATACATAAAAGAGGAGACAACCAATCAGGCCAGGGAAGAATTTAGCATGAATAGGCTTCTGGGCTGTCAGATTTCTGGGACAACACTTGAAGTTAGATTCTAAATGGATTTCGCTGGGAGAGAGATCCGAATGGAAGGAGCTTGTACCACAAAGCAGCGTCCACCTGATCTGATCCTCTGTAATTTTGGAATAGAAAGTAAATTCAAGTGAGGCGATCTCTGGTTTTGTACGGGTGTATGCATTTCCACCTGGCTTGCAATGAAGTGAGGGGCTAGACCTCTCACCCCTTTAGGGCTGAGGCAGAGGGTCTTAGAGGGGATTTGTTATTTCAATATAGGTGTGGCGCGTGCCCTCCTCTGTAGATCATGTAGTAAACAATCTGTGTCGCTATGAATTACTTGTAGGCTATGAATGGTGATACTGGGCATTCTTACAAATACTCGGTTGGCATGATGAGATCTAGATAGGACTGCGGCCACCACTATTGCTTTTCTTGTCTAAAGCGGTAGAAGGGGGGTTATTTTCTCAAGCAGTTTCAGCACAAATCTGTATTTAGATCCTACTGCTCCAGCAGCTGGGTCTTGCTAAGATTGCTATCGATTATCACTCAGAGGCTTTTAGCTGTGGATTTAGGCTCCGGTAACAATCTCTTTTTTGTTGGAGAGTAAAGTTGGCTCCAAAGATTGGTCTTATTCTTTCAAATTACAATCTCAGTTTTGTCAGTATTCAGTTTTAGCTGATTCAACCTCATCAAGTAATCATTAAATTGCATCATATTTTGAAACTGGAGTGGTAAGGCGGACATTCTGCCCACACAAATCAACAACTGAGAGAAGGTATAGTTATAAAGCCTGGAAGCTCTTGAAGACAGTTCTCTGACCAATAGTTTTTGCAGGTTAAGGGAGCAGAGATATTGTCCTATAATTCCCGGTTATATCCGGGACTTCTTCCTGGTTTTTCAGTAACGTGAGCTCTACAACATTATGAAACGCGCTTGGAGCGACAGCTTGAGCTGCTGAATTGATGAAAACGCTCTGCAGGGGACTGCTCAAGACCTCGCTTTTCGACTCAGACGCAGCACCCTCAGCGCCCAGATACCCTTGGGGTACGCTTTATAAAAGCTGATTGGTTGATTGCTGAGGTCAGAGATTCTATGACTGCTGGAGGGCAAGGGTCAGTTGGTGACCCGAATTTGACCTTGATCATAAATTCAGGAACCCTGTTTATTTTCTTCAAACAAGGATAAGGAGAGTAGAGTTATTTTCAGACTCAACTTCAGAATTATTGCTGCTGTATTTGTTTATACTATCTTTAAAGAATGTTTTTGTTAAGTATTTAGATTGTCAAAGAATGCCTCGATAGGAGTCAGGAAAGTTCTCATTTCATCTGAGGGCGATTAATCATTCAGGATATCAAAAAACAATTTTCATTTGCTTCTTAGATTTTTTTTGCCTATTAAGAGGACTTTGCATGGAACGGGTTTGCCTTTATATTCCTCAAGCTCAATTTAAAATGTGATTTTGCTCTCTTCATCATCCCTTTCCCGCCAGTGTCGACGCAATGCAGGTTTCGCCTCCTTTAACTCTGGCTTGTACCAGGGCACTGGTCTGGTGCGGTTTTTAACACGCTGTTGGATTTGAGGGGTGTGGGTCACTAGCACGTCTAAGCCACAGAGTGGATTATTTTTCTTTAGAGAGAATGTCTTCAATTGATGGGAAGAGGGGGGAGGGGTTGGAAAGTGTTGTTAACACTAGCTCTGTATTAATGTATTGGCATGTGTGTATGGTTTCACTTCCTGCTTGTGGATCAAGTTAGAAAAATCTACCGGAATACAACGCTGATCAAATACTGATTGGACCGTAAGCAAGGAAGGATGATTATATTCAGTCAATTCGAATTATACGCCCAGATCAGATCTAAGGGATTTCATTTTTTGTGACCTGAGCATGTAATGTGTTGGTGAAAATTCAACATCATTAATTCAGCAAATTCATTATCTTTAGAGTCCGAGTTGAAGTCATCAATTCGAAACTTGAAAAAGGAAAGCAGATCTACCCCTTCAGTTTGAGTAATTTGTAAAAGAGATGTGTGGATCCACAGGTGAATAATTACTGCTATCTCACTCCTTCCTCTAAGCTTGTTCTCTTTTGGTCATCTCGGGTATGGCTTCTGGAGATCTGGAGTAGATCCCTCTGACAACCAGGTTTCAGTTAAGAACAGGATATCCGGCTTAGGAGATTGTAATAATTTGATTATTTCCACCTTATCTTTGCCAGGGAGGGTGGGTTTAGTAAAGCTGCTTTTATTGACTCCTCAATCTGAGGATTTAGAAGAGTCTTATTGTTTGTTGGTCTGCAGTGAGGGCTGTTGAGTGCCAGATTACCCTATATGTGTGGCTGGAATACACGCCATTTGCTTCTAAAGTTGAGACAAGCATGGGGGGATACTAAAATCTGAGTACCTGAAAGACTTTAGATCTTATTAAGAATATGAGAAATATTGAGTATACTACGTCATTCCTGGTCCCAGCGGATGCAGCCAGGTGTGCCTGGTAGCAGACAGGCTTGTCTTTGGCAAAATGCTTGCAACACACACGCAAAATGTTCTACAACAAACACACACACAAAAAAAATTGCTCTTTAAAAAGTCCATTTAATTGTGTACTCACAGATGTGACACAAACTCCAACTCTCACTGGTACAGCCTCACACCTCATTTATAAATGGATTAATGTAACAAACCAGATATCTCTTAACCACATATTCAATGCTGCACAATTACACTGGCATTGTGCTCTGCTGTGCACACACACACACACACACATGAAACACAATTGCTCTCCAGGCACAAAGACCAACACACTGGAAAGAAGTAATCAGATGGATCAGTCGCTTACACGCTCATATATAATGTATCCACCCAAGACGACCAATCACAAACAAACACGTACACACTGTCTCGTACACACAAATCACTTCCATACATTTTGTAGTGAAAGGTTAGGCTTCGTCCAAGCCATTCACGGGCATCAACTACTCCAAGAGACCTACACACAGGGTGGGCACAGGGCGGGAACAGATCTGCACAATCACATGTAACACCTCAAATAATCACAGCTCACTCTTCACACAAAGTTCTTGCAGTCTCTTCAACAGAGCTGTGACATCCCAGAGTCTCTGAGGCAACACCCAATGTGGAATGCTGCTGAGAAAGTTGGAAGGTGTCAGTATCTGAGGAGGAAGCAGATCTGTGGGTGGAGCATTCTGTAAGAAATAAACTCCTCCTTTCTATCACCACCATGGACACGCAATACTTCATATATCAGCGACGTGCAGAAATATGGAAAAAATTACAAGGCTTCAATATCGCATTGTGAGAGCACTGAGGGTCTGTGAATTTTATGATAAAAAAACCTTGAATAAGGAGATAACACGGAGAAACTTTGTCCCTTCTTCAAACACTCCACACATTGCATATGCGCTGCACTTTACAGCACAAACACAATCTGCCCTGCACTTCAGAGCACAAACACAACCTGCCCTGCACTTTACAGCACAAACACAACCTGCCCTGCACTGCACAGCAGAAACACAACCTGCCCTGCACTCCACAGCACAAACACAACCTGCCCTGCACTGCACAGCACAAACCCAACCTGCCCTGCACTGCACAGCACAAACACAACCTGCCCTGCACTTTACAGCACACATACAACCTGCCCTGCACTTTACAGCACAAACACAACCTGCCCTGCACTTTACAGCACAAACACAACCTGCCCTGCACTTTACAGCACAAGCACAACCTGTGCAGCACTTTACAGCACAAACACAAACTCTGGACTGTTTAAGGATTACTCTATGTATAGGATTGTATACTGTAATGGTGTGTTTCCAGTACGAATCCTATGCTAGACAGCACACACGCCTATGGTGTAAAGGTTTTGTGTGGCCCTAGGTAGATAGTGTACTAGTGCCGGGGCAGTATGCAGCAGCGTGCTGTATTTAATAAATATGGCTCAGAGCGGCACTCTCCCCCTCGCACATCACAGTGCTGCACCTAACTGCTGAACTATGTTGCACTAAAAAATAATAAATCTGCTCCGTAGTGTCCATGTGTGGTCTGCCTAGACTTAACCCTCACATTCTCTTGTGGACGCGTGGTGTGCCCAGATTTACCCCCACATTCTCCTGTGCATGCTTGGTTCGCCCAGACTCAACCCTCACATTCTCTTGCGTATGCTTGGTCTGCCAGCCTCAACCCTCACACTGTCTTGTGGATGCTTGGTCTGCCCAGTCTCAACCCTCAAATTCTCTTGTGCATGCTTGGTCTGCCCATCCGCAACCCTCACATTCTCTTGTGCATGCTTGGTCTGCCCATCCTCAACCCTCACATTCTATTGTGCATGCTTGGTCTGCCCATTCTCAACCCTCAAATTCTCTTGTGCATGCATGGTCTGCTCAGCCTTAACCCTCATATTCTACGGTGCATGCTTGGTCTGCTCAGCCTCAACCCTCACATTCAACTGTGTATGCTTGGTTTGCCCAGTCTCAACCCTCACATTCTCTTGTGCATGCTTGGTCTGCCCATCCTCAACCCTCACATTCTCTTGTGCATGCTTGGTCTGCCCAGTCTCAACCCTCAAATTCTCTTGTGCATGCTTGGTCTGCTCAGCCTCAACCCTCACATTCAACTGTGTATGCTTGGTTTGCCCAGTCTCAACCCTCACATTCTCTTGTGCATGCTTGGTCTGCCCATCCTCAACCCTCACATTCTCTTGTGCATGCTTGGTCTGCCCAGTCTCAACCCTCAAATTCTCTTGTGCATGCTTTGTCTGCCAATCCTTAACCCTCATTTTCTACGGTGCATGCTTGGTCTGCTCATCCTAAACCCTGACATTCAACTGTGTATGCGTGGTCTACCCAGCCTCAACTTAGAGTTGAGTTCTGTGTGATTATAAGATAAACCACGTCATCTGTAATTCTACGTGCTTGGTCATCAGCACTAATGATTGAATGTGTTTCACACCAAGTGCGTAAAATTACAGATGACGTGGTTTATCTTATAATCACAGTGAACTTTCGCCAGCACTTATTTGGTTGGAAATGGCAAGGTGCCACACATGACGATGCAGAATTAATGCTTTTTGCAATAGCACGTAAAACAATCAAGAAACATTTTAGGTTAACAGCAATGACCTAATGTTTAATTTACATACTGCATGATGATTTTAATGCAATGTCTCGCGATGTATCTACCAACATTGACTAAACAAGTCTGTTTTCCCAGCTCCGAGGACGTTCAAACACGTTGAATCTGTTGTCACTGTCTATTACCTAGATGTGTGTCACATGATATTGTAAAAACACTGTGATTTGCATTGCACTCGTACTCGTGAACAAGGAGGTTGCCTCCGAAACGCGCAGAGTGACTTGGCTTAAAATAAAAACACGCTGAAAAGGAATACTTGTGGCCCTGACATCGTTTGTGGGAAACCGGCAAACCGGCTTAAACCGGAAAAATCATCGTGCAAAAGGCTGGAGAGACAGTGGCGTCGGTGTAAGTCCATACAATCTAAGGCGCTTTTCAAACTGGCTCTGGTATCTTATCACCAGAATTTGAAGGCAGCCAGATGCCGGTATATAGTGACACAAATCGAAAGAGCAGATAATTCTTCTAAGGCATTATTCGACATTGTGAAAGATTTCACGGCACCGGATGCCTGTAAACACCCAGTAATTGAATCACAGGAATTATGTGACTCGTTGGCCGTTTTTTTTCAGCAAAAAATTTAAAAAATATACGCCAACTTTCCTTCTCCTAAACAGGACCCCACTTTATCGGAAGGGTGTGGGGAAGGTTGCTCTGACCAGGTTGAATGTTTATTGGAACATTTTACTCCTATCTCCCTTACGGAGGTCCTTAAAGCCTTGGAAACAGCTAACTCAGGCTCCCTGGCAGACCCTTGCCCCCCTCGCCCCCCAAGGTTATGGCACTTTTGGCAAACGCTCTGGGCCCTTCGGTTCAAAAGATTTTTAATCTTTCGATTTCCGAAGGCGTGGTTCCATTCGCACGGAAGAAAGTTTTTTTCCGCCCAATACTGAAGAAGGCTACAGCTGATCCTCAGGACTTAGGCAATTATTGCCCCATTTCCTTGCTCCCTCTTTTGGGAAAAATGCTGGAAAGCTACATTAATCAACAATTAAATAGACATCTTGAATTAAATTCTATCCTGGACCCTTCACAATCTGGGTTCAGACGGGGCTTTAGCACAGAGACAGCCCTGCGGGCCATAACAGATTCCTTGAGGATGACTATGGACGGAGGAGGATCGGCTATTCTGGTCTTGCTTGACTTCTCCGCGGCTTTTGATACCATCTCACACACGAAGCTCGCGGAGAGGTTGAGCTCGGCCGGTATTCAGGGTCTAGCCTTTAAGTGGCTGCAGAGTTTTTTGCAAGACAGACAGCAAACTGTCACCATGGGCCCCTATCAGTCCAAAAGCATTCGGTTGAACAAGGGTGTCCCCCAGGGCTCCTGCCTTAGCCCCACCCTTTTTAATATCTATTTGGCACCGTTGGCTAAGGTGGTGGAAGCACTGGGGTTCGAAACAGTGTCATACGCCGATGACACCCAACTGGTGTTCAACTGTGGACCAGATAGGGAGGCCGATAAACATCGTTTCTGTACGGGTATGTGGAGATTTCCAATTGGATGGGCAAAAACTATCTTCAGCTTAACCCAAGCAAGACAGAAATTATGCTTCTGGGCAAGGCAGGAGAGTCATGGTCCTCGGACTGGTGGCCGACGCAACTCGGTGCCCCTCCTGTGCTGGCACAGAGTGTTAACAACTTAGGTATCAAATTGAATCAAACCCTCTCAATGAAAGACCATATATCTTTAATTGCCGGGGCTTGCTATCTCATGCTGAAGCTGTTACGAAAAATCCTCCCCTTTAACCCTATGACCTATCGAAGGACGCTGACCCAAGCGACAATCATTGGTAGGCTAGATTATGGCAACGCTCTTCTAGCCGAGGTTGGAGTATCCCACCTGAAAAAGTTGCAGGTTATTCAGAACACTGCTGCCAGGCTAGTTCTGAATCAACCAGCTGGCACACCGTCACTGCCTTTGTTAAAATCCCTCCACTGGCTTCCGGTCAAACAGCGGTCCTTTTTTAAGGTCTGCTGTCTGACATTTTCTGCCCTTCAGGACTTAGGTCCTGTCTATTTGCAAAAGAAAGTGGTAAGATACAGACCCACCCGAGCGCTGAGGTCTCATTCGATGCGATTACTCCAAGTACCGCGCATCAAACGCAGTAGGTCGGGTGGCAAGGCCTTCTCTTACTTAGCCCCCAAATATTGGAACAGTCTCCCAGTGGCCCTGCGTGGAATTTCCTCTTATTATGCTTTTAGGAAACAACTCAAAGCATATCTGTATTAGCAGTCCTGACTGAAAGCGCCGAGATGCCCCCCGGTGATTCGTGCGCGATACAAGTTCTCCACATAACATAACGATTGTTGTTGAGATTTGGGGTTTGCGACACCGCCAAGGCCCGCCACTGAAAGCGGCTCGGGTTTCTGCACGAACATTTAGCTGTAGGTTTACACATATACAGAAGTTGAGATGGACAAGGCAGGGGAAGAGAAATAAAGAGAAAGTTATTTGATTTTCACAAATGCGATGGCGAAAATCCTGAGATCAGTGCTTGGAATTTCGCTGCTGCAGCAGGAATGCCTATTGTGAAAGGGGATTTATTTGTAATTACAAATATTCAGCAACTAAAGTTACACTCTCAAGTGGTTTATGTATAAGTCTTTTTATTGTAATATTATGCACTAGTCCACTAAACTTAGAACACATAACCCATAACAGGATTTCCTGCAATAGGAGTAACAAGCTGACTGGACAGCCACATAAAAACTTTTTGCAAGAAAAAATATAGACTCAAACGCAAAAATAAATATCTTTATCAATGACTGTTCAAGCTTCTTTGATAGTACTTGGCTGGTGGACTATAGCCAGCTTGGGCTTTTAGATGCTTTTGCCGGCCCCGGGTTCTGAAGGCTTAACATGATTAAATATTTTTGGGGCATCACACGGACTTCAATGAGCCTAAAAGTTGTAATCAGTTCAAATGTATTCCAAATAGGGAGCCCCAAATATGTGTTGCCCAGGCCCCACAAATTATTAGTATATCAATTAACTAGAAGTCAGCTTCATATGCTAGTTATGAATAAAACAATCACCTTACTTTATGGAACAAAGTCTGGATATCAAAGGGTTCAATGTACAGAACTGTGGACAAAGGTGCTTAATAAAGACATGCATTCTGAGAGAAGAAAATAATATTGTTCTGTAAAAATATACTTTTGTTTCCTCCTAGCATACCTCTTAATCCATTGCAGAGACAACCTCCCACTGAATACAAACATCAAAAAACAGGGTCTGAGCAGGTATTTGTGAAAATGAGTAACAACTCCAAACGGACCCATTCTGGACGAATGTATGACGTTACAATGAATACATTTACAACGCATGCACTTACAACGCAGTTTTTACATTGCAACATGCACTACAACGCATTCTATTAGATCGCATGAAACTACATCGCATTTTAAAAAACTACCTTCACAATGCATTCCATTACATCACATACTACCTTTACAACGCAAACCATTACAACACATACCATTACATTACATTTAAGGTAAGTATTGGATAGTATGGGGATATAAATTACTATTCTAACTCCAGGGGGTGCAACAGGAGGGTAAGTCTTGGATAGTGTAGGGGTAATAAATACTATTCTAACTCCAGGGGGGTGCAACAGTAGAGTAAGTGTTGGATAGTGTAGTGATAAAAATTATTATTCTAACTCCAATGGTATGCGTTGTAATGGTATGCGTTGTAATGCCTGCGTAGTAGTGAATTGCGATGTAGTATCATGCGTTGTAATGCCTGCGTTGTAGTATCATGCATTGTAAAGTATGTTGCGATGTAATGCCTGCATTGTAAGTGTGGTGCGATGTAATGGTTGTGTCGTAAAGGTTGTTTCCCATTCTGGATATAAAGGAGTTAAGACCACACACTGAGGCCACACTGAATCTTTGATGTACAATAACAAGGTCACAAAGTGACCCCCTTGCACAGTACACCTCAAGTCCTGAATTTCAGCAAGGATACATAGCATTCTGGGACATGTAGCTTGGATCTAAACACTGTTAATATGGGTGTTTAAATATCGTAATGCAATGTTCTTTAAAGAGCCATGGCTAAATGAAGGGATTCATATATAACAGTGGGCCATGTAGTCTCACAATTATTAAACATTACACATACACCTGCAGGCTGCATCCCTTGATGATGGTGTGAGGTCAGTACACCTGCACCCTGCACCCCCTGATGATGATGTGAGGTCAGTACACCTGCCCCCTCCACCCACGATGATGGTGTGAGGTTAGTACACCTGCCCCCTCTCCCCCCTGATGATGGTGTGAGGTCAGTACACCTGCCCCCTGCAACCCCTGATGATGGTGTGAGGACAGTACACCTGCTCCCTGCACCCCCTGATGATAGTGTGAGGCCAGTACACCTGCCCCCTGCCCCCTGATGATGGTGTGAGGTCAGTACACCTGCCCCCTGCACCTCTGATGATGGTGTGAGGTCAGTACACCTGCCCCCTGCACCCCCCTGATGATGCTGTGAGGTCAGTACACCTGCCCCCCCTGCACCACCCCGATGATGGTGTGAGGTCAGTACACCTGCCCCCTCCCCCCTGATGATGGTGTGAGGTCAGTACACCTGCCCCCCTCCCCCTGATGATGGTGTGAGGTCAGTACAACTGCTCCCTGCACCCCCTGATGATGGTGTGAGATCAGTACACCTCAGGCTGCGCCCCCTGATGATGGTTTGAGGTCAGTACACCTGCCCCCTGCACTCCTGATGATGGTGTGAGGTCAGTAAACCTGCCCCCTGCATCCTCTGATGATGATGTGAGGTCAGTACACCTGCCCCCTGCACCCCCTGATGATGGTGTGAGGTCAGTACACCTGCCCCCTCCCCCTGATGATGGTGTGAGGTCAGTACACCTGCAGGCTGAACACCCTGATGATGGTGTGAGTTCAGTACACCTGCCCCCTCCCCCTGATGATGGTGTGAGGTCAGTACACCTGCCCCCTCCCCCCTGATGATGGTGTGAGGTCAGTACACCTGCCCCCTCCCCCTGATGATGGTGTGAGGTCTGTACACCTGCCCCCTGCGCCCCCTGCTGATGGTGTGAGGTCAGTACACCACCAGGCTGTATTCACACCTCTTAGGTTGCCGATGGTTGTGAGAGGCTCACTTACCCCTGCTTTGTCTACAATTGAAACTGAAGGTAACTGAAGCCAGGGCTCCTCCTTCCACTGGACAGACAGACAGACCCTCAGGGCTCCTCCTCTCCCCTGGACAGACAGACAGACCCTCGGGGCTCCTTCCACTGGACAGACAGACAGACCCTCAGGGCTCCTCCATCCACTGGACAGACGGACAGACCCTCAGGGCTCCTCCTTCCACTGGACGGACAGACAGACCCTCAGGGCTCCTCCTTCCACTGAACAGACAGACAGACAGACCCTCAGGGCTCCTTCTTCCGCTCCTTCTTCCACTGGACAGACAGACAGACCCTCAGGGCTCCTCCTTCCCCTGGACAGACAGACAGACAGACCCTCAGGGCTCTTCCTGCCAATGGACAGACAGACAGACCCTCAGGTCTCCTCCTTCCTGGACAGACAGACAGACCCTCAGGGCTCCTCTCCTCTGCAGGAGGCTGGGGCTCGCTGCTGCTGCTGACTCTGCCCCCCGTGACCCGGAAACTATCATACTCACAGGCCTGAGAGGAGCTCGGCAACATCCGGTACTGACGCTGCCTCTGCCGCCGCTGACCCGGAAGCAGACATTGTTGGGAGGGAGGGGGCGGGGCTTATGTTCTCCTGAGAGGAGGCTTCATTAAGCCTCCGCTGCTGCTCGTGCTGACGCTGCCCCGAATTACCCGGACACTGTTCACCTCTCAGGCCTGAGGAGAGCTCCATCGCTGCTTCTGTCGACTCTGCCCCGGGTGACCCGGAAAAGAAACTGTTCATGAGTTTACAACAGTGAAGGAGAAGAGATGAGAAGAGAAGAGACGAGACCCTGAGAGAGGAGAGAGGGTGAGACTGAGAGAAGGAGGGGTCAGAGGGGGGTCAGAGGGGGGCGAGAGGAGGGCGAGAGGAGGGGGGAGGAGGGGGAGGGGGGCAGAGAGGGGGGTGAAGGGGTGAGAGGGGGGCGAGGGGTGAGAGGAGGGGCGAGGGGCAGAGAGGGGGGTGAGAGGGGGTCGAGGGGCAGGGGTGGTTTTATGTTCATTCTTCATGTTTGCAAACATGTTAGCTGTTGCATATGTAGCAGCTACGCAATCAAGGATTGTGGGAAAGGTGATGGTGTGCCCATCTATTATACGGGATAAAGTACCACCTGGTGCATATCATTTATTTATTTATTTATTTATGCATTTTTATATAGCGCGGACTTTACCCGAAGGTGTCTGAGCGCTTCACAAAAGGAACAGAAATGGAACATAATGAGAAACATTACAACAGCATACGTTACATAAAGTAATAGTGACATTTGTGATCAAACAATATACATGAGGTATTAAATTGTGAGCAACCAAAATACATGAGGTAGTAAAGGTAATAATGACAATTGTAAGCAAACAAAATACATGAGGTAGTAAAAATTGTGAGCAACCAAAAATACATGAGGTAGTAAAGGTAATAGTGACAATTGTGAGCAAACAGAATACAGGAGGTAGTGAAAATTGTGAGCAGCC
This sequence comes from Lissotriton helveticus, assembly GCF_964261635.1. Lineage (NCBI taxonomy): Eukaryota > Metazoa > Chordata > Amphibia > Caudata > Salamandridae > Lissotriton > Lissotriton helveticus. Next base: position 126,623,007 of record NC_136057.1, read on the forward strand.
AAACATACATGAGGTAGTAAAAAGTGCACAGGAGGAAAAAGTGACAAGTGTGCAGTTACAAGAGAGAACAAAGTATCATTTAAGGTATAATACTGCAAAAGGTGCTAGACACTCAGGCACACGAACAAGCGTTATGTAGGCAAGGTGGCACTTGTGCAAGTATCAAAGATAAAAACATGTGAGAGGTAGCAAACCGTGTGTTACAAGGGCAAAGTGGTGTGTGCATGTTACACAAGGGCACCAAACACAAGTACATGGAAAATACTCCAAAGAGGCAGACACTCCAACCCCAGGAATACCCTGGGAAAGCACTTCCATGGGCATGGAAAATATCAGTAGTGGGAAGTCTTCCTCCAAATAACAAGAGGACGTGAATTACTTTTGGAGGTGTCTCTGGAGGAGGAGAACTTTGAGATCCCTTTTGAAAGCCTGGGAGGAGGCAGTGGTCCGGAGCTGAGGCGGGAGTGAGTTCCAGATTCTCACTGCGTTGCCTGAAAAGGAATGAGCCATTGTTCTCTCCTTCTTGAAAGTGGGAGGTTCAAGTAGAAGATTCTCCGCATTGCGTGAGGGTCTAGAGCCTCCAGAGAGTTTCAGTTTATTCGCCAGGTAGCGAGGAGAGGAGGAGTGCAAGGCTTTGTGGGTGATACAAGCGGTCTTGTAGATAGCTCTAGCCTCGAAGGGGAGCCAGCGAAGGGTGGATAACATCGGTGTGATATGATCGCTTCTTTTGGCCCCATAAATGAAGCGAGCTGCTGAATGGAAAACAGACTTAAGTGGGGACAGGTGGGATTTGGGGAGGCCAGTAAGAAGAGAATTGCAGTAGTCTAATCTGGAGAGGACCAGCGATTGCACCAGGGTTATAAGGTCCTGTTCCGGGAAGAAGCGTCTGATTCCCCAAAGAAGGCGCAGTTGGTAACAAGCAGATTTTGCAATAGAATTGATGTGGGGGGTTAGATTGAGTTTTTTGTCTAGAATAACTCCAAGGGATTTTGCGCTGTCGACAATGATGGGTTTAGTGTTGAGTAGATTCAGCTGATCCATCCATGATTGAACCGGGGGGGGGAGAGTGAGGAGGAGAAGAGGAGGAATTCAGTTTTGGAAGGATTCAGAATCAGTTGATGAGTTGACATCCAGTTTTGGATGGAGTCCAGAGTAGAGCTTAGGAAGGAGAGATCATGGGTGGAGGCAACCTTGAGGTAGAGTTGAGTGTCATCTGCATAGAAATGGTAGTGAATCCCGGATTTGCTTAGGAGGTTTCCCAGTGGTTCTAAGTAGAGATTGAACAATGTGGGTGCAAGTATAGAGCCTTGAGGAACACCCTGACCTACCGCCACAGGAGAAGAAAGACTGTTCGCAATTTTGATCATTTGGGATCTGTCAGAGAGGAAGGATGCAAACCATTTAAGCACAGTGCCCTCCATGCCCATTCTCTGTTGAAGGATATTGAGGAGGGTGTTGTGATTAACAGTGTCAAAGGCTGCAGAAAGGTCCAGGAGAATTAGAAGACAGGACCCCCCCGAATCGAGTATCCTCAGCGCGTCATCAACCACTTGCAGTAGGGCTGTTTCAGTGCTGCAGTTTTGCATGAAGCCCGACTGACAATTGTCAAGAAGATCATTGTCCTTGATATGACGAGAGAGTTGTTTTGCTACACATCTTTCTGTGATCTTCGCAAGGAAGGGAATGTTAGTGATGGGGCGGAAGTTGTTGAGGTCCTTCGCATCAGCAGTGGGCTTTTTAAGCAGAGGGGTGACCTGCCCAGTTTTGAAGGGGACAGGAAGGGAGCCTTGCCTTAGAGAGAGGTTGATCAGAGTGGCCCAATAGGAAAGGGAATGGGTATAGAAGTCCACGGCAATGGCACTGGGGAGAGGGTCAAGAGAATGGTTGGAGGGCTTTGTTTCGCGTATGCACTTGAGAAGGGCATCTTCAGATATGGGGTCAAACCTCTGCCAGATGGCTAAGGATTTGCGCTCCTCTAGAGGTGTAGGATGAGCGACCTGATCCACAAGTGATTTCACTTTTTCATCGAAGAAAATAGCAAAATCCGCTGCTCTCTTAGTAGGATCCTCCACCTCGGAAGAAGGGGGAGAGCAGCTTGGAGACTTGACGAGTTCGAATAGTTTTTTAGGTCTATTTTTGGCGGAGTCAAGGAGGGTTTTGAAGTGCGCCGCTTTCTCAAGGAAGATATGCTTGTGGTACCTGGATCTTGCTGTGCGAAGCATGGCTAAATTGTCTGTGGAGGGCACTTGCCTCCATTGCTTCTCCATGAATCTTAGCTGCTTCCTTTCCTCATAAAGGGATTTGTTGAACCACGGTGCTGAGGGAGTGGGCCTCATCCTTTTGCTTTTGAGTGGAGCGACGTTATTCATTTCAGCTGCAAGAACTGTGAGGCATTGGGAGGTGAGATCGTCAACAGCTATGTTTGGGTCTAGCCTTGGAAGTGATAGCAAGGCTGATTCACAGAGGGGACCGACTTCAATATTTTTGGCATCACGGAACCAAGAGATGGCCCTCTTGGGTTGGCCAAGAGTTATAGAGTGTGAAAGTTGAAGAGAGAATGGGATGAGGTGGTGGTCAGACCAATCTACATGTAATGGGGAAGAGGTAGAAAGCATGCCTGCTTTAGAAATAACAAGGTCCAGGATTGCGCCCTTAGAGTGGGTTGGTTCAATGCAGTGTTGGATAAGATCGTTTGTAGAGAGGAAGGTGGCCAGAGAGTTCGCAGAGGAGTCTTGCGAAATGCCCCAGTGGAGATTAAAGTCACCCACAAAGGTCTGATTGTCACTTTGTGTATATTGGTCGCTGATGAAGTCAGTGAGATCCTCTATAAACGAAGGGCCACTACGAGGTGGGCGGTAAATGATATGGAATCTGAGTGATGGACGGTGTTTCAATTGAAGCTCAAGAGAAAGGCATTCAAAGGTGAGGGAGGAACTGCTTGGAGAGGCCTTAAGTTGGAGGGCGTTTCTAAAGATGACTGCAACACCTCCCCCCGTGTTGTCAGTTCTGTCATTCCTAAATAAGGAGTAACCTGTGGGTAATAGGAGATCAAAAATAGAGTGAGAGGTATCATTGAACCAGGTCTCAGTGAGGAAGAGCATGTCAAGTTTGTGAAGGGTGATGGTATCGGAGATTTCAAGTTTGTGTTTTACTGCAGATCTGCAGTTGTGAAGCATACAGCGCAGCTCTGTCAAGACTGTTTTGGTGACGGGGGCACTTGGGCTCTGAAGGGTGATTGGGATATTGTACTTATGTGGGGGTGCTCGGGAAGGTTTAGGTGGATGCTTTGATCTGACAGAGGTGATGGTCGGAATAGTGTAGATAGTGGGGTTGCTAGGGTATGTCTGTTGAAGGAGGGTGGCGTTCAAGGGCTTATGTGAATTCAAGACGTTTGCGGACGAGAGGTTGGGCTTGGCTGTATTGGGGTGAAGGGGCGAGGTGCATCTCATGGGAGGTTGAGAGGGAGTAGAGGTGCATGGATGGGTGGAAATCTTAGAGCATAAAAGTGAAATGGCAGCTGTAAGCTGGGAGATGGAGGTGATCAGAGAGCCTAGCGTATTTTCCAGTGAGAATGAGGCAGAGCACGGAAGGTTGGGTGGCTCGATTGAGACATGGGGTGGTGGTATTGGTGGTGGAAGGCAGGAAGAGGTGGGGGGCAGGAGGTAAGTTGGGGAGAGGTGGGGGGACAGGAGGTAAGTTGGGGAGAGGTGGGGGGACAGGAGGTAAGTTGGGGTGTGGGGTTCACAGGTGGAGAAAGTGCATTGGGCGTTAAAGGAAAGTTGTCATTGTTGGTGTCGCAAGAGAGGGAGGAGTTAAGGACAAGTTTAGAGGGAGAAAGGTGTGGAACACGGCGGTAGGGGAGTAGGAGGGGGGAGGCCTGAGTAGCGTTATGGGTATGTAGGAGGTTAGGGAGGAAGCGAGGTGCAGTAGCTGTGGAGGTCCTGACAGTTAGGAGAGGTGGCGGTGAGGGAACGGTCATCTGACCGAGTGAGGGGGATTGAAAGAGAGGGAAGTTGTGGAAGGGAAATAGTCCTGCTGGGCCCGAGGGAGGGAGATGGGAGGGGTTACTGGGAGAGGAAAGGGGGTAGTGCAGCAGTACTGACGGAGTAGGAGGGAGGGGAGAGAAGCAGTGGGAATGTGGCGAAAACGGGATGAAAGGCGAGGGGATGAAGGGGTGGAGAGGAGGGATGGAAGGAGGGATAAGGGAAGCATAGCGAAAATTAATCGGGGGAGAGGGTTGGAGGAGAGGAGAACTAAGAAGGGGGGTGATAGGGAGAAGTATGGGGGAGGAGAAGAGATTTGAGTATTGCGATAGTGCGGATGGGACGAGGAGCGTATTAGCTAATGGTAAGGCTGAAGTAATGTGGGAGGGGACATGCTGTGAGGGGGGAGGAATAGGAGATGAGGTAAGTTGGGGCGGGGAGGGAAGAGGACCGACCTGTGCTACTCGAGAGTGCAGCCAGTTAGAGTGGGGTGGGGTCGGCGGGGGAGAAAGGGAGAAATGGGTGGAGCTGGAAGGAGAGACAGGGGGCAACCCGATTGCAGAGGAGGGGAGTAAGGAGGGGAAGAGGTGGTCAAAGAGCGAGAGGCAGGTGTCTTTGCCTTGGATCATGACAGTAACGTTGTTATAGAGTGAGATAGTGAGGTAGCCATTGAAGCACTCAGAGGGGGAGATTTTTAGTTGTTTCCCATAGGGGATAGAGGAGGAGGAGGTGACGTTGAGGGAATTGTAAAAACTGTTGGACCAAGAGAGGGTGTCGCGAGTGAAGAAAATGAGATCGTTTTTGAGCCTCCCAAGACAACCATTGTAAAATTGATCGACAAAAAGGGAGTCCGGGAAACGTTCAATAGTGTTATGGTTCAGTCGTTTTATTGTAGCTTTAGATTGATTGGGAGGGAAAATGATTTTGTAGCAATTGGCTCCAGACTTAACTCGAGAGGTGGCCATGTTGTGTGGGTGAGGCGAGGAAGGGTGGGGGAGGGATGAGAGGGGTGTTATTGGGAAAGCGGTGGTGAGGAGAAATAAAAGGGCAAAATTATAAGATTATAAATAATAAGATTATTGCAAGTCACCTCAGAGTTCCCTAACCTTATAAAGGAACTCTGCCTTCCTCATTCCTCTATATGGTTATGGAACACCTTGTTGACTTGCAATATCCTTAGAAGGTGCAGGTGGGGGTACTTTATCCCTAATATATTTCCACTGAATATGGTTAAAGTGAAGTTATAGTTGGCCTAGTTAAAACACCTTAATGGGTCTTTAAAAAAATCAGAAATTCACTTAAAAACAAGGGTAAAATGCATATATGGTTAAGACTTAAAGCCGAACAAACACCTGAAATTTGCAAGTTATGGTTAGAACCACAATCCGTCAGTCACACTACGGGTGTGCAAACCCCAACTCAGTATGTTACGTGTGATGATGCGATGACATTTTACACAGTTAGTGAGTTTGCTAAAGGCAGGATGCTGCTGTAGGGAGATCATGGCTACTTTTGTCTGCCCATAAAACAATTAACTCTCTTTACTGAGCTAGAGGTCGGGAGGGTGAACTCACAAGTGACACATAACCAATCACTTTGTGTATCTGTCTACCATGAGGTGGTGTGCACTCCTGGAGAACCCTGCAGTGGCCACAACATCCCTGGTCGGCCCTACAGTTGAGGCTGAATTCAGACTAGGATTTTTCTATCAGGAACTGGAGATGACTGCATCTTACCCAATGTAACTGTGCAACTGGAAACACAGTTCCCTCTCTGGACTGCGCATGTCTGCTATTCTCAATGAACACCACATCACTTGTATCTGAGTATTAAGTGTGATTCCGGCCAGTAATTCCTCCCATGAATAGCGCTATTTCCAGTTCCTCAGCCTGGAATGGCGACGAACAAGGAAGGACGGGAGCTACTGGCCTACTTGTCTCATGCAGAGTCCCATAACCAGGCCTGTTCCTTCACAGCAAGGATGCAATCCTGTGTGGAAACAGAGAAGAGTGCAGGGATACATCTAAAAACTATTTTTTATTATTTGCCTATTAAAAGAGCTTTGCATGTGCAGTTTTGCCTTTATATTCTGCAAGTTCAGTAAACCTGACCCCTGCACCCCCTGATGATGGTGTGAGGTCAGTACACCTGCACCCCCTGATGATGGTGTGAGGTCAGTACACCTGCACCCCCTGATGATGGTGTGAGGTCAGTACACCTGCATCCCCTGATGATGGTGTCAGGTCAGTACACCTTCCCCCTGCACCCCCTGATGATGATGTGAGGTCAGTACACCCCAGGCTGCATTCACACTCCTTAGGTTGCAGATGGTTGTGAGAGGCTCACTTACCTCGGCTGAAAGTGAAGGTGCCTGCAGCCAGGGCTCACAGGAAGAGAGGGGGCGAGGCTGGGCACCACTGCTGGTGATGACTCTACCCCCGCCGACCTGGACACTGTTCTACCTGCAGGCCTGAGGAGCTCAGCAGGATCCGGTACTAGAGGAGACTCTGCCACCGCTGACCCGGAAGCAGACATTGTGAGAGGGAGGGGGCGGGGTAATGTTGTCCTGAGACGAATGCTCCCTCCGGCTTCTGCTGCTGGTGCTGACTCTGCCGCGATTGACCCGGAAGAAGGAATGTGTCGGTGTAATGTTACTTTCAGAAAACAAAGAGGCTTTAAACATCCTCCGCGCGGAGCTGCCTCTGGTCACCCGGAAGTGAATCTGTTCAAGAGATACAGACAGTGTTGCCAGATTGGGTGACATTTTTTCCACTTGTGCGGGAAAAACCCATGCCTGGCGGGGGGCACATTTTTGGGCTGCTATTAAGCGTGTGTGCGCTTTTTTCTGGCTTGGGCGTGCGCCGACCACGATGAGGACGTGCTGTGCGCCTATCACAGTGGCCAGACAGTCCAGTGACAAATGAGCGCGCGTGCATCAGAGCAGCACAATGCTAATCATTGGCGGAGGACCCAAGACCACAGAATTGTGAAGTGCTGTACAGCCAAGACACACCTTGTCTAGTATCAATGTGAGTCCCCAGGGACACAGTTAAAAGTTCAGTTATGGTTCTGGCTCCAATGCGTTAAACCCATCAGGGGTAACAAGTGCTATATGAATGCAAACCTTTCTTCCCATCACTCCAAATAACTGACTAATATCCACCACTCAGATTACTTTCACATTTCACCATATTAATTCACCACTAGTCCTTTATGGGCTTCCGGAGTAGCGTGCTTCAACACCCCATTAGGGGTAACAAGTGTTATCTAAACACAAACCTTTTTTCCTCCTCTATCCTTCTACTATTCTTCCGAATCCAAATAACTGACTAACATATCCACCACTTAAAAAATGTACTTGCATGTTTAACTATAGAGGGGAAGTGACTCCAGGGGTGTAGAGGCGAGGTTAGTTCAGGGGGGAGGTGAGTCCAGGGGTGAGAGGGGAGGGGAGTCTAGGGGTGTAGAGGGGAGGTGAGTCCAGGGGTGTAGAGAGGAGGTGAGTCCAGGGGTGTAGAGAGGAGGTGAGTCCAGGTGTGTAGAGGGGAGGTGAGTCCAGGGGGGGAGGTGAGTTCAGGGGTGTAGAGAGGAGGTGAGTCCAGGGGTGTAGAGGGGAGGTGAGTCCATGGGGGGAGGTGAGTCCAGGGGTGAGAGGGGATGGGAGTCTAGGGGTGTAGAGGGGAGGTGAGTCCAGGGGTGTAGAGAGGAGGTGAGTCCAGGTGTGTAGAGGTGAGGTTAGTTCAGGGGGGAGGTGAGTCCAGGGGTGAGAGGGGAGGGGAGTCTAGGGGTGTAGAGGGGAGGTGAGTCCAGGGGTGTAGAGAGGAGGTGAGTCCAGGTGTGTAGAGGGGAGGTGAGTCCAGGGGGGGAGGTGAGTTCAGGGGTGTAGAGAGGCGGGGAGTCCAGGGGTATAGAGAGGATGTGACTCCAGGGGTTTATAGGGGAGGTGAGTCCAGGGGTGTAGAGGGGAGGTGAGTCCAGGGGTGTAGAGGGGAGGTGAGTCCAGGGGGTAGAGAGGCGGGGAGTCCAGGGGTATAGAGAGGAGGTGACTCCAGGGGTTTAAAGGGGAGGTGAGTCCAGGGGTGTAGAGAGGAGGTGAGTCCAGGTAGTGTAGAGGGGAGGTGAGTCCAGGGGGGGAGGTGAGTCCAGGGGTGAGAGGGGAGGGGAGTCCAGGGTGTAGAGAGGCGGGGAGTCCAGGGGTATAGAGAGGAGGTGACTCCAGGGTTTTATAGGGGAGGTGAGTCCAGGGGTGTAGAGAGGAGGTGAGTCAAGGGGTGTAGAGAGGAGGTGAGTCCAAGGGTATAGTGGGGAGGTGAGTCCAGTACACCTGCCCCCTGCACCCCCTGATGATGGTGTGAGGTCAGGTGAGTCCAGGGGGAGAGGGGAGGTGAGTCCAGGGATGTAGAGAGGAGGTGAGTCCGGGGGTGTAGAGGGGAGGTGAGTCCAGGTTTGTAGAGAAGAGGTGAGTCCAGGGGTGTAGAGGGGAGGTGAGTCCAGGGGTGTAGAGGGGAGGTGAGTCCAGGGGTGTAGAGGGGAGGTGAGTCCAGGGGTGTAGAGAGGAGGTGAGTCCAGGGGTGTAGAGAGGAGGTGAGTCCAGGGGTGTAGAGAGGAGGTGAGTCCAGGGGTGTAGAGAGGAGGTGAGTCCAGGGGTATAGAGAGGAGGTGAGTCCAGGGGTGTAGATGGGAGGTGAGTCCAGGGGTGTAGAGAGGAGGTGAGTCCAGGGGTGTAGAGAGGAGGTGAGTTCAGGGGTGTAGAGGGGAGGTGAGGCAGGGGGGGAGGGGAGGTGAGTCCAGGGGTGAAGAGGGGAGGTGAGTCCAGGGGTGAAGAGGGGAAGTGAGTCCAGGAGTGAAGAGGGGAGGTGAGTCCAGGGGTTTAGAGGGGAGGTGAGTCCAGGGGAGGGGGGTGAGTCCAGGGGTGTAGATGGGAGGTGAGTCCAGGGGTGTAGAGAGGAGGTGAGTCCAGGGGTGTAGAGAGGAGGTGAGTTCAGGGGTGTAGAGGGGAGGTGAGGCAGGGGGGGAGGGGAGGTGAGTCCAGGGGTGAAGAGGGGAGGTGAGTCCAGGGGTGAAGAGGGGAAGTGAGTCCAGGAGTGAAGAGGGGAGGTGAGTCCAGGGGTTTAGAGGGGAGGTGAGTCCAGGGGGAGGGGGGTGAGTCTGGGGGGAGGGGGGAGGTGAGTCCAGGGGTGTAGAGAGGAGGTGAGTCCAGGGGTGTAGAGAGGAGGTGAGTTCAGGGGTGTAGAGGGGAGGTGAGGCAGGGGGGGAGGGGAGGTGAGTCCAGGGGTGAAGAGGGGAGGTGAGTCCAGGGGTGAAGAGGGGAAGTGAGTCCAGGAGTGAAGAGGGGAGGTGAGTCCAGGGGTTTAGAGGGGAGGTGAGTCCAGGGGGAGGGGGGTGAGTCTGGGGGGAGGGGGGAGGTGAGTCCAGGGGTGTAGAGAGGAGGTGAGTCCAGGGGTGTAGAGGGGAGGTGAGTCCAGGGGTGTAGAGGGGAGGTGAGTCCCGGGGGGAGGGGAGGTGAGTCCAGGTGTGTAGAGAGGAGGCGAGTCCAGGGGTGTAGAGAGGAGGTGAGCCCAGGGGTGTAGAGGGGAGGTGAGTCCAGGGGTGTAAAGGGGAGGTGAGTCCTGGGGGAGGGGGGAGGCGAGTCCAGGGGTGTAGAGAGGAGGTGAGTCCAGGGGGTGGAGAGGAGGTGAGTCCAGGGGGGGAGGGTAGGTGATAAGCAGATGTCTCCAAACGTTCATAGTGTCATAGCCTCGTCATTCCCAAGCCTTTTCATCTCTGGTCGAGGATTGTATGCAACATTTCTCTAACATGTTTACTTGTATTCCCCTGCTTCGCGCATATATACTCCTCGATCCTGATGTTATTCCTTCAGGACCTCTTCTCTAAGTCCTCCTCCTTTACTGAAATATTATATTCATTTTCCCCAACTAAGTTATGTGGCGGGGTTATTGCTCTTGCTCAGAGAATCTGTTTGTTTGTCACCTCCTACAAGACTTCATCTAGTTTTCCAACTCATCTGTGTCCCTTTGTATGTCAGCTTCACAGAAACTTTCAATTTATAATTCACTCTCACACTGTTGCACCAACTGTGCGACACAACAAAATAAAAACTTAATGGGGAGATTGATTCACGTGCCTTCCCCCGGTAGAGACCACTTCAGCACCTAGTATTATTTGACACAGGGAGCTCTCCACTTTATACCCTGAGACTTCTGCAACTTCCTTTTGAGGTGGCTAGATCTGGTTAGCTGAACAACGTCAATCCTGTAACAAATGTCAAACATCTGAATCTCTAAGTTGGTCCAGTGCCTCTGCCATTACTCCCCACTTAGTTGTTAGTGGTATGGTTCCTGCCCCTCTTAAAGACACCACATCGAATCCCTTGTTCTGGAAGCCAGGAGCAGATTCCTTGGTTTAAAAAAAGTTATTACCAATATCGTTACTTTCTTTTGCTCTTAGCTGGTGTAAAGGTTTGTAGCAAAACCACTTTCTCAAGGACACTAGGGCATGATTTCGGCCATCACACAATACAAAGACAGTGCCTCTACCGATTATGGATGAGCTGAAATGGGAGCAGGAGCCAACGCTTTGTTCTCATTAGATCTCTCTGCTGACGTCCCACAGTTGAGTACTCCATCTTGGGGAATCATGTTGAGGCTTTGGGCTTCGGGTGCTAGGCGCTAAAGTGGTTCACATCATTCTTTACAGGCTGAACATGTATCGCCAGATTGGTCAACTTTTCGTCCAACATATTGCATAAATTCCAGAGTGACTCGTGAGTCCTCTATCTCGCCCCATTTGTTCACCAGCTATGTAATCCCACTTGCTGAAGCTTTACTTGAGAGAGGTGTTAGAGCACTTATCTGTTCTGATGACACCCAGATCTTGCTGTGTTTAGACAGTTAAATCTCCCCTCACCTCACATTCCAAGAAACAATGCCTGTCCTACAGCAGTTGCTGGGTTGTAATAAACTAAAGTGAAACGCTGAGAAGACAAAAGTTCTGCTTGTTAATGGCCATAATGACTAATGGCTTGATGCCTACTAGCCTTCGGAGATGGGCACTCTTCCTCTCTTTGCTCAAAATGTGCAGTGCTTGAAAGTAAAGATCAACAGTTCTTTCTCGGTCTGGCTAGGTCTGTGAGTCGTGTCTTTGTGCATGTATCATATTAAACGCCAGAAAGAGATTGCCCCTTATTTGACACTAGAAAACAGGCGCCTTGTAGCAGCAACATAGGTTTGGTCCAGTTTGGACTAGTAGAACATCCTCTACTTACAGTTTCCTACACTCCACAAGAATGCTTATTTTGAGAGCCCAAAACATGGCCAAGGCATCCTTCTCAGTAGTGGAATGTCTACATTCAGCCTCCAGCAAAGCCCCAGATGCAAAGGCAATCATGACTTTCTTTCCGATCATGCCGCTGTTTCAGTTCCATCCTGGGCCCTTGTCTCTGGCGTCCGTAACAACGCAATGGGGCAAAACTATGCAGACTGTGAGCATTCACAAGACTCTCCTTAACATCTGCAAATTCTTCTCGTATTCCCTACTCCACACATAGTCTGCACCCTTCCTCAGCACGACTCACATGGCAAAAGTTTATGGGTCTAGGCATTTCCTGTGTGGCTTTAATTGATTCATCTTTGGGGCAGACCACATCCGCAGAGATTATGTGACCTAGGTAGCTCAATACCTGACCAGCAAATTTGTATTTTTATCTGGGAATTTAAATCTATTATTCCTCAGGGCTCAATTTCATAGAGAATATCTATTATGGTAATGCGTACCAAATTTTAATTAAAAAAAATATAGAATTACTAAAACGTAATAAGTCCGTTAAATTATAGGGTTAGGTTTGATGAGGTCATACTGATACATTTTGAAGCTTAACAGATCAGCTCTGGATAGGGAGTCCTCTCTGGCAGGGCAGAGTGACCTGCATGAAATCTCACCATATCACGTAAGGGCAACACTGAGCGGGGTTTAGATGTGTAGCACTGTAACTCCTGATGTCCTCGAGGACAGCCGGATCTTGAACAGGGTAGATCCTCTCCAGCTTTTGAGACAATTTAGTTCTTTGAGCCATTAGCTGGACTGAATAATTTTTATTTAAAGCTTAAACAACGTTTGGTGTGACAGGAAGGAGTAATTTGACCTAATTGTCCTGTGATAATGTGTTGTCTTTTCTACTTCTTTCCCTTCACAGACACCTGAGGACTTGAACATCAGAATTTCAGAATGGAGAAAAGGCAGGTTCCAAGACGAAAAGGAGAAGTGCAGTATTCACCTGAACCTGTAAGATCCACACTCCCATCTTCTCCTATCCATAATGTGCCTTCTTCAAGAACCCAAACTGATGCTCAGAGGGACTGTGAAATGGAACCTCTATCAGGGAACCTGCCTAACATGATCCTTTTATCTATGTTGGAGCAGTTGGAAGCCAAACTGGATAACTTGCAGAATACCCTAGAGTACGTGCCGTCAAGAGTCGCTGGGCTTATGGAGCAAATCTGGATAGCAAAGGGTCTGGATTACCTTGTAAATGGGGCTGTGTCTTTGGAGATGGCCAGTCCGGTGGTGGTTAGAGATTATCCTCTCAGCAGGTCCCCTCCGATCAATTTTTCAGTCGGGGCCAAGGAGGTGAACCAATGCCTTCAATCTACATCTCCCCCTGGTCGTGATCCACAGCCAAATCAGTGTCTTCAACCTTTGTCTCCTCATGGGCATGAAGCAAAGCAGAGCCAGTGCCTCCAACCTCTGTCTCTGGCTAGCCCTGGACCACGGCAGGATGGTACTGGCTCCAGGTGCCCTCCTCCAGATGTTCAAGTCATCCCAGGTGAGTCAAGCCTTCGTCTTCCAGCAAGGTTTGATGATGGGCAGGAACCACAGCAGGACCAGTGCATACAACGAGAACCAGAGGAACACGAACAAGAGGAGCACCTGAAGAAAGAACCATTGTATGCAGATAGTTGGGACGCACAACAGAACGTCTGCATGCAGCCACTGTTTCATGAGGGACATGAGCTACAGCGAAACCACTGCAGACAACCAGTGCTCCCAGATGGGGAGGGACCAAGTGAACAACTGAAGCAAGAGTTGTTGTGGTTTGATGGTGAGGGTCAACCTCAAAACCTGTGCAGACAACCAGCATTTCAAGAGGACCAGAGTCTGCAGCTCAACACATGCCTGCAGCAGGTGCTTTCTGATACACATGAACCACATCAGAACTGCAAGACCAAACCAATGCACCTTCAGGCACTCAGTCCAGATCGCGGATATAAGCTAGAACCACTGAGTCCTGAGGACTACGATCAGAACTACAAGCAAGAACTACTGCACCTTGAGAACCGAGATGAGAACTCTGACCTACAACTAACATGTGCTGATGCGCAGGGCCCATCTGAAGCTTCATCCTTCCTGCCACAGAATGCTGCTCATACTGATGGAGCTATCGCTAGAGACCCACTGGAGAGAGGAAATACAGACGCAGATGGATTGCTGCTCAAAGCCATCCCAGGTATTGGTTTTGTACTGAATGACCATGCAGAATGGCGAGTAACTTGTACAGTTCTGAGGGAATGTAGCATAAAATATCACCAAAGTGAATCCTTCCAGATTTTTAATAAGACCTGCAGGGGGCCAAATCTGAGTTGTGTGGATGGGTATCTTTTGGGGGGCCTTGAGTACACCAGAAGCGGTTATGTACCTAGTATCACCTTTATTTTCGCAAAGGAGTTTCTCCTTCCTGTTCAGTGATAGGCTAATAATTGGGACTCTGCACATGAAAAATGACCTGCATTCTGGTCCGTGCATGAGACGCCCCATTCCGGGCTCAGGACCTCTGAGGAATTACGTGGCAGAATCTGTGATTTCAATCCAAGCACCGCGATACTCACCATCCCCTAAGTGTGAGGTGAAAGTGAGGTGTTATTCACCGAGAGTAACATTGCCCTTTTTTGTTGCTAGAGCAAACTAAAGCACTTTAGAGATCGGGCTGGGTCTATGGGATGCAGTGTGAAGAAGACAAGTAATCTGTAAGTCAGGTCTGTAGTGGTGGAATGGGTAAGGGTAAGAACCACGGCACCCAAGAGCATTCGATAAGAAGTGGTAGTTTTTCTGCTGGGGCCTGCAGGTCAGAGAGGGCCAGTTTTATTATAACATACTACAGCATGTAGAAAAACGTACAAGGTCAAGGGAGGTTCAAGATTATGTGTGGTCTGTAGGGTTAGGTGCACAGTACAAGGTGGTCTGAATATCAATGGGTTAGTTGTATTACCGTATACAGGATTGGGTGATATATTTTGTTATGTTTATTTTATCTAATATGGGCCCCATTATAAGGCCTCAACTGTGTCTCCATAATGTCTCCTATGACATTTCCCTCACTCATTCCTCCCTTTAAGTCAGCAATATCAGCGATTAAAGAAACTCTGCTGGAGGGTGGGTGAAGTAAATGGTGATTGCTCTGAGATATGTGGAATTAATGTGGAAATTTGGCATCTGATTCCCCCAGTAATTCCAGAGTACTATGATTGCATAAGATTATTATCTCTGTGATTATGTTTGTGCGAACAATAGCTTTACAATATCACATTTATCTTTTGAAGCCCAATTCATCTTTCTTCCTTCTTTATATAGCTATTGTGTCTCAGCCCCTCTTTAGACATTTCAGTGCACATTACACGGTCCAAATCATGCAAATGTCCGCCTCTCTGCACAAAATGGTGCAGTGCAGTGTGTTGTGATAAGCTGAAAGCATAGCCCTTGCAGCATCTTCCACTTTGATACCGGCCATGAAAAATCCTGATTGACCAATCTGTTCATCCTCTCTGCTTGGCCATTAGTCTGTGGGAGATGACGACTAGCACATTTATCTTAATACCAGTTTCATCCAAATACTGCTTCATCTCGAACAAGACAAACTGCACACCATTATCCGATACCAATTCACACAGAAAACCCTTACTTCCATGTACAAACCATACTTTCAACCAATTTGACATGTACTCCCCAAGCACAATGGCATATTTCTGATGCACAGGAAGCATCTGAAACAGACCTAAAAAATCATTACATTCATTGGCCCGCACTCTGTCAGGAAAACCCACTTCTGTTATAAGCAGAACTCTGTATATCATCATTTTACAAACAACTGGTAACTCTCTCTAATGAGTTTTTCCACATCCCTGTCCATGGCAAGCGACCAGCATTGCATTGTCAGTCGTTTGTTGCTAGATATCACACCTAAATTTCCTTCATGGCTCCCCTCTGACAGAATGAACTTGGCCATCGGTCTGCAGTTCACACAACAAATCGTTTTTCATTTGGCCATTCTTTCCTCGTGAAATGAATCATTTTCAGTAAAATAGAATCTTCATCCAATGTCATTCTATACTTTTGCCCCCACACACACACACACACACACACCCACACAGTCTTTACCCGGCCAACAAATACTTGCTTCAATACATTCCACATCCTCACAGTCATTCTTTTTGTTCTTATGTTCCACATCTTCCTGCCCTCAGGGCAGTCGGGGCAAGCAATCAGTATTTTTGTTCCTCTCTCCTGCAGTGTGTTCGACCTTAAAATGATGTTTCAAAAGTTTTGAACGTAACCTCACCAAGTTGGCAGTAGCCTGCTGGTGTTCACATTATTACCATTCAAAAGAGATTGATTATCAGTTCATATTCTGAACTTGTTCCCACACAACGATGACTTAAACTTTTCAGTTGCCCACGCACAGTCCTACATCCCAAGCTCACTGGTCGAGTGTTTACGTTCATGTGGTCGCAGTGTGTGTGATGCCATTGCACATTCCTCATTTCCTTTGCCTTGAGTCACTACAGCAAAAACAACAAGTGATGGACTGAATGTGGATCAATGTCACACACTCCCCCAGTCAAAAGATCTGGGCCCAAATCCATCGTTTTTTTGAGTCACTACAGCGCCATTGCCAATGCTACCAGTATCATCAGTGATAGAGCCCTCATTGCCTGGTAGATATGGACTCAGAAGTGCTGCATTGAGCAGTTTTCCCCTAATCTCTGCAAATGCAACGTCCTGTCCCCAACCCCAGACAAATCAAACCTTCTTATTGAAAAGGTTGTGAAGTGGTTCAGCAATCACTGCAACATTTTCAGTACATTTTGAATAAAATTCATACATTCCTGTGAGGAGGACCCCGAGAGTAGGGCCCTGAACCCCCGTTACCCGTCATGGAAACTGGAGATACCACGGAAAACCAGGGGGCGGCAAGGGTTAACCTGTTGCTCCAGACCTCACCTTGCAGGAAGAAGGAGGTGGCTTTACGGAGAAGGACCAATCAGGAAGGCCGACAAGAAAAGAAAAGGCAGAGACGGAAGACGCGGAGAGACCCAATGAGGAGATGGCTTTACGGAGAAGGACCAATCAGGAAGGCCAACAAGAAAAGAAAAGGCTGAGATGGAAGACGCGGAGAGACCCAATGAGGAGGTGGCTTTATGGAGAAGGAGGTGGCTTTACAGAGAAGGACCAATCAGGAAGGCCGACAAGAAAAGAAAAGGCAGAGACTGAAGACGCGGAGAGACCCAATGAGGAGGAGGCCGGAGTGTGCATCGAGTTGTAGCAGCAGGATGCCAGAGGAGAGAAGAGGGAAGAGACGTTGAGAAAACGGGACGACGACGGCAATGATAAACCGTACGAAGTAGAGGAGTGGAGCGAGGATTGGCGGATTCCCCCCTCCCCCAGGAGGTGCGAAAATGCCGCCGCAGCTCAGGAGAGCTGCGGCCAGGACAGTGAGCGATCCGGGCGAAGTGAGGGCACCAAGCTAGAAGGGGAGAGCATATTGAGGTACAGGGAGGAAGTCAAGGGGTGGTTGTACTGCACCAAGATAGAAGGGGAGAGCATATTGAGGCACAGGGAGGAAGTCAAAGGGTGGTTGTACTGCACCAAGCTAGAAGGGGAGGGCATATTGAGGCACAGGGAGGAAGTCAAAAGGTGGTTGTACTGCACCAAGCTAGAAGGGGAGAGCATATTGTATTGTATTGTACTGCACCAAAGTAAGCCACATATTGGACCAGATGTAGGTAATTCCTATTTACCGACTCTTAAATACCGACTCATACCGAATCGGTATTTAAGAGTCGGTAAATAGGAAGGAGGCAGATGTAGGTAAAAAATTACTGATTCTGTAAGAGTCGGTATTTACCGAATCTGTAAATACCGATTCGGTATTTGACATGGATTCCTATGGGCCTTGAAGCCCATAGGAATCGGTAATCGGTAAATACCGAATCCTGCAAGGGTTGCAAAGGGTGTCACTTTGACACCCTCTAGCACCCCAAGTACAGGCATGTGTGCCATGTGGCACACATACATGCCCTAAGGGCATGTCTGTGTGTTACATGGCACAGGTGTGCATGCACAGATGTGCATGCACACATGAATTCGGTATTTTACCACCCAATAGGATTGGGTGGTAAAATACCGACTCTTAAGGGCCTGTGGCACTCTTAGGAGTGTCACCTACATATGGATTTACAAAATCGGTATATTTACCGATTCGGTAAAATACCGAAGTGGTAAATTTACCGAATCGGTAAATATACCGATTCTGTAAATTCAGACCCACCTACATCTCAAAAGCCAAATACCGGTCGGTAACGGCCGAAATCGGCCGTTACCGATCGGTATTTGGCGACCTACATCTGGTGATGAATAGTTATCAAAGACCCCCTGATTACAATGGATTTGGGATTCCTAGGTCAGGGAAAAGCAATTAATCAATAAATAACAACCTAGGCAATCATGATAAATAGTTCACGATCAACATAAGATTTTAAAAGGAAAAAAGAGCTACTAATGAATTCAAATTCTGATATTTATTTACACATGTATTAAAAAGTTAACACAAAATTATATATACATAAAATAAATAAGCAATAGAACATAGAAAAGAATTTATAAACATCATACATAATTCACAACTCATTGTGAAAATTCATTAAAACAATAGAAATGGCCTAATAATTCTCGACGCGCGTTTCGGCGACCAGCGCCTTCTTCTGGAGAAGCCAAATCTGTTACTTCAAAACGAACACATAGGCTGAAAAACGGGGCTGCCTCAAAAGATTTCCTTTCTTTAGAGTATTTCATTCATTTGATCAAAAATATTCAAAGCGAAGGGCAACTAATTGGACACCTGAATTGATGTCTACTTTGAATATCAGGACTCAGTAAATAAGAGGAGCACGGGTTTGTTCTGATATAAAGGTTTGTATTAAATTTGTAGTTGTTCTTTGGAGCCGGGTCTGGTGGAGTTGATAGAACGACTTTCGTTTCTCGCCGTCAACAGGGTTAAAAACACTGAGTACGATGTGTGCCTTTGTAGGTCCCTGTATGGGTATCGATGTAACTTTAAATATGCAACCTCTCCTGATGTGGGGAAGTTCCTTTCTTTTAGTTTCCTGAAGGGGCTACTAGCGCAGTTTTCGGTGAGGCTTAACAGTCTGACGGCGAGAAACGAGGTCCCAGCGGCTCCAATCGTCAAAAAGCTTTTTGACGATTGGAAAGTCGTTCTATCAGTTCTTGAGGAGCCGCGACCACGTCAGCAGGGCTCAGGGTGTTCCACGAAGGTCTTTAGCGTTCAGGGATGAACCGCGACGAGGTCAACAGGGCTCCGATGTTCCAGTTCCTTCTTCACGAGGATGAGCCGCAACAGCGTCAGCAGGGCTCGATAAGTTCGAAGTTTCAGTTCTCCCCAAGGGTTAAGCCGCGATCAGATCAGCAGGGCTCTCTTGTCCAGGATACAACTGCCCGCTAGTTCTGGGGCGGGCCTTGATATAGTCCAGGGGCCCTTTGATGTCCGGACCCTCGCAAGCGGAGGTCTCATGCCTCGGGGGCTGGTCGTTGGAGAGGTCCGTCGGTTGGCCCTTTGATCCTTTTGAAGACACGTCCGGGAATTCCCAGACTCTCAGCAGGGTCTGGAGCCAGCTCTCGGGGAGGCCAGAGGTGCGGTCGAAAACCGGCCCACGGGGAAGGCCAGAGGTGTGAGGGAAACCAGTCTCCCAGGGAAGGCCGGAGGTGTAATCGAAACTCCTTGGTCTTATCTCACTCAGGGAGCCCTCTACCCCCCAGCCGGGCATGGCGCGTCTGGTGCCTAAGTTCCACTCGGGCCGGGGTCAGGCGAGGCCTAGGGAGTCAGGGACCTCGAGCAGGGAAAATGGCGGCCGGGGGCCCTGTGGGGTGATGCAGGTTCTGGGCGCCCGGTACCGGGAAGGAGGATGGGGGAATGCAGGGCTGGTCGTCGGTTGGTGGGTTGTGTGGGGGAGCGGGATGGACAGAGAACGGGACGACCAGGGGATTCTGGGTTTAGAGCTAGGCTAACGGGGTGCTGAGGAACGGGGGGGAACCACGCCATGAGGCCAGGTCCAACAAGCGTCCTCTGTGTTCGAGTGTTCGGTGGGTGGTCTGAGAGCGGGTTTGCGTGTAGTTAGGCTTCGGTGATTTTGCTCTAGCAGCGGCGGGGGATCTGTTGGGTGTGGTGGTGTGTGGTGGGTTTCTGGAAGGCAAAGTGGATGCAGCGGTGGTCGGTCCAGAGGAGTTCGGTGGTGTGGCTGATGGAGACGTACGGGCTTGAGGAGAAGACGGGGTCGAGTCTGTGGCCAGCAGAGTGGGTGGGCATTGTGACGAGTTGCTTCAGTCCGAGGTTGGCGACGTTATCGATCCGATCTATTATGGTTAAAGGATGATGTAGGACAGTGCCCTTTTTGTATGGTCACCCCTGCAACCCCACACTTTTTTCCCAATGCTGATGGTTTTGACTCTGAAAGTGCACTGAGACCTGCTAACCAGACCCCTGAGCCAGTGCTCTCTCCCAAAAACTGTTACATGTGAATTGGTAACCCCAGTTGGCAAGGACTTTAACCCGCTTGTAAGTCACTGGTATATGGTCCCTGTGGTACCCAGGGCAGGGCCATTAAAGGGATCATTAGGGCCTGAAACTCTGTTTGTGCCACCCTGAGTGACCAAACTAATCCGATGTTAGCAGGTCTGCCATTACAGACTGCGGAAGCAGTGCAAACCTCTCAGACTCGACTTTGTTTTCCATGGCATCTTTCTTTCTCTGTCTCTGTTGGTCTTTCCTGCTGTCTGCCTCTATCATTTCCACTAACTTTTCATCTCTATCTTTTCCATAACTTTTCTCTGCCCCTCTCTGTGCCCCAGAATCTTTGTCTTTTTCTCTGCACCTGTGTCTGCCTCTTCTCTGCTTTTCCGCTTTCTCTCTCTCTTCCACTGATGATCTCTGCCTCTCTCTTTATCTTTCATTGATGGCTGTGGGACAGCCTGTCAGGTCTAAAAACAAACCACAGAAATATTTCCTTGCAGTTAAACAGCACTCCCATGCAACAACTTCACGTCGCACAAACGAAAACACGCTGGGGTTAGTTCCAGCAAACGAGAAGAATATCCTCTTGTCAAAATCAAGGCCTATTTATAATTCCTGGTCTGTGGATTTAGCACTTTTATTTTGAAAATAATTAGGAAAGTAGCAATTTAGTGAAAATGCAATAAAAGCTGGGGGTGCAAAGTCAGATTTGCTTGCCTGAAAAATAATTATTTTTAATACCCCAAACAGCTATTAAAGCTTTTCCTGTTGAGCGAATAGAAAATGAAATGTGAAGATCCATTTTTTTAAAATAGCTTTTTTCAGTCTATGCTGCCCAGCATTAGTAAAGACTATTGGTCCAAACAGCAAGGCCTATTGTCTGTGCCAACACTTTTTTTAATTGGGCTCTGGATCCGCGAATCTCCGCCGATTCACACGGGGGGTGCGCGCTGACGGGCGTGGTGGATCCTCCTGCGGCAAAAATACAATGTTTTTGGACAATTTCCTTCCCAAGAGGGGTCCCCCACAGACCCCTAAATCAGTCGCATGGGGTCAGGTTACACCTATCCTGATACCTCATATCCTATTTACACTTTATTGCTCAACCCCGAAACCCATGTCCCAATTCACAAAATGGCGGCTGCAACTTTTTGCTAAGGTTCCAGCCAGACAATCACAGCATTGCTGTTGGCGCGTGGATCCGCTCCCAAGATATACATACATCTTTTTTCTTAAAGAACTCCAAAACTACTGAACAGATTTACACCGAAAAACAAAAAGCACTTTCTGGGCCAAGATGTAGATTTATGCCAAATGTGGTGTAATTCCGTTCAGCGGTTTTGCTGTAGTGCTGTCGAAAATCCTATGGGAATTTGCATGGGGAAATCGTGTTTGGGAACGCCCACTCCCCTTTTTCTTGCTCCCTGCTTGACGAATCACCCCAAACCTATCTCTCTCTTTCTCTCTGTCTTAGTTAGGCGTTGAAATAAGGTAAAAAGGAACAAAAAACAAACCTGAGTTCACGAGGTATAATTTACTGAGCTAACCATTACATGTGCCCCCACCTCTGCTTTTGCCCCCACATATTACATCAATCATTATATGTTAAATTACATCATTGATGAGATCACATTTGACCTGTCAAACAGCATTACTGATGACATCACTGATGACATTATAGTCATAAGCAGCATAAGGTGACTGAATGTACATGTGGAAGTCAATAGCATGAAAATAGTCTAAGCCCAAGAGACACGTGTAAATGTGCATTTTAAAAACTATACTGTGCATGCTTTTCAAATCACTGAAGTTCAGATGGAAGAATTACTCCATGTTGAAAAAGGTAATATCTGAGTGCACCTGACGTGGGTTACAGAGGTATATTTGAAAGTAGGTTGTGGCTTTAAGCCCATTCAAAAGAAAATCTGTGAAAAAGGCCAAAGTAGCTGTTGACAATTCATTAACAATCTGGATTTCTGGCCCAAGTTAAGTAGTTGTGATACAGTGGTCCAGAGACATTTTATAAGCTGTGCATATTTATTTGTAGAACTTAACTAAAGATTTTTAGGCATTACAGATTATTGAATAATATAACATGTAGGGGTGTCCCACTTAGATGGGTTTTATCTCATTCTAGTGCTGTAGGCATGACTCTAAGGTTGCAGCTGTGATGCCGATCTCCAGGATGTGTTCAGTGTATTTGACTTATCTTCTTAGCATTGTGCCCAAGGAGCCCTACAGAAGCAAACGTAAACTTGTCAACCTCTGGACTTAAAATTTTGATCCATCCGAAGTCTTTAAGTTGATAATAGAAAATTGTCAAGCATGTTGAATTACTTAATGTCAACACACTCAATAGTACTGTGTCATAATATCTGTATGGTGTCATCAGTGATGTCATCGATATTGTTAGATGTGATGTAATATATGAGGTCATAAGCAGTGCATGGCGGGGGCTCAAGTTATACTTGGTAAATATTAGTGTTTTCGTTATTCAACATTAGTTTTTGTAGTATTTCAACATCTAACTATAATGTTACTTTTAACCTTAAGTCAAACAGGATTTAAGTTATTAGTGATACGAAAACACTCTTACTATGGAAACTCAGGCCTAACTATAACTGCTGCCACTGCGCTGTGTGTGTGCAGACTCGTAACTCGTATTTCCTCAACTCCCCACAAAAGAGGTCCAAGCCAGTACTCCTAGACGCCTAATTTGTGTTCAGCAAGAGTCGTAGTGATGCATTGTAGCTTAACAACAAGCCTTTGTCTACCTCAAGTGAAGTGCCCTAATCTCCATAGACTTACATCTTTTGGTCCGCGATAGACAATCAATACTCATTGCCTACTTCTTTTTCACAATATCAATCACAATCATTTTTAGGATGCATTTGTTTTATGCACCAATGCAGCATACAAAAAACAGGTTCATTATAATCATCTTTGTTCATTGATACAGTGTTTAGAGCTTTACAATCATTTTCATGGTATTCGGTATCCCCTTTGGGTCTGTCATTAGTTAACATAGAAATGGGACTTAAACTCGACCTGTCACAAATGTATAATTAAATTATCGTTTCTATAGCATGCAGCAATTTGTTACTACTATGTAAATGCATGTGGGTTCATCAGATTATGTCATTCTTTTGTGGTGGATCATAATGAGTCCAAGCAATAGAGCCTGGCCCTTAGCAGCTTAGCAAACTAGGGGGGGGGGGGTGTGAAATGAGAACTAAGGCAGGCAAGTATCACAATGTATTATTCGATACTCTGTTCCATTGCAGAAGAGTAGAACCCTATTTATGAATATATCGCTTGGGACTCGACAGTGAGGGTATAATTATACAATGCAAGTCATTGCGGTAATACCAGAGCGAGAACGCCAGTGTGCACATGATTTCTGACAATCACATATTCGCCCACGTGTACACAGCATTCATACTGGATCAGATCCTCTGATGTATTCAGTTTCACAGATCCAGTGGGCTCTATTCTGAAAAGCAGGCATTGTTCAATTAATCCGGAGTTTGTATAGTGCAGCTACTCACCCCTGAGGGTCTTAAGGCGCTGAGCGGGGGGGGGGGCTACTGATCCCTCTGGGCGTGGAGGTTCAGTCGAAGAGCCGGGTCCTGAAGCCCTTCCTGAACTGGATCAGCAACGGGGATTGCCTGAGGTGGAGGGGCTGGGTGTTCCATCTCTGGGCGGCGAGGTAGGAGATGGCTCTTCCTCTGCTTTGGTCTTTTGCATCCATGGTACGGTGGCCAGGGCAGGTTGGGCGGGGTGAAGTCGTCTGGCTGGTACGTATAATGTGAGGCAGTGGTTCAGGTATGCTGGTCCTATGTCCTGGATAGCTTTGTAGGCATGTGTGAGGAGCTTGAAGGTGATTCTCTTGATGATTGGGAGCCTGTGGAGTTGTCTGAGGTGCTGTGTTATGTGGCTGCAGCAGGGGATGTCTAGGACCAGTCTGGCTGTGGTGTTTTGGACGTGCTGTAGTTTCCTGAACTATTTCTGAGTGACGCGCAAAGTAAAGTAAAGTAAAGTCCAGATTTGTAAAGCGCACAATCACCCGCAAGGGTCTCTAGGCGCTGGGGGCCGTCGGGAAGATTAAGCGAGCTATTGCCCAGAGTCACATGGTGCTGGGCTAACCTGCCGCCGGAGCCGGGGATCGAACCGTGGTCCCCAGATTCCAGCGTCAGTCGCCCTGGCCGCGGCGCCACACCTCTCCCCGCAAGTAGAGTGCGTTGCCGTAGTCCAGTCTGCTGGTAATGAGTGCATGGGTGACAGTCTGTCTAGGTTCCGCGGGGATCCACCTAAATCTCTTTCAAAGCAAGATTAGGCTACAGCGTTAATTTGATGGTTCATTGTGAGCGAGGAATCGAGTATGATGCCGAGGTTGTGTGCGTGGTCCATAGGCTTGCCTGGCTAAGGAGTTTTCTTACAGATCGGACCCAGACTGTCATCATGGGCAAATACAGATCAACTGAGGTGGGGATTACGAAAGGGGTGCCACAGGGCTCCTGCCTGAGCCCAACACTCTTTAACATCTACGTGGCACCCCTGGCAAGAGTGATGCGCAAATATGGTTTCATCCCCGTGTCATATGCGGATGACACGCAGCTCCTCTTCCCATTTCGTAACCTCACCACAGAAATACGAAACTCCTTCTCCGATGGCATGAAAGCCGTCGCACTGTGGATGTCCACCAACTTCCTACAGTGCAATGTCAGCAAGACGGAAGTAATGCTGTTTGGAGACGCCAAATTACTGTGGACCCCTGACTGGTGGCCCTCTGATCTCGGTGTTGTTCCAGAGCCTAAACAGATTGTCAAAAATCTGGGGATACGCCTTGATCAGGACCTTTCGCTCAAACAGCACAGCAATGTGGTAGCTGGCGCATGCTTCCACATCATAAGCATGATGCGTAGAATTTTTCCACTGCTACCGGACTCCTCCAGAAGAACATTGGTGCAAGCCCTTATATTGAGTCGTATTGACTATTGTAATGGGCTACTCCTTTCTGCCAATGAAGGAGTTCTAGACAGGCTTCAGGTGGTCCAGAACACGGCAGCCCGCCTTGTTCTAAATGCTCCCCCTAGAACAGCATCAAAACCTCTGCTGCAGAAACTACACTGGTTGAGCATTAGACAAAGAGCCAAGTTCAAGATATGTTGTATCATTCACAAATGCCTGAATGGAAATGGCCCTACATATCTGGAGCAGAAATTTACCTTCTATACTCCCTCCAGATCGTTGAGATCTAGTGAGAATTTTCTGCTGGCTGTACCTCGTGTAAAAAAAACTAGACATGGAGGGAAAGCCCTATCTGTTGCGGGGCCCATACTGTGGAACAAACTGCCCCTGACCCTTAGGCTCTGCACAGATCATTTAAAGTTTAGGAAGCAACTCAAAACTCTGCTATTCACCGATAAAATCTAGACCCATTCTCTCATCTGCATAGTGTTGGACTCTATCTGGTATCACAGCGCAGAGATACTCCGGTTGGAGTCGATTCCAGCGCTATAGAAACCCATAAATAAATAAATAAATAGGGGTAGGAGGGGTTCCTAGTGTGGCAGACCACCAGGAGTTATCCCAGGCTGAGGGAGCGGGTCACATGATAAGTACTTAGGTCTTGTCTGAGTTGATCTTTAGGCAGCTGTCTTTCTTCCAGGTGGCATCGGCCTTAATTCCGCTGTGAAAGTTAAATCAGGCGGCTGTGGGTTCGTTGGTGAGGGAGAGGATCAGCTGGGTGTCATAGGGGCAGGACTCGATGTTGAGTCCATAGTTTCTGACGATGGCCGTGAGGGGGCCATGTAGACGTTGAAGATGGTGGGGTTCAGGGAGGAGCCCTGGGGCACTCCACAGCTGATTTCTGTAAGTTCTGAGAGGAACGGGATAGTCTGAGACACTGTGTTCGACCTGTCAGGAAGGAGTGGATCCAGTCCAGTGCCTTGTCGGGGACACCGGCGTACTGGAGTCTTGTGATTAGGGTGCGGCCGAGAGGTCCAGTAGGATGAGGGCGACGGTTTCGCCCCAGTCGAGGAGGGACAGGATGCCGTCGATGTCGGCGATGAGTCCAGTCTCGTGCTGTGATTACTTCGGAAGCCGGCTTGGGAGGTGTTCTGGATGTGGTTCTTTTCGATGAACTTTGAGAGTTGAGCGTTGATGGCTTTTCAATGACCTTGGCAAGAGAGGGGAAGAGGGTGATAGGTCTGAAGTACTAGAGGTCTGTCGCGGTCGGCAGACTGCTTCTTTAGCAGGGGGTTGATCTCTGCATGTTTCCAGTCATCGGGGAAGGTGGCAGCTTTAATGGATCAGTTGATGGTGCTGCACCTGCTAAATGGAAGATGTGATATGGGCAAAGACCCAGTGTTGCAGAGGTCTTAGGGAGGGTGAAATGTCTGTGGTCTCGCTGTTGGGCCTAGCGAACTCCTTGATGATGGCGAAGACTTCTGTGCTTTTGTGTTCATAGACATTGGTTCTGTCTTCGAAGGGCCTTTTTCTTTGTGGTTTTGAGAAGAAGGTGGTGTGCGTTGACAGCAGTTTTGAAGATTGCGGGAGTTTCTGTGTTGTTCCTCTATCTCTTCTCGAGTTGTCTGCTGGTATGTATGGACATATGGAGGGCGGGAGTGACCAGCTAGCTTTCTTGAAGTTTTGCTTGTTTGGTGCCTTTTTGAGGGGTGCCTGCGCAGTTGGAGATCCATTGGTGAAGGTTGTGTCCTGCGGTGTTGGTGTCTGTTGGTGGTGTTGTCATGCTGAGAAAGTTGATGAGAAGTTCTACGGTGGGCTTGTTCCAGCTATGACAGATGGGGTGGGGGCGGCGAGGGTGGTGGTGAACGGTGGGAATGGCGAAGGTGAAGTACACACAGTGCTGGTCGGTCCAGAGGAGTTTGGTGGTGTGGCTCTAGATGATGTTCCTGCTGAAGGAGAAGACGAGGTCGAGCGTGTGTCTGGCTATGTGGCTCAGTGCGGTGACTAGCTGCCTGAGTCCAGTGTTGGCGAGGTTCTCCAGTAGGGAGGAGGTGTTCTGGTCACTGGGGTTCTTCAATTGGAATTTGAGGTCTCCGAGTAGGATGTAATCGGTGGATGCGAGAGCCTGGTGTGCAATGAGGTCTACAATGGCGTAGTTGAAGACCACGCTGGGGACTGAGCCTTGAACGGTGGTGTTGGGGTTGCTCTGGATCTGGGAGGGGCGGTGTTTCATGGTAGTCGTTGGGTCGTTGAGTAAGTGGTCAGTTGGAGGTTGTTCTTGTGGACGATGGCTTTGCCTCCTCCTGGTCCGTCGACGTGGTACTTGCGGCTAATTTTGTAGCCTTCGGGGATGGCGGTGGCATCACTGATTTTAAGACAAACTTCTTGTGCCTTCGTGGTGAGCATTATCAATCTAGTATGACTGTATGAGGTATACCTCCCTTACCCTAAGTAGTGCACTGAGAAATGTAAAGAAATTATATATTTTTAATCTTGCAAGGAAATGGTTGCTTTTTTTTTAACATGTGTTCTAGAGTGTGTCAGTAGTGGGAAAGTGTGCAGATTACCTAGCATGTGTACATATATGTACTTTCGGCATCAGTAAGCATCCTATGTGCACGTGTAATTCCTCCTCTTTATTCAGGCCCTTGGCTTCCTCGGTACCCAGCTCTGCATTATATCTTAAATCGATTCTTTTAAATTTCTTCTCTTGATCACCTCCTCTGTTTTAAGGCCAAAGAAACTGAGCGAGTCTACAGTACTATCATGGCATTTTTCAAAATATCCAGACACTGGTGAATTTAATTCCGCGTGTTTGATGCCTTTCATATGCTCCATCACTTAGCAGTAGGGAAAATCAAGTTGACTGCATAACTTTTTCTGTGTGTACATTCTTTCACGTATACACACACACAAATCTGTGCTACAGGTTATGAATTGATTGCTTTTTCTTCCTGTTATGCAAAATAACTTTCTTTATTTTGACACCAGATTTGCAAGCCATACATTTCCCTCATTTTCTGAAACCCTTTAGATTAGATGGCCCCTTTCTTTCATTGGACTATCTATATAGCTATGGGCTTGTTGGTCCTTTAAGGGGATCACTGACATAATAACGATAACACAAATATCGATGTAGCAAAATATCGAATTAAAAATATAGAATACAAAAATATCGAACTCCTATCTCCAAACAGGTAAGTGTAAAAATATCGAATCAAAAATATCGTTGTAAAAAATATAGATAGTCAAAATATCGATTTTTTTAAATGTCATTTGTAATTGAAAAATGATAAAATATTAAATATAATTAACTTAAACATACTTCAAAAACTTAAATAACCTTAAAATTAATACATAATTAATTTAAGTTAAAAATAAATAAACATACAATTCAATTTTTAAATACATACATATATATAAACATAATATTAATAAAAAAGATACCATATTTTTACCATAGGTTAGCGGGACAGTGAAATTAACTATTACCACTCCACTGAGTGCAACAGTAGAGAAAGCGTTGGATAGCGTAGGGGTAAAAATTACTATTCCCACTCCAGGGAGTGCAACAGTAGGGAAAGCGTTGGATAGCGTAGGGGTAAAAACTACTATTCCCACTCCAGGGAGGGCAACAGTAGGGAAAGTGTTGGATAGCGGTAGTGTAAAAATGTATATTCCCACTCCAAAGAGTGCAACAGTAGGGAAAGCGTTGGATAGCGTAGGGGTAAAAATTACTATTCCCACTCCAGAGAATGCAACAGTAGGGAAAGTGTTGGATAGCGTAGGGGTAAAAATTACTATTCCCACTCCAGGGAGTGCAACAGTAGGGTAAGCGTTGGATAGGGTAGGGGTAAAAATTAATATTCCCACTCCAGTGAGGGCAACAGTAGGGAAAGCGATGGATAGCGGGAAGGTAAAAATTACTATTCCCACTTCAAAGAGTGCAACATTAGGGAAAGCTTCGGATAGCAGGAGGGTAAAAATTACTATTCCCACTCCAGAGAGTGCAACAGTATGGAAAGGATTGGATAGCATAGGGGTAAAAATTACTATTCCCACTCCAGGGAGTGCAACAGTAGGGTAGGCGTTGGATAGCGTAGGGGTAAAAATTACTATTCCCACTCCAGTGAGTGCAACAGTAGGGAAAGCGTTGGATAGCATAGGGGTAAAAATTACTATTCCCACTCCAGGGAGTGCAACAGTAGGGTAAGCGTTGGATAGTGTAGGGGTAAAAATTACTATTCCCACTCAAGTGAGTGCAACAGTAGGGAAAGCGTTGGATAGCATAAGGGTAAAAATTACTATTCCCACTCCAAGGAGAGCAACAGTAGAGAAAGTAAATACTTCATATATGATGAAAAATAAATTAAATATTAATACCAATTGCAAATTAATTAAAATTAATTACCAATTTAATATAATATAATAATTAATCAATTAAAAATTATTAAAAAAAATAATTACTAATAAATAATTACCTATTAATACAAATTAATTACCAATAACAATTAATTAATTAACAATTGAAAAATAATTAACAATTAATTCAAAATAAATACCAATTAATAAATAAAAAAATTAATTAATTACAATTAAATTACTTCCCACCCAATTCCCCTATAAACCCACAACCCGCTACTGAAAATAAATTAATAAATTGAACATAATTATCAATGAATAAAAATGAACTACCAATTATATTTTAATTAATTACCAATTAAAAATTAATTAACAATTAATTCTAAATAAATACCAATAAATACATCAAAATATTTAATTAATTATAATTAAATTACTTCCCACCCTATTCCCCTATAAACCCACAACCCGCTACAGAAAATAAATTAATAAAATTAACATATTTATAAATTAATCAATTAATACAAATTAATTACCAATTATATTTTAATTAATTACCAATTAAAAATTAATTAACAATTAATTCAAAATAAATACCAATAAATTAAAATATTTAATTCATTATATTTAAATTACTTCCCACCCTATTCCCCTATGAACCCACAACCCGCTCCAGAATTATATTACGCAAAAATTAAATACCATAAAATTAATTAATTAAAATAAATTATAAAATAAAAATACACTTTTAACACATATACTAACATAAAAAAACACTTACATATCATTAAAAATATAAATATTAACTTACTTACCTAAAATTCGATATTTTTGTTGTCTATATTCTGTCCATCGATATTTTGCCCATTCTATATTTTGGATTCGATATTACTTCTATTCTATTCAATATTTTTGCAGTCTATATTCTGTCCATTCGATATTTTGCCCATTCTATATTTTTAACTCAGTGTTTTGCCCATTCTATATTTTTTACTCGATATTATGACTGCATACCCCTTTATGGATAGGGGTTTATGATACGTGATGGAGGGATGTGAGGTAATATCGTGTCCAATCACCTGATCAGCTTTAAATATTTTCCACTGTTTAGAATTTGTCTTGCTGCTGTGTACCTCGTATTGTTTGCAGTGATGAACCTTACGGTAATAACAGGTCCCTCCTTTGGTGTCTCTGATTTGAAAGTAGTTTATTCATGTTCTGGGTTCTCGCTTGGCTGCCGGCCATGTACTTTTTTCTTCCTTCTCATACATTTCTTGGCTATCACAGTTTCTACGGGTCCGTAGCATTTCACCGTAGGGGATACTTTCTGTCAGTTTCTGTGGATGCACGCTATTCACAACGCCCTGCTTTTTCCTTTCTATGTAGGCTTGTGACCATATGTGCTTCTCTAGCTCAGTATGGATAGCCGGTTCATTTATAGATTTATTTCTGATCTAATGAGTGATTTTTCGGTTGAGGTCATTTTTTGTCTGTCTCTAGATTAATCTTTTAGACATTTCCCTACTTCCATCCCACAGCAGGTCCCCGATCCAAATCAGCGCATGGTTTGTCATGTTTTCATTCTGTGATGTCCAGACCACCTGTTATGTACCCGGGCTAGGCCCATGTAGCGAAGTGGCTCATTTCATATATTGTCCAATGTTTTACAGGAACATTTCTGCTGTGACCTTTTAGACATATTTGCATGCACGACAATGTTGGATTTGTTTCTCTGGAACTCCTTTGTTTACACATCTAGCTTCGCACAACATTACCACGATACCTTGACCACTAAGTACAAGGCCTCTTGACGCACTATGTACAAATGTTGTATCTTCATCCACAGGACGACAGGGCTATTTACATATCTATAACATTGTCTAATCTATACGTACATTACAAAGATGCTTTCTATTATAAATAATGAGAATCCCAATAGATTAGTAGAGGAGGCGCTACAGCTGACACTCAGGGATGAGACTTCACTATGCAGCGGGCTGGCATCTCTGTGAGGAGAGTTCAGTTTGTAACCAATTTGTGGCCTGCATTCTCTCCTGTCATGTCCCTTAGTGGGGATTCTTGACTTCACACAAACACACTCTAGGTACACGCAGAGTAGGGAGTGCATAGTACGAGTTCGCCTGATTACTGCCTTGTTTATATGCCTGCATATATACACTGTTTTAGCGCCATGCTACAACTATATCTACTATTTACGTGCTTGTAATCACTTTCAGCTGCTTCAGTCTACTGATTATTGCAGCTTATGTATTCTATACAAGAATAACGTTGGTTCAATAAATATACTGAATACGTCCCACTGTGTATTCTCTGTATATTTCTGTGAGAGCAAGTAAGCTTGAGTGTCTGAGCGAAAGGTTCTGTTCTGTTTCCACGATCTCTGAGGGGTCAGGGTTGTCACGTTCAGTGGTTGCCAGAAACCATTTCCTTCCTGGTAAAGTTAGGGAGTCTTATGGTGGCACTGTGAGCTAGCTGGTCTCTAGGCCAACTCATCCTGCGGACGTGCCCAGAGCCAGTCTAGGCACCTCATCCAAAGTTTATGTTGTCCAACAAACGTGCAGGTCCTACGGATTAGTGGGAACGACACGACACACCTGTTCCTTCCACCAGACCACAAATACATTTGCAGAGCTGGGAGAGCAGGTGCCCA
This sequence comes from Lissotriton helveticus, assembly GCF_964261635.1. NCBI lineage: Eukaryota > Metazoa > Chordata > Amphibia > Caudata > Salamandridae > Lissotriton > Lissotriton helveticus. The sequence continues at coordinate 126,654,847 of NC_136057.1, forward strand.
TTGCTGTCCCTGAGATTTGTCTGTAATATCTATCTTTAAATATGAAAATTTTAATATTTTGGCAAAAGTCATGGTCCCAAGCATCCATGTATAGTCATATGGAGATATTGGTCTATTGCAAAAAGCATTTTTGGAGGCTCTTAGACCTTGCGTGTGTTGTACACATAATTAGCAAGATCACATCCTAGGTAATTGTCAAATATGATTGTCTCCTGTGTGTATCTTTTGTGGAAAATTCTCTCTATCTTTACAATATGATGGGAGGCTCTCCACAAGAATCAGCAATAAATGGTTTTAGTTTATTGCTGTGTTTTCCAGTAAGCTATTGTTGGAGGGCACTATATGCCACCCTTGTTCTTGCATACATTTGTTAGAAGGTAAAAGCATGGTACAGTAGAGGGTAGTGTTTTACACAAATGAAAATGTTGCCATTCCCATTTCACAACAACCCGTATTTATTAATTATTGAAAAGTCTTTTGTTCATAATTGCAAACAATCATTAAACCACATTCTTGCCCTTTATCGTATGACATTGGTTCTTATGTTGTCATTACGGGATGTGTTAATGGCCTCCCTTTGTCCATTACTCAAGTTGGATCTGATTCTTCCCTTCTTGCCTTGACTGGTGAACAATTTATTTGAACAAGTCTTTGGCCACCGAGTCACTAAAGACATCCTGATTATTATGAGGCAAGGAGGAGTTATATGTAGCTTGCTTTTTGAAGCGAGTTAGGCTTCCCTGATCTATCTGTGCCCCCTTTCCCAGCAATGCTTCCCGCTCTTTCGTAGCACATATATTTCCATTATCCAGACCAGCCAACGTGAAATTACCCAAATTCCACAAATTCCGCAAGTGGAACTGAATTTCCCGCCCAGGCCTAGTGGAGACACCACATACCATAGGCTGAGTCCACGTGTGATAAAGATGCAACCGTGGCTTTTCTACCCAACATACCTCTAGTAGATATTTGTAAAGCAGAAACATGTGGTTCTGTGCACCCTTTCATAAAATATTTCCCTGGTGACATCAATGCAAGGAAGAAGCCCAGAAGTGCTTAATTGTTCTAAGCATATTAGTAACTCAATTAGCAATTCTTTCCTTTCAATCAATCAATCAATCAGCGGTTTATAGAGCAAGCTACTCACCCGTGAGAGTCTCAAGGCGCTGGGGGGGGGAGGGGGAGCAGCTCCGGGTCAGTCGAAAAGCCAGGTCTTGAGGTCCTTTCTGAATGTGTGGAGGGTCGGGGAGCGTCTGATGTTGACCGGGAGCTCGTTCCAGGATTTGGCTGCAATGTAGGAAAAGGTTCTCCCGCCGGTTCAGTTTCTGCGAGGGCGAAGTCAGTGGAGCAGAGGTTCCTCTTGGGTACCTGGAGACATACTCGGTCGTTGAGGTATGTGGGTGTGATGTTGTTGAGGGGTTTGTTGGCATGGGTGAGGAGTATGAAGGTGATCCTCTTCTCAACGGGGAGCCAGTGGAGGCTCCGTAGGTGTTGGGTCATATGTTTCTGGTGTGGTGTCCCTAGAAGGAGCCTGGCTGCGGCGTTCTGGACCTTACAGATTCTTTTAAGTTATTGTACAACCTGTGATGTGCCACAGCTGCTGCAAATGGAAAATGTTACTCTCTTGCAAATACTGTCAGTTTGTCATGTTGCAGGCTCACATGCATCACCCACTTGCTGTATGGTTGGAAAGTATTTAGGTTGCTCAGATTAAGCAGTTTATTTTTTTGATTTTACTCATATAAGCAGTCGTACTCCGATGGAGAAAACAACACAATGATTTTAATTGGAGTCTGCGCGCTAATCCATTATGCCTTTCTGGTATGGGATTACGAGCCGTTCTCCAGATCAAAACTCAATCTTAAATACATTTCTTTTTAGTAGTCAGAACCCAACCCATGAGAGATCGCCACATGTGAACTGTAGAACTACAAGCAGCAAATGATTGTTTACAGGTAGTAACATTTTCCTTCCTTCCTAGATATTACTGTCCACCTTTCTCATATTATAACTTTGCATTTCTTTCAAGAAATATTTTCCATGTATAATTCTCAGTGTTCATTTCATTCTGCAGCACAGCAGTCGCAGACAGAAAGTATGAATGGGAAAGAGAAACGTAGAGCTTCTGGAGGAAGGAAGAATTTTGCTTATAAAATGAATGAAAGAAAACACCAAGGAATACACAGGAGAGAGAATTTTAACAATAAAACACTACTTGCAAGGCAGAGAAGAATACGCACCGGCCTAAGAGCTTATGCCTGTGCTGAGTGTAAGAAGACATTTACTGGAAAGACGCATCTTTTACTGCACAAACAAACACACACAGATCAGTATCCCTACACTGAGCATGAAATGAGGTTTGCTGATAAGGCAACACATGAAAAAACTCACAAAGGAGAGCGGCCTTTTCACTGCAATGTCTGTGAGAAAAGTTTTACTCAGAAGGGAAATCTTCTACAACATCAAAGAATACACACAGGAGATAAGCCTTATCACTGCACTGTGTGTTCCAAACCCTTCTCTCAGAAGGCGACACTTGTACGGCATCAAAGAACTCACACAGGAGAGAGGCCTTATCACTGCACTGTGTGTTCCAAGTGCTTTTCTCATCAGACAAACCTTATGCTGCATCAAAGAACTCACACAGGAGAGAGGCCTTATCACTGCACTGTGTGTTCCAAGTGCTTTGCTCGTCAGACAAACCTTGTGCTGCACCAAAGAACTCACACAGGAGAGCGGCCTTATCACTGCACTGTGTGTGAGAAGAGGTTTTCTCGGAAGGCGATCCTTGCACGCCATCAAAGCGTACACACAGGAGAGCGGCCTTATCACTGCACTGTGTGTGAGAAGAGGTTTTCTCGGAAGGGGACCCTTGTACGGCATCAAAGCGTACACACAGGCCAGAGGCTTTATCACTGCACTGTGTAGCAAGAGATTTGATCTTAAAGCAAGCCTTCTACGCCATCAAAGAACACACAGGTGACGGCCATGACGCCGTACAGTATATGGAAACTTCTGTAAACAAAAGGTGGTGCTCAGCAGCCTCAAACAACACATACAAGATGGAAGCCTTCTCAAAGCACTGCACAAAAACCTTCATTTAAAAAAAGAAATGTGATCTTTTACATCATCTAAGAATCTACAGCTGAAGTTAGACCTCCCATGACATCTAACGATCCTTCTGGGCTGAGATCCTCCCTTTCCTCTGAATGTCAGAAGAGCTTCGAGTTAAAGGACAAACTCCAACGTTCGCAGCGTCTCCAAACAGAATGTAGCTTCTTCAACGTCACTAACGTCCCTTCACCAAGCAACGAACTTCACAGAGGCTGCTTCACTGCGATTAAACCTGTCAGACTCTCATGAAATGTGTGCAGTGTTGAAGACATGTTACCAACTGTGGATCATAAACTATCCTGATAGACATAACTTCTAGGATTCAACAAAAAAGTATTGAAAGACCTGAGCACATGGGAAAAAGGAATCAAAAACCACTTGAGGACAAAAAATATAAACTCCTTTCATCACTAAAGCGGGAACATCTACTCCCTATCAGTATCTTCAGACCGGCTGTGTAAATATTCTGAACAACCCATCCAGGCTGAGAGATCAAAAGAGGATTCATGGCTGTCCAGATTGTAACAACTTACAAAGGTGGCACCAATCATATCATTCTGCAGTTTCAATTGCCGAGACCGTTATACAATTCAGAATGTTTTGAGATGGTTTATTCTGGTCAGAATTTTTTTTTTTTTATAATCAATTTTATTATCATTTTGAAAAACAAACAAACAAAAAGACAGCATACATCTTACACAGTAAAGCCAATTCCATCTCCAACAGACAGTAAAAATCCCCACTGTGTGGGTAGGAGTATTTATGCAAGCCACCCAAGCTGGAAGCAGCACCCAGTTACACGGGAGAGCCAAAGCTGGCAATTTAAAACAGTAGGATCAGCCATTTGCCCCAAACCCTATGGAACCTCGCGGGACAACCATGTGTCTCAAAGAGGGGTTCCTCCTGGGCCGCGCCCCAATCCACTCCCCGGCGCCACTTTCGCAGGGTAGGGGGGTTGGGCTGGGCCCAGGCCACTGCAATATCTCATTTAGCCACAGCGACCTGAAAATGTTTGTCTGCTCTAGAGTCATCCAAACCATCAAATACACCCAGGAGAAGACTTAAGGGATCGTGTGGAACCTGCCAACCCAAGGTCTGTGTGAGCTCAGATTCCACCTCGGACCAGAATGGGTCAAGGCCTGGGCAAAGCAAACCATATGGTAGAAGTCGGCCGGAGTTTGGCCGCTATTCTGATGAGAATTAAATACCCAAAAACTAACTTTCACATACATTACTAAACAAAGCATATTGTTAGATCAGATAAAGACACTGTAAGGAGTATTTCATCGCATGCTGTGATGTGTTTTGTGAGGTCAGTTGTGTCCTGTTCTAGTGTGAGGGGTGAGATTGACAACCAGACAAAGGACACTGCCGCAGTGAGCTGTTTGCCAAGAATGACTTATTTTATGCAAAATAAACTTTGCCAATAAACCAATCTGCCTGCCTGTTTCCTGTGGCGATGAGGCGGGTGATACTTCAAACTTATCAGTACGTTTAGTGTCTGTTTTCTATCTTGGTGATTAGTCTGTCACGGAAGAGGGTGGGGAGGGACTTACACCCCCTGCAGCCCATCCACCACCAGCCCCTGAGATGTGAGGCAAGCGTTACAAGTACAATTTGCACTGTTGATGTTTCCAAAGACAAGACAACTTTTGAAGTTTAATAGTGTAATTGCTTTGGGAACACCTTTGTCCCTTGGACCTTTTCCTTCACTGAGCGTATTGATTGGCTTAAAATAGTCCGATTACTCTGGACCCTGTGCCATCTGTGAGGGCACAAGGCTTGCCTCTAAACTATTATATGGAAGCAACAGCACTAGTATAAGAAGTCTTGAATCATCCTGGTGAATGTTGTGTGTCTCCCACAAGATCAATACATAGTCATCAGTGACCATGATGCCTGATGTGAGGCTGCTCTGGGGTCATTCAGACACCAGTGCCCACGTCGCCACCCCTATCTCCGACAGTGTTTAACATATACGTCTCTCCTTGGGCCTGACTTATCAGGAGGCATGGATTTGCCCTGGTCTCATATTCTGATGATTCTCAGCTTGTTATCTCTATCTTCAATCAGCCTGAGGCCACAGCCGCCAGGTTTCATGCTTGTCTCACTGAGATCATGACCTGGATGAACCATAGCTTCCTGAAAATGAACACTGACAAAACGGAGGTGATAGAGTTTGGCCCTGGCCGGTGCCTGTGGAATGACTCCAAGTGGCCGGTTGAGGGCGGGGAATGCCTGTGTCCTGTCCCCAAGGTCAGGAACCTCTGAGTCATCTTCGATGACCAGTTTAATTTTTCTGCCCAGGTAAACAGTCTCCTCCTGCTTCTTTTTACTAAAAACCTTGAGAAAAATCTTCCCTTTTCTCTCACAAGAATTGCAAAAGACGGTGGTGGTGGCGCTCTTCCCGTCTGAACTGGACTATTGCAATGCCCTTTTTTTGGGCATTGATAAGACCCAGCTGAGAAAACTGCAGTCTCTACAGAACACTGCAGCAAGATTACTTCTAAACATTCCTAAAGGACAATCGACCTCTGCAGGAATTAAGTCACTGCACTGGCTTCCCATCCAGCAGTGAGTGGAATTTAAGGCCTTATGCCTGGTGCACAAAGCACTTTATAGTGGCGGTGCTAAGGATCTCCAAAAATTATTCCTACCGTATACCCCCCCAAGTGTCCTTAGATCTGCTAATTTGGGCCTTATCCAGATTGCTAAGATCAGACGGGCAAGATGGAATGGCAGGACTTTATCAAGTTGTGCATCAAAGTTATGGAATGAAATGCCTATGGCTATGAAATTTCAATCTAATCTGCAGGTCTTTAGGAAGGACTTGAAAACATGGCTGTTCACTTCCACATAGTCCCCCGGTAACACAGGCCATACTTCCTTTCTACATACACTAGCGCCAAGACGCCACGGCAATCGAGCGCTTTATAAACATATATCCTATCCTATCCTATTTGGGCAAGCGCTGCAGCTTGCTGTGGCTGGTAGCAAGCCCTGGATCTGCAGTGACGTGTGGATCTCTAGGAATGAACTAAATAGCAATGGTGGCATGTATGTGTGTGCAATGATGAGACGCCCTGGGTGCTAAGTGGATGATGAGACTAGGAATTGGGGGCCTCAGCTGAAGCTGTGATACTGGATTATTGTCAAGAGCAAGCCAGAGGGTCACAAGATTGTTACAGCTACGTTGGCACATTTACGGCATTTCAGCCAGACATAAAACGTTATTCTGCTTACATAGGCTCTGAAAGTACAAGTTACTAGCATATTAGACTCAAAATTCATTTACTAAATGTTGGACTTTGGCCCTTAGGGCAGGTTCACCCCTAGACTTTTTGCTTGAAATGGTGACCTGGAGATGGTGATTTTTGGATTCTGCGCACTTTCACTGTGTCCCAGTGGAAAGTGCGTGCGCACTCTGAGTGCATGTGCTGAGCTAGGCCTGCCCGCCCATAGGAATGCATGGGGAATGTATGTGTCCCTGGTAGTTCCTGATGCGTGGGGTGTACAGGCTTGAGTCTGGTATGTGTGAACTCGTGTGAGTGAATGCTGCGCAACGGTGTATGCAGCATGTATGTGTCTAGTAGCGAAGCGCCATTTCTAGACATGGCTGTACATGTGCTGTGAGGGTGCTGGCGTGTGATTGGCTGGAGCTGGCTGGCATGCCAGGCTCCAGGAAGTCTGGATGGGTCTGCCCGGTGGTGAGTGGGAGATTAGCATGAGTGATGTGTGGGAGGAGTGTACCTGTGTCCTGGATGGGCTGGGTTTTCCCCACACAATGCTGGCTCCGCCCCCCTGTGGTGTGTCTAATGACCCAAGCCCTGCCAGTGAATAGAGAGGGTGGTTGAGGTAAACAGAGTACTCAAGAACCAGCTGCGACTGGTTCCGCCCCCACTCTACACCCTTGAACAAAGGAATGCACTGTATAAAAATGGGGCTGTGTCCCCACAGAGGTTGTTCTCTTCCAGGATCCTGAGGGGGCTGCTGCTGCTGGGCCAGAGGACCGCCACTTGGGCTGTCTCCCTGCCTGGAGACCCAGTGTGCTGGCTCTGGGCCCAGCTTTGCCCCTTTGCCTGCCTACAAGGACTTTGCTGGGTCTTTTCCTGATTTATAGCGCTAGGAGCGCTTGGCTTTTCCTCCTAGCGCTTGGAAGCGCTTTGTTTCGTCCTAGCGCTGGGAGCGCTGTGGTTTGTGCCCCCTAGCGCTTGAGAGCGCTTTATATAGACCACGAGGCGCTTGGGAGCGCTTTTGTAAGGCAGGTGCCCACCCTGCATTTTGCCTGCTCTAGCGGCTGCCCACGCCGCATATTTGCGTGGTTATCGATCTACGAGGGAGCCCACTCCTCGGATCATCTGGGAAGCCGCCTGCCTGCCTAAATCGGGCCGCCGCGCTGCCCGCGGTGACCCGGAAGTGAAGGGCCGACCGGCCAATCGCAGCGCGGCCCAGGAAAGGCCGACCGGAAGTCCCGCCTCCTCCGACGAGCCGGGGAGAGAGAAGCTGCCGGCCGGGTCCCCGAGGCTCCCGTGTGAAGAGGAGAGCCCCGGGACCAGCGGGAGAGCCCCGCCGCCCACAAGAGGAGAAGTGTGGTAAAGGAGCCCCCGAGGAGCGGGAGCTCCCGTGAAGAGCCGCCGGGCAGAGGAGGCCCCCGTGTCACGTCCCGGTGAGTGCTGGGAAAGAGGAGAGGGGGGCGTCGGGACACTTTGCCGGTGTCCGCCCCGCCCCCTCTCCATAGCGCGACCTCGCGCCTGTGATTATTGAGAGCCTGTGAGGCTCTTGGCAGCCAGTTATGGTCTAAAGCCCTGAGGGGCTCCGGGAGCATTTCGGAGAGCTCGAGTCCCCCGAGTGGGACTCCGGCGACCTGGGCATATCTGTCACGAGCCCAGAGAGGCTCAGGGGGCCATTATTTCACGAGCCCTGAGAGGCTCAAGGCGCCCCAGTGTTTAGAGCCTGCGAGGCTCTTGGCCAGCATTATTGCTTTGGGTCCCCAGAGCGAGGGACCCCCCAGCCCAGCGAGGCTGTATCTTTCTGTTGCTGGAGCCCTGAGAGGCTCAGCAGCCCCCCTTGCTGGTGAGAAAGCCTAAGAGAGGCTCACCAGTGCCACAGTGGTGGTTCTTTGAGCCCAGAGAGGCTCCAACTTTGCGCTAACTTTCCCTGCTCCAGTTGCCCAGCACTTTGTGGGCAACTGCCACGTTTAGGCCCTGACATTGGGACACCAGGACAGTCACAGGTGGTGACTGGTGAGTTTGGGGAAGTTGGTATTTGTTCTGCACCTCTGAATGTATTGATTATGCGTCATGTGCCTTACACCTCTGAATGTATTGATTATGCGTCATGTGCCTTACACCTCTGAATGTATTGTGATGCATCATGTGTTTTCCTCTTTACACCTCTGAATGAATGTTATGCATTGCATCATGTGTTTTCCTCTTACACCCCTACAGGTATTGTAATACATAGGTGGTTGTTTTCTCCCTAGTACAGGTGGTGCTAGTGAGATCCTGGTTACCAGTGATTACTGGTTGTGTGCTATTTTGTGCTATATTCTATGTACTAAGTGCTATTTCTGAAAGTGCTACTTCTGATTCCTGACAGTGGTCCAGGTGGCCCTGTCTTGTACATATCCCCTTGTAAATTCTGCCCGTGCCTCTGGCACATTGTAAAGTGTGTGTTTTATCTAATGTGTTTTGGTGTAATACAAAGGCTATTTTTATATAACCTTGTGTGGAGTTTCCTTTGTGGTGGGCCTTTGGTTGTTGTTGCTGGGGTGCGTGCGCAAATACTTAGCCTACATCGCCTCCAAGTTTAGCCTTGCTGCTCGCGCCACGTTACCTAGAGGGTGAGTAGGGGTTATCTTGGCGTGTAACTCCCTTGCCCTGACTTGGGTGTGGTGGTCTCTGACTGACTTTGGCAAAAGCCCTGGCCAGCCGGGGATCCCATTTCCAACACTAAAACACAGTGATTTTTTGGCGACAGATGTTTGTCCCGCGCAGTAAAATCACACAGTGCAAGATGGCGCTGCATCTTTCTGCCGCTTGAGTAGAAGTTCTACTAGAGCTGCAGCTTCCTCAACGTGAATGGAAGGTTTCTCGACATGAGTGCGAGTGCCCATCCCCTGGCAGCCGCGTTGAGAAATTTGGCTGGGAGATGGTCTAGTGCTGGATTTTCCTTGCTCACGCTCTTCAATTTAACGTTGGTGAGCACAAGCAAGGAAATGTTTTTCTGAACTCCGAATGCTCTGCGGAGTGCGAAAAACTCCACAAACTCTACGAACGGAGCGGAGTTCACCGCCCAGACCTAATGTTTATGTATCTGTATATAAGTGTTGAGAGAAATTTTATATGAGCTATCACATCAAGAATTAAAATTTGTATTAAGCACATATTGGTGGGAATAATGCTTCTTTTTCTATTACTGAATTTGCACAGCAACAAATCAACAGTACACTTAAAAACTACATTTCCCATGATGTCAGTAACCACAATCCACAAATCACTGCCCATTATGCTCAGGTATGGGCAGCACCATCTTACTGCCTCGTATTTGAGTATGCTCAGTTTCAAACAGTTCAACCACAATATCCTAGTCCTAGGTGGGATTACCTTCTTTGTCTAACCTGGAACACTGCAATAGTTGAATAAACGTCACTCAGCTGAAGAGCTGTAAAGCTCTAACTTGAAGTCTGTTACCTTGTCTAGTATCCAGGTGTCTTGAGACAACATGTCCCAGTTGTTAAAGAAATATCTCACTTTTCCCCCCACCCAAATGTTATTTGACATGGAATGATCTATACCCTGAAAAATAAGCATGGAGGGAGGTCTCGCTCTGGGCGGTCCCCCCTTAATTGAATTATTGTAGTCCTTCTCAGTGGTAAGGGCATCAGGGGCCGAGTACCCTAGTACTTGACAGCTACTCTCTGTCGACAAATAGTTTTGATCTTGCTGGTGCAAACTCTGGCCTCATTTACAAGAGGCCTGCCCAGCTGGAGCATCACTTTTTTTTAAAGCTCGTGTGGTTCAGGCCTCTGAATCATATCTACAAGGCGACGCAAAACGCTTCATAGATATGGAGTAAGGCTAGGAAGCCCAAAGCGCTGCGTTGGCTTACTCTGCATCAAGGAGGTGTTCCATGGGTGTTGCTGTGGGTTTTCCCACGAAACACCCATTTATTTTGACACCGCCCCAGATTTAGACACTCAAGCAAACCTGGGGCAGTGCCAAAACCTTACACCTCCCCAAAGCAGGCATAACGAGGAGAAATGTTTTCATTTCTCCTCTTTTATTCCTCTTTCCATGTGTGCCACGTTCTTCAGCAGACATAGACCCCAGTGCACCATGGTGCAAGGGTGTCTGTGTTGGTGCTCGGCTGCAAAATGTGCACCTGAAAGGCCAGTAATGCGCTGTGTCCTGTATGGTGCATTCCTGCCCTATCGATTGGTGCAGAGCAGGGCACCAAAAAAGACTTGCGATGCTGCTGTATGCCAATTCTTGGTAAATGAGGCCCTCGGTGTTCCCCGATCAGTGTATGAGGTGGTATTGAACGTGTCTTGTTGGTCTAATTATCACAGCTCGGCCATGGGCTTATCGCTCGTGCAAAGCGGAGTGGGCACACAGGGGCGCGTGCATCCAAGCAGGCAGTAGAGGGCTGCGCTCCTCCGATCAGAGAGGGTGCAGTCTGACCCAAATCTACTGCTCCACAGATGAAAACGCTGTGGCAATTACCCACCGATTGCATCGCTCGGCAGAAAAGTGTAGTAGCTTCTCTTTCAATTACATTAACAATCAAATAAAAGAATCAATCAAGAAGCAAATACACCGTACATGAGCTTATATAAGAAGATCAGACCACAACCAGATATATGAATGATAACTGTAGGAAACTGGCTCTTTATATAGTATACCAAAAAGAGGTATACTGTGCATGGAGCCCAGGGGTTCCCGTATGAGTGGACGGGGTTTGCTTTAGCAATCTTCAAGGTGTTCTTCTATGAAGTAGTGAGGTCAAGCAGCTTTAGGCTTATCAGAGAGGAGTGTCAGACATCTGCGATACGCACAGAGTCAATCAATGGTACACACGACTCAATAAAGAGAGCCACACCAATGTATAAAAATAACGCATATCTTGGTATATATATTTAGGCACCAGAATCAATACGATCAAGTAACAGTGCAATTTTCATAAGGGTCAATGCTATCCTATGGAGGATAAACAAATGATTCATACAAGTTATTTACAGCGACTCAACTGATCACTCTCTTGGACTTAAGGTGAGTATGGGGAAAGGTCCAAGGCAGCATCAACAGGTCACCCCCAGGGGCACTAGGGCGGCCGGGTGCAGTGGTGCAATTCAGCATCTGGTGCCCAATGTTAATCTACGGGGATCGGTCCGGAGTTTTCTCAGTCCTGTTTGGGTGCCTGCAGGATGCAGGGAAGCAGCTCTGCTGCTCCATGGGCGATCCTGGTTTGTGGGTAAAGTGCTGGCACGGCAGCTGCAGGAAAAGTGGTATTTTACTCACAGTTGTCAAGGACAGCAATCCGGTTGGCACCAAGTCAGTTAGTGTCTTCTGTTCCTTCTTGCGAATCTTCATAACCGTCTTCTTGTTTCAGGTCATCAGGATCTCATTTCATGGTGCCAGGAGCTCCTCTAAATACTAGAATTAGGGGCTTTAGGGGAGTGAAGGGTAGTAGCCAAATAGTCCTGAGGGAATTGGGTATAACTCTGACCCAGAGTTCCTAATTCTGTCATCACAAAGAGGACTGAGATTTCACGTTCACTCAGGTAGCCCATTTTAGGGGGGAACTATCCTGAAGGTGAACACACCTTTCTGACTACTAATTTTCCCACCTTGTCCAGGCGCCGAGCAGACCCTGGCAAAGAGGGATCAGCATCCTCTCCTGGGAGCGAAGCCAGGTTCCCAAAGGCGGTGGGCTCTTTGAAGCTCCCTGCCTTGGGATGCTAATTCAGAGGTCATTCTGTTGGAGGGGTTGTAAACACCCTCTGCCTGAGCGGGCTTTGTGCCAGACCTCCTGAGAAAAAGGCCGTCACTCTTGGGTGCCAGAACCTTGTCTGCGGTGGCAGGCTGGCTAGGACCAGTCAGCATAGCACACTGGTAGTTGGTAGGTTTTGTAAGGTGCCCTCTGGGTGCATGTATTAATAAATCACCACTGGAATCAGCGTGGGCTTATTAACACAAGATGTTTGATACCATCATGTAGTTGGGGAACTCGTTTTCAACAGTGTTCTGCACATGCACTTACTTTTACAGGCAGTAATTGAACTGACCAACATAGTGCCATATCTGCTCAAGCAGCTATGTCCACACATGTAGCATAGTGCTCCCTGCCTTAGGGCTGTAAGTCCCGCTGTAGGGGTGACTTACCCACACTGCATGCAGGGTATGCTGGCATGGCAGACAGGGAGGTGAGCGATGTGGTGTTTTCACTTTTGTCTGCACCAAGACCTGCAGCCTGCAGTGGCAGTGTGTATGTTTTTGCTGAGGGGTCACTTAGGATGGCACAATATATGCTGCAGACCTTAGGTACCCTCTTTATCCTCCTTGCCCTAGGTACCTGGGGTACCATTTACTAAGGACTTACAGAGGGTGCTAAAGGTATTGCCACTTGTGGAAACAATAGAACAGTTTTGGGAAAGAGATCTGGCAATGGGAACCTGGTTAGCAGGAACCCAATGCACTTCCAGTCAAAATCGCATCAAATACTAGATAAAGTAGGGGTGACCATGTCAAAAAGGGGCGCATTCCTACAATAACGTCTGCACTCAAATACTTCCGCATTAATTTTTGCTGCCGAGCAGCAAAAAAAGAGGTAGTCAAGATGATGCCGGCCATATTCGAGAAGAATAAAGGGCAGTGATTGGTAGGCAGTGGTTACTGATATATAGTATATAAATCTTGTTTTTGAGATTACTCTTTTATGATTGGCAGCTGTGAAAATTCAGTAAAAAAAAAAAGTAACATAATCGGAGCCCTGGGCCGCACATTATTGCTCTCAGGTTTCAAATTATCATTTTAGAACATTTCAAACACTAACTCTTACACTAACTATCTGACCCTAACTCTTACACTATCTAACACTAACTTACACTAACTATCTAACCCTAACTCTTACACTAACTATCTAACCCTAACTCTTACACTAACTGTGCTCTATACACAGACACACCATAGAGATCTGGGACCTGCTCACCACCCTCTCGCCAGAAGTCGCCTTCTTCACAGAAACACTGACCAATGCCTCCTCTGCCCCTGACATTGCCACCGGCATCCCTGACGGATTCAAGAATCAGAGAAAGGACCTCCCCCACGCCAGATGGAGGACTCGCCATTGCACACAAGAGATCCAGAACAGCCCCAGAACCACGCTGCATGAGACCCTCGTCTACAGACCACCCTCATGCCTCTTCTGCCACCACCATTGCTGACTTTGTTGCACCCCACACCATCGCCTACATGGACTACATGCTCATCGGAGACCTGAACTTCCACTTCGACAACCTCTCCAACCTCGGACTGAAACAGCTGGTCAACACGCCCACCAACAGAGCCGGACACATCCTCAACCCCATCTTCGCAGGAGGGACAAACATCCACTTCAGCCACACCACACAGCCCCTCTGGGCAGACCACCACTGTATACACTTAACCTTCAACATCACCACCGCACCCAAATCCGCCCTGTGCCTGCCACGCAGGAACAGGAGTAAGATCACAGAGGAACACCTCAGCACCAACCTCCTCCACGACCCCTCTCGCCACAACCAACGCGAACTCCGCAGTCAAATAACTACACCGCTGGATCTCCAGCTGCACAGACAAGCTCGCACCCCACCGCCACCCTGTCAAAGAATGCCCTCTGAAGGCCACCTGGTTTACATCTGACCTCCAAGAAGCTAGACGCTCTTGCAGATGTATCGAGAAACTCTGGAGGAACAGGAAAACCACCAAAGATCAGAACACCTACAGGAATGCCATGACTGAATACCACCAGCGTATAAGAGCCACCAAGTGGACCTTTATCAAGAACAAAATCCACACCAACGCAAGTAACGCAAAAGAACTCTTCAACGTTATATAGCAGTTTACCAAATGCCCCTGCGAATCCACGGACGTCTCACCATCCCAGGACCTCTGCAACACGCTCAGATCCTAATTCCACCTTAAAATGAAGGCCCTCTATGACAACATCAGCGAACAGACTCTAGACACCACCCCCCTCCTCACGACCAACAACCAGCCCACCATCACAACCTGGAAACCGGTCACCACCGAAGACACCGCCATGACCATGAAGAACACTCACTCAGGAGCCCCACAGACCCCTACCTACCGCATATCTACCACAGAGCAGCCGCCACCATGGAATCCGAGCTAGGCCGTACCATTAATGGCTCCTTCAAATCCGGCATCTTACCCAACATCTGGAAGCGGGCAAAGGACAAGCCCCTCCTCAAGAAACCCTTGGACGATCTTCAACATCTACATGGCCCCCATGCCACCATTGTCAGACAGCATGGACTCAGCATAGCATCTTACGCCGACGACACCCAGCTCATCCTCTCCTTCATGAAGAACCCCTAAGACACCAGACTCTGCTTCCAGGAAGGAATGAAGGACGTCGCAGCCTAGATGAACAACAGCTGCTTGAAGCTCAACTCGGAGAAGACAGAGGTCCTCGTCCTTGGGCCCTCTGTCAATAAATCCTGTCACACTATCCTTGGCTCGTCAAGGAAAGTGTGACATGATTAGTCTTTTGACAACATACATATTGTCAAAAGATTAATCATTTCGCAGTAATTCAACAATGAATTAACTGTTACCAGTGGTTTCTTTCATTATTCATTTTTTGCTGTTTTTTGTGACCAATGCTTATTTGTATATTGTTTTCCTTTTTAACATTTGTTTTTGCCAATGCTTGTTGAAAGTAAGGAGATAGGGGAGCGCGTGCATTTAAATGAGACAGCTGCTCTGTGCAGCTTAAACATGTGCTTGGTAACTGAATTGACACGTTGCCAGAACACGCCCAGACAAAGCCCAGTATCCAGGCTATAAATAGCCTTGCTCTTCAAAGCACTGGTTGCTCGGCTCTTTTGATTCCTGCACGTCGTTCAAGGATTCCACAGAGCCCTGCGTCATTCAAGCCTTCAAGGAAGAATTCCCCAGAGCCTTCTTCTCTTCAGCAAGCACTGTGACTCAGCCTGCAGGCATTTCTCCCAACTTCAAGTTCAGACAGAGTTGCAGAGCCCGTGAATCACTCGGAAGAGCTGCATTTTCAATCATTGTTTATTTTAACTTCGTCTCCTTTCTGCTTCAGTTATCTCTGTCTTAATTGCTTTGGACTTTACAGGCATTTTTGATGAGTGGGCATTTTGGGACAATATTGATCTTCTTAATACTATCCTTTATGAGGACAATAATTATTTTGTTTTTATGACTATTGCCTAATGTAAATGCTCGTTACTGGGCTGAGATTAGGCAATAATTATTCTTTTTCTTGTAAAGTGTGTAACCCTATTTGTACTCGTATTTGGCAGCGTGTGTGCAGAGAACAGATCTTGTACAGGTCGCCTGATTTAGGCATACATGTTTATTGTATGTTTTAAAAGTGACTTTATTTAAAGGCGAGAGTAACTCTCTCTAAAGGCGCGCCCCAAGTTGTTGGAGAATCCTGGCAGCGTAATAAGGACACTTTGGCCAAAGAATTACATGATTGACATTAGGAAACTTCTTGCATACATTAAGGTGAGATCATGGGGTGAAATAAATCTATTGCATAAAATCTCATGTAATGATCTAGATTACTCAGTCTAATACAATACCGGTTTATGTTATAGAAGCAAACTGTATATACCATAGTCTTTACTGAGAGACGAACTAGTTGACAAGGCATCACACAAGAAAGGTAATGTGAACATTAACCCATGTGTATGTGTTACATGTAGTCCAACGAAATTGGGGAATGCAATGCTTATGCGCTTTGTGTATTTTTTAGGATATATCTCAAGTAGCTTGCCGAGTAACCTTCCAGAACCTGGCTGGCCCAGACAGCACATCCTCCCTTTGGTGAAGCACGAAGGGTAGCAGTCTCTCTCTCTTTGTCTCTCATCCCAAATCCCCTTCCCTCTTTGGGCACCTGCCAGGGATTCTGTTTTTATCAGCAGCACTGAGAGGTGCTCAGGGTGGGTTGAGGAATAGTCCTCGCCCTTGCAGACGGACCTGGTTTTCAGGTGAGTTGCTCGACTCACATCTTACACCCTCTCCACTGCCTGGGACAACACTTAGTGGCCTCCTGCCCTTGGAAACCCACCCACTCCATCAGACCATGCCTGTAACCTATGCATCATTCTAGACTCCTCCCTCTCTATGACCCAACAGATCAACGCCGTCACCTCCACCTGCTTCAACTCCCTCCACATACTCCGCAAGACCTTCAAGTGAATCCCCCCGAATGCAGAATGACCCTCACCAAGACCCTTGTAACCAGCAGACTGATCTACAGCAATGCCCTCTACGCTGGAATAAACGTAAACCTGCTTCACAAGCTCCAAACCATCCAAAACACCGCAGCCAGACTCGTCCTCAGAACCCCTCGACAAGAGCACATTACAAACTTACACTAATTATCTAACGCTAACACTTACAGTAACTATCTAACGTAAATTATTACACTAACTATCTAATGGTAACTCTTAGACTATGTATCTAACGTAAACTATTACACTATCTAACCCTAACTCTTAAACTAACTATCTGACCCTAACTCCTACACTAACTAACCCTAAATCTTACACTAACTATCTAGCCCTAACTCTTACACTAACTATCTAACCCTAACTCTTACACTAACTATCTAACACTAACTTACGCTAACTTCTTACCCTAACTCTTACACTATCTAATCCTAACTCTTACACTAACTATCTAACGCTAACACTTACACTATCTAACCCTAACTCTTCCACTAACTATCTAATGTTAAATCTTACACTATCTAACGATAACTCTTACACTAACTATCTAACGCTAACTCTTACACTAACTATCTAACGCTAACTGTTTTGGAATGCTGATATGGTATGCAATACAATTACCTCTTAACTCCATTGGAATACCTTAATACAGTATTATCTTGCCAAACTAATCATGAACAGAACATAGGGCAGGGCGCAGTGTATTTACATAGTTGGAGATGTACTTTAAAGTTTTACATTTCCTGGTAGTAGAAAACCCACAAATTCATTGTTTCACCACAGTGAGGCCTATCTCTCACAAAGGATAAGATTGGATTACCTTTTTACCTTTAATAAGAGATAAGGTTTGTTTGGGAGGGGGTAGTAATGGCATGTTTGGCGTGTGAATAATTGTGCTATAAAACCCTCTGTAGTGGTAAAGTCAGATTATAAGACACAATTCTAGAAATGCCACTTTTAAAAAGTTGCCATGCAACAACAACTGGTTCTTTAGGGAAGAGAACAATTTATTTCAAGCTAGAGGATTCTGGTCCTGATTAACTAAGATGTGCCAAATAATGGTGTGACAGAAAAATGATTTTTAAACACAGCAAATTAAATTAATAAGCACCACAGACTTAGAAAAACGTATTATCCCAATAAATCTAACCTCATGCGATTTCTTCTTCAATGGTTCCTTTTTCGAACCCTTACAGAACTTGGACACACTTGATCCTTTGTCCACCTCTTTACCAAGTGGAGGGATACTTCCCAGTTTATACTTTGATGAGAACCTCAAGCAACACGATGTTCGTACTTTGACCGGGCTGTATTAATGTTTTCTAGTCCTGAGGATGACCAGTTGTGATGTTTATGAACAAACCTATTTCAGGTGGTCGAAACGTCAATGATACAAATAGGTGTTCCATACCAAAACCTTACATATGTACTGCCAAGAAATTAGGATGTTTGAACAGACTAAAGAGTTCTAAATGGACACCGCATTAAGTGATTTTTGTTCTTGTATATTGTTAATTGTTTGTTATGTGGTATTACTTTTCATGTGACCACATTTTTCGTATGGTACTGATTTATGTTTATTATTATTATTTGTTCTGAAAAACAGTCCTGTGTCTGTGATGTGCAGCACTTTGCATTTCTGCATTATGTGAATGTTATGCGGAAAGTCACTTGCACAGTGGTGTCCCATATACCCAGGGCCTGTAAATTAAATGCTATTGGTGGGCTTGCAGCGCTGCTTGCGCTACTTACCGAAGTAGTCTTTCAAACCTGTCTCAGGCCTCTGTGACTGCAGGGCCTGCGTGCGCAGTTTACTGCCGCCGTGACGTGGCACGTAAAAGGGTTGCCATTTCTGCAACTTCCTTTTACTACTTGTAAGTTATGTTATGTTATGTTATGTTATTAAATCTTTTCTATAGCGCTCGGCTACTCAAGAAGAGTGTCCCGGCGCTTTATAGGAGAAAGAGAAGAAACTGCGACATACTAACATAACACCAGATAAAAAAGAAGAAGAATCAGCCAGAAAATTTACAAAAGACAGACTACTGAGTGAACATCACCACTAGGGTAGGCCCTAGCTAGCCCTAAAGAAGGGTGCTGTGTAGGTATAAGGTAGGACATGTGCTTTAACTGTGTGGAATGTCCTGGTAGTGACAAACAGCCGATTTGTTTTCCCTCTACTGTGGGGTTACCCTCTCATAGGGATACATTGGGGATTCCCTGATATGTGCTTCAGTGGTAATTTCTGATCTGAGAGGGGTAGCATGGCCATGTCTGGTATGTTTGGAACAGTAGAGATAAATCCTGCTTATTGGCGAAAGCAAATTTATTATTACTATTTTAGAATGGCACTTTAAGAAGTAGGAAGTTCTGTGTGCTAGGTATGTTTGTGCCCTGTCTGGGTGTATTGACCGTCTGGTACTCAGTGACATGAGACAGGGGATGTGCATTCACTCCAGCTAGTCCCTGGTGGGTTGAGGTATGTCCTGCCCTGCCTGGGTGACGCAGCTGTAGGCTGAATAGACGTTGGCTGAATTCAGAGTGGCAGTAGGAGTTTTCCCTTGCACCCTGAATTTGCCTGGTCTGCATTTGGAGTGGTGGGAGGAGTTGTAGCTGCACCTGAATAGGGCTGTGCCTGTCTTCCATAATGCTGGCTCAACCTTCTGTGGTGTGTCAGGGGCTGGGGCTGCAAATGTGAAAGGGGGTGTTGTGCACTTCAATAGTGTTTGAAGTGCCGCCAGAACAAACACATTGCACTATAAGTACAGGGGTTGTGATGCCATGATGAGAGAGAAGACACTGCGTTGACTGCTGCGCGCCAGAAGGAACCGCTGTTTGAGACTAAGCTCCTGCCCTCTGGGAGGCTGAAGGCACTGCCCTCTGCTAAGGGACCCCATGTGCCGGCCTGCCTGTGCCCTGTCCTCCGTGTCGCACCCGAAGGAAGTTACCTTCAAGCACTGAAACCCGGAAGGAGCCTACATGACTCGAGGCGGGCTTGTGGGTGACGCGCCACAGTTCTTGTCCGGACCTGAGGAGGCTGCTACGGGGGCACCCATCATTGCTGCATTGGGTTCCTGTTTTGTTTTTGTAGCAGCTTCGTGTGTTGGAGGCAGCTGCTCCTGGGCATTTCCCATGAGGGGGGGACGAGTGACATCTCCCCGCAGCAGTGGAAAGTGGGTGTGCCCCCTCCGGCCTCTTGGTGACATATCGCTTGAGGGCGGCACTTGTCCTGGTGTTAACCTTACGGTGAGAGCCCTGGACGAAGGCCCCAGTTCACCGGCGAAGGAAGGCCCCGAGTATGACATTACTGCATTCCCTGTGGTAGGTGGGTAGGTAGCCCAAGAGCCTATGCAGGGAAAAGCAATGTTGCAGTACTGGTAGCAGGAGCACAGGTGCCGCTCTTAGTTGTGGTAACCCATTGTCAGGGTTGCACCCTACGTACAGTACAAGAATGGCGATCTGCAGCGATGGTGATATGCCGAAGGTGGGCATGACGTGGTTATTATATGTGCACTGTACAAGTGGCTGCTATAGTGCACTGCTGATGATGTTTATACCTAATGCTTTACGAGAAGCGCAATCCTGCCAGTAGTTACTGGGTATCCTAACTGTAATGTTTATGATGGTGCCTGACTGGCCAAAGGATTGATGTAATTCCTGTGAAGTCGTGACAAGTGCCTGGTGGCACAGTAATATATGTGATTGTAATCTAATGTGTTTTAGGGATAATACAAAGAATATTTTTATATAAGAGTAAGTCCTGCCGGCGTTCCAAGGCTTGGTCCTATGTTACTGTTATTTTTAATTGTGCTTCATTTTAAACATTTTTGCTGCCACTCTTTGTGTTGTTGCACATTGGGAGGGGGGCTAATATTGCTGTTCGTATTTTTATTGCTGCTTCATCTTAATAACCACTCACCGGGATTGTCGCGATCTTGCCCCGGTCCGCCGCAGCTGTGTGCTGTTTGTGCAGAGGGCATTTTTATCGCGAAGTCCGTTCCGGCAGACAGAGCCAGGTCAGGACCCCCTACTTCCGGTGGTGCTCGGTCTAGCTCTCCGCCATCACCATATTTAAATCACACATGGTTAGGACACGCAGCCAAAGGCCTGCCCGTCTGCGCCTGGACCGGGCCCAGGGCATTACCCCCTGGCCGGTTGGGCCCCGGTGTCCTGCAATACTCTAGTTCAGAGTTTTACAATCTTAACAAACATGAGCTTAACCGAAGCTGTACCAGGTGTGAGTTGGATAAGGATGCTAGGCCCTATCAATTGACCTGTCTTTGTGGTTTCTCTTTTTCTGGCCTCTATCAGACCAAGTTCAGTTTGATAGCTGCCCCAGACCCTAATCCTGCACAGACCCTTAGACAAACAGAGAGTCACTGTGGTATGATCAATGTGAGGTCTCTTGCGAAACACAGAGTGGAAATTGCGGACACCATCTTGCAATATAATTTGGATATGCTGTTTCTCACTGAAACTTGGACAGATCCATCATCTGACCCCGACCTTTTGGTCGCTGTGCCTCAGGTCTTTGTTGTATCAAGACTCGACAGACCCTTAAAACGAGGGGGCGGCCTTGCCATCAGTTATTGCGAACACTTTAAAGCCACTTTTTCCTCAGTGGTTAATCCTTTTTGCGAAGGATTACATTTTGCGATAGAACTAAACTGTAAAAATACCTTTAAAGGAACCTTACTGTACCACCCGCCAGGATCAAGGACTAATTTCGGGGCGAATCTGGATACATTGCTGGAACCCCATTTTACGACAAAGGGGCTTACTATCTTGCGGGACTTTAATGTACACCTTGACCTGACGTTAGATAAAGATAAAGTGATGCTCACTGAATTCATGGACACGATGTGGTTCAGCCAGTTGGTTCATAAACCCACACATCAGGCAGGGCATACCCTGGATGGTATTTTTACCTCAATCACTGGAGTTATAGTAAAAAACATAGTCCCTATGGCCTGGTCAGATCATTCTCTGATTCTATTTGACTACCCTGCCCAAATGATAGCGGAAGCCTGTTTTAATAAAGATCAGGGAAAACTTTCAAAGCATGGAATAAAATAGATACTAATCTACTTGAACTCTAACTTAATCAGACATGCCCAAAGATGAGTCAACAGGTAGATCAAGCAGTTGAGAATTATAACGACTGGCTGAATAAAGCCTTTGCGACAACAGTCTCAAATGGAAAAAGCACGGAAGCTCTACGTTTAGAGAAACAAAGATGCCGTAGACTGGAAAGGCGCTGGAGAGAGAATTACAAAGACAAGGAAAAAGAGAGTTATAAATGTGCATTAGCTAATTACAAAAACCTGCTAACTATGGAGAAGAAGACCTACTTCACTAAACAAATAGAGTCATCTAAAAATTCAGGAAAAAAACTGTTCCAGGTTGTGAAGAAGCTTACAACTCCTCTCAACAGCCCACTTTCCGAGAATAGCCAATCGCTATGTGACAGTATAGCTAACGCTTTTAGGAATAAAGTCAACGATATATACAGCATCTTCACAAATATCTCCAATAAGGTAGATGAGCTGCATCCCGCTGTAGGGTACCACAGAAAAAACAAGCTGTGCACATTTACACAGGTTTCTAATGAGCTAGTGGAAAAACTCATTCAGGTTATCAAATCTGGATCACCACTGGATCCTGTCCCCCGGCAGTTCTGAAAAGCATTGCAGGGGAGGTAAGCCCAATTTTAACTAACATTTTTAACAATATCTTTTTATCTGGAATTTTTCCCGCCGTCTGAAAGGACGCAATCATTCTTCCTTTGCTAAAAAAAGCTAATCTAGATCCGTCCACAACTAGCAAAAATCGCCCGATTGCAAGGCTTCCTTTTCCCGCCAAGATGGTTCAGAAAATTATGAACAGCCAACTGACACAATTCATCCAGGAGAATGAATTACTCGACCCTTCCCAGTTCGGATTCCGCTCGGGGTATAGTACGGAGACCGCTCTCATCAAGGCCACTGAGGAGATCAGGGCAGTGATGGATAAGGGTGGTGCCGCTGTCCTGCTTCTCCTCGATCAATCAGCGGCCTTTGATACCGTGCATCACGACATCTTACTTGCGCTCCTTGAATATCTGGGGATCAGGGACCCTGCCCTCTCATTACTGTCATCCTTTTTGAAGAATAGAAGGCAGAGAGTTTCCCTCGATCACTATCAAGCAACCCTGTATGTACTTCCTTGCGGGGTCCCCCAGGGCTCGTCGTTGAGCCCCACGTTGTTCAACGTCTATGTCTCTGAACTCTCACCGCTAATGCAGCAGTTTGGCTTCAAACTGACATCTTATGCCAACAATACTCAGATCATCGTTGCGGTTTATAAAAATACTTTATCCCCAGCAGTACAGTTTCAATGCTGCATGAGGGAAATCAGTCTCTGGATGGGAACACACTGTTTAAAGCTCAATTCGGATAAGACCGAAGTGGTTACCTTCGGTTACTTATAGCCAAAATGGGATGTGCTATGGTTGTCGGCTGAACTGGGACAAACTCCTGAACCAGTGGTGAAGGCTAAAAATCTTACAGTTCTGATAGATAAAGGTCTCACTTACGCACATCAAATTAACGCCACAGTTTCAGCTTCTTTCTACCTGCTGAAGAAACTTAAAAAGGTCTTACCATTTATTCCTCAGGATCTTAGGAAAACAGTGGTGACTACCTTGGTGTTGCCCAAGCTGGACTACTGTAACGGTTTATATATTGGGTTACAGAAACAACATCTTAAGAAGCTCCAGATGGTACAGAATGCTGCAGCCAGGCTACTATTGAAAATCCCTAAGTATCAATCGATTAAAGGAGAGATACGGAATCTCCACTGGCTGCCTGTGGTGCAACGTTCCAAATTTAAAGCACTCTGCCTTGCCCATAAATCCTTGAATGGGGCAGGCCAGGTACCTTTGAAACATCTTATCTCATGGTACCACCCAGGTAGGCAGTTAAGATCAACCAATGCCAGATTAATGCTGGTACCTAAGATCCGTACTGCTAGCTGGGGAGGCCGGAGTACGGCCTATTGTGTAGCAAAACTCTGGAACGCTCTCCCTGCATCTTTGAGAGGGCTGAACTCCCTCTCCTCCTTTAGGAAACAATTAAAAACCTGGCTTTTTTCAAACTAATCGCACTGCTCTCGGTGGTCTCCGGTTCTACTCTGGTTTAGCGCCAAGACACAACCGAGTATTCGCGCGCTCTATAAATCTCACTAACATTAACATTAACATTAACATGCCCTTCTCATCTGATCAAAAGAGACAGCAGCGATCAGGACAATGAAACAACAGCAGCTTCAGCAAAAGGACCTCATCGAGTTTGTAAAGGATCCCCTTCTTCTCTTTTCCCACTACAGTGTCCAGGGCTCCCCCCTAGACATTTAACATTTTCAGGCATGTCAGCAAGACACTTCCACTTTCTGGGATAAAAACATCCCCTCCATCTTCTGAAGGCCACAGCTTCCTGGAAAGACCCAAGGCCTCCATTGCTGCTCCAGACTCAAGGGGGGGGGGTGTTTGAGATGCTCCTGCAGGCCATTAAAGATGTTAAATCAACACTGGCGCCCAAACTAGATGCACCAACGATCGAGTTGAGTCTCTTGATCACAGGAAGCTACTTGGCTTTGTTGACAGCACGGAATCCGCTCTGGTGACTATGTGACTGACCGTAACAGATATGCAAACTCAAATACAAGAGCTGAGTAAAATTGTGACTTTCCTGGAAGCAAAAGTGGATGATGCAGAAGGCCGCTTCAGGGGCATCATGTGCCTGTCGTAGGGAGTGTAAGGACCCAGCATGAAGCTGTACCTTGAAAACGTGTTAGCGAACATGTGTTTGGGGGGGGCAAGGGGAACGGGGGAGAAGTTGCTTTTTTTTCCTTGTTGGAGCAGGCAAATAGAGGCCCTTCCAGACAACACTTGCCCGGGGCAGTTGAACTAACATGACAGGGACCACTTCATACAAGTCTTGAGAAGTAGAGGCCCTTGGCAGGTGGACCATGGTACTGTGCATATATTCCTGGAATTCACGAAGGAGGTTCAGAAACACTGCAAGTCCTTCCATGGACAATAAGTGAAAACTTTTGCCACCTTGGCATACAATACTCCCTTATGTTCCCAGCTAAACTCCGGGTGCTGGATTCAGAGAAACTTTCTTCTTTACATCACCATCAGAGACATGTGATTGGCTGGAGAGGGCAAAAGGGGTAAAAGTGGACAACCGCCCGCAACACAAGATGGCTGAGAGTGGCATAAGGCATGGCACAGATCAAATACGGTTGCAAGGGGTAAGCCCTCAAAAGTGATAGCAGCTAAAGACAGCCACGGTGGTGGCGTAACTTGAACCGCACAGCTGCGTAAATATAACTCCACTCCAGACTATAGGATACCCCAATGAATGTCGCTGACAACCTGACAAAGGAGGCCATGCAGGAGCTGCAACTGGACCAGACATTACCCTGATGCCTTCCATATGCATCATTTAATTAAATTGTTGATTTCCTTTGCATATCGAGCATAGTGTGGTTAACTTATGCACAGGGGCAGCAGAAAGGGGAGGGGAGCAAATAAACTATGGTACTGAGACGGAGGGGAGACATGGTGAACACGGACTATCGCAGGTCACAGTGGGAGGCGCCAGAGCTGCGAGTTGATACGATTAGGTCTACCACACAAGACTGGGATGGACTGACTGAAAACTTACCTTGGATTGGAGTTGTATTGGTCGACTCGCCATTGTGAGCTGGGCCTGGGGAGGGGATACCAATACCTCCTATGGTGTAAAACACATGTTAATGGGTGTATTTGATGTGTTGGAGTGTCGAATCAGGGCAGGTGAAGTTGGGGGTGGAGACGGGAGCAAACACACTGAACTGCGCCGAGAGTACAGGTCTATGACGAATCAGCTTGGGTGGATAGACTACAGGGAGTATGATGCCTGACATCACCATGCAACAAGTTGACCAGCTCTGTCACCTTCGGCGTGCTAACTGTTCTGCTCAAGCTGGTTTGTGATCCCTTAGATATGTGATCATACTGGTCTATCTCGCTTTTCAATACCGATTGCAAGATATCAGACAAGGCGCTAGCAAATAGGCTGACCCCGGTGATGCGTACACTTGTACACCAAATTTAAATGGGTTTATCCTGGGGAGCAATGCATTCCTCAATTTACGGTGGCTATTTTTCGATCATGGATAGGACATCGGGAGATGATGCAGCACCAATGGGGATGTCTTTGGACATTGAGAAAACATTCGATACAGTGGGGTGGCCAGACCCGAAGTCAGTGCTCGAGTGCATGAGGTTTGGCCCGGGAATCAGTAGTTTGCAATGGCTAGGGTATGCACAGGCAGAGAAATTTCCATAGGCTTCCCTATAGGTCCAGCTACCAGACAGGGGTGCCATTGGCACCTTTAATATTTGTACCACTTGTAGCACTCTTAACAGACAAGAGCCCACGTTGGTGAATACCAACCAATGGTGCCTGGGACATTTTATCAGATTTCTGGATGTTGCACTTCTCTATCTCCAGGATACACAACAAGCTCTCCCCACCGTACTGACCATGATGGAGGAATTTGGGGAGGTGTCTGTGCTTAAACTTAAGTCTAAAACATGTTTGTCCCCACTTAGTAACCTGAGTGACTTCGAGAGAGAAGGATTGTTGGACATAGGGTTAGAATTGAGAGATAACAGTTTAAGTTCCCGTGGGGATGTACACCCGGACTGGGACCTAATGCAAGGGAACATGACCAGGTGGTAATTGGCACTGGACAGTCTACGGTTTTGCATTCATGAAATGTACAATTCATTCAGTGCAACAAGGTCGTGTTGGCGAGCTGTGCGAGTGACAATGTTTTGGCACTAACCAGCCAGCTCAAAGTCCGGAAGAGCCCAAGAACATCAATTCACGTCCACTGAGGCCACCCCAAGGGTCCAGGGCCTGTAGGGCACCACTGGCACCTCAGGGGCTGGCTCCAGCTGGATTTGGGTGCTGGTTCAGTTGGTTGGAAGCCTGTTATGTCCCTGTGGCTCTGAACAGGATGCCAGCAGACTAGTTCTTGGAGTCACTCTGGGAGTCCTGGGTTCAGATTTAGGTCCAATCAGTCTGACTCACACAGGAGGGCAGCTGGGCAATAGGGCAGAGATCCAACAAGACAGCAGTCGGGCAAGGAAGAAGTCCTGCAGGGAAGCAGGGGGATGTAGCTCTTTGTGTGGAGCAGGTCACAGCATATTCAAGTGGATGTAGGGCTGTGCCCAGCTTCATCCTCCCATCCTGCCAGTGATGGCCCATCCAGGGACACCTAAGCTTTTTATTATGTGTGGAGGAATACACAAAGCCCAACTGTCAGCTACACCCAGTCATGTGACCCAGAGACAGGCGGCACAAACTAAATGGTTAAGGCAGGAAAATGCCAACTTTCTAAAAGTGGCATTTTGAAAATTGTAATTTAAAATCTGACCTTAACGTAAGAGAGGATTTTTCATTACAATTTCAAAGATGCAACACATAAATGGGATACCTGTTTCTATTTGGAAGTTATGTAAATGTAAATGTAAATGTAGAGTATTTATATAGCGCACTTCTGCCTCGTAGCGCTGTATTCATACCGCTGGGGAACCCATCCTGGCTTTCCTGTGAAATGTCCACTCCTGGGCACCCCCAAGGTGAAACCAGGCATCCACAGCGCTGCTGGGGCCGTTGTGGAGATTAAGCAAGCTATTGCCCAGAGTCACAGAGTGGGACCCATGATTAGACTAGGCACCGAGGCGATAATTATCAGGTCTGGGGAAATTGAGTCCAAGAGCCGCCGAGGCGGGAATTGAACCCTGGTCCCAGGCCGGACCTCTGCATCAGGGTCTGCCGCTCTACCAATTGAACCACGCTTCTCCAAGTTACAGATAATTAAATGTAATAAGGTAATACCAATGTTTTCCCATGGGAGAGGTAGGCCTTGTACCGCCGAAAAATGAATTTAAGAGTTTTTTACTACCAGGACAAGCAAAATTTAAAAGTACATGTCCAAATTTGAAAAATACTTAACCTTGCTCTCTGAGCTCTCTAGGGCCTATCCTAGTGGTGTTTATGCAACAACGCTCCGGACAGTGGACCACTCAGACAAAAAAAAGGCACCAATCCTGAAATCACCAAACAAATTAGTCTTCAAATTCCAGCGTGCCCTTTCCAAATGCTCCCTGTCCTAAGAGCATCACCCAAAACTGGGGTAAAAAGTCAATTTTTTAACCAATATGGAAAGGCACCGCTTTGCAAATTAATCCCATCCAAATCGAAGAAACTAACAACTTTCTTAGTATCTTAGTATCTTCTCACACAGATGCTGAGTCTTGATGTAAATTTTGAATGTTCATTTAATGATCCATTTTAGGAAAAACCAGCCAATGCGTTTCGTTCTGACAACAGAACTTCTTCAGGGCGAAATCGTTGTTCCGAAGCGCATTAGATTCCAATCTTAAGGGGTTGCAGAAGGGGGATAGAAAACTTTATATCCTCATACTCCTTTTCTGTTCTTTCTGTTATGAATTTCCCCAAATAGAGCTCCAAGAATGGGAGAATTGTGTTTACCCCACTTGGAAATTGTTCCTTGTATACGTGAGTCCGTCCTATGCCATATGAAATGTATGTTTTATAATCCAAAGTCAATAAATGTCAAACCGGTAGTCACCTGTATTGTTGATCCCGATGCATCAACACTGCGGCGTTCCGCCGTTTCAAAAAACCGCCGTCTCCGCTACCCTCTTAGGACGGACTCACATTCCTAAGATCTTTGCCATTATATATAAAACATCTTTTGGAAACTAACTGATTTCTAGCACCTCTATGTATTAATACAAGGAAAAATTACAGAATCCTGAGGCCAGCAAAACACAATCAACAAAATGGAGGAGGAAGGCAAAAGGTTTGGGAGTGATACTGCTGAGGGGGCCAGTTCCAACACTTTGGGCCCGAATCACAGAACTAACTTAAGACAAAATCCTAAACGTACTACTTTTGGTATTCACAGAAGGCATTTAGTAGTAGTAAAGTTAGGATTTTATCTTAAGTCTGTCTTAAGTCTGTCCTAAGTTTGTCTTAAGTTTGTCTTAAGTCTGTCTTAAGTCTGTCCTAAGTCTGTCCTAAGTCTGTCCTAAGTTTGTCTTAAGTTTGTCTTAAGTCTGTCATAAGTTTGTCTTAAGTGTGTCTTAAGTGTGTCTTAAGTCTGTCCTACTACTTTTGGTATTCACAGAAGGCATTTAGTAGTAGTAAAGTTCGGACTTTGTCTTAAGTTTGACTTAAGACAGACTAAAGACAGACTTAAGACAGACGTAATACAGTGTTAAGACAGATGTAAGACAGACTTAGGACAGACTTAGGACAGACTTAAGACAGACTTAGGACAGACTTAAGACAGACTTAAGACACACTTAGGACAGACTTAAGACAAAATCCTAACTTTACTACTACTAAATGCCTTCTGTGAATACCAAAAGGGCCCTTTGTCTTGCCATGTTTTTCTCTGCCCCTCCCATGTTGTTTCTGCCCTCTTGTTGCTTCCCCTGTCTCCATGTCAGTCTATCTCTCTATGAGCTTCTGTGCTTCCTCAGTCTCTGTGTTGCTCTGTCTTCCCGTGTGCTTCAGTGCTCCCCTCAATTGTCTCATCATGTGCTTCTCTGCCCCTTCCATGTTGTTTCCGTCCCCCAGGTTGTTTTCCCCTGCCCTCGTCCCAAATTTCACTTCTGCATTGGGTCCCCTGTTTGCTTCTGCACCCCCCCTCTACCCCTGGGCTTTTTTATTTCTTTTTAGTTACTGATACAACTCTGTAAATATCTAAAAAATCTTTTTGAGGTATGCACACCTTCAACATGACGTGGCTATCCACATCAAAAAAAAATTTACATTTTAATTTCTTACTTTATTTAATCTTTAAAGTGCATCCACAGGGGGCGTGGCCAAGATGGCGGCGGAGTAGGACGTGCTTTACGGTCCCTCCGGCGCCTGCCTAACTTTAGCTTTGTAAATCTTCCCTGAAAGTGCCCATCCCAGCAAGTGGGGGCAAGCGGGGGTGCTCCTTGCCTGCACCAGAGTGGCTTAGTGGCTCCTTTGTGTATGAGGGGGCTCGAGAGCGCTGCAGCCCGGCACGGCCTTCCTGACTCGGAGCTGGGCGGACCACGAGGCAGGCCGGAGAACAGCGGGCCTTTCCCTGACAATCGGGAGTGGAGACAGACGGCGGTGCAGTCCGGCCCGGGAGAGATTTCAGCGCTGCGGCAGGGTCTGAGACGGAGGCTGCAACAACGGACGGAGCGGCAGAGCCTGGGCCGGGGGCGGTGAGGGTGGCGATCTGATGGCCCGGTGCGGCCGCGGTGGTAGAGATGCCACCATCGCGGGTGAGTGCTCCCACGCAGTGCCGCGAAGCAGACAGCGGCGATAGAGGTGAGAAGAGCAGGGGCGGTCCCCGGGGTGACACAGCGTTTGGGTCCACGATACGGCAGAAGGTGAGGCCTGGCAGCGGGAGTGGGAGCCTTTGGGGCCTTGAGGTGCTGCGTGACTTTGTCAGGTTTCAAGGTCAACTTCACCAAATCGCATATCCTCAATATGTCCGTACCTGAGGAGGATGTCCTGGATCTGAAGCAGGACTTTGAATTCCAGTGGGCACCATCTGATATTCAGTATCTGGGTGTCCACCTGGCACCTTCGATCCCTAAAACAGTGTCCCTGAACTATAAGATGCTGGTTGAGCAGGTCACCAAGGCTCTATCGGCTGGCCTGGTATGGAAGGCTGGCAGCTTTGAAAATGACTGTTCTCCCCTGAAATATTGTACTTGTTTCAAATGCTGCCGCTGACCCTGTCGCAGGGCATCCTGCGGAAACAGCAGGGGCTCCTTAATAGATTCCTGTGGGACAAAAAGCGGCCGCGACAGGCATTGTCTGTGGCGGTTGCTCCGAAGGCGGCTGGGGGACTGGGTTTTCCCCTACTGTCAGCCTACTTCCAAGCGTCCACCCTGCGTTACATAGTGGAATGGAACAGGCCCATGTCCAGTAAACACTGGTGGCCTCATTTATGAAAAGTAACTGTTAGAATTGGGGGTCTCTGGTTGGCACAAGTATTCACTTGTGACAAGCAGGGGCCCTCTCCTCTAAGTCAGGGCGAAGGATGACCCCTTAGAATGACCCTTGCTCACCCTCTAGGTGCGTGGCGTGAGCAGCCAAGGCTATTCTCCAGGCGTTTCTGAGTTAAGCATTTGTAATAACACACACAGTAAATGTACCAATCCCCCCACAAATGGACACCAGGCTGTAGATATGTAAAAATATGTTCTCTTTATATAAAAATATATATATGCAGGTAAGACTTATCACAAGACCAATATAACGATTTAGTTTGGGCCACAAGATTCTAATTAGGCAAGCGTTTCTTAGTTACAGTTCAAAAATGGTTCTCTTAGTGCTTTAGAAGAAGCTCTTAGGCCCTGGAGACCTCTCTGGGGCTCACGGGACGCTTCGTAGCGCTTCACGCGCTTTCCCGGGTGAATTGTGCCAGACCCTACCGCGACCCACGCATCTAGCTTGAGTAGCGTACTCAGCGGTCCGTTTACTTCAAAGAGATACGAGGCATACAGTAAGGCAGTTCAGATGCGGTGCGTACAGTTTCTATGGTGAGATACGGGACGCCCAGGTACTTGCAATCAGGACCGCACAATCACTTGTTGGTAATATGCGAGGCACACTCACTTACTGGAAATGCGACGCGCACTCACTTACTGGCAATGCGACGCGCACAGGCGCTGATCTCACGTTGGAGTACGGGGAAATAAAACGTGGCGGGCCCCGATCCTGGTGAAGATGTCTTGGCACAGTTCAGTTTATCCGGGGAAGCAGAGACGGCCCGCACTCCTTCAGTGCGCGGCGGGGGGGAACCTTCGGACTCTCAGTGGCGGCGGCTCTCGTGAGGCAGGTGCGGCCCAGGTCCTCCAGTACGGTCCGTACTGGGGGCGCTTCAGGGGGCGGCACGGCCTCTTTCCAGGTCAGAGGGCGAAGCGGGCGGCCGGATATGCTTGAGACGTACGGCGGCTGCCCGGGGCATAGATCACGCTCGACAAGGAAATTCCAGCGGGAGGGGCGAGCGAGGGCACACAGCGCGCTCCAGTGGCAGGCAGGCGACAGGGGAGCAGGCGGCCCAGTCCACGGGGAAGAGAGCGACTCTGCACGAGCGGGGCTCTCACAGGACACGGGCGGGCAGGCTCCTGGGTGTCACGGCCCTACGAGGGTGCAAAGGGGGCACAAAGTCTCAGCTCCAGCAGGAGAAAGCTCACGGATTAGATGAGAGCGAGCGAAGGCACCAAGAACCCACTAGTCCTGGGGTTCAGATCAGGGGGCAAGCTCAAACAAGCCCTTGGAGAAAGTTTCTAGCACAAGTCAGCAAAGTCTTTTCATAAAGTCTTCTCCACTCCTTCCTCAGCAAGGCAGACAGCAGGCCAGTCCTTCCAGCTTCTTCTTCTCCTTCTAGTTGGGCAGAGGTTTGTTGTGGGAAACAGGATTCTGATTTACAAGGAGCAGGGCTCCTACTTTTATACAGCATTTTCTTTGTTCTTGTAGGCCAGAGGGGCCTCTGCATAACTTCTTTCAGTCTCTGAGCACTTTGTTGGGTGCATTCTGCTCTCTTCTTTCAGTGTGAGGGGCAGGCACATCAGACCCTCCAAAAGTAATTTACAAGAATACAAAGGATTTTTTACAAAGTGGGTGCAGCCATTGAGCAACCCAACCAGGAATGAGACACGATCGGTTCGGTCTCCTATGAAGAGGCTTTCTTGCCCTGGCTTGGAAAATATCGAGCAAAATGCTCAGATAAATGAGTATTTCTTCACATGTCCCTTGACACTGGGCACTGCCCCCTGGAATTAGACATTGTTTGGACCAAAAAATCTGGCCATAATTTGCCTAAAGATTTTCAAGACAATGCATATTATTTCTCTGTCCTGAAGATGATGCCAATCATTTCAAAATGGGCATCGAAACGTCGACATATTAGCGTCATATGTATAAAGAAAAGTATAAAAATTTATACAATGATGCTTTCAAATGTATTTTCGTCTGTTCACTGAACTACTAGTATACAGACCGCCTTGCTCGCTCTAACCCTTATCCCCTTGTTTTGTCTTGTTCCCGGTGGGTTGCTGGCTGCACCCACTTTGTAAAAAATCCTTTGTATTCTTGTAAATTACTTTAATTAAAAATCCTGTCCGGCTGGACAAAGGTCATACATACTACTGAGCGTATGTCTATCATTTTGCTAATATCCCTGAACTACTAGGGACCCTTTTTTTTTTTAATACGTTACTGCCCAAGGTCCCTAGTGATATACCTTTGGGTTCCCTTGTTTTTCACCAAAAAAAGCTTTCTAAAAGTAGCATTTGCAAACACAGGATATTAAAATAAACTTTACTAAAAGAAGTATTTTATTATTCTGAGTTCAGGCATACTAAACTTTACTTTCTACCATGTTCCCTGAGCCTGCTGGGAATTTAGAGTGTAATAATTCCAGCAGCCCATCTTGGCCTAAGAGAACAGGTAGCCTTACAATAGTGAAAAACTAATTTGGCTGTAATTCACTATTAGGACATGCCACATACATCAGAGCATGTCCTACCTTACACTTACAATGCACC
Source organism: Lissotriton helveticus (assembly GCF_964261635.1). NCBI lineage: Eukaryota > Metazoa > Chordata > Amphibia > Caudata > Salamandridae > Lissotriton > Lissotriton helveticus. The sequence goes on from NC_136057.1 coordinate 126,688,122, forward strand.
CTGCCCTTGGGCCTACCATAGGAGTGACTAATATGAAGTTAAGGGAAGGTTTAGAGGATGGCAAGTGTGTGCACTTGCCCAGCCAGCATGACAGTACCAGACTGCACGCACATTCTGCAATGGCAGACCCTAGACACATTTTAAAAGGCTGCTTCTGTGAGTGGTGCAACCAGCGCTGCAGGCCCACTAGCAGTATTGGCATTTACAAGCCCTGGCACTCCTGGTGCACTTTACTGGGGACTGACAGTAAATCCAATGAGCCAAATCATGGAAATCAATCACATATACATTTTGCACAGGGAGAGCATATGCACCTTAGCACTGGTCAGCAGTGGTAAAGTGCCCAGAGTCATTAAACCAACAAAAACAGGTCAGAGAGAATATTGGAGGAAGGCAAAAAGTTCAGCGATGACCCTGCCAAGAGGGCCAAGTCCAACAGTGACGTATCGGTGCGTGAAAACAGCGATGCGTCACTTTTCATTGCGCCCTCCTTGCGACACCAATGATGCGTCATATTTACAGTATGACGCATCATTGCGCTAGGAGTTACAGATACGTCAGTATTTCTGACTTATCTGTATGGTGCAAAAGTGACCCATTGCTGGAGTGTGTCACAAATGTGACGCAACTCCAGCAATGTGTTCTTTCACATGGGGCAAGCCCCATGTGAAAGGGCCTGCGTCAATCTTACGCCTGCTGTGAGGCAGGCGTAAGAAATGTACGCATTTGCGTCCTAGAGGTGGCGCAGTGAAATCTTATAGATTTCACTTCGTCACTTCTATGACCCTTTCTTGCGTCAGAACGCCCCCCTGCATACATTATACCTGGCGCAGGTATAATGTGGTGCAGGGGTTTACAAAGTGACGCATCTACCTAGATGCGTCACTTTGTAAATATGGTGCAATAAGGCACATTTTTTTTGCTGCTGGTGCGTCACAAAAAGTGACGCACCAGCGGCGTAAAAGTGTGCATAGCTTCATAAATGAGGCCCTGGAACTTTATGGACCAGACGGTGGTGGGTTGCAATATCTGACGGGAGCTGTGGCTGCCCCGCAAGCATAGAGTCTAGGGACTCTACTCTTCCCCGGTGATGGGACCAGCTGGCGCAACGAAAGGGGTGGACCACGTTTCCCTCTCCGATGACTCCTATTGTTGACAATCCGGACTTCCCGCCGGGCCACGCGTACCCAGTCGTCCATCGCTGGCGAGAGGAGGGCTATAAGAGGGTGGGTTCCCTTTTTGACTTGGATGGATTGGTTCAGTTTCCCCGGCTGCGAACGGAGTTCTTCCAGTTGCCGCTGGCGGACGCTTTTTCTTACTCGCAAGTGGCGGATTGGGTTACCCAACCCACTAATGTAGCTGACATGTCTCGCCCGCTGACGAAGTTTGAAAAATGGTTGGTCTGTAAGAAAGATGACCGGAGGCTCATCTCGGAGTTGTATGCTATGATTCTCAGAAATCCCAAGAGACAACGCACCCCTGCGCAGGTCCGCTGGGAGACGGAGCTGGGACGCCCACTATCGAAAAAAGAATGGGAGCATGTGTTTTACCGCACGCAGCACACAGCCTCCAATACCGCGGGTGCCGAATCAGGGTATAAGGTAGAGGCCTAATGGTACTACACTCCGGCGCGCCTCATTGCTTGGGATGTCACTAAGTCAGGTCCCTGCTGGAGGGGGTGTGGGTTAACAGGGACATTGGCACACTTGTTATGGCACTGCCCAAAGTTGGGGAGGTACTGGTCCACGATCTTAGATGAGCTGGATGAGGCGTTTCAGATTACATTTCCCCGGCTTCCAGAGCATACTCCTCTGGGGCTTCCCCATTCTAAGTTCTTCCCTCTGCGCTCGCTGAAGGGTAGGCAGATCGCGCTGACGCTATTGGCCGCGAGGCAGGTCCTGCTGGCGAATTGGGGTTCCCCGGCGGTACCGGATCCCCGAGATTGGTTCCAACGGCTCTGGCACATATTAGCAATGGAAAGGCTCTTGATGGGTATGGATGGGAAAGGCTCGGAGTATGCTAAATTGTGGGGCCCATTCTTGCATCTCCTGTCCAAGGACCTACGAGAAGTAACTTGCCCGAAATACCTTTAGATCCTACAACTCATTCCCTTAGAGTCGGACAGGGCTAACCCGGGGGGTTGAACCTTCCCTTGGTGCATTGCTGGATTTTGTAGTACTTGTATAGCTAAAGCTGATGCGGAGTGCGGGTGGGATAAGGAGGGGGGTGTGTGTGTGTGTGTGTGTGTCGGGGGGGAGGGTGGGAGGTGGGAGAGGGTGTTTACGTTCTCATTAGTTCATTTCCTGAAAAGGCGGTGGCCTCAGCACAGGCGGGGCGGTTCATAGCATTTCACGGGGCCGTCCTCCGGAATGTAGGTCCAGACGCCGTGTTGATGTGCTGTGTTTTGCCCTGCGGCAAGTTGATGTAGGCAGCTGGGCTGTGTACCATATGTCTTTCCGCATAATAAAAATGATTGACTCTAAAGTGCATCCACATATTAAACTTAAATACCACAACAATCAATCAATCATAAATACAGTGAATTGAAAATACATGTAATTAAAACAATACAAAACTTGATTATAGCAAGCAAAATACATTGTAGTGAATACAAATAGGTCAATTTATATTAAGAAAGCACCCACAAACCTAATTAAATGATAACAAATATTCACAGAGGAAGGGTTTAAAAAAAGTTAAGTGCTTGTTTGTGTGTTACTACAGAATACCTTAATATCACAGGATAAAAAAAATATTCTGCAGATAAAAAAGATCAGGACAGAATAAAAAGCACATTATTCAAATGATGTTGAACAACTCCACAATATTGATAGCCTGAATGTGGAGAGACCCCATCCCTCTAGATCCACACATTATCACCCAACAGCATGTGGTTACCTGAATATCATGAAACATCCACGCCCAAGGGGACAATGATGGACTTTAAATACAATTGCATCTCACCACTTCGTGCTAACATACAGCCCAGCTGTAATCTTCTTATTTCTGGACAATGTTCCAAGTCAAGCTGGAAACTTTCATTTCTAGCATGCTTTTTTAAGTGACATTTTAAGGCGCTACTATGTAGTCACAATAACACCCCATCATGATTTAAGGCAAACTTTGGTATACAATAGGAGTAAACAACCCAAAAGTATAAATCTTTTTATTATCCCATACAAGTTCCCACAAAGTTACATTTTTCAATGCCTTTATTTATTGAAAATATTAAATTATATGCCAGTAGGCACGGAAGGTAATACCCATCAAGCCCAGCTCAAGACAGATCATGCCAACAGAGCTGGAGGAGCTTACACCAAGGTAGCTCTTCCATGAAACAGATTCAATATTGGAGATAAACGAAGAAAGTGCCCTTGCTTCTATTCAATATAAAGCAACAGAAACCATGCTAGCAATATTCACCTTTAACAGTAAAAAAGATGTCCCTCCTTCTTTGTACAATAAAAACACGTAAAAGGCCAATTCTCGTAGACTTTGCAGCCTGAGAGGTATTATATGGGACCCAAGAAACATTATTTGAGATGTTTGCACGTAAATGTGTGTTTACTTTTACCACCTCCAATTTTTTCAATTCCCAAATCCGATATAACGAAGAAGAAGATGAGTACAGAGCACAAAAATGAGTACATAAAAGATTTTCGTCAATAGAAGTTGGAGTTTCGATGGTGAGCTCTACCCAAACTTCTAGTTAATATGAGTCAGAATTTACACATATCGCAAGAAGAAACCGCAGACTGAAGATCAGATCATAACTTTGTGTCTTTGGTTGATTTATTAATTTTCCTTTCTAACTCAAAACATTTGGTAGCTCTATATCTCTGTGAGATATCCAGAGGCCTAGGAGTCCTGGTATACATTTTTTGTTTCATTACAAAGGTATCCGGAGCAAGCACAGGAAGGCCTCAAATTTAGTGACATCCAAAGACGTCTGGGGATATTACTTGATCGGCACCTTAACTATAAGCAATATTTAGTATCAAGGCAAGTAAAAGCAAACCAGCTGCTATTTGCATTCAAAATCTTACAAAAAACTCAAAGACTGTTCAAGAAATGATTTGCTGAAGGTTGTAGCAGCTAAATTCTTGCCCTCAATCTCATACGGATCGGAACTGCTTAAAACTCATGATGCATCAGGTTTGAACACCACTCAATCTAGCTTTTTCAAGAAATTAGTTTTGGTCCCACGATGCACATAACAAGCTCACATCAGGCTGGAGTTCGGATTAAAAATCCAGATTCAGGCAAGATAAGGCGCCCTGATAAAACTTTACTGGAGAACGAGGGAAGAAGAGGAAAACTCCCTCGCCCATCATTGTTGGCTAGAGATCAAACAACAATCTACACAAAGGAACTCAGCTCACTTTGTTCTACTGCAATTACTTTCCTCTCTAAAGTTAGAAGAGGCTTGGCACACAGTATGGGCCTACTCCGAGTTCAAACAAACTACTAACAAAGCCATCAGGCTGCAATAACTTATAATAGACAAAGCAACTTTGATGAACAAAAACTATGCGTGGGTGGCAATGCCAACATATAAAACTCTAAAACCTCAACTGCACTTCCTGGACCACTTCTCATGATCAGAAAAAGTGCAACCAGATGTTAATGAGGTCAATCAGCAACCCTATAGCCACTGAATAGAAAAAGAAATGCAGAGAGGCGCTCTGTTCACACAGCCAACATCAAACCTGAACAAACCTAATGCGCAATCAGAGAACTTGCACAGGGACACAAGCAACCAACACATAGGCACCCCAACGAGTTCTTAGAAAGCAGACCCGTAAGCTCTTGGGAGTTCTCCTACCACAGGATTATTGATTTCTCCAAGAACTCATTTTTTATGCATGATTCGCTTTTACTTACAGGTTCATTCCTGACGTCTTCCTCTGCACGACTTTACGTCAATGCTAACATTTGAAGGCACCTACCAGGTATAAATATACCTTCCCTTGCCCAAACAAGTTGGAGGAAACCTCGACTTTAGAAGAGCCCGTGTCCTGGCTTGACGCACTGACGAGAGGCGATGTCATCGCTACTCCCAGAGAATCCAGCTTCCAGTGTTCTGACTCCCTTCGCGGGGTGTTAGAGTTCGAGACGCGGAAAGATCAATCAATCAATCAGGAGTTTGTTAAAGCGCGACTACTCACCCGTAAGGGTCTCAAGGCGCTAGGGGTGGGGGGGGAGTTGGGGGGGTGCAGGTTCCATTCCATCAAGGAGGGGGTCTGTCGAAGAGCCAGGTTTTGAGGTTTCTTGCGAAGATGGGGAGCGATGTTGTCTGTCTGAGGTGGAGCGGAAGGGCGTTCCATGCTTTGGCCGCGAGGAATGAGAAGGAGCGGCATCCCGATCTGGTCTTTCTGGTGCGGGGGACCACAGCGTAGGAAAGCTGGGCTGATCGTAGGGTCCTTTGGGGTGCGTGGAATTTGAGTCGGCTGTTCAGGTATGCTGGTCCGGTGCCGTGGAGGGCCTTGTGTGCGTGGGTGAGCATCTTGAAGGTGATTCTCGCATCGACGGGGAGCCAGTGGAGTGTGCGCAGGTGCTGGGAGATGTGGCAGTGTTTTGGCAGGTTGAGGACCAGTCTTGCGGCGGCGTTCTGGATGTTCTGTAGCTTGAGGATGAGGTTTTTGTTTATTCCGGCGTAGAGTGCGTTGCCGTAGTCGAGTCTGCTGGTGACCAGGGCGTGAGTGACTGTCTTTCGGTGTTCGAGGGGGATCCATTTGAAGGTCTTACGAAGGAGGCGGAGGGTGTGGAAGCAGGAAGATGAGACAGAGTTGATCTGGCGGTCCATTTTGAGCTCGGAGTCCAGGATGATTCCCAGGTTGCGTGCGTGGTCTATGGGGGTTGGCGGGTTTCCGAGGGCGGTGGGCCACCAGGTGTCACTCCAGGCGTCGGGGTTTGGGCCCATGATGAGTACTTCTGTTTTGTTGGTGTTTAGTTGTAGGCAGCTGTTTTTCATCCATTTGGCGACGGCTTTCATGCCTTCTCGAAAGTTGCGTCTGGCGGTGTTGGGCTCGTTGGATAGGGAGAGGATGAGCTGGGTGTCGTCTGCATATGACACGATGTTGAGTCCGTAGGTTCTGACGATGGGGGCAAGTGGAGCCATGTAGACGTTGAAGAGCGTCGGGCTGAGGGAGGAGCCCTGGGGGACTCCGCAGGTGATAGGTGTGGGGTACGAGAGGAAAGGGGGAGTCTGACCCGCTGCGTCCTGCTGGAGAGGAAGGAGCAGATCCAGTCGAGGGCCTTGTCCTGGATTCCTGCATCGTAGAGTCTGCGTATTAGGGTGCGGTGGGAGACTGTGTCGAACGCCGCTGATAGGTCGAGGAGGATGAGGGCTACTGTTTCTCCTTTGTCCAGTAAGGTGCGGATGTCGTCTGTTGCGGCGAGGAGGGCGGTTTCCGTACTGTGGTTTTTTCTGAAGCCGGATTGGGAGGAGTCGAGGATGTTGTGTTCTTCAATGAATGTGACGAGTTGGCTGTTGATGGCTTTCTCGATGACTTTCGCTGGGAACGGGAGCAGGGAGATGGGTCTGTAGTTTTTGAGGTCGGTGGGGTCCGCTGAGGGTTTCTTTAGGAGGGGGTTGACCTCGGCGTGTTTCCAGTCGTCGGGGAATGAGGCGGTCGCCAGGGAGCGGTTGATGGTTTGGCGGAGCATGGGTGCGATGGTGTTGGCGGCTCTGTTGAAGATGTGGTGGGGACAGGGGTCCGTGGGGGCCCCTGAGTGGATTCACTTCATTGTCTTCAGTGTGTCTTCGATGGTGAGGGCTGTCCAGTCATCAATCGCTGGTTTCCGGATGTCGGGGGTGGTTGGTGAGGGTTCAGTGTGTTGGTTGTCTTCGTCGAAGTTGTCGTAGATGCTCTTGATTTTGTGGTGGAAAAAGATGCTGAGTTTGTCGCAGAGGTCTTGTGAGGGAGGGATGTCGGTAGACTCGCTGGTCGGTTGGGCGAACTCCTTGATGATGCTGAAGAGTTCCTTGCTGTTGTGTGCGTGGGTGGAGATTCTGTCTTCAATCGCTTTTTTCCTCGTTTCTCTGATGAGTTGACTGATGAGTTGATGGTGGGCGTTGGTGGCGGCTCTGAAGTTGTTGTGGACTTCTGTGGATTTGGTGTTTCTCCAGGCCTTTTCGAGGCGGCGGCATGTGCGCCTGGACTCTCGAAGTTCGGTGGTAAACCATCTGGCTTTCTTGGCATGGGTATTGTTGTTTTTCTTGAGGGGGGCTATGGTGTTGGTGCTGTCCGAGATCCATCTATGCAGGGTTCGGGCTGCGGTGTTGGGGTCGTCGTTTTCCGCGATGGTTGGGGTGGAGTTGTTGAGTGAGGAGGTGAGCTGGTCATCGGTGATTTTGGTCCGGTTTCTTTGTGGAAGCAGGTGCTGGTGTCTGTGGATGGTGGGTGTTCTGAAGGTGAAGTGGACGCAACGATGGTAGGTCCATGGGAGTTCGGTGGTGTGGCTGAAGGTGATGGAGTTTCCTGTAGTGAAGAGGGTGTCGAGGGTGTGTCCTGCTGAGTGCGTGGGCTCGGTCACGATCTGGCGGAGTCCAATGTTGTGGAGGTTGTCCAGGAGGGATGTGGTGTTGGGGTCCAGTTGATTGTCGAGGTGGAAGTTGAGGTCTCCCAGCAGGGTGTAGTTGGTGGATGCGATGGCCTGCGGGGAGATAATGTCCGTGATGGAGTTGGCGAAGGGTCCGCGGGGTCCAGGGGGTCGGTAGATGAGGGTTCCTCGGAGGGCTGCGGTGGGGCTGGCCAGTATCTTGAAGTGAAGGTGTTCCATCAGTTCTGTGGACTCGTCAGGGAGTGTGCTCAGGCGGAGGCTGGATTTGTGGACGATGGCGATTCCTCCTCCTGGGTGGATGGGGCGTTCCTTCCTGGAGATCTTGTATCCTTGGGGGATGGCGATGGCGATGTCCGGTCCCGAGGTGGTGTTGGTCCAGGTTTCGGTGAAGAATGCTACGTCTGGGGTTGTGCTGTCGAGGAGGTCCCAGATTTCTGTGGCGTGTTTGTGGAGGGATCAGACGTTGAGGAGGATGCATTGCAGGGTCTTCGGTTCGGTTGTGTTCTTGTGGGCGGGTTGTGCTGGATCCGTGTTCTTGGCGGTGCTGCAGGTGTGCCGGCAGCGGTGACAGCTGAAGGGTCCATGGGTGTCGGCTGGTGATGCTAGCTTGCAGTTGTTGTTGCAGCCTGGGTTGAGTGCGTGGAGTGCTGCTGGGTCGTAGCGTTGGCGGGGCGGAGGTCCAGGGTTCCTGGTGCTGGTCGCGGACGGGTCGCAGACGGGCGCAGACGTGCTTGCCTTTGACGCGTCTTCGGTGCACCAGCGGCGCGCCAGCAGTGGCCGCCATTAAGTAGGGGTCGGGGAGGGCTGGACAGCTGGGAGGCGGGAGCGGGGAGGGGAGCTGGATTGGGCCGGTCGTGCTGGGGGGGAGGGGCCGCGGGGGCAGCAACGGCGGGGAAAGGTAAAGGGAGGAAAGAAGGGATAAAGAAAAAAGGGAAAATAAGCAGAAATAAGGCACAAAAGAGCAGAGATGCAGAAAAGAGCAGAAAGGTGAAAGATAGAAAGGGTAAAAAAACGAGTGAAAACGAGTGAAGGAGCAGAGGGAGAGAAAGGGAAAATGGGCAGAAATAAGGCACAGAAGAGCAGAGGTGCAGAAAGGTGAAAGATAGAAAGGGGAAAAAACGAGTGAAAACGAGTGAAGGAGCAGAGGGAGAGAAAGGGAAATGGGCAGAAATAAGGCGCAAAAGAGCAGAGGTGCAGAAAGGTGAAAGATAGAAAGGGGAGAAAAACAAGTGAAGGAGCAGAAAGAAAGAAAGGAGACAGAGGTCCACTGGACCACCAGGGATGAGGTGCAGGGAAACCTGCGGGTGGAGGAGGGCCTCGATCACCAACACTCAAGAGTGCAGGGGCAGGGGCACCTCACTTAATGGTGGAGCTGCGAGGGTGGGAGAGCAATTTCACTGACAATGAGTCAGTGGTCCCACCTCTCTCATTCTCAATGTATGGAGCAGACTAGAACCTAGAGGGACTCTTCGCATGCCATACTATAGCATACCATACTATAGCATACCATACTATAGCATAACATACTATAGCATACCAAACTATAGCATACCAAACTATAGCTTACCAAACCATAGCATACCAAACTATAGCTTACCATGCTATAGAATACAGCACCTACTTCTTATCTTGTACTACACTTAGGTTTGGTACACCGGGGTATAACTAGTTAGAGAAGCATCTTATGAGTACTCACATTTTAGCTTCTGTTATTTATGTATATGAATATGTGTCATAGCTAAAAGATAATGCTAGTGCAGTATTATTTCTTTCTACTACTTACCCTGTACATAATATATCTCGCATACTGTCTTACGATTGTAACAGCTCATATCTCTTACACGAGAAACAAGATTGTTAATTTAATATACTCGATAGGGGCATACTGACCTTTGTCCTATGCCCAAACTATAGGGTATATTATTCCAATGCGCAGAGCCTATTAGGGATATAGGAACTACAGTACAATGTCAAGCCTCAGCTCTTTGGATTGAAGGACTCAAGAGAACCACGTGACTTCTCCATCTAAGACTACCGCATCATGCACATCGCAAGCAGACTGGGTTTCTGTGGTGAAATCAGACAGGTTGCACGGGTGCACTTTTGTTCCGGCGTTCCCCTATCACTTGGATTGTAGTACTGGTATTGACGTTTTTCATCAAGTCATTCCCCATATCATATGTAGAAAACTACATTTTATACTCATTGCTCAGTCCAAAACCCAGAGAACAAATGCACCATCGCAATCCAAGATCCCAGAGCTCTTTGTGTTAATTTGCATAGTTCGTGATACGATCGCAAAGAATTGGCGCAAAATTACCCGGGCGCACAACCAGTCTAGTTACACCGACCCCTTTGCACTTTCAGTACACTTTGTTGATATTATCAAATGTACTGGTACCCAGAAGATGCAAGGCAGAGCTTCCCATTGTGAGAGTCCATTCTGTGAGCTGCACGTGTGTTTACCTCAGCAGCAGGCACTCCAACAATTCGGCTATGTTTACATATGTATTGATAATGCAAGCTTTCACTCCTTGGACATCTTGGCACTGAATAACAGACTTTTATTGATTCCATACTTACTCGTATTCATTGCATTGAGCTTGGAAGGATGAAAATCTGAGTTGACCTTCCAGGACCACAAGGCCAAAGATATCTGGGTGGACGTATTCCTTAATTGAGTAACCGGGCCCGGATGTACTAGGTTTTTGGATGCCATGCTGCTCAGCACAGGGGCTGTTGATACACGACCAAGCCTAGTTATCACATTTGCCCATGATGGTCTCACTAGCGAGGGGGTGCCCTGTCTGCCCCGGTCATAATCCAGACAAAGACACCCAAAGGTTGTGTGCCTTGGGCTTCTGAACTTGCAACACAGGTAGCACAATAGCAGAGGACTGCCCATGCCTTTCTCTGAACTTTCCATTCTGCCTGAACTCTGAGACCCTTTGCCCTCCTTACCCCATCCCAGAGACAAGGAGGACAGGGGTTCTGCAGAAGGCTTGAGTTCCCAGCCGAGGGGACCCTCCCTCGTTGGCATCTCGTCTCCTTGTCCCTAAGGGCCGGTTGCAAAAGATGCACAGACAGTATCTGCAGATGTTCGAGCGATGCCTTGACCTCGGGCACTGGCATGAACCATGACGACAGGGCGCTGACTCTGCTTCCTGGCTCTGCTGAAGACAACCTCAGGACATCCTTTAAGATGAAGGTTCTGCACCCATGCTGCATGTTTAAAGGGCAGAAGGAGTGAAACTGCTAGGGCACTGAGAGTTGTTTCAAAGGCCCACCCTTCCAATGAGAATGGAAGCCTTGGCAGCCTGCAGAGCCGTGCTGCAGCTCTACACGTGAAACATGGTTATTTTATGCAAGAGTTTTGTTCTGGAGCCATATTTTATTTGCTAAACTCGATACCATTTATTTCAAGTAATCTTCTCACACATTAGGAAGTTCTCACAACAACCGTGCATACTGATGGAAGGGAATACTTTAATTAATCTTAGTCACTGTTATTTACTCTAGCTGCCATTCCAATCCATTGTTTTACAGCGTGTCTGTGCCATTACTGACTGGAGTCACAAAGCGGTACTTATAATGCACAGGACAGTTATAAGAATACAATACATGGTGGAAATCTTGTTTACAATCTTGGACACTACACCTTTCTGTTCCCAACCCCACTAATGGAGTTGGCAGTCAGTAATCCCTGGCCTCTAATCTTGGCAACTGCACTGATTAGGCACAGGCTCTGTTCCCTCAGTCAACCCCAAATCAAATGCACTCCACAGTTCAGTTCCCTTTTCTCTTTGTTGATTTATTCTTAAACTTCGGTCTGCTGTTCAGTCTTTGTTCTCACATAGTTTTCAAGCCCCATGGTTACCTGCATTTGCCAAGTCTTGCTGCTCTGATGCAATTGTATTCCTCTGTGAGAGTCTTAAGCTCAGCAGACTTGAATCTGGCCTTCGTTCCCCATCAGACAAGAGCCAGAGTGGCTGAAATTCTTTTCCATCCTTGCTCCAGACCTATAGAACTCTTTGCCGGCTTCGCTAAGACAGACTTAAAACCACTTAAGTTTTCAGAAGCAACTAAAGACCTGGTTGTTCTCCTCCTTGGCCTAGCCTGCCTTCCTCTTCTGCTGTTGTCTTACTTGTGACTGGCACCAGGAAGCCCCATTCTGGGGCAGCGATGTGCTACAGAAATCTTTTTAACATAACATTACATTTGCATGTTGCAGTTTGGGCAGGAGTGTGATGCCAGCGTGCTAGGGTCCTGCTCTTGCAGCTTCTGAGCCTTTAGGACTGAGGTGGTGACCTCGCATGACCATAGCACGTTACACCTCACAGACCGTAGAAAACTCAGCCACCAGCCTCGTCCTCAACATACCAGCCTGCATGCATAGCACGTTACGCCTTGCAGACCGCACAAAACACAGCCATCAGTCTCATTCTCAACCTACAAGCCTGCCTGCATAGCACGGTACACCACACAGACCTTTCAAAACTCAACCATCAGCCTCATCCTCAACCCACCAGCCTGCATGGAAAACACGTTACACCTCAAAGGCCTTACAAAACTCAGCCATCAGCCCCGTCCGTAATGCAGCAGCCTGCATGCATTGCACGTTACACCTCAGACCTTACACAACTCAGCCACCAGCCTCATCCTCAACCCACCAGCCTGCATGCATAGCACGTTACACCTCAAAGACCTTACAAAACTCAGCCACCAGCCTCATCCTCAACCTACCAGCCTGCATGCATAGCACGTTACACCTCACAGACCGTACAAAACTCAGCCACCAGCCTCATCCTCAAACCACCAGCCTGCACGCATAGCACTTTACACCTCACAGACCTTACAAAACTCAGCCACCAGTCTCATTCTCATCCTACATGCCTGCCTACATAGCACGTTACACCTCACAGACCTTACAAAACTCAGCCATCAGCCTCGTCCTCAACCCACCAGCCTGCATATATAGCACGTTACACCTCAAAGACCTTACAAAACTCAGCCGCCAGTCTAATCCTCAACCCACCAGCCTACATGCATAGCACGTTACACCTCTCAGACCTTACAAATTCTTACCTTACAAAAAAAAATTCTTACTTGTACACATTTCTCCCCTGAGGCGGAAAGCCGGGGGATCTTTGTTTCACTCTCTTGTGCCTGACTAGACGCTGCTGATTGATAGAGCGTTTTTTACACACTGTAAATATTTTAATCAGGTCATTTTTAAAATACTGCCCCACCTCGGCGCGAGATTTGCGTCGCACCGAGGCTAAAACACAGGCTCCTCCTGTCCACAGCGCATCTGAACCTACGCGCCGACACACCACTCGACCCACCTTAGCCGCCATCTTAAGGGAGGTAAGGGTTGCGGTCTAGTGGTTGGAACCCTCCCGCCCTCCCAGATTACTTAAGGGGGAGGAACCTTTTCACTTGCAAAATTCTTACTTGTACACATTTCTCCCCTGAGGCGGAAAGCCGGGGGATCTTTGTTTCACTCTCTTGTGCCTGACTAGACGCTGCTGATTGATAGAGCCTTTTTTACACACTGTAAATATTTTAATCAGGTCATTTTTAAAATACTGCCCCACCTCGGCGCGAGATTTGCGTCGCACCGAGGCTAAAACACAGGCTCCTCCTGTCCACAGCGCGTCTGAACCTACGCGCCGACACACCACTCGACCCACCTTAGCCGCCATCTTGAGGGAGGTAAGGGTTGCGGTCTAGTGGTTGGAACCCTCCCGCCCTCCCAGATTACTTAAGGGGGAGGAACCTTTTCACTTGCAAAATTCTTACTTGTACACATTTCTCCCCTGAGGCGGAAAGCCGGGGGATCTTTGTTTCACTCTCTTGTGCCTGACTAGACGCTGCTGATTGATAGAGCGTTTTTTACACACTGTAAATATTTTAATCAGGTCATTTTTAAAATACTGCCCCACCTCGGCACGAGATTTGCGTCGCACCGAGGCTAAAACACAGGCTCCTCCTGTCCACAGCGCGTCTGAACCTACGCGCCGACACACCACTCGACCCACCTTAGCCGCCATCTTGCGGGAGGTAAGGGTTGCGGTCTAGTGGTTGGAACCCTCCCGCCCTCCCAGATTACTTAAGGGGGAGGAACCTTTTCACTTGCAAAATTCTTACTTGTACACATTTCTCCCCTGAGGCGGAAAGCTGGGGGATCTTTGTTTCACTCTCTTGTGCCTGACTAGACGCTGCTGATTGATAGAGCGTTTTTTACACACTGTAAATATTTTAATCAGGTCATTTTTAAAATACTGCCCCACCTCGGCGCGAGATTTGCGTCGCACCGAGGCTAAAACACAGGCTCCTCCTGTCCACAGCACGTCTGAACCTACGCGCCGACACACCACTCGACCCACCTTAGCCGCCATCTTGAGGGAGGTAAGGGTTGCGGTCTAGTGGTTGGAACCCTCCCACCCTCCTCCTCCTTCTTCATGTATAAAAACATCAGACCATCCCGACCGCGCAGCGGGCGGGCGCAGCGGGCGCAGCGGGCGCGCCGACGGCGCGCCGAAGGCGCGCCAAAGGCAAGCCCGTCTGCGTCCGTCCGCGCCGGGACCGGGCATAGGGCCAGGACCCCTGGTCGGTTACCAGCCAACCATAGCCGGCGGTATTCGCAAATGTCCTTATTGGAGCTTCGACCACAGTCTAATTCGAACTGTCCTAGGTTCGACTTTGCTGCTGCTCCAAACGACCCCCCTATGCCCTGTCCACACTGCAAACGCATCATACCTTTACATACTCCTCCTGTAAATACTAACCATCTACAGAATATTAAGGAGGAGGCCACGGTAATGGCACTCATTAACGCCCGCTCACTATGCAAGCATAGCCAGGAAATAGCTGACCTAATTACGGACTATAAACTAGACATTCTATTTGTTACTGAAACCTGGACCGACGATTCATCAGACCCAGACCTAGTTATTGCAGTACCTAACGGCTACAAATGCTACCGGCAGGATAGAGTACGGAAAAGAGGAGGTGGCCTTGCCATTATAGCCAGAGAAAGACTCACAGTTAGAACCTCCCCCATTCTATCGACTTCTTGTGAGGCAATGCAATTCGGCATTAAGCTATCCGCAGTTTTTAACTTCAAGGGGATCCTGATATACCGCCCCCCAGGAATAAAAACGGGCTTCCTTGCTAATATTAACACTATAATGGAAACTTTAGCCACAGAAAGTTCGCTCACGGTCCTTGGAGACCTGAACTTTCATCTTGGACAAGCCAATCTATCCGATACGTCTACACTTATTTCCGATATGGAAACATTGGGACTAAAACAACTAGTCTCCTCCCCCACTCACCTAGCAGGGCATACCTTAGACGCCATATTCTCTAATATAGACGGTCTACAAATAACGGAAATTTTACCGATGCCGTGGACCGATCATTATGCCATATTCAGTAAAATCACAGTTAAGGCCCAGTTAAATACAAAACCCATCCTTATCAACCAAAGTTCTTTCAAAGATTAGAAGAACATTGACCAGACTGTTTTGAAAACACAGCTTGACCTTACCCGCCCATTGGTGTCCACGGATCCTAATATGGCAACTCAACAATTCCAGACCTGGCTTGCACAGGCCACAAATCACGCGGTCCCCTCCAAATCCTTCTCTAGGAACAGATCCAAACCTACTGCTCCTTGGTACACCGACGAGTTAAGATCACAAAAACAAAAGAACAGTGTTAGACCTGTCTGGCCTTTTGCGTAGTCCCTCTAATTTATTATTTATTTTGTCCCCTTTTAGCCCCTCATGCCTTTATTTATTTTTGTGTCTACTAGATTTTTCAAGGTGTTGGTCTAGGGGATAGGTGCTCTTTCGCCCTCATAGTTCTTCACCTCAGGCCTAGAGGCCTTTCCTGACAGAAATTCCCTTGGAGTCACAAAATGGTGGCTACCAACTGTCACCACTGACAAACCTAGAACCTGTCCCATAGGATAGAGTAGGGCATTCCAGAACCTTCTGGTCCCTTCTGGACCTCTGAGGGTCAGCCTATAAAAGGCGGAATGCTGGTCAGCCATTTTGTCTTACCAGAGAGAGTCAGCAGGAGGACAGGCTGTAGCAGAAGGTGGGGGTAGGATAGTCAAAGGGTTGACCTCCTAGTCTAAGGACGCTGCCTTATTGATTCAACACCCTTCCTCCCTTGGATTACTTGACTTGCCCCCGCTGCTTGGGATTACTGGAGACCCTGGGCGCCTGACCAACCCCTAGTCTGGAAGTACGGGGGGGTGTGAGAAGGAGAAGGAGACTGCGACGCTGTGGAGCGCAGTCCTCTGCCTAGCTGGAAATGACTGTAGACAGACTCTGTTGAGGGTTGCTAAGAAGAAGGGGAGTACCATCTAGCCCTTCCAATCGATCCTCCCTCCTCTGGTAATGTGGGTCTGCACTGTCTTGAGATCTCCAGAGTGATAATCCTGCACTGGGACGATATTAAGGATAGTGCCCCAGAGCAACTCGACTCCCGAATTTCTCCTTACCCTCGCTTGTGTCAAAATCCTGTGGGTACTGAGGGAAATTATCGTGCCCCTGCCGGGCGCCCCCTGCCTTCACCTCCAGCGGATTACTGGTTTATGGCAGAGAGGCTCGGAGAAGCCGTCGAGCGGTAGTGTCCTGGTACCGCTTCTGCGTGGAGGAGAGGGAGAAGCGTCTCTCCTTGGTGTCAGCGCAGTGGAGGCGGGTCCGGTGGGAGTGTCCTGAGGGCCGAGGTGAGAGGCGGCGCCAGCGTGGGCGTCCCGCGCATGTCAGGAGGAGTAGTGCTTCCCTCGACCGGCGTGAAGGAGAGGTGAGGAGAACCACCGGAGGAGTCTGTGGGGAAATCCCCTCGCGGGAGCTCCGCGAGAGGAGCGGCTGACTGGGGACGGGAGCGGAGCCCTTCCCACCCCCGGGAGAACCAACGCCGAGATCCCTGGCACTTGTGGTAAAAGGACTGAACTCTCCCGCTTGCAGGGCCGATTCACTGGCCGGAAGCCAGCCAAAGTAGCGGAATAGGTGAGGAGAGGGAGGGAAAGTAACGGAGGAGATCTGCAATCCTTTTGGTAACTGGTGAGAGTGAAGATTCTCCCCCAAAGCTTGGAGTGGGGAGGACTTATAAACAGCGACTAAACTGTCCTCATGTAGTCAGGCCTATAAGGAATTGGGCTAGATAACAGTCGATGACTAAGAGAGGTTGATTGCATATACTCTGTAAAACCTTGGGAAACAGCTGAAGGTTGAATTGAACTCTTGAAAATTACTGCCAGAAGTATCTGAAGTGGCCAAATAGCCCTGATTACAGGCAGAAGGAGGGAAGTTAGAGTTGAGAAGCTGTATATGCTAGCCTGTATTTATGAAGGAGCCAAATCTAGAAAATATTCCTTTAAAAGTATAAAACACTTCACAGAAGTCAAGTCTAACAAATTTTGGAGTCTAATGTAATGTGCTGTTGGTGCTGATTAATGATTTAAGTTACCAACTTTGAAAGTATTATTATTTCCATGTCAAACTGTAATGTACTAAGCTGTGAATTCTAAAGACGAGATCAAAGATTATTTTTATAAACAAGCTCATATTTTTCCAAACATTGGTGTAGCGTCCTTTTTGAGTGAAATTGCGTTGATTTACTGCTGGGTGGTTTGCAACCTTTACACATGTGCCTCTAAGTGATAGTGTCTTACCCTAGGCCAGGCTACCCTAGGTGACCTGACATATTTAAGTTCCAACAAGTTGGTGTCTAGCGGTGGGATCCTGACTGTGGTTGCAACTACTCTGTAGTAATTGAGCGTAATTCACTAGCCTACACCAGGAGTTTTCTCCTAGCGGCCCTCCTAATTCTTATTTTTTTTTTTTTTCAAATTTGTTCCTGGTGGTGGGGTGGAGGTAGCTTCAGGTTGCCTTGCAACTCTATTCTTCTTGTGTGTGTAGCTTTGAATTGCCTGTGGTAAAATGGAGTTTGCACTAGAAAAACTAGACACCTATTCGGTGGCTCAGCTAAAAGATTTCTGTCAACAATTGGGAGTGTTCTTTAAGCGTGGTGCCAAGAAGGGGGAACTCCAGACCAGTTTGAGGGCTTGGGTGGAAGCACGCAATGAGGAGGGAACGGTGGAAGAGGAGGAATCGGACAGAGGTACTGTCATTGATAGGACTGCGGAATGTTCCCCGGGGGTGGGTGAGATGTCAATCAGCCCCAAGGCAACCTCACGGGAGGGCAGCAGTGGTACACAGACATAATTTCGACCTCAAAAATATCGACATACACAAATATCGAGTCAAAAATATAGACTAGACAAAATATCGACCAGACATAATATCGACTACAAAAATATCGATTACTATCGATATTAATAGCAAAAATATCGAATCAAAAATAAAGACTAGACATAATATCGAGTAGATAGAATATAGACAACAAAAATATGTCAAATTAGGTGTTTTATAATTTGTAATAATTGTGTAATATAAATCTGTAGCGGGTTGTGGGTTTATAGGGGAATAGGGTGGGAAGTAATTTAAATATAATTATATAAATATGTAATATAATAGTAATTGTTAATTAATTAATAATTGTTAATTAATTAAATTATAATTGGTAATTAATAATAATTGATAAATCATTACTTTTTACTATATTATTTCTTTAGCGGGTTGTGGGTTTATAGGGGAATAGGGTGGGAAGTAATTTAAATTTAATTAATTAAATATGTAAATTAATAATAATTGTTAATTAATTATTATTTGGTAAATAATTAAAATATAATTGGTAATTATAAATATTTAAAGAATAAATAAATAATAATTGGTAAATTAATTTCTGTAGTGGGTTGTGAGTTTATAGGGGGATAGGGTGGGGAGTAATTTAATAATAACTAATTAAATATGTTAATTAATTAAATTTGTTAATTAATTAATAATTGACCATTAAATAAAATTTACTTCGTAAATAAAAGTAATTGGTTTTGGAACTTAAATTTAAGTTTTGGGTTTTTGGGTAAAGGGGTATTTTTAGGGTTCAGGGTCAGTTTTGGGTTTTTGGGTAAAGGGGTATTTTTAGGGTTCAGGGTCAGTTTTGGGTTTTTGGGTAAAGGGGTATTTTTAGGGTTCAGGGTCAGTTTTTAGTTTTTGGGTAAAGGGGTATTTTTAGGGTTCAGGGTCAGTTTTTGTTTTTTGGGTAAAGGGGTATTTTTGGGGTTCAGGGTCAGTTTTTAGTTTTTGGGTAAAGGGGTATTTTTAGGGTTCAGGGTCAGTTTTTAGTTTTTGGGTAAAGGGGTATTTTTAGGGTTCAGGGTCAGTTTTTAGTTTTTGGGTAAAGGGGTATTTTTAGGGTTCAGGGTCAGTTTTTAGTTTTTGGGTAAAGGGGTATTTTTAGGGTTCAGGGTCAGTTTTTAGTTTTTGGATAAAGGGGTATTTTTAGGGTTCAGGGTCAGTTTTTAGTTTTTGGGTAAAGGGGCATTTTTAGGGTTCAGGGTCAGTTTTGGGTTTTTGGGGTACAGGGGTACAGTGTAAAAATAAAGTAAAATTAAATTAATTTAATGAAATTAAATTAAATTATATTATATTAATATGTTTATTTAATAATATGTTATATATATATATATATATATATATATATATATATATATATATATTACCTACTGGCGGTCGCCAGTAGGTAGTTATAGTTAGGACCTAGTTTCCATAGGAAATCGTCAACATTCTATTTGGATTAACTTTGGCCCTGGTGGATGAATCTTTGCGAATTTCTCAAAGAAGATGGCTCGGTCCGCTGCGCTCCTTCCCTGAAAATTTGAGGGGGATTGGTGAAGTGGGGGCTGAGATAAAAGGGGGGTCCCAAAACATGTTTTCTCCATGTTATTTTCCATAGGACGTTTAGACACGGCTACAGGTCGAACGGCTGAATGGATTTATAAGAAATTTGGCAAAACTGTAGAGTCCGGTTTGCAGATTACGCTTTTTTGGAATGGTGTAAATCCGTTCAGTAGTTGCTGAGAAAATTAAAGTTAAAGTCAATTATATTAACCCTGGGCGGCCAGATACGCTCCGTGCATTTTGCGTAGCCGGCGTAGCCAGGCGGCACTACGGGCGCTCCGCACACGGGGCGTAGCCGGCCACCACCCGCCTCCCTCCCGCCCTCCCTAAATACATAAATGAAGGCATAAAAAGCTTTTAAAAAAACTTACCTCGTCTGCCGCGTCCCCGGGGCTCCCTCTCGCCGTCCCGCGATGCGCGCCGCCATTTCGGATTCTAATGCGCATGCGCATTTCTCGTGAGGAATGCGCATGCGCGGCCGCCCGCGCATGCGCACTAGGATCCGATGCGGTGGCGGCGCGAATCGCGGGACGGCGAGAGGGAGCCCCGGGGACGCGGCAGACAAGGTAAGTGTTTTTAAAAGCTTTTTATGCCTTTAATTATGTACTTAGGGAGGGCGGGAGGGGGGCGGGAGGGAGGCGGGCGGCGCGGAGTGGGGCTACGCGGAGTGCGTGGGTGGGCGTAGTTGTGCGCCCACTTCACGTAGCTCCACGGAGCCCCACTCCGCCCACTACGCCCAGGGTTAAATTATATATCTATAAGCGCGGACGGGTGCGCGCACTCAAGCGGCTGCGCGCGAGCGGATTTTTTTTTTGCTGCGTGACGTTTGTTAACGTTCGATTCGAAGGAAATCAGGAAGTGTTGACCGCCATTTTGTCACTGCGAGTAAATATATTGTCATTTCAAAGCATTGGAACATGGAAAGGGGAGAAGGTAGAGATTGTTTCGCTGCGTAGGTTTTCTCAGGGTGTGCAGTAAGGTCCTTAAAGGCGAAAATATATATATATATATTTTTTTTTTAAAGTTGCAGGGTGCGCGCACTCGGGCGCGCACACCTATTTACAAGAGTGTGAAAATGGAGATAAATCAGAAGTTTGAGTGCTTTGATATAAGGTGGCTCTGAAAAGAGCCCTTGTGTTTATTGAGTTGTTTCTGCATTTATAAGTAAGTACCGATGCAGAGTCTGATGTTGCAGAGGAAGATTTTGTTTCCCTCATCCGTGAAATGAACACCATCTGTCCTATAGATGTCTTGCATGTTGTAACGCAAGTTGTTGTGGTAAATAGAACCCATGCTATAATCTCTGAGGAAAGCAGAAACAGATTTATTAACATGTCTCCTTGCTTTCTCAATTTGTGCACAATGTTGATTGGACCAATTCCATTTCTGTCTTTGGCATATATTGGAATATACCAAGGCAGTTCGAGGAAAAAGTGTCATCAATTGTCTAAAGGTGTCTTTTAGAAGCATTTCCAGACCTACCCCAGTCAATGTGCCTAGATCGTTCCCACCACAGTGCACAATTATAAGGTCTGGTTCTGAGAGATGCATAAAAGTTTTCACCAATGGTATTAATTGGTGACATCTTAATCCTCTTTGCCCAATCCACGTTATCTGCACATTTGCTAAATCAAGGTTGGAAATTCGTCTGCTTGCTGCATATTTTCCACTCCAGTGAATATAGCTGTGTCCTAAAAGCCAAACCTTCATTTTCAAGGCAGATGCACTCGTGCTCCGATGGGTTCTGGAAGTGGAATGGCAGTTAGAAGCTGAAATTCAGGATAAAAAAATGGATGAGGCTTGGTGTGGTTGAAAAACAAAAGATGATTGGTTGATTCTAATACGTGAAGATTGAGAACTACGTTGCATGTTAATGTTATGTAAAAGAAAAAGTAGTATTGGGTGTGAAAAAAATGACATGTAACAGAGCTGTGGATAGGCAGGTGTTTTTGGAGGGAAAACAGTGTTGTTAGTTTGCTGTAGAACGTTGAGATATGAACTTTTGACCTGTGCCTTCAGCCAGGTGCAGAATGAGGTGTTACCATGTAAACAGCCAGAGATGGCAGTGGGTGATGGGTGACTTTTATGTGACATTTAAAATATTGTGAGGGACAATCAACTGAAATGTAAATTTGAATACAAAATTTTGCGGGAGGAAATATGATTGGCTGAAGAGACATATATGAGTCTGTATTGACTGGATATCTGTGCCATTGAATTTTGGTTGCAGTGATAGCAGCATAATTGAGACTTCCGTCAAACGAATATCTATTTTGTGACTGTCACTGTTGTACATCGTACAAAGCATTGGTAAAGGTAAGTCTGTAACTGTTTGTTTTGTCATGTACCGTAAAAGAAAGGGTTCACGGGCTGTTATAGGCCTGTGGGTTCTAGTATGAGTAAATCAGGTCGACAAAAGAAAATATTAAGTTAGTACAGCTGAAGTTACGTGGATCTCATGAATACTGTTTCAATATACAATCATTTTAGTTGAGATTATGGATTAAAAGAGAGAACGTGTGTGTTTGAAATGTTTATTCAGAAATGCACTGTTTTCAAGGCAAGTTTCTTATCTAATACGAGTGCAGACATTGTAAAAAACAAAGTAATCGGTATAGCCACTAGTACATAAAATACAAACGGTATAGTTGATGAAAAATGAATATGGTTTAGCAAAATTAATTATACACTCTTATGAGGAAGTATATTGGGGCAGATTTATGAAGGCTTTGCGCCGCCGGTGCGTTACTTTTAACATAAATAAGGCTCATTATATGTTAATAAATGGATGAAGGTCTCTGGCCTTTCAGTTTAGGAACGATACATGAAAATGCTAGTGGTTAGACCAGTGTTTCCCAAACTGTGGTCCGCGGACCCCCAGGGGTCCTTGACCCATTCTCAGGGGGTCCACAGGCAGCAGTTTTAAAAGCACTTCAAAGTTCCTTGCAGAATTATCAGTTTTGGAGCAACAATAAAAGTGTCAAGATATCACCAGTGATTAATGTACCTGCTGGAGAGAGGAGAGTTTTGTCCAGTGGCAACTTCAACTTATCTAATGTAGCACAGAGGGTTACTGCAAAGAACATGTACCATGTATTTAATTTAAAAAAATGTTATATGCATAGGTCAGTGGGTTACTTACTGCTTTTGTAAGTAACTTATTTTTCTTCCCAGATTGTCGTATCCTTGTGCATAATAAGGTCTTCATTTACTATTCTTTGAAAGCTAATAAAATTCAATCTGTAATGATAACTGTGTTGTAGACTGCACCATTGTTTCCCAAAAACCTTTGGGGGAGAGCATTCCAAAGCCCCCTCTGTAGTGGTCAGGCTCACTCATTGCACTTGGTATGCACCGTATGGGGACTGGTCTGAAAACATTTTCTAGGGCTGCTTTTGGTTTCCAGACTGGCCCTTGCAGGAGCAGGAGCCTCGAACAGCAAAATAAAACCAGCCATGTAAAGGTTTGTCACTGGGATGCAGCACCAATCTTCCCATTAAATTATTTAGTTTTTTGTAAATTCACAGAAGTGGAGGAGCGTGTCGTTATCCTCCTTGGCTTAATGACACGGTCCACCACTTCGGAAACGAGGGTTTGCGCCATATTTACAAGAATATGGTGCAGCCCTGTGTTTCCCCCTGCGCTTGCGCTACACTTAGCAGGGTAGCGGCAATGCAGGCACCCTTGCGCCATAGTGCAAGTGTGACTGCGTGCAGGGGAAGATTGTTTATGTACAGGAAGATCCTCCTTCCTGAACATAAAAAATCCAAGGCGTTTTGCTTTTTCCATGTGTACTGCATAAGGCAGAACACATGAAAAAAGCAAAATCGAGGAGAAATAAAGCATTTATCCTCGTTTCATCAAGTTAAGTCCAGGTGTTTCCTGGTTTTAATTATGGCGCAGTCTCCTATTTACGCTGCCCTTGTAAATAGGAGGCAGCGTTAAAAAATCAATGGCTGTTGCAGTGGAACGCCCATCGCAACACCCACTGCCCACCTCTTTCACGTTAAGTATTGCATGAAAGTGGTTCTTATTTGCAAAGCAGCGTTAAGCCATAGTAAGTGGCTCAACGGTGCCTTGTACATAGGGCGAAACCCATATCGCCACGGGAATATCGCAAAAAGTGACGTTCCCATGGAGATAGGGGTTTGTAAATCTGCCCCAAAAATTGTTAGTAATTCGAGTTTTTCTTTTGTGTACACCTGAAACAATTTCCCTGAGATATGTGGCATACAAGGTAAAACAGAACACCGGGACCTTTATCGATTGCCTTATGTTGCACAAAAGAAAAAAATACACGTAACAGACTTGGATCATTTACATTTTCACTATTTCTGGGCACTTTGCTTTTTGACCTTTCAGTAACCGACTTGCTTTATTTCGCCTGTATTTTACGTAGATCGGAAACAATGGCTATGTATTCGAACTTACCAATTCAAGAGCTACTATTATATTTGGTTTTCACAAAATCTTTATTCAAAAATGATGACGTACAAATGCAGGCATACAACCACGTAAGTGATGACGCACAAATGCAGGCCTAAAACTACGTGGGCCAGCCACGGAGCAGACTGGGGCTGTACAAGAGGGCATATTTATCTGAGGAAAACATAACTGAGTCGGTGGTCATTTTATTTCATCAAGGTACGATAAGTGCAATAGAATCATATCGAAAATTCATTGTGGGCAAGTACCATCAGTGTTGAAAAATCGACCTTTCAATAATACTGTAATTAATGATGCGTCAGAACTTAATATCAATTCATTGTCCGAATGTTCAAGCAATACTCATCCCCTCCCGCCATGTGCTTCAAGAACTGCATCCATATTTCATGATCTGAAGTCTGAGCATCCGAACACAACGGGGAATTGCGAGTTTCGTTTATATCGGCGCCATTTTGGGTGGGGTCAGGCGGGCCCAAGTATAGTCAAAATGTCTCCACCAACTCGGGGTTGGACCAGAATCTCTTTCGGCAGTCTAGAAGTTCCGTTAAGGGGCAACAGAAGGGACCGGTGACATGAACCATCAATCAAAGAAAAGGGAGGGGCAACAATCTTTCCTACCGGGTCATACTGATGTTCCAGCGGAACCGATCGAATCAGTAGTCTGCAGGATTTTTGGTCATTCAAACTGAGGCTGGCGTCAGCATGAGAGCGCCAACGTCTCGTGGCTACGCTTTGGTCGTTCTGCGGGCAATCATGGCAGTCCTTTTCCATCGGGGGCGGTCGGAGGCCCGCGGAGGCCAAGGGCCCTCCGCAGCTCTCGTAGAATCTTCAAAGTTGAGGAGAACGCCTCTGGACAGGTGTCTTCCATTCAGAAGATGTTGTTGGCAGCATTTTGAAAGGAAAGACAGGGGCCCATTTTCTGGTTAACAGGCGACCAGGCCAACTTTTCACGCCAGGCCCATTCCTGCAAAGTCGACCGCCATTTTTAGGAGATCTGCAACCACCGGCAGTCACTGGGTTGCAGGAGCAGATGGACTCAAGCCTGTCGGGCGAAGCATCGTTGCACTGCCACAGTGGACGAGAACCTGCTGGGTGAGTGGAGCGTCGCTGTACTGCAACAGTGGGCGAGTCCTTTGCTGGGCTCGTGGAGCGTCCCTATACCGCCACAGTATACGAACCCTTTGCTGTGCTCGTGGAGCGTCCCTATATCGCCACAGTGGACGAACCCTTTGCTGGGCTCGTAGAGCGTCCCTATATCGCCACAGTGGACGAACCCTTTGCCGGGTGTGTGGTTCGTTGGGGGTGCAGCTGAGGGGCCTCCACCTGGGGAGGCGGGAGAGGCTCGTCCGCGCCGCCTCTCCCTCCCAGTGCACCCCACGGCGTCTTGCTGACATTTGTGATGGCCGGACCAGGCGATGAAGAGAGGGGGGTGGGGTCGGAGGCATATGCAAGACATCCCCCCCTCGTGGCCTGCAAGGCGCCGAAAGAGGAAGAGAATGGGAAGACAACTACATCTCGGGTTGGGTCCATGCCTTCTCCGGCCGATGGCGGCCGGCTGCTGTTTGCCACGGCCCCAGGAACGGATCCCTTGGTTCATCCTGGGGACAGGCCTTGGCGCGTGGTGTCGCCTCCGGACTATTCGCGTAATGGTTCTCCACCCCAGGCCGTTGCCGGCGGCTTTTGTAGACTTTCTGACGCTCAAAAACCCTACTAGAAAGCAGCCCAAAAGTAGCCCAACATTGCTACTTTGGGGAAGGAGGGACAGGGACCGCGTGAAGTAGACGGCGAAATGCATTGTGGGTTTGTTGCTGCGGCCGTTTGTCATGTAAATAGTTGTTTTAATATATTTTTGTTCAAGAATAAAAACGTTTTAACCTGTTATTTTGCTGTCGTGTGGTATATTTCTAATATTTGTCGCTCTGATGTCGTTTCCCCTCCCAAATGTAACATGTGATTGTAATCTACAGCCGGACATTCCGACAGGACATGAGAGCAAAAGGGGGGGGTCAGATCTGAAGTTGGGCAGGCGATAAGATCACGTTTTGCTATGTGGGGCTATCTATGTTCGTGATGGGGCCTAAAAGGGGGCAAGATGGCGGGGCCACTGTGCCGTGACTTTCGCTTTAACTCCAACAGTTGTGAGGGTGAACACAAATGAACGCCGCTTATGTACATATACATTTTCATTTTCCACACCACATGAAACCTGCGTCAGGTTTCATATAGGCGTTTTGTTGCAGGGTGGGCATTCATTTGCATGAAAGCCCTGTAAACTAACACAGTGAAATTTAGAAGATTTCACTGAGTCAGCTTTATAGCATTGCTGAATCAAATCCTTACGCCTGTTTGAAACAGGCATAAGGAGTGATGCACCATGCAATGTGTGGCTTGCTCCTGTGCATTGCAGTACACATGTCGCGCTTACGACGTGATTCCTGCAATGTGCTGCTTTTGCGGCACAGATGCGTGACGCATCTGTGTTGTTTTTGCTCAATGGTGCTCCACATTGTAAATGCGGCACACCATGGGTGGCAGAGCAGCGGTGCACATTAACTGGTGCATCTGTGGGGATGCGCCAGTTAACATAAATCTGCCCCTTTACATTTAAGTATGAGCAGGGGACACAGAGTTGGTGAGGCTTATCCAAGGTTAAAAAGAGATGAGTCCTGTTCACTGAAAACTTGGACATAGGACTCACCTCCTCAGCATCGCTGGACATGGCTAAATAATAGCTGCAAAATGTTACTCTTGTTAAACAATTTTACTATTATAGTCTCTGAGATTTGTCTCTTACTCTGCAACATCTCATTGTTGTTCTCTTTCTTTAAAGATAACGACAACATTAACCATGAGTGAAAATGAGCAATCCGTTGATCTCGATCTTATCGTTGAACTTGTCATTGAAACGTCAGTGGAAGTGGATCCCTTAGATGATTTAAATCCTGAGGATGATGAAGAACATGATGAGGATGCCGATTTGTCAGAATTGTATGACTTAGGGTGGGAAGCTGACGTGCTTCAGCATATGGAACTATAAACACTTATTTTTAAAATTTACTGGAAATAAAAAGTGAAAATGTAAACCGTTTCATTTAAAATTAAACATAACTTGAAAAACAGGTTATGTGTAGTGTCTTTAATAAAATAGTCAAATATGCTCATAAAAATATTTCTAAACCAATGAAAAGCTTTATTAACAAGTCACATGACCTGTTATGCTTACGTTACGCACTCCGCGCCGCGACCCGGATTGCTTCCGGGAAGCTGCGCTTCGCGCCTCGCGCACCGGAGGACTTCCGGGTGCGCTAACGCGGCGTGTCATATGACGCATTATGCAACAACGCGATACGTCATTGGGGCTCCACCGGAACTGATTGAATTGGTAGTCTACAGTGTTTCTGGAAGTTTCAGACTGAAGCTGGCGTTAGCATGAGAGCACCCCGTGGCTACGTCGTGGCCATTCTGCGAGCAATCATGGCAGAAGCTTCCCACCGGAACTCTGCGGGAGTCGGGGGCCCCGGTGACTCTTGTAGAATCTTCAAGGCTGATGGGACGCTTTTGGGAATGGGCCCATGCCGTAGCAGTGAAGCGTCCGAGTTCCAGGGTTGTCCAGAGCCATCCTTGCAGGCCAGGCCCAAGTCTGTGGAGCCGACCGCCATTTCCTGAGCTCCGTGGCAGCCGCCTGTCGCTGTACCGCAAGAGTGGGTGCAATTCAGCCGGATGGCGGGTGGGACGCTGTAATAGCAAGAGCAGGCGTAATTGAGCTGGCCGAGCGAGGCAATGTGCCGCAGGAGCGGGCGCAACTCAGCTTGTCGAGTGAAGCGCTGCGGTGCAGCTGAGAAACCTCCACCTGGGGAGGTGGGGAGGCTTGTTCGCGCCGCCTCTCCCTTCCAGTGCACCCCACGCCGTCTCCTGGTGCAGGTATATGTGATGGTTGGACCAGGGCACCGCAGGACGTGTCTTCAGGTCAAACGGATTGTGGGACAAGGTCCAGAATGGAAAAGTCACCAAAAGGCTAAAAGTTCCGCCGGACCCCGGGAGCCGGCCGCCTATGTCGAGTGAAGTGCTGGGGTGCAGCTGAGAAACTTCCAGCTGGGGAGGTGGGGGAGGTTCGTTCGCGCCGCCTCTCCCTTCCAGTGCACCCCACGCCGTCTCCTGGCGGAGGTATATGTGATGGTTGGACCAGGGCACCGCAGGACGTGTCTTTAGGGGTGTAGCTGAGAAACCTCCACCTGGGGAGGTGGGGGAGGCTCGTTCGCACCGCCTCTCCCTTCCAGTGCACCCCACGCCATCTCCTGGCGGAGGTATATGTGATGGTTGGACTAGGGCACCGCAGGACGTGTCTTTAGGTCAAACCCTCAAGTATGGCACCGAACATCCATGACTTATGCCATTTGTGGAAGGCAGTGACATCGAAGAATCTCAGGGACCAAGCATATCCAGAGTCCTCCCCGGGGTATTTGCACAACGGTCCTCCACCCCTAGGCCGCCAGGTATGCTACCTTGACAGGAACAGTGTCATGCATTTGGATCGATGTTGCAGCAGGCTGCCATGTAAATAGTTATTTAATAAAACGAAATTCACTGAAAAAAACCATAGGTTATAGACCATATATAGTTAAATATCTCAAGTCCTTCTGTGCACTCGATGGAGATACAGGTCGTCCACCAGAAGATGTGCTGGCCACCTCTAATGGTAATAGCGTGGCCAGGGCTTTTGTCGATGCCTCTGCAAATTGCACAGGGTGCATTTGTTTGACATGCCGCACCATGGTATGTATGGAAAAGGAATATTTTTTTGTTGGATTTCCTCTTGAGAGAAACGAGTCTCATATCGTGCAGGTTACTTTTGGTGCATTTACTTTCTTTTGATCTTCAAGATAAGTGAAAAATTGCCAGATGAAAGATTCTTTTTTTCTTCTTAAAGGTAGTCGATTATTTTGTTCAGATTCGGAAGATGAATGAGATACGGTAGCCATTTCACCAAAGTCTTCTGAAAAATGTAGGACGTTGTTCTCTCTTGAGAGTAGAAAAGATAATGAGAGAAGTGGGTGGAGTGCTGCGTGTAAATTCCAGTATAGAAACTAGTAAGAACCAATTGGAAGTGTTGTTTTCATGTTGCAGCAGGCTGCCATGTAAATAGTTATTTAATAAAACGTTTTACCCTGTTACTTTGCTGGTGTGTTGTATTTATTTATAATATTTGCATAGGGTTTGTCGTTATTTTGGGTGGGGTGGGCGGCGGCGCCGAGCTATGTTGCAGCCATCATGGCGTCGAGCTCGGTTTCTCTCACTAGTTTCATATTTCTCATGAGGGGTTGTTCCTAATGTTTCTATTTTAGCGAGGTCAAAAAGAGATCCTATCAGTGGCCTACTGATTTTGCTCGATTCCTTTTGTTTTCTCTAACGATTTTTAAGTTAAAGTTTGCTAGCACGATACAGCGGCTAGTCCACATTTTATATATATGTCTTTTTTATTAGGGGTGTCCTCCGGTGGAGTCGGACGATCTACCTCTAATAAACGGTAAGTGTTCCTCGGAAGGAATGCGTCTTGAAAGTGGCTGACTGTAATGTATGATATTTCACTCAGTGACTTTCAGGCCCATGCTGTTTCAAAACTGTGCATGTGCTTGAAGCAGGCGTAGGTATTGACGCAGCATAGAAACTACTAAGAACCAATTGGAAGTGTTGTTTTCAAGTCATATGACTTCACATGCGTGTCTCAGGACGTGTACGCGGTGACAGTATCTGGTCACGTACGCCATTTGGAAGTAGCGGTCTAATTCAACGAAGTTTCAAAACATGAAAAGGAGTAAATCCAAACACATCCGGATTGAATATATCTTCTGAGCTCGATTGAAGCATACAATTGTTAAAGTATAAAACCTTTTATATATATTTTTTTAAAATACCAAGGTGTGTACATTCGGTCACACACGAAAGTTTAAAAAGACATTCGGCTCCATTTAATGAAAATGTTCATAATAATAAAAAAGAAGCCTAGGTTTAGTGTCTTTGACGTAGTATAAGTTCTTTGATGGGTCTATGAAGAAATTCAATAAGTTGCAATTGTAAAGTTTTCACGAAATATATAGGCGAGTGCGCGCACACGGTCGCGCACGAACGAAAGCCAAAAAAGCGGAGATAAACCCCCTGTATAATATGCTCCTGGAGCTCTTTTTGGTAGAATGAGTTAGTTCTGAAAAGAACTTTTTTTTTTAAACAAGTTTTATGTTGTTTTTGATTTTTTAAACTTGCAACAACATTTTCATGTGTGACACAGGATCGAAATGAAATGAAGAAATG
Source organism: Lissotriton helveticus (assembly GCF_964261635.1). Taxonomy (NCBI): domain Eukaryota; kingdom Metazoa; phylum Chordata; class Amphibia; order Caudata; family Salamandridae; genus Lissotriton; species Lissotriton helveticus. The sequence goes on from NC_136057.1 coordinate 126,718,262, forward strand.
TATCTTTTCTCGGGGCATTTATGACTCTCAATTTTTAGTTTAGTAAGAATGAGGCTCTGCTCTCCGTACAGAAGAATTTCTCCACACTCGTTGCATTTCATGTGCACCTTTGCAAGATATGGTCTCAAGTCCATCACAGCACTCGATGGAGATACAGGTCGTCCACCAGAAGATGTGCTGGCCACCTCTGATGGTAATAGCGTGGCCAAGGCTCTTGTCGATGCCTTTGCAAATTCAACAGGGTGCACTTGTTTGACATGCCGCACCATGGTATGTATGGAAAAGGAATATTTTTTTCTTGGATTTCCTCTTGAGAGAACCTTATTGCATATCGTGCAGGTAACTTTTGGCGCATTCACTTTCTTTTGTTCTTCAGGATAAGTGAAAAATTGCCAAATAAAAGATTCCTTTTTTCTTTTTAAAGGTAGTCGCTCATTTCCTTCAGATTTGGAAGATCAATGCGGGGCGGCAGCCATTTCAGCAAAGTCTTCCGAAGGGTGTTGAACGTTGTTCTCTTTTGAGAGTAGAAAAGATAGTGAGAGAAGTGGGTGGAGTGCTCCGTGTAAATTGCAGAATAGAAAGTACTCAGAACCAATTGGAAGTGTTGTTTTCAAGTCACATGACTTCACATGTGCGTCTGAGGACGTGTACGCGGTGATAGTATCTGGTCACGTACGCCATTTGGAAGTAGCGGTCTAATTCAGCGAAGTTTCAAAACGTGAAAAGGAGTAAATCCAAACACATCCAGATTTAGTATATCATCTGAGCTCGATTCAAGCATACAATTGTTAAAGTATAAAACCTTTTATATATTTTTTTTAAATACAAAGGTGTGTTCATTCTGTCACGCACGAAAGTTTAAAAAGACATTCGGTTCCATTTTCCACAAATTCAATAAGTTCACATTGCAAAGTTTTCACGAAATATATAGGCGGGTGCGCGCTCACGGTCGCGCGCACACGGTCGCGCACGAAAGCCTGGAAATGCGATATCCATTTTATTGAGAACTGTTGCCGAGAGTGCGCACACCGGGTCGCGCACGAAAGTTTAGAAAGGCTATTTTTATTTACAGACAAATTTTAATGCGTTGAAAAAAAGGCAAGGTACAGACTTTCTAATTCTGTATCGCTTTACAAGGAGTTTCTATGCAACTTGAACAGTGAAGAAAACGGCTTGTTTCCGAAAAAAATATTGCCAGAACTTTATTGACAAAAGTATAGGTTGTATACACGAGATATTTCTGAATTAGCATTTTAAAAACCAATGAAATTCACTGAAAAAACCATAGGTTTTACACACGTTATAGTTAGGAAGTAGCATTTACAAAACCTATGAAATTCACTGAAAAAACCATAGGTTTGACACCAGTTATAGTTAGCTGGAAATTTTACTGATATAAAACCAATGAAATTCCACGTTATAGTTAGTTGGACTCACTATAACTTGCGCGTGTAATGCACTGCTGATGACGTCACATATTACATCACTCATGACATCACTGATGACACCATCCTTGTGACACAGTGACAGACCTCCTTTCACTGTAATCTAACCCTTGAAACGCATATTCAAAAATAGAAACTAAAATGTTCAAAAAAATGGAGATACCCATACCAGTTACAACAACCAATTCAATAATTCCACCATCTATATACACATGCACTAATTCACCAACAGTTCTATATAGTCACTCATACATATATTCACTAATCATATGTAGTGATACACCTACACATCCTGTTACACACCGACATTCATCCAAAAGTTATTCACACACATACTCACACATGCAAATAAACTATTGAACATCCATTTATTTGCATAAACAGCTATACACACACTACCACTTTACTTCTAAGGAAACTTACACATACTTACTCTCTTAAACAATCACTTATAGAAACACATACTAATTTAAACAAGAACTCTTACAATCCCTCACTCTCACATATACTCACTTATATACATCAATGGAGTGGTGTGGCTCACTGGTTAGAGGCGGCAGACCCGAGAGCAGAGAGCGGGCTGGGACCAGGGTTCGATTCCCGACGTAGCAGGGTCTTGGACCAGGATCAGCGGACTCGATAATTCTCGCCTCGCTGCCTACTCTATCCAGGGACCACACTCGGTAACTCTGGGCATTAAGCTTGCCTCATCTCCACAACGGCCCCCCACAAACGCCAGGGATGACTGGTTTCACCTTGGAGACTCCCAGGAGGAACTATCTCACAGGGAAAGCCAGGACGGGTTCCCCAGCGGTCTATAGCGCTACGAGGCCTGCGGTGCGGGTAGCAGTGCGCTTTACAAGACACACTTTCATTTGCATTTCATTTCATTTCAATATTCACATATACTAGATTAAAACTTATGTAGTTACTGATAAAGACACTAATAAGACAGTCATTCACTCACTAACACAGACATATGCACACTCATCCACCCATACAGTCCTGCACATATGCTGTCTTCAAAACACATACAAACAGAGAGTCAGTCATTCATGCATCTATGTGTTAAGTAATACCCCCACCAAACCATACAGACACTCATACTGATACTAAAAAAAACATCTAATAACCTATATACATACACATGTACCTACTCATTAACCCATGCAGCCACTTATACACAAAGTGAAACACTAATACATATATTTAAATATTTAAGCATTATGTTATGTTATGTTATGTTATGTGGTTTTTATTAGGCGCACAGATGCTCCAGCTAAGGAGCGTCCTGGCGCCCGACAAGGCAGCTACACAACACAACTAAATAAAACAGCACAAGCAAAATACTAAGGGAATAAAAATGTTTTCACGGCGCGACGAAAAGAAAGCAAATCGCTCATGGCGCGAATTGCCGGGGGTAAAGAGTTCCACAAAGCAGCGGCCCGCACTCGAAATGAGCGTCCACCGGCCCTGCCTCGCTTAAAGCGCGGTACCACGGCCAATTCGAGGTCTGCCGATCTTAAGGGTCGTGCTGGGATGTAGTTAGCCATGAGGGTCGTAAGGATCGTTGCCGGGGACCCCTTCAAGATCTTATAGGCGACGCAGAGGACCTTAAACTGAATCCGCTGCGCCACCGGGAGCCAATGCAGCGCTCGTATGGTGCTGGAGGTAGGGTAGAATCTTGGAAGGCCTACCACCGCTCTCGCTGCTGCATTCTGGATCCGTTGCAGGCGCCCGATCTCAGCTACGTTCAACCCGGCCAGCAAAGAACTAGCATAATCCAGCCTAGAGATGACGGTAGCTTGGATCATGAGTTGCCGAGTGGGGGCATCGAAGAACTTTAGCACAGGACGGAGCCCACGCAAGATGCCAAAGCAACAAGCGGCCGTGCGTTTAGTGTGGCATGCAAACGTAAGAGAAGGGTCCAACCAGACCCCGAGGTTCTTAAGCTCGGCGACTGGGATGGGAGCAGGACCCAACTCCTCCGGCCACCATCTCTCTCCCCACAGTTCCGGTTGCCTACCAAATACCATCACCTCGGTCTTACTAGCGTTTAGCTGGAGACAATTGAGCGTCATCCAGCTAGCGACCGCCCTCAGTCCTTGTTGAAACCTAGGAGCGTCGACTTCAGCATCCCCGCTGATCGTGACCGCTAGCTGGGTGTCATCGGCATATGACACCATGGTCATACCCCATTGTTTGACAACCTCAGCTAGCGGCCTTACGTACAGATTGAACAGCGTAGGACTCAGCGAGGAGCCTTGGGGGACGCCCAGGTTCAACGGAAGGAATTTTGACTGATAAGGTGGGACGGTCACGCTAAAGGCCCGATTGGTTAAGAACGACCGGAACCAGTCGAGAGCAGTGCCGGTAACACCAGCCTCCTCTAGACGCTGCAGAAGGATAGGGTGCGAGACGGTGTCAAAGGCAGCGCTTAGATCTAATAGCACCAGCGCTGCCGTTTGTCCCGCGTCAAGCACGGAGCGAAGGTGCTCCACCATGAAAAGCAGAGCCGTCTCCGTGCTATGACCTGCCCTGAACCCATTCTGCGTGGCGTCGAGTATATCAGCTCGACGGAGATGTTCCGAGAGAGCGGCGTTTACGTGTGCCTCCATCACCTTAGCCGGCCACGGCAAGAGTGAAATAGGCCGATAGCTCTCCGGCTTGCTCCCATCCAGGCTAGGTTTCTTCAGGATCGGACGAACCATGGCTCGCTTCCACTTCAGTGGAACTACGCCAGATGTAAGTGACGCATTGACCAAGGAACAAAGCGGAGAGATGTCATGTGCCGCAAGGTCCTTGAACACTTCAGGGCAAAGTGGATCCTCAGGGGACCCAGACTTCACTCTGCGGGCCAAAGTGCCTAGGCTATCAGAGTTTAACAAAGGTAGAGAACATAGTCCCTCAGATGGTGGTGGCTTAAAAGATGTAATCGCCGAGGGAACGACCACAGGAAAGGCTCGGTAGATGGCATTCACCTTTTCCAGAAAAAACTCTGCCAACTTTTCACAGTGCTCCACAGAGCTCTGGTGTGATGTTATAACTTTTTTGGCAGTGAGGTCTTTCAATACCTTAAAGATAGCCTTTGCCGGGTTACTCAGTAATATATGTATTCACTAAGATATTCAATAATATATACATATATAACACATATTTATTTTTCAGAAAGACACACATTCAATGGATGGGGTCATCAGTGATGTCATCAGTGATGTAATATGTGACGTCATCAGCAGTGCATTACACGCGCAAGTTAGAGTGAGTCCAACTAACTATAACGTGGAATTTCATTGGTTTTATATCAGTAAAATTTCCAGCTAACTATAACTGGTGTCAAACCTATGGTTTTTTCAGTGAATTTCATAGGTTTTGTAAATGCTACTTCCTAACTATAACGTGTGTAAAACCTATGGTTTTTTCAGTGAATATATATATATATATATATGTATTATTTTTGGTGATATAATTTTTTTATTTATATTAATTATTTATTAATATTACATTTATTTAATAATTATTTCTAAGTTTATATCAAATATATTTATATATATTATTTTTAACTTAATTTTGAGACATTTAAAAAAAATCGATATTTTTACAGTCTATATTTTTGTAAGTCGATATTTTGGAGTCGATATTTTGGTACTTACCTGTTTGAAGATAGGCTGTCGATATTTTGTACTTCGATATTTTTGACTCGATATTTTTGTATGTCGATTTTTTTGATTTCGATATTCTGTCAGTGATCCGGCAGCAGTGTGTCATCGAGAGGGTTGTCAGAAACCGAGTTAGCTGACAGGAGAGAGGATAGACTGTTAAGGTGGGAAATAGCAAAAATGGAGTTGGAAGAAAAGAGGGAGGGGAGGAGGTTAGAACAGGAGAAGGAAGAGCAGAGAATGGCTCATGAATTAAAACTAAAAGAGTTAGAACTCCAGGCCCTGCAACGGGGACCCTTTCCAACTCCAAATGGTGGCAGCGAAACCAGAGAACCAACCAGGCAATCCAGACCCTACCTGCCTAAGGATATAATTGCCAGCTATAGTCAGGGGGATGATATAGCCAAGTGGCTGGCAGCCTATGAGGTCTCCTTAAGAGCCCATGGGATCCAGGAGAAGCACTGGGGGGGGGGGGGTGGGTTGAATAAGTACATGCCTCCTACTGGTCGGGACACTTTGCTGGCCTTGGAATCAGAGGAGCAGACCAACTACCCCACCATGAAGCTAGCATTGGTCAGGAAGTTTGGGCTTACCCCGGAAAGGTATCACCAGAAGTTCAGGGGGAGCCACAAGTTAAGCACCCAGAACTGGGTGGACTTCCTTGATTATGCAAGAAAGGCATTGGAGGGCTGGGTAAAGGGCAGTGAGGTGAGGGATTATGAGGGGTTGTATGATCTATTTTTGAAAGAGCACCTCCTCGAGAAATGCTTTCCCGAGCTGCGCCAACATCTGGTGGACAGCAAGCTGACCAATCCCCGTAAGCTTGCAGAGGAGGCGGACATCTGGGCAAGTACCCGGGTGTCCTCAAAGGGGACTGGAGGGGATTCCCAAAAGGCCGAACAGGGCGCCCCCCAGAAGAAGGAGGGGGGAGATAAAAAGAGGGAGTTCTGTAAAGGTCCCCAAAACAATTTCCAGGGGAAGGGAACAGGTTTCACCCCTAGGGCAAACCCGCCCAGAAACCCTAATCCTGGCCAAAGCCAGCAGCCAAGGGTTCTCCACTGCTTTGAGTGTGGTGGTGTTGGACATTATAAGGGAGATGTCAGATGCCCAAAGAGACCACCCCCTCCCACCGGAGGAAAACCACCGGGAGTAGCTAGTGTAGCGCTCGGGGAGGAGTTGCCCTTAGATAAGGGGGGTGAATGGGCGGGTGTCACCTTAGTGTCCCTGGGAGAACGGGAGATGGTTCCAAAGATCCAGGTGCCCCCAAATACTGTTAAGTATGGGCAATGGATCACCATCAATGAGAGGGGAGAGGGGAGGCTCTGAGAGATACAGGAGCCAGTATGACTATGGTGAGAAGTCAACTGGTGTCTCCAGAGCAGGTGGTTCCCAATGTACTCCACCCCGCCGCGATGGCTGACAGCAGAATGGGCCACTATCCCGTGGATGAGGTTCCCTTTCAGTGGGAAGGGGTTGCAGGTTCACTTCGAGTTGCCGTAAGCCCTGCCGTGCCAGTTGATTGTCTGCTGGGGAATGATATGGAGCACAACGCTTGGAGAGAGGTGGAATACCGGACGCATTCTGCAATGCTGGGTACACCTGACTGGGCCTGTGTGAGTACAAGGTCTGCGACTAGCCGGAGAGAGAGTTCGCTTGGGTTGGAGCCTGGAACAATGGCCCAACCCGCTGCCAAAAAGGGACAGACCCGAAGACAGGAAGAGCCTGCTTCGGCTTCCGCACCCCATGTGACAGATCGGCCACCTGCGGTGGTGGACCAGGAGTCCGTGGAGGGGGAAGTAGACTCTCTGGAGGATTTACCCATCCCTGCTGAGTGGCATGTGGAGGGAGGACCTACCAGAGAGGAATTCTGTAAGGGGCAGAGGGAGTGCCCTACCCTTGAGGGACTGAGGCGTCAGGCTGAAGCCCAGGCAGCAGGTGATGTTACGGGACACTACCATATTTACTGGGAGGATGGACTCTTCTACAGTGAACCCAAGGTACCCTTACCTGGTTCATCAAGGGCCTTGGTAGTCCCGCAACAATACCGAGCCTTTCTGCTGGAATTGGCTCATGCTATACCCTTGGCAGGACACTTAGGTCAGGACAAGACCTTTGCTCGACTTGTCCTCCACTTTTACTGGCCTCAGATGAAAGTGGCGTACAACACCTACTGTCGGCAATGTGTATCCTGCCAGGCCAGTGGGAAAACAGGGGTGAAGCTGAAAGCTCCTCTGGAACCACTTCCCGTCGTTAGCACCCCCTTTGAAAGGGTGGGCATCGACATTGTAGGGCCATTGGATCCACCAACAACAGCTGGTCACAGGTTCACCCTGGTCCTGGTGGATCATGCCACACGGTATCCAGAGGCAATTCCCCTAAGGACTGTCACTGCACCTGTGGTGGCTAGGGCCCTAATGGGGATCTTTACCCGAGTGGGTTTCCCCAAAGAAGTTGTGTCTGACAGGGGGACCAACTTTATGTCAGCTTACATGCGGGCAATGTGGAAGGAGTGTGGAGTGACCTACCGGTTCACCACTCCTTATCACCCCCAGTCGAATGGACTGGTTGAGAGGTTCAACAAAACCTTGAAGGGCATGATCAGAAGTCTGCCCGAAAGCCTGCGGAGGAAATGGGACGTCCTCCTACCCTGTTTGCTATTCTCCTACAGGGAAGTGCCACAGAAGGGAGTGGGCTTCAGCCCCTTTGAACTTCTGTATGGGCACCCTGTACGTGGTCCTCTCAGCCTGGTGAAGGATGGTTGGGAGAAGTCTCCCAGGAAACCCCCCCAGGATGTGGTGAGCTACATGCTGGCCTTCAAGAGCCAAATGGCGAAATTGTGGAAGCAAGCTTCTGACAACTTGGAGGCCAGCCAGGCAGTCATGAAAGAGTGGTATGACCACAACGCTCACCAGGTGGAATTGGAGCCTGGCCAGAAAGTGTGGGTGATGGAACCTGGAGAGCTTAGTGCCCTCCAGGATCGCTGGACCGGCCCATTTGAAGTGTTGGAAAAGAAGGGTAAGGCCACATACCTGGTGGACTTTAAGACCCCTCGACAGCCCCTACAGGTGCTGCATGCCAACCGACTCAAACCCCACCATGAGAGGCCCGAGGTCATCTTAATGATGGTGACTGATGGGGGAGAGGAAGCGGAAAGCGAACCTCTCCCATACTTGTTCTCGTCTCAAGAGAAGGATGGATCAGTGGAGGGAGTGATTCTCTCTCCCACTCTAACTCCTAAACAGCGGGAGGACTGCCGCCAGATACTGGAGCAGTACTCTACGTTGTTCTCCCTTGTCCCGGGAAGGACTCACCTGTGTACCCATGATGTGGACACAGGGGACCGCCCACCAGTGAAGTCAAAGACCTACCGGCTGTCCGACAAGGTGAAGGCTAGCATCCATGGAGAGGTTGCCAAGATGCTAGAGCTAGGAGTTATAGAACCTTCCAGCAGCCCTTGGTCCAGCCCGGTGGTGCTAGTGCCAAAACCCGCTCCACCAGGCACCACACCAGAACTGAGGTTCTGTGTGGATTACCGGGGACTGAACTCAGTTACAAAGACTGATACTCATCCGATCCCTAGGGCGGATGAATTAATTGACCGACTAGGAGCTGCCCAATACCTAAGTACCTTTGACCTCACTTCAGGGTACTGGCAGATCTCCTTGACAGATGGAGCAAAGGAAAGGTCAGCCTTCTCCACGCCTGAGGGACACTTCCAATTTTGTGTGATGCCCTTTGGGCTCAAAAATGCCCCTGCCACATTTCAGCGGCTGGTGAATCAGGTCCTCTCTGGAATGGAGAGTTTCTCCGCTGCCTACCTGGATGACATTGCTGTCTTCAGTAGCAGTTGGGAGGACCATTTGCAACATTTGCAAGCAGTTCTCCAGGCCCTGAAACAAGCTGGATTGACAATCAAGGCCAGCAAATGCCAGATTGGGCAGGGGTCGGTTGTGTACCTTGGACACTTGGTGGGTAGGGGGACAGTGCAGCCCCTGCAGGCAAAGATTGAGGCAATCATGGCCTGGGAACCCCCCAAGACACAGACTGAGGTCCGAGCTTTCCTGGGCCTCACAGGCTACTACCGTCGCTTTGTGAAGGGGTATGGCACTATTGTAGCGCCCCTCACAGAGCTCACCTCCAAGAAACAACCTCGACGGGTAGTTTGGACGAACGCTTGTCAGCAAGCTTTTGAGAAACTGAAGCAGGTAATGTGTGCAGCACCGGTCCTGAGGGCCCCAGACTTCTCCAAGGAGTTCATTGTCCAGACAGATGCATCAGAACATGGCATTGGGGCAGTGTTATCGCAACTGAATGAAGAGGGCCTGGATCAGCCTGTAGTCTTCTTATCCAGGAGACTGCTTCCCCGGGAACAGAAGTGGAGTGCAATTGAGAGGGAAGCTTTCGCGGTGGTGTGGGCTCTGAAGAAGCTGCGGCCATACCTGTTTGGCTCGCACTTCCTGGTTCAGACTGACCACCGACCCCTTCGTTGGCTAATGCAGATGAAGGGGGAGAATCCCAAGCTATTGAGGTGGTCCATCTCCCTACAGGGAATGGACTTCCGGGTGGAACATCGACCTGCAGTGGACTACGCCAATGCAGACGGTCTTTCCAGGTATTTCCACCTTAGTGATGAGGACACCCAAGGGGTTGGGTAGCTCTCCCCACTTTCAGCTGGGGGGGACGCGTGTTAGACCTGTCTGGCCTTTTGCGTAGTCCCTCTAATTTATTATTTATTTTGTCCCCTTTTAGCCCCTCATGCCTTTATTTATTTTTGTGTCTACTAGATTTTTCAAGGTGTTGGTCTAGGGGATAGGTGCTCTTTCGCCCTCATAGTTCTTAACCTCAGGCCTAGAGGCCTTTCCTGACAGAAATTCCCTTGGAGTCACAAAATGGTGGCTACCAACTGTCACCACTGACAAACCTAGAACCTGCCCCATAGGATAGAGTAGGGCATTCCAGAACCTTCTGGTCCCTTCTGGACCTCTGAGGGTCAGCCTATAAAAGGCGGAATGCTGGTCAGCCATTTTGTCTTACCAGAGAGAGTCAGCAGGAGGACAGGCTGTAGCAGAAGGTGGGGGTAGGATAGTCAAAGGGTTGACCTCCTAGTCTAAGGACGCTGCCTTATTGATTCACCACCCTTCCTCCCTTGGATTACTTGACTTGTCCCCGCTGCTTGGGATTACTGGAGACCCTGGGCGCCTGACCAACCCCTAGTCTGGAAGTACGGGGGTGTGAGAAGGAGGAGACTGTGACGCTGTGGAGCGCAGTCCTCTGCCTAGCTGGAAAAGACTGTAGACAGACTCTGTTGAGGGTTGCTAAGAAGAAGGGGAGTACCATCTAGCCCTTCCAATCAATACCCCTTCCTCTGGTAACGTGGGTCTGAACTGTCTTGAGATCTCCAGAGTGATAATCCTGCACTGGGACGATATTAAGGATAGTGCCCCAGAGCAACTCGACTCCCGAATTTCTCCTTACCCTCGCTTGTGTCAAAATCCTGTGGGTACTGAGGGAAATTATCGTGCCCCTGCCGGGCGCCCCCTGCCTTCACCTCCAGCGGATTCCTGGTTTATGGCAGAGAGGCTCGGAGAAGCCGTCGAGCGGTAGTGTCCTGGTACCGCTTCTGCGTGGAGGAGAGGGAGAAGCGTCTCTCCTTGGTGTCAGCGCAGTGGAGGTGGGTCCGGTGGGAGTGTCCTGAGGCCCGAGGCGAGAGGCGGTGCCAGCGCGGGCGACCCGCGCATGTCAGGAGGAGTAGTGCTTCCCTCGACCGGCGCGAAGGAGAGGTGAGGAGAAGCACCGGAGGAGTCTGTGGGGAAACCCCTTCGCGGGAGCTCCGCGAGAGGAGCGGCTGACAGGGGACGGGAGCGGAGCCCTTCCCACCCCCGGGAGAACCAACGCTGAGATCCCTGGCACTTGTGGTAACAGGACTGAACCCTTCCGCTTGCAGGGCCGATTCACTGGCCGGAAGCCAGCCAAAGTAGCGGAATAGGTGAGGAGAGGGAGGGAAAGTAACGGAGGAGATCTGCAATCCTTTTGGTAACTGGTGAGAGTGAAGATTCTCCCCCAAAGCTTGGAGTGGGGAGGACTTATAAACAGCGACTAAACTGTCCTCATGTAGTCAGGCCTATAAGGAATTGGGCTAGATAACAGTCGATGACTAAGAGAGGTTGATTGCATATACTCTGTAAAACCTTGGGAAACAACTGAAGGTTGAATTGAACTCTTGAAAATTACTGCCAGAAGTATCTGAAGTGGCCAAATAGCCCTGATTACAGGCAGAAGGAGGGAAGTTAGAGTTGAGAAGCTGTATATGCTAGCCTGTATTTATGAAGGAGCCAAATCTAGAAAATATTCCTTTAAAAGTATAAAACACTTCACAGAAGTCAAGTCTAACAAATTTTGGAGTCTATTGTAATGTGCTGTTGGTGCTGATTAATGATTTAAGTTAGCAACTTTGAGAGTATTTCCATGTCAAACTGTAATGTAATAAGCTGTGAATTCTAAAGACAAGAGATCAAAGATTATTTTTATAAACAAGCTCATATTTTTCTAAACATTGGTGTAGCGTCCTTTTTGAGTGAAATTGCATTGATTTACTGCTGGGTGGTTTGCAACCTTTACACATGTGCCTCTAAGTGATAGTGTCTTACCCTAGGCCAGGCTACCCTAGGTGACCTGACATATTTAGGTTCCAACAAACAGGAATATGGAAAGGTGTTGGAGAAAATCTTATGATGCGGCAAGCATGAAACGTTACAAAGATTCTTTGGCGTTATACAAGTCTATGATCATCAAAGCCAAAAAAGTTTTCTATACCGATCAAATCGACAAAGCTAAAAACTCATGTAAGCGACTACGTGACATCACGAAAACCCTGTCAGGGAGCGCACCGGACCTTATCCCTGCCCCATCACAAGTACTATGTGACGCCTTGGCTAAATTCTTCTTTACCAAGGTGGACGACATATACCAGGCCTTCACTTCTAAACCCTCCACGGCAAGTGCAGCTCCCCTCAGCTCGCCTCACGGAAATGCCTTTCCCTGCTTTCACGCATTGACAGATGACCGCACTAGGATTATGGTCTCCACAATTAAAACAGGCTCTGCTCTTGATCCATGCCCCTTCTCAGTCCTCCCACCAGTTATGGAGTCTGTTATCCCAGTAATTACACAGGTGTGCAACTCCATATTGTTATCAGCTATTTACCCCAATTCGTTAAAACAAACTTTACTAAAACCTTTACTAAAAAAAACAGGTTTAGACAAAAACGAACTGAAAAATTATAGGCCCATTGCAAGTCTCCCTTTTTTAGCCAAAGTGCTGGAAAAGGCTATGAACTCTCAATTAGCAGAATATATAGAGACATCGACTGCTGGATGATACTCAGTTCGGTTTCCGGAAATATCACGGGACCGAAACGGCTCTTATTGAAGCCGTGTACGACATTAGAGTCATCCGGGATCAGGGAGGGACAGCAATCCTGGTATTACTGGATCTCTCAGCGGCATTCGACACGGTCGACCACAACATCTTGGTCGACCGTGTCGGGAAGCTGGGCATCTGTCATGCCGCTAGAGACCTGCTGGCCTCTTTTTTTAGCAACGAGAACACAAGCGGTTACTCTAGGACCTTTTCAATCTGCTAAACTCTCGCTGCCATGTGGAGTTCCCCAAGGCTCATCCCTGAGTCCGACACTATTCAATATCTATGTGTCGGACCTTGCTAACGTCATCAAAGGACATGGGATGAGCCTAACATCCTATGCGGACGATACACAGCTGGTATTGGCCATTAAAGGTGATGGAGGACACGTGGCTCAAAATTTCAAAAATGGCATGCTAGAAATTAAAGAATGGATGGCCACAAACTGACTTAAGTTGAACTCAGAAAAAACGGAGGTAGTAATCTTCGGACCTCTGTCACCAGCCTGGCCTGCGTGCTGGTGGCCAGAAGCCTTTGGCTCACCCCCCACCCCGACATCCAAAGTCAGAAATCTGGGAGTCATTTTCGACGAGGGTCTGAATTTTATGGCAACTGGATACACAGACACAACTGTGTCTAGTGCAGGAATGCACGGTTCAAATTTGCTTTAGTGCACTGCGTTTTCTCAGTATTTCTTAAAACGTATACCAAAATGTACCAAAAATATCAGCATAACCAATTAAATCAACATCAATTATACTTTCTTATACACGTGATGATAACAGAACAACGACTCAATCATGCTATAAAGTTCATTATTTTATAGAGATTCATAAATGTTCAATTCCTTCTTTTTTTCGGACCTATTTAGCAATTCAATACCATTGCAAATACATTTCAAATGTTCATGACAAACGTCCGTTCAATATGAAAATACTGCTAGCTTCATCTGTGTTTTCGTTGATTCCCAATGCATTTCGATGCCACTGCATCTTCGTCAGGGGAATGAACTGTATAAACAAATAATAATAGCCATATGTCCTAAGTGAATCAATATCATTTTTAGAAAACATTTCAAACAGGTTATCTCATAGGCATTCTTCTCAAAGATAGAATACAACTCTATTTTATCCAAACACACTACCCTCCCAAGCATGAATATGTTATTAATACTGTGGTCTTCCCTATACATGCTATTAGGTTCAAGCAAGTGTAATCAACGTGTATGTTATCTGAGTGCAAGAACATGAACATAGAGAAAAAATTCAAATAAAACGTACCCTCTCAACAAGCCCTGATATTTATATCCTCTATCAACAGATGAACTGTCTGACCTGCAAGCCAAAGTGAAGCTTACGTGAATAAACAGTAGTAATCGGCTATCTACCATATTTAGATTATATAGGTTATTCTCTTACTCACTGCTTTCTAGGCGATCGAATCAAGCCTTCAGTTTGCACTTTTCTTTCGTTCTGGAAAAACGAATAACCCACGTTACTGGTGTAAACATATTTGTGTTTACTTTCAAAATATACTGTCTTGTTCGTAAGGCTCCACTTATAAAAACAGTTGCCGTGTCTATTCCTCCGTTCTTCACACACTAATGTCCTCGATCCTTCCAAAAGCAGAAAAAGCCGCGATGCAACGCGCCATGCCGGGCTGCATTTAAACCCGTCATCACCAGTGGACCATTGTCCCCGCCCCCTCCTCGTCACTAGCGCATTCGAAAAAGGTTGGACGAAAACACGAAAAACAACAGTGTATTCGGAACCGTGTTATGGGTTCAGAAATATTTGTGGGTAAACCAATAAAATATCGTTCACAAGAGTGAAATTAAAACCCACGATGTTCGTGTTTACTAGTTGTACGCAAAAAGACCCGCCCATCCCTAATCATAGAAAGAGGACTCTCCTGTCTACCTCGACCCAAAGGCCACTCACTGTGCGTACATATGTCCGTCTTATGTACTTTAGCATGTGTCCCTGCTATGCCTGACGTGTGGCGCTTTTAATGAAAGGAAATGATGATAATGATGAAAATAAATAAAAATAGAAATAAAAATGAAAAATGAAAAATGAAAAATTAATATGAAGAAATTAAAAAGTGTAATGTGTTCAGTGTACACTACGTTGTTAACACTTGTCTGAAACCCAATCCTGTATTCACACCTTTCTCATTTCCACAGCAGTTCATATAATCATTTATAGGTAACATGCAAATTCAATTTGGTCATTGAGCCCACCCGGTTTTACGGTGTTTAAATATCTCATCCAAAATGTCTCTCTCTGGGCTATTCTTATGGTGGGGTCCACATGGGGTTCGACTAACACCTGCTCTAGTACAGTGAATTTTAATTGGGGAATGGTGTGTTGTCTTTCTTTCCAGTGTTGCGCCAAACTTGACTTCTCCTGCCCTAGTCTTATGTTGGATTTGTGCTCTGTGATCCTTATCTTGATTTTTCTTGATGTGCGTCCTACGTAAACTAAACCACACGGGCATTTGATGGCGTATATCACAGAACTGGTGTTACAGTCTGAAGTGTGTCTGAGTTTTATCTGTTTTCCTGTATGTGGGTGTGCAAAAGTCTCTCCCATCTGTACATTTCCACAGTGACCGCAGTTATAACACTTGCGCATTCCTTTGGCCTTCTCTTGCGGGACCTTCATGTTTTTCTGTTTCAATAGTTCTTTCAGGTTTTTTGGTCTTGATAGTGCGAATATCGGTTTGTCAACAAAAACAGTCCTGAAATCTTCCTCTTGTTCAATCAACTCCCACCTTTTCAGTATACTTTTCTTAATCTTCGGTGTGAGCGTCGATTGCTTCAGCACACATACTTCTCTCCTTGATGGAGTCTTTTGAACCTTCTGTAATAAAGCTTGTCTTGTTTTTGATGTAGCTTTCTGTTTTGCCTCTCTGAGTACCTGTTCTGGGTACCCTCTCTTACTGTATTGTTGCGCCATTTCCTCTATGTCCTCCATCGCTTTTGATTCGTCACTACTAATTCTCCTGATTCTAGTGAACTGTGAAAATGGCAGATGGTTTTTCAAACTGGTTGAGTGAAAGCTGGAGTAATGTAATGCATTGTTTCTATCAGTTGGCTTTTTGAAAAGTGTGGTTATGATTTTATCTCCTTCCTTGGTTAAGGTGATATCCAAAAAGTTCACAGTGTTCTGGTCAATATTTTTAGTGAATTTGATCATGGGATGACATCCATTCAGGGTCTCAATGGCTCCTTCCAGCTGTACCTTTGTTCCTTGCCAAATTATCAAGATGTCATCTATATAGCGAACATACAGTCTTAAATGTTCCGTCCAATTCGATTTTTCCAGAATATGTGTCTGTTCAAATTTGGCCATAAAGATATTTGCGTATGTCGGCTCCCCCGTAAATCCCATTGACGTTCCCGTCTTCTGAAGGTAGAACCTAGACTGCCACGAAAAGTATCCATGATAGAGACAAAATTGTAGAATTTCCAGTAGAAAAATGTTTAGTGACTCCTCATATTCACTTCTTAACAGCATCCACTCCACTGCTTCTATTCCCTCTCCATGGGGAATTGATGTATAAAGTGCTGTCACGTCAATAGTGGCTAACCATGTTTCACAATCGTTCGAAATTGTCACACTGCTGAGTTTGTTGAGGCAGTCCGTGGTATCCTGTATATGCGATACCCAACTTTGTACCAAAGGTTGCAGATAATGATCTAAAAATCTAACTATTGGTTCATGAAGGGATGTCTTTCGTACCGACATACAACACTAACCCACTGGAGACGGAAGTAGCATTGTACAAATTCACAAGGAAACTTCGCCTAAGATGGTTCTTTTACAACCTACCTCAAGTACCCGACACTGATGCCCCTACGAAGGTTTTCAAACCAAAAAGCACATTCGTCCCTCCGACATCACACAAGACTCTGGACCTATTTGAGTTATTGGTGAAAAAAGACCTGACGGAGATACATAAGAGTGCACCTAAATACATGAACTTAACATACTCAGAATTGACAACCTTAAAGAACTTAAGGGATAACCATGATCTAACATTTCAAGCAGCAGACAAGGGAGGAGCCTTAGTGGTGATGGATACCGTCTACTATAATCAAAAGGTTTCATCTCATGTGGAGGACACTGACACATATATTGCTCTGGATACAGACCCAACCACGATTTTCCAAACTACATTACATGACATTCTGAAGAAAGCAAAGGACCTAGGATGGATCAACGATAAGACCTATAGGTATCTGATCACAGAATATCCAAAGAGACCTCACATCTACATGCTACCCAAACTGCACAAGAATGCTCGAGACCCTCCCTTCCGCCCCATTGTGGCAGGTTGCGGCTCACTTCATGAACCAATAGGTAGATTTTTAGATCATTATCTGCAACCTTTGGTACAAAGTTGGGCATCGCATATACAGGATACCACGGACTGCCTCAACAAACTCAGCAGTGTGACAATTTCGAACGATTGTGAAACATGGTTAGCCACTATTGACGTGACAGCACTTTATACATCAATTCCCCATGGAGAGGGAATAGAAGCAGTGGAGTGGATGCTGTTAAGAAGTGAATATGAGGAGTCACTAAACATTTTTCTACTGGAAATTCTACAATTTTGTCTCTATCATGGATACTTTTCGTGGCAGTCTAGGTTCTACCTTCAGAAGACGGGAACGTCAATGGGATTTACGGGGGCGCCGACATACGCAAATATCTTTATGGCCAAATTTGAACAGACACATATTCTGGAAAAATCGAATTGGACGGAACATTTAAGACTGTATGTTCGCTATATAGATGACATCTTGATAATTTGGCAAGGAACAAAGGTACAGCTGGAAGGAGCCTTGGAGACCCTGAATGGATGTCATCCCATGATCAAATTCACTAAAAATATTGACCAGAACACTGTGAACTTTTTGGATATCACCTTAACCAAGGAAGGAGATAAAATCATAACCACACTTTTCAAAAAGCCAACTGATAGAAACAATGCATTACATTACTCCAGCTTTCACTCAACCAGTTTGAAAAACCATCTGCCATTTTCACAGTTCACTAGAATCAGGAGAATTAGTAGTGACGAATCAAAAGCGATGGAGGACATAGAGGAAATGGCGCAACAATACAGTAAGAGAGGGTACCCAGAACAGGTACTCAGAGAGGCAAAACAGAAAGCTACATCAAAAACAAGACAAGCTTTATTACAGAAGGTTCAAAAGACTCCATCAAGGAGAGAAGTATGTGTGCTGAAGCAATCAACGCTCACACCGAAGATTAAGAAAAGTATACTGAAAAGGTGGGAGTTGATTGAACAAGAGGAAGATTTCAGGACTGTTTTTGTTGACAAACCGATATTCGCACTATCAAGACCAAAAAACCTGAAAGAACTATTGAAACAGAAAAACATGAAGGTCCCGCAAGAGAAGGCCAAAGGAATGCGCAAGTGTTATAACTGCGGTCACTGTGGAAATGTACAGATGGGAGAGACTTTTGCACACCCACATACAGGAAAACAGATAAAACACAGACACACTTCAGACTGTAACACCAGTTCTGTGATATACGCCATCAAATGCCCGTGTGGTTTAGTTTACGTAGGACGCACATCAAGAAAAATCAAGATAAGGATCACAGAGCACAAATCCAACATAAGACTAGGGCAGGAGAAGTCAAGTTTGGCGCAACACTGGAAAGAAAGACAACACACCATTCCCCAATTAAAATTCACTGTACTAGAGCAGGTGTTGGTCGAACCCCATGTGGACCCCACCATAAGAATAGCCCAGAGAGAGACATTTTGGATGAGATATTTAAACACCGTGAAACCGGGTGGGCTCAATGACCAAATTGAATTTGCATGTTACCTATAAATGATTATATGAACTGCTGTGGAAATGAGAAAGGTGTGAATACAGGATTGGGTTTCAGACAAGTGTTAACAACGTAGTGTACACTGAACACATTACACTTTTAAATTTCTTCATATTCATTTTTCATTTTTCATTTTTCATTTTTCATTTTTCATTTTTATTTCTATTTTTATTTATTTTCATCATTATCATCATTTCCTTTCATTAAAAGCGCCACACGTCAGGCATAGCAGGGACACATGCTAAAGTACATAAGACGGACATATGTACGCACAGTGAGTGGCCTTTGGGTCGAGGTAGACAGGAGAGTCCTCTTTCTATGATTAGGGATGGGCGGGTCTTTTTGCGTACAACTAGTAAACACGAACATCGTGGGTTTTAATTTCACTCTTTGAAACGATATTTTATTGGTTTACCCACAAATATTTCTGAACCCATAACGCGGTTCCGAATACACTGTTGTTTTTCGTGTTTTCGTCCAACCTTTTTCGAATGCGCTAGTGACGAGGAGGGGGCGGGGACAATGGTCCACTGGTGATGACGGGCATAAATGCAGCCCGGCATGGCGCGTTGCATCGCGGCTTTTTGTGCTTTTGGAAGGATCGAGGACATTAGTGTGTGAAGAACGGAGGAATAGACACGGTAACTGTTTTTATAAGTGGAGCCTTACGAACAAGACAGTATATTTTGAAAGTAAACACAAATATGTTTACACCAGTAACGTGGGTTATTCGTTTTTCCAGAACGAAAGAAAAGTGCAAACTGAAGGCTTGATTCGATCGCCTAGAAAGCAGTGAGTAAGAGAATAACCTATATAATCTAAATATGGTAGATAGCCGATTACTACTGTTTATTCACGTAAGCTTCACTTTGGCTTGCAGGTCAGACAGTTCATCTGTTGATAGAGGATATAAACATCAGGCCTTGTTGAGAGGGTACGTTTTATTTGAATTTTTTCTCTATGTTCATGTTCTTGCACTCAGATAACATACACGTTGATTACACTTGCTTGAACCTAATAGCATGTATAGGGAAGACCACAGTATTAATAACATATTCATGCTTGGGAGGGTAGTGTGTTTGGATAAAATAGAGTTGTATTCTATCTTTGAGAAGAATGCCTATGAGATAACCTGTTTGAAATGTTTTCTAAAAATGATATTGATTCACTTAGGACATATGGCTATTATTATTTGTTTATACAGTTCATTCCCCTGACGAAGATGCAGTGGCATCGAAATGCATTGGGAATCAACGAAAACACAGATGAAGCTAGCAGTATTTTCGTATTGAACGGACGTTTGTCATGAACATTTGAAATGTATTTGCAATGATATTGAATTACTAAATAGGTCCGAAAAAAAGAAGGAATTGAACATTTATGAATCTCTAAAAAATAATGAACTTTATAGCATGATTGAGTCGTTGTTCTGTTATCATCACGTGTATAAGAAAGTATAATTGATGTTGATTTAATTGGTTATGCTGATATTTTTGGTACATTTTGGTATACGTTTTAAGAAATACTGAGAAAACGCAGTGCACTAAAGCAAATTTGAACAGTGCATTCCTGCACTAGACACAGTTGTCTGTGTATCCAGTTGTTATAGAAACCTGACAGGGGTTAGTCAGGGAGCAGGTCTGCACCATTTTTGTTAAAACATCAGAGTACAGGTTACAGATTGTGGTGTGCAGGTTACACACATATTCTGAATTTTATGGACCATGCTAACAAAGTAGCCTCCACGGCCCACTACAAGCTTAGAATGATTAGGAAAATTCGCCCCTTTCTTCCGGAGGCAGCGACTAAAACTCTGGTCAGCTCCCTTGTTTTATCGTCTCTCGATTACTGCAATGGGCTATTCCTTAACGCCCAGGTCAGGGTCACAAGGAAATTACAATCAATACAGAACGCGGCCGCACGTCTGCTATCTGGAATAAATAAATTTGATGCCATAACCGTAACTATAAAAGAACACCACTGGCTTATGATCCGAAATAGAATAAAGTTCAAGTCCTTGTGCATAGTTTACAAGGCACTTAACAATCAAGGACCTCACTATCTCAAGGATCAACTGAAACCCTACATTCCCGGCAGACAGCTTCGCTCCTCCACTCTACATCAACTAGTGATCCCACAATCCAAAACAGTGTCTTGGGGTGACCGCCGCTTTTTAGTGGCAGCACCCAAGCTGTGGAACCCTCTTCCTCAAAACATCAGGACGAGCTCCTCACTTTTTCAGTTCCGCAGACTTTTGAAGACATGGCTGTTCGACCAATAAACCTATTGTCTCCCTACCCTTCATTGTGAACAATTCTGAATTGACAGCGCCGAGACGCCTACGGGTATTTGTTGTGCTTTATAAATGCCAAAAATAAAATAAAATAAAAATAAATAAAACTCAGGCACCAGCCTCATCCTCAATCCAAAAGCCTGCATGCATAGCACATTACACCTGAAAGACCTTACAAAACTCAGCCACCAGTCTCGTCCTCAACATACCAGCCTGCATGCATAGCACGTTACACCTCACAGACCTTACAAAACTCAGCCACTAGCCTCATCCTAAACCCACCAGCCTGCATGCATATTACGTTACACTTTACAGACCTTACAAAACTACGCCACCAGCCTCATACTCATAGCATGTTACACCTCATAGACTGTACACAACTCAGCCACCAGTCTCATCCTCCACCCACCAACCTGCCTGCATAGTAGGTTACACCTCACAGACCGTACAAAACTCAGCCACCAGCCTCATCCTCATAGCACGTTACACCTCACAGACCTTACAAAACTAAGCAAAACACGTCGTTCTCAACCTTCCAGCCTGCATGCATAGCATGTTACACCTCACAGACCTTACAAAACTCATCCACCAGCCTCATCCTCAACCTACCAGCCTGCATGCATAGCACGTTACATCTCACAGACTGTACAAAACCCAGCCACCAGTTTCATCCTCAACCCAACAGCCTGCATGCATAGTAACCATGGGCGTAGTTCGCGAAGTAGCGCTATGCGTAACTATGCGAAGTGCACTTCGCACTACGCCAGCTACGCATAGCACTACGTGAACTGCTCAATACCCTGTTCGCACTGTGCAAGATGCCGTTTTCAATGTTTGCACAGTGCGGACAAGCATCCGGCACTGTGCAATCATTGAAAATGGCATCTTCCACAGTGCGAGCTGTAGTTTTCTACCGCTCAAGTAGATTTTTACCCGAGCTGCAGCTTTCTCAACGCGGACTGATAGTTTCTCATCGCGAGCGATTGCGAGCATTCGCTACTGCTCGCAATGAGAAACCTGACCTCCCCGCGTTGAGAATCTCACTGGGAGGTTTATTTTTCACGCTCGCGATCAGCAACTTGATGTTGCTGATCGTGATCAAGAAATAAAATCTCACCGGAATGTCATTTTGCTTGCTCGCGATCACCAACTTGGCATTAAGGACCGCGAGCAAGCAAAAAAATGACAGCTGCACTACGCTACGAGTGTTTCCACTGTGCTACGTGCAGTTCGCATAGTGCAAAGTAGCGGAAACTTCACCAACTACGCGAGAGTAGCGTCGTGCTTCGCCCAGGGTTAATGTATAGCACATTACACCTCACAGACCTTACAAACTCAGCCACCTGCCTCGTCCTCAACCTACCAGCCTGCATGCATAGCACGTTACACCTCAGACCTTACAAAACTCAGCCACCAGCCTCGTCCTCAACCTACCAGCCTGCATGTATAGCACATCACGCCTGGCAGACCGTACAAAACTCAGCCACCAGTCTCATTCTCATACTACATGCCTGCCTGCATAGCACGTTACACCTCACAGACCTTACAAAACTCAGCCACCAGCCTCGTCCTTAACGTACCAGCCTGCATGCATAGCACGTTACACCTCAAAGACATTACAAAACTCAGCCACCAGCCTCGTCCTCCATCTAAAAGCCTGCATGCATAGCACGTTACACCTCAAAGACCTTACAAAACTCAGCCACCAGTCTCGTCCTCAACCCACCAGCCTGCATGCACAGCACGTTACGTCTCACATACCATACAAAACTCAGCCACCAGTCTCATCCTCAACCTACAAGCCTGCCTGCACAGCACGGTACACCTCCTAGACCTTACAAAACTTAGCCATCAGCCTCATCCTCTACCCACCAGCCTGCATGGATAACACGTTACACCTCACAGACCTTACAAAACTCAGCCAACAGCCTCGTCCTTAACGTAGCAGCCTGCATGTATAGCACGTTACACCTCAGACCTTACAAAACTCAGCCACCTGCCTCGTCCTCAACCTACCAGCCTGCATGCATAGCACGTTACGTCTCACATACCATACAAAACTCAGCCACCAGTCTCATCCTCAACCTACAAGCCTGCCTGCACAGCACGGTACACCTCCTAGACCTTACAAAACTTAGCCACCAGCCTCATCCTCTACCCACCAGCCTACATGGATAACACGTTACACCTCACAGACCTTACAAAACTCAGCCAACAGCCTCGTCCTTAACGTAGCAGCCTGCATGTATAGCACGTTACACCTCAGACCTTACAAAACTCAGCCACCAGCCTCGTCCTCAACCTACCAGCCTGCATGTATAGCACATCACGCCTGGCAGACCGTACAAAACTCAGCCACCAGTCTCATTCTCATACTACATGCCTGCCTGCATAGCACGTTACACCTCACAGACCTTACAAAACTCAGCCACCAGCCTCGTCCTTAACGTACCAGCCTGCTTGCATAGCACGTTACACCTCAAAGACCTTACAAAACTCAGCCACCAGCCTCGTCCTCCATCTAAAAGCCTGCATGCATAGCACGTTACACCTCAAAGACCTTACAAAACTCAGCCACCAGTCTCGTCCTCAACCCACCAGCCTGCATGCACAGCACGTTACACTTCACTGACCTTACAAAACTCAGCCACCAGCCTCATCCTCAACCCACCAGCCTGCATGCATATTACGTTACACTTTACAGACCTTACAAAACTACGCCACCAGCCTCATACTCATAGCATGTTACACCTCATAGACTGTACACAACTCAGCCACCAGTCTCATCCTCCACCCACCAACCTGCCTGCATAGCACGTTACACCTCACAGACCTTACAAAAGTCCGCGATACACGTCGTTCTCAACCTTCCAGCCTGCATGCATAGCATGTTACACCTCACAGACCTTACAAAACTCTGCCACCAGCCTCATCCTCAACACATAAGCCTGCATGCATAGCACGTTCCACCTCACAGATCTTACAAAACTCAGCCACCGGCCTCATACTTAACCTACCAGCCTGCATGCATAGCACGTTCCACCTCACAGATCTTACAAAACTCAGCCACCAGTATCATCCTCAACCCCCGAGCCTGCATGCATAGCACGTTACACCTCATAGACCTTACCTTTGGAGAGGTGTGGCGCCGCGGCCAGGGCGACTGACGCTGGAATCTGGGGACCACGGTTCGATCCCCGGCTGCGGCGGCAGGTTAGCCCAGCACCATGTGACTCTGGGCAATAGCTCGCTTAATCTTCCCGACGGCCCCCAGCGCCTAGAGACCCTTACGGGTGATTGTGCGCTTTACAAATGTGGACTTTACTTTACTTTACAAAACTCAGCCACCAGCCTCATACTTAACCTACCAGCCTGCATGCATAGCACGTTCCACCTCACAGACCTTACAAATCTCAGCCACCAGTCTCATCCTCAACACACCAGCCGGCATGCATAGCATGTTACACCTCACAAACCTTACAAATCTCAGCCACGCGCTTCATCCTCAATCTACCAGCCTGCATGCACAGCACGTTACACCTCATAGACTGTAAAAAACTTAGCCACCAGCCTCATCCTCAACCTACCAGCCTGCATGCATAGCACGTTACACCTCACAGACCTTACAAAGACCAGACACCAGTCTCATCCTCATCCCACTGGCCTGCATGCAAAGCACATTATACCTCACAGACCTTTCAAAACTCAGCCACCAGCCTCATCCTAAACCCACCAGCCTGCATGCATAGAACGTTTGACCTAACAGACCTTACAAAGTCCAGCCAGCAGTCTCATCCTCAACCTACCAGCCTGCATGCATAGCAGGTTACACCTCACAGACCTTACAAAGACCAGCCACCAGTCTCATCCTCAACCCACCAGCCTGCATGCATAGGACGTTACAGCTCACTGACCTTACAAAACTCAGCCACCAGCCTCATCCTCAACCTACCAGTCTGCATGCAAAGCACGTTACACCTCACAGACCTTACAAAGACCAGCCACCTGTCTCATCCTCAACCCACCAGCCTGCATGCATAGCACGTTACACCTCACTGACCTTACAAAACTCAGCCACGAGCCTCATCCTCAACCCACCAGCCTGCATGCATAGCACGTTACACCTCACAGACCTTACGAAACTCAGCCACCAGCTTCCTCCTCAACCTACCAGCCTGCATGCATAGCACGTTACACCATTAGACCGTACAAAACTCAGCCACCAGCCTCATCTTCAACCTACCAGCCTGTATGCATAGCACGTTACACCTCACAGACCTTACAAAGACCAGCCACCAGTCTCATCCTCAAACCACCAGCCTGCATGCATAGCACTTTACACCTCACAGACCTTACAAAACTCAGCCACCAGCCTCATCCTAAACCCACCAGCCTGCTTGCATAGCACTTTACTCCTCACAGACCTTACAAAGACCAGCCACGAGTCTCATCCTCAACCCACCAGCCTGCATGCATAGCACGTTACACCTCACTGACCTTACAAAACTCAGCCACCAGCCTCATCCTCAACCTACCAGCCTGTATACATAGCACGTTATACCTCACAGACCTTACAAAACTCAGCGGCACGCCTTGTTCTCCACCTACGAGCCTGCATGCATAGCACGGTACATCTCACAGAGCTTAGAAAACTCATCGGCACACCTCGTTCTCCACCTACTAGATTGCATGCATAGCAGGTTACACCCCACAGACCTTACAAAACTCAGCCACCAGCCTCATCCTCATATCACTTTACACCTCACAGACCTTTCAAAACGCAGCCACCAGCCTGCGTGCAAAGCATGTTACACCTTGCAGACCATACAAAACTCAGCCACCAGTCTCAGTCCCAACCTACAAGCCTGCCTGCAAAGCATGTTACACCTCACATATCTTTCAAAACTCAGCCACCAGCCTCATCCTCAACCTACCAGCCTGCATATATAGCACATTACACCTCACAGACCTTACAAAACTCATCCACCAGCCTCATCCTCAACCTACCAGCCTGCATGCATAGCACGTTACACCTCACAGAGCTAACAAAACTCAGCCACCAGCCTCATCCTCAACCCACCAACCTGCATGCATAGCACGTTACACCTCACAGACCTTAGGAAACTCATCCACCAGCCTCATCCTCAACCTACCAGCCTGCATGCATAGCACGTTACACCTCACAGAGCTAACAAAACTCAGTCATCAGTCTCATCCTCAACCCACCAGCCTGCATGTATATTACGTTACACCTCAAAGAGCTCTACTGACTGCCTATCTGCAAATAAGCATCAGCCTTATGTACCTCAACAACATTATCTACCTGCACAAACCTGCCAGACATCTCTGTTCAGCCAGACTCCTACTTGCCCTCCTCCTCCTTCAGACACAGGACTAGATCAAGAGTTTGCGCCTCATCCCATCTCGCTGATAAAGCCTGGGACGATTGCCCTTGTACGTTAGCTCTTGAATTCCCCAAGAAGCGGAAGCCCTGCCTCTTCCCTTAGCCCCGAGCCTGGCTCGGCCCATATAACTGCAGCTTTAGTGGCAGAATACCCTCCAATGTTACTTGTGTGCTGTACACATAACATAACTAACATAACATGGGATACCACAACACAACCTAACACAACACAACATAACATAACAACATGACATTCCTCTGTGCATGGCACAGCATAACATAACACAACACAACACAATATAATATAACACAGCACATCATAACAACATGACATAACACAACTGAGCTAACATAACTTTGCACATGCAGGGATATGAATTTGATAATGGCAGTGAGGCGAACAGGAGCAGTCCCTGTGGCAGGGAAGTGGTAACTGCCCCTAATTCTAGTCTTATTGACCATGTCAACCCCCTGCAGTCATGTGGAAGCAGGATGGTTACGAGACATTATTTATTCCACTGAGAGGATAATGATGAACACTGTCTGCAGCTCCCAGCCAGCTTCTGGCAAGCCCATGCTGCTGCACCACTGGTGAAGCAGGGAGGGTGCCCACACAGAATTTCCAAGGTTTTACCCCCTCTATGGAAGAGCAGCTAGGGAACCAGCTTCTAATTTTAATATTTTCCCAAACTACCACCAAGTATCCTGTATTTGCAGACATTAAGGTCTTCAGCAGTAGTCACAACGGGCCCGATTCACAGAACTAACTGACGACAAAATCATAAACTTGGTATTCACAGAAGGCATTTAGTAGTAGTAAAGTTAGGATTTTGTCTTAAGTTTGACTTAAGACAAACTTAAGACAGACTTAAGACAGATTTAAGCTAGGATTTTGTCTTCAGCTTGTCTTAAGTCTGTCTTAAGTCTGTCTTAAAGTCTGTCTTAAGTTTTTCTTAAGTCTGTCTTAAGTTTGTCTTAAATCAAACTTAAGACGAAATCCTAACTTTACTACTACTAAATGCCTTTTGTGAATACCAAAGTAGTAAGTTTAGGATTTTGTCTTAAGTTAGTTCTGTGAATCGGCCCCAACATCTCTGCCCCGACACACAAGATAGTGGTTCAGCACTCAATTCTAAAGTTGTTAAATGTGTATAGTGAAACTCGAGTCTATTGTACACAATTTGTAACTTCAAGCAATGTCATCATCTAGTCTCAATAAACAGATGTGAAGATAATTTCTTCTTTCAGTAAATCTTTATTCATCTCCATTTTTCTTAAAATCACCTCAATCGAACAGTAGCCAATGTATTTCGTCCGCCAAGAACTTCTTCAGGGCTCAGTACACATGTTGTCATCATTTATACTTCTTAGTTTGATGAGTTTTGAAGTTGGTTGTTGTATATACAAGTTTAGAGTGCAATTGCTCCAGCTGTTTGCCAGTGTGGCGTCCGGTTCAAGTAAAGGACCAGGGAAATGAGGCAACCTTCTGGCATTGCATCCACGCTGTATTACAGATGCAGTAAAAGAGGCAAATACATAGTAATTGTGCACTGTGAGAAATCAGGGCATGTTTGCAGCGTCCCCCCCACCTTTAGCCCCCATTTTGCCTACTAGGTGCTGGTTTTGTGACTTTGACAGCTCCATGGGCTCTGCTAACCAGCCTCTGTTTGGATTGAAAGTATGTTATAATTCCGTATAATTAGAATTGGCAATGAGAGACCCTGCAAGTCCCTAGGATATAATACGGTAAGGGGGATTCAAACTACCTATAAGTGCCTAGTCACTAGTATATAATGGAGCAGGGAGTGTAGATGCCCAGTAGATTTGCTGCACTGGAGTGTGATTTCCTAATTGCGACAAATAGCACCTCGCAATTAGGAAATCTCTATTCAGAATGCACAGTAGTAGTTGCATCAACAATTTGAGAATCAGTGTTTGTTTGGTGCGCTACTAAGGTAATCGCATTCTTCAACTTCAATAATTGTGAGTTCTGTCAGAATTAGTGGCCGTCGTATTTTGACATAGCCTGATGACCTCACAACTGAACATTGATGCTCAATTGGAAACAGCAGCATGTGCATGCTGGAGATTGTGGACAGTATCCAAACAACATCGACCTGTGTGTGTGGCATCCACCGATAAAGACATCGAATGTCAAGAAAGGACACAGAGAAGGAGGCTGGGGCCTGGAAACGCAAAATAAAATATTCAAGACAAGAACTGTAAATATTGACAGAGCAGTGCGCTGGGCACCATGACAAACCTTTTGGGAAATCATCCCTCACAGTGCCTTTATCACAAAAGAATTAAATATGGAAAGCAATACAGAAAAAATCAATTCTGTTGGTGTGATGTGAAGATCAATTGAAGGAAATCAGAAAACGATGTCAAGATCTCAGATCAAGGTTGCAAACTGTCTAATCGAGGCTAGAGCTACTGGAGGAGGTCCGCCACTGCCCCAAACCAACTGCGATAGATGAACTTGTAAAAACGACTCTGAAATCCGAATCAGTCAATGGATCAGTAAACCTGATGCACCTGACATTCCAGGAGCCTCTCTAGGGAAGTATAAGATAGCATTGTTGCATACAAACATATATGTGGTTAGGCAGTGTCAAATCACATACATTATACAACCTTTTTAATTCTTGTGTGTATATAAATAGGGAATGGAATCCAAATAATAGTGTACATTAAAAAAGCAGTGATTGTTCGTAGTGTATCATGGTGGATGTAGTAAAAACACATTAACACATTAGCTTGAGTACAACAAATTTATGAATCGTGATTCCATTTTCTAACAGATATCCAGGCTCATGGAAGTGATGTGTCAGAAAGCAGAGGGACTTGTGAAATCTCACGGACCAATTAATCTTCATAGCCAGGGCACAGCACTCTAAGCGGAATATATAATTGTCAGAGTCATTGAGCATACACATTTAGTGCAAGAAGTGTGTGGAAGAGACACACAGCGTGTCACCCAGGAAACTGTAGGGAGGCTAAGGCAAGTTCGGTTGATGTGGAGCTCGCACTCGCCATGTTGCCAACACAAAATCCCAACAAATTCTGAGAACTGCTCATAGTGACGAAAATGTGCAACTTTTTGGAGGTTTGAAGGTGTCAATGCTTAAGGTTCAGTACCTGGAATGAAAAGACAAATATGAAGAAAATCATTACATTTGGTTTTCAAAAAATTCAACGTCCTCATGCTTGAACCCAGATTTCCATGAAGGAAAAGCTAGACATTTTATTTGTCATTGGTTATTTTTGGTGCATTTAGTGTAACAACACACATGGTATACCTTTTATTTTATATTATTATAAGGGATGTATGACATTACAACGCATGCTTTTACCACGCATGCCTTTACAAAGCGGTTTTACAACGCAAACCTTTACAACGCATAACGCTTTGGGGTGCTGGATAGTGAATAGTTTAATTTACTATTCCAACTCCAGTCCCCGTGGACACTAGGGAACGGGTTGCATAGTAAATTAAACTTATTCCCTATCCTAGAGCGCCCCCCAGCCCAATGCGTTGTAATGGTTTGCGTTGTAAAAGTTGCGTCGTAAAGGCACTGCGTGGTAAAAGTTGGATTGTAAAGGATGTTTCCCTATTATAAGGCACACATATACGTATTGTACCTTATCATTTACATTTTGTGTTATAGAGCAATGTTAAGTTACTTTGCTTTCATACGTTATCATATCTGAAAGTAAAGCGAGACTATGCTTTACCAACTACGAAGCACTTGTATTATTATGCTAAAATGATTTGGTTCATTTATAACTTACCCTTAGTGAGGCGTCCGCGGCCTTGGGCTGTCCTTGAGTCATCATCTTGTTGAGGTGCTGATGGCTCTTTGCCCTCTTCATCAGACTCTGACTCAGACATCCAAACTTCCAATTCTTTCTGAGTCACTATATTGTGAAGAATTGCACGTGTTGACACCATTTTACGACTGATTTCTGGAGAATATTGCAAGACATCACCACACCTATGGAGACATCAGACTTTGCTTTTTAAAAGTCCAAAGCTCCTCTTGTACTTCTACGTGTTTAAATACAAGGCTTAAGTTCTTCTTTTAATATATCATTGTGCGGCAGGTTTCCTTGATTTTGCGCTGCAGCTATATCCTCACATTCTTGTGTCTGTGTATCTTTGCATTTTTTTCGTTGTGTTTGCAGATTCATTTGCCAAAGGCAATAAGTCCATTGTTGAGGTGGGTGATGGATCTTCCCCGAAAAGCCAGAGATTTTCATAGAGTTCCGATCATTTTGGTTTTTTTTTGCAATGCACTGTAGGCATATTGTTAGAGTGTGACCAGGCTCCAGGTGTGAAATTAGAATGCCCCACGTGGCAAATGTTGGTTTTTGTATCGTAATGCAGTCAAACACATTCTGGTATTATTTTTCCATTGTTATGGCTTTTCTTCTTTCTCCTTTCAATGCAGAAAGAAATGCAATTTCTTTATTGATTCTTCAGAAAACAAAATTGGGACATTCTGGAGATGCGTTAGGAGTTTGAAAATGTTGCCTTGTTCAAGTAATCATGTTCTCTCTAAAGTTGTATTGCGGTTGTAATAGAATTAAAAAAGACTCAAGCTCTGGGTTACAGCTGGTGGACTTGCTGAAAGGGTGTTGACTTTTCTCCTGTTTCACCTACTGGGTGTTCCTGGCACAGATACCGTCCCTGTCATGTGCTGTCTGTGTGATAATCTTGCTGTTGGTTTGGGATACTCCCTATCTCAAAGGCTCGGAGACATGTACAAGTCAGGCGCATCCATGTGTGGGGGATGAAGAGAGGGCTCATCCCCAGATTTAGCTAGTGTTATTTGATGGACTGGTGAGGACTGAGGACAATGCTGGCATAGTTTGTTGAGCTTTTATCATTATGTTAAATGACCCTGAACACGATGTGGACTATCAGTTAGATATCTGCATCTGCTCCGCTGGGCGAAATGATGGAGGGGCAGATGGTGGCTGCAGGGAATGGGGGGAGCGAGGACAAAGCTGAGAAGGTTCCAGTAGAGCTTCCAAGGTCAGAGAGGACACAACAGGCGGGTTGGGGAGGCCAAGCAGTTTTAAACCCAGACAGCAAGGTAGGACGGAGGGACAAGGAGATGGGGGGTTCAGAGGGGAGTTATTCACTTAGCTGCTACCATTGGTCTCAACTGACCGCGTCCACTCCAGAGTCTCAGAGACTCCAGGAGACATGGGAAGCCAGACAACTGGGTAGATCAAGAGGAAAGCAAAGCGTCTCACTATGTATCTAGACAAAGCATGCAGCGGAGGGGGCAAAATAACAGCTTTGACCTGGAATATAAATGGACTTGGGAAAAAAACAAAGAGATGCATAGAGGTTCACAAGTGACATGAAGGGGCAATGTTACAAGAAACACACCAGAAGGGAACCAACTGCGAGGCACTGAAAAGGGGGATATAAAGTGCTGGCACATTTGGCACATGCATCTGACTCAAAGGGAGTAGGACTGCTAATTAAGAAGTCAGCACTCATCATACGTGTGTCGACGTGCAAGGGTGATAAGTTGAAGATTCGGGCTGCTAGGACAGCATGCAAATCAACCTTTGCTCCCTATACGTCCCACCTAAACTCCTTGCATAGACCTTGAAGACGCTGGGCACCCTCCTATTGCGCCTACCTGACTGGGTACTAAATTTAGGCAACTTAAATCTGGTGGTGAGTGATGGAGAGGATAGATACCCACAATGACAGGGACGGGCAAAGGAGATTCCTTTGGTGGAATTCTTTTGGGCCAAAGCTCTATCTAACATCTAGACAACCAGCACACCAGGGCGTGCCAAAAGACTTTCCACTCCAGATCATGCAACAGTTTATCAAATATTGATCATTATATAAATCACTACACTAGACTGATTGCGAACGGGATCTCAAATCACTCACAGATGTGGGCCTAGCTGCAGGACCCATATGTGGATAGAGACATGGCTTGGACTCAATAACTATGGTACCTCAAAGATAGAGGCATCACTCAGGAGTTGAGAAAAGGCACTGTCCACTACTTTGAAGAAAACTTGGATAAAGGAACCTCAGAGCTCATAGCAAGGGAAGCCTACATGGTGGTCCTGAGGGGCTTCAAAAGTATGTAAATAAGAAAGTAAGCCATTACTGAGGGTTCGAGAGCAAGATTAAGGGGACCCGGCTGATAATAAAGAGAGAACCACCACCTTGACCTCGCAGTACTGAATAAACAAGGTAGGCAATAGACCAGGGAGGTTCTTGTATGGCTGAGCAAGAAAGGGATAGAAATTTGGCATAGGAAATCGTCAAAAGAAGGAGCCGCTCGTCAAGAAGCAAACAGAAATAGTGGGAGAAATCGCAAGTTACTATCAAGACCTATATCGGTCAATCATGAGCAAGTTACAAAGTGACACAGGAGGCTTCCGCAAACATATACGCCTCCTGGTCCCGATGCCAGAGGAAACAAATTAACTAGATGGAGACATAGTATAAAGTGAGACAGTTAGGACCATCAAAGACATTCATCTGGGAAAGCTCCAGGGCTAAACAAATTTCCAATAGAACTCTATAAAAGTATGGCTTATCGCCGCACAAGAGTAAGATGTTCCCTGAAGCCAATTAAATAAGCCAGATACCCTATGACCAGCAGTTATCTATGGTAGTGGCAGTCCTGAAAGACAGGAAACCAGCAGATAGTTGTGCCTTTCTATAGGACTATATCACTGCTTAATACTAGCAAAAGTACTGGGCACTCGACTAAGGCAGTTCATCCTGAAACTGGTGCACCTAGACCAGTTGGGCTTCATGCCTTACTAGGCTAAACCTCAAACACCTATATGGCAACCTTACTAGAGTTAGAGATCACTGAGAAGATTTAGCCATGCTATACCTTTATACAGAGAAAGTCTTCAACACTCTGTAAAGGACATGCCTACCTGAAGTGTTGGAAAGGGTGGGTCAGAGGTCAAGATCTGAAACACTCCGGAGAGGACATACCTACCGGAAAGTGTTGGAAAGAGTGGGTCAGAGGTCAAGGTTTTCAACACTCCGGCGAGGACATACCTACCGGAAGCGTTGGAAAGAGTGGGTGAGAGGTCATGGTCTTCAACACTCCGGCGATGGCATACCTACCGGAATCGTTTAAAAGAGTGGGTCAGAGGTCAAGGTCTTCGACACTCCGGCAAGGACATACCTACCGACACGTTCGAAAGAGTGGGTCATAGGTCAAGATCTTCAACACTCTGGCAAGGACACACCTACCTGAAGCGTGGGAAAGACTGGGTCAAAGGTAAAGGTCTTCGACACTCCGCGGAGTACACATCTACCTGACGTGTGGGAAAGAGTGGGTCAAAGGTCAAGGTCTTCGACACTCCATCGAGGACATACCTACCTGACACGTGGGAAAGAGTGGGTCAAAGGTTAAGGTCTTCAACACTCCTGCGAGGACATACCTACCGGAAGCTTGGGAAAGAGTGGGTCAAAGGTCAAGGTCTTCAACACTCCGACGAGGACATACCTAGATGACGGGTGGGAAAGAGTGGGTCAAAGGTCAAGGTCTTTGACAATCCTGCGAGGACATACCTCCCTGACATGTGGGACAGAGTGGGTCAAAGGTCAAGGTCTTCGACACTCCGGTGAGGACACACCTACCTGAAGCGTAGAAAGAGTGGGTCAAAGGTCAAGGTCTTCGACACTCCGCGGAGGACATATCTACCTGACATGTGGGAAAGAGTGGGTCAAAGGTCAAGGTCTTCGACACTCCGGGAGGACATACCGACCTGACGCGTGGGAAAGAGTAGATCAAAGGTTAAGGTCTTCGACACTCTTGTGAGGACATACCTACCGGAAGCGTGGGAAAGAGTGGGTCAGAGGTCAAGGTTTTTAACACACCGACGAAGACATAACTACCGGACACGTGTGAAAGAGGGGGGTCAAAGGTCAAGGTCTTCAACACTCCGGGAGGACATACCTAGCTGACCCGTGGGAAAGAGGGGATCCAAGATCAAGGTCTTCAACACTCGGGAGAGGACATACCTACCTGACATGTGGTAAAGAGGGGGTTAAAGGTCAAGGTCTTCGACACTCCGGCAAAGACATACCTACCTGACGTGTGGGAAAAAGTGGGTCAAAGGTCGAGGTCTTTGACACTCCTGCAAGGACATACCTACCTTACGTGTGGGAAAGAGTGGGTCAAAGGTCACGGTCTTCGACACTCCTGCGAGGACATACCTACTTAACGCGTGGGAAAGAGGGAGTCAAAGGCTTCGACACTCCGGTGAGGACATACCTACCTGACGCATGGGAAAGAATGGGTCAAAGGCTTCGACACTCCGGTGAGGACATACCTACCTGACGTATGGGAAAGAGGGGGTCAAAGGTCAAGGTCTTCGACACTCCTGCGAGGACATACCTACCGGATGCATGGGAATGAGAGGGTCAAAGGTCAAGGTGTTCAACACTCGGGCGAGTGCATACCAACCTGACGCGTGGGAAACAGGGGGTCAAAGGTCAAGGACTTCGACACTCCAACAAGGACGTACCTACCTGACGCGTGGGAAACAGTGGGTCAAAGGTCAAAGTTTTCGACACTCGGGTGAGGATATACCTACCTGACGCGTGGGAAAGTGTGGATCAAAGGTCAAGGTCTTCAACCCTCTGGGAGGACATACCCACCTGACGAGTGGGAAAGAGAGGGTCAAAGGACAAGGTCTTCGACACTCCTGCATGGACATACCTACCTAACGCATGGGAAAGAGTGGGTCAAAGGCTTCGACACTCCGGTGAGGACATACCTACCTGACGCGTGGGAAAGAGGGAGTCAAAGGTTAAGGTATTCGACACTCCGGCTAGGACATACCTACCTACCTGACACATGGGAAAGAGAGGGTCATAGGTCAAGGTCTTCGACACTCCGGCAAGGACATAACTACCTGACGCATGGGAAAGAGTAGGTCAAAGGGTTCGACACTCCGGCGAGGACATACCTACCTGACGCGTGGGAAAGAGGTGGTCAAAGATCAAGGTCTTCGACACTCCGGCATGAACATACCTACCTGAAGCATGGGCAAGAGGGGGGTCAAAGGTCAAGATCTGCAATACTCCGGCGAGGACATACCTACCGGATGCATGGGAATGAGGGGGTCAAGGCGTTCAACACTTCGGCGAGTACATGCTTACCTGATGCCTTGGAAAAAGGGGGTCAAAGGTCAAAGTCTTCGACACTCCGACAAGGACATACCTACCTGACGCGTGGGAAAGAGTGGGTCAAAGGTCAAAGTCTTCGATACTCGGGTGAGCATATACCTACCTGAAGCTTGGGAAAGTGTGGGTCAAAGGTCAAGGTTTACAACCCTCTGGGGGGACATACCTACCTGACGCGTAGGAAAGAGAGGGTCAATGGCCAAGGTCTTCGACACTCCTGCAAGGACATAGCCACCTGACGCATGGAAAAGAGTTGGTCAAAGGCTTCGACACTCTGGCGAGGACATACCAACCTTATGCGTGGGAAAGAAGGGGTCAAAGGTTAATGTCTTTGACACTTCGGCGAATACATGCCTACCTGAAGCGTGGGAAAGAGAGGGTCAAAGGTCAAGGTGTTCGACACTCCTGCAAGGACATACCTACCTGACGCATGGGAAAGAGTGGGTCAAAGTCTTCAACACTCCGGGGAGGACATACCTACCGGATGCATGGGAATGAGGGGGTCAAAGGTCAAGGTGTTCAACACTTCGGCGAGTACATACCTACCTGATGCCTTGGAAAGAGGGGGTCAAAGGTCAAAGTCTTCGACACTCAGACAAGGACATACCTACCTGGCGTGTGGGAAAGAGTGGGTCAAAGGTCAAAGTCTTCGACACTCGGGTGAGCATATACCTACCTGACGCTTGGGAAAGTGTGGGTCAAAGGTCAAGGTTTACAACCCTCTGGGGGGGACATACCTACCTGACGTGTAGGAAAGAGAGAGTCAAAGGTCAAGGTCTTCGACACTCCTGCAAGGACATAGCTACCTGACGCATGGAAAAGAGTTGGTCAAAGGCTTCGACACTCTGGCGAGGACATACCAACCTGATGCGTGGGAAAGAAGTGGTCAAAGGTTAATGTCTTCGACACTTCGGCGAATACATACCTACCTGAAGCGTGGGAAAGAGAGGGTCAAAGGTCAAGGTGTTCGACACTCCTGCAAGGACATACCTACCTGACGCATGGGAAAGAGTGGGTCAAAGTCTTCAACACTCCGGGGAGGACATACCTACCTGACGCATGGGAAAGAAAGGGACAAAGATCAAGGTCTTCGACACTCCGGCGAGGACATACCTACCTGACGCGTGGGAAAGAGGGGGTCAAAGGTCAAGGTCTTCAACACTCTGGAGAGGACATATCTACCTGACGCTTTGGAAAGGGGCAGTAAAATGTCAAGGTCTTTGACGCTCCGGCGAGGACATACCTACTTGACGCATGGGAAAGAGGGGCGGTCAAAGTTCAAGGTGTTCAACACTCAGGCGAGGACATGCCTACCTGACACTTGGGAAATAGGGGGTCAAAGATCAAGGTCTTCAACACTCCGGCAGAGACATAGCTACCTAACGGGTAGGAAAGAGGGGGTCAAAGGTCAAGGTCCTCAAAACTCCGCCAATGACATAGCTACCTAACACGTGGAAAAGAGGGGGTCAAAGGTCAAGGTCTTCAACATTCCGGCGAGGACATACCTACCTGATACGTGGGAAAGAGGGGGTCAAAGGTCAAGGTCTTCCACACTCCTGCGAGGACATACCTACATGACGCGTGGGAAAGAGGGGTCAAAGGTCAAGGTTTTCAACACTCTGGCGAGGACATACCTACCTATAGCGTGGGAAAGAGTGGGTCAAAGGTCAAAGTCTTCGACACTCGGGTGAGCATATACCTACCTGACGCTTGGGAAAGTGTGGGTCAAAGGTCAAGGTTTACAACCCTCTGGGGGGGACATACCTACCTGACGTGTAGGAAAGAGAGAGTCAAAGGTCAAGGTCTTCGACACTCCTGCAAGGACATAGCTACCTGACGCATGGAAAAGAGCTGGTCAAAGGCTTCGACACTCTGGCGAGGACATACCAACCTGATGCGTGGGAAAGAAGTGGTCAAAGGTTAATGTCTTCGACACTTCGGCGAATACATACCTACCTGAAGCGTGGGAAAGAGAGGGTCAAAGGTCAAGGTGTTCGACACTCCTGCAAGGACATACCTACCTGACGCATGGGAAAGAAAGGGACAAAGATCAAGGTCTTCGACACTCCGGCGAGGACATACCTACCTGACGCGTGGGAAAGAGGGGGTCAAAAGTCAAGGTCTTCAACACTCTGGAGAGGACATATCTACCTGACGCTTTGGAAAGGGGCAGTAAAATGTCAAGGTCTTTGACACTCCGGCAAGGACATACCTACTTGACGCATGGGAAAGAGGGGCGGTCAAAGTTCAAGGTGTTCAACACTCAGGCGAGGACATACCTACCTGACACCTGGGAAAGAGGGGGTCAAAGATCAAGGTCTTCAACACTCCGGCAGAGACATAGCTACCTAACGCGTGGGAAAGAGGGGGTCAAAGGTCAAGGTCTTCAAAACTCCAGGAATGACATAGCTACCTAATGCGTGGAAAAGAGGGAGTCAAAGGTCAAGGTCTTCAACATTCCGGCGAGGACATACCTACCTGATGCGTGGGAAAGAGGGGGTCAAAGGTCAAGGTCTTCCACACTCCTGCGAGGACATACCTACATGACGCGTGGGAAAGAGGGGTCAAGGGTCAAAGGTCAAGGTTTTCACACTCCGGCGAGGACATACCTACCTGAAGCGTGGGAAAGAGGGGGTCAAAGGTCAAGGTCTTTGACACTCAGGCCGAGGACATACCTACCTGACGCATGGGAAAGAGTGGGTCAAAGGTCAAAGTCTTCGACACTACGCTGAGGACATACCTACCTCACGCGTGGGACAGAGGGGGTCATAGGTCATGGTCTTCGGCACTCCGGCGAGGACATACCTCCCTGACGCGTGGGAAAGGGGGTGTCAAAGGTTAAGGTCTTCAACACTTCGGAGAGGACATACCTATTTGAATCGTGGGAAAGAGGGTCAAGGTCTTTGACACTCCGGCGAGGATATACCTACCTGACGAGTGAGAAAGAGGGGGTCAAAGGTCAAGGTGTTCGACACTCCGGCGAGGACATACCTACCTGACGCATGGGAAAGAGCGGGTCAAGGTCTTCAAAGCTCCGGAGAGGACATATCTACCTGGCGCGTGGGAAAGAGGGGGTAAAAGGTCAAGGTCTTAAACACTACGGAGAGACATACCTACCTGATGCCTGGGAATGAGGGGTCAAAGGTCAAGGTCTTTAACACTCTGGAGAGGACATACCTACCTGACGCTTGGGAAAGAGGCGGTAAAATTTCAAGGTCTTCAACACTCCGGCATGAACATACCTACCTGAAGCATGGGCAAGAGGAGGGGTCAAAGGTCAAGATCTGCAATACTCCGGCGAGGACATACCTACCGGATGCATGGGAATGAGGGGGTCAAAGGTCAAGGTGTTCAACACTTCGGCGAGTACATACCTACCTGATGCCTTGGAAAGAGGGGGTCAAAGGTCAAAGTCTTCGACACTCAGACAAGGACATACCTACCTGGCGTGTGGGAAAGAGTGGGTCAAAGGTCAAAGTCTTCGACACTCGGGTGAGCATATACCTACCTGACGCTTGGGAAAGTGTGGGTCAAAGGTCAAGGTTTACAACCCTCTGGGGGGGACATACCTACCTGACGTGTAGGAAAGAGAGAGTCAAAGGTCAAGGTCTTCGACACTCCTGCAAGGACATAGCTACCTGACGCATGGAAAAGAGTTGGTCAAAGGCTTCGACACTCTGGCGAGGACATACCAACCTGATGCGTGGGAAAGAAGTGGTCAAAGGTTAATGTCTTCGACACTTCGGCGAATACATACCTACCTGAAGCGTGGGAAAGAGAGGGTCAAAGGTCAAGGTGTTCGACACTCCTGCAAGGACATACCTACCTGACGCATGGGAAAGAGTGGGTCAAAGTCTTCAACACTCCGGGGAGGACATACCTACCTGACGCATGGGAAAGAAAGGGACAAAGATCAAGGTCTTCGACACTCCGGCGAGGACATACCTACCTGACGCGTGGGAAAGAGGGGGTCAAAGGTCAAGGTCTTCAACACTCTGGAGAGGACATATCTACCTGACGCTTTGGAAAGGGGCAGTAAAATGTCAAGGTCTTTGACGCTCCGGCGAGGACATACCTACTTGACGCATGGGAAAGAGGGGCGGTCAAAGTTCAAGGTGTTCAACACTCAGGCGAGGACATGCCTACCTGACACTTGGGAAATAGGGGGTCAAAGATCAAGGTCTTCAACAGTCCGGCAGAGACATAGCTACCTAACGCGTGGGAAGGAGGGGGTCAAAGGTCAAAGTCTTCAAAACTCCAGGAATGACATAGCTACCTAACGCGTGGAAAAGAGGGAGTCAAAGGTCAAGGTCCTCAAAACTCCGCCAATGACATAGCTACCTAACACGTGGAAAAGAGGGGGTCAAAGGTCAAGGTCTTCAACATTCCGGCGAGGACATACCTACCTGATACGTGGGAAAGAGGGGGTCAAAGGTCAAGGTCTTCCACACTCCTGCGAGGACATACCTACATGACACGTGGGAAAGAGGGGTCAAAGGTCAAGGTTTTCAACACTCTGGCGAGGACATACCTACCTGAAGCGTGGGAAAGAGGGGCTCAAAGGTCAAGGTCTTTGACACTCAGGCCGAGGACATATCTACCTGACGCGTGGGAAAGAGTGGGATAAAGGTCAAGGTCTTTGACACTCCAGTGAGGACCTACCTACCTGACGCATGGGAAAGAGCGGGTCAAGGTCTTCAAAGCTCCGGAGAGGACATATCTACCTGACGCGTGGGAAAGAGGGGGTAAAAGGTCACGGTCTTAAACACTACGGAGAGACATACCTACCTGATGCATGGGAATGAGGGGGTCAAAGGTCAAGGTCTCGAACACTCCGGCAAGGATATACCTACCTGATGTGTGGGAAAGAGTGGGTCAAAGGTCAAGATCTTCAACATTACAGCAAGGAAATACCTACCGGAAATTGTTGGAAAAAGTGGGTCAAAGGTCAAGGTGTTCAACACTCCTGCGAGGACATACCTACCTGACGTGTGGGAAAGAGTGGATCAAAGGTCAAGGTCTTTGAAAGTCCGGCGAGGACATACCTACCTGATGAGTGGGAAAGAGTGCGTCAAAGGCTTGAGACTCTGGCGAAGGCATACCTACCTGATGTGTGGGAAAGAGCGAGTCAAAGGTTAAGGTCTTCATCACTCCGGCGAGGACATACCTACTTGACGCATGGGAAAGAGGGGCGGTCAAAGTTCAAGGTGTTCAACACTCAGGCGAGGACATACCTACCTGACTAGTGGGAAAGAGGGGGTCAAAGGTCAAGGTCTTCGACACTCTCTTGGGGCCATACCTACCTGACGTGTGGAAAAGAGCGGGTCAAGGTCTTCAATGCTCTGGAGGGGACATATCTACCTGACGCGTGGGAAAGAGGGGGTAAAAGGTCAAGGTCTTAAACACTACGGAGAGGACATACCTACCTGACGCGTGGGAAAGAGAGGACAAAGGTCATGGTCTTTAACACTCCGGCGGGGGCATACCTACCTGACGCGTGGGAAAGAGGGGGTCAAAGGTCAGGGTCTTCAACACTCCGGTGAGGACATACTTACCGGAAAGTGTTGGAAAAAGTGGGTCAAAGGACAAGGTCGTCGACACTCCGGCTAGGACATACCTACCTGTTGCAAGGGAAAGAGGTGGTCAAAGGTCAAGGTCTTCGACACTCCGGCAAGGATATACATACGTGACGCATGGGAAAGAGGGGGTCAAAGGTCAAGGTCTTCAACACTCCAGTGAGGACATACCTACCTGACGAGTGAGAAAGAAGGGGTCAAAGGTCAAGGTGTGCGACACTCCGGCGAGGACATACCTACCTGACGTGTGGGAAAGAGAGGGTCAAAGGTCAAGGCCTTCAACACTCCGGAAAGGACATACTTACCCTGACGCGTAGGAAAGAGGGGGTCAAAGGTCAAGGTCTTGAACACTCCGGCGAGGACATACCTACCTGATGCATGGGAAAGAGAGATCAAGGTCTTCAACACTCCGACGAGGACATACCTACCCGACGAGTAGGAAAGAGGGGGTCAAAGGGTCAAAGGTCAAGGTCTTAAACACTCCGGCGAGGACATACCTACCTGATGTGTGGGAAAGAGTGGGTCAAAGATCAAGGTCTTCAACACTCCGGCAAGGACATACCTACCTGAAATTGTTGGAAAAAGTGGGTCAAAGGTCAAGATCTTCTAGACTCCTGCGAGGACATACCTACCTGACGTGTGGGAAAGAGTGGGTCAAAGGTCAAGGTCTTTGAAAGTCCGGCGAGGACACATCTACCTGATGCGTGGGAAAGAGTGGGTCAAAAGATTCGACACTCTGGTGAAGACATACCTATCTGACGCGTGGAAAAGAACGGGTCATGGTCTTCAACACTCCGGAGAGCATATACCTACATGACGTGTGGGAAAGAGGGGTTCAAAGGTCAAGGTCTTCAACACTCCGGCAAGGAAATACCTACCGGAAATTGTTGGAAAAAGTGGGTCAAAGGTCAAGGTCTTCAACAGTCCTGCGAGGACATATCTACCTGACGCGTGGGAAAGAGGTGGTCAAAGGTCAGTGTCTTCAACACTCCGGTGAGGACAAACTTACCGGAAATTGTTGGAAATAGTGGGTCAAAGGTCAAGGTCGTCGACACTCCGGCTAGGACATACCTACCTGTTGCAAGGGAAGGAGGTGGTCAAAGGTCAAGGTCTTCGACACTCCGGCAAGGATATACATACGTGACGTGTGGGAAAGAGAGGGTCAAAGGTCAAGGTCTTCAACACTCCGGTGAGGACATACCTACCTGACGAGTGAGAAAGAGGGAGTCAAAGGTCAAGGTGTTCAACACTCCGGCGAGGACATACCTATTTGACGCGTAGGAAAGAGAGGGTCAAAGGTCAAGGCCTTCAAGACTCCGGCAGGACATACCTACCTGACGCGTAGGAAAGAGGGGGTCAAAGGTCAAGGTCTTGAATACTCCGGCGGGGACATACCTACCTAATGCATGGGAAAGAGGGGTCAAAGGTCAAGGTCTTCAACACTTCGGCGAGGACATACCTACCTGACGCGTAGGAAAGAGGGGGTCAAAGGACAAGGTCTTAAACACTCCGGCGAGGACATACCTACCTGAAATTGTTGGAAAAAGTGGGTCAAAGGTCAAGGTCTTCGAGACTCCTGCGAGAACAAACCTACCTGACGTGTGGAAAAGAGTGGGTCAAAGGTCAAGGTCTTCGAAAGTCCTGCGAGGACATACCTACCTTATGCGTGGGAAAGAGTGGGTCAAAAGATTCGACACTCTGGCAAAGACATACCTACATGACGTTTGGGAAAGAGGGGGTCAAATGTCAAGGTCTTCAACACTCCGGCAAGGAAATACCTACCAGAAATTATTGGAAAAAGTGGGTCAAAGGTCAAGGTCTTCAACACTCCTTCGAGGAAATACCTACCTGACCGTGGGAAAGAGAGGACAAAGGTCATGGTCTTTAACACTCTGGCGAGGGCATATCCACCTGACGCGTGGGAAAGAGGGGGTCAAAGGTCAAGGTCTTCAACACTCCGGTGAGGACATACCTACCTGACGAGTGAGAAAGATGGGGTCAAAAGTCAAGGTGTTCGATACTCCGGCGAGGACATACCTACCTGACACGTAGGAAAGAGGGGGTCAAAGGTCAAGGTCTTGAACACTCCGGCGAGGACATACCTACCTGATGCATGGGAAAGAGGGGTCAAAGGTCAAGGTCTTCAACACTTCGGCGAGGACATACCTACCTGACGCGTAGGAAAGAGGGGGTCAAAGGACAAGGTCTTAAACACTCCGGCGAGGACATACCTACCGGAAATTGTTGGAAAAAGTGGGTCAAAGGTCAAGGTCTTCGAGACTCCTGCGAGAACAAACCTACCTGACGTGTGGAAAAGAGTGGGTCAAAGGTCAAGGTCTTCGAAAGTCCTGCGAGGACATACCTACCTTATGCGTGGGAAAGAGTGGGTCAAAAGATTCGACACTCTGGCAAAGACATACCTACATGACGTTTGGGAAAGAGGGGGTCAAATGTCAAGGTCTTCAACACTCCGGCAAGGAAATACCTACCGGAAATTATTGGAAAAAGTGGGTCAAAGGTCAAGGTCTTCAACACTCCTTCGAGGAAATACCTACCTGACCGTGGGAAAGAGAGGACAAAGGTCATGGTCTTTAACACTCTGGCGAGGGCATATGCACCTGACGCGTGGGAAAGAGGGGGTCAAAGGTCAAGGTCTTCAACACTCCGGTGAGGACATACCTACCTGACGAGTGAGAAAGATGGGGTCAAAAGTCAAGGTGTTCGATACTCCGGCGAGGACATACCTACCTGACACGTAGGAAAGAGGGGGTCAAAGGTCAAGGTCTTGAA
Organism: Lissotriton helveticus; assembly: GCF_964261635.1. NCBI lineage: Eukaryota > Metazoa > Chordata > Amphibia > Caudata > Salamandridae > Lissotriton > Lissotriton helveticus. Next base: position 126,761,936 of record NC_136057.1, read on the forward strand.
CACTCCGGCGAGGACATACCTACCTGATGTGTGGTAAAGAGTGGGTCAAAGGTCAAGGTCGTCGACACTCCGGCTAGGACATACCTACCTGTTGCAAGGCAAAGAGGTGGTCAAAGGTCAAGGTCTTCGACACTCCGGCAAGGATATACATACGTGACGTGTGGGAAAGAGGGAGTCAAAGGTCAAGGTCTTCAACACTCCGGTGAGTACATACCTACCTGACGAATGAGAAAAAGGGAGTCAAAGGTCAAGGTGTTCAACACTCCGGCGAGGACATACCTACCTGACGCGTAGGAAAGAGAGGGTCAAAGGTCAAGGCCTTCAAGACTCCGGCAGGACATACCTACCTGACGCGTAGGAAAGAGGGGGTCAAAGGTCAAGGTCTTGAATACTCCGGCGAGGACATACCTACCTGATGCATGGGAAAGAGGGGTCAAAGGTCAAGGTCTTCAACACTCCGGCGAGGACATACCTCCCTGACACGTAGGAAAGAGGGGGTCAAAGGTCATGGTCTTAAACACTCCTGTGAGGACATACCTACCTGAAATTGTTGAAAAAAGTGGGTCAAAGGTCAAGGTCTTCAACACTCCGGCGAGGACATACCTACCTGACGCGTAGGAAAGAAGGGGTCAAAGGTCATGGTCTTAAACACTCCGGCGAGGAAAAACCTACCTGAAATTGTTGAAAAAAGTGGGTCAAAGGTCAAGGTCTTCGAGACTCCTGCGAGGACATACCTACTTGACGTGTGGGAAAGAGTGGGTCAAGGGTCAAGGTCTTCGAAAGTCCGGCGAGGACATACCTACCTGATGCGTGGGAAAGAGTGGGTCAAAAGATTCGACACTCTGGCAAAGACATACCTACCTGACGCGTGGGAAAGAGCGGGTCATCGTCTTCAACACTCCGGAGAGCACATACCTACTTGACGTGTGGGAAAGATGCTGTCAAAGGTCAAGGTCTTCAACACTCCGGCATGGAAATACCTACCGGAAATTGTTGAAAAAAGTGGGTCAAAGGTTAAGGACTGCAACACTTCTGCGAGGACATACCTCCCTGACGCGTAGGAAATAGGGGGTCAAAGGTCATGGTCTTAAACACTCCTGTGAGGACATACCTACCTGAAATTGTTGAAAAAAGTGGGTCAACGGTCAAGGTCTTCAACACTCCGGCGAGGACATACCTCCCTGACGCGTAGGAAAGAGGGGGGCAAAGGTCATGGTCTTAAACACTCCTGTGAGGACATACCTACCTGAAATTGTTGAAAAAAGTGGGTCAACGGTCAAGGTCTTCAACACTCTGGCGAGGTCATACCTACCTGACGCGTAGGAAAGAAGGGGTCAAAGGTCATGGTCTTAAATACTCCGGCGAGGAAAAACCTACCTGAAATTGTTGAAAAAAGTGGGTCAAAGGTCAAGGTCTTCGAGACTCCTGCGAGTACATACCTACTTGACGTGTGGGAAAGAGTGGGTCAAGGGTCAAGGTCTTCGAAAGTCCGGCGAGGACATACCTACCTGATGCGTGGGAAAGAGTGGGTCAAAAGATTCGACACTCTGGCAATGACATACCTACCTGACGCGTGGGAAAGAGCGGGTCATCGTCTTCAACACTCCGGAGAGCATATACCTACTTGACGTGTGAGAAAGATGCTGTCAAAGGTCAAGGTCTTCAACACTCCGGCATGGAAATACCTACCGGAAATTGTTGAAAAAAGTGGGTCAAAGGTTAAGGTCTGCAACACTCCTGCGAGGACATACCTACCTGACGCGTGGGAAAGAGAGGACAAAGGTCATGGTCTTTAACACTCCGGCGAGGGCATACCTACCTGACGCGTGGGAAAGAGGGGGTCAAAGGTCAGGGTCTTCAACACTCCGGTGAGGACATACTTACCGGAAAGTGTTAGAAAAAGTGGGTCAAAGGTCAAGGTCATCGACACTCCGGCTAGGACATACCTACCTGTTGCAAGGGAAAGAGGTGGTCAAAGGTCACGGTCTTCGACATTCCGGCAAGGATATACATACGTGACGCGTGGGAAAGAGGTGGGTCAAAGGTCAAGGTCTTCGACATTCCGGCGAGGACATACTTACCTCACGCGTGGGAAATAGGGGGTCATAGGTCTTCAACGCTCTGGAGAGGACATATCTACCTGACGCCTGGGAAAGAGGGGGTAAAAGGTCAAGGTCTTAAACACTATTGAGAGGACATACCTACCTGACGTGTGGAAAATAGGGGGTCAAAGGTCAAAGTCACCAACACTCCAGTGAGGACATATCTACCGGAAAGTGTTGTAAAAAGTAGGTCGAAGGTGAAGGTCTTCAACAGTAAGGCGAGGACATACCTACCGGAAAGTGTTGGAAAGAGTGGTTAAAAGGGCAAGGTTTTTCGACACTCCGGCTAGGACATACCTACCTGACGCGTGGGAATGAGTGGGTCAAAGGACAAGGTAGACAACACGCCGGCGAGAACATACCTATTTGAAGTGTTGGAAAAAGCGGGTCAAAGTTCAAGGTCTTCGACACTAAGGCGAGGACATACCTACCTGATGCGTGGGAAAGAGTGGGTCAAAGGACAAGGTCTTCGACTCTCCGGCAAGGACATACATACCTCACGCGTGGGAAAGAGGGGGTCATAGGTCAAGGTCTGGGACACTCCAGAGAGGACATACCTACCTGACGCGTGGGAAAGAGCGAGTCAAGGTCAACGCTCCTGAGAGGACATACCTACCTGACGCGTGGGAAAGAGTGGGTCAAAGGTCAAGGTCTTCGACCCTTCGGCGAGGACATACATACTTCACGCATGGGAAAGAGAAGGTCATAGGTCAAGGTCTTCGACACTCCAGAGAGGACATACCTACCTGACGTGTGGGAAAGAGGGGGTCAAAGGTCAAGGTCTTCAACAGTCCGGCGAGGACATACCTACCTGATGCGTGGGAAAGAGGGGTCAAAGGTCAAGGTCTTGAACACTCCGGCGAGGACATACCTACCTGGCGCGTGGGAAAGGGGCGGTCAAAGGTCAAAGTCTTCACCACTCTGGCAAGGATATACATACCTGATGCGTGGGATAGAGGGGGGTCAAAGGTCAAGGTCTTCAACACTCCAGTGAGGACATACCTACTGGAAAGTGTTGGAAAAAGTGGGTCAAAAGTCAAGGTTGTCGTCAGTCCAGCTAGGACATACCTACCTGACGAGTGAGAAAGAGGGGGTCAAAGGTCAAGGTGTTCGACACTCCGGCGAGGACATACCTACCTGACGTGTGGGAAAGAGCTGGTCAAGGTCCTCAATGCTCCGGAGAGGACATATCTACCTGACTCTTGGGAAAGAGTGGGTAAAAGGTCAAGGTCTTAAACACTACGGAGATGACATACCTACCTGATGCATGGGAAAGAGGGGTCAAAGGTCAAAGTCTTCAACATTCCGGCGAGGACATACCTACCTGACGCGTAGGAAAGAGGGGTCAAAGGTCAAGGTCTTGAACACTCCGGCGAGGACATTCCTACCTAATGCGTGGGAAAGAGGGGGTCAAAGGTCAAGGTGTTCAACACTCCGGCGAGGACATACCTACCTGATGCGTGGGAAAGAGTGGGTCAAAGGTCAAGGTCTTTGTAAGTCCGGCGAGGACATACCTACCTGACGCGTGGGAAAGAGTGTGTCAAAGGCTTCAACACACTGGCGAGGACATACCTACCGGACGTGTGGGAAAGAGTGGGTCAAAGGCTTCAACACTCTGGCAGGGATATCCCTACCTGACGCGTGGGAAAGAGGGGGTCAAAGGTCAAGGTCTTCAATACTCCGGCGAGGATATACATACCTGACGCGTGGGAAAGAGGGGATCAAAAGTCAAGGTCTTCAACACTCCGGTGAGGACATACCTACCGGAAGTGTTGGAAAAAGTGGGTAAAAGGTCAAGGTCGTCGACACTCCTGCCAGGACATACCTACCTGACGAGTGGGAAAGAGTGGTTCAAAAGTCAAGGTCTTTGACACTCCTGCGAGGACATACCTATCTGACGCATGGGAAAGAGTGGGTCAAAGGTCAAGGTCTTCGACTTTCCAGCGAGGAAATACCTACCTCTAGAGTAGGAAAGAGGGGGTCATAGGTCAAGGTCTTTGACACTCCAGAGATGACATATATACCTGATGCGTGGGAAAGACTGGGTCAAAGGCCATGGTCTTCGGCACTCGGCTGAGGACATACCTACCTGACGCGTGGGAAAGAGTGTGTCAAAGGCCAAGGTCTTCGAAAGCCCGGCGAGGACATACCTACCTGACGCATGGGAAAGAGGGGTTCAAAGGTCAAGGTCTTCGACACTCCGGCGAGGACATACCTACCTGACGTGTGGGAAAGAGGGGGTCAAAGGTCAAGGTCTTCAACACTCCGGCGAGGATTTCCATACCTGATGCATGGGAAAGAGGGGGTCAAAGATCAAGGCCTTCAACACTCCGGTGAGGACATACTTACCGGAAAGTGTTGGAAAAAGTGGGTCAAAGGTCAAGGTCGTCGACACTCCGGCTAGGACAAACCTACCTGTTGTGTGGGAACGAGGGGGCCAAAGGTCAAGGTGTTCCACACTCCGGCGAGGACATACCTACCTGACGAGTGGGAAAAAGCGGGTCAAGGTCTTCAACGCTCCGGAGAGGACGTATCCACCTGACGCGTGGGAAAGAGGGGGTAAAAGGTCAAGGTCTTAAACACTACAGGACAGGACATACCTACCTGATGCATGGTAAAGAGGGGTCAAAGCTCAACGTCTTCAACACTCCGCGAGTACATACCTACCTGACACGTGGGAAAGAGGGGGTCAAAGGTCCAGGTCTTGAACACTCCGGCGAGGACATACCTACCTGATGCGTGGGAAAGAGGGGGTCAAAGGTCAAGGTCTTCAACACTCCGGTGAGGACATACTTACCGGAAAGTGTTAGAAAAAGTGGGTCAAAGGTCAAGGTCATCGACACTCCGGCTAGGACATACCTACCTGTTGCAAGGGAAAGAGGTGGTCAAAGGTCACGGTCTTCAACAGTCCGGCGAGGACATACCTACCTGATGCGTGGGAAAGAGGGGTCAAAGGTCAAGGTCTTGAACACTCCGGCGAGGACATACCTACCTGGCGCGTGGGAAAGGGGCGGTCAAAGGTCAAAGTCTTCACCACTCTGGCAAGGATATACATACCTGATGCGTGGGATAGAGGGGGGTCAAAGGTCAAGGTCTTCAACACTCCAGTGAGGACATACCTACTGGAAAGTGTTGGAAAAAGTGGGTCAAAAGTCAAGGTTGTCGTCAGTCCAGCTAGGACATACCTACCTGACGAGTGAGAAAGAGGGGGTCAAAGGTCAAGGTGTTCGACACTCCGGCGAGGACATACCTACCTGACGCGTGGGAAAGAGCTGGTCAAGGTCCTCATTGCTCCGGAGAGGACATATCTACCTGACTCTTGGGAAAGAGTGGGTAAAAGGTCAAGGTCTTAAACACTACGGAGATGACATACCTACCTGATGCATGGGAAAGAGGGGTCAAAGGTCAAAGTCTTCAACATTCCGGCGAGGACATACCTACCTGACGCGTAGGAAAGAGGGGTCAAAGGTCAAGGTCTTGAACACTCCGGCGAGGACATTCCTACCTAATGCGTGGGAAAGAGGGGGTCAAAGGTCAAGGTGTTCAACACTCCGGCAAGGACATACCTACCTGATGCGTGGGAAAGAGTGGGTCAAAGGTCAAGGTCTTTGTAAGTCCGGCGAGGACATACCTACCTGACGCGTGGGAAAGAGTGTGTCAAAGGCTTCAACACACTGGCGAGGACATACCTACCGGACGTGTGGGAAAGAGTGGGTCAAAGGCTTCAACACTCTGGCAGGGATATCCCTACCTGACGCGTGGGAAAGAGGGGGTCAAAGGTCAAGGTCTTCAATACTCCGGCAAGGATATACATACCTGACGCGTGGGAAAGAGGGGATCAAAAGTCAAGGTTTTCAACACTCCGGTGAGGACATACCTACCGGAAGTGTTGGAAAAAGTGGGTAAAAGGTCAAGGTCGTCGACACTCCTGCTAGGACATACCTACCTGACGAGTGGGAAAGAGTGGTTCAAAAGTCAAGGTCTTTGACACTCCTGCGAGGACATACCTATCTGACGCATGGGAAAGAGTGGGTCACAGGTCAAGGTCTTCAACACTCCGGCTAGGACATACTTACCTGATGCGTGGGAAAGAGTGGGTCAAAGGTCAAGGTCTTCGACTTTCCAGCGAGGAAATACCTACCTCTAGAGTAGGAAAGAGGGGGTCATAGGTCAAGGTCTTTGACACTCCAGAGATGACATATATACCTGACGCGTGGGAAAGACTGGGTCAAAGGCCATGGTCTTCGGCACTCGGCTGAGGACATACCTACCTGACGCGTGGGAAAGAGTGTGTCAAAGGCCAAGGTCTTCGAAAGCCCGGCGAGGACATACCTACCTGACGCATGGGAAAGAAGGGTTCAAAGGTCAAGGTCTTCGACACTCCGGCGAGGACATACCTACCTGACGTGTGGGAAAGAGGGGGTCAAAGGTCAAGGTCTTCAACACTCCGGCGAGGATTTCCATACCTGATGCATGGGAAAGAGGGGGTCAAAGATCAAGGCCTTCAACACTCCGGTGAGGACATACTTACCGGAAAGTGTTGGAAAAAGTGGGTCAAAGGTCAAGGTCGTCGACACTCTGGCTAGGACAAACCTACCTGTTGTGTGGGAACGAGGGGGCCAAAGGTCAAGGTGTTCCACACTCCGGAGAGGACATACCTACCTGACGAGTGGGAAAAAGCGGGTCAAGGTCTTCAACGCTCCGGAGAGGACATATCCACCTGACGCGTGGGAAAGAGGGGGTAAAAGGTCAAGGTCTTAAACACTACAGGACAGGACATACCTACCTGATGCATGGTAAAGAGGGGTCAAAGCTCAACGTCTTCAACACTCCGCGAGTACATACCTACCTGACACGTGGGAAAGAGGGGGTCAAAGGTCCAGGTCTTGAACACTCCGGCGAGGACATACCTACCTGATGCGTGGGAAAGAGGGGGTCAAAGGTCAAGGTCCTCAACACTCCGGCGAGGACATACCTACCGGAAATTGTTAGAAAAAGAGGGTCAAAGGTCAAGGTCTTCGACACTCCTGCAAGGACATACCTACCTGACGCGTGGGAAAGAGTGGGTCAAAGGTCAAGGTCTTCGAAAGGCCGGTGAGGACATACCTACCTGACACATGGCAAAGAGTGGGTCTAAGACTTCGACACTCTGGTGAGGACATACCTACCTGGCGCGTTGGAAAGAGCGAGTCAAATGTCAAGGTTTTCGACACCTCGGCGAGGACATACCTACCTGATGTGTGGGAAAGAGCGGGTCATGTTCTTCCACACTCCGAAGAGGATATCCCTACCTGATGCGTGGGAAAGAGGGGGTCAAAGGTCAAGGTCTTCAACACTCTGGCGAGGATATACATACCTGACGCGTGGAAAAGAGGCGGTCAAAGGTCAAGGTCTTCAACACTGCGGTAAGGACATATCTACCGGAAAGTGTTGGAAAAAGTGGGTAAAAGGTCAAGGTCGTCGACACTCCTGCTAGGACATACCTACCTGACGAGTGGGAAAGAGAGGGTCAAAGGTCAAGGTCTTCGACACTCCGGCGAGGACATACCTACCTGACGCGTGGGAAAGAGCGGGTCAAGGTCTTCAACGCTCCAGAGAGGACATGTCTACCTGATGCGTGGGAAAGAGGGGGTAAAAGGTCAAGGTCTTAAACACTACGGAGAGGACATACCTACCTGACGCGTAGGAAAGAGAGGTCAAAGGTCATGGTCTTCAACACTCCGGCGAGGGCATACCTACCAAATGTGTGGGAAAGAGAGGGTCGAAGTTCAAGGTCTTCAACACTCCGGTGAGGACATCCCTACCGGAAAGGGTTGTAAAAAGTGGGTCAAAGGTCAAGATCTTCGACACTAAGGGGAGGACATACCTACTGGAAAGTGTTGGAAAGAGTGGTTCAAAGGTCATGGTCTTCGACACTCCTGCGAGGACATATCTACCTGACGCATGGGAAAGAGTGGGTGAAGGTCAAGGTAGTCAACACCCCGGCGAGGACATACCTACCTGATGTGTTGTAAAAAGTGGGCCAAAGTTCAAGGTCTTCGACACTAAGGCGAGGACATACTTACCGGAAAGTGTTGGAAAGAGTGGTTCAAAGGTCAAGGTCTTCAACACTCCTGCGAGGACATACCTACCTGACGCGTGGGAAAGAGTGCATCAAAGCTCAAGGTCTACGACCCTCAGGCGAGGACATACTTACCTCACGCGTGGGAAAGAGGGGGTCAGAGGTCAAGGTTTTCGACACTCCAGAGAGGACATACCTACCGGATGCATGGGAATGAGGGGGTCAAAGTTCAAGGTGTTCAACACTCCGGCGAGTACATAACTACCTGACGCGTGGGAAAGAGGGGGTCAAAGATCAAGGTCTTCAACACTCCGGCAAGGACATAGCTACCTGACGCTTGGGAAAGAGGGGGTCAAAGGTCAAGGTCTTTAATACATGACATACTTGCCATGAGCAAAGAGGTCAAGAACATACTGGGTTCCCTATCTAATAAGGTTGAAGAAATCAAGGCGCTCTGGGAAAATTGAAAGATTCGTAAAATGGATCACGGTGAGATAATGTGCTGATCCGGAATGTTTCAGAACAGAGGAATGTGATGACATCATCCTGTACCATAAGTCTCTTTTCCAAATTGTACTCAAAGAGGGCCCACCACATAAGATTCCCTTAATCCAGGCACATAGAGTAAGAGCACCACGGGAAGCACCTGGTGTCTGCCCCAGCAGTTTTAGAGTTAAGCGGGGGTCCTCCCACCTAAAGGACATTCTTAATGTGAGAAGTAAATACATTAGATCTGCTCATTTTTCAAGAATATACTCTTGACCTTTTCTAGGATGTTTCACATGTGGCCATGAACAAATGAAGCATGCTATCCTTAGTAACTCCTGAGTTTCACAGCTGAGTGAGTCATATCCATTCAATTCTCCTGAGTGGGAACGGGAGGGTCAAAGAGTTGGGGAGGGTCAGAGGAGTGTGGACAGAAATTGATGCTGGAAGTGTTTTGTATTCAATTCGACTTATGATCTACACTGTTTTATCCTAATCTATGAAAACAAAGAGAAAAAAGAAAGCTGGAGGCAGAAAGCACAATGCTACTGCGTGATGGAGGGGACGTGCCAACAGCCTTGCCAAACTCACGAGGAGTGTCTATGACAGTGGAATTGCGCTACTGGATAGCTAGGAATACTATTCTGCATTGCAATGAGCCATTCCTAAAAGTAGATACAGCGATTCTGGGAAATAGGGGCTACCCAACAGTTTTGTATGGACCCAAGACAATGGCAGCACTAAAGTGTCATACCAAGTCCATGATTCAATCACGGAAGGAGACCACTGGATAAGTGTATGGGAGAAGGAAATAGTGAATCAAACCCTGATATGGGACAGTGTGGCACAGGCTGAAGTGCAGAAAACGCAGAGATCTGAGGGATAGGACTAGACATGTATCCGAGAATTGGGAGCTTGTGCCAAAATGGGAGGCTGATACACCAGGGTTGTCCTTTGGGAGGACTGCCAGGTGGCTGAGACGGAGGTCTTTTTCTAGTTCCAGACACACCATACTATGTCGACTCACATATTGGTGGGAGCATTGGTTGCGAAGGCGCCCCCGCTGAAAGACCACCCTGCTGTCAGAACCCCTTACCAAGAAACCATCTCACTTACTTAAAGCTGCTCGACAATTACTGAAATGCCATAGAGAAGCTAAAGAGGGCGGTGGGAGTAGGCACTTGGCACCCTCGAGAAATAGTGATCTGGGCTAGCTTTTGCCTGGTCCAGCTGCTCTTTCTACATACATCCTACTAAACAAAATCTAGGCTGTGTAAGATGGGGGCAAATAGGGTCAGATCTCTGTTGCAGAGGATGCAGCTGATTGGGAACCTTTCTTCATGCACTATGGGGCGGCCAAAGGCTAACTGGCTACTGAAGGCTGCATGGGCGTGCCAGAGCGATGTCACTGGATTCCAGGGAAAACTGTCTCCCAGGCTACAGGTACTCATCATTTGGAGAGCTTGAACACACCCCACACACACAGAACTCTCACCACCATGGGGCTGACAACAGCAAAAAGGAATGCGGGCAAGAAATAAGGATCTGATATGCCTCAAAATTTGATCCTGGGTAAACAGACATGGATGGGTGCATGTTGGTGGAACAGCAAGTCTATGAGTGGAGAGGCCGCCCCTATAAGTGGGAAAGCACATGGGAGCAATGAAGAATGCACTGGGGACAATAGTGGCCTGGCCCTTGTGTGAGGCAAAAAAGGAAACCACTGGCAGGATAGTGGAGAATGGAAACAACAATTTGGAGCTGCCAGAGCAAAAAGGTTTGGTGTGCTAATCTTGCTGGGTGCTTGAGGTACTCCTTCCCTGAAGAAGCCTGAGGACATGCACAAGCGAGGCCTATCCATGTGCAGGGGATGAGGAAAGAGCTCTTCCACAGATTTAAGTAGCACAATTTGATGGACTGATAGAGTGGGAGTAGAGCTGGGGTATTTTGATGGAGATGTTTTGCACTGTTTTTGTAGTTTTCTTGTGTCTTATAAAAAGGATGCCTTGCAGTACCTGGCAGATTGGAATGGATTTAGTTACAGGAGGTCCCTGTCACGCTTTTTTCTGTTGCTTTGGCTCTTACTCCCCATAATGGGGTCTTGTTGGTTGTGTTCATGATTAAATTGAATGCTTTTTCCATCTCAACCAGTAGATCTTGATGGAGGTGGGTGGGGCTCGGGGTGTTCCAATCTCACGCTCCTCTGAAGATGTTGGATCACAGCTTTCAACATGATCAGTGTATGAATGTGATTGTTTCTTTAAATATATAACAAATGTTTTTTTCAATTTATCATTGTGTGGCTAGTGTCCTTGACTTTCTGTCTGTTGTGTGTTGAAATTGTATTTGCAGATTTGTTTGCCTAAGGCAATAGATTCTTTGTTGAGGTGGGCGGTGAATCTACCACTACAAGTGCAGGCTTTTTCAGTGGGTTTGATAGGTTTTTTTTGTCTCATGCTGTAGGCAATATTGGAGAGTGAGTCATCGCAACACTTGTGAACATTGGTCTGCAGAGGGTTATGTTGGGTGAACCGTAGCTTGGTATCTCTGTCCGGTTTGTTGCTGTTGCAAATTGTGTCACACCAATGTCTCTCAAATCTTGCCTTTGCGTAAGATGGTAGTGGTCTCAGAGAGTTTTCCAATTCCCTCGTTTGCTCTGATTTCTTCAATTTTGAATCAGCGCAATGCTTCCGTTTTACCAATTTAGAGTCAATTTCTGGAGTTGAATTTGGCTGGCTGAGTGGGAGATTCAGTTTAAATGTGCCCAACACTGATTGGAATATTGATGGAACATTCCCAATGTGTTCAGCATTGGGGGCAGGGACATGCCCATGGCTCTGGTTTGTCTAATCTTGCGGCCAAATTATTAAGGAGTCTAGATTTTGCAGAATGTTCTGCCCTTAATGCAGAGGTTAGTTGCCTTTCAAACAATTAGATGTCCTCTGGAAGAACTCTAGAGAACTATAATGACAGGAGAAAGGTAAATACTGTAAGTTAACTTTAGTTAGTCACATTAACAAGAGCAAATTCAACATTTAACAACAGTAAATACATCAGCGGCCCTGATTTAACTGAATAAGGTTCTCATGGTCGCTCACAATAATTCAGGCTCTCAGCCAAAGAAGAACACTGGTCCAGTTATGGACCCTGTAATGTGCCGGCCTTTGACTGGCCAATAGTAGCTGCTTCCATCCGAGATATTATATGACGGAGGTGGCTACTTTCCCCAGGAATGCAAATGCAGTCTCATTCTTTGTGTGGGGCAGGAGCCAGTATAGGACAGGAATGGCCATGTCGGTTTCATATCAGTCTGTCACATACAATCTTACATTCTTTTCAAGTTAACCATGTGTATGACAATGAACCTTTAAACAGAAGAGCTGCTTGTGTAACCACTGAGGGCCAGGCGTACAAACCTTTTGTGAGGTCGCAAACTTCCCCAATCACAGAATATGATTGCGTCCTCCAAATAACAATTTTTAATGTACAAAGGCCCAATTTGAAATTTAGTCACTGAATTGCAAATTGGGTTTGCGACTTGGTATTAGTAAGGGGCGTGTTTAGTGCGTCCATTCCTAATACCGAATCGCAGTGGTATGGTGAATGTTTTGCAACCGACGTAAGGTTGCAAAACATCAACATTTTTCCACCTACTTCAAGTAGGTGGTAACCCATTTAACAGTAGTAATAAGCTTTATTCGATAAAATTGATCATAAAAGCATATACATCCAAAATGTATATATATAAAACATATATGCAATGTAATAGATAAGACCGACTATACATCATATATTTACAATTAAAATTAGGTTAAAAAGTTCCATAAAAACTCGTAGAAAACAAAGATCAAGGTAAGTACATCAAGTGACATGTGCATGGGCTGCCGGGCAGCTATTTCTCGCTAAGAGCTTTGTTCTTGTTAGCCATGTGCAACCCAAAAATGTAGCCACACCACAGACCAGAGTAAGGGAGGAGGTGTCAGTCTTTAAGATGTGCAATGCCACCCAGTAGTTCTTGGAGCCAAGTATTTTACAGACTGGTTTGGGCCACTTGGCTCTAGCCATCCTGTACCCCGAGCACCCAAAGAAGAAATGGGCAATGGACTCATTTGGGGCTGCACAGCCTGGGCAGGGAACAGATGGAGATTGATGCCGGTTCCAGGTTGCTGTCACCTCGTTTAGCGGGAGAGTCCCTAATCTCATTTTCAGATAAAGTGCCCTATCGCTGGGTGTTTGAATAAAATCAAGAAAGGATTCTAATTTGCAAATGGGTTTATGCTCAAGGAACATCTTAGAGAGTTTCCCCATTTTGGGATTGCGCATCTCTTCTTCCTGTACCCATTGCCAGTGGGCCCTTTTTAGGTCCTGCTTGGATGGTGGAGTCTGACTAGCCCAAGCCTCCCCAAACCCAATATCAATTCAAAGCTGTCTGAGGTTGGGGATCCATTTGATCCTATTTCCTATGTCAGCTATTATCAATTCGCTAACGACAGCAGCATAATTGGACAGCTCAGGGGTCCTTCTTTTGCGTGTCCAAAAGAGTAGGGGGCGCAGACGTACAATATCCTTGCTCGAACATCTTCCCAAGTCCTGGTATAGGGACTTCAGCGGGGTGGAGGTTGGAAGAGAGACGAGATCCCTTATTTTCAGATCTTGCCAGTTCAGTGGTGTTCTCGAAGCCCCATAACTCAGCCCCACATAGGGCCGAGGGTAGCGATTAACCATCATAGACCACAATGGCGGGGGCAACTGGCCTACTTACAGACAGATGCTGCTCTCTTATGATAGCCCGGACACCCGTTTATGGCTAAGGAGCATCATGGCCATGTGGGAGCTCCATTTCATCCCTTTTACGTCCCGGATTCCCAGATAGTCAAAAGACTCAATGGTGTCAAGTGGAACGTCATTAAGGGTCATGCCGTTTCTGAAGCGTTTTGGTGGGTTGATTATCATTAACATTGTTTTGCTTGTATTTATTGTCAACGCCCAAGAGTCGCAAAAAAGGCTAAACCTGTTTAAAAATTTCTGAAGGCCGCCCGGTGTTTTGGAAATCAGGAGGGTGTCGTCGATGAACAGGAGGGTGGGGGTTTTCTCCCAGGCCAGAATTGGAGCGACAGCTGGTACCTCTCTAAGATGATTTATTTATTTATTTTATTTATTTATAGGATTTTTTAATGCGCAGCTAATACCCGAGGGTGTCTAGGCGCAAAAGATACTCTAGGATACGATGATCAGCGCACAAACTTATTGGTTGAAGAGCCAGGTCTTCAAGGCCCTACGGAAACAGATGAGAGTGGGGGCAGTTTTGATGTTTGGAGGGAGGGAATTCCACAATCTAGGAGTTGCTACCAGGAATCGTCTGTCTCCCCAGGTAGCAGTTCTTGTTCGGGGAACAGATAGTAGGCAACTAGCTGCTGATCTTAGGTTCCTTATAGGGGTAAATACCTGAAATGCCTCCTTTAGAAACTTCGGGCCAGTGTGATGAATGGCCTTATAGGCAATGCATAAGGCCTTAAATTTGATCCTGCTCTCCACTCTTAGCCAATGAAGATGGCGTATAGCTGCCGAGGTGGACTGGCGCCTTGGAATGTTGAGAAGGATTCTGGCTGCCATATTTTGAACCGATTGAAGCTTGTTCAGAATATATTTATGGGTGTTGAAAAAGAGGGCATTTCCGTAATCAAGCTTGGAAAACACCAAGGTGGTAATTAGGGTTTTTCCAGCTGATGCTGGTAAATACGGTAGCAGTTTTTTAATCTTTTTCAGCATAAAGAAGGCAGCTGAGACAACCTTATTTACATGATGTTTGAATGATAGTTGTTTATCAAAGATCACTCCAAGATTCCTGACCTTTGCGACTGGGACTGGAGGAGGACCCATCTGAGTCGGCCACCAAGTCGGAGACCATTCTGGAAGGATGTTACCGAAGGTCATAACCTCCGTTTTCTCCGCGTTCAATTTTAGGCAATTACTATGCATCCATGCTTGTATCTCTAATATCCCCTCCTGAAACTTAGCTGCCACCGTTGGTCCGTTCTTATGCACCGCCAGCACAAGTTGGGTGTCATCAGGGTAGGTAGTTAAACGCATCCCATGAGATTTTATGACCCTTGCCAAGTCTGCGACATAATTGTTAAAAAGTGCAGGACTTAGCGATGATCCTTGGGGGACCCCGCATGGCAGTTTAGAAGTTGATGAATAATAATTGCCCAATTTAACTGCCTTTTTGCGGTTAGCTAAAAAAGAAGCTATAAGATCTTTGGCCAGATGGTTGATCCCCAGGGCTACGACACGGTCGACCAAGATAGCATGGTCGACCGTGTCGAAAGCCGCCGAGAGATCCAACAGAATGAGCACTGCTGCTCCTCCCGAATCCAAGATTTCTCTAATTTCATCGGAGGCCTTTATCAGCGCTGTTTCGGTTCCGTGTCCCCTCCGGAAACCGAATTGCGTGTCATCCAAGAGTTTGTGTTGTTCAATGAACTCTGAGAGCTGCTGGTTCATAATGGCCTCTACGATTTTAGCGGGAAAGGGAAGGCAAGCAATGGGTCTGTAGTTGGCCGCAATAGTAGGGTCTAAGGAAGGCTTTTTGAGCAAAGGTTTTACGATGGCCTTCTTCCAGATCTCTGGTTAGACGCCTGTCTTGAAGATAGCATTACAAATGATGGTAAGTGGCTGAGAAATGATATTATGCAGTTTATTCATTATATCTGGAGGACATGGATCAAGCGGAGAACCTGATTTGATCTTGGCAGCTAGCATCTACCGTTCATAAATAAAGAGAACAGGGTCGGGGCCAGGACGCAACCATGGCGCAACCCCCTGTTCAACACGACCCTCTCCGTCAGCTGCCCCTGAGAGCCCCACCTTATTCTGGCAAAGTTGTCCTCATGGAGAAGTTTTATGAAATTGAGAATCTGAGGGGAGATGCCCAGTTCATGCAGAACCTGCCAAAGCTTGGCGCGTGGCATGAGATCGAATGCGGTCTTCAGATCTATGAACACCAAATACAAACTACCTTTCCCAATCACCACTGCTTTCCAGTGGATCATGAAAAATCTGAAAACCTGGTCTATCGTGCCCACCTTCTGTCTAAAGCCTGCTCGATAGTGCGAGAGGATATTCCCGTCCTCCATCCAGGACCTCAGCCTCATAAGGAGGACCCTGCCAACCACCTTCTGAATCGCATCGATTAAACTAATCGGCCTGTAGTTGGCAGGGTCCTCCCTATTTCCCTTTTTGTAAATTGGTACAACCTCCGCACCTTTCCATGACTCAGGGACACCAGACCCCCATCTATCAAATTCATTAACAGTAAAAATAAAATTAGCCCAAGGCTTCGGGTCATGGAGCAGCAAATCACCTGGAAGGCCATCAGGTCCGGCAGCCTTACCCGGAGAGATGCAGCTTATTGCTAGCTCCACCTCATATAGATCAAAACAGTCAGGTAGCAAGGAGGCACCAGGGGTAGTTGTGTGAATCTCAGTCTGGGAGCACAGGGGGCCTTCGTCTCCCGAATAAAGGTTGGAGAAGTGATCCTGCCATTGTTGCCCTGTAATGTGGTTCAGGATTGGGTCAGATCCCTTTCTTCTCCCACTATTAATTAGCTCCCAGAATAGGGTAGAGTTCTTTTGTTTGGAGGCGTGTTTAAGCTCCTGCCAGTGTGCCTCATCCCAATTTTGTTTTGCCTCCTCTAATGCCCTGGAGTACGCCTTTCTTGCTGCTCTGATTGCCAGGGAGTCTTTCTTTCTGACAGCTAAGACCTGCCTCTTCTCCCTACAAGCCGGTGAGTACCATGGGTTTGTGGGCCTTGCTGAACATCTCTTTCAAGCCCTGTTCCCATCTATGATAAAAAAGGAGCCAATCTTATCTAGAGTTTCTCGATAAAACTGAGGAAAAGAAGGTAAGTTCTCCGCTTCACAGTGGAACGTTTCAAGCGCCTTAATCTTTAAATCAAGAAGTTCCCTAATGTTTTTGGAGTTTACATTCTTGCTGAGATAATTTGTGCCATTTAAGGCGTCTATTGCAGTTGGAGGGGGTTACCTCTCTTGTCGACATTAGAGAAGGGGTTGGTGCCTTTGTTGCGGAGGGTGACCAATCGTTATTGATTTGCATACATAAGGGATTATGGTCGCTATCCAGAGAATGTTTGACAACCATATCCAGGATGCCCCCATAATCACACATCTACAAGTATGTAATATATTTGGGATGGAAAGCTCATCCTGTTAAAAGTATTTGCCCCACTCTGGTCCGAGCATGTCCTTCTGTTTACCGCTCTTAAATTGTATTCCAGTGTCAGGGCATTAATTTGAATGGCCCTCTGTGACCACTTCTTGATAGGAGGAATAGTAAGGGTCGGAATAGCCCATTTAGCATCTTCTTAATTTGTTCCCAAGAGGTCCTCCCCGCTCAGAGGTTCGAATGTGCAGTTGAAGTCCCCGGCTACTATGGTGGTTAAATGAGGCAGAGTGCGGGATAACTCCCACTCCAGTGCTGCTATGGTTGCTGATGTTTGGGCGCCAGGAGAACCTCTAGCATATATATTAAATAGTTGTCCTATTAGCTGGCCCACTAATGGTCAGATGAAGAATGTCTCGTGACGAGGAGGTGTGTGTGACGATCGACGAATTTAGCGAGATATTAATCCAGATGTGCAATCCCCCAGAGGGACGACCCTTGCCTGAACTTATTGCTGGAATAACATATGTGGAAAAGCCAGGTTTGTATAGAGGCGTTAGGCTCAAAGTTTCCTGGAATAGGCACACATTGAACTTTTCGATGAACTCATTCCACTCAGGGAGGAGTAGTTTCTTCTGAAGCCCCGCTATATTCCAGGAAAGAAATTTGAGGACCTTCAAATTGGACCCTTCCGCGGGGGCTTTACTGTCTAAGGTACAGGCGAGGGCCCGTGCCTGGTCAGCAATAGGTCTCTCGCTCTTTGATCCTTCTATATGCTAGGGATAGAATTAAACTCCCTGCATCTGTCTCCTACCGGGATGTTAAAGGTATTCTGAATTAAACCCCCATTTAGTCAGTCAATTGCGTTTAGGCCGGACCCACTTCCCAGTCTCCCTGGCACATCATGCTGTGACTGTCTAGATCATGGGTACTCACAAACTTTCTCTCAGGGGCCAAATTTACAGTGTGGTTTGTGTTCGAGGGCCGCACTAGTGGGGGCGGGGTGAGGGGCGGAGGGGGCGAGGCTAGAGCAACAAAAAAAACTGGTACCATGTGGTTGATCACTGGTCCCTCCAGCGGACGCCTTCGTTCACTGAGACACTAGACCCGGCATACACACATCTCTCTCTCTCATTCTTTTTCAGTCTCTCTCTCTGTCTCCCTCCCGATCTCTCTCCCTCTTCCTCCCTCTCTCTACCTCTCTCTCCCTCTGTCTCTCTGTCTCCCTCTGTCTCACTCACTCTGACTGTCTCATTCCCTCTCACTTCCTCTCTCCCTCTGTCTCACTCACTCTGACTGTCTCACTCCCTCTCTCCCACTGTCTCACTCACTCTGACTGTCTCACTCTCTCTCTGTCTCCCTCTCCCACTGTTTCCCTCTCACTCTCTCTGTTTCTCTCTCCCTCACTCTATTTCCCTCACCCTCTCTCTCCTTCCCTCTCGCTTTACTTCCCTCTCCCTCCTTCCCTCTGTCTCCCTCTCTCTCCTTCCCCCTCACTCTGAGGTCTCCCTCACTCTGAGGTCTCCCTCCCTCACTCTGTCTCCTTCCCTCACTCTGTCTCCCTCCCTCCCTCGCTCTGTCTGTCTCCCTCCCTCCCTCGCTCTGTCTCCCTCCCTCGCTCTGTCTCCCTCCCTCTGTCGCTCTGTCTCCTTCCCTCGCTCTGTCTCCCTCCCTCACTCTGTCTCCCTCCTTCGCTCTGTCTCCCTCCCTCGGTCTTTCTCCCTCCCACCCTCTGTCTCCCTCGCTCTCCCTCCCTCTCCCTCGCTCCTCTGTCTCCTCTGTCTCCCTTCCCCTCCCTCGTTCTCCCTCGCTCCTCTGTCTCCCTCCCTGTCCCTCACTCTCCCTCTGTCTCCCTCCCTCGCTCTCCCCCGCTCTCCCTCGCTCTCCCTTGCTCTCCCTATGTCTGCCTCTGTCTCTCTCCCTCGCTCTGCTTCGCTCTGCTTCGCTCTGCCTCTCTCTCCTTCCCTCGCTCTCCCTTACTCTCTCTTGCTCTCCCTCGCTCTCCCTTGCTCTCCCTTGCTCTCCCTCGTTCGGCCTCGCTCTCCCTTCCTCGCTCTCCCTTCCTTGCTCTCCCTCACTCTCCCTTGCTCTCCCTCGCTCTCCCTCTATCTGCCTCTGTCTCACTCCCTTGCACTCCCTTGCTCTCCCTCTATCTGCCTCAGTCTCCCTTGCTCTCCCTCGCTCTCCCTCTATCTGCCTCTGTCTCCCTCCCTCGCTCTCCCTTGCTCTCCCTCTGTCTGCCTGTCTCCTTCCCTCACTCTCCCTCTGTCTCTTTCCTTCGCTCTCCCTCGCTCTCCCTCTGTATGCCTCTGTCTCCCTCCCTCGGCCTCTGTCTCCCTCCCTCGCTCTCCCTCGATCTCCCACCCTCGCTCTCCCTCGCCCTCCCTCTGTCTGCCTCTGTCTCCCTCCCTCACTCTCCCTCACTCTCCCTCTCTCTGCCTCTCCCTCATTCTCCCTCTGTCTCTGTCTCCCTCCCTCGCTCTCCCTCTGTCTCCCTCGCTCACTCTACCTCTCTCTCCCTCCCTAGGCCTCTGTCTCCCTCCCTCGCTCTCCTCCGCTCTCCCTCATTCTGCCGCGCTCTCCCGCACTCTCCCTCGCTCTCCCTCGCTCTCCTTCTGTCTGCCTCTCCCTCGCTCTTCATCTGTCTCCCTCCCTCGCTCTCCTTCGCTCTCCCTCTGTCTCTCTTCCTTGCTCTCCCTCTGTCTGCCTCTGTCTCCCTCCCTCGCTCATGCTGTCCCTTGCTCTCCCTCTGTCTGCCTCTCCCTCTGTTTCCCTCCCTCACTCGCCCTCCCTCGCTCTCCCTCGCTCTCCCTCTGTCTGCCTCTCCCTCGCTCTCCCTCGCTCTCTCTCTGTCTCCCTCCCTCACTCTCCCTCGCTCTCCCTCTGTCTGCCTCTGTCTCTCTCCCTCGCTGTCCCTCTGTCTGCCTCTGTCTCTCTCCCCCTCTACCTCCTCCCTCTCCCTCTGTCATCCTCTTCATCTCACCCTGCCTGTGTGTGCCCTGGCTGAGACAGCTTCCGGGCACACACACACAGACGCACACGAGCACTTCTCAGGTCTTTAAAAGACCATTCACTTGTTAATGAGGCTTTGTTCGCCTCTTAGGCCCCTGCAGCTCCACTCTGACTATGGCGGAAATCGCCCGCCTCCACAGAGCAGCAGAGTCTCCTGAGTCGCGCTGCCGCAGGGGTGTTTGCTGAAACACTTTAAAAAAAATAATATTTAAAACACGGGTACGATGTTTGCACGGTCCGCCAGTGAAGGCTTGCCGGGCCACTGTTGGCCCACGGGCCGTACTATGAGTACCCTTGGTCTAGATGGTAACCAAATTGGAGAACGTCTAATCTGGATGGCTGAGTGCTCTGGAGATGAAGTACGAAACTCCAGAGCCAATAAATTCTTGGCGAGTACGGCATCGGTTAACAACATCTCGATGCAGTCTGTCTGGGAATTGCTTGATGAAATCCTCCTTACTCTAATCATGTCTTCACGAATTATAGACCTGCATCCCCTCACACTGCGCAACCAGTGTATTGCTTTGTTACGCAGGGAATCACTGCTTTCAAAAACTTGCCTAGGAGAGCATTTGGGAACTTTGACCATATAGACTGTTGGCGAACTATCCCCAAGGGGGTTGCGGTTCCCATGAAGGGCGAGTCTATCCTGCACAGCTGTATTAGAAGAAGTGCGTGGAACCCCCGAGGCTTTTGTGGAATCAGCATAAGATCTTACAGCACTGAGAGGGGGACCTTGGAAGAGGGGCCATTGCCTTGATTGTGTAGCGCACTTTGAATCCTATCACCCACCCCAGGGAAGCATCAGACAATGACATACTTGTTGATGTAACAGGTGCAGGGGGGAGGCTGAGATGGTGGCTTGGTAGCTAGGGGGAGGAGCTCAACCCTACGATTTAAATGCTCCACCATTTTCTTTAGAAATGCCACCTCCAATTGGAGTGATTCAACTTTATGAGCCAAGCCCTCATTTCTAGATCCACAATTACATCTTGGTGCTGAGTCACTAATACCAGTGGTAGATCGTTTGTTTACTCAGAGTGATGTGCTTTAGTATTGCAAATCTGTTTAAACAGGGGAGCTGCTCGTCGAATAAACTGTTGTAAGGGTCCCTTGAGTTGATTAAGATTGTTGATTATTATTATTATTATTTATTTTTGTAGAGCGCATAGTCACCATAAGGTATCCCAGCGCTAGGCACCCTATCTCTTTGGTTTGGGCTGGTTCAGGACGGTTAAAGAAGGAACGGGGGGGGCAGGGGATAACTGTTTAGAGTAGGCGTGAGTCATTGGGGAAAAAGATGAGTTTTGAGCCGCTTTCTGAAGTGAAGGTACCGTGTTTCAAGTCTCAGGTCGCGGGGGAGCGAGTTCCAAAGGTGTGCAGTTTGGACTGAGAAGCGTCTTCCGCCTGAGCGGCTTTTCTTAAATCTGGGAGTGGTGATGAGGTTTTCTGTGTCCGACCGAAGGGATCTCGTGGGTCTGTAGGGTGTAATCAGTTTACTGAGAGCGGGGGGGCCTTGCTTTTGAAGTAGTTTGTGAGCTAGACACAGGGCCTTAAATTTGACCCGCTCCCTTATGGGAAGCCAGTGGAGGAGTTTGAGGGCAGGTTTGGCGGAGGTTCTAGCAGGGGTGTTTGTGATAATCCGGGCCGCAGTATTCTGGATTCTTTGAAGCTTGGTGAGGGTCGCCTCCGGGGCACCTAGATAAATCACATTACTATAGTCAAGCCTTGAGATTATCAAGCCTTGAATAAGCAATTTTTGGGAGTTGAAGGGCAAGAGGGGCAGGACTTTCCTCAGTGATTTCAGGAGCCCGAAGCAGGTCCCGGCTACTTTGTTTGCCTGCGCAGTGAATGAGAGGTCCGAGTCGAGCCATACCCCTAGGCTTTTTACCTCTACTTTTGGGTCAGGGGGGGGGCCCATACAGGCTGGCCAGATGTTCGGGGAGAGTGAGAGCCCTTTTGGACCGAGGAGCAGAACTTCGGTTTTTGTCCCATTTAATTTTAGGGCTGAGTTGTTCATCCAGAGGTGGACCTGTGAAAGGCAGTTAAATAGATCTGCTGATTGTTGTCTGGGGTGGGATAGAGACACCACTAGTTGTGTGTCGTCGGCGTAGCTGACGACGCTCACTCCGAAAGGGGTGATAACCTCCTCCAATGTGGACATGTAGATATTGAATAGAGTAGGGCTCAGAGAGGAGCCCTGGGGCACGCCACATTGGAGGGGAATTTCGGAGGAGCGGGCGTTTTTTTCCCAGATCTGATAGGTCCGTTGATCTAAGAAGGATGAGATCCAGGAAAGGGCGGAGCCTTCCACACCTACTCTCTTGAGTCTTTTAATGAGAAGTTGGTGGTTGACGGTGTCAAATGCCGCGCTGAGGTCGAGGAGGATCACTGCCACTGATCCTCCGTCGTCAAGCAGTGTTCTGGCTTCCTCAACCGCGGCCAGGAGGGCGATGTCAGTGCCCTGTCCTGGACGAAAGCCCGTCTGTTGATGGTGAAGCGGGTGCATCTGAGGCAGATTCCTTTGGGCCATCAGTCCGTGTACTGTGTACAGTAAGGATGGGGGATTTACGCGATGGTTTCTTAAAAATCGATAGAATCGATGGAATTACTTTTTCCACCTACTCCAAGTAGGTGGTAACCCATTTGCAAATGGAAAGGGGCCCCCTCGGGACCCATTCCTCTGTGAGAATATTTGCAAAAACATTTTTAAGAGCTGGCAGAGGTCCCACGCACCACTGCCTACTCTTAAAAAATTAAAAGAAAGCTTTTTTTTCTTTTTGAAACAAATCCCATTTCCATACCTGTAATGGACACATGTAACTGCAACAACTCCATGAAAAGTTCCCGCTAAAATAAAATCCCATATCTCACATACAGTGCAATCTGCCAACAGACAGATTGCATCATCTCTCTCACATCATTCAACAAATACAGTGGACTCTCACAAGTAAGAGTTTACATTCCAACATCGAATAGCATTACAACTCGCTGCACATTTACTCACAAGTTAACTTTATAACTATTTGATAAAGTTCTAGCAAGTAGTGTAACATTAAAAATTCATCTTATATTAGGGCTAATTAAAATCTGCTATAACATCATATTGTTACATATGTAAACATAACAGCCTATTAAACTTCTATCTTATCATATGCTGGGACAAAACCCTGATCAATAAAATCAACAAAACATCTACCGATCAAATTAGTAAATTGAATCAGAAGAAATCAGCAACCTGCAATCTTGCGTTATGGAAAGCAGCAAGATACTGGTATCTTGAATCACGTCCACAAATGTTGTTACTGCTTATGCTGAATAGTCCACTGTCACTGTGAGAAATGCATCATTGAAGTGGAGAAGTGTAGCTCAATGGTTAGAGCGGCAGACCCTGATGCAGAGGTCTAGCCCGGGACCAGGGTTCAATTCCCGCCTCGGCGGGTCTTGTGCTCAATTTCCTCGGACCTGATAATACTCGCCTCGGTGCCTATTCTAATCATTGGTCCCACTCTGCAACTCTGGGCAATAGCTTGCTTAATCTTCACAACGGCCCCAACAGCGCTGGGATGACTGGCTTCACCTTGGGGGTGCCCAGGAGTGGGCACTTCACAGGAAAAAGCAAGGAAGGGTTCCACAGCGGTATGTGTACAAGCGCCAAGATACCCTCATGGGTCGATTCGTGCGCTATACAAGTACTACTACACATCATTCACACTATGACATCACCAAACATCTCTCAAGCTTCGGACTTGCAGTGCATGTGCGCTAATCTCATGAACACGAGGGAATACTGGTTCAAGAAAGTGCACCTATTTCTAATCAATAATTAGACAATATTTCTCTTCATATCTAGTATCAATTTATAAATTACTGTGCACTACTCAAATTAATTTAGGATAAACCTTTCATACATTTCTTAACCTGTTAGAGTTGAGGAACCTGCCACCTGCCAGACTTTATACAGCCGTCAGTACCTTCTGCAGCATGATGGGGTAAGTACAATTTTCTGCTAGCCTCCCTCCGCCCATGGTGGGGTTATGTCATCCATAAAGTTGTCTTTGTGGTCCTGGGGTAGTGTTATCATGTGGGTATATAATGTTTGGTTAAAACACTGGAATGCCTGTATTATCAAAGCATTCCCCCTAATGGGTTCTCCGTTGGCTGTACACAGGGATTGAACCACCATTCTTGGTGGCACCCCTTTCAGTATCAGCAAGAAGACACTCCCCCCTCCACGTAAGTCCCGGCCCAGGTATGTGTCCCAAGGTAGACCATTTCTCTAAATTCTGGAAACAGGAAATCAATTGGGAAAGTGCGGAGGCACCGAGAGAGATATTGTATCATCGTTAAGCTATATTTAACGGTGTTGAAACAGAATATAGAGGACAAAATGTTGAGGTGCACAAATACCAAGTTCGAAATATCGTGGGTTAGAAATATCGACAGCAAAAATATAGAGGTTAAGAATATCGAATTCAGGTAAATAATATCGATTTTACAAATATCATTTGCAAAAATACAGTTGTTAAAAATATCGTTTTTTTATGGTTATGTATTTCAGTGTATATTTTATAT
This sequence comes from Lissotriton helveticus, assembly GCF_964261635.1. Taxonomy (NCBI): domain Eukaryota; kingdom Metazoa; phylum Chordata; class Amphibia; order Caudata; family Salamandridae; genus Lissotriton; species Lissotriton helveticus. Next base: position 126,786,353 of record NC_136057.1, read on the forward strand.
GCATGTGATGTATGTTGTTTACAAGAATTGTTTGTATTTTTTATATTTTTAGTAGTTATAAAAAAATTATCTACATTTTGGCACTTTTAGTTCTGTAGCGAGTTGTGGGTTTAGAGGGGCATAGGGTGGGAGGTAATTTAATTATAATAAATGTAGTATTATTATTTTTTTTTTAATATGAATTTTAATATGAATGTTGTGCTTATAATTCCATAGCAAGTTGTGGGTTTATAGCGGAATAGGGTGGGAAGAAATGTAATTATATTAAATGTATTAATTTGTTTAAAATGAATTTTGCGCTTTTAGTTCTGTAGCTGGGTTGTGGGTTTATGGGGGAATAGGGTGGAAAGTAATTTCATTATTTAAAATGTATTGATTAATTTGTATTAATTAATACTTGTATTTATTGATAGTTTTTAGTGTTAAATGTATATATCCGTTTATTATTAATTAATTAATATTTTATTGTCAATACAATTTTTTACAGTGTTTTAGCCTGTTCCCTCATCCTACTTCAACCTCCCACCCCTAACTCCTCGTTATCCTCTTATTAGCTTTATATCACTCCACCCTCCCTCCTTTCCCCCATCTCCTCCAACCTTTAGACCATCATGCTTCACCTGAGTCCCAATCCCACGTCTCACTCCAACCCCGCTCTCCCCTCCCTCACCAAACATGGCCCCAACTCTTGGTCCATTCTCTACCCTCCCAATATTTCTAAAAATGCTAAGAAAAATTTCAAACATAAATAACTAATCCGGCATCCCCAAACCCTAATTGTAAATACCTACCACCGCCTCACGTCCCCTATAATAACCAACTACATTTTCTATTCTAAGCGCCTCTCCAAATGAAAGAGCACCTTCCTACGCTACCTCCCAGTTACTAAATCTATCAATATTCCTTACGGTTTCAAACTATCTACTACTCCTTCCCCTTTTTTCCCTGGTGAAATGGACATCCCCATCTTCAAAACTGGAAATATCCTCATACAAGCCTCTGAACACCACCTCAACATCTTTGAGCATCATTTCAGCACTCTGTACCGCCAATTGCCCTTACCTACTCCTCCCATCTCTACTCCCCATTCCCCCGGAAACAACCCTGTGCTCCCCTGCCTCCACGACAAATACCCTTCTTCCCCTAGACATCTCTAACCTCAAGGATATATCCTATTCTATGACTTCCTTTCCACCACCCAACCCCGTACCCCCCAAAACATCTCAAACTCACTCACCATCCCCCAAACTCCCATGCTCTCCAACAACCGTTACCTTCTGACCCCAAGCACCACTGCTAACCCCTCTCCTTCCCCCCAAACTCCCCTCTTAGCCCACACCACCACACCCCTCCTGCCTCTACTCCCCCTCCCTGAATTTCCCCCCACCCCAACTCTGATGTTGCCTCTCCACTCACCCCTTACACTCTCTCTTCTCCTACTATCCCGTCCCCAAACCCCTACAACTATCCCACCCCTCTCCATGCCTGTCCCTCCCGCACACTGCCAGATCACCCTTCTCTCCCCCAGACCTCCCCTATTCCCACAGCTTCAGCCCCCCGCTTACCACCCCCAGGCCTCTCACCCTCTCTCATCCACCCCGTCCAACTACAAACACACCTCCTTCACTCCTCCCCAACTTTTCCTGCCCCAACTACCTCTTTAACTATCCCGTCCTTCCCCACGTACATCCCCCAAACCGCCACTCCCACAACGTCAGTGCCGTTCTTACCCCCCTAGCCCTCTCCGAATGCCAGAACACCTCCCCCGACCAATTCAGAAAACACCTCCCCCCTCCTGCCTCAACTACGTCCCACCTCACTCTTTTAACTCAGATACTTTGCAACATTGACTGCAATATAGCTTCCCTCAACCCCAAAACCCGCCCCTTCTGGTCCACTTCACCATACACTGGTCCTCAAAAACCCATAAATCCCAAACCTTGGAAAACCACACCACTACACACCCATACGCATAGACCTCCTGGCACCTTAGGTGACCACTCCGCCACTGACCTATTCGACATCTGCAACTCCTACCCACCAATAACCTTACTTAATGATACAGCCGTTACTCACTCCAACATCCCTGTTATTATAGGGACCAGCAGAATCCCCTCCTCTCCCAGCTCCCCCAGACCCTCTCCTCAACTTTCCACCACCCACTCGGCCCCCCCCCCCCCAAAAACAACTCTAAGCCCCTTTCCTGCATGCTCGTGAACTGCCGTTCGGCGGTTCAACATGCGACCAAAATTTCCGATACTATCCTTAGTGAAGATATAGATGTCGCCTTCCTCACGAATACCTGGCTCAATGATCATTCAACACCCATTCTTGACTTTATCTCCCCCCCCCTGTTACTCTATCATCAGGAAAGACAGACCAAAGAGAATAGGAGGTGAATTAGCAATAATCTTCATAAGCGAACTCCAGCTCTCCCTAGTCAAAAACAGACTTTGCAACCTTTGAATACCTAGGAGCAGAACTTAAGATGCAAGACGCTCCCCTAATACATCTACAAAACCTCTTCCCTTCGCTGAGGAACTATCTGATCTTCTTACTCAATCGTCACTTTCTAGCTCTAAAAATCTCTTTCTAGGAGACTTAAACCTTCCCTGGAACATGCACGAGGACCCTACTATCAAATTTCTCAATAACCTTCTTGAGATTAATGACCTCAAACAACTCTGCCATTCCACAACTCACTCTAAAGGGGCTACTCTTGACACCATCATTGCAAACAATGATTTGGCATCCCTATCCAACATCATCCTGTCGATTGGTCTGACCACCACCTCATACTGTTCATGATCTCCTCCTTACCCCCCGCCCCCACCTAAAAACAACAAAACCAAAATTTCTACCAGAAACCTTAATCTTATCGCCCATGGTGTACTGGAGGCCAAACTCCAAGCTCAACTTAGTCGTACCCCTCCCTCGCTTAATGCAAATGAGCTCACTGAGCACTAACATAAAACTGTCTCAGAGGTTTTAGATTAACCCTGGGCAAAGCACTATGCTATGCTCACATAGTTTGTGAAGTTTGCGCTACTTCGTACTACGTGAATTGCATGTAGCACAGTGCAAACACGAGTAGCAACGTTCATTTTTTGCTTGCTCGCAGTCCTCAAAATCAAGTCTTCTAACCTTGTCCAAGACCTTAAGCACATCATTGTACATTATTGGACCAAATTCATCAACTCCTCCCTTTCCTCGGGCTGCATCGCTGTCTACCTCCAACTCGGACAGGGCAACCCCATTCATAAAACCCTAAGGCTGACACCAACAACCCTAATAACCTCCGCCCCATCTCAAACCTCCCCATTCTTTCAAAACCCCTTGGAAAATGTGCCCTTCTTCAATTGGATAAACGCATTGACAATTACAACTTACTCGACCCTCTGCAATCCGGCTTCCGTAAAGGCTGCAGCACTGAAACTGCATTGCTAAATATAGTTGATGACATCCACCATGCCCTGGATAATGGTGAGACCTGCCTACTCATTCTCCTAGACCTCTCTGCGGGATTCGATACAGTTAACCATTTAATCTTACTCAATACACTTAAACTTCGTTTCGGATTTAATGGCACTGCCCTGAACTGGTTCACCTCCTATTTCCAACACACAACCTAGAAAATCAAAATCCAAAACTGCCTCTCCAGCCCCACTTCTGTCTCCCTTGGTGTCTCCCAAGGATCTATCCTCTCTCCTGCTCTATTCAACTTATTTATGAAACCCCTTACCCTCATACTTAAATAAGCCAGTATTTACTATCACCTGTATGCCGACGATACCCAACTGTACTATAAAATAAAATCCCACTCAGATTATCTACACCTTAGCACTGCCCTGGCTAATATACAAACCTTGTTCTACTCAAATCATCTCAAACTCAAACCAAACAAAACTGAAATTATTCTTTTCTCTCCTAACAATAACCCACTCCCCATCGAAACATGGATCTCTGACCTTAATGCCCTGAACTGATCACTCTCCTTATCCGAATCAGTAAAATCTCTTGGCATCACCATTGACAGTAAGTTAACGCTCAATTCCCTTATAAAAAATTCGGGAAAAGGAGCCCTTTTCACGCTCCATCATCTCAAAAAAACCAAAACTTTCATTCCACTGGAAGTTTTCAAATTTGTTGTCCAATCTCTAGTCCTCTCGAAAATTGACTATGGCAACGCCCTACTCGCTGAATCTCACTCAAGTCCAGCTTGCCCCCCTCAAATCTGTTCTCAAACTAGCTGCCAGGCTTACAACTGACTGCAAACGCTGTGACCACATCTCGCCTGCGCTTAAAACTCTTAAATCGCTTTCTATCAAAGGCAGATCCTCCAATAAAATAGCCTGCATTACGTACTAAGCCCTTCATCAAAAGACCCCACTTTCAAACAAACTCAAACAGTGCCCAATCGAAGAGAAGCACCAACTGTCTCCTCCTCATCTCCCTTTCTGTTAAAAAAGAAAGCTGTGCAATCTCGCTCCTTCTCTGGTAAGGCTCCCAGCATCTGGACTGCCCTTCCTAACGAGCTACAACTCAACCCTTCATACACCAGTTTAAAAAAATGCACCAGCTCAACAAATATCGGGGTCCTTAATCCTTCCATTACTATACCTGTTATACTCTCCCCCTTCTTGAAACCCCATCTTCCCCCTCTCTTCACTCCTCCTGTGTTGACCCCACCTATTCACCCCCTTCCCTACCCATCTTCACCTTTTCTGCCACCCTACCACCCCTTTCCGAACACTTCCCATCCCCCTCTTTCTCTCACTTGCACAACACTTCCTTTTTCACAAAAAATGAGTCCACCTCCTTTATACTGTGTAATAATTTCTAATCACTCTCTTCACGTGTTGATTTGTAAATTGCTACTTCTTTGCATTTTTTATTAAGTCAGGCTATGTTACTCAATGTGGTTCTCAAAGTCCGTCATGTCTGAATGCTTCTTTTGGATACCACTGTTTTGTATCCCATGTACCCTTGTCATTCCATTGTAAAGCGCTCTGATACCGCCGGGTGGAGCCAGCGCTATATAAAACCTTTTAAATAAATAAATAAAATAAATAATAACTCTTAATCACTTAATTATTAAATAATTATGCTAATTATGTCTTTTATTTTAGGTGTGTGTTGTGGTGTTTGTAAGTATAAATGGTGGAAAGTAATTTAATTCAAATTTATGAACTAATAATTGGTTGTTAATTACATTTTATTATTTGTAAATTAATTTTGGTAGTTGTCTAATTTTAGGTGTGCGTTGTGGTGTTTGTAGGTGTAAACGGTGGGAAGTAATTTGTGTTTAATTAATATACACTTGTTAAATAATGTTAATATATTCATATTTTGGGTAATTTTAAAATATCTTTTGTTATATTTATTTTTAAAAGGGGTAAAGGGTGGGTATTAATTATTAGTTGTTTAAAGTAATTGATTGTTTTTTTAAGATACTTTCTAAATGTGTTTTATTATTTGATAGTTTAGTTTGTGTTGGTCAAATTATAGTGTTAAAGTGTGTGTAGTAGATCAATGTTTATAATTTTGTTATTAGTAAGAATGTTTTAATTGTTTATTAATTATGTAAAATATGTAAATGCATTTAATTAAGAAATGTGAAGTGTTTTATTATTAGTATGATGTTATAGGTTAGGAAATTATATAAATACATTTATTTTGTCATTAATTGATTTTTTTTGTGAGTATTTTAAAATAAGTATGTGTTGGTAAATGTATTTGTTATTTTTTTGATATATAGTATTTGTAAGTTTTTGTTAAATGTAATTACTATTGTTATATATGTTCTTTTTATATGTTTTAAACATTAATTTAAACTATTGATTATTAATTTTTATTATATTATTTTATTATATTTTGTATTTTTAATATATATATATATATATATATATATATATATATATATATATATATATATATATATATATATATATATATATATATTACCTACTGGCGGTCGCCGGTAGGTATATATAGTTAGGATTTTTTCTCTATGGGATTTTTGAAAATTCTATGTCTAATAACTTTGGCGTTTGTGGACGGAATTGGCTGAAATTTTCAGGAAAATGGAACATTTTGTTTCTGAGCAGCCCCTGAAAATTTGGGGGGGTTTCGTCAAGGGGGGGCCGAGAAAAAAGGGGGGTCCCAAAACGTGTTTTTAACATTGAGTTTTCCATAGGGCGGTTGGCCTCACTTTTAGCCCGAACGGCTGAATGGATTTGCACGAAACTTGGCAAAATTGTAGGGACTGGTAGCCCGATGTGCCTTTTGTAGGTCTCAATATATGTGCTCCAGTGGATTTTGAGAAATTAACGTTCAAAAAAAGATATATATCTGTAACAGCGGACCGGGCAGCGCTCCGGTTCGCGGACTTTTCGCGTTACGGAGCTTTGTGAAGCGAAGCTGATTGGTTCTCCGGCATCTGTAAACATTCCAAACAGTCCGTAGCGGCCGCCATCTTGTCTCTCGGTAGGATCGAGAGACAAGAGGAGGCCAAAGCGACAGGGCAAATGACCATAAGGGGGCATAGTAGATCCTCCCTGACCCCCTAGGTTTGATGTGGAGGTTTTAAAAGGGCCCCGCGGGGCAAAAAAAAAAAAAATAATAATAATCGAACGGCTGAATGGATTTGCACGAAACTTGGGGAAATTGTAGGTACTGGTAGCCCGATGTGCCTTTGCTAGGTCTCAATATATGTGCTCCAGTGGATTTTGAGAAATTAACGTTCAAAAAAAGATATATATCTGTAACAGCGCTCCGGTTCGCGGACTTTTCGCGTTACGGAGCTTTGTGAAGCGAAGCTGATTGGTTCTCCGGCGTCTGTAAACATTCCAAACAGTCCGTAGCGGCCGCCATCTTGTCTCTCGGTAGGATCGAGAGACAAGAGGAGGCCAAAGCGAAGGGGCAAATGACCATAAGGGGGCATAGTAGATCCTCCCTGACCCCCTAGGTTTGATGTGGAGGCTTTAAAAGGGCCTCGCAGGGCAAAAAAAAAAAATATCGTTTTTTTAGTTCTTTTGCGTGGGGAGCGCCCGGTTCGCGAACCGGGAAGCGTTCTGGGGAGCGTACTTTCTTGAAAATTAGTGAAAAAAGTTAGAGTAAAATAATAATTGTGAGTGATCAGATGTAGGGTAGCTCTGAGAAGAGCTTTTGGGTTTATGGTACATTTAGGTACTTATAAGTAGGTACCAATGCACAGTCTTAAATTCAGAATGAAAATTCTGTTGCCCTCATCTGAGAAGTGAACTCCATCTCCTCTGTAGATATCTTGCATGTAGTAACGCAAGTTATTGTTGTACAAGGAGCCCATTCCATGGTCTCTCATGTAAGCTGAAACAGATTTGTTTACATGCTTCCTCGACTTCTCAATTTGTGGACAAAATTGGTTCGACCACCTCCATTTCTGTCTTTGGCATATATTTGAATATACCAAGGCAGTCTGAGGAAAAAGTGCCATCAATTGCTCAAAGGTGTCCTTTAAAAGCATTTCCAGACCTACCCCAGTCAAAGTGCCCAAGTCATTACCTCCACAGTGCACAATTAACAGGTCAGGTTTTGGCAAATGCATAAAGGTTTTCACCCCCTCACCCCGTCAATAAGAGGATCACTTTCCGGCTCCTAACCCACGCACACAAAGCACTCTACGAAATCGGACCCGAATGCCTCAACACACGACTATCCTTCTACACCCCCTCCCGCCAGCTACGATCCTCCAACCAAGCCCTTGCCACTGTACCTCGCATCAACAAAACCACCATGGGAGGTAGATCCTTCTCCTACCTAGCAGCTAAAACTTGGAACTCACTTCCCACTCACCTTCGCCTTACTCAGAACCACCTAGCATTCAGAAAGCAACTCAAAACGTGGATATTCGACAAGTAACTCCCCACCCTTCTTCAAGCGCCTTGAGACCCTCTGGGTATGTAGCGCGCTATACAAATCATCTGACTTGACTTGACTTGACCAATGGTATCAATTGGTGACATTTTAATCCTCTGTGGCCAAACCACTTAATTTCCACATCTTGTAAATTGAGGTTAGGTAAATTCCTGTTTTCAGCGTACCTCTGAGCCCAATAGATGTAACTATGTCCAACAATCCAGACAGAAAGCATGGCGAGAGAAGGTTCTGCTGCAGTCAGATGAAGTGTGGCAATGAAATGGCAGTTGAAAAAATAAGAGTTTAAAATGAAAAAAACTGTGGAGTTTCTGTGTTAATGAAGCAGTAACAGTGATTGGTGGATTTTGATTGCTGAAAACAGAAAGTTAGGGTGCATGGATGAGTTCGTTGAAAGATGTATTTTGAGTGGCGAAGAAAAAATCATTAAATGGAAGAATGCACTGGATATGCAGGTGCACTGAGAGTTCAGAGTTCAATTGCAACATTGTTGTGTGAACTTGCAAACACCAGAGGTCTTGCAAGAGGTGGTTGCTATGCAAAAAAGCAGAGAGGGCAGAGGGGGGAAGGGTTTTGATTTGAAAAAAAGTGAGGGAAGAGTTTTGATTGGGTGACATGAGAGATATGTGTGAAGAATTACAGCATTTCTGTGCTTTTGATAGCTGCAGACTCTTGAGTGCATACCTTTTGCTCTGCTGAAGACAAATCGGTGTGTTTCTGAGACTGTTTTGAAACTCAAAGTATTTGCTAAGGTGAGAAAAGATTTCTTTAATTTAGATAGAAAATAGTGTGCTTTAAGGAGAAAATTATGAAGAAAGTTGTGTTTTTCAAATGTTGCTTTGTCTCAAGTGTTTTACAAATAGATTTTGTTTCTTTGAGAAATTGTAATTGGAGAAAATGTGAAGTATTAGTACTGACAGGGTTTTTATGTGCATAGGAGCTGTGGAGTGTTTTCAAATTATGACTTGAAAATCGTTTTTGAGGAAAAGGAATGGTTTTAATACTATTGACAAGGACATAATGGTGTATGCTTCTTTATAAGGCAATTGAGTGTCTCTGATGTTATTTTTCCCATTTTAATGTAAGACGTTTCCCTGTGGAGCAAATTGCTTGTAAATATGCTCCCACCTGTGCATGGCAAATTTAGATTTTGAATGTTTGCGTTACATAGGCATGTTAAAGGTGACCGAAACATGCTGCAAAGGCAATCAAAAAACGCTTTCATGTGTCTTAAGGACATTTTAAGTCATTTCCCCATGTGGAGTGTTTTTAAATTATGACTTGAAAATCGTTTTTGGGGAAAATGAATGCTTTTAAAATTTATGACAAGGACATAATGGTGTATGCTTCTTTATAAGGCATTTCAGTGTCTCTGATGTTATTTTTGCAATATTAAATTAAAAGACCTTTCTCCGTGGAGCAAATTCCTTGTAAATATGCTCCCACCTGTGCATGGTAAATTTAGATTTTGACTGTTTGAGTTACTTAGCCATGTTAAAAGTGACCCAAAAGTTGCAAAGGCTTTAAAAAAACATTTTCATGTGTCTTGAGGACATTTTAAGTCATTTCCCCGTGGGCAGTGTTTTCAAATTATGAGTTGAAAATCGTTTTTGAGGTAAAGGAATGTTTTCAAAATTTATGTGCGCCATATGCCCCCAAATTTCTTTTTCAGGGGTGCAGCAGGGTGTTCTTGAGACACCCCTGCACCCTCGAAAAAATTCGTAATTTGCGATGAGCTAATTGCTAACCGCAAATTGCACGTTCATTCCTATGGGCCTCCTGCTCCATGGAAATGAATGGGTAATTTGTAATTAGCAAATAGCTCATCGCAAACTAGGAATGGTAAAGAATCGCTATTTATTCCTTGAAGTTCGCTATTTAGGAAATGTAAAAAACTTTGATGATACATATGGCGGTTCATCTCTAACAAGATAAGAAGCTTAGGGATAGATTTATGATGACTGGCGTATCATCAGGGATGTGCCAGTCATCCAATCGCGGGCCGTGGAGGGAGTTACGGTGGGGCAGGGAGGCGGGGAGGGGGAGGGGCAGGGTGGAGGGACCTAAAAACTGGCATATGGATAATTGCAGGTAAGTACACAATTTAATTATTCAAACGAAATTCGTAGCGCGCACAGCATCCCATTTTGCGATGCAGTGCGCGCTACGAAATTCGTTTGAATAATTAAATTGTGTACTTACCTGCAATTATCCATATGCCAGTTTTTAGGTCCCTCCACCCTGCCCCTCCCCCTTCCCGCCTCCCTGCCCCACCGTAACTTCCTCCACGGCCCGCGGCTGCAGTCATCCTGTGCCGCTGTTCCGCCACCCATGGTGTGCTGCATTTACAATGCGGCGCATCATGGGGTAAAAACAGCATAGATGCGTGACGCATCTGTGCCGTAAAGGTGGCGCATTGCTGGAGTTGTATCGCAAGTGTGATGAAGCTCCAGCAAGGCTCAGGGGTGCCCCTGTCGCAGGGTTTCTGTTCTCACACAGAACTGTGCACAGAGGATTGGAACCTCGGCGAATTAGGGTGCCCCAAAACTCACCTTAGTACCGAAAAACCCCTTAGCAAGCTAGCTACAGTGTCACATTGGATATAACAAACTCTCAATGTTTAGACAATCCAGAATATGAACTTACAGTACCTCAGGATACGTGGAACTCATGAACACTCGGTCGTTATATATTCATTACAAACCAGAACATGGAGGTAAGAAGAACACATGTGTATTTGAAATGTTTATTTACTAATGCCGTCTTCTCAGGCGTAGTATCTTAGATAATACAAGTACACATCTTCGTCGCCATTGTAATAATGTGAGAACGTACGTCTTTAAATGTTTTTTAGTTATCTTTATTCCGGAGCGCCGGGGCTAAGCTGTTGCTCAACGGTCGGCGCCAAGCAAACAATATGGCTGCCTTCCGCTTTCTGTTTCCCCAAATCCTGTTTCTGTGCAGGAACACTAGAACGCTACCACAATTATCAGTAGCAAAATTACCAGCATAGTTACTAGTACATAAAAAGCGAATGGTGACAGTATGTTAACATGCTGTAAATGAATAAGAGTTAGCAACACTTATATCTCACCCTGCCTAATACACATATTATATTATTTGCTAAGAAGGTCTCTTTGGGTTAGTTTAGGGCGTGCCTATACTTTAGTGTCCTAGATTTGAAGGAATCACATCAGCATACACCAGCTCTCTCTTCATGTGAACCGCATCAAGTGTTGTGTATGTGTGTGTTCGGTAGAGCAATATAAAACCCGCCTCATGCCCAGAATTGGCAGAAGCTGCACTTATGTTATGACTATGAAGTCGTGGAGATCAGACCTCATAACAATTCTGTATCGTGTTGTTCTTGAAACTTCAGCACTCGCTGTACAGATATAGTTTAAGAAGCAAAGCAGATAGTAGAGCAATAACATATTATTGTCATGTAAACCATGAGGAACTACTAGGTTGAAAGCTAAAGCAACAACTAAGTGTCGTGTGCAGAAGTTGCAAAAAAGGAAAAATGGCGTTTAAACCGGTAATGAGCCCATGTTAACTTAACACGGTGTAAAGATATCCAGGATCTACATGACACCTCTCCATGATCCGGAAACGAACAAAATAAGGTAATAGAAGTGCCATCTCATGAGAGCAGATTGCAACTTTATATGTGCACGGTCCGCAAGGTAAAACATTAAAAACTAGCAAAATTTAATGCTAAGAAAAAATAAAACAGTCAACTAGTTTATCGAGGCTTAAGCCAATAGGCAAGCTAAATAATAAAAACTTGACAAATAAGTCAATGAATTGTCAATGAAATGCTAGTACTCAGCATATCAAACATGAAAAAGGTCTATGACATAATTGTGTATGCAAAATAAGCTGCAACAGCCTCCAATAGGAAGTCACCGTCTTCATCCGAAAAGAGTTCAGCCATCCAATTTAAAAGCGGAAAAGAACATGCGTGCTCTCCCAGCACCGGATCCTCTATCACCATCAGAGGACAGCTCGGTGGGTTTTCAAGAAAGCTCTGTTCCAAGAAAGACTGTGTTGCCGCCAGTAAATTCCAGGGACCAATTAGTCCATGCATCAATGCCACAGCCATAATCCTTTCGCCAGGACAAACCAACTCGTGAGCAATGATAGGACTCATCAGCTGATTAAAGTCGACGTCAGGAGAAACCGGTCCGCAGAGACACAAATTAATGGCCCAATCGAAATCACAGGTCAGGCAGTGAAATACAGGCTGGACACAGGTGAAGTAGGAGAATCGAAAAGATAATCCATATGCCGTGCTTAATATCGCCAACGGCATTGTGCCATAATATTCAAGCATGCGATTGCGGAACAGCGTTAGCAGCTGCAGGGCGGGACCTTGCACAGGAGGGACATCCATATTTAAAAATGTAAAAAAGCACAAGAGCGTCCGGTGCTAATGCAAGTAAAACTGGGAATCCACCAAACAAAGTGGAAAAAATAGAATGAAAGAAAGCAGGGATGACTCCAAAGATTTTCTCAAATGAAGTCACGAGACCACTGCTAACAACTTTAAAAAAATGCGCCAGGGCCTTTGTGGAGGACGCGTTAAAGATAGTCCGAACCATCTCGCTGAAATGCAAAGGCGAATCAGTATTTAAAAGGGCCTGCACCTCTGTACGGGTGTTCGCTATGTGAAGCACGAAAGTTTCACGGGCCAAACTCAAGGCCACCTCTCTCTGAGACAAAAGAGCCCTTATTCTTGCCATGCCGTTGAAATCTGCTCCCAAGGTTGGTATTTGTGGCCAGATTGAAAACTCCCTATGTTCATGTGTGGGAGGAAATAGAACATTTCTGCAGCAAATAACCCGTTCACTTACTGTTACGATAAAAGGAATACTTTTAATTAACCCAGAACAATCTTCATTATTGAGCATCAAATAACTACCATTTTCCAACAACTTGAACGTGGGGATGATAGCAGGAACTGGCGTGCCTTGCAACACGCAAGCCATATTTGGTCGGTCTTTGTTGCATGAACCGTGTAACTGTATGTGCGTACACATTAGTGAATGATCTGGCGTCTCAGTGCATTCCTCTCCATTCAGATAAACTTCTTGATCATCTTTGAAACATCTGTATGTGTATGGAAGCGACCAGATCTCATGAAGAAAACCACTACCTAAAGGTTCATAACGACCTATTGGTATATATTTCATACAATTTGAAAACTTATATAAAGCAAAAGGCAGCGTTATTAAACCGTGGATAAGGCACGTTGCCAAAGCAGCCAACCTTTTGGATTTATACTGGAAATGTTAAAGGAAGAATTACGGAGTAGGGCCTGTAAATCACTAATGGACAACCGAGTAAAATGACTCCAACCATCATATTCCTCTAACTCCGGGATAGTAGGGGTGTTTAATTTTTTAGAAGTAGCCAATCCAAAGCATTTGGTCTGGGAAATTGTTTCATTCACAAACAACATATGATTTGGGATGAGACATGCACGGTGCAAAGCCTCAGTGCCTTGTACCTGCCAGGTTCGTGAACCCCAAACTGATGTAGATCCTGGATATCTTTACACTGTGTTAAGTTAGCATGGGCTCATTACCGGTTTAAACGCCATTTTTCCTTTTTTGCAACTTCTGCACACGACACTTAGTTGTTGCTTTAGCTTTCAGTCTACCTTCGTCAAGATCTATGCCTGCTTCAAGCAGGCGCAGGGTTTTGACGCAGCTTTGTCCTATCTGATTGTAAATGCGGCACACCATGGGTGGCAGAGCAGCGGTGCACGTTAACTGGTGCATCCCTGGGGATGTGCTAGTTAACATAAATCTGCCCCTTTTATTATTAATTATGTGCAGGGGACACAGAGTCAGTGAGGTTTATCCAAGGTTAAGAAGAGATGAGTCCTGTTCACTGAAAAATTGGACATAGGCTTCACCTCCTCACAGCCGCGGGCCGTGGAGGGAGTTACGGTGGGGCAGGGAGGCGGGGAGGGGGAGGGGCAGGGTGGAGGGACCTAAAAACTGGCATATGGATAATTGCAGGTAAGTACACAATTTAATTATTCAAACGAAATTCGTAGCGCGCACAGCATCGCATTTTGCGATGCAGTGTGCGCTACGAAATTCGTTTGAATAATTAAATTGTGTACTTATCTGCAATTATCCATATGCCAGTTTTTAGGTCCCTCCACCCTGCCCCTCCCCCTTCCAGCCTCCCTGCCCCACCTTAACTTCCTCCACAGCCCGCGGCTGCCTCCTCAGCATCGCTGGACATGGTTAAATAATAGCTGCAAAATGTTACTCTTGTTAAATAATTTTACTATTATAATCTCTGAGATTTGTCTCTTACTCTGCAACATCTCATTGTTGTTATCTTTCTTTAAAGATAAAGACAACATCAACATGAGCGACAATCAGCAATTAATTGATTTCGACCTCATCATTGAACTCGTAATTGAAACATCAGTGGATGTTGATCCTTTGGATGATTTAAATCCTGAGGATGAAGAAGAACGTGATGAGGATGCAGATTTGTCAGAATTGTATGACATAGGATGGGAAGCTGACGTGCTTGAGCCTATGGAACTATAAACATTTATTTTATAAATTTATAATAAATAAAAAGTAAAAATGTAAACCGTTTAATTTAAAAATAAAGACACCTTCAAAAACAGGTTATGTGTAGTGTCTTCAATAAAATATTAAAATATGCTCATAAAATTAGATCAGATTCACATATAAAACAGCACAGGTAAAATGAATATAAATTCCATTTCTTTTCTGCTATTTCTGTATTCTAAATTTGCCATGCACAAAAAAATCTTCTATGTAAAAATGTTAAGTAATGTGTTAAGTTTTTGATGACTGTTATTGATTTACTGTTGGGTAATAGTGGTTAATAACATTTTTTATTATATTTTACCACAGATTCAACTGCAGATCATTTCAAGATTTCAGCATGCCAACCAAAGAAAGAGTGAGAAAGGCTGCAAAACGTCAAAGACAGCAGCTGAATGAAAAAAAGCAGAAGTCCTCTAACAAAAAGATTTGTCAAGTCACCAAGAAAGCACCGGGTAAGAGTACAAAAACATTCATAAGAAATATCTGTGGACAGAAAATGTTTCAGTCCAGAAAAGGAGAAGCAATTCAAACGGAAAGGAAAGGCCAATGAAAAATGTTACTGCTAGAGTAAGAGATAACTCTATGCATGAAAGTAGAAGGAAACAACAGTTTAGGGACATTCGTAAACGAATGTTCCGCAACAGGATAATTGGCAATTTGTTAAAAAATATTAAGAAAGGTCAACAGAAAGTGGTTTTTTATAAGAGAAAAAAAATAGTTGAGAAAGTTATTGATCAGGCATTTGAAATTAAACGTAAGTTATTTATTTTGACAATCAATAGAATTAGGAAGCTAAACAAGGCAATTTATGATTTCAAAAGAAATAGTAGATGGAAGAGAATAGTTAATCGTAGTAATTTTTGTGAAGTTTTTTCTGGAGAATGGATGCATAGTTCAAGCTCTGAGGCATTTTTTAATGAGGAGAGTTATTTCCAGGATAATGATTTGGTGCATGCAGTTGACACCAGTGGTCGAGCTTATGAAGTGAAAGATCGTTGTCCAGTTGAAAAAGAAAAACTTGTGACAACAGAGATAGAAGAGGTGTTAGGTAATGAGGTTTTAGGGAGACGTCCTAAGGGTCCTGTGTACACCTGGAAGTGTAGTAGTATTTGCAGTGTACGACAGGATTCCATCAATTTGCTTTGTGATTTTATACGGTCATTTAATAAGAAAAGTTTGAAGCAGAAAATGAAGTTGTTGCAAGAATTAGATCCTTGCAGAGTGAGAGAAGTGATAGGTTTGCATGGTCATTCACTGGCTTGTCTTTCCAGGAGAGTATGCCAGAGTGTTTTTCATCATTTCAGGATGCTAGCAGTGCATCATAATAAAGTGAGGAAATTAGTTAGAATGTTGTATTATGCTAAGAGTCCAGCAATTATGCTTAAACAATTATGCGCTGCTCTTTTGCATGGTTCTGAAATAGATGTGAAGAATATATGTGAAGAAATTGAGTTTTGTTACTTTGGAAGTAAAGAGGAGAATGTTGAAATTGACCAAGAAGAAGAGAGTAATGTGGAAGATAGTGTACAGGTTTCCAGTACAGATCATTTCCAGAGGGAAATTGCGACGTTTGAGGTGAAATCAAGTGAGAGGCCAAATTTCAGTTGTGTGTGTTGTCGACGCACTTATTATAAGAATCAGACTAAGTTAGTGGATTTATATGCAAAAAGTGAAAGGGAAAATAATAGTGAATGGAAGGATTTTACAACATACTTGATGGTAGAAAATTGTTTTGATTTGGGATTGGATCAACGTGTGTGTACTTATTGTTGTAACAAATTAAATCAAAACCAGATGCCTGCTAGAGCAGTTCATAATAATCTGGAATTGGTTGAGATTCCTTCTGAATTGAAGGATTTAAATACTTATGAATCTATTTTGATTCAAAGTATCCATCCCTTTCAGGCTATTGTAAGAATGGAGCCAAAGACAGGGAAATTGCCTCCATCAGATTTACAGAGAGGATTAAAGGGAAGAGTTGTTTATTTGCCTCTAGATTTCAAGAAAAACATTAACACAATTGGAGTAGAAAAAGTGGAAGAGGAACCTCTGGTTATCTTAGTTAATGGGGTTCCGACAAAGAATAAGAAAATATGGCAAGATTTAGTAGATGTTAGGAAAGTCAAAAGGGCAACATTGTATTTGAAAAAAAATAATAAATACTATAAAAATGTATATGTTGCAGAAGAGGAAGTAAGTGAGGAAGAGGATAGCGATTTGTGTGGTGGTCAAATTGAGAAAGTAGAACCCTGTACTAGTGAAGAAATATATGAACATTATAGTGTTCATCCTTTGCATTCTAAGGAAGTCATGGGGAATGCTATTGAGTTGTTTCAAATGAAACAAGCCAAAGGGAGTCCCATTAGTGTTTGGGAGGAAAGTTTGGAAGCTCGGTGTTTCCCACAGCTTTTTCCAACAGGTCAGGGAGGAAGATATGATGAGCGACCTCATCAAATTCCTGCTTCTGAATACAGGACTTTGCGATTGTATGCAGGAGATGCTAGGTTTCGACAATGCATTCCTTATTTGTTTCATCTCCTGTTTGAAAGCAATCTGTCTGGACTGTCATATGCAGTGAACCACATCTTGAAAAGTGGTATACACATGCAAAACATCTCGGCAAGTGACTTTATGGATAAAGTCAATGTCCAAGATAGTATTTTGGATTCTCACCTGATTAATATCATGGCGTGTCAGCGTGGTACTAATGAGTACTGGTACCGTCGTCATGGTGATTTAAAATGTATGCTGAGGAACTTAGGAACTCCCACATGGTTCCTCACTCTGAGCTGTGCTGAGTATGGCTGGGAAGACTTACTTGAATTTCTACGAGAGGCAAATGCTAACGTAGAAAACATCGAATTCAAGACACCCGGAGAACTGTGCTCTTTGGATCCAGTCAATGTATGTAGGTACTTTAATCATAGATTTGAAGGTATGATGTCTTTCATCATGAATAAGAAGAATCCACCTCTTCGGGAGGTGTTGGATTTCTTCTGGAGAAAGGAGTACCAAGCAAGAGGTGCTCCTCATATACATATGTTGCTGTGGATCAAGGATGCACCTAAATTTGGAACGGATCCAGAAGACTCAGTGATGAGTTTCATAGAACAGTATTCTACGTGTGCTGTTCCAAACGCAAAGGAGAAAAAAAGCCTAAGAGAAAAAGTTCTACGTTTCCAAAGCCATCGATGTGGAAAGTACTGTCGTCGTAAATTCCGAAACAAAGACAAGTTCTACACCAAATGTCGTTTCGGCTTTCCACGACCGGTGATTTCTAAAGGAAGAGTGAACAGTTTGATGTCTTCGCTGCGACATAATGTGATGAAGAAATCACCTAAAAACACATACAATTTGAAGAGGAACGAAGAGTCTAAGTACATGAACGACTACAACACGGTGATTTTGTCCATGTGGAATGCTAACATGGATATACAGTTTGTGGCTAATAACTGTATGGCTGTGGCTTGGTATGTGACATCTTACATCACCAAAAAAGAGAAGACAGAATTGAAGGATATGTGGGAGGACATTTCCCATGAAAAGAGCCTCAGCAAGAAGTTGTACAGTTTCAGTCTGAAGATGTTGTCGCATCGAGAAATCGGAGCTTACGAATGTTCTGACCGGTTGTCTTCAGCAAGTCTCTATGCCAAGTCCAGGAGTATCGTTTGGGCGAGTCTTGGTCTTGCTGCAACGCGTAATCGAGTTCTCAAACCTGTGCGGGAAATTGAGTATTTGGCGGAAAAGGAGCCAAACAGTACCGACATTTTGAAGAGCAACATGTTGGATACATATTATCCAAATCGAAGCAGTCACCTCGAGAATGTTTGTCTGTATGAGGTTCTGCAAAATTACATATTCAAGAGGAACATCAAAGAAGATACTGAGAAAGGAGTGTATGCTGTAATAGGAAGTGAGGGATGTCTGGTGAAGCAAAGAAAATGCCACTTGATAAACCATCGAAAATTGAGTGGCGAATCTCCTGAAAAAAAGGAGTTTTTCTATTTAGCACTTTTGCAACTTTTTAAGCCTTGGCGTGCAGAAGAGGAACTGCTTGGAGATTTCCTCTGTTATGAAGACTCTTTCAATGCTGCCAAGGAGACCATAGAATGTCCTGCTTTTCCCAAATATGTAGAAATGTTGAATGTGGAAATTGAGCAGGAAGCAACGATTGCAGCGGAGATTGCCAGAGACAGTTCTCAGGACAGTCAGATTTCTGCTTCATTGAGTCAGGATCCACTAGGAGGACCTGTTATCGAAAATGAAGCTGCCACTGCTATGAATGAAGTGGAAAGAGCAATGGCACATGCTCAGGAGGATGCGGTTAACTTAGAAGAGTTGGAAAGACAACTCAACGTTGAGCAGAGGAAAATATATGACGCAGTTACCATGCAAATTGATCATGGATTAAGTCATGACAAGAAAGAGTGCTCATGTACGTCGTTGAAGCCTGTTCGACTGTACGTGAGTGGAGAAGCGGGAACTGGAAAAAGTTTCCTTATTAAAGCAATTTCATGTTATTTGCAGGAAAGGACAGAGTCATCGATGTCTTGTGTTGTCACCGCTCCAACTGGACTGGCAGCACATAACATTAAAGGGATTACTTTATAGGCCTGGGCGAAGCACTACGCTCCGCTCGCGGAGTTTGCGAAGTTTTTGCAACTTCGCACTACGCGAGCGGCACGTAGCACAGTGCGAACATGCGTAGTGCAGCGTAGCGTAGTGCAGTGCTCATTTTTTGCTTGTTCGCGGTCCTGAACGTCATGTTCGCGACCGCGAGCAAGCAAAATGACATCCCGGCGAGATTCTCAACGCGAGGAGGTCAGGTTTCTCATTGTGAGTGGTTGCGCATGCTCGCGACCGCTCTCAATGAGAAACTACCTGTTCGCGTTGAGAAAGCTGCCGCTCGAGTAATAATCTCCTCGAGCAGCAGAAAACTACAGCTCGCAATGTGCAAGATGCGTTTTCAATGCTTGCACAGTGCCGGATGCTTGTCCGCACTGTGCAATCATTGAAAACGCATCTTGCACAGTGCGAACATGCTACTACGCAGCTCGCGTAGTGCTACGTGAAGTTCGCGTAGCTTCGCGTAGCGCTACTTCGCGAACTACGCCCACCCCATTACTTTACATCGTTTACTGATGCTGCCAGTGGAGCATGACAACAAATTACAATATCACAAGCTATCGGGAGATGCTTGTTTTGAAGTTTCAAGAGTCTTGAGGAAAATGAAACTTCTTATCATTGACGAAGTAAGCATGGTTTCCAATGTCATGCTTGCCTTTGTGCATTTGAGAATGCAAGAAGTTCTCAAAACAGAGTATGATGTGTTATTTGGTGGCAAACACATCATTGTTTTCGGAGATCTTCTGCAGCTGACACCAGTGAAAGGGCAACCTGTGTTCAAAATGCTCACGCATGAAGATACCAGGAAGTGCCTAGGGAGCATTGGCAACGTCAATATATGGTTGAACTTCAATTATGCTGAACTGCATGAAAATATGCGTCAGGCGAAGGATGAAGTTTACAAGACTATTCTACAAGATGTTAGAATTGGAAAAGTGACCGAGCATGGGAAAGAAGCTTTACATGCACGATTACTGACAAATTGATATCCAGACCAAGATGTTGTGCCTGAGAATATTTTTCAGAAAATTACTGAGAAGAAATCTGGAATATGTTTGATGCCAACTCTTGCAGAATATGCCAAATTCAACAACAAAATGTTGCATTTAGAAAAGCAAGAGATTGTGAAACTGGAAGCTATTGACAGAGTAGAGCATATGGGATCAACAATTATTTTGTCTGAGAATCTGAAAACAAAATTGGATTCATTAGAGAAGAGTATATCTAAAACTGCAGGTTTTGAAAAGACTCTGAATGTGTGCTTGAACTGCCGTATAATTTTAAGAAGGAATTTACATGTTGAAAGAGGTCTGGTAAATGGATCAATGGGTAATGTTGTTGATTTTGTGAAATACAGAAATAGAGATGGAATTGAATTTTAAAAAATTAAATTTGATGGCATTGAGGAAGTACAGCTAATTGGTCGTTGTTCTGCTAGATTTTTGCTTGTAAAAGACTTATATGTTCGTCATAAGCAGTTTCCTGTTTGCTTGGCATATGCGGTGACAATCCATAAATCGCAAGGTTTAAGTGTAGACAGTGCATTGGTGAATATTGGCAGTTCTGTGTTCAAGGAGGGTATGGCATATGTGGCATTGTCACGAGTTAGAACTTTATCGGGATTGTACTTGATTGAGTGTGATGTCACAAACATTTGTGCCGATCTAGATTGTGTTAAGGAATACAATAGGTTAAGAAGAGAGTATGCGCCACATTTGCCTCAGTATCCTTTGTTTGAGAAACGTGTGGTAGGCCGGAAACGAAGAAATGTGACCAATATTGGGGAGGTTGTAGCAAAAAGACGAAAAGTCGATGAACCTGAAATTATAAGCAGAAACAAAAAGGATTCTGTTGAAGATGTTGTTGGTTTTCAATTTGAAAACAGTTCTGGTGTCAACTGCTATGCTAATGTAGTGGTTAATGTTTTGTTTTCTCTAGAAAATGTAAAAGAAGAGATTGTGGTCAATTCTGATCAAAGATTTTTCAGTTTGTTAAATTCTGTGTTAGAGAAATGTAGCACTGATAGAACAAACATAGAAAGTGTGTCTGAAATTCGAAATCTGTTAGACAGATGTTCAGGCCAAACACAATTCTCTCAAAATAGTCAGCAAGATTGTCAGGAGTTTTTAATGTATATGCTTGATATATTGCATGATGAAGGTGTAGATGTAGATCACCTGTTTGGGCTTTCTTATCAATGGCAGCATGACTGCGAGAACTGTAGGGTATCAAGTACTACTAGTGTAGACTCAGAAAGATTTATATATTTAACTTTGCCAGACAGTAAATCAGTCTCTTTTAATAAGCTAGTAAAAGGAGCTGATCACAACATGGAGTGTAGCCAATGTAAATCTGAAATGATGTCCACATTATTTATACGAACATATGGCCAGTATGTCATTTTAATGTTCCAACGATGTAGGCCTGATGGAACAAAATTGACAACTTTAATTAAAAATTGTGTGGCTTCACAGTTGTCAATATCAGGAAGGACTTTTGTAACTGTAGCAATTATATATCATGACGGTCCTTCAATAACATCAGGACATTACACAGCTTATTTAAAGTCTAGAAATGGCTGGTCATTCTGCAATGATTCTGTTTTAATTTTCAAAAAAAAATTGCCGTATGACCTTAAAAACTCTTACCTGGTGTTTTTAAAACCAAAATTTTAGGGAAAGAATCTCGGGATGGGGTCTGAGGAATTTAAAGAAGTTCTAATGGCTCCTACACGATTTGGCCTTGAGGATAAGTGTAGTACAGAGACATAACTTCTTACCATAACACTGGACGTCATGGAGAAATACGTGCACTTTGAATGAGTTCAGAAAAACTGTTTCTTTTTATAAGCTAATTGAAGCAGCCAATCAAAACATGGAGTAGAGGGAATGTAAGTCTGCAATGCTGTCTACTGTTTTACATTGCTTTGTGATTAAAAGTGATGTAGAGAATTAAATAATTGTAGTAGTCATAAAGGTAGTGTAAGTCTGCTTCATAGTAAGCAGTATCAGTGTCATAGGAAATGTAGAACATGAGTGAGCAAGAAGGGGAAGATATTACTAGTCCAGGATTGTGAAAATGATCTTGAACATTTTAATTGTGAAAGTTGCGGAAATACAACATGACGGGATTGGCTTACAAGAATTCTAAGAGTTATAAATGGCTCAGACACGATTTGGCCTTGTGGAAACGTGTGGTAGAGAGCGAGAAGTCATTTATTGTATGTAACATGTTTTTGAAAACAATGGAGGTTTTCTTTCAGAAAGTGGCGGGTTGAAAGTAATAACAGCACAACAGAGTGTAAGCTGTTCATAGGACATCCTTCGCCGTCATGGAAAGTAAGTTAACTTTAAGGAGTTCTGAATTCTGATTTGTTATGTTGTATGTTTTTTTTTAAACACAATCATTTTGATTGTGTTTTTTTTTCCCCGCTGTTATATGATGAATACCTTCAAGTCACTGTTTTAGTGAAATTTGATACATTCTGAGAACAGCTAAAATAAACCATTTAATATGTATAATTAATTCTGTTCTGTTTGCATTTATGATGTACATGTAGAACTGTGTAGGAGGCATGGAGAAGGTGAGGCTTCTGTAAGTGTCAAAGTTGTTGCATACAGTGCTCATATTCTACGTAGTCTTTCATAAGATAGACTACATTTCCACAATGAGATACCTAAGCAAAGGAAACACAGGTGATATGATTGTGGAATGAGGAAAAAAAATTGCACGTTTTTCAATTATATTACCTGTGTTTGTTAACATTACACATCACATTGTGTAGATGAGGTTTAGGCATGTTCCTGGAGACAGAGGAGGTCTAACATTTGTCCAAGAGTGCAGTCGACATGACACACTTGGTTGGTAGGCCTGCACATGTATTTTCTTCTCTGTATTCTTCAATAAGTGTAAATTTGATCTGCAACCCTGAGTAGGCCTCACCTTAAACAAACCTCTGGATAGGCCACACCTTATTGTCATCCTGAATCAATTATTTAACATGTTAGGGACAGATTTATGATAGGTGTATGCCTCTTTTGCGCCACTGTGCGTCACTTTTGTGACGCAGTCGCGGTTGAAAAGATTTGGTATGAGGCAACAAAATTATAAAATGATGAATCTAGGCAGATGTGTCATGCTGTAAAAAAACAATGCCACATGAAACCGATGCAGCAGTCATGGAAAAGATGCACAATGTTGCAAGATAGGACTCACTTCATCTGCATCAAGATACTATTAGTTTAAAATGTATATTTTTAGGACTGTGTAGGGGCATGGAGAAGCAGAGGCTTCTGTAAGTGTCAAAGTTCTTGAAAAACTATTTGTCCTTCAATCTTTTCCCTTGTTTTTTCTAATTTATTAAAAACATGTTTTAATATTTTTCAAATGTTTGTTCTCTCTTTCACAGATTTTTTAGTATAAAAAGAACAAATGAGTAACTTAACGACAATTATAAGGTAAATGTTTTGTACTCTTTTTGTTATATTTCTATCACATTTAACTTCTATTAGTTCCACTGCTTTATTTCTTTAAGAATCACTTTCCTACCTTTGCTACTTCGCTCATTCCTGTGTCTATTACTTAATTACTCTACTCCTTCACTATTTTTCTTAGTCCCTCTCTTCTCATACTTCTTCACTCTTGGTCACTCACTCTGTCTCTATTACTTTCACTGTTTCTGACTGATCTAAAACATTTTTTTTAAAAAGAACAGTAAGTATAAGGGAAGGAAACAGACAGTTATGTTAAAAGAAAGACAGCTATAGGGAGTAAACTAGGGATACTGTTACCCGCAATCCTCTGCTGATGATGTCACTGACCATGTCATGAATGATGTAATATGTGACATCATCAGCAGTGGATTACGGGTAATAGTATCTCTAGTTTACTCCCCTATAGCTGTCTTTCTTTTAACATAACTGTCTGTTTCCTTCCCTTATACTTACTGTTCTTTTTTTGAAAAAATGTTTTTTTGGTTCGCTCCCGGTTCGCGTACCGGCGAGCGAACTGGGAAGCGAACTAAGAGAAATAGAGGTTGGCAGAGTTCCAAATATTCTACCAATTTTTTAATAACGGGGAGGTAGTTCTGAAAAGAACTTTTTTTTTATTGTTTTTGTTGTTTTATATTTTTTTTATTTTTTTCTGAACATTTTTTTACTTTTTTTGAATTTTTCTGAACGGTTTTATATTTTTTTGGGTTTTTTTGGGGGGGGGGAAACGAAAACGATTCATTGTAAAGGTCTCAACAGGAGCAACAAAAAAAAAAGAATTTATTGTTTGCGGCGTTTCGGACAAATTGGAAGATGATAGTCAATAGCTCTGTTGATCAGAGTGATGCTACTTTCTCTGTAGCAAATGAATCCATTGCAAAGTACGCAGACTTGTTTTACTTCCCCAAATCTCAGTTGTATATTTGGCACCATCTCCCTGCCCTCTGGTCCCGTCACTTCGGGTACAACAGATCTTCTGGCCATAATAGGGGGATTATCTAGTTCGTTACGAAACTGTGCAGCACTGTAGTTGTTAGGATGCCACCTAGTCATATGGCGATGCATTGTGTAGTTTCCGTAACTGTATTTCTTCTCGGTCCCTCTGGACAGTCTATCTTGACATATAAGGCAAGTTACGTATCTTGCATTTACTTTTTTCTCGCCTTTGGGAAATTTAAAAAATTGCCAAATGAAGTTTTCTTTCCGGTGAGACCTCCTGGGCTCTTCAGGCAAAAACTGCCTCTCTTCCTGCTCTTCCTCCTCTTCCTCTTCTTCCTCTTCTTCCTCCTCTTGCTGAATGATAACTTCAGCAGGTGGTCCTCTCTTCCTTGGATGTGGTGGAGGTGGTGGGGAAGCACCAGCTGAAGCTACTAAAGAAGCCATTGCTCACTGGTAACAAAGGGTCTTTCTCTCACAAAGATGAAAGTCAGAGTGAGGAAAGAAGGAGGGGTTTTCATCATTTGGGAAAAACAATAGTTCTCAACCAATGAAAAGTGTTAATTTTATATTACATGACCTAGTGTTACATCATTAGGAAACCAAAAGTGAAATGAACCAATGAAAAGTGTTATTACCAAGTCACATGACCTGCTGTGTTTACGTTACGCGCTTTGCGCCGCCTCCCGGTTTGCTTCTGGGAACCTGCGCTTCGCGCCTCGCTTCGCGTACCAGTTCGCTAACGTAGCACGTCATATGACGTATCACGCGACAACGTGAAATGTCATGCGGACGCGAGGCGTCACGATGTTTTCTAACGCGGCAGTTGCGTTAAAGGAACGTTTACCGGTTTGCGGACTATTTCGCGGCATCAAGGTCAGCTAACGGGAAGCTTCCCGATTCGCGAAGCGGGAGGGAAGAAAAAAAAATATTAAAAAAAAAATTATTAATAAACATATAAAATATATTTTTGGATTTAAAGAAGAATACATTTTACAGCTACAGATATTAGCTTTTAAAAAACCAATGAAATTCACTGAAAAAACCATAGGTTATAGACCATATATAGTTAGGAATTAGCATTTACAAAACCTTGAAAATTCACTGAAAAAAACATAGGTTATAGACCATATATAGTTAGGAATTAGCATTTAAAAAACCTTATTTTACTCACACAAAACCATTGAAATTCCATATATAGTTAGTTGCACTAACTATATATCGCGCACCCGCAATCCACTGCTGATGATGTCACATATTACATCATTCATGACATGGTCAGTGACATCACTGATGACATCACTGATGACATCTCAAATGACATCACTGATGACATCACTGATGACATCTCATTTGACATCATTCTTGTGCTAATACGATAAACCTCTTCAGACTCTAATAAAACCTTAGATACACTCAGTGTATACAGACACTCACACACTGTTACTCATCCATGGAGTTACTCACACACCTAGTCAGTCATGCAAAGAATCAATCACACCTCTATTTCCTCAACTATACAGTTATACACACCTTACTTATTCAAACATATACTAACACATATTTACTCTCTTATACAATCCCTGATACAAGTTCACAATGATCCATACAGCCACTCACACATTCAGTGGCTCTCATGCACAGTTATTTATATATGCCAACTCTCACATGTACTGTGTTTTACATATGTACTTAGTATGACATGTAGCATTGACATATCCATTCACTCATCAATACACTCATGCACACAGTCAACCGCCCATGTAGCTGTTTCCACATGCACTCTTGAACTCATACACCTAGTGAATCAACTGCTCACACATCTATGCACAGAGTCACACACCTCCCAGCCACCCCCACACAAACTCAATCTCCCATACAAATACTTGGGCAACCAATCAATAACATATGTAGCCTCTCGTATAGCTAATGATCCACACATGCAGCAGTTTACATCACAACAGACATACTGAAGCAAACATTCAGACAGTTTAGTCACTAACCCATGCATTTAGTACGACACATTTATTCACTCACTCATACAGTCAGTCACGCACCTACTAAATCCTTCATCGAGACACTTATACATCCACTCATTCTTCAATATATCTAACATATTTAAACTTTACAGAAACACACAGTCACTGGATGATGTCATCAGTGATGTCATCAGTGATGTCATCAGTGATGTCACTGACCATGTCATGAATGATGTAATATGTGACATCATCAGCAGTGGATTGCGGGTGCGCGATATATAGTTAGTGCAACTAACTATATATGGAATTTCAATGGTTTTGTGTGAGTAAAACAAGGTTTTTTAAATGCTAATTCCTAACTATATATGGTCTATAACCTATGGTTTTTTCAGTGAATATATATATATATATTTTACTACGGTATTCAGCCCTTTCCCTATTGTTGCACTCACTAGAGTGGGAATAGTCATTTTAACCCCTTCGCCACCCAACACTTTCCCTACTGTTGCATTCTTTGGAGTTGGAATAGTAATTTTTACTCCTCCACTATCCAGTACTTTCCCTACTGTTGCACTCTCTGGAGTGGGAATAGTAAAATTAACCCCTTCGCTATCCAAAACTTTCCCTACTTTTGCATTCACTGGAGTGGGAATAGTAATTTTTACCCCTGCGCTATCCAGCACTTTCCCTACTGTTGCACACCCTGGAATGGGAATAGTAAATGTTACCCCTCTGCTATCCAACACTTTCCTTACTGTTGCACTCTCTGGAGTGGAAATAGTAAATTTGACCCCTCCGCTGTCAAAAACATTCCCTACTGTTGCACTCACTGGAGTGGGAATAGTAATTTTAACCCCGATGCTATCCAGCGCTTTCCCTACTGTTGCACTTACTGTAGTGGGAATATTAATGTTTACCCCTCCGCAATCCAGCTGATTAACTGCTGTTGCATTCACTGGAGTGGGAATAGTAATTTTTACCCCTCCACTGTCCAGCACTTTATCTACTGGTGCACTCACTAGAGTGGGAATAGTAATTTGTCCCCCTCCACTGTCCAGCACTTTATCTACTGTTGCATTCACTGAATTTGAACATTTTATTTTAAAGACTTTAAAATAGTTAAATGTTTTAATGTATGATATAATTTTTTTTATTAGATTTCATGTTATTTGTGTTTTTTTATATATATATATATTTTTTTTTTATTTATACATTTTTATTAATACTATTATAAAAAAATTAAAATAAATAGTTTACAAATTGTTTTAAAATAAATATATATATTACATTTTATGTATGTATGTTTAAATTACATTTGTTAGTTATATTGATTAAAATGTATATTACATCCAATTAATTTTTTCAGTTAATTTTATTTTTGTATATATTTAATATTGTTTTATATGTATTAAAATCGATATTTTGTACAACTATATTTTTCTCATCTATATTTTAAAAAAAATTATACTTACAATAATAAATATAGGATGTCAATATTTTTTACATCGATATTAAAATCTCGATATTTGTGTATGGGGATATTTTGGGGGTTGATATTCTGTCAGTGAACCCTATTAACTCCCTCTTAAGACTCCGAAGCCAGGTCCACATGGATTTAATGACTTTGTATGCTCTGAGATTGCTGTCCATCTTATGTAAACTTTAAATGCTTCCGAGATTGTTTGATAAGAGGCAACTGACCCTACATTCTGTTCAAAATATCCATCTTAAGGCCCATCCCCTATGCTCTGAATACTGCGTCCCTTAATGCTGATAATGGAAACACCCAAGGTTCATGTCTTTATAGTACGTCGGGTAACATAAAGGCAAGTACAACGGACGAGTGGTTGGAGAATTTGCAGGGTTAGTACTCAAGAGAGAGGACCCAGGGGACCTCCTTGGGGGATTTAAGCAAGAAATCAGTCCTCAAATATGTGTTGTGGGCAGCTGAACACTATGAGTAGAGGCCTCTGCTTCCCCCCGCAGCTTACACCATACATCTACTAAACCATCATGCTCAAGGTTTTATTGCAAGGCGTACGCTGCACTGGGGGCGCTAGTCATGTCTCTGTGTCTGCTATCGAGTTCTGAATTAAGAACTAGGTTAAAGTTTTAACCCCCAAATAACTCTTATGCAATCATGTCTACGATAATGCTGCATAATGTCCTTGATAAACTTTAGAAGACAAAGTTAGGTGTGTAAAAGTTTTTGACTCTGATGACAAAGTCACAAAGTAAGCCAGCTAGATAAATGACTCTGCCCAAGGAGTCTCAATGAATATAAGTAAATGAGAAAGGCAATGTTTTATGGATTAAGATTAAAACTCTAGCCATGTATGAGCTATAGGAAGCAGAGTAAATTGTGGTTCCCCAGTAATGCACAAAGTTAGCCCTGTTCCAAGGTATCTGGGGCTTTGCTTGAAGAAAAGTCACTTCTGCCCGTGTCTTTCTAATTATGCGAGTATCAATCTACATTCTTAGGGTTACCAATTTCTTGTACATTACATGTCATACACCTAATTATATCTGCCACCCTTGAAAAGAAAAAACTTAGCACACATTAAACAACCTGTTGCAAATATCCATCAACAGTGGTGTAATGAAGGTCAAGTAGTTCCAGACAGCTCGCTCCTCAGTGAATGCCGCCAAACCAAAATTGAAAATGAAACCAAACCCCTTTCCTCCCACCTCCCATCCTGACAACCCAACCATCAGTGACAACTGAAAAACTCAGCAACTCAGTTCAGAATAGCAAACTTGTGCTTAGCACATGAGACTAGAAAGTTAGAGCCAGCTACCGACACACAGCTCAGTGCAGCACAACTGTCATTTAAGATTAAATACTTGGGGCATATTTACAAGCCCCTTGCGCCACTGGAGTATTGCTTTATTTATGCTCCGGTGGCGCACAGTGCAGGCCAATATCTACAAGTGATAGAGCAAGATTTCGCATTGCGACTTGCTCGAGTCATGAACCTCGAAATCTGTTATAATCCCATAATACAAATTGTACGTTTTACTAATATTCTTTATATTTTGATATGCGTGTGTATTAGTGAAGCTTTCCTATATGTTCTACTAATACGATTAATCCTTGTACCTAAAAATGGCCGCTGCTTGACTTTTTGCTTCTGCGCATGCGTTAGTCACACTCACTTGACTTTACGTAGATATAGTTATGGAGGGAAAGGGTGCGCATGCGTAATGGCTACAAGATGGCCGCTTAATGTGATAACGAAGTGAGGCTCGTGCTGTTGCTCATCGTGTTGTTATGTGTAGCACTTACCCTTAATAGCATAGTATATTTTTATAATGATAACCTGAAGTACGAACTCATGATATGTAATACATTCATTTATTTCTATGTTTTAATTTGTTTTCGCTTACTTTTCATGTACCATGGTAAACGG
This sequence comes from Lissotriton helveticus, assembly GCF_964261635.1. NCBI lineage: Eukaryota > Metazoa > Chordata > Amphibia > Caudata > Salamandridae > Lissotriton > Lissotriton helveticus. Next base: position 126,816,316 of record NC_136057.1, read on the forward strand.
GGGGTCCAACTGGGTCGAGAGCCATCTTGAAGGTCCTTTCTGCACATGACCGCGCAGCCCAGGCAGCAGTAGCCTTGAGCGGTGGAACTCAGCCAGCTGGCAGTCACAGACAAGATGCTCCTGAGAACGCCACCTCTGACCCAGGAGGATAGAGAAATTGTGTTCCTAACTTGTTACAATGATATTATTCCTATTGTATTCTGCATATTCTCTCATGGGAACCCCAATCTTGCTAGGCGGTCCCTTAGAATGCAAAATAGGACTTGAATAAGTCTGTTCTGATTGGTGTGTTAACCCATCCTACCTTAGGACCAATCGAAATTGGGGATTCTGACACTTTGCAACATTGGGGGGTGGTACACTGACCCAAAAGAGTATATCTAGCCTAGGTTTAGCTAGAGAAATTGTCCGACATGTCCGAATAGCTGACCTGTCACTGACCCAATGCACTCAATAGGTGACTGAATATACAGAGCGCTGCGGAGCACTCTGTCCGAATTTGACCATAGACTAAGGTTTTACTAAACCTTAAGTGCTGGCGGAGCACTTTGCTGGGGAGTTCGCTAACCCAATCGGGGTTCCGACTGATAGCTGCAGAGAGGGTGGAGCGCAGGCGTTGCTTCCGAACTGCGGGTGCTGGTCGTATCCTGGTGGTCCTGTCCTGATCCTAATCTGGGTTTCCTGTCCTGTCCTGGGGTGTCCATTCTGCACCTGCTGTCCCATTGATGACTGCTATTCCTTGGGGTATTTCCTGTCCTTAACTGACCCGTGGCCAGGGTTGGTTTTCACACCAGTCTAGGTAAATATCTTGCCGAAAACTCTAAACTGCACCTTTCTATTTTCTGTCTTTGCTTCAATAAAGACATACCTTTGCATATGATAATTTTCCATGCTTTTCTGCAACCATTGCATATCATAAAGTTATTTGCATTTAATTTCATAGCGTGTTCCTATGTTACCCTACCTTTTAGAAATCATTTTCTCCATTGCAGTTTGCAATTTCCTGATGTGGTCTATAATTTTCTCTTATAACTTTGACTGAAGTATTTTAATGTGTTTCACTTTTCACCCTTACTATAGCTGTTTAGGATTCCTTATTTCCCATTCATATTTCATGAAAACTGTTTCCATAGTATAAATTCTGACTATTGACTGTTTTTACTGTAAACATTATGATTTTCCGAAACTGAATTCTAGATAAAATTCTTAAACTTCCCAGTTGTCCGTGGTCATTTGATGAAATATCAAAGTAATTTTATGTTGGGTTTTGTACTTTGCTGCCTTTCCTTTTACAGCTAGCTCCCTGACCCATCGTGGTCATAGGTACCCGTAACGGTGGATGGTAAGTCGGGTACACTGGAAATAATCGAAAGGGACTCATGATTATTGGTAGTAGATTGTAAGGTCATCTGATCAATGTATATGATGAATTGAAGTATATGGGCCCGAAAACATAAGTGGTGAAATTATTGGTCGGGTGACCTGCGATCTCTATCACAAGTTCCCGTAAAGCCGCTCTGCGGGGCTTTTCTTGACTTTGTAGATAAGGTGAAAGACCCCGCAGCACAAGTCGCTGCGCTGCCTCATGTTCCGGAAGGAAGGCGTTCCCATGCAACAAACTTGGATTTTGACACTGCCCCAGATTTACAACATAGCGTGAATCTGGGGCAGTGCCCAAAAGAAATATGCCTCCCAGAGCAGACATTGCGAGAAGAAATGTTTACATTTCTCCTAGTTTTTTCCTCTTTCCATGTGTGCTGCCTTCTGCAGCACACTTGGAAAGAGGATAACACCTTGTGTGATTGTTTTATGCAGAAAGATGTCCTTTGCTGCACAAATATAATCATGCCAACAGCACAGACACCTTGCACCGTGGTGCAATGGTGTCTGCAATTTTGATTTGGCACTGGCTGAAAGAATAGGAATGCACTGTATCTTGTAACTGCAGTGCATTTCTGTCCTTTCAAATTGGCATAGGGCAGTGCAGCACGAGTTGCGTGCTGCCCTGCGCTAATTCTTTGTAAATATGGCTGTTGAATTTTGCAACAAATGACTAAGGCAGGGTGAAACATCAGGTTGTCGTAACTGTTATTGGGCGGACCACCTAGAGGTATGTAGCTGAGACACGCTGCCGTCTATCACTCACTGTCAGCACATCAGAGCTAAGTGTCCACTCCAGGGGACTTCGTTTGTGAAGGAATAGTTAAGGTTAGGCGTGACTCAGGGCCATTCCTGGTAGGAATGCAATCGCTGATCGGACACCAACAAAAAAACAGCCAAAACAAATAACTTCACCCTGCAGTGGATTCTGGTGAAAGCAATCAATCTCAGCAAAGGTGGTCAAACCTGAGAGACAGCATTCCACACATGCAATGCACATATGTAACTGCAATAACTATGAAAAGACCTCAGTCTCATCATGAAATTACATCTTATATCCTATATACAGTGGAATCTGCCAACATAGAAATGTGCCAGACACTGCATCATCTCTCTAAAATCAGACATCAAATACAGTAGACTTTCACAAGTAAGAAATTACTTTCCAGCAATGATTAGCAATAAAACGCACAGCACATGTTCACAAAAGTAAACTTTCTAGCCATTTAAAAACATTCAGGCATGTAGTGTGATGTAAATGATGATGCTGACAACTGGTACAGGTAAGCTTAGGACAAGCTTTATTGCAGCACAGAGATAGTAGGTCAGCTCCTCGTCCGACCAAAGCTCCAACTGCCAACTAGGCAAGGGAGAGCTCTAGAATGGGAACGCAAGGAGAGATCTAGAGTGCTAGCCCAAGAAAGGAGCAAAGCACTGTACAACATATCTCCCCTCCTTGTAATGAAAAGAAACACAAGAACGCAAAAATAGGAAAGAAACACTAATGCACATAGTCATTCAAATACATGGGTGGGCGGCGGGAGCGAGGGCTCCTCAGGCAGACATCAGCTAAAGAAGAGGGAGGAGGAGCAGGAATACAAGGTACAGAAGAAGAAGCAAACGAAGCAGAACCAGAAACAGGCACAGAACTATTATGATAAGTGCACAAGGAAGTGGAGGCATCGCCACTACCCACCTCCCCCCGTCCAGCTGACAAGGGAATGGGAGAAGAAGGACTACCAGAGGACAATAAGTAACCATTGCAGCCATCTATTTTGGCAGAAAGCAGGTCATCAGAAGAAGAATCTTTACGTTTCTGGTAGAGGGCTACCCTCCGGTAATTCCAACTCTCACCATTGGCTAATACAACGAAGTTGGGAAAAACCTTTCTGACTTTGTAGGGACCTCTAAACTTGCTAAGACCCTTAGTAAGTCTGCCCGGCTTAACCTTGACCAAATCGCCGACAGAAATAGGCAAGGAGGCACTGTCAGGAATTAAAGGAATTTCATTGCTCGAACTCAGCCAAGAAGGGGTCAATTTGCTCAATGGCGTGCGGCCACGCATAAGTTCAAAAGGAGACTTTTCACCCGACTTATGAGGTGTGGAGCGATAAGCCCAGACCAGCTCCTGGACACGCTCGTCCGAAAAACAGCTAGACTCCACAAACATTTGAATCACACCCTTGATGAGGCGATTCACCCTTTCGCAAAGGCCATTGCCCTGTGGGTTGTAAAGACTCGTCTTCTGATGCCTGATACCACAACTGTTAACAAAAGAAGTCATTTTTGAGGATGTGAGTTGAGTCCCATTGTCAGAAATGAGAACAGAAGGATACCCTTCATTGTAAAAAATGTGCTTCAAAAACTTGATAGTGACATCAGTAGTGATTTCTCTCACAAACTGTACACACAACCACTTTGAGTAACAATCGATAAGGACAATAGCAAACCGGTGATCAGTAGGAAGCTCACCCATGGGGCCTATGAAATCTATGCAGACGCTATGCCATGGAGTACTCTCAAAAGTAATCTTGTGGGTGGAGTGGGAGCCTAAAACTTTGAGACGCTTCTCGCCCTCCTTACAAAAACTACACCTCAATACGCAATCCACAGCGTCATTATCGATAGAGGGCCACCAAAAGTTCATTTTGACACGACGTTGCGTGAGACTTTGACCCAAGTGTCCCTCATGGGCCAAGTCCAGAATTCTCTTTCTTAACAGAGCAGGGGGAACAAAGCGGTCACCTCGCATAAGAACATCCTTTCCTTCTAGGGAAAGTTCATCCAAAATCTTCAGAAAGGGTCTGACGGAAGGACTAACAGTGCTTTCCCTCCTAGCACCATTAGACATGAGACTAATAACAGTCTTCAAAGTCAGATCCTCCTCCATGCCCTTGGACCACTCGTCACGGGAAAATGTGCCACCACCCACTGACAAGACGTCCTCCATAACAGCAACTGCAAGGTCGTCAGACTTAACATCAGAACTATAGTCAGTTGAAGGTATAGGGAGCCTCGACAGACAATCAGCCTGGATGTTCTTCCACCCGTGAATGAATTCAATCTCGCACTGAAAGTCTTGCAAACGGGAAGCTAGTCTCGCCAACCTGGGAGAACCTTTACCAGCTCCACCAGGTGCTAGGACATTGACGAGAGGTTTGTGGTCGGTACGTAGAACAAACTTGTAACCCCACAAGTAGGTTCGAAAGTAACTTGTACCCCAGACCGCGGCAAGAGCTTCCCGCTCTATTACTGAGTAGTTAGACTCAGAAGAGGACAAAGGTCTGGATGCGAATGCAATTGTCTTTTCCACGCTACCATGTTTCTGTAATAGAACAGCGCCCAGACCAATGGCACTTGCGTCCACCATCAAGATGGAGGACCGAGTAGTGTCAAAAGGGGTGAGGACATTGGCAGATTTGAGCTCTCTTTTTATCAGATTGAAACAAGACTCATGTTCAACGGTCCAACTAAACTTGACACCCTTTTTAAGTAAAGATCTAAGAGAAGCCGTCTTGGAAGCAAAGTCTCTTACAAATTTCGAGTAGAATTCGATCAAGCCCATAAAAGATCTAAGTTGATCTTTATCGACTGGGGAGGGTGCTAGCTCTATGGCTTCAATTAAATTTTTCTTTGGTTTGATGCCATCCTCTGACAAGCAAAAACCTAAGTATTCTATCTCTTTCAGTAGGAAAGCACACTTCTCTTTCCTCAAGGTTAACCCAGCTTCATCTACTCTACATAAGACATCATGTAGGATTTTGTTGTGTTCTTGTAACGAACTACCATAAATCAAGATATCATCTTGAAAAAATAGTACCTTATCGAGACCTTTGAAAACTTCAGAGACAAGTCTCTGGAAAACGCTAGCAGCTGAGACTAGCCCAAAAGGTAGTCTAGTAAATTGGAATGTGCCTTCGCTGGTGATAAATGCAGTTAAGTGCTTTGAGTTATCATCCAGGCAAATTTGGTGGTAAGCGTGTTTGAGGTCCAACTTACTAAAGAACCTTGCTCCTCTAAGGGTTGATACTAGTTCACCAATGTTGGGGAGGGGAAACACATCGGCTACCACACACTTATTGAGAGAGCGAAGGTCCACACAGAACCTGATCTTGTTGCCCGGTTTCTGCGAGATCACAACAGGCGAAATCCAAGGAGATGCCTCGATGGGCTCGATGATACCTCCTTGGAGCATTTCCTCAAGAGTAGCCTTAACTTCATCACGTAAAGCAAAGGGTACTCTTCTCACCTTGTGTTGTACAGGGTAACTGCCCTCTTTAAGGATTATGCGATGAGAGTATCCAATAAGCTCACCCAACTGGTCTCTAAACACATTTTTGAATCTAGCCAAAATATCCTCCACAGACGAGGTCTCAATAATGGAAACAGGGTTATCAGACCTGGGATCAACTACAATATGGAGATCGTATTGGTGATGACGGCCTAGGATTGCTGGTCCATCAGCAGATATGTATATTTTCCCATAGGCTGATCTGCCCTTGAAAGCAATTTCAGCTTCAAAGAAACCCAGCATGTCAATACTCTCACCCTGGTAACCAGACGGGAAAATGTCACAGGTCCTCAAAGCTCTTTTTCCCCAAACATTTTCCATCAAAGAAAAGGGAATTATGGTCCACTTTGAACCGGTATCAACCATGAGCGTAACAGTATTCCCATCAATAACAAAATCATCCTTGAAGGGGTTACCCCTCTGGTTATCACACGCACACACAGTATCAGTCAGGACCAAAATTTTGTTGACATCACGCCTCAAAACATTATAATCGTCAACAACCGTAACCTTTGAGTTATTCTTATTTCTACACATTTTAGCAAAGTGTCCCGTTTTCCCACACCGTAGACACTCTTTGTTGTTTGCAAAACAGAATTTCCCATCTGAAGGGTGAGAAAAGCTACCACATCTCGAACACATTTTTTGATTAAACCTGCTAAGAGATGTTGGTTGCACATTCTTTTTCTGAAGAATGTAGCCCTTCTTCCTGACAATTGCAATGGCGGCAGATTCGTCCTCGCTATTTTCACTAAGGGTACTCTTATGAGAGATTTCAGCTACTTTAGTTTCCAAGCCACTTTTTTGGAGTTCTCTCATGCATTTTTCGCTTTCTTCTACGACTTTGGCCAGTTCTATGGCGTCTTTCAATGTTGGGTTCTTAGCCGCCCACAAACGTTCTTGTACTTTTCTATTGTTGGCCTGAACAACTAATTGATCTCTAATCAACTCATCTGCCATCTGGCCAAAGTTACATTTAATAGATAATTCACGTAGCCTTGCAACAAACTCGTCAATACTCTCTTCAGCCAATTGTTTGTTTTTATAAAATTTGTATCTCTGCAAAATGAGATTCTCCTCTTTACCAAAACGAGTTTCTAATCTTGTTACAGCCTCTTTAAATTCATCAAAATCAGCTTGTGATCCTGCAGGTAATACTTGTGGTAAGTATCTGAATAACCGTTGTCCCTCTTTGCCTAACGTAGTCATTAACAGTGCTTTTTTCCGTTTAGGTGAATAGTCTTCTCCATCTAGCGCTTCAATATAGTTATGAAACATAACTATCCAGTCCTCCCATGCTATAGGGGGATTGCCTGGCTCTGACAAAAATTGAGGAGGGAGAGCAACATTGATTGACTGAGTCATGACTTTTAATCGTTGTTAATAGGTAACGAGAACTCAATGCACCAAACAGTATAGTAAAAGTAATTAGAAGGCAAACGCTTAATGTTATTGTATTTGATGACCTGTGATGAATGGCTGGAGTTTTAGACTCGTTTCTACTAAAATTTCATTATCCTCGTTTCGATAATGCCCAAAGTGAAGGATTGTGATAAAATTAATTCCAAAGCTGTTGTGTGCGATTACTCGCACTCCGGTGCCACTTACCACATTTGTATGAAATCTACGCGTTGCTAAGCGTGTGCACAACAGTCTTTTGTTACTCGGCGTGTAACTAGGGAAGCAGCGATGCTGTCAAAATGGCCGACAACGTCGTGACGTCGTGCGTAAGCGTCACGCGTCAGACGTTCAGTGTTAATATGTCAGACGCTCATTTGCTCAGCTTTCAATGACGCGCTCAGTGACGCAGCGTTGTTAAGCAACTCACCGACAAAGGAAGTTGCTTCGGTGACGCTGTTGCTCGCGATGATCAAGACTGTTGATGTAGCCGTTGCTAGGAGGCACGTCGTTGGAGGGTAGACGTTGATGGAGATGACGTCACCGCAGTGTCCCAAACAGCAAATCGGCACAAATATCGATCTTTTGATCAGCTCGAAAACGCTGTCACTGAGAAGACGGAGGCAATGCTCCGCATTCGCGCTGTGTGCCACACGTGGATTCTTGAGGAAGCTGAGGCACTACTTCTCTGGAAGACGATTTCTGGCTGCATACACAGGAAATAGTGGTCGGACTTCTCGCCAGCTCAAGTCGCCAAGTGATGTAAATGATGATGCTGACAACTGGTACAGGTAAGCTTAGGACAAGCTTTATTGCAGCACAGAGATAGTAGGTCAGCTCCTCGTCCGACCAAAGCTCCAACTGCCAACTAGGCAAGGGAGAGCTCTAGAATGGGAACGCAAGGAGAGATCTAGAGTGCTAGCCCAAGAAAGGAGCAAAGCACTGTACAACATAGTGTAACATTGGAAAGTCATTTTATATCAGCCCAGATTAAAATCTTCTGAACCATGCAATTTTCATTTAGGTAAACATAACAGCCAACTGAACTTCTATCTGATATTGTGCTGGGACAAATTCCTGATCAATAAAATTGATGTAAAACTTACCAATCAAATGTGTCAAGTGAATCAGCGGAAAGCAGCATCCTGCGACTATGCTCCATGAAAATCAGCGAGACACTGGGGTCTTGAATCACATCAACAGGTCTTCTTACTGCTTATGCGGTTCAGGTCACAATGCGGAACGCTTCATTCACACTATGACATCACCAAACGTCACAGAGCTTCAGGCTAGCAGTGTAGGGTCCCTAACGCCATGGCAACAAGGGAGCACTGGTACAGGAAAGTTCACCTATTTCTAATGAATTATTAGGCAGATTTAGTTTTCCTATTTGTTGTCAATTTATGAATCACTGTCCACTACTACGTTCAATTTAGAATGTACCTCAAATAAATGCCTCTGGCACTGTTTAATATCAAATTAAAAATTATTTAATAAAAGGAAGACCAGTTGATAAAAACAAACAGATTCTAAGGGCCTCATTTACAATCTTTTGATGCACGGCAGCGCTGCAGGCTTTTCTGCTGCCCTGTTGTGCGTCACAAGAAAATGGCAGGAATGTGCTGTATCTATAAGATACAAAAATAACAGTTGATGGACAGAATGCAGAACAATGTCATACATTCACCCCAGAACAGAGATCTGGGCCTAAATCCATCTTTTTTTTGCACTCCACACCACCCCAGTTCAGACATGGTGATATGCAAATCAACCTTGACCCTGTGCCTCATGGGAACAGTCAAGCCCGAACTGCCAAGCCATGTCTTTCCTGGACCGGAATCAAGCATCCTAGGACCGGTTTCTGGCTATCAGCCGTCTTCAGCAAGGATAGCTTAACTCCAGTGGTGTGGAGAGCATGGGACTCACGTCTGAGCATACCCGTCTCACTCGGGGTGACAAATGCAAAAATAACAGTTGATGGACAGAATGCAGAACAATGTCATACATTCACCCCAGTACAGAGATCTGGGCCTAAATCCATCATTTTTTTGCACTCCACACCACCCCAGTTCAGGCATGGCCATATACAAATCAGCCTTGACCCTGTGCCTCAGGGGAACAGTCCAGCCCGAACTGCCAAGCCATGTCTTCCCTGGACCGGAATCAAGCATCGTAGGACCGGTTTCTGGCTATCAGCCGTCTTCAGCCAGGATAGCTTGACTCCAGTGACGTGGAGAGCACTCCATCATTTTTTTGCACTCCACACCACCCCAGTTCAGACATGTACTGGGGTGAATGTATGAAATTGTTCTGCATTCTGTCCATCAACTGTTGTTTTTGCATTTGTCACCCGAGTGAGACGGGTATGCTCAGACGTGAGTCCCGTGCTCTCCACGCCACTGGAGTCAAGCTATCCTGGCTGAAGACGGCTGATAGCCAGAAACCGGTCCTAGGATGCTTGATTCCGGTCCAGGGAAGACATGGTTTGGCAGTTCGGGCTGGACTGTTCCCATGAGGCACAGGGTCAAGGCTGATTTGCATATGGCCATGTCTGAACTGGGGTGGTGTGGTGAGCAAAAAAACGATGGATTTAGGCCCAGATCTCTGTACTGGGGTGAATGTATGACATTGTTCTGCATTCTGTCCATCAACTGTTGTTTTTGCATTTGTCACCCGAGTGAGACGGGTATGCCCAGACGTGAGTCCCGTGCTCTCCACGCCACTGGAGTCAAGCTATCCTGGCTGAAGACAGCTGATAGCCAGAAACCGGTCCTAGGATGTTTTTTACTACAAGGACAAGCAAAATTTAAAAGTACACGTCCAAATTTGAAATATACTTCACCTTGCCCTCTGAGCTCTCCAGGGCCTACCCTAGTGGTGACTTATATTTATTAAAAAGGAAGGTTTGGGACTGGCAAGCAGTTTATTTTACCAGGTCGCAATGGCAGTTTAAAACTGCTCACACAGGCTGTAATTGCAGGCCTGAGACAGTTTTGAAGGACCACTCAAGTGTACCTGGGTACATGTAATATTATTTTACTAGGAAATTAGAAGTAAATTAAGTATGCCATTTGGGTATAAGCCAATCTTACCATGTTCTGGGAGAGAGCACAAGCAATTTAGCACTAGGTAGCAGTGTAAAGTGTACAGAATCCTGAGGCCAGCAAAACATGATCAATAGAGGAGTCCTCCCACCGGGTCCCTGAGAGAGATTGGGGAGCGGGGTTGTGGGGACGGTTCCTTAGTGAGGGGCGAGACACACTGCTAGATTTGCCCTCTGAAGTTTATAATTCCTATCCCTACATGCAGGAAGCTTTGATGACCAGGTATGGGTTAACTCCTGAATTATATAGGCAAAGGTTCAGGGGGTGTACAAAGATTCCTGGGGGTACCTATGTTGAGTATGTAACCTTTTTCTGCAGAGCACTGGATGGTTGGGTGAAGGGTAGCAAAGTGAATGATTTTCATGGGCTTCTTTATTTAATGGCATGGGAGCACTTGTCTAGTAATTGTTTTCCTGAGCTACGCCAGCACCTGATTGATAGCAAGCTGACTAACCCTAGGAAGCTTGCTGAGGAGGCGGACCCCTGGCTCAGCACCAGGGTCCACAAGGGTCAAGTGGGGGATTCCGCCAAGGGTGGGCAGGGTCCGCAGCAGAAGAGTAGGGGGGACAAGGGTAAACAGAGGGAGTTTCAGAAGAGGCCCCAAAGTAGTCCCCAAGGGAACCAAGCGAAAGGTTTTCAGCCTCCCCCACCCCAGAAACAGACTGGGGCCTCTAAAGGTACCCCTGTTGAAAGAGTGCCCATGAAATGTTACAAGTGTGGTGAACTGGGTCATTTTGCCAATCATCTTAAGTGTCGCCTGTTTGGTAAACCAGCACCACTGGTGCTCCGCCCCGGCAGATGGCTAGTGTGGCCTTTTGGGAGGCGGTAGAAGTCCAAGGTGGGTGGGACCCCGTTCATATGACCTTGGTCTCTTTAGGACACAGTGCGATGGTCCCTGACAACTACCTGCCCTCAAACACTAAGAAATATGGGCAGGTGGTGACCATCAATGGAAAGAAGGTGGAGGCTCTTAGAGACACAGGAGCCAGTGTGACTGCAGTCCGGCAGCACCTGGTGTCTCAAGAGCAGGTTGTACCCCATGAATACTGCCGGGTTGTCAATGCTGACAACTCTGAGAGTCAGTGTCCAATGGCTCAGGTTCCCTTTGAGTGGGGGGGTCTCTGGTAGTCTGCAGGTTGCTGTGAGAACGTCCATGCCTGTAGACTGTTTGCTAGGGAATGACTAGGAGAGCTCCCCTTGGGAAAAGGTAGAAAAGGCAACTCACCTGAAGATCGTGGGTTTACCTGACTGGGCGTGCATGACCACCCGGTCAATGGCAGCCAGTAGGGGTGCTCAAGAGGTCCTGGAGCCTGAGGGAGAGGCCCAGGAAACGGCCTTAGGGAGAAGGCGCGGGAGGAACGGGAAACCGGCCCCTGAAGTTCCCACGGCCCAGGAGGAAGCAGACCTTGAGGGGGATGCCCTGGAGCCTACAGGGAAACAGATAGCTGAACTGGGAGACCTGCCTGAGCTGACCCATTGGCAGCAGGAAGGAGGCCCCTCCAGGGAGGAATTCTGCAGGGAGCAGAAAGAATGCCCTTCGCTCGTGGGTGTGCCTCAGCAGGCTGCAGACCAGGCCAATGGTGATCAGTCTGGTACACATTTCATTTACTGGGAGAATGACCTCCTGTATTCAGAGCCTAAGGTTGCTGAACCTGGGTCAGCCCGTGCGCTGGTGGTACCCCTGAAGTTCAGAACCTTCCTACTGGGGCTGGCTCACGATGTGCCATTAGCAGGGCATTTGGGGCAGGAGAAGACCTATGAAAGGCTTGTCACCCACTTCTATTGGCCTCAAATGCACAAGAACTCAGATGCTCACTGTAGGACCTGCCAGACTTGCCAGGGAAGTGGTAAGAGTGGGAGGAAGCAAAAGGCTCCTCTCAAGCCTTTTCCTTTAGTCAGTACCCCATTCCAGCGAGTGGGAATTGACATTGTGGGGCCAATGGACCCCAGGACAGCCATGGGCAATAGGTTTATCCTGGTCCTGGTGGATCATGCCACCCGGTATCCTGAAGCCATCCCTCTGAGGACAGTGACGGCCCCCGTGGTGAGACGGGCACTGATGGGAATTTTCTCCAGAGTGGGATTCCCTCTAGAGATGGTGTCTGACAGGGGCACCAATTTCATATCCAAATATATGAAATCCCTTGGGAAAAGAGTGTGGTGTAACCTACAAATTTACCACACCTTACCACCCCCAAGGAAATGGGTTGGTTGAGAGATTCAACCGAACCCTAAAAGGCATGATTATGGGTCTTGAGGAACCCATGAGGTATAAGTGGGACGTCCTCTTACCATGCCTTCTCTTTGCATACCGTAAGGTGCCACAGAAGTCTCTAGGGTTCAACCCCTTTGAGCTCCTGTATGGTCACCCAGTCAGAGGACCTCTAAGTCTGGTCAAAGAAGGCTGGGAGCAATCTCCCAGGAAACCTCCCCAGAATGTATACAGTTACATGCTGGCCTTTAGGAACCAGACTAGGCGTTTCAGGAAACTTGCTGAGGCAAACCTGGAAGCCAGCCAGGAAGAAATGAAGCGGTGGTATGACCAGAATGCCACTCTGGTTGAGCTTCAGCCTGGTCAGAAGATGTGGGTCTTGGCCCCAGTGCAGCCTTGTGCACTTCAGGATAAGTGGACAGGCCCCTTTGAGGTTGTGGAGCGCAAGAGTCCTGTCACCTACTTGGTGGACTTGCAGTCTCCCAGGAACCCCTTGAGGGTCCTACATGTCAACTGAATCAAAAACCCCAGTGAGCCAGTGAGCCACACTACTAGCGAAGTAGTGTGGCTCACTGGTTAGAGGCGGCAGACCCGAGAGCAGAGGACGGCCCGGGACCAGGGTTCGATTCCCGGCGCGGCAGGTTTCTGGACCAGGGTCAGCGGACTCGATAATTCTCTCGCCTCGGTGCCCACTCTGATCAGCGATCACACTCGGCAACTCTGGGCATTAGCTTGCCTCATCTTCACTAACGGCCCCACCAGAGCGCCGGGGATGCCTGGTCTCACCCTGGAGATACCCATTAAGGGACCATCTCTCAGGGAAGCCAGGAAGGGTTTCGCAGCGGTCGAAGCGCCTTGGGACCCTACGGGTAAGTAGTGCGCTATATAAATGCCTATACATACTTGGAGAGGTTCAAAGTGGGCATGCTCTTGGCAGCAGATGATGGAATGGAGGAGGAGACAGACCCTCTTCCTGACCTCCTGGTAGTCACAGAGCAAGATTGGTCAGTGGATAGGGTTAACCTCTCACCCGCCCTGACCCCTGAACAACAAAATGACTGGCGCCAGTTGCTGGGACAGTTCTCTGACCTGTTTTCCCTGGTCCCTAGTATCACTGATTGGTGCGTCCATGATGTGGATACAGGGGATAATTCACCTGTGAAGCACAAGGCTTACAGGGTGACTGACAGGGTCAGAACCTGCATCAAAGAGGAGGTCTCAAAGATGCTTGCTCTTGGGTTGATTGAGTCCACCAGCAGTCCTTGGGCTAGCCCAGTGGTCTTGGTCCCGAAGGCTGCAGCGCCGGGTGCCACACCCGAACTCCGGTTCTGTGTGGACTACAGAGGACTCAATTCAGTCACCAAGACTGACGCGCACCCCTTCCCCAGAGCTGATGAGCTCATTGATCGGTTAGGGGCTGCCCGGTACCTCAGCACGTTTGATCTAATGTCTGGGTACTGGCAGATCGCCTTGACTGATGGAGCCAAAGAGAGGTCAGCATTCTCCACACCAGATGGGGATTTCCAGTTCCGGGTTATGCCATTTGGGCTGAAGAATGCCCCTGCCACCTTCCAGAGGTTGGTCAACCAGGTGTTGGTTGGGCTGGAGGAATTCAGAGCCGCCTACCTGGATGACATAGCAGTGTTCAGTGTCACATGGGAAGAACATCTGCACCACCTCTGGGAAGCGTTGATGGCACTGCGCAAGTGCCAGATCGGGCAGGGTTCCGTGGTGTACTTGGGACACCAAGTGGGGAGCGGCCAGGTGGTGCCTCTCCAACCCAAGATTGAAACCATCCTGGATTGGGAGCCCCAAAGACCCAGACAGAGGTGAGGGCCTTTCTAGGACTCACTGGGTACTACAGGAGGTTTGTCAAGGGGTATGGCAACATTGTTGCACCCATGACAGAGCTGACTTCTAAGAAGCAGCCCCGGAAAGTGATCTGGACTGACACCTGTCAGAAAGCTTTTGACACCTTGAAGACTGCCATGTGCATGGCGCCCGTGCTCCTGGCTCCTGACTTCTCCAAAGAATTCCTAGTGCAAACAGATGCTTCAGAGCATGGTGTAGGGGCTGTTCTCTCACAGATGACTTAGACCAACCTGTAGCCTTCATCAGTAGGAGGTTACTTCCACAGGAACAGAGGTGGAGTGCAATTGAGCGAGAAGCATTTGCTGTGGTCTGGGCACTGAAGAAGCTAAGACCCTACTTGTTTAGGTCTCACTTCCGGGTTCAGGCAGACCACAGGCCCCTCAGATGGTTGATACAAATGAGGGGTGATAACCCAAAGCTGTTGAGGTGGTCCATTTCCCTACAGGGTATGGACTTCACGGTGGAACATCGCCCTGGCACAGATCACGCCAATGCTGATGGTCTGTCCAGATTTTTCCCCCTTAGTGATGAGGAACTCCCTGGGGTAGGGTAGTTCTCCCCACATTTCATTTGGAGGGTGTAGGAAGGTGGCTACCTGACTATGGTTACCCCAGATTTTTTGCCTGTGTTTAGCTGGTTTTTTGACTTAGTTGACCTGGTTCCCTGCTAATCAGGGCCCCAGGCCATCTGCTCTTTCTGTAAAATGGATTCCATGTACCCTAGGTACATACCACAATTGGAAATGGACTCCTTGTCAGCCCCTGTATAATGCACTATAGGTGCCCAGGGCATAGGGGCCACCAAGGCCTACCAGGGGCTGCAGCATATCTTTTGCCACCCCTGGCTGGTTCTTAAATTGACACAACTGGCTGATCACTCAGCTGGGGTAAGGAGGTGTAATCACCCCTTACTTAGATATAGTATACCTATATCTTAACCTATATCTGGACACATATAAACATGTGAGCCACTCCTATGGAAGGCCTCATCAATCCTGGAGGCAGAGTGCGTGGTTTAATGTGAGATGGAGCTCTAGCATGAGCTGAGCCTGTCTGCAGCTGTCGGGAACAACTCCCTAAGCTGTTTCAGGATAATGCCATACCATATACTCTTAAGTGCCTTATAATCCTCGCGGTTATATAGCAACTTTGGTTTGGCTTTATCAAAACATGTCGTGTAAGGTGTCATACGATTTGGAATACTATCCCCTCGCCAGTTCTGGCGACGGGGATAGCATTCCACCCCTCTAGAGGGGTAAGACATGTTACTTTACTTAAATGCGGTTAATTTCTAAAAGGACCTTAGATCCACAAAATGGATGCCTCTGCCACAGACAAGAGTCTGACCCCCTGAAGCTGACCGAAACTCAGCCAAATGGGGCCTGGACAAAGGGTTTCCTGTCGCAGGGAGGTGTTACCACCCCCCAGACAGGAGATAGTGGATTGTAGCAGGGAGGGTTGAAAGAAACCAGACACTGCATGGGGAGCACAAGGCTGCCCCTTGCATAATCCGGCCAAACCGGTTCTGGGGCACTCCAGCCCTCGTGCCAGGGCGGCCTGGATCAAAGGAAGGGGGTGTATCCACCCACTTCCTGGGTCCCACCCATAGGAGGGGACCTAGCAGGTAATCCAGCCCCCCAGATTCGAATAAGAGTGGGAGCAGTGCCAAGACACTTCAGATTATTCTGATGAAACATAAGAAACGAAACTCTGGACCCTTCGACATCCTACTCAACGTAGAAGCCCGAAGAATCTCCCTTGTGGTCAAGGAGTGACCACCCTGTGCAAACAGGCACCATCCAGCCATCGACATCTGCTTTGTCGCAGTTCCCGCCGGAACTCGAGCGACAGAGATCAACGAGGTCAAGCTTGCCTGCCTTCTAACAGCCCGATCCACAGTCCCTGCAGAGCTGAGACCCGTGGAGGCGACCGGAAGCGTGGGGCACGCCATCTTGGAAAGACCACGAGACGCTGACCGTGCAGCCCACGAGTGACCCTCGAAGCTGTACACCGGGGTTTGAGAAGCCCCAACCCTGAGCCATACTTGCACCGAAGTTCTGCCCTCCACACTCGACGAGTGCTGCGTGGGGCCCTTCTGCTTCTTTTGGCTCAATGCGTTGGCCCGTTCACTAGCCAGCCGGCTAGTGGCCCCTGTGCCGACGAACTTTGAAATTCGACCTGCGAATCTGGTTGCTCCAGATCTGCACCAGCTCCCCTGAAAAGGAGCCCCCACTCTGACCCTCCTGGTTTGAGTGAGAAGCAATCTCCCGGTTCCGCGTGGATTGCTCTTGCCAAGTGTTGTTTGCTCCAAACTTGAAGCCGACTGCGCCGACGGTGAGAGCCCTTGTGGGACAGATCGTAACCCGCTCCTGGACATCGCAGATGCCCCAGAGCCCACGTGACAGCGGAGAGAAGCTCCTCGACGACCACCTGATTGCGCCCGACATTGCCTGGTTCCGTCCTGGTTCCACCCTGGTCACTGCTGAGTGACCCAGACTCTGTCCCCTCTGCTTTCAGGTACTTTTTGACTCGAGTCCACCCTTGGACTCCACCGGACACTTCTCTTTCACCCCGCCTGCAGCCCTTTCAGCTTCAAGCACCAAGAGCCTGCGTGACGAAACCCGACTCAACTTCGACCCTGTGCACCCGCTTCCTGTGGGTGAGGTAACTTTGCTCCCCCGCTGTTCCCACACTGGTACACATCTCTAGGGTCTGGGTCTTAAGTTTTGTTCCTCTAGGTTCAGCGGAAGTGTCCTTAAACTTTAACTTTACAACTTTTACGCACCATTGGTTAACATTGGTGCATGCGTGCGCTTTCCGCACTGCTCCCGAATCCCGTGGGCCTCTCCCGACTTCAGCATTGCTTGTCCCGACTGCTCCCAGCGATTCAGTCTGATGTCCCTGCCCTGCTCACTGAAAGAAAAGCCAGAGCTGCCCAAAACAAAAAGCTCAGGGCCTGGACTGGATTAGGCAAAGGCCCACCTGGCCTGCAAGAACAAAGGATTTGTGGTATAAATGTAGGAGCCCTGCTCCTAAGAAATCAGATCCTGCTTTGAACCAAGAAGAACCCTCTGCCTGAGGAGAAGGAACCGGGAAAGTTGAATGAGGAAAACTGTCCCTCTCCTGGGGACTGGCCTGCAGAGATTGCCTTGCTGCCAAAGGAGGAGAAACCCTTTTCAAAAGACTTACTACTTTCTGCTGAAGACTTGTGCTTCAAAGAAAAATGATCTCCAAGGGCTTGGAAGCGAGCTTGCCCCCTGAACTGAGCCCCAGGACCATTGGGCTCATCCTGCCTTCGCTGTCTGCTGCTGGTCTGCTGTGTACCCCACTCACCGGAGCCGTGACCTCCAGTGCGCCTCGCCCCCTCCTTGGGCCATGACGTTTGGTTCCTGGCCACACCTGCCTTGTGAGAGCCCGGCTCGAGTTCGAGCCGCTCTCCATACGCCTCGCTGGGCCGTCCGCACTCCGTTCACCTCGCCCACTTTGGAACGCGCTGTGCGCACCTCACCCCTCCCGCCGAAATCAGTTCAAAGTGCTGACTGAAGCCCCGGACAGCCCATACGTTCGAGACGTACCCGGCCGCCCCGCTCCGCACTCCTGCATCTGAAGGGCCACGCCGCACACTGAAGAGCCTCCGGTACGGTCCGTACTAGGAACCCATGCCGCACCTGCCCGCATCGCACCACAGCCCCCCGCAGCAGACCCGAAGGTACCACTCTAACAACAACACGTACGGAAGAAGTACGCCTCGTACGCCTCGCCCCACGAATGCTGACAGCCCCGGATCGTCCACACCTCTCCCCGCAGTCCCGCTCACACGTCTCGCACCTCGAGGCCGCCTACGAGCTGGACTGCCAGTAGGAAGTCGCCGACCTCGTCCCGGGTACGCCTTCGCCTGTGGCCACATCTGTACGGGACAACCTCTTGCATCCTAAAGGTACTGTGTGACTCAAACTGAGTCTTATAATTCACATCGGACCACAGGGTCCGCAACGTTTGCTTAGTTAATTTAAAACGTACAAACTGCCACGAACGGGTCGCACAGCCAGCGCGAAGCATACAGGACCCAAAATTAAGCATTTTGAACAATCTCTTGAATACCAAAGTACTGTGGCCTTATTTTAAAATCGTTATTGTGGTCTTGTATTTTAAGCCTGCCTAAGAAGTATATATTTACATAAAGTACACGTATTTTTATATAACTACGCCTGGTGACCATTTGTGGTATTGCTATATTACTGTGTGTGGTCATAAATGCTTAACTAACTAAACTCCCTGAAGATTAGCCTGGTCTGCTTGCGCCATACTCCCTAAAGGGTGAGCAGGGGTTGTTTTTAGGAGTAAGTCCCTTGCCCTGACTAGAGGGGAGGGTCCCTGTTTGTCACAAGTGCATACCTGTGCCAACCAGAGACCCCCAAATCTATCAGTACCAATCATCCTCAAATAAAAAATTATTAATAGTCAAAATAAGATTACTCATATCAGCCAACATTTTTGAGTGATGCCGCAAACTTGCACTCCTACTACTCAAAAAGTGATGCAATGCCTCTTCACCCTTATTGTTGTTAATGCAGGTATATAATCCCATCTAGGGTGACTAATAACATCCCTGTTTCCCGTTGGAAGTCCTGTAATTTATTCAAAACGTCCATTGTGTCACGGACATAAGATGGAAGATTCACCACTAGTGGTTTTAAAAAACTGTCCGCAAATTCAGACAAATGTTCCGTGGGGCTTCCAATACTAGAAACTATCGGTCTCCCGGGGGGGGTCCAGTTTAGATTTATGTATTTTGGGTAACGTGTAAATAAACAGGGAGGTCGGATGAGTCACATTCAGGTATTTATACTCTGCCTCGTCTATGAAACCTTCCTCTTTCCAACTAAAGAGTCTCTCTTAAATCCGTCTTGTTACATCCTTAATGGGATTCCCCAGTATTTTCACATAGCAACTAGAATCACTTAACTGTCTTTCAATTTCTTGAACATACTTGATCTTATTCAAAACAACAATGTTGCCCCCCTTGTCTGCCTCCTGGATTACTAGTTTTTTGTTGTTCCTCAAATCCTGTAAAGCTACCCGTTCCAAATGAGACAAATTGTCCTTCAAATTCAAAATTTTTGAGTCTTGATCCTCCAACCTATGGAATTCTTCCATGGTTTTCCTGACAAATATATCTATTGCTGCAAATTGGCTACCTTGCGGAATAAATTTAGATTTAGTCCTCAGTCCACTAGTACATGAGTAATCAGTCACAATCCCACATGCATCAGCTACTTCATCCATATTAAGTTCTGCATCTTCTGACAGAGACAATAGTAAATTAACATTCTGTAAATCAGCAACACTCATCTCTGAACCTTTATTCTGCAATTTATTTTGAACATTTTTATCCAACATGGAAAAGAAACTTTTCAATTTGAGATTTCTGGAAAATTTTAATAATTCAATTTCCAAACTAGTATAATCACACACATTAGTGGGGCAAAATGAAAGACCTTTCTTCAGTACAGATAATTCATGTACATTACGATTTCTGTCTGAAAGATTAATAACCTCTAATTCCCCTCTCGACTGTGGGTCTAGATCTACTTTCTGATCTTGTTCTGGCTTCTGGTGCCCATCCTTGAACATCCGATGTTTCCGCCCCCTTCTGGTTCGGTGGGGATTTTTCTGCGTCCTTTCATTATTCTCATCAGTTCCTTGCAAAAAGAAGAGCTTTTTGCAGGAACTCCTCCCACTGCTCCTGGAGCGGTTTGATCTTCTTTCGATAATATACTAGACCTACTAAAATTAGCAGAACTAAGTTCCCCTGGCGGTGCCGCTCCACCTGACTGTCTCTGTTTGGGAAGATCATCATAGCACCTGGCAAAGGTAAAGACCCTTCCCTGATTATAATCACATTCATCACATCGCAGTATGCTGAGTTTTGTATCTTTAATTTGCCGTTGGTTATGGTTAATCACCTCTTTTAAAACCATGTAATTTTTCTCAGTAAGATTTGACAAGTTCATTTCTTTCATTTCTTTTTCCAGATCTAAAATTGGTTGTCTACTTTTCTCCACCTTTCTGTCAGCATTTTTAATCAATATATTCATCATCGTGAACGATGACGCATATAAATTCTCTTCCTATTCTTTCAAATGATCTTCTTCCAGATCATCAAAAGTCGGGAAGATAAGGATTCTTAACCCTCTCTGTATTCTTTTTTGATCCAAATAATTCTTAAGGGTCATGCCATCCCACCGTTTGGAGAGTTCGGCCTTCCGAAGCCTCTCTAACTTGAGAAATGTATCTCGCAAACTTGTCTTGGAGGTGTCCTTGCTTGCTGTTGGGCTAACTGATTTCCCCAACTGAAATACCTCTGCTGCCAATTTAACTCTATCGTCATCCATTTCTAAGCTCCCGTGCTACAATAACCCTAACAAATAAAACTACTTTACGGCTTGAAGATGTGGGGTCTACTGCTATGTGCACTGAGAGTTATTAAATAAAATCTCGTACTGGATACTTTAAAATGAAAAAGTCACCCTCAACTTTCTAAAGGGGCATCGTCAATGACCCCCGTTGCTACTACATGAATAACAATCAAGAAGGAACGTGAAAATACAAAACAGATTCATGTAATTCAAATATCACATTAGCATTAATAGAATCAATTCCATAAACAGTCTTCCAGACGGACGTTGTGTGATTAGTTTTCTTTATTCAAATCATATGCTATTATCAGTCAGCTCTATATTGGTTTTAAGTACAAAGTTAACAGCCGTCGCATTTTGTCCCCATCTGGAACATCATCAGGTCTGTGAACAAGGAAAAGAACATACAATCACTGTATAATAGTGTATTTCAGCAAAATCTAAAACTCAACCTTTTTACAACTAATACCAGTAGCATGCATTCCATTTGATGATATTTAAACAAGAAATATATATACTCTGCCTATTGAACAATCTAACAGAAAATATCAGGATGCCACATACATCATAAATCAAATAATCATGTTACAGCGTGGAGGAATTAGACCAATTGAGGACAGCTCAAGATAAACAATAGATTATACTTTTATACATCATTAATTGAAACGTATCCCTTACTCCTACTTCATCAAATGACCATCTGTTTAAGAAAATATTGTGACCTGTCGCCAATGAAGAAAAAGGCAAAAAGTGTCCTTAGCTCACCTTCCTCAACGATCCCCGTAGATCAAAATCTCAATGCAATCCTTCAATATCCACACAATCTTAGAAGATGATCATAACAGTGAATAACCATCATCATAAGTAAACCCAAATCTCTATAGGGAAAAGGTGAAGATTTTAACTCTAGGGCCCTTTTATGAAAGTTTCCTCAAAATTTACTGTTGATCAGTCTACATAACCTTACTGTTGGTCGAAGACCATTTCCCATCCCCAGGTATTTGGCTGATCCCCCAGTAACATTATATAGTTATGGTTATTGGTCTAGAACACATTCGAAAAATCTAATACTAATAGAATATCCCCAGGTTAACACCCTCCAAGAATAGAAACCCAATTATAAACTGGGTTCACAGTCTTACTCACCTATTTAAATTAACTAATAGTGACCTTCCGGAGTGCAACCACAACGATTATTCACTAAATCTTCAATTCTATTCACAATCCTTTTATCCAGACAATACACCGACTGAAAAAGACAATTCATAAAAGATATTATAAAATCAAGTCAAGAGGGATAAACCCTGTTTACTGTAATCTCCTGCATGGGTCCCCTGATCGCCCAACTAAATCTCTCTTACCCTTTCACGTGTCCATTTCACAAACCAATGATATTTCTTTTTCAATCAAATTAGCTCCAAATACTTTCGCTCCAACAATGACTAGCTACAACGAAACAAAAAGTGAGAAAAAATGCTTAAAATCCCCTCTCCTCAAGTATACAAGACAGTGTATCCCCATCCTTATTCCTTCCATCTCCTACCGGATTCAAGTATTCGAAATCCGCAACGCACTCCTTGCTCCGGGCCCGATAATTCCGGAATGCAAGGAAGACCCATTTCGCTGTCCTTTTAAAGTTCCCGTTCACCAATCATAAGCGTAGCGGCCTCCCGCCAATATGTACCTCCGCCCATTCTCTGTACAAGGCAGGCTTCCCATCACATCCGCCACCTATTCTACAAGCGGCCGGTGACGTGACTTCCTGTTCATAGGTTGAACATCCGGCCGGTGACGTGACTTCCTGTTTATAAGTTTGAACCACAGTTCCCTCTCTGGTCCACGTGTCATACCTCCGCATCATTACTATTATTCACTCGTATTTAGGCCGCGCACTATTATTATTGACCAAATGTCTTTCTAAATCGCATACCTACAGACCCTGTTTGAAAACGTGGTACATACAATATATACGATATTATCCCTCATTAAAGACGACAAAAAAGTCCATGAAATGTGAACGGTCCACCAGGGGCGTAACCTGCTTGGTGTTAAACCTATCAAATGCGCGTAGAACGCCCGTAGTTTATATTGCTTCCATATAAAACTCGACTACTGTAACCTATTCTAGTGACACTCTAATGCGTCCAAACAAACCTTGCAATCTGTACTCTATTAGCCTCTCGGTCCCCCATTTAGGTTCATGAACATAAAGTCGTCTCCCCCACAAGTCAACTAGCACATATAAGTAATACCCGAATTTATACTGAACGGAATCCTTACTCATGATTGGTCATTGCTACCTTAGTCCACCCTCTACTTGGGTCTAGATTCCAATTCATAAAGTAATCATTCAACTGCAAAAGCACTTGAATACAGACCTGAGTCTAATTTGTAACAACCAGCCAACACCAAAAACAGAATGATAGTCTCTTGCACTCATCACAGATGCAATATAATACACTCATATATGTCATCCTGCTACTATAGCACCTGAAGACAACCTGATCCATAAGTCTGACGACCACCTAACACCCAACAATATCTCATTGCCATTTTCAATCATCAGAAAAGAGCCAAGCACTTGTCCATATCATGGCAAAAAATATACATCCACAACAATCAAATAAACTGAAAGGGAAGTAGTCTACTAACATCCCTGTGTGTCCATCCTAACAGAGTTGATTATCCAAACAGAATTACTTACTCCAAACAGATTAAATTAAACTAAAAAATAATGCAATTCTGAATCAGTGTTCAAACCCTTGGTTACCGTCCTACATTTACAAATCCACTTTGCTTCTACTTGACTAATCCTGAGGTCCCAATCTCCACCCCTGATATTTTTGCTCACCTTCTGAATCCCGTGAAATTTGAACTCTTTCTGTGAACTGTGTAGTGTCTCCATATGCACATATAAGGGTGCCCTGATATCTTGATTGGCTACAGGTCTTCTGTGCTCGTTTCAATTAATGATGTATAAAAGTATGATCTATTGTTTATCTTGAGCTGTCGTTTCAATAGTCCTTTCAATTGGTCTAATTTCTCCACGCTGTAACATGATTATTTGATTTATGATGTATGTGGCATCCTGATATTTTCTGTTAGATTGTTCAATAGGCAGAGTATATATATTTATTGTTTAAATATCATCAATAGGAATGCAGGCTACTGGCATTAGTTGTAAAAATGTTGAGTTTTTGATTTTGCTGAAATACATTATTATACAGTGATTGTATGTTCTTTTCCTTGTTCACAGTCCTAATGATGTCCCAGATGGGGACGAAACGTGTCGGCTGTTAACTTTGTACTTAAAACCAATATAGAGCTGACTGATAATAGCATATGATTTGAATAAAGAAAACGAATCACACAACGTCTGCCTGGAAGACTGTTTATGGAATTGATTCTATTAATGCTAATGTGATATTTGAATTACATGAATCTGTTTTGTATTTTCACGTTCTTTCTTGTTTACTTAGTGTAAGAGTTAGCGTTAGATAGTTAGTCTAAGTTAGTGTTAATCAATTAATCAAAAATCAGGGTTTTGTAAAGTGTGCTAATCACCCGCGAGGGTCTCAAGGCGCAGGGAGGGGGTACAGCTCCGGATCAGTCGAAAAGTCAGGTCTTGAGGCTCTTCCTGAAGGTGTGCAGAGTAGGGGATCATCTGATGTTGACTGGGAGCTCGTTCCAGGTCTTTGCAGTTGTGTAGGAGAAGGCTCTTCTACCTACTCGGGTTATGTTGATGCGTGGGGTCACTGTCAGGGCAAGGTTGGCGGAGCGGAGGTTCCTTTTGGGTATGTGGAAGGTGACTCTCTAGTTTGAAGTATTTGGTCCAATGTTGTGGAGGGTAAGTAAGTAAGTAATTTATTTATTTGTACATGATTGATTAAAATCTTTACAAAACAGTAAAAGCAATGCTAAAAGTTGTTAAAAGTTCAGTGTGCGCGGTTTCCTCAATATTACAAATTTGATTAATATCAGTTCATTGTTGTCCATAAAATATTTCAACGGTCTTCAAGTGCTCTTGTGTCTTTTTTCTACTAAATCCAAAAACTTTTCGATCCAACAGTTTAATTTTGTTTTAGTGGGGTTAAAGCACAATTTAACAGCCTGCCTGCATGTCCGGACGCCATGTAATTTGAAGGAGGGTCGTAAAAAATTGTACCTCAAATCTTTTAATTTAGGACAAATACACATCACGTGGACAATGTCTTACTTATCAGCTTTACACAGGCGGGACTGCTGCAAGAAGTTTTGTCTTACCCACGGTGGTAAATGCGTGATTACCGGAATTACGCCGTCCATCACCACCCCCTTTTGTACCGCTTTGGCCACCATAAGTGTGGCAGGGTATGCTCAGACGTGAGTCCCTTGCTCACTTTGCCACTGGATTCAAGCAAGCTGGGCTGAAGACGGCTGTAATGCCAGAAACCGGTCGTCGGAAGCTTGTTTCCGGTCCAGGGAAGGTATGGCTTGGCAGTTCGGGCTGGACTGTTCCCATGAGGCACAGGGTCAGACTGATTTGCATATAGCCATGTCTGAACTGGGGTGGCAGAGTGGCTAAAGAACGGTGATGGATCAAACCCAGATCTTTTGACTGGGTGTGAGTGTTTGATTGGTTCAGATGCTCCGTCCTTCACCACCCCCTTTTGTACCGGAATTACGCCAAGGCATAATTTAAAAAACTTTTCTTTCGTTTTTAGATTCATTCCAATGTTGAGATATGCTTGCGGCTGCATTCTTCCATAGTCACTGAGCGTGATCCAACCATGCCCTCTTTTTGTTAATGCCTCCTTATCCTCAATACAAGAGATGATTCGTGCTGATTTTTTCGCAACTTTTTTGAAAGACAAGAGGTCAGTTGGGGTGCCCCAAAGGTCGGAGAGACCCAGGACTTGGAGTGAATCAAATAGATAATCTCTAGCTGAGGATTTACTATGTCGAAGCAGCTCTTCCCATACGTTGGAGTTTAGAGAACTAACCTCAGCACTGCAAATCTTGTGCCAGCTGGTAACATACGCACTCCGCCTTTCTAGTGTTTAGAAAGAAGAATAGTAATAATACCGAATTCTAACCGGATTTGTGCAGGCGAGACGTATCTTGGCAGGTTAAAGATAGCCCTGTATGAGTTAGCTATTACTATGTCCAATACTGCAGCGTCCTTCCCTTGAAGGGATTCACTCCCATATGTGAGAGTCGGCTGTAGCTTTGCGCGCAGAACCTGAAGAAGAGGGTTGAGCATTAGGTTTCGGAGTTTGGCCTTCAGAGATTTTATGGCCTGGTAAGTCATGGTTCCCTTTCCTCGTAAGGAGTCCAATTGAGGTTTAAACGAGTTCTTGGAGTCCAGAATTACTCCCAAATATTTGTAGGTGGTTACTAGGTCCAACCCTTCTCCATTTATGTGCCAATTGATTTTCCTTTTTTTTGTAATTCACTGCCATGACCTTAGATTTGTTGAAATTTATTTGCAGGGCATTCCTTTCTGAAAAGGAGTGAGCTACATTTAGAAGGTGCTGGAGGCCTATTGGTGTCCGGCTTATCAGCACCAAATTGCCCGCGTACAGCAGATTGGACAGTGGAATTTTCCCTAGTTTCGGTGCGTGGCAGAGGCATTTATCGAGTTCCCCTGGCAGGTCAGCAAGAAAAAGGTTGAATAAACTTGGTGCTAGCACCAACCATTTTAACCCTTTTGTTGTTGGAATGGGTTTAGAGAGGTGTGTGCCTGCTCCTAGTTTAACTTTAATCCAGGTGTTTGAGTGGAGTACTATCAGCACGTCTAGGAGATGTGTAGGTATTCCCCAGTTGTCCAATTTCTGCCAGAGTTTGTTGCGATCCACATGGTCGAATGCAGCAGTGTAATCAATAAAGGAGAGGAATAGGGAATTGTTGGTCTCTTTCGCTGCTTCCATCAGCAGGGTCAGTGCCATGATGTTGGTTGTGGTCCCTCGACCCCTGCAGAACCCTGTTTGGTTGATCGGAATTACTGAGTTTTCAGATGCCCATAACGTCAGCTCCTCCAGTATGGTTCCTGCAAAATACTTAGCCTCCACATCTATGAGGGCAATAAGCTAATAAATATTTGGATGTTTCTTATTGCCATGTTTGAAGATTGGGCTGATCATTGACCCATGCCAGGATTCAGGAAGAGTCTGGGTGTTCTTTATGTTGTTGAATATCGGTGTTAGCGCTATGCTCTAGAATTCCGCGTCTGATTTATACAGCATCAGTGGAATGCCGTTTGGCCCAGGGGCTCCTGACGGTCTGCCCCAGGCTATTTGCCTTTTGAAGTCGGCTGGCGTGGTGGCCGAATGTCCAGACTCAATGTGGCAAGAAGAACTAGGATCAGGCATTGATTTTTCAGTTCGAGGTGGTAGCATGACTCCATTTGTGTGTATTCCTTGGGTTGTGGCCGTTATATAGTGATTGTCTGTTTTTTCCCTCTGAGTTTCTTTGCAGAGCTTTTTTGGCACCGCTTCTTCAAGGCTGTCCTCATTGTTGAAGTGCTTTGCTTAAGTAGGTATTTTGTCCATACTTCCTCTGTTATGTTTGAGTTTAGGCAGAGATGGCGTGGATTCTTTATTCTTTTAATCATTTGCCAGAACCTTGAGCTGTTTTTCCGTTTTACTTCATAGAGAAGTTTTGCCCATAGCTCGTCATTTCTTTGTTTCTGTTTTTCCCATTTCTTCTGTTGTAACATTTTTTTGCGTTCCGTAAAATTGTTTGCAAGTCCTGGTTCTTTGAATCCTTTCGCATCTGTCTCAATGTTCAGTTTATTAACCGTTTTTGCGTTTTCATTTCTGGGGTGAATTCTAATTTGGTTGATGCTCCCTGTCCTTGGCGTAACTTGTTTGGCGGCCCTTTTAACAATTTCACCCTGATGTCTAGAATACATTTTTGCCATACTTCTGTCAACTTTGTGGAGTTGCCGTTTGAGTGAAAAGAGTTTTCGCTGCAAGGATTATGGAGTCAATGCTAGAGGGATTACACCGAAGCCGCCTTAGATTTGAAGTCACTTCAATATCAATGCCTGTGTGTAGTTCAGTATCCAGAAGTGAATTGACTTTTATTGTGGGTTCTTGGGGCAGGTGGTCACTAAGGTCGCTCGTCCATAATTTGAATGCAGTTACCCTGCCAAGCATATTTAGAGATGTAAATGTGTAGTCCAGGTGTTAGGATTGCTTGTCGGAATTAAAAGTTGCGACCAGTTGATCTTCTTCCGCGTAGCGCCCATTCAAGGCTCTTAAATTAAGATGTTCTAGTTCTTGAAGTAGATTTTTTGAGCAATTAGTAGATTTGTTGATTTTTGCAGAGCCCTGTCTTGGGACTCCCCATGCAGCGCTAAGTTCTTGGTTAAGCTCGTCGTCTGAATCCGAACTGATGAGAAACATGTTAAAGTCCCCTACCAGGATGAATAAATCGGAGTCCTCTTCATCCATTATTTTTTCCAAAGCTTTTATCAGTTCGTTGGCAGCTAGTAGTTTCTGTTTAGGGTGGATGTAAGTATTGATTATTATTACATCTTGAGGCTGGTTATGTAACCGGAGTAGGATCTTTGCCACCTGTATTGCGCTTGGAGGGGGTATTTGAGATTCTATTGTCATGGTCTCACCTATTGTTGCTATAAAGGCAAAAATCGTCAGACCCCCTGATCTGCGACCGGAGGTGGAGCTTTTGTTTGCTGGAAGACAAAAAGATGTGAACACTTGCAGCTCAAATGCCTTTTCCTCCCAAGTTTCTTGGAGCAGGAGCAGGTCGAATGAGTTTAAATATTGTAAAAACTCAGGGTCGTTGCTATTGCTAGCTAGGCCATTGATATTCCAAGTGCATAAGCTAATTTGCCTGGTCTTTTCTAAGGGATGAAAAGAGTTCTTACCCCTTTGTCAATTTGTGTGGTTGACTGTGTTGGTGGTGCGTTGGATCGACTTCCAGTTCGGAAGGGTGACCGGCGAAGTGTAACCACCGTGCCTTGGTTCTTGTCCAGAGAAGAATGTTTTTGTGTCATGGGGTTGCGCTCTTGGAGAGGTGCTCCTTGCTCCTTTTAATACTAAGTTGGTATTTTTACGTGCTGGTGACCTGATAGGGGGTAAGAAAGGTGTCGGATAGGGAGGTTGCTTTTCGAATCTCAGATTAATCCCCCATTGTTTGAACGTTGCTTCTTCCTTCAAAATGTTCTTGCCTGTCTCGGTGGAGTTCCAGGTTGCTTTAGTTGTTTCTGAGTGTTGTGGATCATTGCTTCACAGAAACTCTATTTGAAGGAGATCGGAGGCGCTTATGTTTCCTAGGCTTGTAATCAAGTGTAAAAGTCTTAGTATGTTTCCCCTGTTCAGTATGTTGTCCCTACCTCGGGACGTGTAATCTGGAGTGAAGAGGACGATGGTCGGACTGTTCTGGTGGTGCACTGTTGTTGGTTTTGCTGGTGGTCCCTCATGGCCAAGATCACCGGACTGAGGGGGACGGCTTGGGCTGCCTATGACTGGGCAGGTTGGTTGCGCACTTTGATCGCTATCTCTCCCTGGTTCTCTTGTGTTGTTAGTTGAACCTCGGGTTAGTTGCTGGGGTGGCTCCGGGTTACTAGTCTGGGCATTGTCCTGGGTTTCTATTGGTAGAATGTGTTCAGACTTTGTTGGGTCAGTGCTATGTGCAGGTTGGGTAGATTTTGCTTGGGAAAGCCTCCGCTTACTTTAGCTAGGTCGAGGTTTCTGGGTTACAACGCCAGGTGGTTTTATCAGACCTGCTGGGGGGAGGGGGGGGGTTCCCACAGTGGGCGATGCTGGAGGACTTTCTAGACCCTCTTGCAAGGATAGGAGTCGAAGTTGATCCACATCTGTGACTTGTCGGCAACGGGTATTTGCTGCTAAAGATGGAGTTAGTTGCATTTCAATACAAGATCTTGTGTCAGTTAGAAACCTGTTTCTTCCTTTCCTTTTTTTTATTTCCGCAAGTCTTGCAGGAGGCCTGGGCGCTAATGCTGAATCAACTGCAATTGCATTGGGGTTCATAAGTTCAGCTTCCTTGTACTCCGACGGTGATGGTAGAACTTCTCTACCCCCTTGGGATGGATTGCTGGTTGCAGTCTGTTCGGCTGTTGGCTGAGTCTCTAGCGTTGCTGGTATTGCAGGCAGTTCTGTGCTGAAATCTGAAGTTTGTGGAACTGCTGATTTTAGGTCGCATATCAGGTCCCCTAACATGGATGGTAGGGTTGTTAATTTATCTATGATCGATTCACTGGGCATGGTGGTGGTATCGTTTGGACCACGTATGCTGCTTCTTGGCCCCTCTCTATGAGATCGTTTAGTTCTGATATCTTCCAGTCAATCCTGAAATAGAGCTGGCCATTGTCTGTAGGACTGAGAGCTGCAAGTCCATTTTGTGTGATTGAAATTCGAGGGCTGTGGCTGAGTCTTGCACGGTATTTAGGATTGTTGGCCTTACAGATTCCGGGAACGAATTTCCGGTATTGTTACTATTCTCCAATCTTGGGAGATTGTTTGCTTCGTTGGGTGAATTTACATGAGCTGGTTTAAAGTTTTAGGAAGCAACTAGATCTTCCCATTCCTGCGTAGCTATAAAAGTCATGTAGTTCTTCATGGAATGGGAATCATTGTATGGTAGTAAAGTGCGACGCGCAGAGGACGTATGTGCTGCTGGTCTGCTATGTGTTGTTATTTGTTCCCAGGTGTCTACTGGGGTTGTTTGGGGTGTATTAATTTGAGTAGGAAAGCTGGTGGTTGGATGGGAGATTTCATTTTGCATTTTTTCTTCCCTGTATTTCTGTTCTTTAGTCGTTGTTGGTTGTTCTGTCTGTATTACTCGGATTGTCTTAGTTGGAATTGGGGAACTGCTATACAGTTGGGGAAGAAGTGAATCTTATCCTTTTCCGCCATTGTGAATCTGAATCTTGGTTTTGGCTGGTGAATCTAGGTTTTCTAGGTGCGGTATGCTAACTTTGCTTAGATGTGTCAACTCGACTGGCTGAATTCGAGTGGATCGCTATCTCGGCGGACTCAACCGCCTTCGGTGGACTCCGTAAGTTGACGTTGGCGATCCTTTTTCTGGAATGTGGCAGGTCCAAGGTGTCCCTGCTTTGGCTTTTCTGGCTGTTAGCTCCTTTACCTGTTGAGTAGGTGGTTTCAGCCACTTCTCTGGTTCTAGATGATGTTAGTGTTACAGATGTTGCCTCAGCGACGGAGTAGTTGTGAACCCCGGCGGGCCATGATGAATCGGATGGATTGCTGTGGGTAGGGCTGCAATCGGTTTTGCTTGATAGAAGTGGTGTTTGCAGTCCTTTTATGTTCCCAGTCTTGGAATAAATGGCTGTTACAGGGTCTTTTAGGAAGGAAAACTTTGTACATATCTTTGGTTGGTGGGTGCATATCTTTTTCCTCACTGGCATTCCTGCAATGGTTATAAGGTCGTTTGGGTCCTTTGGTGATGGTTTTGGTGTAGAAAGTGATAATGGATGTGGAATTGGCCGTGATGTCTTAGATGAAGTCAGCGGTCTCGAGGACTACTGATGAGCCATTGTTGGACTTGAGGTGGAGGCATTTGTCATCGGTGGTATGTTGTCCTTTTTATTTTCGTTTTCAACTGATGTTACAGTTGGAATTGAAATTGAAGTTGTAGTTGCAGTTGAGGTTGCCGTTATGGGTTCTTCTTTGTGTATGTTATGAATATTAGGATTTACTTCCTGAGGATTGGCTAAATGTGATGACATTGCTGGCTCAAGTTTCCTTTTCCTCGAGTTGGACTTAAAGTTGGATTTTGGTTTAAGTAGCGGTTGCCTAACTCTGCCGGATCTCAGAGCTCCTGTGTATTGTTTTTATGGACGTTTTAAAAAAAAAATTATAATTAAGTTAAGTGTGTTTGATTTGGTGTTTGAGGCTTGAGGAACCTCGCCTCCGCAAGACCCCCCTTGACAGGGTCTAGCTCGGGGCTTCTCCCTTGACAGAGTCTAGCTTGGGGCTTCTTGCTTAGCCCGACTAGAACCCAAATCTTTGGTCCTTTGATATTGGACCTTGAGTATTAATAATGTAATTGGTGTTGATATTGGCAATGTGGTTGCTGTTGGAACCTCAGTGCATCATTTGGAGTTTGTTAAGGTCTTGATCTCGTCCTGATCTGCCCTCTTTGGGAGGCCACTATGAGAAGTTAGCCTGGCATATGATGTCCACTATTCTAGTGGGCACCTTGCACCAGTCTAAACTACCCTTATTGATGGTGGTTGTAAAGTCAACCTTATAGACAAGCTATCCTAGTGGTAACATGGACCAGCAGTCTTAGGCTTAAACTTCAGAGAGCATGTGAAGCAAGCTGTTTTACCATATATAATCCCTTGAATACCAAATGAAAGGACACCACACAAGGTATATATCAAATATATATGTATTTATTTCTAACACAACCCCTCTGAACTCTTTATGAGGTCAGAGATCGAAATACATTACAAGTTACTCATTTAGCATACTTTGAGTTGCACAAATACAATTCTGCGCTAAAGGCCTCACGAACCATATACTAAGTAGGTGGTATAACAGCCATTTCAAGAATAGTGAATAGACCTAGGGCCTAGGGAATCGCTGGGGCTACACTACAGAACCAAAGGTTAGGAAGTAGGAGGCCCACGGGAGATGTGTGCAGTGTGGGAGCACAGTTGCGAGTTACCATTGACTTACAATGGAGAATGAAGAAGTCACAAAGTTACTGATTAAGGGCACTTCCGGGTGGACTACGACAAAACCCCTTTAAACTAGGACACTTGGATAGTCAATACCCACGGGAGCAACGGAGTACTCGAGTTACCTCACCCAGGGAAGCCGGGTGCATAGGTGTCTTTTCGTGTCGGGTTTCGTTGATGCTTTCAATGGAGACCTGCAAAAGAAGTGCTGCAGGCGGCCGAAGGAAGAGTATCCGGGTGGATCCAAGGGTGGATCGAAGAACTGAAGAACCTGAAAGCAGAGGGGACAGAGTCTGGGTCACTAGCCAGTGACCAGGAAGGAACCAGGATGGAACCAGGTGATGTTCCGATGAAAACAGGTCAAGAGGTCAAGCTTGTCTCTGCAGCCACGAGGACCAGGAGGCGTCGACGACAACCAAGAGCTGGATTCGAGCTGTCCCACAAAGGATATAGTTGACTGCGGTGTCGGTATCCAGATAGGACCCAACAAGCCTTGGTAACCGCAACCCATGCAGGAAGTGAAGATTGGCTGGGGGTCAGACCAGCAAGGTCTGAGGGGCTTCTCTTTTGGAGGGAAGCTGGAGCAAGCCTGGAGCAACCAGGAAAGCAAGAAGTTTCCAAAGGTTCGCCTTCAGGGGGCTCACTAGGCAGCGGACTAGCGACTGGGAAGATGCGTCGAGCTGAAATGCAGGACCGGGCCCCACGCGGCACTCGTGGAGTGAGGGGGCTGAGCTCTAGTGAAAATGATGCCCGGGTCTGGGGCTTCTTTTACCCCAATGCCCAACTGCAAAGGTGCCTCGGTCCTTGCACTATTAGCAAAGTCCATGATGTCCAGGGAGTCTGGTCCCATGTCTCTCAGGTCCGCCACGGGTCTCAGCTTTGCTGTGGATGTGGGTCGGAGTCGAAGAAGTCTGGAAGTTCAGTCCTGAGTAGCTGAGTCTTCGGGTTCCGTCGGGAGCGTCGACAAAGCAAACCGGCAAGTTACTGGTGGTGCCTGTTTGAACAGGGTGGTCACTCCTTGACCACAAGGGATATGTCTTCCGTCTTCTAGTCGATATAGAAAGTTGAAGGTCCAAGAGTTTAATTTCAAAGTTTCGTTCTAGGATAATCTAATGTCTCTAGACACAGCTCCTATCTTTATACTAATCTAAGGAGCTGGACTACCTGCTAGGCCCCTCCTATGGATGGACCTGAGAAGGGGGTGGTTACACCCTTTTCTCTTTGTCCAGTTTCGTACCAGAGCTGGGGGTGGAGTGCCCCAGCAACTGGTTTGAACCAGGCTATGCATGGAGCAGCTTGTGTGCCCCAGGCAGTTTCTGGAAAAGCATCTTTCCATTCAAGCCACCCTGCCCCAATACACTACAGGCTGTCTGTAGCACCTCCCTTGACAGGAAACCTATTGTCCAAGCCTCCCTTGCTGGAGTTTCGTCCAGCTGCAGGAGGTCAGACTCGTGTCTGTGGCAGCAGCACCCATTTTTTGATGCTAAGGCTCTGTTTAACTTTAACCGAGTAAAGCAGTAACATACATGTCTTTTCCCTCTAGAAGGGTGGAATGCTACCCCCGCCGCCAGAATTGGCGGGGGGGGGGGAGTTTTCCAAAGCGTTTGACACCTTACACGACATGTTTTGATAAAGCCAAACCAAAGTTAGCATTTAACCGCGAGGATTATAATGCACTTAAGAGTATATGGTATGGCTATATCATAGAACAGCTATAAGGACATGGTTCCGAAAGCTGCAGAGGGGCTCAGCTCATGCCAGAGCACCCTCTCACATAAAACCAAGCACTCAGCCTCCAGGACTGTCGAGGCCTGCCATAGGAGTGACTTATAGGTGCATATGTGTCTATATATAAGGTTAGATATAGGAATACTATATCTAAGTAAGGGGTGATTACACCACCTTACCCAAGCTGAGTGATCAGCCTGTGGTGTCAGTTTGGATGGCCAGCCAGGGGTGGCATAATACATGCTGCAGCCCCTTGTAGGCCTTGGATGCACCTATGCCCTGGGTACCCATGGTACACTATACAGGGGCTCACAAGGGTGACCCAATACCCAATCAGGTATGTACATAAAGTAGATGGTATCAATTTAGAGAGAGTACAGCTGGGCTGTGGGTCTGATTAGCAGGCCCACAGCCACATTAAAGTCGAAAAACCAGTAAATCACAGCAAAAAGTGGGGGTGACCATAGGAAGCAGACCCTACTCTCCTACAGCCACTAAGATGAAACAAAGTTTGGAAAAGTTGACAGACTGAGGATATAGGAATTATGACTGGCCACCCAAGTTTGGCGTGGCAGAAACACAGTCTCAGCCTTAATCTCAGTCCGG
This sequence comes from Lissotriton helveticus, assembly GCF_964261635.1. Taxonomy (NCBI): domain Eukaryota; kingdom Metazoa; phylum Chordata; class Amphibia; order Caudata; family Salamandridae; genus Lissotriton; species Lissotriton helveticus. The sequence continues at coordinate 126,850,999 of NC_136057.1, forward strand.
GGGTACTGGGAGGTGCTGGGATGCACAAAAGGCTCTGGGAGGCACTGGAAGGCAGTGGGGGGTGCTGGAAGGCAGGCACGGTGAGCGGTGTGGTAGCAAGGATGGTTTGAGAGAGCAGGGGCGGGAGGTAGGGCGTGCTGCCAACAGAGCAGCTGTTACAGCGTGCTCGGTTGGCTTTAAGCTCTCGCACTCCCCTGCCCTTTTTACCTCTTGCCTCCAATTTACCGCCTTGACGTGTGCCTCTCTCCAATGCTGACTCCAGTGCTGGCTCCAAAGCTGGCTCCAATGCTCTCTGCGGGTCGAGGGCAACAAGCGCCACCTCTGCGCTATCTCTGTTCCTCAGCTACCTGCTACAATGTATCTTTTGGTGTGAGCGGGGGTAGCTCTTGCTCACTTGCGTCCTTGTCTTTTGTCTTTCTGTCTTTAGTGTGGATCCGCACTCTGCCCTCTGCCTCTGCCGCGTTTTTCCTGGTAATGTTTTTTTATTCTCTGCAATGCTTGCGATACTTGCAGGCAGGTGGGCGGGCAGGTAGGCAGGCAGCGGACCAGCAGGCTCCTGTCGCGGACTGAGCCGTATGTAGGTAGTCCTCAGGTGGTCAGGTGAAGGAGGACTGAGTATAGGATGAGGTTGAGGGGCCAGCCGCTTTTCTGTGTCCCCCGGCCCCCCAGCCCCTGAACTTGGATGATCTGGGCAACTGATGACAGCCACGACGGCATTCTCTGCGGCGTTTTCCGTGCTCAACCTCTCCTCTGCTCTGCTCTGAACTTGCTTCCCGCTCTCTGCTCTCGGCCCTCCGGCTCCTACTCTGCTCGAGCGGGACTTCGAGTCGGGCGCGGGACAATGTAGGCGGGAGCTGGGGCTGCGGCAGGAAAGCGTCTTCCTTCTTGTGGGCCAAGCGCTGACGATACCTCAGGCTGCCGGCACCGAGCGAGGTCCTGGGCGTGGACCTACGACGTTCTTTCCTGGGCTCAGCTCAGCTCCTGCTCCTGCTGGGTGCTGGACGTTGGGCAGTGGATGCACCGAAATCACGAACTGGAGTCACTGCCGGGATAGCAGAACCTGTGAAATCAGTAATGTTGTGGAGGGATTTGTAAGCGTGGGTGAGTAGTTTGAAGGTTACTCTCTTCTCAACGGGGAGCCAGTGAAGGTCTACTGGGTGCTGGGTCATGTACTTGTGTCGAGGGGTTCAGAGGATGAGTCTGGCTGCGGTGTTTTGGATGGTTTGGAGCTTGTGTAGTAGGGTTCTGTTTATTGCAGCGTAGTGGGCATTGCCGTAGTTCAGTCTGCTGGTTACCAGTGCATGGGTGACGGTCTTTCTACTTTCGGGGGAATCCACTTGAAGGTCTTGTGGAGTATGTGGAGGGAGTTGAAGCAGGTGGAGGTGACGGCATTGATCTGGCAGGTCGTGGAGAGGGAGGAGTCTAAGATGATGCAGAGGTTACGGGCATTGTCTGATTGAGTGGGTAGGTTTCAGAGGGCGGGAGGCCACCAGGTGTTGTCCCAGGCGGTGGAGGAGGGTTCAAGGACGAGGCTCTCTGTCTTCTCTGAGCTGAGCTTCAGGCAGTTGTTGTTCATCCAGGCTGTGACTTCCTTCATTCCTTCCTAGAAGCAGAGTCTGGTTTCTTAGGGGTTCTTCATGAGGGAGAGGATGAGCTGGGAGTCAATGGCGGTGAGAGGGGCCATTTAGATGTTGAAGAGCATATAGAGGGGTCATGGAGGAGGGTGGTGCTGAGGTGTTCCTCTGTGATCTTACTCCAGTTCATTCATGGAAGGCACGGGCCGGGTTTGGGTGCAGTGGTGGTGTTGAAGTTTAAGTGCACACAGTGGTGGTCGGCCCGGAGGGGCTGTGTTGCGTGGCTGAAGTGAATGTTTGTCCCTTCTGCGAAGATGGGGTCGAGGATGTGTCTGGCTCTGTGGGTGGGGGTGGTGACGAGCTGTTTCAGTCTAAGGTTGTCAAGGTTGTCAAGGAGAGTGGTGGAATCAAGGTCGCTGCGGTTGTCGAGGTGGAAGTTCAGGTTTCCGATGAGCATGTAGTCCTTGTAGGCAATGGCGTGGGGTGCAACGAGTTCGGCAATGTTGGTGGCGGAAGAGGCACGAGGCCCGGGCGGTATGTAGAAGAGGGTCCCGCGCAGCGTGAGCGCAGTTCTGGCGCTGGTCTGGAAGTGGAGGTGCTCTGTGTTGGAGGGGGGGGGCGCTCGTGCTGGAGATGGAGAGTCAGAGGGAGCTCTTGTGCGCGATAGCGAGTCCTCCTCCTGGGCGGTGGGGGAGGTCCTAACTCTGGATTTTGTATCCGTTGGGGATGGCAGTGGCGATGTCAGGGGCAGAGGAGATTTGTAAGATTTGTAAGATTTAGATTTATTGCACAGTTAATAAAAACTCACAATTATTAAACAAACATATAAGACAATCACTAAAAAAAAAAAAAAAATTTTAAAATAACAGGTGAATTAATAAAACGCATTTTGGTTTGTTGCTGTCCATTAGGGCACCTGGATGCTAACAGTTTTTTTGTTGTTTTTTTTGGTTTTTGTTTAAGCAGTGCTTCCAGTTGGCCCCGCCGCTGTTTCTTTTAACCTGTTGGCCACAATGTCAAAGAATTTTGTTGTTCTACAGTTTAACTGGGTTTCTCCTGGGTCAAAGCAGAGCATCACAGCCTGCCTGCAACTTGTTATTCCCTTCTGAATCCATAAGGGCCGAAGCAGGTAGCGTCTTATATCCAGAAGTTTTGTGCAAATGCAGATTATGTGCGTCAGGTCCTCTTTTCCAGTAGAGCAAAGTCGGCAGCAGTTTGCTACGTTTTCTCTTTTCCAGGGTGCTAGATGAGGCATTATGGGTATATTGCCAAGGCGCATGTTGAGGAACTTATTTTATGTTGTCTGTGTAAGGCCTGTTGTTAAATACTGTTGTGGCTTAAGAGCTATGTAGCCTTCCAATACCACCCATCCATGTGCTCTCCTAGCAAGAGTTGCTTTGTCCTCGATGGATGAGACCATCTTGGTGACCTTCAATACCATTTTTTTTAAAAGTCTTTGGGTCAGTTCCTGACTCCCATAAGCTTGTTAGACCTAGGGTCTCCAATGATTCCATTAGATATTTTCTTGCTGGTGAGTTTTCTCTAATGGATAGTTCCGTCCACAGATGGAAGTTTAGGGATCCGTTCTCTGCATCTCTGATTTTCCGCCAGCTTTTGATGTATACGCCTCTTCTCTCCACCGATTGTTTCTGCAGCCCAAATTCAAGGCGGATTTGGGCAGGCGAGGTGTAAGTTGGCAGATGGAATATTGCCCTGTAGGCTCGACTGATGGTGTTGTCTAGCGTCTTTGCGTCTTTGCCACGCATAGATTCGCTGCCGTAGGTGAGCATAGGCTGTAGGCGAGCTCTTATTACCTGTAGGAGGGGGCCCAATGTCCGGTCAGGAAGAGCTTTCTGCAACGGCTTTATCGACAGGTGGAATGTTGTGCCCTTCCGCCGGATAGCCTCTAATTGTTGTTTAAATGAACCTTTGCTGTCTAGTATGACGCCTAAGTATTTGTAGGAGGTTACCTGTTCTAACTACTGTCCATTCAATAGCCATGTAAAATTCCGTTTTCTGTGATGATTAATTGTCATGATTTTTGTTTTATTTAAGTTAATTGTCAATGAATTATTTTTGGAAAACGTGTTAGGTTTGTCCAGCAGATGTTGAAGGCCTATAGGGGACCGGCTAATGAGAACTAAATTGTCTGCATAAAGAAGATTTGACAGTGTGGTGTTGCCCAGCCGTGGACCATGAGATTTGACTGTTTCTAGCTCTCCAGGGAGATCTGCAAGGAAGAGGTTGAACAACATTGGGGCTAGGACGCAACCTTGTTTCAGTCCTTTGCTGGTCCCTATTTCTCTGGAAAGGTGCGTACCCGGCCCCAGTTTTATCCTGACCCAGGTGTTGCTGTATAGCAGTATTAACTGCTGAAGGAGTGGGCCTGGGATTCCCCAGTCGCTCAGTTTCTGCCAGAGTTTGTGACGGTTTACGTGATCGAATGCAGCGCTGTAATCGATGAAGCACAGACAAGTCTTGGTGGCTTTTGCCGCGTCTGCCAGGAGGGTTAGCACCATGATGTTCGTCGTAGTACCCTGACCACTGCGAAATCCAGTTTGGGTTGCTGGGATGATGTTCTTAGCGGTTGCCCAGGCTGTCGGGTCTTCTAGGATGAGGCCCGCGTAGTACTTTGCCTCTGTATCCATCAGGGCTATAAGGCGATAGCTGCTTGGGTCATTCCTGGGGCCCTTTTTGTAAATCGGACTTATTATCGAGCCTCTCCAGGATGTTGATGTTGGTATTGTTGTTGTTTCTCTTATTTTGAGAAAGACCGGTACCGAGGTGCTGCTCCAGTAACCAGCATCATTTTTATATAGTATTGGTGGGATCCCATTTGGGCCTGGGGCCCCCTCAAGTTTGCCTTTTAGGATTTTTTTCTTAATCCTATCTGCTATTTCTAGGTGTGGGTTATTCTCTGTGTCTGCTATTGAGTTGGTGATTGATTTTAGGACTGTGCACGCGTTTGGGTTATGGGGCGAAGAAAATTTCCTTTTGTAGACTGAGGTCTCAGCGTTTATGGGTGTGCCGAGGTGTTCAAGGTTCTGGTCAGCATGGTCTGACCAGTCTCCCCCTCTGGGGCTGGTCGTTTTTGAATCAACTATATTAAAGTGTGCCGATAGGTAATTGGCCCAGTTAGATTCAGATATATTAGAGTCAATGCCCTGGCGACCTGGCTGGTGAAGGGAATGGATTATTTTCCAGAAACTGGAGCTATTCTTCTGTTTTGAGCTATGGATGATTTTTATCCATTGATCTTCACATTGATGTCTTTTTAATTCCCAGGTCATCTTTTTTAGTTGTCTTTTTTGAGTCCGAAGCTCCTTTTGAGTGCCTTCATTGTTCGGTTCGTTTCGGAGCTGTCTCAAGGTCTTTTTTATTTCGCGTTTTATGATATTTATCTCTGGTGTTGTGCTTTTTCCATGTGAAGACTGAGTGGTGATCCCTTTGTGGGTTTTCAGCTCGGTAGCATGTTTGGCTCCCAGTTCTGCTGTAAACCCTTCCCAGGCGTCTAGCGGATTTGTGTTTGAGCAGGATGCCAGGTGCATGATTGTTTTTGCGCTAGTTGATAGTTCCTCAATCCCTGTGGTCTTGCACCTTATTTGTTTGTAATTGGCAGTGTATTCTGTACCAATATCACGTTTGACCATGATTTTGTTCTCACCAGATACGCCTAGTGTGGCTTCTAAAGGCTGGTGGTCACTTGAAGCACTTTCCCCAATCTTGAACGAGCTGACTTTTCCATACAGCGGGAGTGTCAACAGCGTGTAGTCAAGGTGTGAAGTCGTACTCGTGGAGAAGTGTGTAGGTGCTGGTGGAGTATCGTCTTTAAATCGTCCATTAAGGAATCTAAGGTTTAGCTGTTCAAGGTCTTTCAGTAGCTCGATTGAGGTTTTTGTGTGTTTGTTGGGAAACGGGGTTGTTTGGCTTGGGATAGCCCAAACGATATTCATTTCCTTGGTCATTTCAGCTGCTGGTTTGATTTCAAACAGGTGAAGATTAAAATCTCCTGCCACTAATGTGTTCTCCATTTCCCTGTCCACCATGAGTCTTGTCAGTTCTTTGGTAAGTTCTCTGGAGCCCAGACGTCTGTGCTTTGGGTGTATATATACGTCGATGATGTTCAGTTGTTCGGTTGCCTGGTTGTTTGTGATTGTTACTGGTAGCGCCTGTATCATGTTTGGAGGAGTAAGGCTTACTTTTATCATTTCCGTCCCGATTGTTGATGTCGAGGCAAAGATTGCCAAACCTCCTGAGCTGTGGCCATGTTGAGAGCTTCTGATTGCCGGGTACGTTTGAGTTGTGAAACCTTGTAGTGCGATGTCATTTATTTCCCATGTTTCCTGAAGGAGGATCAGATCGAGGGAGCTTAAATAATTTAAGATCTCAGGGTCCTCCAATTTATCTAGGAGGCCGTTGATGTTCCAATTACATATTTTTATTTTGGGGGTGGCTGTAGGATTGACGGTTGAGGCTAGTGTTCTTTGTCAGTTTGTGTCTCCACCGGGTATGGTGCGTGTTAGTAGTTGATTCTGGCTGGGAGAAGCTTAGATGTCGATGTGGTGGCGGATATTTTGCCGGTCCCGGTGAGTGGCTCCGTGCACCTTTCAAGATTGATTTAGCCGTTTTAGGGTATTCTTGTTTTTTTTCTTCAAGAAGCAGAGTCGGGTAAGCGGGCCTGATTACCACTTCTAACTTTATTCCCCACTGGGAGAATGTAAGTGTTTCCTCCATGATTAATTTTGCAACATCTTGTGTTGCCCATCTGGTCTTTGTTGTTTCGTTTCCACTTGTGTGAGAAGCTGGAAGAAATTAAAGTTCTAGCAGGTCTGTGGTCTGTATATTTTTTAAGTTGTCAATTGAGTTGACCAGCCTTAGTATGTTGCCCCTGTTTAATGTATCCACTCTTCCTCTGGATTTGAATTCAGGAATAAAAAGAATTGTGTCAGGTTCCTCTGTGGGCTGTAGTGTCTGCTGTTGCTGTCTCGCCAGTTCGCTTGGCCCTTTTGAATATTGACTGGTGGGTATTGTAAAGTTGTGATTGAACTTTGCCCACCGGGGTTGGTCTTTAGGCTGGTCGCTTTATGTTTTGGTGATATAGGATATCGTGGGGTCCCCCTTTGTCTCACTGCTGATGGTCTTGATGTTTTTGTAAGTTGTGGTAGTTGGGAGGTCGGTGGTTGTAACTTTAGTTTTAACTTTAACGGGCTCGTCATGGGCCTGTTTTCCGACCGCCCAGGTCCATTGCTTTTTTGCTGCTTGGCTATCACCTTGGCCTATGTGTATTGGTTCTGACGAGTTATTAATTATTGAGTTTTTTGTTTGGCTGAAGGGGAATTCCTCTGTCTGTTTAAGGGTTTTCTCTTTTGTGAATGACGGGGTTCGCATGCCCTCTCCGGCTTGCGTCTGTGCATCTGTGGATTTTTTAGGTTGAAATGAAGCGCTGGTGTGGTGCTTGTTTGCTTCTGGTGGTACACACCCTCCCAGCGTGTTTGGCTGTTGGTTCTCTTCTGTACTTTGGTGCTTATTTGATGTTGGCGGGTCAGGGCTCCCCAATGTAATTAGCTGACGGTTCTCTTCTGTACAAACTGCGTCAACTTGCTTCCTATTCCTGCCCTTCCTTTTTTGTTTGCGTCGGGTACGCGCGTTCATTGGGCTGCCCGATTGCTTGACGTGTTTTCTTGTCGAGATGTTATGGAGAGACTCTTCCGTTGAAGTGTTGGAATTGGGTTGTTGGCTCCGTTGCATTTTGACTTTATTTGGGTTGTTGTCAGTCCCTTGTGGGCTTTTGTTGTGGAGTGGTGTGACGGGCCTATCCTTTGTTGTAAGGAATTTTGAGGTGTTTGATTTTATGTCCTCCAGAAGATTGCCCAACATTGTGGGTAATGATGATAATTTGTCAACAATAGGTGAGCAAACACAATCCGTTCTTACAATCTGGGATAGTTTTACTGACTCTTGTCGTCTTTTTATAAGGCCATTAAGATCTGCAAGTTTTCTATCGATCCCCATTGTGGCCTCTGCCAGCCTTTGCAGCACAATTAATTGTAGATCTAATTTGTCAGATTGATACTGGAGTGCTGTTGAGGATCTGCTTCAACGGCTTCAGGTGGTCCAGAACTCGGCAGCACGGGCAATCTTTGGGCTATCTCGCCGTGCCAGAGTCTCGGGCCTCCTGCAGTCACTGCACTGGCTTCCTGTCCGGAAGCGGATTATTTTTAAGGCCTTGACTCTAGCGCATAAAGCTCTTCATGCCTCAGGGGCGAAATACCTTCCAAAAAAGGCTCGTCTTTTACCATCCAGCCAGGCCCTTGAGGTCAGGATCCCTGTTCCTCGCCACGGTTCCTCGCGTAAAGAGGGCTCGTATTGGAGGCCATTCTTTTAGACTGTTGGCCCCCCAGCTGTGGAATACGCTCCCAGTGGCATTGCGTAGTACATCTAACTTATTGGCATTTAGGAAGGGTCTCAAGACCTGGCTTTTTACTTCTTGGTTTACCCCTGGGTTTTTTTTCGGGATCTTCGCTCTTTTTAGTTGTGTGTTCTTAAATGTTATGTTGTGAGATAGGTGTGCAAATCAAAGCGCCGGGACACTCTTTTTGAGTAGCCGTGCGCTGTACAAAACCAAGTATAACATAACATAACATAACAGGACAGTTGGATTGTGTTCAGTAAGGTTACCCAGAAGGTATCAGTAGTATCACTTGCCCCCGCTTTGGGAATAGTTATACTCTCTTTGCTGGTGTTGTTTGTCGGGTCCTTTGTGTTGTATGCTGCCTCCAATTTGATCCATTCTTGATGTTCCAAGAAGGTCATGTCCCTATCTAGGGAGGGTGAGATCTCGTCTGCCCTTATTGGAGAGGAGTTTGCGGGTTCTATTTTCACACCCTGGGTTACATGGACCTTGGCTTTGTCTAAAGGTTTTAGTTCGGCTAGTTGGGTGGCTTCGTTACCTCGAGCCGGTGCTGTTTCTGGATCGTGTTTAACTTCTTCTCCTATCGGCTGGATAAGTGAAGGGGAGAGTATTGGAAGTGACTTACCAATTTCTTCGTTGTTACTTGGGTGACCCTGTGGCTCTATGGGCTCTAGGACTTTCGGTTTTTACTCCAACGGAAGACTAGATTGCCTTATTACCTGATTTTCTTCCTCTATTATTGAGGTATGACTGGCTACGCTTTCTTGTATCGTAAGGTGGCTATAATCTTGTCTCCATTGTTCCCATTGTTCTCCTTCCCCTACTTTGCTTTTGATGTTTGCCATGGTCTCTTTTGGGTTTGATGGCGTGTGTATTACAGTTACTGTGAGATTTGAAGTTTGAGGCGAGGGGTTGTTTGTATCAACTGGTGGCAAGGGAGTTTGAAGGCCTGTGACCGAGTCATTTGACGAGTAAATCACGTTTCCTGGGTTTTTAAGAAAAGCAAATTTTGTGTACATTTTCGGCTGATAATTGTGTTGCGTTTTCGCTGGCTGATCCGCTAGGATGATTAGGTCTTTAGAGTATTTCTTTTTATTATTTTTGTTACTTATGGATTGATCTAAAGGTGAAGTTGATATTGAAGTTGAGGATGGAATGGGAGTGAGAGTGGGAGTATGGGCTGTGTTCGCTTGTAGCCCCACTTTTGTACCACAATTGCTTTCTTTTTTGTTGATGCCCAGTGAATTGGAGGTGCTCGGGGAGTAGCTAGAGTCCTTATTGCTGGCTGGTCGCTTGCTTTCTTCCACTGTCTCTAAGCCCATTGATGTATTGTTCCTTTTCCGTTTTGCCGGTTGCCTAGATAGAGGTCTTCTTTCTTTCCCTGACCTCATAGTAGTCCTCGTATGTCCCTGTCAGGCCTCCCCCGCGTTTGTTGTTAGTCTGCCTCTTCTATCTCTTCTCTCACTCTCTTCTGTCTCCCTTCCAACTTATGCGTGTCGTTGTAGAAAGGGTGAGGCAGGGTGGCCTGGATAAATGCTTATCTTTTGGAGGCAGTTTGTTTGTCTGATGAATCGCAGCAGGGGGGGGTCTCGGATGTCGTGGCATAGGAAGTCTGGTCTTCTGATGATACTCTGCGCTGCGCTGCAGACTTCTGACGGGAGACCGCGGAGACCGCGTTGCTAGTCCTCCAGGCACAAGTCGGCCTCTTCGGACACTTTCATTAGGATGTTAGATGTGAGATATAAGATGTGAGCGTCCAGTGATAATCCGATCTTTTTGTGCGTCTTGTGTGTGATGCAGAATGGCTTGCTGAATGGCTTGCTGCCTTTCTGTGCCTCTGGGTGCTTTGATACTTCAAAGTAAGGTTGCTGGGAGAAACTAGATTTGCTGAGAGTTATCTGTGTAGCTGTGTAGTTGTGTGGGGACTTTGTCGTTCCTTAGCGTGGCTTTGACTTGGCTTGCGGCTCGCAGCCTTTAGGGGCGCATGCTGCTCTCACCTCTGCTGCTTGATGCAGCTGCTGCTCCACCACCTCCGCCGTTGCCGCCGCCGCTCCCTTGCTAGCAGCTGGCAGCGTGAGTGGAGAGAGAGTGAGGGAGCAAGGAGGCAAGGGTTTACAGCCGGGGCAGCTGGCCGTTGGAAACCGTTAAAACGCCTCTCGCCTCTCCCGGGCCCCGGCTCTCAGCAACCGATGGCCCGTGAGGGCGTGGGCTCCATCGGACTCGGCTCAGCTCACCCCCTTCCTCTCGGCGTTTGACCCGCTTGAACTGCGGCGCGCGGCGTGCAGTTTACACGCCTCGGCAGCAACTGCTCAGCAACTCGACAGCTCAATAGCCCCACCTGCACCCTCTCTCGCAGCAGTGGTCTCGTAGTAGGGGCAGAGGAGGCATTGGTCAATGTTTCCATGAAGAAGGCGACGTCTGGCGAGAGGGTGTTGAGCAGGTCCCAGATCTCTATGGCGTGTCTGTGTATGGAGCGCAGTTAGTGCAAGAGATAGGGTTAGATAGTTAGTGTAAGTTAGTGTTAAATAGGGTAAGCGTTAGGGTTATATAGTTTGTGTAAGAGTTAGTGTTTGAAATGTTCCAAAATGATCATTTAGAACCTGTGAGCAATAATGTGAGGCCCGGGGCTCAGATTATGCTTCTTTTTTTTAACTACATTTTCACAGCTGCCAATTATAATTAGGGCTCCCGATTTTCCGTTTAAACTGATTTTTACATATAAATACAGACAGAAAACAAGTTTTCCTTTATCTGTATTTATATATACATACGGGAAAATACTAGTACGTTTTGCGGCGCTGCCGTGCTCCAGCAGACCAGCCTACAGTAACAATGATTTTGTTGATGCTCCACTTCGCCCCTCGAGTTAGATCTTCATTGACGTCAGTAAAATCACACCCCCAACCATCTGGTGTCTCCCCCTCCTTAGAGGGTTAAGAGGTGTCAGCCTGGGCTGAGACAGCTTCCTGGGCACACACAGCAGCACCCAAGCACTTCACAGGTCTTTGAAGGACCAATTACTTGTTAATAAGGCTTTGTTGTTCTTACGCCCCTTCTTAGAGCCCCTACCTCTTCACTCTACTGATTGCCTGGGAGCACAATGATCGAAAGGAAATTGAGAGACAGAAAGACACCAAAAGATTACCAGTAAAAGAGCAAGACAGACAATAAGCAGGAGACGGAGTTCTGCTTTCATTACTACGGCCAGCCAAGCTTTTCCATCATGTAATTAAAGTTGCTCTCATATATTTCGAGTAATTGATTTTTCTTGTCCAGCCACTTCAATTTTCATTTGATTACGAGAATAAAAATGGATAAATATTAAACCAAAAAAAGTGTTTAGATGCATGAGATGAGGTGACAACACTTCGATGACGTACCTGTACAATTTGATTTATAGCAGACGAGAGACGGGTTCAGAGGTCACCAGATGAACTGTCTTTTTCTGCTATCCAATAAATGCCTTTCTTTTCCAATCTATTAAAAAACAGTTTAACAAGTCGAGCTGTGCCATGGCAGGCTTGAGAAGCTCTTTTTATTTTGCATTTTTAAACTCGTAGTTAGCTTTCCAATTAGTGGCACACCTGAATATATGGGACAACCTCGAATGTTTGGATTGCTTCGGCGATGCAGCTAATTGGTTCCACGCTTTTCTGGTATTAGTTATTCATCCAGGGCAGGTACACAACCTAATGCAAAAAAGAGACTGAGACAGTCATTATGTATGTCTTAGCAGAGCATCATTGCAAAGCACATGAACCATCTCCGCCAGACACTGGTGACAAGAAGTCGAAGCAAAGAGATTGGGAACAGGATTAACAATTCAGTTCCAGTGAGAGATTCCATAAGGACAACAAACTTTCAAGAACTTTAAAATTCATGTCCTCCCAAAACTCTCCTGTGTGCAATAACGAGCCTGGTATGCTGAGCGGAACTTAGAGAAAAGTGTCCCGAGCTGACAGGGGAAAACATGCCAGTTTACTGAAGAATTAGCCCCCCCAAAATGTTTTATTAGCCCCCCCACCCTGAAAATACAACCAATAAATACATAACTTAATAAAGCAAGACAGAGTGGTCGCAAAGTGGCCAGATTGGTTTTATTTACACTCAACACATTAGCACCACCTTACTGAGTTTGCCAGTGAAGCGCTACTTTTCTTTTCATGTCGTTTGCTTTTCAAGCAAAAACACTCATTGATTTCTGAATAATTAGTGTAAAAGCATTAAGTTGTCCTCCCTATGAGTGTTTGCTTTTTCCCAGTATGTTGTTACTTTTTTTTCAGGCAGCATATTACTGTAGTCTATAGCATAATTTGAATTGAATTGCTTCCAGGTGTTTATAGTTGTGCACAATTGGGCTGTAGCTGAAGGCAGTGTAAGTTTCTCTCAGTGGGGCAGTCTGGTGTTCAGTGGGGAAGAGGATGTGGCACCCTGCGGATGACAGAAACTGCAAGGCTCTGAGACAAATGGCTTATCATAGCACTTTCAACCATATTTGGGACATTCTGCAAATGGCAAAGTCTTTAGATGAATGTATAGTGTTGACCAATAACAACCGAGCGCATGTGTGCATTGTCAATTTAAATAAATGTGGAAAAATACTAGCTGTAGCGTCATCTTTTGCTTGTGGCAAAAATAAATGTGGATAAATACAGATAAAAAAACCCAAAAAATAAATATGGATAAATACAGATGGAAATGGCAAAAAAATAAATACCATAAAACCGGGAGCCCTAATTATAATGCAGGAATCTCAAAAGCTAGATTTATATACTATATATTAGTAACCACAACCTACCATTCACTGCCCTTTATTCTCCTCAAATATGTCCGGCACCATCTTGACTGCCTCTTTTTTGCTGCTCAGCAGCCAAAATGAATGCTGAAGTATTTGAGTGCAGACGTTAATGTAGGAATGTGCCCCTTTTTGACATGGTCACCCCTACTTTATCTAGTATTTGATGCGATTTTGACTGGAAGTGCATTGGGTTCCTGCTAACCAGGTTTCCATTGCCAGATGTCTTTCCCAAAACTGTTCAATTGTTTCCACAAATGGCAATACCTTTAGCACCCTCTGTAAGTCCTTACTAAATGGTACCCCTGGTACCTAGGGCAAGGAGGATAAAGAGGGTACCTAAGATCTGCAGCATATATTGTGCCACCCTAAGGGAGCCCTCAGCAAAAATATACACACTGCCACTGCAGGCTGGATGTCTTGGTGCAGACAAAAGTGACAACACCACATCGCTCACCTCCCTGTGTGCCATGCCAGAATATAATGCATGCATTGTAGGTAAGTCACCCCTACAGAAGGACTTACAGCCCTAAGGCAGGGAGCACTATGCTACATGTGTGGACATATCTGCATGAGCAGATACGGCGCTGTGTTGATCAGTTCCATTACTGCCAGTAAAAGTGAACAGGGAAGCCGTTTTAAGTGCATGTGCATCACACTGGTGAAAACGAGTTCCTAACTACATGATGGTATCAAACATCTCGTATTAATAAGCCCACGCTGATTCCAGTGGTGATTTATAAATACATGCACCCAGAGGGCACCTTAGCAAACTTACCAACTACTACTGTGCTATGCTGACTGGTCCTAGCCAGCCTGTCACCACAGACCTGGTTCTGGCACCCAAGGGTGAGGGACTTTCTCTCAGAAGGTCCAAAACAAAGCCCGTTCAGGCAGAGGGTGTTTACAACCCCTCCCAGAGGATGACCTGTGAATTAGCATTCCAAGGCAGGGAGCTTCAAAGAGCCCACCGCCTTTGGGAACCTGGCTTCGCTCACAGGAGAGGATGCTGATCCCTCTTGGCCAGGGTCTGCTCAGCGCCTGGACAAGGTGGGAAAATTAGTAGTCAGACAGGTGTGTTCACCTTCAGGATAGTTCCGTCCATAAGATGGGCTACCTGAGTGAAATTGAAATCTCAGAGTCATCTTTGTGATGGCAGAATTCGGAACTCTGGTACAGAGTAATGCCCACTTCCCTCTGGACTCTTTGGCTACTACCCTTCACTCCCCTAAATATAGTATTTAGGGGAGCTCCTGGCACCATGAAATGAGATCCTGATGACCTGAAACAAGAAGACGCTTGTGAAGATTCGCGAGAAGGAACAGAAGACACTAACTGACTTGGTGCCAACCGGATTGCTGTCCTTGACAACTGCGACAAAGACCACTTTTCCTGCAGCTGCCGTGTCTCCAGAAGCCTGAAAGAAGTGCCAGCACTTCACCCACCAACCAGGATCGGCCATGGAGCAGCAGAGCTGCTTCCTTGCATGCTGCAGGCACCCAAACAGGACTGAGAGGACTCCGGACACCAAAAACCCAATACTGTATTGTACAATTGGCGAAGAGGACCAAAGGTGTCCCTGAGCATCATAAGAGCCGAGTCCACCTGCTGATTCATCCTGACTGGCCTCCCAGTCCAAACCCGCAGCCTTTGTTCAACCAGACCGATCCCCAAAGATTAACATTGGGCACCAGATGCTGTATTGCACCACTGCACCCGGCCGCCCTAGTGCCCCTGGGGGTGACCTGTTGATGCTGCCTTGCACCTTGCCCCATACTCACCTAAAGACCAAGAGAGTGATCAGGTGAGTCGCTGTAAAGAACTTGTATGCAGCATTTGTTTTTCCTCCATAGGATAGCATTGACGCTTATGAAAATTGCACTGTTACTTGATCGTATTGATTCTGGTGCCTAAATATGTATCAGGATATGTGTTATTTTTATAAATTGGTGTGACTCTCCTTATTGAGTCGTGTGTACCATTTATTGACTCTGTAAGTGTATCGCAGATGTCCGACACTCCTCTCTGATAAGCCTAAGGCTGCTCGACCTCACTACTCCCTAGAAGAGCACCTTGAAGATTGCTAAAGCAAACCCCGTCCACTCATAAGGGAACCCCTGGGGTCTGTGCACAGTATACCTCTTTTTGGTATACTTTATAAAGAGCCAGTTTCCAACAGTTATCATTCATATATCTGGTTGTGGTCAGATCTTCTTATATACGCTTATGTACGGTGTATTTGCTTCTTGATTGATTCTTTTATTTGATTGTTAATGTAATTGAAAGAGAAGCTGCTACACTTGTCTGCCGAGTGATGCAATCAGTGGGTAATTGCCACAGCGTTTCCATATGTGGAGCCGTAGATTTGGGTCAGACTGCACCCTCTCTGATCAGAGGAGCGCAGTCTTCTACTGCCTGCTTTGATGCACGCGCCCTAGTGTGCCCACTCCGCTTTGTACGAGCGATAAGCCCATGGCCGAGCTGTGATAATTAGACTAACAAGACACGTTCAATACCACCTCATACACTGATCGGGGAACACTGGGGGCCTCATTTACCAAGAATTGGCATACAGCAGCATTGCAAGTCTTTTTTGGTGCTCTGCTCTGCGCCAAACGAAAGAGCAGGAATGCACCGTCCAGGACACAGTGCATTACAGGCCTTTGAGGTGCACATTTTGCAGCCGAGCTCCAACACAGACACCCTTGCACCATGGTGCACTGGGGTCTACGTCTGCTGAAGAACGTGGCACACATGGAAAGAGGAATAAAAGAAGAGAAATGAAAACATTTCTCCTCATTATGCCGCTTTGGGGAGGTGTAAGATTTTGGCATTGCCCCAGGTTTACGTGAGTGTCTAAATCTTGGGCAATGTCACAATAAATGCGTGTTTCGTGGGAAAACCCACAGCAACACCCATGGAATGCCTCCTTGATGCAGAGTAAGCCAACGCAGTGCTTTGCGCTACCTAGCTTTACTCCATATCTATGAAGCCTTTTGCGTCGCCTTGTAGATATGATTCAGAGGCTTGCACCACACGAGCTTTAAAAAAAAGTGACGCTCCAGCTGGGCAGGCCTCTTGTAAATGAGGCCAGAGTTTGCACCAGCAAGATCAAAACTATTTCTCTACAGAGAGTAGCTGTCATGTACTAGGGTACTCAGCCCCTGATGCCCTTACCACTGAGAAGGACTACAATAATTCAATTAAGGGGGGACCGCCCAGAGCGAGACCTCCCTCCAAGCGTATTTTTCAGGGTATAGATCATTCCATGTCAAATAACATTTGGGTGGGGGGAAAAGTGAGATTTTTCTTTAACAACTGGGACATGTTGTCTCAAGACACCTGGATACTAGACAAGGTAACAGGCTTCAAATTGGAGCTTTACAGCTCTTCAGCTGAGTGACGTTTATACAACTATTGCAGTGTTCCAGGTTAGACAAAGAAGGTAATCCCTTCTAGGACCGGGATATTGTGGTTGAACTGTTTGAAACTGTGCATACTCAAATACGAGGCAGTAAGATGGTGCTGGCCATACCTGAGCATAATGGGCAGTGATTTGTGGACTGTGGTTACTGACATCATGGTAAATGTCGTTTTTAAGTGTACTGTTGATTGGTTGCTGTGCAAATTCAGTAATAGAAAAAGAAGCATTATTCTCACCAATATGTGCTTAATACAATTTTTAATTCTTGACGTGATAGCTCAAATAAAATTTCTCTCAACACGTACATAGAGATACATAAACATTAGGTCTGGGCGGTGAACTCCGCTCCTTTCGTAGACTTTGTGGAGTTTTTCGCACTCCGCAGAGCACTCGGAGTTCAGAAAAAAATGTCCTTGCTTGTGCTCACCAACTTTAAATTGAAGAGCGTGAGCAAGGAAAATCCAGCGCTAGACCATCTCCCAGCCAACGTGGCTGCCCGGGGATGGGCACTCGCACTCATGTCGAGAAACCTTCCATTCACGTTGAGGAAGCTGCCGCTCTAGTAGAACTTCTACTCAAGCGGCGGAAAGATGCAGCGCCCTCTTGCACTGTACGTGGTGCTGTTCGCACTGATTTTACTGCGCGGGACAAACATCTGGCGCCAAAAAATCACTGTGTTTTAGTAAATGAATTTTGAGTCTAATATGCTAGTAACTTGTACTTTCAGAGCCTATGTAAGCCAAATAAAGTTTTATGTCTGGCTGATATGCAGTAAATGTGCCGATGCAGCTGTAACAATCTTGTGACCCGCTGCCTTGCTCGTGACAATCATCCAGTAGCACAGCTTCAGGTGAGGCCCCCAATTCCTAGTCTCATCATTCACTTAGCACCCAGGGCGTCTCTTCATTGCACACACATACATGCCACCATTGCTACTTAGTTCATTCCTAGCTATCCACACGTCACTGCAGATCCAGGGCTTGCTACCAGCCACAGCAAGCTCCAGCACTTGCCCAAATAGGATAGGATAGGATATATGTTTATAGAGCGCTCGATTGCCGTGGCGTCTTGGCGCTAGTGTATGTAGAATGGAAGTATGGCCTGTGTTACTGGGGGACTATGTGGACGTGAACAGCCATGTTTTCAAGTCCTTCCTAAAGACCTGCTGATTAGATTGAAATGTTATGGCCATAGGCATTTTGATCCATAACTTTGATGCACAACTAGATACAGTCCTGCCATCCCATCTTGCCCGTCTAATTTTAGCAATCTGGATAAGGCCCAAATTAGCAGATCTAAGGGCACTTGGGGGGTATAAGGTAGGAACATTTTTTGGAGATCCTCAGCCCCTCCACCATAAAGTGCTTTGTGCACCAGGCATAAGGCCTTAAATTCCACTCGCTGTTGGATGGGAAGCAAGTGCAGTGACTTAATTCCTGCCGAGGTTGATTGTCCTTTAGGAATGTTTAGAAGTAATCTTGCTGCAGTGTTCTGTAGAGACTGCAGTTTTCTCAGCTGGGTGTTATCAATGCCCAAAATAGGGCATTGCAATAGTCCAGTTTAGACAGGAAGAGCGCCACCGTCTTTTGCAATTCTTGTGAGAGAAAAGGGAAGATTTTTCTCAAGGTTTTTAGTAAAAAGAAGCAGGAGGAAGTGAGACTGTTTACCTGGGCAGAAAAATTAAACTGGTCATCAAAGATGGCTCCGAGGTTCCTGATCTTGGGGACAGGACATGGGCATTACCCGGCCTCAACCGGCCACTAGGAGTCATTCCACAGGCACCAGCCAGGGCCAAACTCTATCACCTCTGTTTTGTCAGTGTTCATTTTGAGGAAGCTATGGTTCATCCAGGTCATGATCTCAGTGAGTCAAGCATGGCGGCTGTGGCCTCAGGCTGATTGGAGATAGAGATAACAAGCTGAGAATCATCAGCATATGAGACCAGGGCAAATCCATGCCTCCTGATAAGTCTGGCCCAAGGAGAGACGTAGATGTTAAACACTGTCGGGGATAGGGGTGGCAACATGGGCACTGGTGTCTGAGTGACCCCAGAGCAGCCTCGCACCAGGCATCTGTCTGTCCCTTGCTTCATGGTCACTGACGACTACGGGTAGATCTTGTGGGGGACACACAACATTCACCAGGATGATTCAAGACTTCATACACTCGTGCTGTTGCTTCGATATAATGGTTTGGAGGCACGCCTTGTGTGCTCACAGATGGCACAGTGTCCTGAGTAATCGGACTATTTTAAGCCAACCAATACGCTCAGTGAAGGAAAAGGTCCAAGGGACAAAGGTGTTCCCAAAGCAATTACACTATTAAACTTCAAAGGTTGTCTTCTGAAACATCAACAGTGCAAACTGTACTTGTAACGCTTGCACTACTCTAATGAACACAGTGATGGAGCGAACTACACCCTGGAATGCCTCAGATCAGAGGGGCTGGTGGTTGGAGGGCTGCAGGGGGCGTAAGTTCCTCCCCACCCTCTTCGTGACAGACTAATCACCAAGATAGAACACAGACAGTCTGAACGTACTGATGAGTTTGAAGTATCTCCCGTCTCACCACCACATGAAACAGGCAGGCAGATTGGTTTATTAGCAAAGTTTTATTGCGTAAAATAAGACATTCTTGGCAAACAGCTCACTGCGGCAGTGTCCTTTGTCTAGTTGTTAATCTCCCCCTCACACTAGAACAGGACACAACTGAACTCACAAAAAACTTCACAGCATGCAATGAAATACTCCTTACAGTGTCTTTATCTGACCATTTCTTTTGTTTTGTATTGTATGTGAACATTAGTTTTTGGGTATTTAATTCTCACCAAAATAGCAACCAAACTCCGGCCGACTTCTACCATATGGTCTGGCTTTGCCCAGGCCTTTACCCCTTTTGGTCCGAGGTGGAATCTGAGCTCACACAGACCTTGGGTCGCCAGGTTCCACACGATCCCTTACGTCTTCTCCTGGGTGTATTTGAAGGTTTGGACGGCTCTAGAGCGGACAAACATTTTCTGGGAACAGCGGTCGCTGTGGCTAAATGAGATATTGCAGTGGCCTGGCCCCAGCCCAACCCCCCTACCCTGCGAAAGTGGCACCAGGGAGTGGATTGGTGCGTGGCCCAGGAGGAACATGGTTGTCCCACGAGGTGCCAAATGGCTAAACCTACTGTTTTAAATTGCCAGCTTTGTCTTTCCCTTCTAACGGGGTGCTGCTTTCCAGCTTGAGTGGCTTGCATAAATACTCCTACCCACACAGTGGGGTTTTTTACTGTCTGTTGGAGATGGAATTGGCTTTACTGTGTAAGATGTATGCGGTTTTTTTTGTGTCTCAAAATGATAATAAAAAAAAGAAAATTCACACCAGAATAAACCATCTCAAAACATTGTGAATTGTGTTACGGTTTTGGCAGTTGAAACTGCAGAATGATATGGTTGGTGCCTCCTTTTCAAGTTGTTAGAATCTGGACAGCCATGAATCCTCTTTTGATCTCTCAGCATGGATGGGTTGTACAGAATATTTACACAGCCGGTCTGAAGATACCTATAGGGAGTAGATGTTACTGCTTTAGTGATGAAAGGAGTTTATATTTTTTATTCTCAAGTGGTTATTGATTCCTATTTCTTCTCCTAGTTTCTTTTTCCCAAGTGCTCAGGGCTTTCAATAATTTTTTGTTGAATCGTAGCAGTTATATCTATCAGGATACGTCCAGGCCAAGGCAGGCAAACTCTATGCGGCATTTGTCGACTTGAGTGCCGCATTCGACTGCGTGAAGCATGATCGACTGTGGAAGGTGTTGGAGGACCTTAAAGTAGAAGAGGCCATTATTTCTTTTTTAAGACAACTTTATGCTGGGGCAAGGGCAAGGGTGAGATATGGAACCATTGGAGAATGCACCAAGCCGTTTCATGTAAAGCGCGGAGTAAGACAAGGGTGCGTACTTGCGCCCCTCCTTTTTAATTTATATACAAATGATTTAGAGGATGTTCTGGTGTCCAAAGTTATTGATTCGCCTAGAATTAATTCCAAGCAAGTGGTGTCATTATTATATGCTGACGACGCCGTCATTATGGCGAGGACAGAGAGAGGTCTGCAGATAGCCCTGGACGCTTATATGACCTTTATGGATTCCAGGGGATTGTCATTAAATGTGAAAAAAACCTTTGCAATGACGTGCGCCAGGGGCAAGTTCAAAACCTGCAAACTGTTTGCACGTAAGGAAAGAGTGCAGACTACTAAATCTTTCTCTTGTCTAGGAGTAGTCCTTGAGGGTGGGGGACTCTGGGGCTCAGCCATAAGGAGTAGGACCCTGTCGTTCAAAAAAGCAACCGCAGCACTCATGGTCTTTTCACGAAAAATGGGTAAAAGACCCCCTGAAATTTTACTCAAAATTTACAAGGCCAAATGTGTTAGTACAGCCACTTATGGGGCTGGCGTTTGGGGCATCCAAGATACTAGGGAATTACAAGTTGTAGAAAATGCTTTTTTAAGGTATATTTTAGCCGTCTCACCCAGTTTATCTGTGTTTAATTGTGATGCTGAGCTGGGGGTTAGATACATCAGTGACCTGATTGCGATGCAACCTTTGTTACTTTGGCACAGGGTTTGGACTGGAGCAGACTTGGAACTGAATAGAGAGATTCTTCGTGATGTCATGGCTCTTGATAAATCCAATAACATAGTGTGGCTGTCATACATTCAAAAGTTTTGCCGGGACCTGGGGAAGACTGAGTTTTATACTTCACCGGAGGAGCTATCCAGGATCTCGAGGAGAGATCTAAAGAATAGTTGTTGGCTTCATTTAGAATCCTTGCACCTAGGTTCTGAGCTGAATAAGGAAACTGTAGCGCGGCACCAATTGTTGCTCACCTCGGCTAACATGGAACCCTATCTGAACTGGTGCACCAAGGGTTTTGACAGATTTTTACTCACAAGGCACAGATTTAACATCTTTCTTCGCCTAGTGTCATTCCCACAAACTAACGATTGGTCTAAAATGCTCACCAAATGTCCATGTGATGGGAGGGCAGAACAATCAACCCTCCATGTGATTTTCTTTTGTAAATTCTATCATAATGAGAGAGTTCGATGGATCAAACCACTCTTGAAAAGCCATGGAACTTGGTACCAGTGCCGACCAGCCTTATTGTATCTCCAATTACTTAATGATGAACTGTGTGTGGCCACTGTGGTTGGCTTTTTAAAAAGCGTTTTTAGAAAAAGGAAAAGTTTAATATGTTTATAATATTTTTATCTTTATTTTCGTAGCCTGTTCTAAATGCAACGTTATTTCTTTATACATTATGTATCGACTTTTCTTCTGATGTAGCTTTTATGATTTTTTAATTTACAAAAATCGAATAAAGCTTTTCTGCTACTAGTGATGAAAGGAGTTTATATTTTTTGTTCTCAAGTGGTTATTGATTCCTATTTCTTCTCCTAGTTTCTTTTTCCCAAGTGCTCAGGGCTTTCAATAATTTTTTGTTGAATCCTAGAAGTTATGTCTATCAGGATAGTTTATGATCCACACTTGGTAACATGTCCTCAACACTGCACACATTTCATGAGAGTCTGACAGGTTTAATTCGCAGTGAAGCAGCCTTGGTGAAGTTCGTTGCATGGTGAAGTGACGTTAGTGACGTTGAAGAAGCTACATTCTGTTTGGAGACGCTGCGAACGTTACAGTTTGTCCTTTAACTCAAAGCTCTTCAGACGTTCAGAGGAAAGGAAGGATCTCAGCCCGGAAGGATCGTTAGATGTCATGGGAGGTCTAACTTCAGCTGTAGATTCTTAGATGATGTAAAAGATCAGATTTCTTTTTTTAAATGAAGGTTTTTGTGCAGTGCTTTGAGAAGGCTTCCATCTTGTATGTGTTATTTGAGGCTGCTGAGCACCACCTTTTGTTTACAGCAGTTTCCATATCCTGTACGGCGTCATGGCCGTCGCCTGTGTGTTCTTTGATGGCGTACAAGGCTTGCCTTAAGATCAAATCTCTTGCTACACAGTGCAGTGATAAAGCCTCTGGCCTGTGTGTACGCTTTGATGCCGTACAAGGGTCCCCTTCCGAGAAAACCTCTTCTCACACACAGTGCAGTGATAAGGCCGCTCTCCTGTGTGAGTTCTTTGATGCAGCACAAGGTTTGTCTGATGAGCAAACCTCTTGGAACACACAGTGCAGTGATAAGGCCTCTCTCCTGTGTGTATGCTTTGATGCCGTACAAGGGTCGCCTTCTGAGAAAACCTCTTCTCACACACAGTGCAGTTATAAGGCCTCTCTCCTGTGTGTATGCTTTGATGGCGTACAAGGTCTGCCTTAAGAGTAAAGCCCTTGTAACACACAGTGCAGTGATACGGTCTCTCTCCTGTGTGTACGCTTTGATGCTGTACAAGGGTCGCCTTCCTAGAAAACCTCTTGGAACACATAGTGCAGTGAAAAGGCCTCTCTCTGGTGTGTGTTCTTTGATGCAGTACAAGGCTTGCCTTCTGAGAAAAGTGTTTGGAACACTCAATGCAGTGATAAGGCTGCTCTTCGGTGTGTGTTCTTTGATGCCGTACAAGGTTTGCCTTCTGAGAAAAGGGTTTGGCACACACAGTGCAGTGATAAGGCTTCTCTCCTGTGTGTACGCTTTGATGTTGTAGAAGATTTCCCTTCTGAGTAAAACTTTTCTCACAGACATTGCAGTGAAAGGGCCGCTCTCCTTTGTGAGTTTTTTCATGTGTTGCCTTATCAGCAAACCTCATTTCATGCTCAGTGTAGGGATACCGATCTTTGTGTGTTTGTTTGTGCAGTAAAAGATGCGTCTTTCCAGTAAATGTCTTCTTACACTCAGCACAGGCATAAGCTCTTAGGCCGGTGCGTATTCTTTTCTGCCTTGCAAGTATTGTTTTATTGTTAAAATTCTCCCTCCTCGGTATTCCTTGGTGTTTTCTTTCATTCATTTTGTAAGCCAAATTCTTCCTTCCTCCAGAAGCTTTATGTTTCTCTTTCCCATTCATACTTTCTGTCTGCGACTGATGTACTGCAGAATGAAATCAACACTGAAAATTATACATGGGAAATATTTCTTAAAAGAAATGCACGGTTATAATATGAGAAAGGTGGACAGTAATATCTAGGAAGGAAGGAAAATGTTACTACCTGTAAACAATAAGTTGCTGCTTGTAGTTCTAGCGTTCACATGTGGTGATCTCTCATGGGTTGGGTTCTGACTACTAATAATAATTAATTTAAGATTGAGTTTTGATCTGAGAACGACTCGTAATCCCATACCAGAAAGGCATAATGCATCAGCGTGCAGACTCCAATTAAAATCATTGTGTTGTTTTCTCCATCGGAGTACGACTGCTTATATGTGTAAAATAAAAAAAAATAAACTGCTTAATCTGAGCAACCTATATACTTTCCAACCATACAGGAAGTGGGTGATGCATGTGAGCCTGCAACATGACAAACTGATAGTATTTGCAAGTGAGTAAAATTTTCCATTTACAGCAAGCTGTGGCACATCACAGGTTGTGCCATAACTTAAAAGAATCGGTAAGGTCCAGAACGCCGCAGCCAGGCTCATGCTAGGGACACCTCACCACGAACATATGACCCAAAACCTACGAAGCCTCCACTGGCTCACCGTCGAGAAGAGGATCACCTTCATACTCCTCACCCATGCCTACAAATCCCTCAACAAC
Organism: Lissotriton helveticus; assembly: GCF_964261635.1. Taxonomy (NCBI): domain Eukaryota; kingdom Metazoa; phylum Chordata; class Amphibia; order Caudata; family Salamandridae; genus Lissotriton; species Lissotriton helveticus. Next base: position 126,874,892 of record NC_136057.1, read on the forward strand.
ATCGGACCCACATACCTCAACGACCGAGTATGTCTCCACGTACCCAAGAGGAACCTCTGCTCCACTAACCTCGCCCTGGCAGAGGTCCCCCATATCCGAAGAAACAGAAACGAGCTCTCGTCAACATCAGACGCTCCCCAAGCCTCCACATGTTCAGAAAGGACCTCAAGACCTGGCTTTTCGACTGACCCGGAGCTGCTACCTCCCCCCCAGCCCCCCAGCGCCTTGAGACCCTCGCGGGTGAGTAGCGCGCTCTATAAACCGCTGATTGATTGATTGATTGAAAGGAAAGAATTGCTAATTGAGTTACTAATATGCTTAGAACAATTATACACTTCTGGGTATCTTCCTTGCATTGATGTCACCAGAGAAATACTTTATGAAAGGATGCACAGAACCACATGTTTCTGCTTTACAATTATCTACTAGAGGTATGTTGGGTAGAAAGCCATGGGTGCATCTTTATCACACGTGGATTCAGCCTGTAGTATTTCTATGTGGTGTCTCCGCTAGGCCCGGGCAGTAAATTCAGTTCCACTAGCGGCATTTGTGGAATTTGGGTAATTTCGCATTCCTCTGAGAAAGTGGAATTGCCAAAACGTCCGAGATCCGCGGCTTCCAGAATTTTTTGCTTGTTCACGCTTTCAAAATGTGTGTTCGCGAGATATTTCCCCCGAGCACGCAAACAGCATTCGCGAACGGGAAAAAAGCATTGTGAACGGGCGGAAGAAGCAATTCAGCGTGTTCGCAGAATTCTGTGTACTCACGGACATTTTTTTCGCTGAGCTTTGTGTAACACGACTACGCAAATTCCGCCCACCCCTAGTCTCCGCACGAGTAGAAAACCATATGCCAAATTGTACCGATGCAAAAAACGGTCTTATTTTTCATACATTTTCAATTCTGATAATGTAGAGCATGAGTGCATGTTTAACACTGGATGCATATTTAACTTTGCCTTTGTAAACTTGCAGGAACTGTTCATCTACTGATGGGGCGTGTCGTTTGCTAACTGTTTGAGGAAGTGACTGCTACTAGGTAGACAACTATCTACATTAAGGCTTGCAGTGATGTAGTGGCTTAAAAGGTGGACTTGCTACCCTTGATAAGACAACATTAAAATCTTAACTGGATGCCAGGGGTGCTCTGGTGGGATAACCATTCTCAACTCTCCCATGAACATTTTCACAAGAGTTTTCTCAAAAGTATTCAAACGTTAGTGTAGGCTAGGCCAGCTTCTTTATGTATGTATCTATATGTTATTTCTATACTGCAAACCTAGCCTGAAGCGAGAGCCAAAGATGAGCATAAATTATTTTCAAAGAGGGGAGTCCTCAACTCTTTCCTAAACGGGAGCAATGTCGGGCGGTCCTGATGGATACAGGGATGTTGTTCCAGATCATGAGTTCACAGATGGAAAAGGCCTGCTAACTTGTTTTTTTTGTTACAGTTCTAAGTCTGCAGTCCGATGGAGTTCTCCAACCTCACCTTTCTTGCACTTGAAACTAAGAGCTGAACAACGAGAATGTTGAACAAGTGATAAGAAAGAGGTAAAATGTACAAAAGAGGAAATTTTAAAGGGAAAAGCAAGACTACTGTACTGGAAGAGTCTTAACCTTTGTAAGATGATACGACTAAGTAAGGAGAGCAGTCAAAATTCCATTGACACAAAGAGGACATGAACTTCTGACAGAGGAATCAAGCTCAGAAGGTGACTCAGATGACTCTGCTAGCAACTACCTAGAAAAAAAACTACTTGCCACTTTTTTCGCTGAGTACAAGTTACTGAGAGAAGGACGGACAGTAGAATATTATAAAAAAGGAAAAACAAAAGCAAGAGGCACAAACAGAGGAAGAGAAAGGCAGGAAAGAGCAAATGGAAGACAAAAAGATAACTCACTGCATAGGAAGAGAAAGGTGATAGAGCAAGGCGAGATATGATTATTAACTCATCACAACATTAACTGACAATAGATGAACTAAATATTCAGAACCTGGGCTTATATTTCTGCCCCAGGACGGACTTAGATTACAGTTCATGTAGAATTGACATATTTACGTTTCTAAGATATCAACATAAAGTCAGACCCAAGCCAATGAACATGAGAATAGGGAAGCCCAATACAGAAAACATGAATTGTGTTCAAGAGACGCTGATACTGCATGACATTGGCTGGTCTGGATAATGGAAATATATGTGCAACGAAATAGCGGGAAGCATTTCTTGGAAAGGGGGCACAGATAGATCAGGGAAGCCTAACTCACTTCAAAAAGCAAGCTACATTTAACTCCTCCTTGCCTCATGATAATCTGGATGTCTTTAGTGACTTGGTCGCCAAAGACTTGTTCAAATAAATTGTTTACCAGTCAACGCAAGAAGGGAAGAATCAGATCCAACCTGAGTAATGCCCAAAGGGAGGCCCTTAACACATTACGTAATGACAACACAAGTACCAATGTCATCCGATAAGGGCCAAGAATGTGGTTTTAGTGATTGTTTGCAATTATGAACTAAAGGCTTTTCAATAATTATTAAATACGGATTGTTGTGAAATGGGAATGGCAACATTTTCATTTGTGTAAAACACTACCCTCTACTGTACCATGCTTTTACCTTGTAACAAATGTATGCAAGAACAAGGGGGGCGTATAGTGCCCTCCAACAATAGCTCACTGGAAAGCACAGCCATAAACTAAAACCATTTAATGCTGATTCTTGTGGAGAGCCTCCCATCATATTATATAGAAAGAGAGAATTTTCTACAAAAGATATACACAGGAGACAATCATATTTGACAATTCCCAACCGGGATGGTCGCGTGAGCACAGGGCTCCCGGACCTTCGCCACCTCCGGCATTTATCCTGACTATAATCCTGGTTATGACGACGGATCATTAAAGATGAAACCCAACTGATATGATAGTTGCTTTAAAAAATTGATTTGGTCCAAGGGAACCGATTTTACGACGTTCTGAACTTTCCTGGCCTGCTCCACGGAACTGCCCCAGGCTCGAGTTGATGATCTGCCTGGACGGTAATTGAAAAACAGCGGCTTCCCTGAACCTACTTTCGACCCTGGACTTGGCTTTCGGTTTCGCCTTTGGCCCGGACTCTTCTACGCAGCGGATTTGCCCCGCCGCCCACAGACTGCTTCACTTCGTGGTCCCACTCCAGGGCTGGGCCTGTATATCACCGCACGGTGTGTGACGTGGAACACACTGTCCTTTGGCTGAGCATCTGTGGGTGATTTCGTGTTAGCCATTTTCACCAGATCTCGGGGTCCCCTCGGGGCCGCTGCTTCCAAAATGGCCGGCAAGCCCTAGGTTGAAAAGCGAAAGACCAAGACTGTTCACCATGGGGGCTCCATACAATCTAATGTCATGGACCGATACACCCATCCTAAGGGATCTCCCGGTGGAACAGGCAGGCCTCCGGCGGACAAGGGAGATGACCTTAGACTTGTAGAGCGCCTTATCACCCCGGGGTCTCTAAGCGCTTGACAGGCGAGTGAATACTGGCACGATATCATGGGCGCCATTGCGAGTATGCAGACCTCAATTGGGGTGCAGTATGAAACCCTGACGCAAAAACTGGATACAGTGGCGATCGATGTCAACTTGATCAGGGCGGATTTAGCTAAAACGAACGAAAAAGTTAAATCCCTGGACTTGAAGACTTCTAGCCTCACGACGGATGTCTCCGATCTACAAACGGAGGTCCGCGATCTACGGTCCTCTAATGACTCCTTCTCTCGTCGTTTGGAAGATTTTGAAAGTAGTACTAGGCGGAACAACGTCCGTATTGTGGGTGTCTCTGAGAATTCTAACAACTTAAATGTTGACCTCATCGTGGAGGACCTCATTGTCAATCATCTCGCACCCAAAGGCCTGAGTAAATTCTTTGCGGTGGAGCGGGCTCACAGAGTGCCAGGTGGTAAACCTAAGCTCGGTGCCACCCCGCGGCCCATCATCGCCAGGATATTTCATTTCCGTGATCGGGATGGGTGGCCCCACGAAATTTGAGAATACGACGGTGAGTTTCTACCCAGACTTCTCTCAGTTGGTGCAGAAGCAAAGGATGGGGTTTCAGGGAGTGAAGAGACGATTTAGAGACAGGGGCATGAAATATGCAATGCTATTTCCAGCTGGGCTACGTGTGGAACATGGAGATCGGACATTCCTTTTTGATCACCCTGAGGCTGCAAGTGACTGGCTCGACACACTACCCAGGTAGCAGGAACACCCTAATGTAACTTGGTTTGCTGGACTACATATAGATTTTTCGGTATGGTTTGCAGATCCTTTAACTTGCTTTAATTGAGGTGTTTCTCCAGGGGTGGCGGAGGGAGTGAGTCTCTTTCTCCTCTGGGTTTTTTTTTTCGTAGATTAGTTATTTGCTAGGGCGACAGGCACACTGCAAGTTGGGGGGGGTGTCTTTGAGTCTAACGCAGGGGTGCAGGGTGGGGGGTCTCGTTTTGAGGGTAGGTTGGGAGGAAGAGGGGGGGAAGTTGTTTTTGTTTGGTTCACTTCAAGGCACTATATTGATGGACTTTTGGACTTGGCTGTCGCGAATAATGTGGGGTGGATGCTGCGACTACGTTCGGGATGTGGGATAGGGGGCTCAAAATTGCTGTGTTGGAATGCTAACGGGTTGGGGGACAGGATAAAACGTGGTGTGGTGTTACAACTCTTGAGACGTCTCTCCCCTGATGTTGTGCTGTTGCAAGAAACACATCTGATAGGCAATACATGCCAGGCCATGAATCGGAGGGGCTACCATCTCCTGGCACATTCCGGCTTCACCACTGGCTCTAGGGGGGTGGGTATCTTGGTCAGAGTCTCCCTCCCCTTTGAGATCGATACTATCATTCTTGACGACAGGGGGCGGTATGCCGCCATTACTGGACGATGGGAGGGGAAGGTCATCACTTTACTCTCCGTTTATGTTCCGCCTGGCCTTCAGACCACGACCTTTGCTGACTTGGGGAGGGTGGTACTAGGGCTCCCAGAAGGCATCCTTGTGGTGGGCGGCGATTTTAACTCTGTGGTCTCCGGAAATATCGATCGCTACCCACCTAGGGATCTTGGGAGGTCCCAGTCCTGGCTGGGTGGCTTCCTTGACACTCTGGGATTGATAGATTGCTGGAGGCTGCTACACCCTGGACAACTACAATACACTTTTCATTCTGGTGCACACGGTAGTCTCTCAAGACTTGACTATATTCTGATGCCCGCAACACAGGCCCCACTTGTTAAGGAAGTCAGACATTTGGCTAGGGGTATTTCAGATCACTCCCCCTTATGGCTCGTAATGGAAACGGGACCGGGAACTGAGGGCCGTGTAGCCCCGATCAACCCTTGGTATCTCCGTGACCCTAAGATCCGCATGGAATTGATTAAATCACTCGACCATTATTTTGTGGAGAATGTGGGGTCTGTGTCATCTTCTGTCTCGCTATGGGAAGCCTTTAAGACGGTCATCCGCGGCCAGGCCTTATCGTTAATTAATAACGCTAAGAAACGTAAGTGCGAGGCAGCGGTCCGACTTGAAACTGAGATATCAGACTTAGAAAGAGAGCTGGAATCTGATGTTACCCAGGACAGGCTGCACCTTCTCAGCCTCAAACAAACTGACTATAGAGCGTTGGTCACTGATGCCGCCAAGGTGATGAATAGAGAGCAGCAGGGTTGTTTGTATGACGTGGGTGATAAGGCCGGAAAGTTGATAGCCTGGTTGGACAAGAAGGAGAGGGCCAGTCGTGTGGTTCCTTCAATTGAGAGAGCGGATGGAGTGAGAGTGACTGACCCGGTTGAGATTGTGGAGTGTTTTTCTGAGTATTTCCAAACCGTGTACTCTCCAGTATCGGACAGACCGGAACAGGATTCGCATCTGCTTCTGAGAGACATTGCTTTGCCCAGCTTGTCGGATCTGGATAGGGAACTGATGGACGCGACACTCTCTGTAGAGGAGGTCGCGACCGCGGTCCGCTCTGTGAGGTCGGGTAAGGCCACGGGTCCGAATGGACTTCCCATCGAACTTTATAAGCTACGCCCAGATAAAATTGCACCACATCTTCGCTCGATGTTTTTAGAATCGCTAGATGCGGGTACCCTCCCATTCGATCAAAGACTTGCGTCTATCGTCGTGATTCACAAGGAAGGGAAGCTGCGGGATTGCTGCGCATCGTACAGGCCCATCTCGCTCTTAAACGCCGAGCCTAAGATCCTCGCTAAAGTGCTCGCGAATCGTTTAATCACTGTTGTCTGCGACCTGATCCATCCGGATCAGTCCGGATTTATTCCGCAACGAAACACGGCACTGAACCTTCGGCGTCTACATGGCGCCCTTGCGAGAGCGTCCTCGTTGCGTGAATCGGCCATTTTGGCTTCTTTAGATGCCACTATGGCGTTTGATACGCTGGAATGGCCATACCTCTGGGCTGCCCTCGCCAAGTTTGGTTTTGGCCCTGTTTTCATCAGTTGGGTGAAACTACTATATCAGGACCCCTTGGCTCCGGTGGTAGTTAATGGTCGTGTTTCTGGGTTATTTTCTCTCGGAATGGGTACTCGCCAGGGGTGCCCGTTGTCTCCGCTTCTTTTTGCCCTCGCTTTGGAACCCTTGGCGGCTTGGCTGAGGTGGGAGCCGTCAATGAAGGGTATACGCTGGACCCCTGATTTTGAGGACCGAGTATCGCTTTACGCTGACGACATCCTGTTATAACTCGCGTCACCTCGGAAGTCGCTCGTAGTGCTATTCGATGTATTGACTTCCTTCGGTAAAAATTCTAGCCTTGTGATCAACTGGTCCAAGTCCTGCGTGTACGTTCGCTCGGGAGACTCTCCTCTCTTGCCGCGTGGGTGCCCAATACAGGTCGTACACGTGGGTTTCAAATACTTGGGGGTGTTTATCACCTTAGATCCTGTGGTTCGTTATGAACGTAACCTGCTGCCCCCGCTTCAGCGCTTGCGGTCCGATGTCGAGGCATGGCGTAGACTTCTGTTGTCCCCGCTCGGATGAGCGGCTCTCTTCAAGATGATGTCATTGCCCCGATTTTTATATGCCCTACAGAATACTTGCGATACCATCCCGGCCAGCTACTTTCGGGAGATTGAAAGCTTGCAGAGACAACTGAGATGGGATGGGTGGTCCCGCATAGCCCTTGCCAATTTAACACTTCCTTGGTATGACGGTGGAATCGCTCTCCCGGATATTAAGCGCTACTACTGGGCCTCCCAACTGGGGGCGATTAACCACGGCACGTACGATCCCGCGTCGAACCCTGCGTTCGCAATGGACAGATGGTTGCTGCCTGGTGGGGACTACAACAGGGCGCTTTATACGAAATCCGCAGGGAGGATGCTCACTGGCCCTACTAAGATAGCGGTGCAAGTATGGCATTGTGCGCATGATGCCTTGGAATGGAAGAATAGACTTACGCGCGCTACTCCTCTCTATGCTTCCGAGAGGCTGGGCTCCCTATGGAAGACGAAAGGCTTCGATAGGTGGGACGTGATTGGTATATGCAGGGTGAATGATATATGGACTTAGGGTAGGGTCAAAACCTTTGAGGAGTTGAGATTGGAATATGACCTAAGTGACCAGGAGTTTTTTTAGATATGCCCAGGTCCGACACGCGCTGATGGCGGCTTTCCATCCGCGTACTACTGTTCCGGAGGCGTCGCCACTTGAAGATCGGGTGCTGGATGGGCATGTTCAAGACAGTACGATTTTGCTCATTTATAAAAAGTTGATAAACGATAGGACCGATCTCCTACGGCGACTTAGGGAAGCTTGGACTGGCGATGGTCTGGAGTTAGATGACGAAGACTGGCAGTCGGCCATATCTTCACCGAAAGAGGTTGCAATTCCTGCCCGCCTCCGGTTTGTACAGCTTAAGATTCTCCACAAGATCTATGTTACCGGTCCACGCTTGGTCAGTATGGGTTATGCTTCGGATGGGCTTTGCAGGCGTGGTTGTGGCCTCCCGGGCACCTTTCTTCACATACTCTGGGAGTGCCCGTGGTGGTCCATTTCTGGAATCGAGTGCATGCAGTTATGAAAGAGGTCACGGGTGTTGCGTTGCTGCCTGAAGCTAGAAGATGCTTGTTGAATGTTTGGGAACCCAATGATTATGATTTGGCAAAGACTCAGTGGGTGACCCTTGGCAATATGATCGCTATGAGGGATATCGCCCAGTTGTGGGGTTCTCAGAGGCCACCCACAGTTCTGGCATGGAAGGAGAATATGGACTGGTGCATGTTCAGAGAGAAGACGGTGTATGTGGCACGTGGCAGGCCTCGCAAGTGGTGTAAGATTTGGGGTCAATGGAACTCCTACCGGGGAGAAATATGTGCACCTCCCTTCACACACTTGGTGGCGGATCCTCCCTGCCCTTGACCCGACATTCCTGCTATTATGTTGCTCGAACTGTCTCCGGACTTGCTGCATCCCTCAATCCTCCCATCCTGTAATGTCAATGATTGTATTACGTTCTTATGCTTTCCTCCCCGCAGGACGCTTCGCCATTCGATTGATTGTACTGCCTTGATTATTTATTCTTGTTTATGTTGTTAAAAGTTTTAATAAAAAGAAATAAAAAAAATATATATTTGACAATTCCCTAGGATGTGATCGTGATCTTGCTAAATATGCATACAACACACGCAAGGTCTAAGAGCCTACGAACACGCTTTTTGCAATAAACCAATTTCTCCATATGACTATACATGGATGCTTAGGACCATGACTTTTACCTAAATAACAATATTTTCATATTTAAAGATAGATATTACAGATAAATCTCAGGAACAGCAATGGGCACCTGCTCTCCCAACTATGCAAATGTATTTGTGGGCTGGTGGAAGGAACAGGTGTGTCGTGTGGTTCCCACTATTCCGTAGGACCTGCGCGTTTGTTAGACAACATCAACTTTGGATGAGGTGCCTGGACTGGCTCCGGGCACATCCGCAGGATGAGTTGGCCCAGAGACCAGCTAGCTCACAGTGCCACCGTAAGACTCCCTAACCTTACCAGGAAGCAAATGGTTTCTGGCAACCACTGAACGTGTCAACCCTGACCCCTCAGGGATCTTGGACACAGAACAGAACCTTTTGCTCAGTCACTCAAGGTTACTTACTCTCAGAGAAATATACAGAGAATACACAGTGGGACGTTTTCAGTATATTTATTGAACCAACGTTATTCTTGTATAGAATACATAAGCTGAAATAATCAGTAGACCGAAGCAGCTGACAGTGATCAAAAGCACGTAAATAGTGGATATAGTTCTACCATGGTGCTAAAACAGTGTATATATGCAGGCATATAAACAAGGCAGTAATCAGGCGTACTCCTACTATGCACTCCCTACTCTGCGTGTACCTAGAGTGTGTGTGGGTGTGAAGCCAAGAATCCCCACTAAGGGATGATCCCACCCCATTACCTGACAGGAAAGAATGCAGGCCCCGTATTGGTTACAAACTGAACTCCCCCTCACGGAGATGCCAGCCCGCTGCATAGTCAAGTCTCAGCCTGCACGGACCCTGGGTGTCAGCTGTAGCGCCTCCTCTACTAATCTATTGGGATGCTCATTATTTATAATAGAAACCATCTTTGTGATGTACGTATAGATTAGTCTATGTTCTACATATGTAGATAGCCCTGTCACCCTGTGGATGAAGATACGACATTTGAACATAGTGCGTCAAGAGGCCTTGTACATGGTGTTAGAGGCATCGTGATAATGTTGTGCGAACCTAGATGTGTAAACAAAGTAGTCTCAAAGAAACTAATCCAACATTGTCGTGCATGCAAATATGTGCAAAAGGTCACAGCAGAAATGTTACTTTAAAAAATAACACACATAGCACATAACAGGTGGTCTGGACATCACAAAATGAAAACATGACAAACCATGCGCTGATTTGGATCGGGGATACAGATGACCTTTCCCTGCTGTGGGACGGAAGTAGGGAAATGTCTAAAAGATTAATCCAGAGACTAACTGATCTCAACTGAAAAGTCCACAGAAACTGATAGAAAGTATCCCCTATGGTGAAATGCTACTGACCCGTAGAAACTGTGCTAGCCAATAAGTGTATGTGAAGGAAGAAAAAAGTAAGCGGCCAGCAGCCAAGCGGGAACCCAGAACATGAATAAACTACTTTCAAATCAGAGACACCAAAGGAGAGACCTGATATTACCGTAAGGTTCATCACTACATACAATCCAAGGTACACCGCAGCAAGACAAAAACGAAACATTGGAAAATATTAAAAGCTGATCAGGTGATTGGACACGATATTACCTCACATCCCTCCATCACGTATCGTAAAGCCCGATCCAGGACAAACAAGCCCATAGCTATATGGATAGTCCAATGAGAGAAAGGGGCCATCTAACCAAAAAGGTTTCAGAAAATGAGGGAAACGTATGGCTTGCAAATCTGGTGTCAAAATAAAGGAGGTTATTCTACATAAAAGGAAGGAAAAGCAATCAATTTATAACCTGTAGCACAGATTTCTGTGTATATATACGTGAAAGAATGTACCCACAGAAAACAATATGTGGCCAACTTGATGTTCCCCATTAGCAAGTGATGGAGCACATGAGAGGCATCAAACAGGGAGACTTAAATTCACCAGTGTCTGGAGATTTTGTAAAATGCCATGATAGCATTGTAGTCGCGCTCGGTTTCTTTGGCCTTATATCAGAGGAGGTGATCAAGAGAAGTAATTGAAAAGAATCGAATTAAGATATAATACAGAGCTGGGTATCGAGGAAGTCAAGAGCCTGAATAAAGATCAGGAATTACACGGGCACATAGGATGCTTACTGATGTCGAATCTGCAACCTTTCCCACTACTGACACTCTGTGGAACACATGTTAAAAAAAGCCACGATTTCCTTGCAAGATTAAAAATAAAGAATTTCTTTACATTTCTCAGTGCTCTATTTAGGGTAAGGGGGGTATACCTCACAATCATACTAGATTGATAATGCCCACCAAGAAGGCGCAAGAAGTTGGACTTAAAATCAGTGATACTACCGCGATCCCCTGCGGCTACAAAATCACCCGCAAATACAGCGTTGACCGACCAGGAGAAGGCAAAGCCATCATCCACAAGGACACCCACGAACTGACCACTTACTCAAATGACTCAACGACTACCATGGAACACCTCCCCTTCCAAATCCAGAGCAACCCCAACACCACACTCTGTGGCGTCCTAGTCTACAAGACCCCCAGCCCCCACCCTTCAGTGATGCCATCGAAGACCTCATCCCACCCCAGGCTCTAGCATCCACCAATTACATCCTACTTGGAGACCTCAACTTCCACTTGGACAACCCCAGTGACCAAAACACCGACTCCTGACTGGAGAACCTCGCAAATATCGGACTCAAGCAGCTAGTCACCACATCGACCCAGACAACCAGACACACGTTAGTCCTCGTCTTCTCCGTCAGCGGGAACATCACCTACAGCCACACCCCCGAACTCTTCTGGACCAACCTGCACTGTGTGCACGTAGCCATTCCCACCGTTCACCACCACCCAACCCCCACTCTGCCCCATCTGTTGTAGCTGGAACAAGGTCACCGAAGAACGTCTCGTCAACTTTCTCAGCATGACCACACCACCAGCAGACGCCAACACTGCAGCACACAACCGTCACCAATGGATCTCCAACGGAGCCGACACACCAGCAACCCTCAAGAAGACACCAGGCAGGCAAAACTTCAAGAAAGCCATCTGGTTCACTTCAGACCTCCAAAAGTCCAAACGTACCAGCAGACAACTCAAGAAGAGATAGAGGAACAACAAAATCCTAGAAACCCAAGCAACCTTCAAAACCGCTTTCAACGCACACCACCTTCTCCTTAAAACCACGGCCATCAAAGACAGAATCAACGCCTACGCACACAACAGCACAGAAGTCTTTGCCATCGTCAAGGAGTTCGCTAGGCCCAACAGCTAGACCACAGACGTCTCACCCTCCCTAAGACCTCTGCAACAAACTCAGCACATTCTTCACCACAAGTTCAGGCATAACTACGACAGCTTTGACACCCAAGACCCTGCTACAATGCCTGCCACCACCGCACACAACAAGGCCTTACCCCAAAATATCATGCTCAACTGGACTCCACTCACCACAAATGACACACTCAAGACCATAAAGAGCGTCCACTCCAGAGCCTCACCGGATCCTTTCCCATACCACATCTTACATTGAGCAGCCGCCGCATCATCAGCTGCTCCATCAGAACTGCCACCTTCCCTGCCGCCTGAAAACTCGCCAAGATCAACCCCTGCTGAAGAAGCCGTCTGCCGACCCGACAGACCTCAAGTACCTCAGACCTATCTCCCTAGTCCCCCCCCTTGCCAAGGTCATCGAAAAGGCCATCAATGCCCAACTCTCCAAGTTCATTGAAGCAAACTATGTCCTGAACAACTCCCAATCCGGCTTCCAAAGCAATTATAGCACCGAGACCGGACTCCTCGCCGCCATCGACGACATCCGCTCCCTCCTCGACAGGGGCGAAACCGCCACCCTCATCCTACTGGACCTCTCAGCCATCTTCGACAAACTCTCCCACAGCACCTAATCACAAGATTCCAGGACGCTGGTATCCACGACAAATGCAGAAAGAACAATTGATGGACAGAATGCAGAACAATGTCATACATTCACCCCAGTTCAGAGATCTGGGCCTAAATCCATAGTTTTTTGCTCACCATGCCATTTCAGTATGGACCCAGCCATATGCAAATTAGTCTTGACCCTGCGCCCAATGGGAACAGTCCGGTATCAACAACAAGGCACTGGACTGGATCCACTCCTTCCTGACCGGCCGAACACAGAGTGTCAGACTATCCTGTTCCTCTCAGAACCTACAAAGATCAGCCGTGGAATGCCCCTCAGGGCTCCTCCCTGAGCCCCACCCTCTTCAACGTCTACAAGGCCCCCCTCACGGCCATCTTCAGAAACCACAGACTCAACATCGTCTCCTAAGCCAACAACCAATCCAGCTGATCCTCTCCCTCACCAACGAACCTACAGCCGCCTGATTCAACTTTCATAGCGGAACGAAGGTCGTTGCTACCTTGATGAGAGACAGCTGCCTCAAGCTCAACTCAGACAAGACCAAAGTACTCATATATAGAAAAAAGAAAGGGGATTGAGACTGCTCTGCCCGCACTATAAACAAAAAGTTCCAATTATTTTTATAAGAAAGAAGGTGCTGGTGATCTGGGACACAATCCCCTGAATCCCAATGATGGAAGGACAAAACCTTGTCTCTCCAATATACTGCACAAAGAATAGATCCCGCACCCTTCAAATATCATTTGTAGTATTCAAGCATCAATATCACTTATCAATCATAAAATACATGTAAACATCAAATTGTTCTCCCAAGAATCTTGCGGAATCAGTTTCTTCCAGAAAAGAGTTCCTTTATTCATCAATCATAACAAATTCAATAGCCAACACGTTTCGTCCTTGATCGGACTTCTTCAGGGCTTGTTCAGTTTCTCCTTTAGCCTTAAGGGTAATTGTTCCTCACCTATGTAAGATCTGGTGACCAAAGTACTCATCCTGTGACCCTGCCCCTCAGCCTGGGACGACTCCTGGTGGTCCGTCGCACTAGGAACCAAACCCACCCCTACAGACTGTGTACACAACCTCGGCATCATACTTGATTCCTCACTCACAAAGAACTACCAAATCAATGCTGTATCATCATCCTGCTTCAAAAGGCATTCAGCTGGATCCCCACAGAACCTAGAAACACCTTCACCCATGCACTCATCACCAGCAGACTTGACTACGGTAATAAACTCTACGTAGGCGTCACCTAGAAACAGCTCACGAAACTACAGAACGTCCAAAACGCCACAGCCAGACTGGTCCTAGACATCCCCTGCTGCAGCCACATAACACAGCACCACTGGCTCCCAATCATCAAGACAATCACCTTCAAGCTCCTCACACATGCCTACAAAGCTCTCCAGGACATAGGACCAGCATACCTGAACCACCGTCTAACATTACACATACCCGCCAGATGACTTCACTCCGCCCAACATGCCCTGGCCACCGTCCCACGGATCCACAAGACCAAAGTCAGAGGAAGAGCCTTATCCTACCTCAGGCAATCCTTGTCGCTGATCCAATTCAGGAAGGACTTCAGGACCCGGCTTCTCAACGGAACCTCCACGCCCAGAGGGATCAGTAGCCCCCCCGCTCAGCACCTTAAAACCCTCTGGGGTGAGTAGCTGCACTATACAAACTCTGGATTAATTGAGCAATGCCTGCTTTTGGGAATAGAGCCCACTGGGTCTGTGAAACTAAATACATCAGAAGATCTGATCCAGTATGAATACTGTGTACATGTGGGCGAATATGTGATTGTAGGAAATCATGTGCCCACTAGGGTTCTCCCTCTGGTATTACCGCAATGACTTGCATTGTATAATTATACCCTCACTGGCAAGTCCCAAGCGATATATTCGTAGATAGGGTTCTACTCTTCTGCAATGGAACAGAGCATCGAATAATACATTGTGATACTTGCCCGCCATAGTTCTAATTTCACCCCCTTCCCTCTAGTTTGCTAAGCTGCTAAGGGCCAGGCTCTATTCCTTGGACTCATTATGATCCACCACAAAAGAATGACATAATCTGATGAACCCACATGCATTTACATAGTAGTAACAAATTGCTGGATGCTATAGAAACAATAATTTAATTATACATTTGTGACAGGTCGAGTTTAAGTCCCATTTCTATGCTAACTAATGTCAGAACCAAAGCGGATACTGAATACCATGAAAATGAATGTAAAGCTCTAAACACTGTATGAATGAACAAAGATGATTATAATGAACCCATTTTCAGTATGGTGCATTGGTGCACAAAACAAATGCATCCTAAAAATGATTGTGATTGATGATGTGAAAAAGAGTAGGCAATGAGTACTGATTGTCTATCGCGGACCAATAGATGCAGATCTATGGAGATTAGGGGGGCAGTTCACTTGGGGTAGACAAAGGCTTGTTGTTAAGCCACAACGCTTCACTAAAACACGTGCTTAACAAAAATTAGGCATCCAGGTGTACTGGCTTGGACCTCTTTTGTGGGGAGTTGAGGAAATACGAGTTACGAGTCTGTACACACACAGCGCAGTGGCAGCAGTTATAGTTAGGTCTGAGTTTCCATAGCAAGAGTGTTTTTGTATCACTAAAAACTCCAGTCCTGTTTGACTTAAGGTTAAAAGTAACATTATAGTTAGGTGTTGAAATATTACAAAAACTAATGTTAAATAACCAAAACAAACACTCATATTTACCTACTATAACCCAAACTAGAACTTGAGCCCCCGCCATGCACTGCTTATAACCTCATATATTACATCACAATAGTGATGACATCACTGATGATACCATACAGACATTGTGATACCGTACTATTGAGTGTGTTGACTTAAAGTAATTCAACATGCTTGACAATTTTCTATTATCAACTTAAAGACTTCGGATGGATCCAAATTTTAAGTCCAGAGGTTGACAAGTATATGTTTGCTTCTGTAGGGCTCCATAGGCCCAACGCTAGGAAGATTAGTAAAATACACTGAACACATCCTGGAGATGGGCATCAAAACTGCAACCTTAGAGTCATGCCTACAGCACTAGAATGAGATAAACCACCTCTAAGTGGGACACCCCTTAATTTTATATTATTCAATAATCTGTAATGCCTGAAAATCTTTAGTTAAGTTCTGGAAATAAATATGCACAGCTTATAAAATGTCTCTGGAACACTGTATCACAACTGCTTAACTTTGGCCAGAAATCCAGGTTGTTAATGAATTGTCAACAGCTACTTTGGCCTTTTTCACAGATTTTCTTTTGAATAGGCTTAAAGCCACAACCTACTTTCAAATATACCTCTGAAACCCACTTCAGGTGCACTCAGATATTACCTTTTTCAACATGGAGTAATTCATCCATCTGAACTTTAGTGATTTGCAAAGCATGCACAGTATAGTTTTTGAAATGCACATTTACACTTGTCTCTTGGGCTTACACTATTTTCATGCTATTGACTTCTACATGTACATTCAGTCACCTTATGCTGCATATGACAATGATGTCATCAGTGATGTCATCAGTAATGCTGTTTGAAAGGTCAAAAGTGATCTCACAATGATGTAATTTAACATATCATGATTGATGTAATATGTGACGGTAGAAGCAGTGCATGGTGGGGGCACATGTAATGGTTAGCTCAGTAAATTATACCTGGTGAACTTCAGGTTTGTTTTTCATTCCTTTTTACCTTATTTTGACACTTAACTAAGACAGAGAGACAGATAGGTTCGGGGTGATTAGTCAAGCAGGGACCAAGAAAAAGATGAGTGGGAGCCCCTGAAACATGTCTTCCCCATGCAAATTCCCATAGGATGTTCGACAGGACTACAGCCCAAACCGCTGAACGGAATTACACCACATTTGGCAGACATCTAGATCTTGGTCCAGAAAGAGTTCTTTGTAATTTAGTGTAAATCTGTTGAGTTGCTTTGGAGTTATTTAAGAAAAAAGATTTATGTATATCTTAGGAGCTGATCCACGTGCCAACAGCAATGCTGTGATTGTCTGGAATCCGGGAGAAAAGTTGCAGCTGCCATTTTGTGAATTTGGACATGGTTTTAGGGGTGGGGCAATAAAGTGTATATAAGATATGTGGGATCAGGATAGAGGTATCCTGACCCCATGGGACTGATGTAGGGGCCTGTGGGGGACCCCTCTTGGGAAGGAAATTGTCCAAAAACATTGTATTTTTGCCGTGGGAGGATCCACCATGCCGGTCAGCGCGCACCCCCGCATGAATCGGTGGCGATCCGCGTATCCAGAGCCCAATTAAAACAAGCGTTCGCACAGACAATAGTCCTTGCTGTTTGGACAATAGGCTTTACTAATGCTGGGCAGCATAGACTAAAAAAGCTATTTAATAAAAATGGATCTTCACATTTCATTTTCTCTTCACTCAACAGGAGAAGTTTTGACACAGCTGTTTTGCGTATTAGAAATCGACCCTCGACCCTCCTGGTACTCATACTTCCCCTCCCTGGCACATATCCTTCACCTCACTGACACTCACCCGTGTCCCTCCTGGCATTCACTATTCGCACCCTTGGCACTCACCCTTTACATCCATGGCACTAGCCCTTCATCCACCTGGCCTGGCAGCTACCCTTCACCCCTTGCACTCACCCTTACCCTCCCTGGCACTCACCTTTGTCCCTCCTGACTTACATCTCATCTCCATGGCACTCAACCTTCATGTCCCTGGTACTCACCCTTCATCCCCCTGACCTGGCACTCAACCTTCACCTCCGTGGCACTAGCCCTTCACCCCCCTGGCCTGGCAGCTACCCCTCACCCCTGGCACTCATACTTCCCCTTCTCGGCACTCACCCTTCCCCTCCATGGCACTCACCCTTGACCCTCCTGACTCTTACATCACATCTCCCTGGCACTCACTCCTCACCTCTCTGGCACTCACCCTTCACCCCCATGGCCTGACAGTCACCCTTGTCCCTCCTGGCATTCACTCCTCACCTCACTACCACTCACCCTTGTCCCTCCTGGCACTAGTCCGGTTTCCCCCAAGAACAAAAAAAAAACAAGCATTGGCATAGCCAATAGGTCTCGCCTTTGGGACCTTAAAAGTGTTTAGCCACGCAACAATTTATGGTGTTGCACCAAGGATATTGTACTGCATACCTAAATACTTATAAGGTCCCAAATGCGAGACCTATTGGCCATGTCAATGCTTGTTTAGCTTCTTGTTTAATTGGATAGTGCCATTGTGCAGTTGGTTGTTTTTTTACCTGGATCTTATGATGAGGTGAATCCTCATCCCATCCTACATGATTTTTATATAATGCTGGGGCTTGGGCAACTGCCCATTTCCTGGCATAAGTATATTTCAAATGTACTGGAACATAGTTGGAGAAGGCTGGCATCAAGATGTCTTCGCCATGTGGGCACTCCCTGACAAATTCTGGTGGCCAGTCATGTTCTGACAGAAGTATATCATAACCCTTTGAAAGTCGCTCCCAAAAGAGTGCTTTCACTTTTCTTGGTATGACTCCCTCCATCCCGAGTGTTATTTCATATAACCTACGTGGAGAATTAACCCTGGTGTCCGCAGTTTCAACTTGAATGTCTTCATTCAGGTCCACTGTCTCCAGAAGTCCCTTCAGGTTCTGGCGAGCTATTGTTACTTCTGCTGCACTGTCCAGCATTGTCTGAGCCCATTCTCATTTCTTGAGTTGTGTCCTCAGAATTCTCGGCATGTCTGTTCTTCAGACCTGCTATCTTCTTTTTGGAGAATTGAGGTTTTTGTTTTTCTGAACGTGTTGATCGTCTTTGCACTTTGCGCATTCTTCTTTGTGGTCTGACCATCCACTTCTTTTGGATGTCTGTGACGATATCTGAAAGTTACGAGAGGATCGTGTATCAGTATCTTGATACCTGTCAGGTTTTCTCAAATTATCCCTATTCCTGAGGTTATACCTCTTTTCAGAGGGCTTCTTTTGAGGAAACCTACCCCGGGATTGAGAATGTTTCTCTTTTGAATGTTGTATGCTATTTTCCCACTTCTTTTTAGAAGAGGTAGGATTGTTTTTGTAAAGGCCTTTTCAGGACTTTCGGACAGTTGTGGTTTAACTGGTTTCCCACCCAATGTGTCTCTGCCTAATTCGGCATAGGATTTTTCAATTATTCTGGCTAGTTCTTGTGGTTGCTCTGTTACATCAAATTCCCTTAATTTCTGTAGGATCCCAACTGATGCTGCTTCTCCTTTAATATTAGATAATTATATTGTTGAGACCTGGTTGACATTTTTCAGTAGTTTCATACCTAAATTGAGAGCAGGCTCTGCCAAGTATTCATTTTAGATCTGTTTCAGGACATCAGGTATTACCGCCATAGACGGAACACCATTTGTTTTAGTGTAGATTGCAGCAAAGACTGTGCCCTAAGTGGTACAATCTTCCAGATGTGGTGTGATCCCCATTGGTAAAGAGATCGTTAGGATTTTGTGTTTCTCATAAGGGCTAGTATCAGGAAATACTGCTTTGATTTGAGTAATTTTTGACCTATCCAGAATGGAATTTGTTCACGTTTTGCAGACAATTTACCCATGACTGAGTGTAAAGTCTGTGGAGTGATTTTTAGTGCATACTCCTGGTGAGAGGTTTGTTTTGGAATAACTATTGGAGGTTGGACTGTGAAAGTCTGCATGACATATTGGACCAATTGCCTGTAGATTTTGATTAACTCTGAGTTGAGCAAGTAATTCTACGTCTGTCATGTCTTTGATTTCAGGATTTGCTCCTGGTCTACCTAATGGACTGAGCCTGGTAATGTGATTTAGATGTTTTAGGGCGCCTTTAAACCAGAACTCATGCTCCTGGTATATGAGTGGAATTTTAATATCCTCGAAAGGAAGATCCTCTGGTGGATCATCTTCTTTGTAGAAGTGAAACATACGTGATACTGGATTTGCTTCAGGGAACACTATCCATGAATATAATACCTCTGTCTGATGATATTCATATGCCTCTAACACAAAAACTGCTCTACCACCTCTTGATGATAGGCCTTGTTTTATAAGTTTTATAGTGAGGGCTTCCCTTAAATTTGAAGGAATTATTACAGCATTCTCATCGGTTTCCTGGAAACCTGTTAAGTCATAATCTGCTTCGGCGTGCTCACCTGTAGCTCCACCGGTTTCAGTGTTATTGTCCTTGGACATTGTTTAATGAAAGTTGCAGAGCAAGTTTCAAGGGAACAAAGATAAGGTGCACAATATTTTGGAACACTGTATCCTTCAACGTTGAACAAACCAAAAAGCTAATACATAGAATTTTCCGTTCTACTCAGCTATGGCGGACATTATCTCTTACCCACTCCAGACAACTATTGGAGTGTTATGAGTAGGGGTCTCTTAGAAAAGCACAACTGAGTTGCTTCATTATCTAGCGTTAAATTAGTGCCTTACCAAACCGTTGAGTAAAAAGTTACAGGATTGTGACCCATATACCAAATCGGGACTGGGTAAGGAAGGTGCAACAAAAGAACAATGTCCCAACAGGTAATAGTATTTAGTCAGTTAATTATGTATGCATACAGCATTACTGGCACGGAAATAAGGAGAACACTCGTTGAATTGATTTAAGATTGTTAATCATCTTAAGTTTGTAAAACATTAATTCATGGTCGGACATATACAGTTAAAGGCAGCACTGCATAAAATAAATTTGTGACAACCATAACGCACTTGGTTTCTCAAAAACGTGTCTGTGGTGAACGTGGTGACGCAAGTGAAGGAGTGAACAGCATGGGCGGCGCACAAAGAACAAGGTGCAAATATTGTACAGTGAGTAGCTCAAGTATTGTGACAAAGTGATATCACAATATACTGGATTTTTTCAATTGGTATTGAGCCACATTTCAGTACGCCTGTTAATACGCTGTTAAGTCGACGGCGTTTCGATCCTCAGTGAGTTGGGATCGTCTTCAGGACTAGGTTGTCTGAATAAGGGGGTGCTGCAAGGGAAAGGGAAACAATTTGGGGGGGCAGGGAAGCAGGCTGAAGGAAGCACTGGCTGGAGTGGTGGGCAATTACATGAAATGGGGACTACCCACAGCAGGAGTCTTCTGAGAGTGGACGTCAGGTCTGCACGGGGGCACTGGAATCGAGAAGGGGGAACAATCAGAAACGACTAGTGATAGTTGAGACACTAGAAAAGGAGAAAAAGCATAATGGCGGGAAATACTAACAGGAATTGAGCGTTGAAAGGCTGTCTCCGATCAGCCGTAGGCCAGGCACGGGTCCTGCAGAAAGGGAAGACAGGCAGGGGGCGATCAGAGATGGCCTAGATGGATAGACAGTCAACCAAAACATTCAAGTATGTCCAGGTAGGTAATCAGGATAGACATGCCTTACTAGATCGGCGTGCCGACGAGGGAGTGAATCCGATGGTGTAGTGTCCGCATACACTCACAGAGTAGTGAAGGTTACTTCCGCAAGGGGGCTGGGTCACGTCAAGTGATGGGAAAGCAAGGGGTGTGGACTCAGTGACGTCAGCGTCAAGGGGTGGGGGGTGGGTGGAGATCTGTCAAGTACTATATACGGCTGTAGAAATGTCAGAATCCTCAACAAGGATGTCCTTAAAGATACAGGATAAACCCACTAGGTACGATAAGTATTAATACATAGGCTAGAACATGACATTCGGTACGGTAAGTATTACTACACAGGTTAGCAGTTAGGACAATTAGTTACATGCAAAACGGACAATGTATTAACCTGAAGACATCTCATGGACTGTAATTGAGCAAGTGACCAATGACAAATACCTTTTCGAGAAGGAACAGAGATGGGTGTTTAGTCTCAAAACCAACCTTGTTGGCCTAAACGATGAAATTCCATGGGGACAACTGTAATGATGTCAACATCCTATGCCGCAAAAGCATCATGCAAAATAACATGTTATAAACCCATATTGACACCATGCATATGTCTTCATGGGTGCCCTTTATCTAAAAAGGTAGCCCCGTTAGCCCAGAACTTACAAACATCGCTAATCAGAACGGCCGATCAGAGCAATCTTTTCATTAGCCCCCATTCCTCCACAGCCTCCTCCGTTAATATCCGGATGTACCATTAATCATGTACAATAAGCCTTTTTTTCCATTTGGTCTTCCTGATTCACCACCGATAGGGAGGGACATTCAATAAAGATCACATCTTCCATTATTCACCATTATTGGTACTTTTTTGTGGCTAATATCGCTAACAAACGCGAAATAACTATCTGCAACTATCTGTGGCTTATAAACTCTAAATAACCATCTGCCACCTCAGTGTAACTTACTTTTATTTTTTTCTTTTATTATTTTCAATCGCGATTATTAACAATACAATAGCAGGGCGACTTCAATTTTAACATTAGAACACGTGCATAAATAAAAGAAAGAGAAAAAACACTATCGCTGTAGCACAACCCTAGCCTTTGCCGCTTTCGGTGGCCATCTTTGTTAGCGCACCAGCGCTGGGAGGAAATCATTCTACTTCCGGGTAGACCGGGAGCAATGACTCAACAGATGCCAGCTTTTTCACGCGGCAAATCAAACATAAATAGCGAGGCCCCAGACACCCTAAATATCCCACGGAGCAACACAGGGGCAGAATGAGGAGATTACCTTTTGCGGTTATGTGAGTAAGACTACGGCCAGAAGTCTTTAATAAATGGCCATAGAGAGACGTCCATATGACTGACTTTAGAACGCTCGTTTGTTCCCACAGTGATCGTAAGGACAATCCTCTGAAGCTGGCTCACGGGGCACGATTAGTTTTGACAAATGTATGTATATTTGAACCATTTTTTTCTAGGTTGCACGAATAGCTAACATGACAATAATTGTTCCTTTTTCAAATCACCAACTCTGACAATCAGTGGGATCGCAAACCCCACACGGAGAACAGGTGCTACAAACCCAAAAATCCCTCAATGATTACTAGTGGCAGCACCACTATTTGGCTACCACGATCTACCTCATTTATTTAAACCTTTGTTCCTAAGTAGGTGATAGTGTTTTTTGTGTGTGTGAAATGCTTGGATGCAAATTACAATGATAAACATGATAAATATATCACCAACAACGATGATTTTCGTGAATAACCAAAATGTGGTTTGTACCAAATGGCAAATCCACAGTGTGAAAAGATAAAGAAAGACTATGAGAAAAATATATAATTTTTTTTTCCACAGGTCAAAAATGAAAATCACATGACTGTGTTATGTCTTTTAGAAAGATTGTACAAACTGTTTTTGACTCCATGTGTTTTTCCTGTTTTGTTCTCTTCCTTTTCTTCTAGAGACCAGATTGGGTAATCTTTTTTTTTTTTAAGGGCAAACTCAAGCCCTGGTGCTAAATAGAATAGCCGATTTTTGCTATTCTATTAGATCAAAATAGGCATACTACATTAAGTGAGTTACCTGAGTTTTAGTAGGGATTAATAGAGGTCCTGATGAGTAAAGCAGTAGGAGACTGCTTACGAAACATGTCGACCGAGTAGGGCGCATCAATTAGCCCTACCACAGCCCCTTTTTAACATTTCCAGCAAATAAATCATTTTTTCTACTAGCCAGGAAAATTTTAAACTTTGTTATACACTTAAGTCCCTACTCACCCCATATCACTTATACAACTGTCACATCACACATAGCCTATCTTCAAGAATAAAAAGTGCTGCTGCATAGTCCGTAGGTCGCAGCACGCCCCGCCCCGTAGAGGGACGGGAAGACCCTGATGATGAAGCATGACACTACGGGAATCATAGTGTGTGAGGGGTATTTTAAAAACACATAGTGCTTGTGTTTGTCATCCACAAAGATCAGCTCCACACACTTGACTTCACATTTAGTTTATAATCCACCCTTGGTAACATGTCCTCAACATTGCACACATTTCATGAGAGTCTGACAGGTTTAATTCGCAGTGAAACAGCCTCTGTGAAGTGTGTTGCTTGGTGAAGGGACGTTAGTGACGTTGAAGAACCTACATTCTGTTTGGAGACGCTGCGAACGTTAGAGTTTGTCCTTTAACTCAAAGCTCTTCTGACATTCAGAAGGATTGTTAGATGTCATAGGAGGTCTAACTTTAGCTGTAGATTCTTAGATGATGTAAAAGATCAGATTTCTTTTTTTAAATGAAGGTTTTTTGGCAGAGCTTTGAGAAGGCTTCTATCTTGTATGTGTTATTTGATGCTGCTCAGGAGCACCTTTTGTATACAACAGTTTCCATATCCCGTGCGCTGTCATGGCTGTCGATGTGTGTTCTTTGATGGCGTACAAGGCTTGCCTTCAGAGAAAAGGGTTTGGAACACACAGTGCAGTGATAAGGCCTCTCTCCTGTGTGTACGCTTTGATGGCGTACAAGGGTCGCCTTCCGAGAAAACCTCTTGGAACACACAGTGCAGTGATAAGGCCGCTCTCCTGTGTGGGTTCCTTGATGCAGTACAAGGTGTGCCTTCTGAGAAAAGGGTTTGGAACACACTGTGCAGTGATAAGGCCTCTCTCCTGTGTGAGTTCTTTGATGCTGTACAAGGGTCGCCTTCAGAGAAAAGGGTTTGGAACACACAATGCAGTGATAAGGCCTCTCTCCTGTGTGTACACTTTGATGCCGTACAAGGGTTGCCTTCCGAGAAAAGAGTTTGGAACACACAGTGCAGTGATAAGGTCTCTCTCCTGTGTGTACGCTTTGATGTTGTAGAAGATTTCCCTTCTGAGTAAAACTTTTCTCACAGATATTGTAGTGAAAGGGCCGCTCTCCTTTGTGAGTTTTTTCATGTGTTGCCTTATCAGCAAACCTCATTTCATGCTCAGTGTAGGGATACCGATCTGTGTGTGTTTGTTTGTGAAGTAAAAGATGCGTCTTTCCAGTAAATGTCTTCTTACACTCAGCACAGGCATAAGTTCTTAGGCCGGTGCGTATTCCTTTCTGCCTTGCAAATAGGGTTTTATTGTTAAAATTCTCCCTCCTCTGTATTCCTTGGTGTTTTCTTTCATTCATTTTATAAGCAAAATTATTCCTTCCTCCAGAAGCTTTATGTTTCTCTTTCCCATTCATACTTTCTGTCTGCGACTGCTGTGCTGCAGAATGAAATGAACACTGAAAATTATACATGGGAAAAATTTCTTGAAAGAAATGCATGGTTATAATATGAGATAGGTGGACAGTAATATCTAGGAAGGAAGGACAATGTTACTACCTGTAAACAATCATTTGTTGCTTGTAGTACTACAGTTCACATGTGGTGATCTCTCATGGCGTGGGTTCTGACTACTAAAAAAAATAAAAATTTAAAGATTGAGTTTTGATCTGGAGAACGACTTGTAATCCCATACCAGAAAGGCATAATGCATCAGCGCGCAGACCTCAACTTAAATTATTGTGTTGTTTTCTCCATCGGAGTACGACTGCTTATATGTGTAAAATCAAAAAAATAAACTGCTTAATCTGAGCAACCTATATACTTTCCAACCATACAGCACGTGGGTGATGCATGTGAGCCTGCAACATGACAAGCTGATAGTACTTGCAAGTGAGTAACATTTTCCATTTGCAGTATGCTGTGGCACATCACAGGTTGTGCAATAACTTAAAAGAATCTGTAAGGTCCAGAACGCCGAAGCCAGGCTCATTCTAGGGACACCACGTCACGAATATATGACCCAACACCTACGAAGCCTCTACTGGCTCCCCGTCGAGAAGAGGATCACCTTAAAACTCCTCACCCACGCCTATAAATCCCTCAGCCGCATCGGACCCACATACCTCAACAACCGAGTATGTTGTCCACGTACCCAAGAGGAACCTCTGCTCCACTGACTTTGCCGTGGCAGAGGTTCCCCGCATCCGCAGAAACAGAACCGGTGGCAGAGCCTTCTCCTACATCGCAGCCAAATCCTGGAACGAGCTCCCGGTCAACATCAGGCGCTCCCCAACACTCCACACTTTCAGGAAGGACCTCAAAACCTGGCTTTTCGACTGACCCGGACCTGCTCCCCCCCCCAGTGCCTTGAGATCTCACGTGGGTGAGTAGCACACTCTATAAACTGCTGATTGATTGATTAGAAGGAAAGAATGGCTAATTGAGTTACTAATATTACAATTAAGCACATCTGGGCTTCTTCCTTGCATTGATGTCACCAGAGAAATATTTTATGAAAGGATGCACAGAACCACATGTTTCTGCTTTACAAATATCAGAGGTATGTTGGGTAGAAAAGCCAGTGTTGCATCTTTATCACACGTGGACTCAGCATGTGGTATTTCTATGTGGTGTCTCCACTCATCCTGGGCGGTAAATTCAGTTCCGCTGGCGGAATTTGGGTAATTTCATGTTCCGCGGAGAACGCAGAAATACCCAAACTTCCACAATCCGTGGGTTCGTGGAATTTTTTGCTTGTTCACGCTTTCAAAATGCGTGTTGGCGAGATATTTCCCTCCGAGCACGCAAACAGCGTTCGCGAACAGGAAAAAAGCATTGTGAACGGGCGGAATAAGCAATTCTGCATGTTCGCAGATTTCTGCGTGCTCGCAAAGATTTTTTACCATTTCGCTGAGCTTTGCGTAACACGAATACGCAAATTCCGCCCACCCCTAGTCTCTGCACGAGAACAAAACCATATGCCAAATTGTGCCGGTGCAAAAAAAGGTCTCATTTTTCATACCTTTTCAATTCTGATAATGTCGAGCATGAGTGCATGTTTAACACTGGATGCATATTTAACTTTGTCTTTGTAAACTTGCAGGGACTGTTCATCTACTGATGGGTCGTGTAGTTTGCTAACTGTTTGAGGAAGTGACTGCTACGAGGTAGACAACAATCTATATTAAGGCTTGCAGTGATGTATTGGCTTAAAAGGTGGACTTGTTACTCTTGATAAGACAACATTCAAATCTTAAATGGATGCCAGGGGTGCTCTGGTGGGATAACCATTCTCAACACTCCCATGAACATTTTTGCAAGAGTTTTTTCAAAAGTACTCAAACGTTAGTGTATGCTAGGCCAGCTTCTTTATGTATGTATCTATATGTTATTTCTATACTGCAAACCTAGCGTAAAGCTAGAGCCAAAGATGAGCATAAGTTATTTTTAAAGAAGGGAGTCCTCAACTCTTTCCTAAACGGGAGCAATGTCGGGCGGTCCTGATGGATACAGGGATGTTGTTCCAGATCATGAGTTCACAGATGGAAAAGGCCTGCTAACTTGTTTCTTTTCTTTGTTACAGTTCTAAGTCTGCAGTCTGATGGAGTTTTCCAACCTCGCATTTGTTGCACTTGAAACTAAGAGCTGAACTTAAGGACAACGAGAATGACGAACAAGTGATAGGGAAGAGGTAAAGGGTACAAAAGGGGAAATTCTAAAGGGAAAAGCAAGACTACTGTACTGGAAGAGCCTTAAACTTTTTAAGATGATACGAATAAGTAAGGAGAGCAGTCAAAATTACATTGACACGCAGACGACATGAACTTCTGACAGAGGAATCAAGCTCAGAAGGTGACTCAGACAACTCTGCTAGCAACTACCTAGAAAAAAAACCTATGTGACACTTTTTACGCTGAGTACGGGTTACTGAGACAAGGACGGACAAAGGAATATCATAAAAAAGGAAAAACAAAAGCAAGAGGCACAAAGAGAGGAAGAGTAAGACAGGAAAGAGCAACTTTAAGACAAAAAGATAACTCACCCCATAGGAAGAGAAAGGTGATAGAGCAAGGTGAGATATGAATTAATTCTCCATTATTAACTCATCACAACATTAACTGACAATGGATGAACTAAATATTCATAACCTTGGCTGATATTTCTGCCCCAGTAGGGACTTAGATTACAGTTGATATAGAATTGACACATTTCCAGGTGATCGTGGGCTTAGGGCGGACCGGAAAACCAGGCGTGGAGGCCGGATATAGTGTGCTATGGTTTAGCTTTGTTTATTGATTGACACAGTTAGTTCCAAAAATAGCGCTGAAACCAAAGGATAGTGCAGATGAGGAAGGCTCCCTGGGAGTTATCTTGTCGGGCTGGCTGTTGGAGGGCTGCTCTGGATGGGCTTTGCCGCGTTAGTCGTCTCGATGACGGATCTTGGTCTTGGCCGGTCTGGAGGGTGTCCTTGGAGGTATATATAAATGAGAGAAGATAAGGGGCAGTTAGTCCTCGAGAATTGGACTGACCCAGTCTTTCTACCAACACCAGGGGGTGCGGGAGGTTAAAGCGAGTGTGAGGGGAGGTATGGGGGGGGAGCTGGGATACGAAGAGGGGGGGAGACAGAGGGTGTAGGGGTAAAGGGTATGTGGGGGGAATCTTTATACAACAGTGCCCGTGTGAAATAGTTCTGCTATACAATATCTATATACAGTGACAGTGCGACTCCAAAGTGGGGTGTTTCTTATTTACAACTATACACACGCCTTTCAATGTATTAAGGAGACAGGGTACTCACATGCCCCACCGCAACTCTTCCGCGAGTTGCGGCTGCTCTCCAGCCACCTCCTGGGGACTCCACCAGTCCTCGGTCCAGACGTCTTCTTCTTCGCCTCCGGTCTTCCGCTCGAATGCTCCGTCTTCCTCGTCTCCTCTGTTCGCCTTCTCGGGTTCTCCGCTCGCTGTCTCCTGCCACGAGTCCGCCGCATCGAATGCCCTTCTCTCTTTGGGATCGGATTTTCCTGGTTCCGGCATCGGGTAGAGGGAGGGACTTCCGGGGTAATTCGCTTGTTCAGGTCATTCGCTTGTTCCCATTAGTTCCTGTAAGGGAGGACAGGGGGGTGGAGTTCTGGTTGCCAGGGACGCTGTAGGGTCGAGTTCTGATGCCGGGCTTCCTAAGTTACGATGCCGTTTCAACGGGGTAGGGGCCGACGCTTGTTCACATCCCATTTTTAAGATATCAACATAAAATCAGACCCAAGCCAATGAACATGAGAATAGGGGAGCCCACTACAGAAAACATGACTTGTGTTCAAGAGACGCTGATAATTCATGACATTAGCTGGTCTGGATAATAGAAATATATATGCAACTGTTAGATTTGGGGTCTCTAGTTGGCAATGGTTATCACCTTTGTCAAAATAGGGACCCTTACTTCTAAGTCAGGATAAGGGGATTACACTCCTTAATAACCCCTGCTCACCCCCTTGGTAACTTTGCACGAGCAGACAGCCTTATCTCAGAGGCAGTGTGTTAAGCATTTGTGAATATACACAGTAATACAGTGAAAACACTACAGATGGACACACCACAGGTTTTATAAAAATAAGTATTCTTTATATAGACTTAAACACAAGACCATAAACGACAAAAATCCACAATACTACACTTAAGGTTGCTTAACACCTTCAATGCTATAGGAATTCCCCCCTGGTGCTGAACTGTGCAGATCCCCATTGAGCATGACGAGCTCAGCTCGTCATAAGCACACGAGCAGTGTACTGCATGACGAGCTGAGCTCGTCATGAGCATGGAAGGGATTAAAAGATGATTAAAGTCTCTTAATTCAAGTTGTTGGTAAATGCAACAAAGTTCTCAACAAAGTACCTGGATGCGATACGCAAAGTAAATAAAGGACTCGCAAAAGGGGAGATGCGTCGGTTCCGTGATCCGGGGGAATGGTCGCGTCCTTTCTCAATGCTTGCGCAGAGTAGGGGACTCGTCGTGAGCCTTACCGGAGCGAAGGTGATGCGTAGATTCTCGGATTGCGGGTCAGTTGCGGTGCGCAAGATGGCGCCTTGATGCGATGCGCTGACCCAGTTGCGATGCGAGAAGATGGCGCCCTTGATGCGGCGATGCGATGACGCCCTGGCAGCCTCGCGACAACATTGTACTTTGGAGCCACGACAGGCCCTGCGACACGCTTCTCCGGTGATGCGATGGCGACTCTCTCGATGTTGTCACGCTTCTGATGCGACAGCAGGCAGCTTTGATGAACCCACGCTTCCGGGGAGATGCAACGAAGACCTGCTTCTCCGGCATTGAGGCGATTTCTTCTCGATGCGTCGTGCTTCCAGCTGCCAGCGGCACCCAAGTGACTGGAGTCAGAATTCCCAGCAAGGAAATTCAGGAGGTAGCTGGAGGTGAAGTCTTTTATCCCTGAGACTCCTCAGCAGGAGGCAAGCACAGTTCAAGCCCTTGGAGAATACTCTGTAGATGAAAGTCCTTACAAAGTTCCTTCTCCTTTCCCTTGGCAATGAAGCAACCACTGCTGGCCAACCCAGCAAACTGGCAGAGGGGCAGTCCAAACTCCTGCAGCTTCCTTGGTTCTTCTCCTTGTCAGAAACGTTTCTTGTTCCAGAAGTGATATAATCTCTTGGGACCAGG
Source organism: Lissotriton helveticus (assembly GCF_964261635.1). NCBI lineage: Eukaryota > Metazoa > Chordata > Amphibia > Caudata > Salamandridae > Lissotriton > Lissotriton helveticus. Next base: position 126,904,859 of record NC_136057.1, read on the forward strand.
GTCCCAATATTTATACCCCAAAATCCTTTGTTCTCTGAAGGCAGAGATGCCTCTGCCTAGTTCAAACCAGTTCCTGAGCACTTTGTTTACATGACTCTCTTCTTCCTTTCACTGTGCAGGGCAGAGACATCAGACGCCCCACAGGAGGTGGAGCTGGCACAGGGGAGGGAAGATACAGCTCTGGAGCACTCTGTTGACATGATTCCCCTTCCTCTTTCATAGTGCAGGGCAGAGACATCAGACAAGCCACAGGAGGTGGGGCCAGCATTGTAGAGGGAAGGCCCAGCCCTATTCAGGTCGCAGGTGCACACCTCCCTCCCATCTGGGGATAAATCTCTCTATTCACCACTGGGCTGTCCCAGCCTGTCTCCTGGAATTCCCCAGGCTTGTCACTCACAAACCCAGACAAGGAATACACAACTCAGCAGAGGCAGGCTCAAATGGTTAGGCAAGCAAATACCTGCTTTCTAAACGTGGTATTTGCAAGCACAGAATATTAAAATAAACTGTACTAAAAGATGTAGTTTATTATTCTGATTTCAGGAATTCTAAACTCGAATTTCTACTGTGTTCCCTGAGTCAGTTAGGATTGTAAGGCTGTAACAATCTTCCCTGCCCATTCTGGCCTATGAGAACAGGTAGCCTTCAATAGTGAAACACGAAATGGCTGTAATTCACTATTAGAACATGCTACACACATCAGAGCATGTCCTACCTTATACTTACAATGCACCCTGCCCTTGGGCCTACCATAGGGGTGTCTAATATGAAGCAAAGGGAAGGTTTAGGCACTGGCAAGTGGGTGCACTTGGCCAAGTCGACATCGCAGTGCTAGACTGCACACAGGCCTTGCAATGGCAGGCCTGAGACACACTTTACAAGCTGCTTCTGTGGGTGGCATAACCAGTGCTGCAAGTCCACCAGCAGCATTTGATTTACAAGCCCTGGGCACACATGGTGCACTGTACTAGGGGCTGACAGATAAATCAAATAACCCAATCATGGAATCCAATCAGTATATCAATTTTAACATAGGGAGAACTTGCACTGTGGCACTGATTAGCAGTGGCACGGTGCCCAAAGCATAAATCCAGCAAAAGCATATCAAAACAGAGGAGGCAATCCGTCAAAAATGGAAGGGAGACTCACGCCAATGATGCCAGGTCTAACAGCAACGACATAGAGGGACGCGTTACTTGGAAAGGGGGCACAGATAGATCAGGGAAGCCTAACTCGCTACAAAAAGCAAGCTACATATAACTCATCCTTGCCTCATGATAATCTGGATGTCATTAGTGACTTGGTCGCCAAAGACTTGTTCAAATAAATTGTTCACCAGTCAAGGCAAGAAGGGAAGAATCATATCCAACTTGAGTAATGGACAAAGGGAGGACAATAACACACATGGTGGACCATATTGAAGGCCGCAGGGAGGTCCAAAAGGACCAGCGCTGCTCTGCCACCAGCATCGGTTACTGCTCTGATTTCCTCAGTGGCTTTAATTAGCGCTGATTCAGTGCTATGGCTGGCTCTGAAGCCGTTTTGCGATGGATCTAGCGCCTGGGTGGCCGTTAAGAATGCACTAAGTTGGACATTCATCCCCTTTTCTATGATTTTAGCTGGGAGGGGAAGTCTCGCTATGGGGCGGTAGTTGTTGGGGTCCATGATATCCAGATTTGTTTTTTTAATAGAGGCAAGATTGATGCTCGTTTTCAGAAAGTCTTCGGTCGTAAACATGATATTGAACAGAGTAGGGGTCAACTTAATCACAGCTGCCGGGCATGGATCAAAAGGGGAGCCTGCTTTTGTCGCTTGAAGCAGTCCCTTTATCTCCTCAACATTCACTGGAGCGAAACACTCCAATTTTGCCCCTAGGGGATATTCGGCGGTGTCTTCCACTCTGGTCCGCGGGCGGTTCAACATATCTAGACCAGAGAAGGCGTTTAAGATGATCTCTACGTTATCCGAAAAAAAAATTGCTAACTCCTCACACAGCTCAAGGCTAGGGGGCGTAGTTGCGGGTTTGGGGGAAGCCAGACAGGAAACCGTTTTAAACAATTCTTTTGCTGAATTTTTAGCTAAGTTGATGCGATTTGTGAAGAAACCTTGTTTTGCCACTATCACCATTATTTTTATAAACTAGCAGGCTTTCTCTAAATAGCCTTTTGTCAGTTTCCTTGTATTCTTTGCGCCATACCCTTTCCAGTCTTTTACAGCCTAGTTTCTGCTTTCTGAGTTCATCCAAAAACCATGGACTGAGGGCTGCCACCTGGTGGAAAGGCAAAGTTTGGGAGGGGTAAGATTGGCACAGGCCTTTTCAATCCATTTTGTATAGGCCAGGGCCGCCACCTCCACCTCCAGTGGGAGTACCTCTATAGATGAAGTCAGAAGGTCATCCAAAACTGTCCCATCTATTTTATTCCAGGCCCTAAGGGTCTTTGCAGATTTAGGCATTCGATCAGGCCTCTGCGGCATCGCCACCGAGATGGTAAACAGAACGGCGGCATGGTCTGACCAAGGAACCGGTATTAGGTTTGTAAATTCTAAGGCTGGATGGTAAGAGAAGATCCCATCTAAGGTGTGGCCCGCCTTGTGCGAAGGTCCCTTCACCAATTGCTTTAAGTCAGCGCCATCCATCAGATTGATTAGCACTCTAGTGTCCGTGTCCATAAGGTTTTCCAAATGTAAATTAAAATCCCCTAACACCGTGAAGGCCTTGGCACACAAGCTCTCCTCCAATATGCTTCCCACTGAGCTCAGAAAAGTATTTTTAGGACCCGGAGGTCTATATACTAAGCATCCTCTGAAGGAATGACAATTAAAAAGAGTGAAATTAAAAGCCAGCGCTTCACACGTCTCCATAACTAATGGTTGAAAATTGACATTTAGGGAGTTGTGGTATATTACTGCCAATCTTCTGTGGCCTATCTAATGTGAAAGTGAGATAACCTGGCGGGGTGGCTTTAACTAAATCCGGACCAGAGGCCGCATCAGTCCAGGATTCAGTGACAAAAGCAATTTTAATGTCTTCATTCTGCATTAGCTCAGCACAATCCAGGTTGTGTTTCACTATTTTCATGCTATTGACTTCCACATGTACATTCAGTAACTTTATGCTGCATATGACTATGATGTCATCAGTGATGTCATCAGTAATGCTGTTTGAGAGGTCAAAAGTGATCTCATCAATGATGTAATTTAACATATCATGATTGATGTAATATGTGAGGGCATAAGCAGTGCATTATGGGGGCACATGTAATGGTTAGCTCAGTACATTATACCTGGTGAACTTCAGGTTTGTTTTTCGTTCCTTTTTACCTTATTTCGACACCTAACTAAGACAGAGAGAAAGAGAGAGATAGTTTTGGGGTGAATCGTCAAGCAGGGACCAAGAAAAAGGTGAGATGGGGGGGGGTCCCAAAACACATTTTCCCCATGCAAATTCCCATAGGATTTTTGACAGGCCTACAGCACAAAACGCTGAATGGAATTACACCACATTTGGCAAAAATCTAGATCTTGTCCCAGAAAGAGCTCTTTGTAATTTGGTGAAAATCTGTTCAGTAGTTTTGGAGTTCTTTAAGAAAAAAAAAGATTTATGTATATCTTGGGAGCGGATCCACGCGCCAACAGCAAAGCTGTGATTGTCTGGCTGGAATCTAAGAGAAAAGTTGCAGCTGCCATTTTGTGAATTGGGACATGGTTTTCGGGGTGGGGCAATGAAGTGTAAATAGGATATGAGGGGTCAGGATAGAGGTATCCTGACCCCTTGGGACTAATGTAGGGGTCTGTGGGGCACCCCTCTTGGGAAAGAAATTGTCCAATAACATAGTACTTTAGCCGCAGGAGGATCCACCACGCCGCTCAGCGCGCACTCCCCGCCTGAATCGGTGGAGATCAGCAGGTCCAGAGCCCAAATAAAACAAGCGTTGGCACAGACAATAGGCCTTGCTGTTTGGACCAATAGGCTTTACTAATGCTGGTCAGCATAGACTAAAAAAGCTACTTAAAAAATTGATCTTAACATTTTATTTTCTGCTCGCTCAACAGGAAAAGCTTTGACACAGCTGTTTGGGGTATTAAAAAGAATTCTTTTTCAGGCACCCAGATCAGACTTTTGCACTAAATTGCTACTGTCCTAATTTTTTTCAAAATAAAGTGCCAAATCCACAGACCAAGAATTATAAATAGGCCCGGATTTTGACAACAGGATATTCTTCTCGTTTGGTGGAACTAACCCCAGCGTGTTTTCGTTTGTGCGACGTGAAGTTGTTGCATGGGAGTGCCGTTTAAATGCAAGGAAATAATTCTAAGGTTTGTTTTTGGTTCTGGCAGGCTACGCCACAGCCATAAATGAAAGCTAAAGAGAGAGGCAAAGACTGGGGCATTGAAAGAGGCAGGCACCATCAGTGGAAGACAGAGAGTGGAAAAGCAGAAAAGAGGCAGACACAGGCGCAGTGAAAAAGACAGAGATTCTGGGGCACAGAGAGAGGCAGAGGCAAGTTATGGGAAGTTAGAGATGCAAAATTAGTGGAAAAGATAGAGGCAGACAGCAGAAAAGTCCAACAGAGACAGAGAAAGAAAGATGCCATGGAAAACAAAGTTGAGTTTGAGAAGTTTGCACTGTTTCTGCAGTCTGTAATGGCAGACCTGCTAACATCTGATTAGTTGGGTCACTCAGGGTGGCACAAACAGAGCTTCAGGCCATAATGATCCCTTTAATGGCCCTGCCCTGGGTTCCACAGGTACCACATACCAGTGACTTGTACGCGGGTTAAAGTCTTTGCCAACTGGGGTTACCAATTCACATGTAACAGTGTTTGGGTGTGAGCACTGGCACTGGTGTCTGGTTAGCAGGTTTCAGTGCACTTTCAGAGTCAAATCCATCAGCACTGGGAAAAAAAATGTGTGGGTGACCATACAAAAACAGAGCTTTCCCACATCACCCTTTACCCATAATAGGTGAAATGACAATACTTGCTGGAGCAAAAATCTTCTCAAAATTGGATATGGCCTCAGGATATCATCAAGTGCTATTGAGGAAGGAGTCAAGACATATGAGGACATTTGTGGCTCCTGATGGAGTGGATCAGTTTCACACGATGCCATCTGGTCTCGCCTTTGCAGCAGCCATATTCCAAAGGAGGAGGGCAGAGGAGGTGAACGGTCTCGCTGAAGTTTTGGTTTTCCAAAACAATGCTTTGATTTTCGGCAAAGATTTAGATAAGCATATGCGTACACTTAGGATGTCTTGAGAGCCTTCCGGAAAAGAGGATTGAGATTTAAAAAAGTGATAAATGTATGGTTGGTTGAAAATATTGGGCATGAGGTTTCAACTAAAGGGATTTTACTATGGCCAGGCCTGTTGACAGTCATTGAAACACCTGCTCCAAAACACTGTGACCAACAACTTGAGTTTAAGGGAATTGTGGGAGGGATGGGCAGAAATAGAAGCTAGGAGGCTTTAGGTGTTTATCAATTGTTCCGGTTTATTTGTAGTTTGTAGAGGAAATCAAGAGTTCTTCTTGAGCTGCTGTCCTGGTGGGTGGTCGGAGAGTCTCTTCTGGTGTGTTCCTGTTTCCTGGTGATTCCTGATATCCACTTCGACTGTCCGTCTCCCAGATGGCTTGAAAGGAAAAGAACAAAACAGGACGGTGAGACTCGGGTTCTCGGAAAAGTTCTAGTTCAGGAGATGGGATTGTATCTGTCACCACACCACGTTCTGCATGAAGAGGGGGTTAAAGCCTATTTAATGTGTCCCAGGGCTTAACTGTCCCTTTACCCCCTTTCAGTGTAGGTAATTCAAGCTGAGTCAGTCAGGAGTCAACGGAAGAGAATCATCAGAGACGAGTATTAGCCCAAGACATCGGTAAACGGTGAAAGAAAAATAAAGACAGTAACCAAGGAAATATCCTCATGAAAGAAAAGACAATATTTGGCTTACTTTGGTGCAGTACAACACCCCCATGACTGCCTCCCTGTACCTCAATATGCTCTCCCCTTCTAGCTTGGTGCCCTCACTTGGCGCGGTTCACTCACCGTCCTAGCCGCAGCTCTCCTGAGCTGCGGCGGCGTTTTCGCACCTCCTGGGGGAGGTGGGGATCCACCAATCCTCGCTCCGCTCCTCTCCTTCGTCCTGGTTATCATTGCCGTCGTCATCCCGTTTTCTCAACGTCTCTTCCCTCTTCTCTCCTCTGGCATCCAGCTGCTACAACTTGATGCACACTTCTCCTCATCGGGTCTCCCCGCGTCTTCAGTCTTAGCCTTTTCTTTTCTTGTCGGCCTTCCTGATTGGTCCTTTACCGTAAAGCCACCTCCTTCTTCCTACAAGGAGGAGGTCGGGAGCAACAGGTTAACCCTTGCCGCCTCCTGGTTTTCCGTGGTGTCTCTAGTGTCCAGGACAGGTAGGGGGGGTTCAGGGCCCTACTCTCGGGGTCCTCCTCATAGGAATGTATGAATTTTATTCAAAATGTACTGAAAATGTTGCGGTGATTGCTGAACCACTTCACAACCTTTTCAATAAGAATGTTTGATTTGTGTTTAGATTGAAGTGAAAACTGCTCAATGCAGCACTTCTGAGTCCATATCTACCAGGCAATAAGTGCTCTACCACTGATGATACTGATAGCATTGGCAATGGCGCTGTAGTGACTCAAGGTAAAGGAAATGAGGAATGTGCAATGGCATCACACACACTGCGACCACATGAACGTTGTCATGAATTCCTCCCCTCGTCATGCCTTCGCCGTTCTAGCGCGCCGCTATCAGAGCGGACTACAAATCCCAGAAAGCCTAGCGCGGAGGAATTACGCAACACCTGTGATACGGGTTGCATAACATGAAAGGACCGACTATATAGGCAGAAAGGGAATGGACGCCGTGTCGGATATTCAGACACCAACGCCGACGTACCCTGAAGCAGAGCGCTCCGTGAACTAAGACTGTTGAGGCTATCGTGGATCTTAAAGAGAACGGATGTAGGAAGGAGCTTCCGCTCTTAGCCCCGTGTCTCTGTTTAATTCTTGACGGTGGTCTGCAGCGCGCAAGGCGTCCTCTGACTCGGACGAGTCAGCGAGGCTCGGCTCAGGGTCCTGAGTTGCGGCTGGTAGGAGCGGCTGCTCCCAGCCCGGTCCAAGGGTCTTAGCAAAGGCCAGGAAAATGGAGGTTGGTGTGAGCCGTAGCTCCCAGCCCCCGTCCTTGTGCTAGTCCGGGATTACGTGTTGAGACGCACTCCGGGAGGAGTTTGCGGCGTCTCCGCGGTCCTAGCAAAGGGGTAGGTCAGATCGAGCGGCTGCTCTCGACCACATCTCTTTTTCGAGTTCTTGTTGGGCACTGTAGACGCACACCGGGAGGTGTTGCCGCGTCACAGTCCCCTGGGGAATAGCAGCGAGAACAGCTTAAGGGATACCAGTAGAGCGGCTGCTCCCCGTATCCCCTAAGGAAGGAGTGGTAGAGAACCTGGCTGGGCGACTCCCACCTTCCTCACGCCTGCTGCCCTACGCCAGAGAGTAAAGACCCCTCACAGCTATCGAACGGCATTGTCGGCCGCTTTTAGCACAGTGCCCTCCGTTGGCGTGCAACGGGACCGTTGTACTTGCGGAGGACGGTAATAGGAACAAGGGTACTCCGTATTTTGTTTGTGGTCAAGAGGTGGGAGTAACAAATAGTACAAAAACACAGGGAATAACCTCTTATTGTGACCTAAATATCATTCAACATTTTTGGCAGTTACGTCAGTTATTTATACATGGGATGCATCTCATGACACAATAGACTTACCACATATTTGTTATTTTTTATCAATTTATTCATCATTATACAAAAATATATACTAGATTATATATATAAATATATAGACTCCTCGTAGTGTAGTTTCAGTTTGTCATATTCGAGGGTCTTTGTATGCGTACAAAGACCCTCGAATATGACAAATTGAAAGATCATAAGAACTAAATTGGAAAAGAAATCCAAATCAAGATTACAACAAGAATATATAGATTGTTTCACGATTTAAGACAGACTGAAACTACACTACGAGGAGTCTTGCATTGGACATTGATAATATATCACCACAAAGTTTGCAATCATTTATGTATTTTGTCACTGTTGTTTGTATGTGAGTAAGTGTGAGTATGTATGCTGGGATGAATGCTCATATCTACACATAAAAGAAAAATGAGGGGTTCTATCCAGAACAACAACTTCAGTTAATATGTTGCACCTCAACAAAACGCACGTTAATTGGTATTTAGCTGTATTTATTATGTTTTTTATGTAAAAGATAACTGCAGAAAATTCAAAAAAGTATATATTTTTGTATAATGATGAATAAATTGATAATAAATAACAAATATGTGGTAAGTCTATTGTGTCATGAGATGCATCCCATGTATAAATAACTGACGTAACTGCCAAAAATGTTGAATGATATTTAGGTCACAATAAGAAGTTATTCCCTTTGTTTTTGTACTACTTGCGGAGGACGGTGCAATACACCAGCGCTGTGAATGGGGTAACGTATTAAGACCTGGTGACTTCAGAAAAACATTCTATATGTTTACTTCCCTTTACCCTGTACATTAACAATAAATCCTTAGCACATATAATTTGGTAATGTGTTCTGTGGGTGTCTGTCCCCGATCCCGGGAACGCCAGGTCGTTACAGAATATCCGACCCGCTTCTCATAACTATCCCCCGGTCGGGTGACAGACATGGCCACATTGGAGGAGGTATTGGCAGCGTTGGCTACCATACAGATCGAACTAACAGCGTCTCGGCAGGAATCTGCAGACGTAATGGCACGGCTGGACACTATGCAGAGAGACCCCTTGATGCCTGGTCCTGCCTCCGCAACCGTAGCCCCTGCGGTTGTAGTTGAGATGCCTATCTCAGTGCCGCTGGCTACACCAGAGAGGTACAGCGGAGACCCCAAAACGGTACAGGTGTTCCTCACGCAAGTAGCGCTGCATCTATCCTGCAAACCAAAGGCCTTCCCTACAAGCCAAGCCAGGGTGGCTTTTCTCTTGTCTTATTTGGCTGGTGATGCGGCGCAATGGGCGGTCCCATTGGTGAGCAGGGACGACCCTCTATTGTGTGACTGGGGAGCGTTCCGCGAGGAATTCCTTTGAGTCTTCGACCGTAGGGCAGACTCGTACACCGCAGACCGCGAAATGCTAGAACTAAGACAGGGCAATAACGACTTGTTGCAATACCTCAATGCGTTTCGCCGGCTGGTGGCTGAAACAAAGTGGCCTGTTGCCAAACAAACAGCGTTGTTTCACCAGGGACTGTGCGACGAGCTCAAGGACGTCGTGGCTCAAATAGATCCCCAACCCAGGACTTATGAAGGTCTCATCAGTCTGGTTCTGCGTTTGAACCACCGGCTGGGCGAGAGAAGAGGTGACCATAAGAAGAAAGGAAAGGCTTTGCCTTCTCACCTCGCGGTGGGGAGCCCCGAAACCAGCTCCGCCGCCAAGACCGAGCCCGTGGACATCGGAGCCATAAGAGCCAGCCTTACTACAGCAGAGAAGGAGTCACGTCGGAAACAGGGTCTTTGCCTGTATTGCGGCAAGAAAGGACACTACGTCCGTGAGTGTCCTGCCAAGCCTAAGAGCAGTCGATACCGGACAACCAGGCCAGTGACGGCTGTAGTAGACGTACAGGCGGAAAACTGATGGACTCCAGGAAAACGGAAGGGGCCTCTTGGAGTCACACCTACATCCCTTCCATGTCTAGTTCCAACCAACGAGGAAGACAGCATTTGTTCATCCCGGTACTCGTCGGGGTCCAGGATCAATGGCTCCTTGTGGTGGCCATGGTGGATTCGGGGGCCACAGGCCTCTTCATGGATTACAACGAGGCACAGAGACTGGGGATCACTCTCCTTCCCAAAGGAAGACCCGAAGACGTCTATGCAGTGGACGGGAGACGTCTGGTGACCGGACCCATCGGACATCATACGGGAGGGATGCCGGTGAGGTTCGGCAGAAGGCATGCTGAAACAATCGATTTCAGTATCATCAGAGCACCGCAGTACGGAGTCATATTGGGACTGCCATGGCTACAAAAGCACAACCCGTCGGTGGATTGGACCACGCATCACATCGAAATGTCTTCACCGTATTGCAAACAAAGATGCGGTATGCATCAGGAACCGCAAGACACCCCACAGACCGAAAGACATACAGTGGCCACCGCAGCCGAGAAAGTCGTTACGCTTCCTAGCGTATATCACGGATACGAAGACGTCTTTGATGAAGTGAAGGCGGAGGTGCTCCCGCCCCACAGGATTTACGATTGTCAGATCGACTTGGTACCAGGAGCAAGCGTTCCCAGCGGTAGACTGTATGCCCTCACTGAGCCCGAAAACCTGCATCTGCGTTCTTATCTAGCCAAGCTCCTGGAGTTAGGATTCATCAGACCATCCAAGTCACCGGCCGCATCGCCCCTCTTTTTTATTCCGAAGGCCAACGGTGAATTGAGGGCGTGCGTGGACTTCAGGGCCTTGAACGCGATTACCATTAAGAACAGATATCCCCTTCCCCTCATCAGCGTTCTCCTGGAACAGGTACAAAGGGCTAGGGTGTACACCAAGCTGGATCTCAAGGGGGCTTACCATCTAGTGCACATGAGGGACGGCGACGAGTGGAAAACGGCCTTCAAGACCCGGTTCGGCCTTTTTGAGTACCTCGTCATGCCGTTCGGGCTCTGCAACGCCCCTGCGGCCTTCCAGTTCTTCCTGAATGAGGTGTTCCGGGATGTGTTGGATGTATACGTCGTCGTATACATCGATGATATCCTCATATACTCGGACACGAAAGAGGATCACGTGCCACACGTCTCATCCATTCTACAGAAGCTAAGGGAGAACATGCTATACTGTAAACTCAGTAAATGTGACTTTCATGTCACTTCCGTTGAATTCCTTGGGGTGATGCTGAGTCCAGGAGGACAGGAAATGGCAGAGCGAAAGATCAGAGCAGTGGAGGAATGGCCGGTACCACGGGGGGTTAAGGACATCCAGAGCTTCATAGGCTTCGCCAACTTCTACAGGCGGTTCATCGAGGGGTTTTCCGGATTGGTAGCCCCAATCACTCAGCTACTAAGGAAATCCCAGGAGTTCGAGTGGAACAGGGACGCGCAGAACACCTTTGAGGCACTGAAGAAGGCCTTCGGTACAGCCCCGGTGTTGGCTCACCATGATCCGGAACTTCCCTACGTGGTGGAGGCGGACGCATCAGACGTGGCACTGGGTGCCATACTGTCACAACGTAATCCAGGAACGGGGTTGCTCAACCCCGTGGCGTACATGTCACGAAAACTAAACGACACAGAGCGCAACTATCATATTGCGGAGAAAGAACTCCTGGCGATCAAGGATGCGTTAGCGGAGTGGAGGCATCTGTTGATGGGGGCTAGACACGTCGTCACTGTGTATACGGAGCACAGGAACTTGCAGTTTATGACAGCAACCCAACATCTTTCTCCCCGTCAGCTGCGATGGATGATCTTTTTCTCCGGATTCCACTTCCACATCACCTACAGGCCTGGAACCGAAAACAGGAAAGCGGACGCGCTGTCAAGGCAATCGGACACCAAGGAACCAAAACCTGTCACAGAACACTCTATCATACCCCCACATGTGGTCTTAGGGGTTATCCAGCCTGATACGTTCCTCAGAGGCATCCGGAGGGGGATTCGCACCTTCGCGTGGAGGAGGTGGCTCCTCAGTCACCGAGAATGGAGGGTGTCTGATGGCATACCCGTGAGAGACTGCTGTTACCCACTCCTCGGCTCCAAAGACAGGCCTACGAGTGGTGCCATGTATCCCCGTGTGCGGGTCATCTGGGATTCGAGAAAACTGAGGCGAATGTGGGAAGGCAATTCTGGTGGCCAGCCATGAGAGCAGATGTGCGGAAGTGGGGTGCGGCATGTTCCGTTTGTGCTGCCATGAAAGCCGACCACAGACGAACACAAGGGCTTCTCCAACCCCTACCCACGCCCACCAGACCGTGGGATAACATCTCTCTCGATTTCATAGTAGGACTACCTTCGGATCGAGGGAATACGGCGATATTGGTGGTGGTGGACTACCTCACCAAAATGGGGCACTTCATTGCATGCAAACAAGTCCCTTCGGCTGGCGAACTGGCATCGTTGTTGCTAAAGAACATTGTCAGGCTACATGGCCTGCCCAGGGTGATCGTGTCCGACAGTGGTTCGCAGTTCACCGCCCAGTTCTGGAAGACCTGGTGTTCAGCGTTGCACGTCCGGTCAGCCCTATCTACGAGCTATCACACCCAGAAGGACGGCCAAAACGGAACGCCTGAACCAGTCCCTCAAGCAATACTTGCGCTGTTTTGTCGACCAGGGGAAGGAGGAATGGGTGGACATGCTATGGATTGCGGAGATCGCCTACAACAACGCCATGCATTGTTCCACCAAAACCTCTCCCTTCTACGGCAACTACGGGCATCACCCACGGTTCTTGCCCTTTGTCCATCAGATCAGGGAGAGCAACCCACCAGCAACGGCCGAAAGGGTGGCACACATCAAGAACACGTTGATGCGATCTCGTGCGTTCCTGGAAGAGGCAAAGGTGAGGTACAAAGCTTCGGCGGATCGAAGGAGACGACCTGGGCCGGTACACAGGGTGGGAGACTACGTCTGGTTCTCTACAAGGAACATCCGATTCCGGAAGCATAGCATGTTCCATCCCAAATTCATGGGCCCCTATCGAATCAGCAAGTGCCTCGGCCCTGTGAACATGAGGGTGTGCTTACCCCAGATCTTGCGGATCCATCCGGTGTTCCACGTTTCATTGTTGAAGCCCTCGTCCTCGCCCAAACGGGTGTCGCCGGCGCCTGTGATGGTGGCTTCGGAGGTTGAGTACGAGGTAGCGGGCATCCTGGATTCCAAATGGCGTCGGGGCAAATTGTGGTACCTAGTGGATTGGAAAGGGTATGGCCCGGAAGAGCAGTCGTGGGAGCCGGCTGCGGGGGTTCACGCACCCCGCTTGGTGTCTGCTTTTCATCGCCGATACCCTTTATGTGCTGGCCCTGTTGGGTGGTGAGATGGAAGGGGGATGTACTGTCATGAATTCCTCCCCTCGTCATGCCTTTGCCGTTCTAGCGCGCCGCTATCAGAGCGGACTACAAATCCCAGAAAGCCTAGCGCGGAGGAATTACGCAACACCTGTGATACGGGTTGCATAACATGAAAGGACCGCCTATATAGGCGGAAAGGGAATGGACACCGTGTCGGATATTCAGACACCAACGCCGACGTACCCTGAAGCAGAGCGCTTCGTGAACTAAGACTGTTTTTTTTTTTTTTGGTTAAAAACTTTTATTAAGCAGCAGAAATTATGCTCACAAACACAGGCCTACAAGCGCATGGGCTGGCCGCAAACAATCAAGGCATGACATGGTACAAAATCAGTGGTCAAAACCCCAGCGGTCCGGCAGAAACAGGATACAAAATGCCGCACACAGTGTAGAACAGGATAGAACATTTTTCTGATTTTAGAACAAATCAAAAAGAAACAAACACGGACACAAAGGCGAATAGCGTTACGAACAGAGTCAGCCCTAGAGGGGGGAGAAGCTCACTAATCAGGAATACAAAGTTGCAATCAACAGGACGAGTCAGGGTGGGGGGACAGAGGGGAGGTCAAGTGAGCTATATGTTTAATGTACGAACTTACGGGAATGCCAAATTAAGGGGACAAGGGAACATCAGGGGTCTCCACCAGGGGAGGAGTACAAATGTTTCCGCGATGGGCGTTCCACTGACACCAGATCTTTGTCCACGCCCTTGGTCTGCCCCTAGCTGTCTAAACCGTCTTTTCGCGGAACATGGACCAGTCCATATTTTCTTCCCACACAGACACGGTGGGGGGTCTTTGCGAGCCCCAAAGCTGCGCTATGTCTCGCTTCGCAACCATATACCCCAAGGTCACCCATCTCGTCTGGGCCACTGTGTAATCGGTTGGTTCCCACACGTTCAGCAAGCACCTCCGGGCCTCGGGCACCAGGGCAATTCCAGTCACATCAGTCATCACCGCAAGTACCGTAGTCCAATAATCAGCCACCCTCGGGCACTCCCAAACAATATGAAGAAACGTAGCACTCATCCCGCACCCACGCTTGCACAGCCCATCCGGGGAAACCAAACGAGGACCAGTGACATACACCCGGTGTAAGATCTTAAGCTGGACGAGACGGAGACGGGCGGGAATGGCGACCTCTGTCGGGGAAGATAGAGCCGATTGCCAGTCTTCGTCGTCCAATTCCAGCCCGTCCCCGGCCCACACCTCTCTAAGTCGGCCGAGCAGGTCCGCCCGATTGTTGATCAACTTCTTATAGATCAAAGAGATAGTGCTGTCAGGGAGATGACCGTCCAGGATACGGTCCTCAAGGGGGGAGGATTCAGGGATGGCGGCACCAGAGACCAGAACCGAGGTCAGGGCATGACGGACCTGCAAATATCTAAAAAACTCTCTATCGCTCAATTCATATTCATTCCGAAGGGTCTCGAAGGACTTCACCGCTCCTTTCACCCAAAGGTCACCCACTCTACAGATTCCAATCATGTCCCAGCATTCAAACCCCTTCGTAGTCCAGAGACATCCCAGACGCTCAGACGCATCAAGTGGAGTCGCCAGCGTAACTCGATCATCCCAGCCCATGCTCACATTCGCAGCGCGCCACACACTAACAGCAATCCTAGTCGGTCCCGTAAGTTGTTGCCCAGCAGTCCTGGAATAAAGCACTCTATTAAAGTCTCCACCCGGCAGCTGGAATTTGTCCATTTCAAAAGCTGGATTCGGGCCGGGTGAGTATATCGAATGGTTAATGGCGGACAACTGGGAGGCCCAATAATATCTTCTGATGTCAGGAAGTGCCATGCCCCCATCATACCAAGGGATGGTGAGCTTCGCAAGGGCAATACGTGGACGCCCGTCCCAAATCAGCTGCCTCTGCAAACCTTCTACCTCCCGGAAGTAAGTAGCAGGGATGTCATCATAAGAGTTCTGGAGAGCGTAAAGAAATCGCGGTAGGGACATCATCTTGAAAAGGGCGGCCCTGCCCAGCGGCGATAAAGGTAATTTACGCCATCGGGCCACGTCCAGCCTTCATCTATGAAGTGGGGGAAGAAGATTGCGTTCGAAGCGAAGCGAAGGGTCTAGTGTAACAAAAATCCCCAAATATTTGAAGCCCAATTGAGTAACCTGAATGGGAAATCTATTCGGCAGCGGAGGCAAACCGCCGGAAATAACGTACACACAGGATTTAGCCCACTTTATAGTCAAGCCAGAATTCTTGCCGAACGAGGTAAGGACGTCAAAAGGGACGTTTAGGGATTTGTGCGGGGGAGTAAGATAAAGAAGAAGGTCATCAGCGTAAAGCGAAACACGGTCCTCAAAGTCGGGGGACCACCGTATACCTTTGATAGACGGCTCCCATCGGAGCCACGCGGCTAGCGGCTCCAATGCGAGAGCAAAAAGTAGCGGAGACAAGGGACATCCCTGTCTGGTCCCCCTACCAAGGGAGAAGGGTACCGACACTCGACCGTTAACAACGACCTGCGCCAGGGGGTCGGTATATAACAGTTTCACCCATCCGATGAATTCCGGGCCGAAACCAAACTTCACGAGGGCGGCCCAAAGGTAGGGCCACTCGATCGTGTCGAAGGCCATCGAGGCGTCCAATGAAGCCAAAATGGCCGGCTCCGTCAGAGACCCCGCCCTCGCGAGGACTCCATGAAGGCGCCGCAGATTAAGGGCTGTGTTCCGGTGCGGGATAAATCCGGACTGGTCCGGATGAATCAAGTCACTGATGACTGTTAGGAGACAAGTAGCCAGGACCTTGGCTAGAACCTTAGGCTCAGCGTTTAACAGGGAGATGGGTCTATATGACGCACAAAGGTCTCGGGGCTTACCTTCTTTAGGAATAACCACTATCGTGGCCAGGCGCTGGTCGTAAGGGAGAGTACCTAGATCACGGGATTCCTGGAACATTGCTCGAAGATAGGGCGCAATCTTATCAGGCCGCAGTTTGTATAGCTCAATCGGCAAACCGTTCGGGCCCATAGCCTTGCCCGAACGGAGAGATCGAATTGCGGCCGCTATTTCGTCCGTAGAGAACGGGTCCTCCATAGAAACCCGCTCCACCTCGGAGAGGCAAGGAAGGTCCAAGTCACGTAGCAAAAGGTGGGAGTCCGCTTCATCCCTTTCCGACACCGGGGAGTAAACCATACGGAAATAGTCCGCAAAACATTCCACTATCTCAACCGGGTCAGTCACTCTCACACCATTCAAAGTCTGAAGTACAGGTACAACACGATTCGCTCTTTCCTTCTTGTCCAACCAGGCAAGCAATTTACCCGCCTTATCCCCAACATCATAAAGCCGGCCCTGTTGCTCCCTGTACATCATCTTGGCAGCGTCTGTAACCAGGGACTTGTAGTCAAATTGCTTCAGACCAAGGGCATGGAGTTTGTCACGAGTGACCCCCGACTCCAGGTCAGCCTCCAACCCAAGTATTTCCGTCTCCAGATCCACCACTTCCCGGTTCCTTACATTCTTAGTGTCAGCGATAAGAGATAGGGCCTGCCCACGAATCACGGTCTTAAAAGGCCTCCCATAGGGACACTGCAGAGGAGACAGACCCTTCGTTGTCCAGAAAGTAGTGGTCCAGGGACTTGATTAATTGACCACGGGTCCCAGGGGAGCTCAAGTACCAAGGATTGATAGGAGCCACCCGTCCCACCGCCTCCACACCCATTTCAAAACAGAGCCAGAGCGGAGAGTGGTCAGAAATGCCCCGGGCAAGGTGTCTGATCTCCCTGACAGCGGATAACTGCGCGGCCGGCATGAGGAAGTAGTCCAGTCTGGACAAACTCCCGTGAGCCCCGGAATGGAAAGTATATTGGAGCTGGGAGGGATGCATAAGTCTCCAGCAGTCCACCAAACCAAAGGTATCCAGAAAACCACCCAGCCACGCTTGGGCCGAAGGAGTATCCCTGGGGGGGTAACGATCAAGCAAACCCGAGAGAACAGAATTGAAGTCACCAGCCATGAAAAGAGCACCATCAGGGAGTCCCAACAGCACTCGGCCCACATCAGAAAAGGTAGAGGTCTGCAGGCCGGGGGGCACATAAACGGTAAACAGGGAAAGGGTCTTGCCCTCGTATCGTCCCACGAGGACGGCATAGCGCCCCCTATCATCCAGGAGTACCTCATCTATCTCAAGGGGAAGGGAAGACCGTACAAGGATGCCCACCCCCCTGGAACCCGTAGTAAACCCCGAGTGTGCAACAAGACGATAGCCCCACCTATTCATCGCATGACAAGTATTACCCACTAGGTGCGTCTCCTGCAAAAACACAATATCAGGAGACAGTCGTCGCAGGTATCGCAACACCACCCCCCGCTTTATACGATCCCCCAAACCATTGACAATCCACGAAACAAACCTCAACCCATTACCCCCCATCCCAAGATGTGACGCAGGAGCCACCCCACAATGAGCTAGACACTGAAAACAAAATTGCAGATATTGCATCGCCTTGGAAAGAACAAAACACAACCACAAATACCCCAACTACCCACCCCCCAACACCCAAGGTAACACCCCCCACCCTGCACCCCTGCAGTAGACTAAGAAGCCACCCCAATATGCAGTGTGCTTGTCGCCCAAACAACCCCATTCTACAGAAAGACCCCGGAGGAGGAAAGGGCCCTGTCCCACCCGCCACCCCGACAGAGGGAAAAGGGAAAAGGGGGGGAAAAATACACATAAAAACCATAAGCGACATAATTACGGAACCCCGGCAGAAAATGTCTTATTACGGAGGCAGGGACAGAGATATCGCTTTCAGCTCTCCACGCTACCCTCGGCACCACCCGGGTGCTCGGTGGGATCAGTCAGGTTAGTCCGGTCCGGTAAAGAGTCCAGCCAATCACTTACGGCCTCAGGTCGATCAAAGAAAAATGTTCGCTCATTGTACTCAATTCGCAGCTTAGTAGGAAAAAGCATGGCGTATTTCAGACCCAAGTCTCGAAGACGCTTCTTGACTCCACGGAAGCCCATTCGCTGTCTCTGCACAAGCTGAGAAAAGTCCGGGTAGAAATTCACAGTGGCATTCTCAAAGGCCACCGGGCCCTTAACTCTCGAGGCCTGCAGGATAGCGTCTCGATCCCTATAATGGAAGAGCTTGGCCACGATGGGCCTCGGCTGGGCGCCCGGCTTGCACTTTCCACCCGGAACACGATGGGAACGCTCCACCGCAAAAAATTTGCTCAACCCAGACGGAGAAAGGTAGTTCTGAACCAGGTCCTCGACCAGGAGATCAACGGAGTGAGGATCAGGATTTTCCGGAACGTCAATCACACGCACGTTACAGCGTCGTGCCCGATTTTCAAAATCATCCAGACGATGGGACATGGAATCGTTCACAGATCTGAGATTGCCAATCTCCGTTTGAAGCTCTGA
The DNA here is from genome assembly GCF_964261635.1 of Lissotriton helveticus. Lineage (NCBI taxonomy): Eukaryota > Metazoa > Chordata > Amphibia > Caudata > Salamandridae > Lissotriton > Lissotriton helveticus. Next base: position 126,923,360 of record NC_136057.1, read on the forward strand.
GACGTCGGTCGTGAGACTAGCCGTCTTGAGATCCAATGACTTCACTTTCTCATTGGTTTTAGACAGATCGGCCCGAATCAAGTTCACATCAATGGCCACGGTGTCAATTTTGTGGGCCAGAGCTTCGTACTGTTGGCCGATAGTTTCCTTCATGTTAGAGATGGCGCCCATGATGTCCTGTAGGGATAGCTCCGCCGAAGCCGCCAACGGGTCTCCCATTGCACTCGGGCTAGGTAAAGCGGCACCCGGGGACACCTTAGACTGCGCATACCGGTCCATGATGTTAGACTGGACCGGGCCCCCGCGAAGGGGCGTCTTAGTCTTCCGTCTCTCTTGGTCCCCTCTGCCAGACATAATGGAGAATGAGCCCCCGAGGGACCCTCTCGACCTGGTGAAAATGGCCACTGGAAAACAGGGCGCCACCGACAAAAGTCCCCAGCGAGGGCTGTCGTGTATTTCTATAGGTTCTGAATCAGTCCCCCTATTCCTGACCCTATTCTGGTTAAACTAACTATCAAGTTAACTAACAGTCAGCCCATGAGGCAAGAAATCCCCCATGATGCAGATACCGTTATCTGACGCAGTCACACTACGGCACAGGAACGTGTTATCTGATTAGGTCATAACGCTTGAGATCTAATTAGACAAGCGACATTCCTCCAGCCCCTGATAAGGCATACGACGTTCTCATAACAAATCAAACCTATGACAACCTGGAAAATCCGTGTGGCCATTGTTTTGATTTCACAGAGAACTTTAGTAAAGAATGTGCTAACGAGCAAGTCGTATGACATCTTTATTGACGTACCTATGTCCATCCTTACGTCAATCCCGGCACCTTTAAGGTATAAATATTGCCGACCTTGCCCTATGCAAACACACGCGTGGTGACAAGACGGAGCAGCCATACTTGCCGAAGCCGAGAGCAGAAGCAGACCCCGCTGGCAGCAGCCCCGCCTTCCTGACGCGCTGAGAGACGCGCTGCTATCTCAAGCCGAGAGACCCAGCACCGGCGCTTCTGGGCAGCCCTCGCAGGCAGCCTGGAATATCGAGAGCAGAGAAAGAGACACCATTCCTCATCCATTGTAAAATCCAGGTACAGAACTGAATAACCCCTCACAGAGAATTCTTTAGTTATTCACTTGGCAAAAACAAACTTAACTTAAACTGTAACTTTCTATTCCCGCCCACGCATTAGACTTAGGTCAGGTATACGGGGTAGGCGTATTTAGAAACACCAGTTGAGTACGTTTAGTCAAATGTATATGTGTATGTAAATATATTTTAATCATTTTAAAACATCATATGGCTCAGAAACCATATCAATGTTTTTACAGTATTATTTTATACTATTGCTTTTAATGTATGCACTTTACTTAACTATAAGTATTGCAATAATATCGATCCATTTCTCTTGTACGAGAAAAGAGACTGATCAATAAATAACACCTTTTTATTGAACACGCCCGTCTCCTCCTTTTCTCTACATTCTGATGAGACTAAGAATGCACGTACTGACTGAGTAAAATAATTGCCTTGTGCTCACACGACTCTTGAGATTGACTCTTGATTAGGGGAGAGCAAAGTTGTCATGTTCTATGGTTGTCAGAAACTAAATCCCTTCTTGTCTAATCAGGGGAGTTAATCCTTCCTTGAACATTCGAGAAAGTTTCTAGCGAACTCTGAGCTTAGCTGGCAAACCCAAAAATTAAGTCTAGTATCGACAGTAGTAGACCTAGTTAACGTCTGGTCTAGGCCTTTACTGCTGTAGGTACTATTCCAATGCGCAGAGCCTATTGGGAAAATAGGAGCTACACTACATGGCGCCCAACGCGTTTGGAAAGGGCGATAAAACTAACGTAAGACATTTAGAGTAACTCAGTCGTGCTTTCTCACTCAGACCCCTTTTCCCAAATACTCCAAAGACGTCTGGGGTGGGTGAAAGGTTATATCCTCCAAAACCTCGCAGGAGGGAACTCCTATGTATGGTTTTTGGTCAAGTCAACGTTGAAGGATAAAACAGTTCCAGAATATTGTGCATCTAATCTCTGTTTCCATAAGAAACCTGATCTGCAAACAAACATAATACCATCCAGTCTGTAAAATGGCAGAGAGTGATGATGAAAGAGAGGCAATTAGATTAGCTACTGAAATAGCAGATGCTGATGCTACCATGCAAACAGCAGACCCGGATATAATACTCATCCAGGTCGCCAAAAGGAGATCTATAACCTTAAAACTTATAGAAAATGGACTGACACCTAGAGGTGGCACAGTCATATTCGTAATTGAGGCACACGAATATCGGCAGACAGAGGTATACTATACATGGATACATTTTCCAGCAGCAAATGCTGTAACAAAGTACTTCCACTATTACAAAGTAGAGGAACCTCCTGACATTTACACTCCTTTCGAGGAGGTGGAAGTACCACTCAAATTCCAAGAGCATTTGCTCTTATTTGATGGCGCCCTAAAACATAATAATCACATTACAAGGCTCGGTCCTTTAGGAAGACCAGGAGCAACGTGGCCGGTCCTAGCCGGATACACACCACATCCAGACATCGATAGGATGCCTGCAGCTGAATTATTAACACAGCTGAAACAATTACTAAAAATTCATAGACAATTAGTTCAGTATGTAATACGGACTTCAACAATTCAACCAGCGATTAAACTACCACAGCTGACCCCACACCAGGGGAACACAAATAAAATTACACCACAGAACATCCAATCCTGCGTAGGTAAGGTTCCAGCTAAACGGGAACAAATACCATTCTGGTTGGCACAGAAAATTACCCAAATAGAGGCGGTGTTTCCTGACACCACCCCGCTGGAAAAACACAGGATTCTGACTATATGTCTCCCAATGGGAATCGCACCACACATTGAGGACTGTGACACTTGGGGTACAGTCTTTGCTTCCATCTACACAAAAAGGCACGGTGTTCCATCCATTTCGGTAATACCAGATGTGCTAAAACAAATTCAAGATGAATACGGTCCAGAACCTGCTTTAACTCTTGGTATGAAATTACTGAAAGACTTCAAGCAGGTCTCGGCTAGATTACTAGCCAACATAAAAGGTGAAGCAGCGAACGTGGCGATCCGCCAGAGGTTAAAAGAGACGGATATAGCAGACCAACCAGCTGAAATTGCCAGAATCATAGAAAAATCCTATGAAGAACTAGGCAGAGATAGTCTAGGTGGAATACCAGTAAAACCACAACTGACTACAAGTCCAGAAAAAACGTTTTTTAACAATAATAATAATTCACCAAAAAAGAACTGGGATGGAAACAAACAATCCAATCCTAAAGAAAAGAAATTCCAGTCCAGAGGAAGGTCGCCTAGGCGAAGAGAGAAATCTCCAAACCCGAGACAAAGGTCACCCCAGAGTGACCCCTCTGGGAATAGATATAACCTTAGAAATAGGGATAATATTAAAAAACCTGATAGATATCAAGACATTGATACACGTCCCTCTCAATCTTTTCAGAATTCCTCGCAGAAATCGGAAAGAAGAGGACGATCAGAAGAGCACGCCAAGTCCAAAGACAAGGAACCTGCTCAACTGAAAAAGAAATTACAATTTCCAAAAAAGAAGGTAGCCAGTATCAAGGTAGTTAACAATGCCGAGAATACTGAGGACACAACTGAAAAACGGAGAGTGGGCTCAGACAATGCTAGACAGCGCAGCAGAGGTGAGCATAGCTCGCAAAGTCCTTATGAATCATCTGGAGACAGTGGACACGAATGAATACCTTCAAGTGGAAACTGCAGATACCAGAGTTAGCAAGCCCCACAAGATATACGAGATAATATTACGTATAGAGGGAGATAAGACTAGGAAAATAAGGGGACTATTTTGGGATAACCTATCCAAGGGCTATGACATCCTTCTAGCTGAAAAAGACTGGCCACCAGAGTTTGTCAGGGAGTGCCCTCATGGCGAAGAAGTAATTATGCCTGCCTTCTCGAATCAAATACCTATTCATAAAAAATACACACTTGCTAGAAAGTGGGCAGTGGCCTTAGCACCTGCTTTATATAAAAATCATGTAGGATGGGATAAGGATTCTCCTCCTCACAAAATCCAGTTAAAATCACAACCAACTGCACAAAGGCAGTACCCAATTAAGCAAGAAGCTAAAAAACAGGTAAATGAAATACTAGACCAGCTAGAATACCAGGGGGTGATTGAAACTTCCACCTCACAAATGAACAATCCTTTGTTTCCGGTCTCCAAACCAGACAATTCATACCGTCTAGTTTTGGATTACCGACACCTTAACACATGTTGCAAAACCTTTGCAGTGCAAAACTCACACAGTGCTGCACTAATGAATAACATAGTGCGCAAAAAATACAAAACAACCTTGGACATATCCAATGGATTCTTTTGTCAAAACATAGCACCAGAGAGCAGATCTTTAACTGCATTCTCAGTAAATGGCACTCAAAAACAATTCTGTCGGTTAGCCCAGGGGTACAAGAACAGCCCAGGGGTATTCTCAGCGAGAGTAACAGAATTACTACAACTATATGATGATGAAGCATTATCTTATGTCGATGACATTTACTTAACAGATGATGACTTGGAGACTCACTTGAAAAGAGTGAACACCATAATACTTGGGTTCGCTGCAGAGGGTTACAAATTCAACTTCAAAAAGTCCAGAATTGCCCATCTGACGGTCCTATTCTTAGGATATGAGCTATCAAGTGAAGGTAAAAGCCTGGCAGACAATTTCCTAGAGAAATGTGCCGTAATCCAAGCTCCTAAAACACTAAAAAACCTACAGTCAATTCTAGGCTTCCTAAATTTCGGAAGAACATACATTGCAAATTACGCAGAAAGGGTCAAACCCCTTTATGATCTAATTAAACCAGACTTTAAAAGATCCAGTTGGACTCAAACACACACAGAAATTTTGAGATCCTTACAAACAGACATGCTAATTAAAACAAAATTAGAAACACGTGATAACACACGCAACCTTGTGATCCGAGTCATCCCAGGGAGATGCGGATTCACATACCTGACCTCTAATGAGGGAGAAAAGGTACCAATTGCATTTAAATCACACTTGTACACAGAAGCTCAACAGAAATTCAGTAATACAGAAAAAATCATTCGTGCAGTTCAAACCGCAATAGCTAGAGAAAAAGACATAGCTGACGGTAGACATATCACAGTCAGAACAGCAGAATCAGCCTTTGAGGCACTAACAGCACCGTGTAATTTACCAACAACAACATTGAATCCGGAATGGATACAATGGGTGAATTCAATCACAATGGACAAAGTATACTACTTCTTTGATCCAGAACTAGAAGAATTAAAAAATCTAAAATATGAAAAGACGTATCCTCTGCCAATCGACATTCTGCCTCTACGACATTACGCCTGTGTAATCTATACAGACGGACATGCTCAACCCTCCGTTTGGGGAGAACATGCATACAACCCCACATGTGAGATTACAAAAGAAGTGTGGCGCGGAGGTATATTAAAACCTCTATTAACAAAATCACACTCAGTAGAAACTAATTCAGAACTACAAACTGAAATAATAGCTTTGAAAATGGCGCTAGATAATGCGGATCGTGAATTCCCGACACTTATAGTGTCAGATTCATATTACTGCGTCAAAGCATATAACAAGGATTTGCAGACATGGATTCAGAACGGTTACAAAGATGACACAGATGCACCAATAAAGCAGAGACTGCTCTGGGAACAAGTAGCTCTTTTGAAAAAAGAACTACCAAAGACTCACGTGACTCACTCACTGAGTCATCAACGTGATGGCGTTCACGTTGTAGGGAATTCATTGGCTGAAACAGCCGCAGCGGCAGCCACTAAATTGGCTCCCGTAGATCGAAAAAAGCGTACATTAAAATACATTGACGGTGAAACAATGCTGGCGGTGAAAACATCATCAAAAGGCGACTGCTCAGCGTTACCGATCAACTATCCACTCAATTATACATACATAATCGATGCAAACTCCGTCCCTTTTGCTCGAATCCCTGGAGTGGGGGATAGAGTGATTCCAAACATGGACAGGAGAAACTTGTTAATCGCAGACGCACACATGGGCGAGGGTCACAGACACCTTAAATTAAAAGATTCTCTGGAAGAATTACAATCACGGTACTGGTGGCCAGGCATGAGCCTGCACTACACCATGTTTGTAAAAAACTGCCCAAACTGCAACAGAGATCGCAGTGGGGAGAGAAGCAGTTTAATACCTCGTCGTATCAAGGCAGATAATATTACCAGCAAAAAGAAGGGCTTGCGATTAACATATACAGGCTAGTTTCCACTTATAATGTAGATCCACAGCACTCGGCTGACGTCCGGACTGTTATACAAGATTTGCGAGTCTAAATGGCATATACGCTAAGAGCATGCTACGTTCGACCATTTCTTTCACTCAGGCAAACCAGCCTGGGGGGGAAACATGGCCAAATGAGCACAGCCCAGCGGGAATCTTCTCACTTCCTTCCTGAGGGTATGGGATGGTGTAAAGAAAAAACCAAGGCAGAAAGCAATCTATAATAGAAAGGATATTAGGTTCGGGAGCTGGGTGGGTCAAACATCTAATAAGTGTCCAACGTAGTCTAAATAACTTGCCAAGAAATTCTCTGAAGGGATTCAGTCCGTACGAATTATTATTCGGAACTAGGATGTTGATCTCTGACCTTGATAGTCAGACTTCAGTGGTAATAGAAAAAACCTTTGATGTCAAAGACCGTTTGGCTATTTTGCAGGACTTAAACAAAACAAGAAAAGACCTGAGCAACATACAGTTGAAACAACAGCCAACAACCACTGAAGAATCACCACCTGTCCCAGCAAGACCTGTCTGGATTCCAAAAGTCGGGGATCTAGTCAGGGAGAAGATCGCGGTAAAGAAGGAATTTGGGCCTTCTTACAGAAAAGCAGTTCCTGTCTTGTCTGTCAACGGGACAAGATCAGTTGTACTACCGCCACTTGCTGGAAAAAAGGAGAACCGAGTTGTATCCATCGACCTGGTAAAACCACAACATGTGGCCGATAACAAACGGTAGGCCAAGTGGACTCCCAATAAGTAGCAGAACACCAAGGTTTGCTACCAGTACAGAGGTCCTATCAAAGAGGCTCATCACATTCGAAACGCCTACAGAAGAACAACAAGGACTATGCAACAATGCAATAGAACTAAGACCTCTGAAAACCCAAATAAAAACATTTAGCAGAGACACACCAATCTACAATGAAGTTCCAAGTGAAAATGCAAGAAACAAAAATCCTGAACCAATTGGAACAATTGACAGAACTGCATCTGGTTACTTCATCAACTTCGATGATTCCTCTGAAGGTTTCAGCGAACAAAAAACACAGCCATCATCAAAATCCTTTAAAGACAAAGCTAAGGAACTTTTGAAACAACTGAAAGAAACATATCTGGTTTCCCCATGGATTGAATTTTGGGTGGGTTTTGGTGCATTTATCCTCATACTTTGGCTCATCATGGTATTTACTTTGGGACGCTTCATTGAGGGAAAATATGCTAAAATGGACACAGCAAGTCAGAACATCAACTTGGTCCTCAAACCACACACATCTTCACACGTCGAGAAAAGAGAACTTTCTTCAGAACTTTCTTCAGCCAACTTCACAGCAATTCCAATACCTGGTGGGGTAGCCTGGGACAACACTGACTATGAAATTTATGGTCCGGTCGAGATCCTGAAATATCCACACCAAATCAAGATCTCCTTGAGTGACTTTGCAAAACCAAACTCATTTGCTGATGATTGGGACTTTGAAAGTATAAACAATATGATGTCTGACTTAGTAATGTCTGCTAAATTCACAAAACATGATTATTTGCAAGGTTCTACAAATTATGATAGTATGTATTGCTACAACCATTATGGTAACAGTTTTTTGCATAAATCTGCACAACCAAGAAATGTTTTAAATTATAATCAATGGGAACATTGTGCTACACCTCCAAAAGGGAGCTCTAGAACCGTTTATGACAAATATTCATACTTTCAAGGTTTTAACACTAGTAATGCTGAAACATTTTATTATAAATTGTCAAACAAGACAGGGATGAAAACCATGATAACCAACACAAAATTGATATATTCAGATATATTCTTTGAAAAAATGAATACTTTTGGATTTGATTATTGGGATAAAAATGTTGATTTGAAAAGTGTTTGGGGTACAAAAGAATGGCAAGTACAGGGTTTAGAAGCTTTGTTTAGAGCCTGCATGATCCCAGAACAAATGATATTTTTAAATGACACTGTTCAACAAACCACCTGTCTTGGCTTAGCCAAAATCAAAGATTTAAATAACCCGTCTATTCCAAAGCCAACAATGTTTAGCAATAGCTCTGAAACAGATGAAGAAATAGACATAAACCATATACTTAACCAAAACAGAACACATCCTGATTGGAAACAATGGTTGATCTGGCCCACAGATACAAATCACTGTCAAGATAGATTCCTGAATAAAACACAGGGTTTCAAAATGACCAGGCCAGACCCTAGATATCCCCAAAGACATCACCCAGGGATAATAACAACCTACAGTGTGGGCAAATTATGCCTTCAATGGCTACAAACTTCCACACTGCCTGAAATTAAGCAACACCTAACTTTACTTACTGATGGTGCTGACTTGCGTGATTTCATACTGGGACCACGCAAACAGCGTCAAAAGCGTTTCATAGCAGCCTCTGTATATGCAGCATACAATGAGGCCTGGAAGGTTACTCAAATTGAAACAGCAGAAAGAATACGGGAAATTGACCGTATTAATTTGGAAAAATCACTTTCTGTGGTGGACAATGGGTTAATGACTCTGTCCTCCAGAATATTTTCATTGGACAGCATTGTGTCTTCAGCAATCGATATATTATCGCAAGACTTACTGTTATTACAACACGGTCAGTCACAATTGCGTTCTATTGTACAGCTAGGCTGGACGTTACAAAATCTGCGTTCAGGCTATGTGCCTTGGCGTTTAATCAACACAACGTCACTATTCCAAATCTTTAACCTTACTGATAGACAAATCGGTATGGCGCAGAAGGGTGCTGATTATACAATCTTGAGCATTGAAAAACTAGAAAGATTACCGTTGACAATGTCAGAACGACCTGTCAGTGAATGGATAATCCACGGAATCATAAATATTCCAATCTCAACCTTCAGGTTTCAATACTGCCAAAAATATATACAGGCTGGCATGTACGAGAAATTGGGAAAGGGGTACCTTAACCCCTTCCACGCTCATGACGAGCTGGGCTCGTCATGGTGTAGCCTCCTCGCACGCTCATGACGAGCCCAGCTCGTCATGAATAATGGAAAATGGAGGATCCCAGCACCGGGGGGGAAAACGCATAGCAGCCAAGTGGTTAAAACAACTTGGAACCTGCCCTATTCACATGCATGTGTCAGTAATAAAGGACAGAAAGTGTTTCTTAGTGGCAACAATTGTGCTATGTCACTAAGCGGCACACTTCTGTGTAACGGTATTAGTTTGCACGGAGCCTGTGAAGGGAATTCATACAACCTTTCATGTCACCAGCAAGGCGCACCTGCAACTGAAATAGAACCATTCTTTCAAAGACTCTATAATGGGAGTTACATTCTTATTGTAGACCGCAGATGTTGTAGTCTTATGCCCGGGACTCCTTATCTCGTCACTACAACGGCGAAGGTCAAGTGCTGTGGACGTGCTTTGTTCCCCAGCTCCTTTCCAGACAGGGAGGCGAGGGCATGGCCCAGTTTGAAAATTACTTCTATTCGAATAGATACTTTAAGCAGAATGAAAACAGTGCTTCTTCAGACGCCTACAAGGCTCACGTCATCAAAAGAAACGTATGATCTACAAGTCGCAAGGACGACTGCAGAGATACATACATTATTATCAACCAATTCCCCCATCCATTTCGCGGAAATCCTGAGCGAAATCTTAAATATTTCTGATACCACTGGGGTCTCAAAGGTATTTAAGACAGTATTTTCGATGGCATTAACACCATTCAAAGCCATACTGGGTATTTTTCCAGATTTCGTCCATTCGATTTTTGGCGGACTTCCCCTGATCCTGGGACTAATTGCAGGAATCCTATTCCTAGTCCTTATTTTTCGTTATGGCAACCCATGTCACAGATCAAACTCTCGCGACAATGGAAGATACGATCCTAGCCATTGGATACCGGGACCGGATATCAAAAATCCTGGGACTCTCCCGGCTTAGAGACCTTAACATGACTTGGTTTCTATCATTTCGACCAATGTGGCAAAGATGTGTTTTACCTGTACTAAGGTGTCTGCTATGCGGAGAAGAATGCGTGTTAGACACCTGTCTGACGCTACAATCGGATGCGCCGGTGGATGCAGATACACTGTTGGTTCCTACCAAGGTTCACGCTTTGTGCTGCCCTCAAAGGCTGCCAATCCTGATGACGGCATTCCTGGAATCTTCACCACTGCGATTGAAGGGTAGTGAAGTTCAAGATGAAAGCAGCATCGAACAGGTACGACCTTCTGTCAGCAATGCAAATCAGAATGTCAATGCAGACAATCATGCGCATGAATGCATGGTTACACCTATTTCCGACTTAGTGGAACTTTCCCATGAAGCTGTTGACAGTTTTTTCGAAAGCCTGAATGATATGATGTTCTCTCCGGAACAGAAATAGAGACTTTTGAGTAAACTCGCGCACGGCGTTCCCTGAATTCGGCCTTCAACTTTTAAAAAATAAAGTCACATGAACAATAACAATCCAGTTCACGGACAGCAACTTTTTTCAGCAAGCCCCTTAAAATATTTTTCTATATATTTTTTTCCCGGGACACTGATCTTCTGCTTAAAGTAAGAAACTATTCCTAGAGAACTAAGATTTCTATTCTTAGATACTTTATATAGACTTTAGCTGCCCGCTGGTATGTTCACAAGAATTTTATTATGTGATGAAATGGTCTCGACTTTCCTTTCTGTATAGCTATATTAAGAGCCATTTCATGTGTACTACTCATATACCAAAGAGCAATAATACATAAAAATGCGTGTTTACTTTTGCATTTAATTCATAGCTTAAGTGCATACAATATATATGACTGCAATTTTTCAGTATATTTGAAAATTTCGAAATGCATTTATGTATTTTGGGGTGGTAAGGTATACACTATACGCTATAGTATGTTGTACTATGTTATACTATGCATAGATTAGTAGATATGACCATAGTTAGCGTGGAGTGGGTGTCGTGTATTTCTATAGGTTCTGAATCAGTCCCCCTATTCCTGACCCTATTCTGGTTAAACTAACTATCAAGTTAACTAACAGTCAGCCCATGAGGCAAGAAATCCCCCATGATGCAGATACCGTTATCTGACGCAGTCACACTACGGCACAGGAACGTGTTATCTGATTAGGTCATAACGCTTGAGATCTAATTAGACAAGCGACATTCCTCCAGCCCCTGATAAGGCATACGACGTTCTCATAACAAATCAAACCTATGACAACCTGGAAAATCCGTGCGGCCATTGTTTTGATTTCACAGAGAACTTTAGTAAAGAATGTGCTAACGAGCAAGTCGTATGACATCTTTATTGACGTACCTATGTCCATCCTTACGTCAATCCCGGCACCTTTAAGGTATAAATATTGCCGACCTTGCCCTATGCAAACACACGCGTGGTGACAAGACGGAGCAGCCATACTTGCCGAAGCCGAGAGCAGAAGCAGACCCCGCTGGCAGCAGCCCCGCCTTCCTGACGCGCTGAGAGACGCGCTGCTATCTCAAGCCGAGAGACCCAGCACCGGCGCTTCTGGGCAGCCCTCGCAGGCAGCCTGGAATATCGAGAGCAGAGAAAGAGATACCATTCCTCATCCATCCTAAATTCCAGGTACAGAACTGAATAACCCCTCACAGAGAATTCTTTAGTTATTCACTTGGCAAAAACAAACTTAACTTAAACTGTAACTTTCTATTCCCGCCCACGCATTAGACTTAGGTCAGGTACACGGGGTAGGCGTATTTAGAAACACCAGTTGAGTACGTTTAGTCAAATGTATATGTGTATGTAAATATATTTTAATCATTTTAAAACATCATATGGCTCAGAAACCATATCAATGTTTTTACAGTATTATTTTATACTATTGCTTTTAATGTATGCACTTTACTTAACTATAAGTATTGCAATAATATCGATCCATTTCTCTTGTACGAGAAAAGAGACTGATCAATAAATAACACCTTTTTATTGAACACGCCCGTCTCCTCCTTTTCTCTACATTCTGATGAGACTAAGAATGCACGTACTGACTGAGTAAAATAATTGCCTTGTGCTCACACGACTCTTGAGATTGACTCTTGATTAGGGGAGAGCAAAGTTGTCATGTTCTATGGTTGTCAGAAACAAAATCCCTTCTTGTCTAATCAGGGGAGTTAATCCTTCCTTGAACATTCGAGAAAGTTTCTAGCGAACTCTGAGCTTAGCTGGCAAACCCAAAAATTAAGTCTAGTATCGACAGTAGTAGACCTAGTTAACGTCTGGTCTAGGCCTTTACTGCTGTAGGTACTATTCCAATGCGCAGAGCCTATTGGGAAAATAGGAGCTACACTACAGGGCAAGTCGAGGTGGGAGACGGTCCGGACAGGTCCAAATCGAGCGAAAGGCTCTCTTATGATCCTTCTTTGCAGGGTCAACCACCGGCCAGACACATCCGTAGGAATCGAAACCGAAAGATAAGAGGGGGACCCACGAGTCGAATCCCTCTGCCGTTGTTGTTCAACTCAGACCCGGCAACAGAGCCTCACCAAGTCCCGGGCATGCCACCAAGGCGGGCCCGAAAGTTCGATTCGACGTATCTTTGGTGCCCCTGGTCCAAATCGAAATCCGAAAACAGAAGTGAGGTCTGCCCAGGTTCCTCTTTAATAATCCTTTTGAGAATCCAGGATATGTTCAGGATAATATGCCGGGAGTGGCGGGGGTCCGGAGAGCTCTGTGCTCACGCGGCCATCACGGATGCCCGCTAAGCTCCTCCTCTGAACTAAGACTGTTGAGGCTATCGTGGATCTTCAAGAGAACGGAGGTAGGAAGGAGCCTCCGCTCTTAGCCCCGTGTCTCTGTTTAATTCTTGACGGTGGTCTGCAGCGCGCAAGGCGTCCTCTGACTCGGACGAGTCAGCGAGGCTCGGCTCAGGGTCCTGAGTTGCGGCTGGTAGGAGCGGCTGCTCCCAGCCCGGTCCAAGGGTCTTAGGAAAGGCCAGGAAAACGGAGGTTGGTGTGAGCCGTAGCTCCCAGCCCCCGACCTTGTGCTAGTCCGGGATTACGTGTTGAGACGCACTCCGAGAGGAGTTAGTGATGCTTCTGTCAGTTCAGAAGCATCTCATCGTAACCGGCTTACTTACAAGCCTCAATGATGGGTCAAGCGGATTTGCTTGCCCGTCTGTGACCGACCGTATACTGAACGGCGGCACTGTTTGAAGGAGCACCTCCTTCTCGTACACGTGAACATTACTTAACCACACCCGATTAGGACCGGGTTGGAATTATCACCGGTCCGACGATACTGACCTCAGCTCAACCGTAACAGCCCTGAAGAGTCACGGGTCAACCCTGTTTTTGACGAAACACGTGTCGGCTGGTTTTCATATATACAAGTACCATTATGTGAATCAATAAATAAGGAAAGGAACAAATACAAAAAAAGAAAAGTCTGGTCTTGTCCTTCCATCAAAGAACACATCACTAACTATCGAATAAACTTAGGTTGTGTGCGTCTGACACTGTACATAGACTTATAGAAGGCAGAGCTCCTCTCTCCCTTCTCTCGCAGAGAATAGGGTTATCTCTGATCAAGCTGCACCAACAATTAACAATCATAACAACTACCCCGAACCTACTAGCTGTTGAGCGCCGTGCTATTTCTGAACAACAACCCTACGCCGAACTTTGAATCAATAAAATGTGTTTTTAAAAAAATGACAGAAGTGGGTTTTCCTGTGGGGCAATGAATGTAATGATTTTTTAGGTCTGTTTCAGATGCTTCCTGTGCATCAGAAATTTGCCATTGTGCTTGTGGACTACATGTCAAATTGGTTGAAAGTATGAAATGTACATGGAAGTGAGGGTTTTCTGTGTGAATTGGTATCGGATAATGGTGTACAATTTGTCTTGAGGGAGATGAAGCAGTATTTGGACGGAACTGGATTCAAGATAAATGTGCTAGTCGTTATCAGCCACAGAGTAATGGCCAAGCAGAGAGGATGAACAGATTGGTCAATCAGGGTTTTTTCATGGCCGGTATCAAAGTGGAAGATGCTTCAAGGGCTATGATTTCAACTTATCGCAACACACTGCATGGCACCATTTTGTGCAGAGAGGCAGAAATTTGCATGATTTGGTCCTAGTAATGTGCACTGAAATGTCTAAAGAGGGGCTGAGACACATAGCTATATAAAGAAGGAAGAAAGATGAATTGGGCTTCAAAAGATACATATGATATTGTAAAGCTATTGTTTGCACAGACATGATAACAGAGCCAATAATCTTATGCAATCATAGTACTCTGGAATTACTGAGGAAATCAGATGCCAAATCTCCACAGTAATTCCACATATCTCAGAGCAATCACAATTTACTTCACCCACCCTCCAGCAGAGTTTCTTTAAATGCTGATATTGCTGACTTAGAGGGAGGAAAAAGTGAGGGAAATGTAATAGGAGACATTATGGAGACACAGCTGAGGCCTTATAATGGGGGCCATATTAGATAAAATAAACATAAGAAAATATATCACCCAATCCTGTATACTGTAATACAACTAACTCAGCTTGATATTCAGACCACCTTGTACTGTGCACCTAACCCTACAGACAACACTTAATCTTGAAACTCCCTTGACCTTGTACAATGTTGCACATGATGTAGTATGTTACAATACAGCCAGCCCTCTCTGACCTGCAGGCCCCCCAGTTCGATGTACATGTACCTACACACGTCAGAAAAAGGACCACTTCTTATTAAAGGCTCTGGGTGCCGCGCACCTTACCCCACCCGTCCCACCACTACAGACCTGACTTACAGATCATTTGTCTTCTTCACACTGCCTTCCTCGCCTCCTAAGTGGCAGACCCTGACTGACCCAGAAATCCTCTTATATTCTGTGCACTCAAACATCAAAGACCCAGTTCCATCTCTAATGTGCTTTTGTGTGCACTAGCAACAAAAAAGGGCAATGTTACTCTTGGTGAATAACACCTCACTTACATCTCACACTTAGGGGATGGTGAGTATCGCGGTGCTTGGATTGAAATCACAGATTCTGCCACATAATTCCTCAGAGGTACTTAGCCCGGAATGGGGCATCTCATGCGCGGACTAGAATTCAGGTCATTTTTCATGTGCAGAGTCCCAATTCTTAGCCTATCACTGAACGGGAAGGAGAAACTCCTTTGCAAAAATAAAGGCGATACCAGGTACATGACAGCTTCTGGTGTACTCAAGGCCCCGCCCCCAAAGATACCAGTCCACACAACTCAGATTTGGTCCCCTGCTGGCCTCACTAAAAATCTGAAAAGATCCACTTTGGAGATATTTTAAGTTACATTCCCTCAGAACTGTACAGGTTACTCGCCATTCTGCATGTTAATTCAGTACGAAACAAATACCTGGGATGGCTTTGAGCAGCAATCCATCTGCGTCTGTATTTCCTCTCTCCAGTGGGTCTCTAGCGATAGCTCCATCAGTATCAGCAGCATTCTGTGGCAGGAAGGATGAGGATCCAGATGGGTCCTGCGCATCAGCACATGTTGGTTGTAGGTCAGAGTTCTCATCTCGGTTCTCAGGGCCCAGTGGATCTTGCTTGTAGTCCTGATCGCAGTCCTCAGGACTCGGTGGTTCTAGCTTATAGCCGCGATCTGGACTGAGTGTCTCAAGGTGCATTGGTTCGGTCTTGCAGTTCTGATGCAATTCATGTGCATCAGAAAGAACCTGCAGGCATGTGTTGAGCTGCAGACTCTGGTCTTCTTGAAATGCTGGTTGTCTGTAGACGTTTTGCCGTTGACCCTCACCATCAAACCACAACAACTCTTGCTTTAGGAGTTCACTTGTTCCCTCCCCATCTGGGAGAATTGGTTGTGTGCAGTGGATTTGCTGTTGCTCATGTCCCTCGTGAAACAGTGGCTGCAGGTAGACGTTCTGTTGTGGGCCCCAACTATCTGCATACAGTGGTTCTTTCTTCACGTGCTCCTCTTGTTCCTGTTCAACTGGGAAAACTAGTTGTATGCACTGGTCCTGCTGTGGTTCCTGTCCATCATCAAACACTGGTGGAAGACGAAGGCTTGGCTCACCTGGGATGACTTGAACATCCGGAGGAGGGCAGCTGGAGACAGTACCGTCCTGCCGTGGTCCAGGGCCAGCCGGCGACAGAGGTTGGGGGCACTGGCTCTGCTTTGGTTCATGCCCATGCGGAGACAGAGGTTGGGGGTACTGGCTCTGCTTTGGTTCATGCCCATGAGGAGACGTAGGATGAAGACACTGATTCGGCTGTGGATCATGACCAGGTGGAGATGTAGATTGAAGGCATTGGTTCACCTCCTCGGCCCTGACTGAAAGATTGATTGGAGGGGACCTGCTGAGAGGACACTCTTTAACCACCACCGGACTGACCCTCTCCAAAGACACTGCCCCATTTTCAAGGTGATCTAGACCCTTTGCTATCCAAATTTTCTCCATGAGCCCAGCGACTCTTGACGGCACGTCCTCTAGGGCATTCTGCAAGTCATCCAGTTTGGCTTCCAACTGCTCCAACATAGATACAAGGATCATGTTAGGCAGGTTCCCTGATTGCGCTTCCATCTCACAGTCCCTCTGAGCATCAGTTTGGGATCTTGAAGAAGGCCCATTATGGATAGGAGAAGATGGGAGTGTGAATCTTACGGGTTCAGATGAACACTGCACTTCTCCTTTTTGTCTTGGCACCTGCCTTTTCTCCATTCTGAAATTCTGATGTTCAAGTCCTCAGGTGTCTGTGAAGGGGAATAAAATAGAAAAGACAACACATTATCACAGGACAATTAGGTCAAAATACTCCTTCCTGTCTCACCACACTTTGTTTAAGCTTTAAGTAAAAATTATTCAGTCCAGCTAATGGCTCGAAAGAACTAAATTGTCTCAAGAGCTGACGAGAATATACCCTGCTCAAGTTCAGGCTGTCCCCGAGGACATCAGGAGTTACCCCGCTACACATTTAAACCCGCTCAGTGCTGCCCTTACGTGATATGGTGAGATTTCATGCAGGTCCACTCTGCCCGCCCAGAGAGGACTCCCTATCCAGAGCTGATCTGTTAAGCTTCAAAATGTATCAGAATGACCTCATCAAACCTAACCCTATAATTTAACGGACTTATTATGTTTTTGTAATTCTTAAATTTTTTTAAAATGAAAATTCGGTAAGCATTACCATAATTGTTATTTCCTAAGAAGTTGAGTATTGGGGAATAATAGATTTTAATAAACGGAAAAAAATAAAATTTGCTGGTAAGGAATTGAGGTACATAGGTCACGTAATCTCTGCTGATGGGGTCTGCCCCAAAGATGAATCAATTAAAGCCACACAGGAAATACCTAGACCCATAAAGAAAGAAGAGACACACACGTTTTTGGTGAGAAACATTCTATTCTCAGTTTGTACCTAATTTACTTGTGCCTTGTCAACCTGCTGAGGAAGGGTGCAGACTACGTGTGGAGTAGGGAATATGAGAAGAATTTGCAGATGTTAAGGAGAGTCTTGTGAATGCTCACAGTCTACAATTTTTTTGCCCCATTGCTTTGTTACGGATGCCAGAGACAAGGGCCCAGGAGTGGAACTGAAACAGCGGCTTGATCGGAAAGCAAGTCATTATTGCCTTTGCATCTAGGGCTTTGCCGGAGCCTGTATGTAGACATTCCACTACTGAGAAGGAGGCATTGTCCATGTTTTGGGCTCTCAAAATAAACATTCTTGTGGAGTGTAGGAAACTGTAAGTAGAGATTGTTCGACTAGTCCAAACTGGACCCAACCTATGCTGCTGCTACAAGGTTCCTGCTTTCTAGTGTCAAATAAGGGGCAATCTCTTTCTGGCGTTTAATATGATACATGCACAATGACCCGACTCACAGATCTTGCCAGACCGAAAAAGAACAGTTGATCTTTACTTTCAAGCTCTACACATTTTGAGCAAAGAGTGGAAGAGTGCCCATCTCCGAAGGCTATTAGGCAACAAGCCATAAGTCATTATGACAATTAATAAGCAGAACTTCGGTCTTCTCAGCATTTCACTTCAGTTTATTGCAACCCCGCCACTGCCATAGGACAGGCATTGTTTCTTGGAATGTGAGGAGAGCGGAGGGTTAACTGTCTAAACACAGCAAGATCTGGGTGTCGTCAGAACACATAAATGCTCTAAAACCTTTCTCAAGTAAAGCTTCAGCAAGTGGCATTACATAGCTGGTGAACAAATGGGGCGAGATTGAGGACCCACGAGTCACTCTGGAATTGCATGCAATGTGTTGGATGGAAAGTTTCCCAATCTGGTGATACGTGTTCAGCCTGTAAAGAATGATATGAACCTCTTTAGCGCCTAGCACCCGATGCCCAAAGCCTCAACAAGATTCACCAAGTTGGAGATCTCAACTGTGCGAAGACAGCATAGAGATCTAATGAGAACAAATCGTTGGCTTCTGCTCCCATTTCAGCTCATCCATTATATGGAGAAGCACTGTCTCTGTATTGTGTGATGGCCAAAATCATGCCCTAGTGCCCTTGAGAAAGTGGTTTTGCTACAAACCTTTCTACCAGCTAAAAGCAAAAGAAATGAACGATATCGGTAATAACTTTTTTAAAACCAAGGAATCTGCTCCAGGGATTTGCTGTGGTGTCTTTAAGAGGGGCAGGAACCATACCATTAACAACTAAGTGGGGAGTAATGGCAGAGGTACTGGTCCAACTTAGAGATTCAGTTGTTTGAAATTTATTACAGGATTGACGTTGTTCAGCTAACCAGATCTAGTCATCCCAAAAGGAGGTTGCAGAAGTCTCAGGGAAGAAAGTGGAGAACTCCCTGTGTCAAATAATACTAGGTGCTGAAGTGGTCTCTACCAGGGGGAAGGTACGTATATCAATCACCTCCATTAAGGTTTTAATTTTGTTATGTCACACAGTTGGTGCAACAGTGTGAGAGTGAATTATAAATTGAAAGTTTCTGTGAAGCTGACATACAAAGGGACACGGATGAGTTGGATGACAAGATGAAGTCATTGTAGGAGGCGACAAAGAAACAGATTCTCTGAGCTAGAGCAATAACCCTGCCACATAACTTAGTTGGGGGAAAAAAATATAATATTTCAGTAAAGGATGAGGACTTGGAGAAGAGGTCCTGAAGGAATAACATCAGGATCGAGGAGTAAATATGCGTGAAGAAGGAGAAGACACATGAAAACATGTTAGAGAAATGTTGCATACAATCCTCGACTAGAGATGAAAAGTCCTGGGAATGACCAAGCTATGACATTATGAACGGCTGGAGACAACTGCTTATCATCATGGGGAAAGGCCCTTTTAACGGAACCCTAATAGAAAGAGCTGAGATTTCTTAGCTATTGTGCATAAAGGTTTCTATCCTATTAAGGACACAGATGTAAGGAGTACGCATTTCTCTCTTCGTATTATCCAATGAGTCCCAAGCTCAGAAAAAACAGCCCTTGCTTTCCACGTAAAACAGGCACAAGGCGAAGCACTTCCTCTTTATTTGTGCAAAATGCCCTCGCCTTTGTCATTCCTCCACTGGTAATAATGTTTCTGGTCAGAGCTTGAAAGGAAAAGCCCTTGTGAGTCACGCCATTCGTTGACCCTGTGCCACCTTAGAATCATCTACATTGCTCAAAGTATTTCTTACAATCATCAAATCGAATGGGAGCAGATTGGTCAAGATCTTTCAATACTAAAAAAGGCCTATCCTCAACGAGCTTCCATTCTCCTTCTTGAGTGGGTGCAGTATTAGTTGTACCTAGGGTGGAAAAATCCTCACCTCAGTGACATTAATAGAGTTTAATTTTCTTTCATGACAACCCGTTAAGTTACCACAACTTGTAAAGTGCAACAGCTGCCCCAGCGAAGGGGCATCCCGCCGTTGACAGCAGAGCAACTGACATGTATGGGTGGAACTGAGGTAAGGACTATGGTGCCGGGAAGAGGTGAGTTTTAATGGCCTTCCTGAATTCTAGATAGTTGGTAAGGCCACGGATGTGAGCTGGAAGTGCATTGCAGAGGAGGGCCGCTCTGCTGCGAAAAGAGCGGCCTCCAGCGCAGACTTTCTCTGTTCGGGGGATCACTACAAGGTCTTGACTCTGTGAGCAACGATGGCGTAAGGGAACATAAGGCAAGAGGAGGCTGGCCAAGATATTAGGGGAAGACAGTGTGATGTATTCCTATAGGTCCTGAATCGATCCCCCTATTCCTGACCCTATTCTGGTTAAGTAAACTAACAAGTTAACTAGTAATCAGCCCATGAGGCAGAAAATCCCCATGATGCAGATACCGTTATCTGACGCAGTCACACTACGGCACAGGAACGTGTTATCTGATTAGGTCATAACGCTTGCGATCTAATTAGACAAGCGAGATGGGATGATAGGAACTACACTACATGGCGCCCAACGCGTTTGGAAAGGGCGATAAAACTAACGTAAGACATTTAGAGTAACTCAGTCGTGCTTTCTCACTCAGACCCCTTTTCCCACAATACTCCAAAGACGTCTGGAGTGGGTGAAAGGTTATATCCGCCAGACCTCGCAGGAGGGAACTCCTATGTATGGTTCTTGGTATAGTCAACGTTGAAGGATAAACAGTTCCAAAATATTGTGCATCTAACCTTTGTTTCCACAAGAAACCTGATCTGCAAACAAACAAATTAACCTTTTGGACAGTAAAATGTCAGAAAATGAGGATGAAAGAGAGGCAGTTAGATTAGCAACTGAACTCGCAGCAGCTGACGCTACCATGCAGGCAGCAGACGAGGATATAATACTCATCCCGGTCATCAAAAGGAGATCTATAACTCTAAAACTTATAGAAAATGGACTGACACCTAGAGGTGGCACAGTCATATTCGTAATTGAGGCACACGAATATCGGCAGACAGAGGTATACTATTCATGGATACATTTTCCAGCAGCAAATGCTGTAACAAAGTACTTCCACTATTACAAAATAGAGGAACCTCCTAATGAGTACACTCCTTTCGAGGAGGTGGAAGTACCACTCAAATTTCAAGAGCATTTGCTCTTATTTGATGGCGCCCTAAAACATAATAATCACATCACCAGGCTCGGTCCTTTAGGTAGACCAGGAGCAACGTGGCCGGTCCTAGCCGGATACACACCACATCCAGACATCAATGAGATGCCAGCAGCAGAGCTGTTAACACAGCTAAAACAATTAATAAAAATACATAGACAATTAGTCCAGTATGTGATGCGGACTTCAACAATTCAGCCAGCGATTAAACTCCCACAGCTGACCCCTCACCAGGGGAACACAAATAAAATTACACCACAGAACATCCAGTACTGCCTAGGTAAAGTACCGGCTAAACGGGAACAAATACCATTCTGGTTGGCACAGAAAATCACCCAAATAGAGGCGGTGTTTCCTGACACCACCCCATTAGAAAAACACAGGATTCTGACTATCTGTCTTCCAATGGGAATCGCACCACACATTGAGGACTGTGACACTTGGGGTACAGTCTTTGCTTCCATCTACACAAAAGTGCACGGTGTTCCATCCATTTCGGTAATACCAGATGTGCTAAAACAAATTCAAGACGAATACGGTCCTGAACCCGCTTTAACTCTTGGTATGAAATTACTGAAAGACTTCAAGCAGGTCTCGGCTATATTATTAGCCAACATAAAAGGTGAAGCAGCAAACGTGGCGATCCGCCAGAGGTTAAAAGAGACAGATATAGCAGACCAACCAGCGGAAATTGCCAGAATCATAGAAAAATCCTATGAGGAACTAGGTAGAGATAGTTTAGGTGGAATACCAGTAAAACCGCAACTGATTGAAAGTCCAGAAAAAATATTTTTTAATAATAAATCTACATCACCAAAAAAGAACTGGGATGGAAACAAACAATCCAATCCTAAAGAAAAGAAATTCCAGTCCCGAGGAAGGTCTCCTAGGCGAAGAGAAAAATCTCCGAACCAAAGACACAGGTCACCCCAGAGTGACCCCTCTGGGAATAGATATAACCTTAGAAATAGGGATAATATAAAGAAGCCTGATAGATATCAAGACATTGATACACGTCCCTCTCAATCTTTTCAGACTTCCTCGCAGAAATCGGAAAGAAGAGGACGATCAGAACAAAGAGAAGAGCACGCCAAGTCCAAAGACAAGGAACCTGCTCAACTAAAAAAGAAATTACAATTTCCAAAAAAGAAGGTAGCCAGTATCAAGGTAGTTAACAATGCCGAGAATACTGAGGACACAACTGAAAAACGGAGAGTGGGCTCAGACAATGCTAGACAGCGCAGCAGAAGTGAGCATAGCTCGCAAAGTCCTTATGAATCATCTGGAGACAGTGGACACGAATGAATATCTTCAAGTGGAAACTGCGGACACCAGAGTTAGCAAACCTCACAAAATATACGAAATAACATTGCATATAGAGGGAGATAAGACTAGGAAAATAAGGGGACTATTTTGGGATAATCTCTCCAAGGGCTATGACATCCTTCTAGCTGAAAAAGACTGGCCACCAGAGTTCGTCAGGGAGTGCCCTCATGGCGAAGAAATAATTATGCCTGCCTTCTCAAATCAAATTCCAATTCATAAAAAATACACACTTGCTAGAAAGTGGGCAGTGGCTCTAGCTCCTGCTTTATATAAAAATCACGTGGGATGGGATGAGGATTCTCCTCCTCACAAAATCCAGTTAAAATCACAACCTACTGCACAAAGGCAGTACCCAATTAAGCAAGAAGCTAAAAAACAGGTAAATGAAATACTAGATCAGCTAGAATACCAGGGGGTGATTGAAACTTGCACCTCACAAATGAACAACCCTTTGTTTCCGGTCTCCAAACCAGACAATTCATACCGTCTAGTTTTGGATTACCGACACCTTAACACATGTTGCAAAACCTTTGCAGTGCAAAACTCACATAGTGCTGCACTAATGAATAACATAGTGCGCAAAAAATACAAAACAACATTAGACATTTCTAATGGATTCTTCTGTCAAAACATAGCACCAGAGAGCAGATATTTAACTGCGTTCTCAATAAATGGCACTCAAAAACAATTCTGTCGGTTAGCCCAGGGGTACAAGAACAGCCCGGGGGTATTCTCAGCGAGAGTAACAGAATTACTACAACTATATGATGATGAAGCATTATCTTATGTCGATGACATTTACTTAACAGATGATGACTTGGAGACTCACTTGAAAAGAGTGAACACCATAATACTTGGGTTCGCTGCAGAGGGTTACAAATTCAACTTTAAAAAATCCAGAATTGCCCATCTGACAGTCCTATTCTTAGGATATGAGTTATCAAGTGAAGGCAAAAGCCTGGCTGACAATTTCCTAGAAAAATGTGCCGTACTCCAAGCACCTAGAACACTAAAAAACTTACAGTCGATTCTAGGCTTCCTAAACTTCGGAAGAACATACATTGCAAATTACGCAGAAAGGGTGAAACCCCTTTATGATCTGATGAAACCAGATTTTAAAAGATCCAATTGGACTCAAATACACACAGAAATTTTGAGATCCCTACAAACAGACATGCTAATTAAAACAAAATTAGAAACACGTGATAACACACGCAATCTTGTGATTCGAGTCATCCCAGGAAGATGCGGATTCACATACCTGACCTCTAATGAGGGAGAAAAGGTACCAATTGCATTCAAATCACACTTGTACACTAAGGCTGAAATGAAATTTAGCCCAACGGAAAAAATTCTTACGGCAACACAGACAGCTATAGCAAAAGAACGAGCCCTGGCACAAGGTAAACGAATAATAATCGTGACACCAATACCAGCCCTAGAGACGGTAACAAAGGCAAGCATTCCAAATGCTAAAGCACTCCATCCGAGATGGATACAATGGGCTAATTCTCTTGCTGCAACAGACGTGGCGTACGAATTTGATCCTTACTTAAAAACACAAGAATTTCTCCAATATGAATTTGAATGTCCTCCGCCGACCGAAATTCTGCCTCTAGACCACTACGGCTGTATAATATATACAGACGGATCAGCACAACCCGCAGTGGGGGGTAAGCAAGCTTACAGTGCTGCGTGCGCGATCGTTAAAGGTCGCTGGCACGAAGGAAAATTTAAACCAGCAATCACTAAAACACAATCTTTAGGAGATTTTACAGCTCAGCGAGCTGAACTACTGGCGTTCAAGATGGCGCTTGAAAATACCGATCGAGAATTCCCCACACTCATAGTGTGCGATTCGTATTATTGCGTTCAGTCTTACAATGAATACTTGCAGATCTGGCTTCAGAATGGTTTCAAGGATGCGAAAGGTGGCACAATCAAGCATAAAATGCTCTGGGAACATGCCTTGGCGTTTAATCAACACAACGTCACTATTCCAAATCTTTAACCTTACTGATAGACAAGTCAGTATGGCACAAAAGGGTGCTGATTATACAATCTTGAGCATTGAAAAACTCGAAAGATTACCAGTGACAATGTCAGAACGACCTGTCAGTGAATGGATAATACATGGGATAATAAATATTCCAATCTCAACCTTCAGGTTTCAATACTGCCAAAAATATATACAGGCTGGCATGTACGAGAAATTGGGAAAAGGATACCTTAAAACAACATGGAACCTGCCCTATTCACATGCATGTGTCAGTAATAAAGGACAGAAAGTGTTTCTTAGTGGCAATAATTGTGCGATGTCACTAAGCGGCACGCTTCTGTGTAACGGAATTAGTTTGCATGGAGCCTGTGAAGGGAATTCATACAACCTTTCATGTCACCAGCAAGGCGCACCTGCAACAGAAATAGAACCATTCTTTCAAAGACTCTATAATGGGAGTTACATTCTTATTGTAGACCGCAAATGTTGTAGTCTTATGCCCGGGACTCCTTATCTAGTAACTACGACTGCGAAGGTCAAGTGCTGTGGACGCTCATTGTTCCCCAGCTCCTTCCCAGACAGGGAGGCAAGGGCATGGCCCGATTTGAAAATTACTTCTATTCGAATAGATACTTTAAGCAGAATGAAAACAGTGCTTCTTCAGACGCCTACCAGGCTCTCGTCATCAAAAGAAACGTATGATCTACAAGTCGCAAGGACGACTGCAGAGATACATACATTATTATCAACTAATTCCCCCGTACATTTCGCGGAAATCCTGAATGAAATCTTAAATATTTCTGATACCAATGGGGTCTCAAAGGTATTTAAGACAGTATTTTCGATGGCATTAACACCATTCAAAGCCATACTGGGTATTTTTCCAGATTTCGCCCATTCGATTTTTGGCGGACTTCCCCTGATCCTGGGACTAATTGCAGGAATCCTATTCTTAGT
The DNA here is from genome assembly GCF_964261635.1 of Lissotriton helveticus. Taxonomy (NCBI): domain Eukaryota; kingdom Metazoa; phylum Chordata; class Amphibia; order Caudata; family Salamandridae; genus Lissotriton; species Lissotriton helveticus. The sequence continues at coordinate 126,949,023 of NC_136057.1, forward strand.
CCTTATTTTTCGTTATGGCAACCCATGTCACAGACAAAACTCTTGCGACAAGGGAAGAAACAATCCTAGCCATTGGATACCGGGACCGGATATCAAAAATCCTGGGACTCTCCCGGCTTAGAGACCTGAACATGACTTGGTTTCTATCATTTCGACCAATGTGGCAAAGATGTGTTTTACCTGTATTAAGGTGTCTGCTATGCGGAGAAGAATGCGTGTTAGACACCTGTCTGACGCTACAATCGGATGCGCCAATGGATGCAGAAACATTGTTGAGCCCGATCAAGGTTCATGCTTTGTGCTGCCCTCAAAGGCTACCAATCCTGATGACGGCATTCGTGGAAGCTTCACCACTACGATTGATGGGTAGTGAAGTTCAAGATGAAAGCAGCATCGAACAGGTACGACCTTCTGTCAGTAATGCAAATCAGAATGTCAATGGAGACAATCATGCGCAAGAATGCATGATTACACCTATTTCCGAGTTAGTGGAACTTTCCCAGGAAGCTGTTGACAGTTTTTTCGAAAGCCTAAATGATATGATGTTCTCTCCAGAACAGAAATAGAGACTTTTGAGCAAGCTCGCACACGGCGTTCCCTGAATTCGGCCTTCAACTTTAAAAATAAAGGTCACATGAACAGATTTTCCCTCCAGTTCACGGACAGCAATTTTTCAGCAGCCCCAAATATTTTTTGCATATTTTTCGGGACACTATCTTCTGCTTAAAGTAAGAACTATTCTTAAAGAACTAAGGTTTCTAAATTTTAGATAGCTTATAGACATTAGCTGCCCGCTGATACGTTCAAAAATATTTTATTCTGTGATGGAATGGTCTCGAACTTTTTTTCTGTATTAAGAAGCCATTTCATGTGTAATTCTCATATACCTAATAAGCAATAATGTATACAAATGCGATTACTTTGGCATTATTCTACAGCTTGAGTGCATACAATACATATGTCTGCAATTTTTCCGTATATTTGAAAAATTTCAAAATGCATTTATGTATTTTGGGGTGGTAAGGTATACACTATACTCTATAGTATGTTGTACTATGTTATACTATGCATAGATTAGTAAATATGTACATAGTTAGCGTGGAGTGGGTGTGATGTATTCCTATAGGTCCTGAATCGATCCCCCTATTCCTGACCCTATTCTGGTTAAGTAAACTAACAAGTTAACTAGTAATCAGCCCATGAGGCAGAAAATCCCCATGATGCAGATACCGTTATCTGACGCAGTCACACTACGGCACAGGAACGTGTTATCTGATTAGGTCATAACGCTTGCGATCTAATTAGACAAGCGATATTCCTCCAGCCCCTGATAAGGCATACGGAGTTCTCATAACAAATCAAACCTATGACAACCTGGGCAAAACCCTGCGGCCATTGTTTTGATTTCACCGAGAACTTCAGTAAAAGAATGTGCTAACGAGCAAGTCGTATGACATCCTTATTGACGTATCTATGTCCATCCTTACGTCAATCTCGGCACCTTAAAGGTATAAATATTACCGATCTTGCCCTATGCAAACACACGCGTGGTGACGAGACGGAGCAGCCATACTTGCCGAAGCCAAGAGCAGAGCAGACCCCGCTGGCAGCAGCCCCGCCTTCCTGACGCGCTGAGAGACGTGCTGACTTCTCCTGCCGAGAAATCCAGCCCCGGCGTTTCTGGGTAGCCCTCGCAGGCAGCCTGGAATATCGAGACCAGAGAGAGAGATACCATTCCTCATTCACCCTAACTTCCAGGTACAGAACTGAATAACCCCTCACAGAGAATTCTTAAGTTATTCACTTGGCAAAAACAAACTTAACTTAAACTGTAACTTTCTATTCCCGCCCTCGTATTAGGCTTAGGTCAGGTACACGGGGTAGGCGTATCTAGAAACACCAGTTGAGTACGTTTAGTCAAATGTATATGTGTATGTAATATATTTTATTCATTTTAAACATCTTATGGCTTAGAAACCATATCAATGTTTTTACAGTATTATTTTAAAATATTGCTTTTAATGTATGCACTTTACTTAACTATAAGTATTGCAATAATATCGATCCATTTCTCTTGTACGAGAAAAGAGACTGATCAATAAATAACACCTTTTTATTGAACACGCCCGTCTCTTCCTTTTCTCTACAATCTGATGAGACTAAGAATGCACGTACTGACTGAGTAAAATAAATTGCCTTTTGTTCACACGACTCTCGAGATATACTCTTGATTAGGGGAGAGCAAAGTTGTCATGTTCTATGGTTGTCAGAAACTAAATCCCTTCTTGTCTAATCAGGGGAGTTAATTCTTTCCTGAACATTCGAGAAAGTTTCTAGTGAACTCTGAGCTAAGCTGGCAAACCCAAAACTTTAAGTCTAGTATCGACAGTAGTAGACCTAGTTAACGTCTGGTCTAGGCCTTTACTGCTGTAGGTATTATTCCAATGCGCAGAGCCTATTGGGATGATAGGAACTACACTACAACAGTTTCAAGGCTTTGAAGGCAATGCATAAAGCCTTGAATTTAATTCGCCTGGCTACAGGCAACCAGTGAAGGCGCCAGTTGGCGTTGGAAACCGGGCAGGACCTGCGCAGACCTAGCAGGGTCCCTGCTGCCGTGTTCTGTGCCCTATGTAGCCTCAGAATTTCAGCCTTATTGGACCCTAGATGCAGAGAGCAGGCATAGGCCAGTCTTGACATTACAGACGCCTGAATGATGATCTGTCGTGTGGGTGCATCGAAGAAACCCAATAGATGTCAAAGCCCCAGAAGTAGTCCAAAGCAGGCACCTGCCACTTTTTTGGTTTGGGCTCGGAAGTTGAGAGATGAGTCTATCCACACCCCTAGATTTTTCACAACCTGCTTTGTGGTGGGGGGGGGCACTATGAAGGCTTGTGGGCTACCAGCGTTCACTCGACTGACCATGGTCCTTGCCCACCAGCAGTACTTCCGACTTGCTGGCATTCGGCTGGAGCCAGTTGGTGGTAATCCATTCAGCAACTGCTGCTAGGTCGTCCTGAAACTTGAGGGCATCCCGCTCGGTGTTATCCGAGAGCGCCACCACCAACTGTGTATCGTCAGCATAGGAGACCATGGTCAGTCCTCTGCTCTTAGCTACTGTGGCCAGGGGTTGGAAGTAAAGATTGCTGGTGAACAAATGGGGCGAGATTGAGGACCCACGAGTCACTCTGGAATTGCATGCAATGTGTTGGATGGAAAGTTTCCCAATCTGGCGATACGTGTTCAGCCTGTAAAGAATGATATGAAGCTCTTTAAGGCCTAGCACCCGATGCCCAAAGCCTCAACAAGGTTCACCAAGTTGGAGATCTCAACTGTGCGAAGACAGCATAGAGATCTAATGAGAACAAATCGTTGGATTCTGCTCCCATTTCAGCTCATCCATTATATGGAGAAGCACTGTCTCTGTATTGTGTGATGGCCAAAATCATGCCCTAGTGTCCTTGAGAAAGGACCAGCTAAAAGCAAAAGAAATGAACGATATCGGTAATAACTTTTTTAAAACCAAGGAATCTGCTCCAGGGATTTGCTGTGGTGTCTTTAAGAGCGGCAGGAACCATACCATTAACAACTAAGTGGGGAGTAATGGCAGAGGTACTGGTCCAACTTAGAGATTCAGTTGTTTGAAATTTATTACAGGATTGACGTTGTTCAGCTAACCAGATCTAGTCATCCCAAAAGGAGGTTGCAGAAGTCTCAGGGAAGAAAGTGGAGAACTCCCTGTGTCAAATAATACTAGGTGCTGAAGTGGTCTCTACCAGGGGGAAGGTACGTATATCAATCACCTCCATTAAGGTTTTCATTTTGTTATGTCACACAGTTGGTGCAACAGTGTGAGAGTGAATTATAAATTGAAAGTTTCTGTGAAGCTGACATACAAAGGGACACGGATGAGTTGGATGACAAGATGAAGTCATTGTTTGAGGCGAAAAAGAAACAGATTCTCTGAGCTAGAGCAATAACCCTGCCACATAACTTAGTTGGGGAAAAAAAATATAATATTTCAGTAAAGGATGAGGACTTGGAGAAGACGTCCTGAAGGAATAACACCAGGATCGAGGAGTAAATATGCGTGAAGAAGGAGAAGACACATGAAAACATGTTAGAGAAATGTTGCATACAATCCTCGACTAGAGCTGAAAAGTACTGGGAATGACCAAGCTATGACATTATGAACGGCTGGAGACAACTGCTTATCATCATGGGGAAAGACCCTTTTAATGGAACCCTAATAGAAAGAGCTGAGATTTCTTAGCTATTGTGCATAAAGGTTTCTATCCTATTAAGGACACAGATGTAAGGAGTACGCATTTCTCTCTTCGTATTATCCAATGAAGCCCAAGCTCGGAAAAAAACAGCTCTTGCTTTCCACGTAAAACAGGCACAAGGCGAAGCACTTCCTCTTTATTTGTGCAAAATGCCCTCGCCTTTGTCATTCCTCCACTGGTAATAATGTTTCTGGTCAGAGCTTGAAAGGAAAAGCCCTTGTGAGTCACGCCATTCGTTGAACCTGTGCCACCGTAGAATCATCTACATTGCTCAAAGTATTTTTTACAATCATCAAATCGAATGGGAGCAGATTTGTCAAGATCTTTCAATACTAAAAAAGGCCTATCCTCAACGAGCTTCCATTCTCCTTCTTGAGTGGGTGCAGTATTAGTTGTACCTAGGGTGGAAAAATCCTCACCTCAGTGACATTAATAGAGTTTAATTTTCTTTCATGACAGCTCGGAAAGTTACCACAACCTGTAAAGTGCAACAGCTGCCCCAGCGAAGGGGCATCCCGCCGTTGACAGCAGAGCAACTGACATGTATGGGTGGAACTGAGGTAAGGACTATGGTGCCGGGAAAAGGTGAGTTTTAATGGCCTTCCTGAATTCTAGATAGTTGGTAAGGCCACGGATGTGAGCTGGAAGTGCATTCCAGAGGGCCGCTCTGCTGCGAAAAGAGCGGCCTCCAGCGCAGACTTTCTCTGTTCGGGGGATCACTACAAGGTGTTGACTCTGTGAGCAACGATGGCGTGAGGGAACATAAGGCAAGAGGAGGCTGGACAAGATATTAGGGGAAGACAGTTTCAAGGCTTTGAAGGAAATGCATAAAGCCTTGAATTTAATTCGCCTGGCTACAGGCAACCAGTGAAGGCGCCAGTTGGCGTTGGAAACCGGGCAGGACCTGCGCAGACCTAGCAGGGTCCCTGCTGCCGTGTTCTGTGCCCTATGTAGCCTCAGAATTTCAGCCTTATTGAACCCTAGATGCAGAGAGCAGGCATAGGCCAGTCTTGACATTACAGACGCCTGAATGATGATCTGTCGTGTGGGTGCATCGAAGAAACCCAATAGGGTCAAAGCCCCAGAAGTAGTCCAAAGCAGGCACCTGCCACTTTTTTGGTTTGGGCTCGGAAGTTGAGAGATGAGTCTATCCACACCCCTAGATTTTTCACAACCTGCTTGGTGGTGGGGGGTACACTATGAAGGCTTGTGGGCTACCAGCGTTCACTCGACTGACCATGGTCCTTGCCCACCAGCAGTACTTCCGACTTGCTGGCATTCGGCTGGAGCCAGTTGGTGGTCATCCATTCAGCAACTGCTGCTAGGTCGTCCTGAAACTTGAGGGCATCCCGCTCGGTGTTATCCGAGAGCGCCACCACCAACTGTGTATCGTCGTTATAGGAGACCATGGTCAGTCCTCTGCTCTTAGCTACTGTGGCCAGGGGTTGGAAGTAAAGATTGAATAGCAGGAGGCTGAGGGAGGAACCCTGTGGCACCCCTTGTTTGATGGGGTGTTCACCTGAGGCATATGGAGGGACTGTTACCACAAACGACCTCTCATGAGGAAAAGAGGCAAGCCACTCCAGTGCCGGACCAGTGATTCCTGCCTCCTCCAGGCGGTGCAGCAGTATGGCATGGGACACCATGTCAAACGCGGCGCTCAGATCCAGCAGGAACAGCGCCGACGTTTGACCAGCGTCTAGTGCAGACCAGAGATGTTCTGTCACAGCCAGCAGAGCAGACTCCATGCTCTGACCTGGTCGGACACACAAGTAAAACAAGGGAACCCTACTCACTGCGGAACCAGGGTGCATACTATATATCAGAAACAATGGTTCCAGTGGAGCATTTAATGTATGATTGATAATCACTACAACAATGTTAGTCAATAACACTTATAGGGATTTATGGGGATGTCAGAGGGAAAAACAATACTCTTCACGCTTATATTTCAACCATCATTTGTATTGTATTTCATCAGCAGTTGATAAACATTTCATACATGTAGTGTTCCAAGGAAAAGTGCAAATAGTGTCCCAAGTGTAAAGTAAGAACAAAGAAGTACATAAGAATATAGCAACGTGACAACAAGTGCAATATACACGGTTTCTTCAAGGAATATTGTACAAGGGAAAGAAAACGACCATTGAGACGGTAATAATGACAGCAATAAATGTCACAGTGACTATCTAAAATCATAGGCACTGTTTGTAAGGTACGTTTTCAGGGGGGCGTTGACAGCGTTTTGACCCTGGGAAGGATGTGGGGCCTCGTCAGGACTGGGGGAATGTGGGACATCTGTGAAATGGAGAACATAGAGTGAGGTTTATGGACACTAGTTGTATTGAATATAGTATTAGGAGAAGGCGAAGTGTTTTTATATCCGTTATTCACGCATGGCGGGCACTTGTAATGAGTGATTGAGCTCATCTACATTTAGGTAATCAATCCTGTCCTTTGCCTTCTCCTAATACTATATTGGCAGGGTCGAGGAAAGGTTTTTAAAACAGGGGTAGCACTTTGGCCTGTTTCCATGCCCTGGGAACAGTGGTCGTGGCAAGTGACCCGTTTATCACCTGACCCACGGAGGATAAGATAGTAGTAAGCACTTTCCTGAATTGGTCTGGTTTGAGCTGATTTTCTGGAGATCCGGACTTGACTTTATTACACAGTGTTCGCAGCTGGTCGGCAGGGATAGGCAGAAAGATGTCTAAGGTATTTGCCTTTTTAGGGCCCCGTGCCGCTTGCTCGCTACTATGTGTTGTTGGGAAGGACCTACAGATGTTATCCACATTCCTAACGAAGAAGGAGAGAAGGTCCTCACACTGCTCATTGGACTTGATGATTGGCCCAGCGGCAGTCTGTTGGGATTGAAGGCCAGAGAGTATTGAGAACACGCTCTTTGCAGGGTTATCACTTTTGCGGATTTTATTTTTTAAAATGTCGCTCGGGCCAATTGAGGCCTTGTGGTACCTCTTAATCGCCGTTCGGTAAATGCCCTTCGCGGCGGGATTGAAATCCCTTCTCCATATACGCTCCAGCCGCTTGCAGCTCTTGCGCATATTGGCCAAGTCGCCTTTGTACCATGGTCTAGTTTTAGATTTGCGGTTAATATACCATTTCTCAGGGATTAGGCTGTCTAACGGAGAATACCCTGTATGCCTTGTTGGCGTCAACCGGCAGCCTTGGGCAGGTAACCTAGAGATATGCGTCGAATTGTTCCCAGTTCAATTTGTGCCATGGACATTTGAGGGAGACCGAACGATCCGTACTCCGTACCGGGGTTATACCCTGGAGTGACATATGGACTAGGTAGTGGTCTGACCATCCCATGGGGATGGGGTGTGCACTGTAAGTGAGGGTATGTTCGTGAAGACTGGGTCTAACAGGTGGCGGGCAATGTGCGTTGGACCCGATACCAATTGCACAAGCTAACAAGATGCCAGATCAGCTACAAAGTTAGCTATGTCTATGTCATCATAATTATCCAGATGGAGGTTCAAATGCCCAGTGACGGTAAAGTTAGCGGCGTTAACTGCTAATACACTAACCGTCTCCATGAGGGTAGTCCTAAAGTCAGTGGATGGCCCAGGGGGCCGGTATTCCAGGAGCCCTGACATCGTGTAGTTGGGGCTCAGTGAGATCTTAAAGTGTGCACATTCGCATCCGGCGACGACCTTTTTTACAAAAGTACACGTGTAGCAAGATTTAAAAATTATCGCGATGCCTCCACCTCTGGACTCCCTATTTAAAGTAAGGATGAAGTAGCCAGAAGGGAGCGCAAGGCCTGGCTCGGCTATCATGGCATCAGAGAGCCACTTCTCGGTAAGGAAGGGCACGTCAGGGGAGGGGTCCTCTAATAGGTCATGGACATCAGTGAAGTGTTTGGCTAAGGAGCGACAGTTCCGATTGAGAATGCTAGGATGCTTACTGGGATAGGGAAGGTAGCAGCGCCAGAACGGGGCTAGTACAGTACTGAAGCCGCACTGTATACAGCAGAACGGGCCCTCAATGGCATCCCCATAGGACTGTCTACAATTGCTCACGAGTTCCTGATTTTTAGGAGGTCATTCTGAGCGTAGAAGAGCCTATCTCTAGTGGGGGAGGCAGCATGTCTGGCATCGAGCTGGCACGGACGTGCGCAGACAGCCTTGCCTTTGGCATGCCTTTGGGGCACCTGCTGTGTGCTTCTGCGCCATCGGCCCCTTTTTACTGGGCTGGTGCCGAGTTTTGAGCAACTAGACTGTCTCCTTACCCAAAATGGTGGAGGAGTGCTGCACACCAGAAGTGGGTATCCGCCACACTCAACTCACTCCACACACACAGCCCGCTAATGGCTGGTGGTGGACCGGGGGGTATTGGTGGATTTTAAGTCCCAGATACGGTGAGTGCAGATAAAGAGTAACCAGCGAGTAATTTGTGCAATTTGCGTACGTTTTTAAAAGACAGATTATGGCAGCGAGAAAAAAAAAGGTCAAGCACAGACTCTGATGCCAAAGATTTAATAAGCGCTCAAGGTCACGCACACACACACACACACACACACACACAAGTTAAAACAGCACAGCTTCCTGCAACCGGGCAGTCCTGCACGTCAGTTACATGCTGCGAGCAATAATTACATTCCTTGTTAGTACCGTAGACTCTGATTATGCAAGTTTAACACTTATTAACCACCAGTGGTGCCACCACCATCACTGGTTTGAAGCAGAATTCCTTTAAGGTGGAGTCCAAGGAACAGGCTGCCGCCCTCAAACTATCCTCAAGAGGGTTACCCAAGGTATAGGCCTTTGATGACATCGAACCCCTCACCGAGTGCAACCAAAATATGGAGACACCGATTCCATCCTTGGCCATAATCCACCAAAACCATTGTGCATTTGTTGCTGGGGGACTGGCTTAAATGGTTTCTTGATTGCAGTGAGCAGCTGTTTTGTCCCAGGGAGTCTCACCTCCAGTGTTATGGTCTCATAACCTCGTAAACAACTTACTATGCACAAGTTACACACAATTTAGGATTGCCTGGCAATGCCAGATATTAAACTATCCTAGTGTGCAATTTGGAATTTATTGACACTGTGAAGGTAAGCACTTCCAGTGTGCACACTCTGAAAGAAATATCCAGGGCTCTGACATCAGAGACCCATGTACCTAATGTAAGACATGACAAACTAGCTATTTTACTCACCAATTCCTTTCTGGAAAGAAATTGTTTGTCCTGCCAAGATTACAAGAAGTGCAGAGCCACATTCATGTCCTACAATTGTGAATATCTAGGTTAAGGGAGGTAGTGAAAGTCTGATTTCTCTGAGAAGTCTGCATAATTGAGCGCCTGCCTCCAGTCTTGACAGAACACATCAGTTGCCTCTGCTAAAGGGTCCGGTCTGCAGCTTAAAAACCAAGGAACAGGTGATCCAGTCTCGATGTAAACAGGCCTATGTGGCATGGTCTCCACCTGGTCATTATCAAGTGATCGAAAAACAAAAGGGGCCTCGATCAACAACGGGTGCAGCGGCCTCACCGGGTCCTGGCTGTGCCGCGATCTAACGTTGGCCCAAATCTATTGGAGCCCCTTTACAGTAGAAGCAAATAAGAGAACTGTGAGAGTGGAGTGCACCCCGGGCTCTGGCCCTCTCCGCTCAGGTACCAGGTGGGCAGACCGAACTTGAACAAGAATGCAGACCCGATCCCTAGAGGCCTGGGCTAGCCCTGGAGTCTGACTACCAGTGGGCCCTGAACAAGAAAGGAGTGCCACTCATCACCTGCCCCTCATCAGACCCCCGATAAGCAGTGAGTGCAGTGCGTCTGTAAGGCTGTGTATTGCGCTGGGAGCCCATACCTAGAATTGCATCTGCCCAATAAAATACGGGTACAAATAAAAGGAACCCCTTGGGCATACACCACAGAATTGGCACCAGCGCACTCCAAAAGTAGTGGTGACTCGTGAGTAAGGCTCCACCACCCTATAGAGACCTTGTTGCTTTTTTCTGGGGACTATCCGGCAAGTTACATCACACTGCTTGCAAGGTGCAAAGACGCTGAGAATTACATGTGAAAGAAGGTGACACTGACCTAAAAGATAATCACTTTTCAATTAAGCCCTTGCATAACCAAAGATGGGCCGTACAGGGGGAAACAACCAGACCCACTCTCATCGGGGGAGCAGAACATAACGAGCAAGACGGCGCAGTCCAAGTACCTGCTCCAGACTGCCTTCCGCCAACAGCCACCGAAGACCCTGAAGATAAACTAGATATTATCCTACCGCTTTCCCTCTTTCATTCTTTGTCTACTTCCCCATCTCTTATCCCCTTTCCACTTAATCTCTCCCCATGCCTGCTACGCCGCCTAGCCCCCGTTCCTTGTGCCCTTTAACTAAGCACTCCTTCTCCCCTTGTTGGAGAAAGATCCGATTACTTATACTCTGGAGTCTCAGTGACCCCTCTGAGAGAGTCCAGAGAGCCAAGGGAGCCACTCACAGTTGAGGTATGGTATGGCGCCCCTTGCCAAAGCACTCCCTCTCCCCTTTTCGGGGAAAGATCCAGTAGATAGGCCTTGGAGTCTCAGAGACCCCTCTGAGATAGTCCACTGTGTTAAGGGAGCCTCTCACAACGGAGTTGGGGGAATGATACCACTTCCCCTGGGATCACAGCTTACTGGACTTTGGACGTAACTATTACTCGTCTACCGGTTTGTGCCCCATCACCCTTCCCCTCTACTTTCATGCTGTGTCTCTCACCCTCCACCTCCTCTTTCCCTCCAACATTTGCTGTCTACTTCCCCTGCTCCTAACCCCTCTCCCCTGAATCTTTCCCCTTGCCTGCTTTTTCCCTTACGCATATGTCCTTATTGTTTGTCTCGACCTAACATGAAACTATATAGCTATGCTCTAATAACTGTGTAACCTTTGCAATGATGTAACCTGCAACTATGATCTGATACTCATGTAAAGCACTCTGATACCTCCGGGTCAAGCCAGCGCTATATAAAACCTTTCAAATAAAATAAGGAAGGTGATTGAGCAACAAATGAGTCAACTAACAGGCTTCACGCTCCCAATGGCCGATCATGACAAAACAGCTACGACTGTGAAAAACAATAAAATGTTCCTCACTGAAATGGTACTTATGATAGCGTCATCCCAGTCGGGGATGACGTCCCCAGATGCACACTGTATAGAAAAATTTCCTTTGTACACTTAATGCTTTCAGAATAAAGTTTTATTGAAACATTCAGTTTCTCAAGTTGTGATCCTTATTTTTTCACGTAATTCATAAATCAAAATTATATTTGGCCCAATGCATTTCGGGCAGTAATGCCCTTCATCAGGAGAATTGCTTCTCTGTTAAGGAAAAATGAAACACAACTGTCATCTATTCGTTCTCTTGTACATGTTAATTCTGATGGTTTCATAGTTCTAATCACATCATTTAAATCTGTACACTAATAGTAGAGTGAAAGTGCCATAAAGGATATACGAGCATTTACCAGCATTTATATATAAAAAAATAAAGTTGGTAATATGAAACGACCTGTACACTTGTGGTCAATGTTGTGGTTTAACACATGCATGTTTGGCAGTGTTTTCACTGGCGTCTGATGTATAACACTCCCGACCCGGAAGTAATGCGCGTGATGCCTAACGACATAAAAACCGGACGGTGTGTAGTTTCTCTAGGGAGAATGGTGCGATTAGTCGCAAATTCAGTATGAAATGTGAAACGCGGTGTAAAAAACGTGTACATGAAAGTGTTAGCAGGCAAATCTATGTCTGGGTCGTTACATGTCAAGTACTAATAATCAATCCGCACACAACACGTGTTGCTCTAGAAAAATGACGGAATGTCAATCATGATTCATTATGTTACCAGGTCTGGGTACATATATCACAACAACTTAAAAAGCAGTGCGTTTTTTTACACCTCGTTTCACATTTCATACTGAATTTGCGACTAATCTCACCATTCTCCCTAGAGAAACTACACACCGTCCGTTTTTTATGGCATTAGGCATCAGGCGCATTACTTCCGGGTCGGGAGTGTTATACATCCGACGCCAGTGAAAACACTGCCAAACGTCACTTCGAACGTATGGCAGGACCAGTTAACCGCCCGCCGAAATTCCAGAAATTAGGTGAGTGTCTTAATCTCCAAGATGCTACCATTTCACCGGTGCAGTCGTCTAATTTTTATTCGAACGTCATTCAAAGTAGACACTGAACCTGTCGGGTTCTTCTTTTTTCAGAAAACGGTCTGTGAACCGCTATTGACTCCGTCCACGTTTCAAGCCTGATGGAGGCGCTTTAAATTTTTCAGGTACGAACGCCCGCCATAACCAATGTCTTTTCCAGATTACACGCAACCAACATGCACTACATTGAAAACGTTCTCATTCATTTCAGGTTAACGCTCATACGCATTGAATCTACTTAAAACATATTCTTTGAAAAAAACTTCCGACAGTTTGGAAGGTATGTGCCTGTTTTCGTCCATTCATTTTTGTTTATGCTGTGTACTAGACATGCATGTGTTAAACCACAACATTGACCACAAGTGTACAGGTCGTTTCATATTACCAACTTTATTTTTTTATATATAAATGCTGGTAAATGCTCGTATATCCTTTATGGCACTTTCACTCTACTATTAGTGTACAGATTTAAATGATGTGATTAGAACTATGACTGGGATGACGCTATCATAAGTATCATTTCACCCTCCAAGGCTCAGAAGGAGGTACTCAGGCAGCACCTAACCACTTTCAGTACCGTCTCACTTGAACAAATAATCCTGAGTGCAAGAAGGTTCAGTTCCAATTCATAGTCCTCACTGAAATGGTACCACAACACAAAGCCCGCGCAGAACAGATAGAACAACTGCGGTGCCAGGTGTCCAGCCTGCAAGATAGGGTGAACGACGCCAAAGGTCGTTCACGGGAGAATAATGTGAGAATAGTGGGGCTTCCAGAACGAAGCAAAGGAATAAACCCAATGCAATTCGTGGAACAGTGGCTACAAAACACAATTGCCTGGAGCGACTAAACGAATCCTTCAGCGTGGAAAGGGCACACAGAATCACCAAGAGACCACCGATAGCCGGGGCACCACCCAGGCCAATAATTGTGTGAATACTTAATTATAAAAATCGGGACACTTTACTTAGAGCTGCCAGGGAGAAGGCCTCAATTCAATTTGAGAACAAACAAATCTCGCTATATCCAGACTTTACTTTGGCAGTTCAGCACCAAAGAGCCTCCTTCAAGGAGGTCAAAAAGACGCTCAGAGCTCACAATCTCAAATATGCCCTCCTTTTCCCGACCTGACTAAAAGTGATATACGAACAGAATTCTTATTTCTTTGAAAACCCAGAGGAGGCTGTGGAATGGACGTAGGTCACATTGGCTCCCGACACATTGCAGAGGTTGGCACAGTCCCCCAAACAGAAATCAAAAAAGTCACATAAATCACGTTAAGAAAGATCAGGCCGCAGAAAACCATTTCATTTCATACAGACAATAGCCAAGCCAATCTCCAGAACAAGTAATAGAAAGCCTAAAATCAGCACTAATAGCAGCACTTGACGTCCAAGATACTCTCTCCCTGGCTGAGTCAATCGAATCATCTGAAGATACTAACCTGCATTCAGACTCTGAGAACAGTATGGCTCTTTTCCCATCCATCACCCCACAATTAGTAAACGATTACCTTGGATGAATACCTTGCCTTGAGGTCAATCAGGCCTAAGAAAAATACCCTAAGGTAGACAAGACGCTGAGCTATATGCCCTCTTGGCCTTGCAATATATTCACAACATTACAAAAGGCCTGCGCCCGGCCAGCTGTATGGCAGCTGAGAGAACTCCGCCCATAGAAACATGGCAGACTATGGAACCCATCTCCCCCATTATGACTGCACCAAAGTTCTAGTTGAATTATAGTCACACTTGTTTTGTAGTTTGGTCTACCATAGTTCATCGGTAATGTTAAGGGTACTCATACAGTTGACTCACTCCTAGGTAAATCCACCGTGTATACAAGCTGTCAACGAATGACAAGTCATAAGACAAAAACATACACAAACGTATGGCTATGTTAGGAAAGTACACAATAACAACCTGGAATGTTAGATGAAAGGGATCTGTGCATAAGCCACCACACACTACAAACACGCTTCCACGATGCCGGAATCCAAGAGAAGGCCCTGGACTGGACCACCTCCTTCCTCTCCGGCAGAACACAAAGCGTCCGCCTCCCCCCCTTCCGCTCTGAAGCCACCGAGATCATCTGTGGCGTACCCCAAGGCTCATCCCTCAGCCCAACACTGTTTAACGTCTACATGGCACCACTCGCCCACGTCGCACGACGGCACGACCTCAACATCATCTCCTATGCCGACGACTCCCAGCTGATCCTCTCCCTCACCCAAGACCCCCAGACCGCCAAAACCAACCTCCATGAAGGAATGAAGGCCGTCGCCGACTGGATGAGAAACAGCCGACTGAAGCTGAACTCAGACAAGATGGAGGTCCTCATCCTCGGATCCACCCTCTCGACTCCGGGTGGCAGACTGCACTAGGAGCAACCCCCACACCCACCAACCACGCATGCAACCTAGGGGTCATCCTCGACTCCACCCTCTCCATGACTAAACAGGTCAACGCCGTCTCCTCCTCCAGCTTCAACACCCTCCGCATGCTCCACAGGATCTTCAAGTGGATCCCCACCGAAACTAGAAGGACGTTCATCCAGGCCCTCGTCAGCAGTAGACTGTACTACGGCAACACACTACGCAGGAGCCCCGGCCAAACTCCTGAAACGGCTCCAAAGCATCCAGAATGACTCCGCACGCCTGATCCTCAACATCCCAGCCACATCACACCCCACCTGAGAGACCTGCACTGGCTCCCCATCAGCAAAAGGATAACCTTGAGACTCCTCACCCATGCACACAAGGCACTCCACAGCACCGGACCAGCGTACCTCAACAGCTGACTCAGCCTCTACACCCCAACCCGCCAGCTCCACTCCGCAGACCGCGCCCTCGCCACCATCCCCTGCATCTGAAGAGTGACCACCGGCAGCAGATCATTCTCCCACCTTGCTGCCAAGACATGGAACACCCTCCCCACCCGCCTGCGGCAGACCAAAGACCTCCTATCTTTCAGGAGACTCCTCAAGACCTGGCTCTTCGAACAGTAGCAGTGCCCCTCCCCCCGCACCTTGAGATCCCCACAGGTATGTAGTGTGCTTTATAAATGCCATGATTGATTGATTGATTGATTAAGCGTCACAGAATATATGCCCAATTGAATAGGTGGAAGTCACATATTGTTTTAATGCAGGAGACACACCTCACTAACTTAGAGGCCACCAAGCTACAGAGAAAATGGAGGGGTCAAATATACCATACAACATACTCTGCCTTTGCAAGGGGAGCTGCTGTATGGATCAGAAATGGCACTCCCTTTGTTGCATTAAACCAAAGAGTGGATGTGAACGGTAGATATGTATTGATCCACGGTACACTAGACAATATGCATATAGTGATTGGCAGCATATGCGCCCCAAATACAGAGCAGGATACATTCTTAGGTACACGTAACAATAGCCTAGCTGATTGGGTAGAATCCCCCTGGCTTCTGGGAGGGGATTACAATGCAGTCCATGATATAGACCTCGATCGCTCTCACCCTCCATTGCAGGGAACAGGCGCCAAGAAACAAGCAGCCTCTCTGCATAGAACGGCAAAGGGATGGGCACTAACTGATGCTTGGCGCCCTAAAAATCAGAGCGGCTGGGAGTATTCATTTTACTCTCCCCACATATGTTACATACACAAATAGATAGGATATTTTGCTCTTTGCCCCTGGTTGCATAAATTGCCCAAACAGCATACTTCGGGAAAACTCTATTGGACCACAACCCCCTAGATATAACATTTTCCTGGGGGGAAATTCCTACTCCAATCCCAACATGGAGACTGCAGCCCCAAACACTAGAACACTGTATATTGCAACACCCTAGCCACAGATATTTCGAATTATTTATCCGAAAAAGCAGATACTACAGAATCACGACAAGTAGAATGGGAAGGCATTTGAGACAGTTATTAGAGGTGTAGCTATCAGCACAATATTGGGAGCCCGATAAACGATTAATAGAGAGCTAAAAGAAACAGAAAGTAGACTGGAGCAGACAGCAATCACTGAGACCTCAAAGGAACCGGCCGTACAGGAGGCTTTCAAAATGTGTTATCCCGCTGGAGTTTGTGAGATGGGTTAACTTATTATAAACGGCACCTACTGCATGGGGCGGCATGGGTGCCCACATTTCACAGTCCTACCCGGTAGCCCATGGCACGCATTAGTGATGCCCACTGTCTCCGATTTTGTTCGTATATAGCACTAGAACTATTAGCCATCAAACTACGTTCTGTTTCAACAGAAAAGGGTATTAAGATCGGAAACACCACCCATATTCTCTCATCATATGCAGATGACATTATACTTTATTTACACAACCTACAGGGTGATCTCGAGCCAATCCCAAGTATATTTGTTCCCTTCCAAAGTCTTTCAGGC
Source organism: Lissotriton helveticus (assembly GCF_964261635.1). NCBI lineage: Eukaryota > Metazoa > Chordata > Amphibia > Caudata > Salamandridae > Lissotriton > Lissotriton helveticus. The sequence continues at coordinate 126,965,887 of NC_136057.1, forward strand.
CTTTCCATGAATGAGTCCAAATCGTATGCCTACTATTTCAATGACACAGCACGGGTAGAGCCAACCCGCTTTGCCCTTGGGCATTCCCAGTTGAGCCTACTACTTTCAAATACCTCGGCATACAAATATATAGGGGAACTCAGGAACTACTGGACGGTAACCTATTACGTGCAACCAAGGCACTTAAAATCAGATCGCATTCTGGACCTCATTACCACTTTCTGTGGCGGGGAGAGCTGCCATTTCAAAAATGGTTATGATACGTAGACTGCTATGTTATTTCACAAATCTGCCCATGGTAGTAGTACCAAAAACCATCTTCAAAACTTTGAACACGCTGCTTTCAGAATTAATATGGGGTGGGGGCTGCAGGAGAGTGGGGCTCTTGAAAAGTACTGACCAGGGAGGCTTGGGGGTCCCGGACTTTGAGGCACACTGCTACGCGAGTCAACTTCAATGGCTATCATACCGGACTGCAGGTCATAACCTCCATGAGACAGGGATGACGCAACAGACACCAGACCAGAGGACCCTCCATACTCTGTTACTGCCTGGAAGAAGGACCCCAATAGCGCCTCTCCCTTTGCTGAAAACAGCCCTCAGGTATTGAAACAAAACCAATCCGAGACACTAAGAGGTTACTCCCCTACGCCCCTAATGTTCCATGGTTAGGGATCCCCACACAAACAAGAGTAATAAAAACTAGAAGCATCTCCAGATGGACATGAGAAGGTGTGAACACTGTTGGGATGCTGTTCGCTGACAGTGTTTTATTATACCAGGCGAACTTTGTTAGAAAGCAAGTGGTACCAAATTCAGTTTACATTCTACGTGCGAGCATCAGTAGGTACATTAGACGGAACTGGGCACCAGGTAGGAGAGAGCCCCCACACACAATTTAATACATACATTACACCTTATGGGCAATGGAAGGCATTTAACCCTATGGCTGTACAAGGGAATTCACTCCCACACAGCAGTTTCACGGGAGGCACTCAGAGAAAAGTGGAGCACTGAAATAGGTAAAGAAACAATTGACAAAGAATGGGACATCATATTCGAATACTCCAAAAAAGTAGCCTGCAATGCCAAATTAAAACGTATTCAACACATGGTGTTTCATAGGGCCTACCTTACACTGCACCGATTAAAAAAAGATGTACCCGGAGGTGGGAGATCACTGTCACAATGCTTTGCACAGACTGCTGATCTGCTACATATGTTATGGGCTTGTCCTCAATTGGTCCCCTTCTGGGCAAATGTGATGAAGGTCTAAGGAACTGTTACGAACATAATAGGGACACACACCGCAGAATACTGTATACTAGGACTGCGCCGTAAACGCAAGAAACAAACAGGGCAACCCGATTTGAAAACTTATGCCTAATATTGGAAAAACCCTCAATTACTATGAGGGGGAAATCCGCATTGCGCCATGCAATGCTGACCTTGCATTGAGAAGGAGTCAGATGGGGAAGGGCCGAAAGCATGGCAATAAGGAGGGAGGAAACCAGGGGATTGTGAAAGACCCCTATTTCACTAGAATGGGACGCAGTGCTTGAACTCTTTATATCCTCTGAAGCTTCATTACATTCAGACGCTGTAGTTTAGATACTCACCCACCAATACAAAAGCTAGAAAACCAAAAGCTGATCCCCCCAGACATTAACAAATCAGATACACGCACAGCTGTAAACCAATAATTGGAAATATACATACAAACAGGGACTAAACCAATTATTTATCGGCTCATGGGAGGACAGGAGGGAGTCTAGGGAAGGGAGGGGGTGGGAATGTTTATGTTGTAATTTACAGGAAGGCTGGGGTATGTTAAGATGATGTAGAACGAATGAATATACCAGTGAAACCAGCACTGCTACTATGAGTTACAACACAGTCACTGCATCTTCTACGGAGGTAACACCGCTTTACAGTATATTAGTACGTTGAAATGATCGCCCTCTGATTACAGTAGGAAACTCCTATATGTATTTTGTTACATATGATTCGCTGTCACGCTGGATTGTTCAGCATAAAAATCAATAAAATATGTTTTTTTAAAACAGAGAAGAATGGGATCTTTTGATAGTACATTTGCGATGACGGTTGTCTGGCTGAAGAATGTTATAAACTAATTCCTGTCCTGCAGTACATAGCAACACATGATATGTGGCCTCAGAGAATCCTAGAGATGGAGGGGCATCATACATGCATCTTAAACAGGAAGCTGTTCACGCACACTGGAGTGTATGCCACAATTGAACATTTAAAGGACTTTCTGTGAGTTGCAACTGTTCCTGTGCACTTGAGTGTATGCCATAATTGGACATTTAAAGGGTTTTCTGTGAGCTGGATACTGTTCCTGTGCACTGGAGTGTACAATGTAACAGAAGATTTAGAAGGATAAAAGGTTTAGCAAGTTTCGTGTCAAGAACTATCAATTCTATTAACTATACTAAGGTGAGGATTATGCTCCTCAAACTTTGCTGCAATATTCGCAGCCGCCATTAAGAAAAGTCAAACACAAAAAACTACATTTACCATCAATTCAGTGACTAATCAAAGCATACATGTCCCTTTATCAATCAGAGGCACCAAAACTATTCCTCTCCCTTTGCTCAATCGACCAAAAGATCAACAACTTGGAACTTCACTTCCAGAAGAACAAAACGTCACAGTGATCAAACAGAATTGTAATGATCCGGATTTACACTATAGAGCAGAACCCTCCAGGAGGTCATGGAAGTGAAACTGTTGTCACTAAAGACAGCAACTCCAGATGAATCACAGATCCAACCTGTTAATGGCGCAATGCCTATAAGACCTGGCCACTTCCTAACGAGGCCTTTCCTGCGCTTCTGCTCAGTACATCAAACAAGGTAACGTCCAACCCAAAACACAACATTCAAATAATAGAGAGGGACTTCAAATGAACAAATTCAAACCATACACTATTATGGAATATAATATTATGGGCTTGATGTATTACTTGGAGGATGGCCTGCAGTTTTGCCAATGGAACAGAATATATTACTTCATACCCATGGTGGAGAGCCGTCCACCTAATTTATAAATGACTGCCAAGCATTTATCAAAATATGACGGCGGTTCCTGACAATGTGTATGACGCAGCCCTGTAGCATGGAGTAATTGTTTTTTGTTTGCAAAAAGAAAATCCAGAAACTAGATTTTCTTTTTGTAAAAAATATAATGCTCCTTTCGCCCGGAGAGTCTTCTCCCATGGTGAGTGGAGCATTATAATGCTTTTATTGTTCATCACCTCCCCTCTAGACCCTTGGACTCACCTCCCCTCTAGACCCCTGGACTCACCACCTCTCTACACCCTGGACTCACCTCCTCTCTACACCCCTGGACTCACCTCCCCTCTAGACCCCTGGACTCACCTCCCCTCTAGACCCCTGGACTCACCTCCTCTCTAGACCCCTGGACTCACCTCCTCTCTACACCCCTGGACTCACCTCCTTTCTACACCCCTGGACTCACCTCCTCTCTACACCCCTAGACTAACCTCCTCTCTACACCCCTGGACTCACCTCCTCTCTAAGCTACTGGACTCACCACCTCTCTACATCTCTGGACTCACCTCCCCTCTACATCCATGGACTCACCTCCTCTCTACACCCCTGGACTCACCTCCCCTCTAGACCCCTGGACTCACCACCTCTCTACACCCTGGACTCATCTCCTCTCTAGACCCCTGGACTCACCTCCCCTCTAGACCCCTGGACTCACCTCCTCTCTAGACCCCTGGACTCACCTCCTCTCTACACCCCTGGACTCACCTCCTTTCTACATCTCTGGACTCACCTCCCCTCTACATCCCTGGACTCACCTCCTCTCTACACCCCTGGACTCACCTCCCCTCTACACCCCTGGACTCACTGCCCCTCCCCCCTGGACTCACCTCCCCTCTACACCATGGACTCACCTCCCCTCCCCCACTGGACTTACCTCCTCTCTACACTCCGGGTCTCACCTCTCCTCTACACCCCTGTACTCACTTCCCCTCTACACCCCTGAATTGACCTCCTCTCTACACCCCTGGACTCACCTCCCCTCTACACTCCTGGTCACACCTCCCCTCTACACCCCTGGACTCACCTCCTCTATACACCCCTGGAATCACCTCCCCTCTACAACCCTGGTCTCACCTCCCCTCTACAACCCTGGTCTCACCTGTTCTCTACACCCCTGGGCTCACTTCCCCTCTATAACCCTGGGCTCACCTCTTCTCTACACCCCTGGGCTCACTTCCCCTCTCCCCCCTGGACTCACTTCCCCTCTCCCCCCTGGACTCACCTCCGCTCTCCCCCCTGGACTCACCTCCTCTCTACACCACTGGACTCACTTCTCCTCTCCCCCCCTGGACTCACCTCCCCTCCCCCCTGGACTTCCCTCCTCTCTACACCCCTGGACTCACCTCTCCTCTCCCCCTGGACTCACCTCCCCTCTACACGCCTGGACTCACTTCCCCTCTACACCCCTGGACTCACTTCCCCTCTACACCCCTGGACTCACTTCCCCTCTACACCCCTGGACTCACCTCCCCTCTACACCCCTGGATTCACATCCCCTCTGCACCCCTGGATTCACCTCCTCTTTACACCCCTGGACTCACCTCCCCTCTACACCACTGGACTCACCTCCCGTCCCCCCTGGACTCACCTCCCCATTACACCCATGGACTCACCTCCCCTCCCCTCCCCCACTGGATTCACCTCCTCTCTACACCCCTGGACTCACCTCCCCTCTACACCCTTGGACTCACTTCCCCTCTACACCCCTGGACTCACCTCCCCCCTACACCCCTGGACTCACCTCCTCTTTACACCCCTGGACTCACCTCCCTTCCCCCCCTGGACTCACCTCCCCTCTACACCCCTGGACTCACCTCCCCTCTACACCCGTGGACTCACCTCCCCTCTACCCCCCTGGAATCACCTCCTCTTTACACCCCTGGACTCACCTCCCCTCTACACCAGTGGACTCACCTCCCCTCTCCCCCCCTGGACTCACCTCCTCTTTACACCCCTGTACTCACCTCCCCTCTACACCCCTGGACTCACCTCCCCTCTACACCCCTGGACTGACCTCCCCTCCCCCCTGGACTCACCTCCCCTCCCCCCTGGACTCACCTCCCCTCTACACCCGTGGACTCACCTCCCCTCCCCCACTGGACTCACCTCCTCTCTACACCCCTGGACTCACCTCTCCTCTACACCCCTGGACTCACCTCCCCTCTACACCCCCCCCTCTCTACACCCCTGGAATCACCTCCCCTCTACATCCCTGGATTCACTTCCCCTCTACACCCTAGGACTCACCTCCTCTTTACACCCCTGTACTCACCTCCCTTCACCCCCCTGGACTAACCTCCCATCTACACCCCTGGACTCACCTCCTCTCTAGACCCCTGGACTCACCTCCTCTCTACACCCCTGGACTCACCTCCTTTCTACACCCCTGGACTCACCTCCTCTCTACACCCCTAGACTAACCTCCTCTCTACACCCCTGGACTCACCTCCTCTCTAAGCTACTGGACTCACCACCTCTCTACATCTCTGGACTCACCTCCCCTCTACATCCATGGACACGCCGCCTCTCTACACCCCTGGACTCACCTCCCCTCTACACCCCTGGACTCACTGCCCCTCCCCCCTGGACTCACCTCCCCTCTACACCATGGACTCACCTCCCCTCCCCCACTGGACTTACCTCCTCTCTAAACTCCGAGACTCACCTCTCCTCTACACCCCTGGACTCACTTCCCCTCTACACCCCTGAATTGACCTCCTCTCTACACCCCTGGACTCACCTCCCCTCTACACTCCTGGTCACACCTCCCCTCTACACCCCTGGACTCACCTCCTCTATACACCCCTGGACTCACCTCCCCTCTACAACCCTGGTCTCACCTCCCCTCTACAACCCTGGTCTCACCTCTTCTCTACACCCCTGGGCTCACTTCCCCTCTATAACCCTGGGCTCACCTCTTCTCTACACCCCTGGGCTCACTTCCCCTCTCCCCCCTGGACTCACCTCCCCTCTCCCCCCTGGACTCACCTCCTCTCTACACCACTGGACTCACTTCTCCTCTCCCCCCCTGGACTCACCTCCCCTCCCCTCTGGACTTACCTCCTCTCTACACCCTTGGACTCACCTCTCCTCTCCCCCTGGACTCACCTCCCCTCTACACCCCTGGACTCACTTCCCCTCTACACCCCTGGACTCACTTCCCCTCTACACCCCTGGACTCACCTCCCCTCTACACCCCTGGATTCACCTCCCCTCTGCACCCCTGGATTCACCTCCTCTTTACACCCCTGGATTCACCTCCTCTTTACACCCCTGGACTCACCTCCCCTCTACACCCCTGGACTCACCTCCCGTCCCCCCTGGACTCACCTCCCCATTACACCTGTGGACTCACCTCCCCTCCCCCACTGGCTTCACCTCCTCTCTACACCCCTGGACTCACCTCCCCTCTACACCCTTGGACTCACTTCCCTTCTACACCCCGGACTCACCTCCCCTCTACACCCCTGGACTCACCTCCTCTTTACACCCCTGGACTCACCTCCCTTCCCCCCCCTGGACTCACCTCCCCTCTACACCCCTGGACTCACCTCCCCTCTACACCCGTGGACTCACCTCCCCTCTACCCCCCCCGGACTCACCTCCTCTTTACACCCCTGGACTCACCTCCCCTCTACACCGGTGGACTCACCTCCCCTCTCCCCCCCTGGACTCACCTCCTCTTTACACCCCTGGACTCACCTCCCCTCTACACCCCTGGACTCACCTCCCCTCTACACCCCTGGACTCACCTCCCCTCTACACCCGTGGACTCACCTCCCCTCCCACACTGGACTCACCTCCTCTCTACACCCCTGGACTCACCTCTCCTCTACACCCCTGGACTCACCTCCTCTCTACACCCCCCTCCTCTCTACACCCCTGGAATCACCTCCCCTCTACATCCCTGGACTCACTTCCCCTCTACACCCCTGGACTCACCTCCTCTTTACACCCCTGGACTCACCTCCCTTCACCCCCCTGGACTAACCTCCCATCTACACCCCTGGACTCACCTCCCCTCCCCCCCTGGACTCACCTCCCCTCTCCCTCCTGGACACACCTCCCCTCTACACCCCTGGACTCCCCTCCCCTCTACACCCCTAGACTCACCTTCCCTCTACACCCCTGGACTCACCTCCTCTTTACACCCCTGTACTCACCTCCTCTCTACACCCCAAGACGCACCTTCTCTCCCCCTGGACTCACCTCCCCTCTACACCCCTGGACTCACCTCCTCTCTACACCCCAGGACTCACCTCCCTTCTACACCCCCTGGACTCACCTTCCCTCTACACCCCTGGACTCACCTCCTCTCTACACCCCTGGATTCACCTCCCCTCTACACCCCTGGTCTCACCTCCCCTCTACACCCCTGGTCTCACCTCCCCTCTACACCCCATGACTCTCCTCCCCTCAACACCCCTGGACTCACCTCCCCTCAACACCCCATGACTCTCCTCCCCTCTACACCCCCTGGACTAACCTCCCCTCTACACCCCAGGACTCACCTCCTCTTTACACCCCTGGACTCACCTCCCCTCTACAACCCTGGTCTCACCTCCCCTCTACACCCCCTGGACTCACCTCCTCTCTACACCCCTGGACTCACTTCCCCTCTTCCCCCCTTGGACTAACCTCCCCTCTACACCCCTGGACTCAACTCCCCTCTACACCCCTGGCCTCACCTCCCCTCTACACCCCTGGTCTCACCTCCCCTCTACACCCCCTGGATTCACCCCCCCTCTACACCCCTGGACTCACCTCCCCTCTACACCCCTGGACTCACCTCCCCTCTACACCCCCTGGACTGACCTCCCCTCTACACCCCTAGACTCACCTTCTCTCCCCCTGGACTCACCTCCCCTCTACACCCCTGGACTCACCTCCTCTCTACACCCCTGGACTCACCTCCCCTCAACACCCCATGACTCTCCTCCACTCTACACCCCCTGGACTAACCTCCCCTCTACACCCCAGGACTCACCTCCTCTTTACACCCCTGGACTCATCTCCCCTCTACAACCCTGGTCTCACCTCCCCTCTACACCCCCTGGACTCACCTCCTCTCTACACCCCTGGACTCACTTCCCCTCTTCCCCCCCTGGACTAACCTCCCCTCTACACCCCTGGACTCACCTCCCCTCTACACCCCTGGTCTCACCCCCCCTCTACACCCCTGGTCTCACCTCCCCTCTACACCCCCTGGATTCACCTCCTCTCTACACCCCTGGACTCACCTCCCCTCTACACCCCTGGACTCACCTCCCCTCTACACCACCTGGACTCAGCTCGCCTCTAGACCCCCTGGACTCAGCTCCCCTCTAAACCCCCTGGATTCACCTCCCCTCTCCACCTCTGGACTCACCTCCCCTCTACACCCCTGGACTTACCTCCCCTCTTCCCCCCTGGACTGACCTCCCCTCTACACCCCTAGACTCACCTTCTCTCCCCCTGGACTCATCTCCCCTCTACACCCCTGGACTCACCTCCTCTCTACACCCCTGGACTCACCTCCCCTCAACACCCCATGACTCTCCTCCCCTCTACACCCCCTGGACTAACCTCCCCTCTACACCCCAGGACTCACCTCCTCTTTACACCCCTGGACTCACCTCCCCTCTACAACCCTGGTCTCACCTCCCCTCTACACCCCCTGGACTCACCTCCTCTCTACACCCTGGACTCACTTCCCCTCTTCCCCCCCCCCCCCCTGGGCTCACCTTCCCTCTACACCCCTAGACTCACCTTCTCTCCCCCTGGACTCACCTCCTCTCTACACCCCTGGACTCACCTCCCCTGGACTCACCTCCCCTCTACACCAATGGACTCACCTTCCCTCTTCCCCCCCTGGACTCACCTCCTCTCCACCTGGACTCACCTCCCCTCTCCCCCCTGGACTCACCTCCCCTCTACACCCCTGGACTCACCTCCCCTCTACACCCCTGGACTCACCTCCCCTCTACACCCCTGGACTCACCTCCCCTCTCCCCCTGGACTCACCTCCCCTCTACACCCCTGGACTCATCTCCCCTCTCCCCCTGGAATCACCTCCCCTTTACACCCCTAGACTCACCTTCTCTCCCCCTGGACTCCCCTCCCCTCTCCCCCCTGGACTCACCTCCCCTCTACACCCGTGGTCTCACCTCCCCTCTACACCCCTGGACTCACCTCCCCTCTACACCCCTGGACTCACCTCCCCTCTACACCCTTGGACTCACCTCCCCTCTACACCCCTGGACTCACCTCCCCTCTACACCCTTGGACTCACCTCCCCTCTACACCCCTGGACTCACCTCCCTCTCCCCCCTGGACTCACCTCCCCTCTACACCCCTGGACTCATCTCCCCTCTCCCCCTGGAATCACCTCCCCTTTACACCCCTAGACTCACCTTCTCTCCCCCTGGACTCCCCTCCCCTCTCCCCCCTGGACTCACCTCCCCTCTACACCCGTGGTCTCACCTCCCCTCTACACCCCTGGACTCACCTCCCCTCTACACCCCTGGACTCACCTCCCCTCTACACCCTTGGACTCACCTCCCCTCTACACCCCTGGACTCACCTCCCCTCTACACCCTTGGACTCACCTCCCCTCTACACCCCTGGACTCACCTCCCTCTCCCCCCTGGACTCACCTCCCCTCTGGACTCACCTCCCCTCTACACCCCTGGACTCACCTCCCCTCTACACCCCTGGACTCACCTCCCCTCTCCCCCCTCAGACTCACCCTCACTCCTCTGCCCCCTCTCAGTCTCCTCCTCCCCTCCTCCTCCTCCTCCTCCTCCTCCTCCTCCTCCTCCTCCTCCTCCTCCTCCTCCTCCTCCTCCTCCTCCTCCTCCTCCTCCTCCTCCTCCTCCTCCTCCTCCTCCTCCTCCTCCTCCTCCTCCTCCTCCTCCTCCTCCTCCTCCTCCTCCTCCTCAGTCTCACCCTCTCTCAGGGGTCTCTTCACTTCATCTTCACTGTTGGAAACTAATGAACAGTTTCTCTTCCGGGTCACCCGGGGCAGAGTCGGCAGAAGCAACGGAGCCGATGGAGCTCTCCTCAGGCCTGTGTGGTGAACAGTTTCCGGGTCACTGAGGGCGGCGTCAGCACGAGCAGTGGGGGCCGAGTGAAGCCTCCTCACAGGATAACATTACCCCCGTCCCCGCCTTCTCACACCCGTCTGCTTCCGGGTCAGTGGCGGCAGAGTCAGCAGCAGCAGTGAGCCCAGACTCCTGCAGAGGAGAGGAGCCCTGAGGGTCCGTCTGTCTGTCTGTCTGTCCGGTGGAAGGGGGAGCCCTGGCTGCAATTACCATCAGTTTCATCAGGGGTAAGTGAGACCTCTCACAACCAAGAGGTGTGAATACAGCCTGAGGTGCACTGACCTCACACCATCATCAGGAGGTGCAGGTGGCAGGTGCACTGACCTCACACCATCATCAGGGGTGCAAGGGGCCGGTGTACTGACCTCACACCATCATGAGGGGGTGCATCCTGGGGGGCACTAACCTCACGCCATCATCAGGGGATGCAGGGGGAAGGTGTACTGACCTCACACCATCATTGGGGGGCAGGTGTACTGACCTCACACCATCATCTAGGGGTGCAGGGGGCAGGTGTACTGGCCTCACACCACCATCAGAGAGTGTAGGGGGCAGGTGTACTGACCTCACACCATCATCTAGGGGTGCAGGGGGCAGGTGTACTGGCCTCACATCATCATCAGCGGGTGCAGGGGGCAGGTGTACTGACCTCACACCATCATCTAGGGGTGCAGGGGGCAGGTGTACTGGCCTCACACCATCATCAGGGGAGGGGGGCAGGTGTACTGACCTCACACCATTATCAGGGGAGGGGGGCAGGTGTACTGACCTCACACCATTATCAGGGGAGGGGGGCAGGTGTACTGGCCTCACATCATCATCAGCGGGTGCAGGGGGCAGGTGTACTGGCCTCACATCATCATCAGCGGGTGCAGGGGGCAGGTGTACTGACCTCACACCATCATCTAGGGGTGCAGGGGGCAGGTGTACTGGCCTCACATCATCATCAGCGGGTGCAGGGGGCAGGTGTACTGGCCTCACACCATCATCAGGGGAGGGGGGCAGGTGTACTGACCTCACACCATCATCAAGGGGTGCTGGGGGCAGGTGTACTGACCTCACACCATCATCAGGGGGTGCAGCCTGAGGTGTACTGGCCTCACACCATCATCAGGGGGTGCAGCCTGAGGTGTACTGGCCTCACACCATCATCAGGGGGTGCAGCCTGAGGTGTACTGGCCTCACACCATCATCAGGGGGTGCAGCCTGAGGTGTACTGACCTCACACCATCATCGGGGGGGCGCAGGGGGCAGGTGTACTGACCTCACACCATCATCAGGGGATGCAGCCTGCAGATGTACAGTTCTCACACTATCCTCAGGGGATGCAGCCGGCAGGTGTATGTTTAATGTTTAATACTTGTGAGACTACATGGCCCACTGTTATATATGAATCCCTTCATTTAGCCATGGCTCTTCAAAGAACATTGCATTATGAAATTTAAACACCCATATTAACAGTGTCTAGATTCAAGCTACATGTCCCAGAATGCTATGTATCCTTGCTGAAATTCAGGACTTGAGGTGTACTGTGCAAGGGGGTCACTTTGTCACCTTGTTATAATACATCAAAGATTTAGTGTGGCCTCAGTGTGTGGTCTTAACTCCTTTATACACTTACAAAGCAGGCATTACATCGCAACATCCTTTACAAGGCGTGACACTACAACGCAGGCATTACAACACATACCAATACAACGCATACCATTGGAGTTAGAATAGTAATTTTTACCCATACACTATCCAACACTTACCCTACTATTGCACCCCCTGGAGTTCGAATAGTATTTTTTACCCCTACACTATCCAACACTTACCCCACTGATGCACCCCCTGTAGTTAGATTAGTAATTTGTATCCCCATACTATCCAATACTTACCTTAAATGCAATGTGATGGTATGCATTGTAATGGTATGCGTTGTAAAGGTAGTATGCGATGTAATGTAATGCGCTGTAAAGGTAGTTTTTTAAATGCGATGTAGTGTCATGCGATGTAATGGAATGTGTTGTAGTTGATGTTGTGATGTAAAAACTGCGTTGTAAGTGCATGCGTTGTAAATATATGCGTTGTAACATCATACATTCGTCCAGATTGGGTCCGTTTGGAGTTGTTAGTCATTTTCACGAATACCTGCTCAGACCTTGTTTTTTGATGTTTGTATTCAGTGGGAGGTTGTCTCTGCAATGGATTAAGAGGTATGCTAGGAGGAAACAAAAGCATATTTTTACAGAACATTATTAGTTTCTTCTCTCAGAGTACACGTCTTTATTAAGCACCTTTGTCCACATTTCTGTACATTGAACCCTTTGATATCCGCACTTGATCCCCTAAAGTAAGGTGGTTGTTTTATTCATAACTAGCATATGAAGCTGACTTCTAGTTCATTGATATACTTAATGATTTGTGGGGTCCGGGCAACACATATTTGGGGCTCCCTATTTGGAACACATTTGAATTTATTACCGCTTTTAGGGTCATTGAAGTCCATGTGATGTCCCAAAAATATTTAATCTTGTAAAACCTTCAGAAACTGGGGCCGGCAAAAGCATCTAAAAGCCCAAGCTGGCTATAGTCCACCAGCCCAGTACAATCAAAGAAGCTTGAACAGACATTGATAAATATTCTTTTTGCGTTTGAGTCTAGATTTCTTCATGCTAAACGGTTTTATGTGGCTGTCCAGTCAGCTTGTTACTCCCATTGCAGGAAATCCTGTTATGCGTTATGTGTTCTAAGTTTAGTGGACTAGTGCATAATATTACAAAAAAAAGACATACATAGAGCACTTGAAAGTGTAGCTTTAGTTGCTGAATATTTGTAATTACAAATAAATCCCCTTTCACCATTGGCATTCCTGCTGCAGCAACGAAAAATCAAAGCACTGCTCTGAGGATTTTCGCTATCGCATTTGTGAAAATCGAATAACTTTCTCTTTATTTCTCTTCCCCTGCCTTGTCCATCTCAACTTCTATATATGTGTAAACCTACAGCTAAATGTTCGCGCAGAAACCCGAGCCGCTTTCAGTGGCGGGCCTTGGTGGGGTCGGGTACCCCAAATCTCAACAACAATCATTTCACCGGTTTTCCACAAACGGTGCCAGGGCCACAAGTATTCATTTTCAGCGTGTTTTTATTTTAAGCCAATTCACTCGGCGCATTTCGGAGGCAACCTCCTTGTTCACGAGTACGAGTGCAAATCACAGTGTTTATACAATATCATGTGACACACCTCTACGTAATAGACAGTGACAACAGATTCAAGGTGTTTGAACGTCCTCGGAGTTGGGAAAACAGACTTGTTTAGTCAATGTTGGGAGATACATCGTGAGACATTGCATTAAAATCATCATGCAGTATGTAAATTAAACAATTAAAAATCTTCCGTTTTTTACGTGCCGTTGCGAAAAGCATTAATTCCGCATCATCATGTGCGGCACCTTGTCATTTCCAACCAAATAAGTGCTGGCGAAAGCTCACTGTGATTATAAGATAAACTACGTCATCTGTAATTCTACACGCTTGGTATTAAACACATTCAATCATTAGTGCTCATGGCCAGGCATGTAGAATTACAGATCACGTGGTTTATCTTGTAATCACACAGAACTCAACTCTGAGTAGAGGCTGGGTAGGCCAAGCATACACAGTTGAATGTGAGGGTTGAGACTCGGCACACCAAGCATGCACAAGAGAATTTGAGGGTTGAGACTGGGCACAACAAGCATGTACAAGAGAATGTGAAGGTTGAGGATGGGCAGACCAAGAATGCACAAGAGAATTTGAGGGTTGCGGATGGGCAGACCAAGCATGCACTAGAGAATGTGAGGGTTGAGGATGGGCAGACCAAGCATGCACAAGAGAATGTGAGGGTTGAGGATGGGCAGACCAAGCAAGCACAAGAGAATGTGAGGGTTGAGGCTGGGCAGACCAAGCATGCACAAGAGAATTTGAGGGTTGCGGATGGGCAGACCAAGCATGCACAAGAGAATGTGAGGGTTGAGGATGGGCAGACCAAGCATGCACAAGAGAATGTGAGGGTTGAGGATGGGCAGATCAAGCATGCGCAAGAGAATGTGAGGGTTAAATCTGGGCAGACCAAGCGTGCACAAGAGAATGTGAGGGTTGAGACTGGGCAGACCAAGCATGCACAAGAGAATGTGAGGGTTGAGACTGGGCAGACCAAGCATGCACAAGAGAATGTGAGGGTTGAGACTGGGCAGACCAAGCATGCACAAGAGAATTTGAGGGTTGAGGCTGAGCAGACCAAGCATGCACAAGAGAATGTGGGGGTTAAGGCTTGGCAAACCAAGCATGCGCAAGAGAATGTGAGGGTTGAGGCTGGGCAGACCAAGCATGCACAGGAGAATGTGAGGGTTAACTCTGGGCACACTACGTGTGGAAAAGAGAATGTGAGGGTTGAGGTTGTGCAGACAATGCATGCACACTACGGAGCAGATTTATTATTTTTTAGTACAACATAGTTCAGCAGTTAGGTGCAACGCTGTGATGTGCGAGGGGGAGAGAGCCGTGCTGAGCCAGATTTATGAAATACAGCACGCTGCTGCTCACTACCCCTGCACTAGTACACAGTCTACCTCGTGCCACACAAAACCTTTACACCATAGGCCAGAGGTGCGTGTGCTGTCTAGCATAGGATTCGTACTGGAAGCACACCATTCAAGTATAAAATCCTATACATAGAGTAATTCTTAAACACTCCAGAGTTTGTGTTTGTGCTGTAAAGTGCTGCACAGGTTGTGTTTGTGCTGTAAAGTGCTGCACAGGTTGTGTTTGTGTTGTAAAGTTCAGGGCAGGTTGTGTTTGTGCTGTAAAGTGCAGGGCAGGTTGTGTTTGTGCTGTAAAGTGCAGAGCAGGTTGTGTTTGTGCTGTGAAGTGCAGGGCAGGTTGTGTTTGTGCTGTAGAGTGTGGGGCAGGTTGTGTTTGTGCTCTGAAGTGCAGGGCAGGTTGTGTTTGTGCTGTAAAGTGCAGCACACATGCAATGTGTGGAGTGTTTGAAGAAGTGACGTTTCTCTGTGTTATCACCTGATTCAAGGGTTTTTTAACCTAAAATTCACAGATCCTCAGTACTCTCACAATGCGATATTGAAGCCTTGTACATTTTTCCATATTTCCGCGTGTCGCTAATATATGAATTATCGCGTGTCCATGACGGTGATAGAAAGGAGAAGTTTATTTCTTACAGAATGCTCCACCCACATATCTGCTTCCTCCTCAGATACTGACACCTTCCAACTCCCTCAACAGCATTCCACATGCAGTGTTGCCTCAGAGACTCTGGGATGTCACAGCTCTGTTGAAGAGACTGTAAGAACTTTGTGTGAAGAGTGAGCCATGATTATTTGAGGTGTTACATGTGATTGTGCAGATCTGTGCCCACCCTGTGTGTAGGTCTCTTGGAGTAGTTGATGCCCGTGAATGGCTTGGACGAAGCCTAACCTTTCACTTCAAAATGTATGGAAGTGATTTGTGTGTGTGAGACATTGTGTATGTGCTTGTTTGTGATTGGTCGTCTTGGGTGGATACATTATATATGAGCGTGTAAGTGACTGATCCGTCTGATTACTTATTTCCAGTGTGTAGGTCTTTGTGCCTGGGGATGAATTGTGTTTCACGTGTGTGTGCGCGCAGGAGAGCACAATGCCTGTGTAATTGTGCAGCATTGAAGATGTGGTTATGAGATATCTGGTTTGTTACATTAATCCATTTATACATGAGGTGTGTGACTGTACAAGTGAGAGCTGGAGTTTGTGTCACATCTGTGAGTACAGAATTTAATGGACTTTTTAAAGAGCAATTTTTTTTGTGTGCGTGTTTGTTGCAAACATTTGGTGTGTGTGTTGCAAGCATTTTGCCAAAGACAAGCCTGTCTGCTCCCAGGCACACCTGGCCGCCACCGCTGGGACCAGAAGTCAGGTAGTATACTCAATAATTCTCATATTCTGCATAAGATCTAAAGTCTTTCAGCTACTCAGATTTTAGTATCTCCCCCATGTTTGTCTCGTTTTTAGAGGCAAATGGCGTGCATGCCAGCCGCATATATAGAGTAATCTAGTATTCAACAGCCCTCACTTTGGACCAACAAACAATAAGACTCTTCAACATCCTCAGATTGAGGAGTCGTTAAAAGCGGCTTTACTAAACCCACCCTCCCTAGACAAAGATAAGGTGGAAATACTCAAGTTATTAGAATCTCCTAAGCCGGATATCCTGTTCTTAACTGAAACCTGGTTGTCAGGGAAATCTACTCCAGATCTCCAGAAGCCGTACCCGAAGATGACCAAAAGAGAACAAACTCAGAGAAAGGAGATGAGATATCAGCAATTATTCTCCTGTGGATTCACACATCTCTTTTACAAATTACTCAAACTGAAGGGGTAGATCTGCTTTCCTTTCTCAAGTTTCGAATTGATGACGACAACTCGGTCCCTAAAGATAATGAATTTGCTGATTTAATGATGTTGAATTTACACCAACACATTACATGCTCAGATCACATAAAATGAAATCCCTAAGATCTGATCTGGGCGTATAATTCAAATTGACTGGATATAATCATCCTTCCTTGCATATGGTCCAATCAGTATTTGATCAGCGTTTGTATTCCGGTAGATTTTTCTAACTTGATCCACAAGCAGGAAATGAAACTATACACACATGGCGATACATTAATACAGGCTTTATAAATACACTAGCTCTCAGATAATTCTTATCAATGGAATGTCAGCCTCACCACTCCAGGTTCAAAAAATTATGCAATTTGATAATTTCTTGATGGGGTTGAATCAGCTAAAACTGAATATTGACCAAACTGTGACAGAAGACAGGCAGCGTTCCTGATCCTGCTCGACATGTCTGCCGCCTTTGACACGGTGAACCATAAGATTCTAATGAGGCGGCTCTGGGAGGCGGGAGTGAGAGACACCGCGCTGCAATGGTTTCATTCATTTCTGCAGGATAGGCAGCAGGCAGTATCCATGCCACCGTTCCAGTCAGCTTTTTCCCGGGTAACACATGGAGTCCCTTAGGGCTTGGCAATCAGCCCTATACTCTTTAATTTATACCTCAGACCTCTGATCTCCCTCATCAAAAGCTTCGGCATCAGGATTATCAACTACGCCGACGACACGCAGATGATCCTCTCCCTGGAAGGAGAGGACTCAACTTCTGTGGAGATCCTACGCAATTGTTTGCGTGACACGTCTCGGTGGCTGAAGGATAACTCCCTTCAGTTTAACGCAGGGAAGACGGAGGTGCTCTTCAGTGCCGGTACTAGGATTCCCCAACCATTTCCAATCAATTTTTGGCCCCCGGAAACAGGGTCCAATGTACAGCCGGTGGAATCAGTCCGCAACCTAGGGGTCAAGTTGGATCATAGACTGAGCATGGAGACGCATGTTCTAAAAACGTCTGCCTGTTGCTTTGCCATCCTTCGCTCCCTAAGGAAAGGTTTGCCCCTCTTACCTACCCATGCCCACGGCCAAGTGGTTAGATGTACCATCCTTAGCAGGTTGGACTATTGTAATGCCCTCCTGCTCGGGTCCCCTGAGTTCCTGCTGGACAGGCTCCAGAGGGTCCAATCAGCAGCTGCTAAACTGGCTCTGGGGCTGCCGAGAAGATCTCATGGTGCGTTCGCTTTGGCAAAATTGCACTGGCTTCCCATAAAACAGAGGATTCAATTCAAGGCCCTCTGTATAGTCTTTAGGGCTCTCCATGGATCTGGCCCAGCTCCCTTACAATCTAAATTTGCATGGTACACTCCAACCAGACAGCTCCGATCCTCTGATGCCAAACTGGTAGTCGTACCTAGATTCAGGAAAGTCAGAGCCGGAGGTAGATCTTTCGAGGTGGCAGCTGCCAGATTATGGAACACTCTCCCTAGCGAGATTAGGCACATCAATGAACTCCTCTTGCTCAGAAAAAAGATTAAAACTTGGCTATTCCCTGGTTAGCCCGCTCTCACTCCCTGTGTGTTTCTCTTCCATCTCCTCTGATCTTTCAGCGCCAGGATGCCTGCAACGGTGACAGTCGCGCTTTACAAATGTCTATAATAATAATAATAATAATTCGAAAGAATAAGACCAATCTTTAGAACCAACTTTACTCTCCTACAAAAATGAGATTGTTACCGGAGTCTAAACCCACAGCTAAAAGCCTCTGAGTGATAATCGATAGCAATCTTAGAAAGACCCAGCTGCTGGAGCAGTAGGATCTAAATGCAGATTTCTGCTGAAACTGCTTCAGAAACTAACTCTACTCCTCCCACTTTAGACAAGAAAATCAATAGTGGTGGCCGCATTCCTATCTAGATCTCATCATGCCAACCGAGTATATGTAAGAATACCCAGTATCACCATTCATGGACTACAAGTAATTCACAGCGACGCAGCTTGTTTACTACATCATCTTCACAGGTGGGCACGCGTCACACCTATATAGAAATAACAAATCCACTATCAGACCCTCTGCCTCAGCCCTAAAGGTTCGAGAGGTCTTGCCACTCACTTCATTGCAAACCAGGTGGAAATGCGTACACCCGTACAAAACCAGAGATCGCCTCACTAGAATTTACTTGCTATTGCAAAATTATAGAAGATCAGATCAGGTGGACGCAGCTTTGGTACAAGCTCCTTTCATCCAGAAACCTGACAGCCCACAAGCCTATTCAGACTAGATTCTTCCCTGGTCTGATTTGTTATCTCCTCTTTTATGTATTTCTGATTCAGTTCCAAGAAACCCCAGGTTGAACATGCTCTCTATATATTCAATGACATAACAAGCGTTTTGTAGATCCTGTAGAGGTTTGGTATGTTGGCGCGTCCTTCAGTCACTGAACTGAATATTGCAAAAGAGAGCTGTACAGTGCAAGTGAGGATGATAGCGCAGTCTTGTCTGCCAGGGTAGTATAATCCTTCGATTGCTGCAAGGCAGTTACAATATTCTCTTTTTGTGGTAGCACAGTGTACAATTTGAGCAGACCAAGGAACAGACATAGTGTTGGAAACACGTTTCAAATCCGTGCCTTTCATAATATATGAACTATGTTGTGGGTATTGTGACATTTTAATGATTAATTTTTTTCTGGTTTTAGAAATGAGCGATGTTCTCTGATCACACTGGGGTTAGTGTGATAGGAATGAGTATTTTGACCCAACTGTCCTGTGATAACGTGTTGTCTTTTCTCTTTTCCTCTCCTCTGCAGACACTTGAGACTTGAACATCAATTTACCGGAATGGGCAGAAGACGGGCTCCAGGAAAGAAAGTGACAGCGCAGTGTTCATGTGAATCCGTAAGAGCCACAGCCCCATCTTTACCTCTTCATAACGTCTCCGCTTCGGGATCTCAAAATGATGCTCAGAGGGACCAGGACCTGGAACCCCTTTCAGAGAACCTGCCTCACATTATCCTTCTATCCATGCTGGAGGAGTTGGAAGCCAAACTGGAGAACTTGCTGAACACTGTGGAGGACGTACCTTCTAGAGTCACAGAGCTGATTAAGAAAATCTGGATGGAAAAGGAACAAGGTTCCCTAGATAATGCTGGAGTGACGTTGAAGGTGGTCTGTCCTGCGAGCATTAGAGATTGTGCTGTTAGCCGGTCTCCTCTGACACCTCAACTGGACAGGTCAGAGGAACCGAGCTTGTGTCTTCAGACAGTGTTTTCTGATGGGCATGCACCAAAGCAGGACTGTACGCTCTCCTCACCAACTGATGTTCAAGGGCGTCCAGAGGAGCCAAACCTTTGTCTACAGCCAATGTTTCTACATCGATGTGACCCACAGCAGGACCAGTGCGTGGAACCTGGGTTTCCAGATGTAAACAAGTCGCAGCAGGACCAGTGCATGCAACCTGGGTTTCCAGATGTAAACAAGTCGCAGCAGGATGAGTGCATGCATCCTGGGTTTCCAGATGGAAATGGAGTACAGCAGGATTGTCCTCTATCCCGGTGCCCTCAGACGGATCCTCCAGGCAGATCACTGGAGGCAAACCTGTGTCTTCCCTCAGAATTTGTTGATGGGCAGACACCACAGCAAGACCAGAACGGACAGACGGCGTTCCCAGAAGAGTGGGAGCCAGATGAGCCCCTGAAGCAAGAACCATCCCCATTGTCTGCTAATAGCTGGGACCAGCAGCAGACCCTCTGCCCACACCCACTATTTCCTGAAGGACACGAACCACAGCAAAACCACTGTATACAACCCGCGCTGCCAGATGGGAAGGAAGCTGGTGATCCTTTGGAGGAAGAATTGATGTGTTTTTATTTCCAAGATCCCCAGGAGAGCCAGTTCCTACAACCCGTGTCACCTGATGGGAAGGCACCAGATGAAAACTTAGAGTCTGGGCTGTTGTCCTTTGATGAATTGGGGTCACAACAAACCCAGGGCCTACAGCTGCACCTATGCCTGAAGCAGGAACTTCCTTATGCACCGGATCCAAACGTGAACTACGAGCTGGAATCCAGGCGCCCTGAAGCACAGGAACCAGATCAGAACGACAAGCTAGAACAGACCTGTGCAGATGCACATGGTTCAGATCAAAAGTACAAGCTAGAACCTCCCTGTACTGATGCAGAGGGTTCAGATCAGAACTACATACTTGAACCACTGCACCCTGATTCACAGCATCAACATCAGAACTGCAAGACAGAACTGCACTGTCCTGATGAGCGGGGTCAGTGTGTGCCTCCATCATTCCTAGGACTGGATACACATACTGCAGATGAAGACTCAATGGAGAGAGGAAATACAAAATCACATTTATTGCTGTTCGAAGCTACCCCAGGTATGTGTTTCAGTATAAATGGACTCTCGGAGTGCATACTAACACATGTAACTCTTCAAAATGCGTATGGGCAGATTTTAGAAAATCTCTGAGGGGAGGATTATGGTTTGTATGGAACCCACTGAGCAATACTGACCCCCAGAGTACAAGTACACATAGTGGAGATGTTTCCCTGCTTTCCCCTCCTCAGGTTCCACACAGGACTGCATCCTTCCTGTGCAGAAACAAGCCTGGTAATGGGATGTTGAATGAGACAAATAGGCCAGTAGCTCTTGTCGTTCCTTGTTCGTCCTCATTCCAGGCTGAGGAACTGTAAATAGCACTATTCATTGGAGGAATTACTGGCCAGAACCACACGTAATAGTCAGATGCAAGTGATGTGGTGTTCATTGAGAATAGCAGACATGCGCAGTCTAGAGAGGTAACTGTTTTTCTAGTTGCACAGTTACATTGGGTAAGACGCAGTCGTCTCCAGTTCCTGATATAAAAATCCTAGTCTGTATTCGGCCTCAACAGCAGGGCTGACCAGGGATGTTGCTGTCACTACAGGGTTCTCCAGGAGTGCACACCATCTCATGATAGACAGATACACAAAGGTTTTGGAACTCTGAGGTTACTTGCAATAATCTTATTATATGCACCAGGTGGTACTTTATCCTGTATAATACTTGGTCACACCATCACCTTTCTCACAAACCTTGGTGCATAGCTCCTACATATGCAGCAGCTAACATGTTTGCCAACATGAAAAATGAATTTACAACCTCTTGTGCAAAAGTAAAAATAAAAACTGTTATATATTTGTTGCAAAAAGATGTTAGAAACAGTTCATAAAAGTCCATTTAAAAAAAAAAAAGCTGCAGTAGCTCGGAACGTGTAGAAACTTGCAGAAAGATTCCACCCTTCCTTTATCTAAGGAAACTAATAAACATATTCCCTCTGCTTCTCATAGTAAGCTAGTAACACACAGCAGAAGTAATAAAAGCAAAGTTCTGTCTGTTGCTTTAAACAGCTGCTTCAATTATGCTTCGTGACTTGACCTTCCTTTCACATCAGCTGCTGGCTCTGGCAGCAGGCATTGTGCCCTCAGGACTCGACTGTAATAACTTATAAAAGCCGAGTTCTGACGTATTTTCTTCATAATGACTGACTTGGTGTGTCGCAAATTCCTGATTATAAAGAAATTAGAGACCGCCATATATACAGGGATTACAGAATCCCACGTAATATAATTATATATATATATATATATATATATATATATATATATATATATATATATATATATATATATATATATATATATATATATATATATATATATATATATATATATATATATATATATATATATATATATATTACCTACTGGCGGTCGCCAGTAGGTATATATAGTTAGGATTTTTTCTCTATGGGATTTTTGAAAATTCTATGTCTAATAACTTTGGCGTTTGTGGACGGAATTGGCTGAAATGTTCTGGAAAATGGAACATTTTGTTTCTGAGCAGCCCCTGGAAATTTGGGGGGGGTTCGTCAAGGGGGGGCTGAGAAAAAAGGGGGGTCCCAAAACGTGTTTTTAACATTGAGTTTTCCATAGGGCGGTTGGCCTCACTTTTAGCCCGAACGGCTGAATGGATTTGCACGAAACTTGGCAAAATTGTAGGGACTGGTAGCCCGATGTGCCTTTTGTAGGTCTCAATATATGTGCTTCAGTGGATTTTGAGAAATTAACGTTCAAAAAAAGATATATATCTGTAACAGCGGACCGGGAAGCGCTCCGGTTCGCGGACTTTTCGCGCAACGGAGCTTTGTGAAGCGAAGCTGATTGGTTCTCCGGCGTCTGTAAACATTCCAAACAGTCCGTAGCGGCCGCCATCTTGTCTCTCGGTAGGATCGAGAGACAAGAGGAGGCCAAAGCGAAGGGGCAAATGACCATAAGGGGGCATAGTAGATCCTCGCTGACCCCCTAGGTTTGATGTGGAGGTTTTAAAAGGGCCCCGCGGGGCAAAAAAAAAAAATAATAATAATAATCGAACGGCTGAATGGATTTGCACGAAACTTGGCAAAATATTAGGGACTGGTAGCCCGATGTGCCTTTGCTAGGTCTCAATATATGTGCTCCAGTGGATTTTGAGAAATTAACGTTCAAAAAAAGATATATATCTGTAACAGCGCTCCGCTTCGCGTACTTTTCGTGTTACGGAGCTTTGCGAAGCTGATTGGTTCTCCGGCGTCTGTCAACATTCCAAACAGTCCGTAGCGGCCGCCATCTTGTCTCTCGGTAGGATTGAGAGACAAGAGGAGGCCAAAGCGAAGGGGGAAATGACCATAAGGGGGCATAGTAGATTCTTCCTGACCTCTTAGGTTTGATGTACCATTTTGCCAAGTTTGGTGTAATTCCGTTCAGCCATTCAGGCTGTAGACGTATGTAAATGTCCTATGGAAAATTGCATGGGGAAACACATTTGAAAGTGTTGAAATTTAGAACCAATTAAAATGTTACTTTGGTTTTGTATTTGTGTGTGATGAAAGTTAATTGGTTATGTATATATGTCAAATGAGAGGAAACCACAGCCATTTTGTGATACTACTGTCTGAGGTACATTTGTGAGGAATTGTTGGTGGTGAATTTCTGGTGTTTGATTTACACAGTACTAACACTTTTCCTACTTTTAAAAAGGTGAGTTGTTAATTTGTAAGGGGAACTATGTTGTACACTTGAAGATAATTTGAAAAATGTTTTCTGTTATTTATTTGCAGTCCTTCTGTTATACTAAATACTTGATAAAGTTAGTTTTATATTATGTATTACTAAAAACGATAAATGAAAGTGATTATTTTTTTCTGCAATTTACAGCAAGCAATTTCAAAATAAATGGCTCACAATGAAGAGACCGTGGCAATTTCTTTGTAAGGGGAACTATGTTGTACACTTGAAGATAATTTGAAAAATGTTTTCTGTTATTTATTTGCAGTCCTTCTGTTATACTAAATACTTGATAAAGTTAGTTTTATATTATGTATTACTAAAAACGATAAATGAAAGTGATTATTTTTTTCTGCAATTTACAGCAAGCAATTTCAAAATAAAATGGCTCACAATGAAGAGACCGTGGCAATTTCTTTTGAATTGTCCACTACATTGATTGAAATTCAGAGCACCAATAATGAAATATTGTCACAAGGAGGAGATGACTTGTATGATTCCATTAGATTGATTGAAATGGACAGCACCAATAATGAAATATTGTCACAAGGAGATGACTTGAATGATTCCACTACATTGATTGAAATTGAGAGCACCAATAATGAAATATTGTCACAAGGAGGAGATGACTTGTATGATTCCATTAGATTGATTGAAATGGACAGCACCAATAATGAAATATTGTCACAAGGAGGAGATGACTTGAATGATTCCACTACATTGATTGAAATTGAGAGCACCAATAATGAAATATTGTCACGAGGAGATGACTTGAATGATTCCACTACATTGATTGAAATTGACAGCACCAATAATGAAATATTGTCACAAGGAGGAGATGACTTGAATGATTTTTTTGATCAATCTGTTGATGGCGAATTTATCGAATGTTTGGAGGCCATAGAGTTAGAAGAATTATCATTGCAGACTTTTCATGAGGAAATTGCTGATGAGGACATGGTACTAGTTCTTTCAAATTTAGAAAATTCTGAAGAATAAATTTATATTTAGAAATCAAAAATTGTTTGAGACATTATTCATTTTTATTTTTAATTTATGAGGTTGTAGCGAAGTGATTGTAGTATAAAATGAGACTTATAGTATAGAGTGCAACATTTTTATGTTACATGGTAAGTTTACTCATATTTACTTCCCTTCTGCCACTATATTATCTCCAATGTGTATTTGACATCTCTTCTTCATCTCCGGCCTCCTTTCTCTCACTGTGTGTCTCCGATGCATCTTATCGCTGCTATTTTGTGTAATTACAGAAGAGAGTAAAATAAAATAGTTTGGAACGTGAAAAGGGGGCAAAGTAGAGTACCCCTCACCCCCTAGGCCTTTTTAGGCGGTCCCAAAAGGATCAGTTTCTGCTTTCCTGAGAGATTATGGTATGAGTTCCATATACCACAATAATTTGCATTACAACATGCAAGATATCTATCTCCTATTACCAACTTTTGGAGATATTCGCGCTTAGTAACACCTGTCCTGAGCAGTTCTTAGCCATGTTATCCAATGGGAGGTGGATAACATGGCTAAGAGCATTAGCTCGGTAATGCATGAATATCACTGACTTTTTAGCGATATTCATGCATTGCGGCCGTTTATTATCGCATTTGCGATAAACCTTGATAATAGCAAGGTTTATCTTCGATAATTTCTGACGATGCTTAGCGGTAAAAAAATTCGTTGGTAAGCATCGTTAGCGATAAATATCGCTTAACTTTGGTAATATGCACCAACGTCTGTTAACGTTCGATTGGAAGGAAATGAGGAAGTGTTGAAAAACATTGTCTGCGCCATCTTGCCTTTTTTGAAATGCCACACTTTTGTCGTGCACGCCAGCCATTTTAGATGCCTTGAGCAGACCCACTCTCTGCACGGTGTCGATTCGTAGCATGGCTCCCCACCCTCGCAAGCATCTTCCCCAGGCACTGGTCACCCCCGCTCTCTGTCTTATGCATCGGCAATAAACCTCCCCCCATCTGCGCTGCTCTTCCCTGAAAATCACACTCTGTGCCCGCCCGACACCTCCCTTTCGCCCTATTCACTACCGCACCCTCTGACACTCCTCTTCCTCTGTGTCCGATTGTCCAGGCTATCAGCTAGCCCTGCAGATGTAGTTTATGGCTCCAGCTGTAAAGAATCACCCCTCTTCAAAGGAGTTATAGTAGATCAAGGCCCACACCCGATGAGATCCGTCACACCACACGTGTTCCTACTATCTGAAAACCATCCTGTATTGTGATTGGGGAGGGGACCGAGCCTGAAGCGGAAGATTCTAGGAATGACTCTTTGTACATCAAAGTTTTTACAATTATGTGTCACATTAAAAATATATAGCACTCCAACAAAGTAGTAGGAATATAAAACTTTAATAACATATAAATATATACAACAAAACAAAAACAGTAAAAACATTTAAACAACGAAGAGACCGTGGCAATTTCTTTTGAATTATCCACTACATTTATTGAAATTGACAGCACCAACAATGAAATATTCTCACAAGGAGGAGATGACTTGAATGATTTTTTTGATCAATCTCTTGATGGCGAATTTATCGAATGTTTGGGGACCATAGAGTTACAAGAATCGTCATTGCAGACTTTTCATGAGGAAATTCCTGATGAGATGATTGAAGAGGAAATTCCTGATGAGGACATGTTATTAGTTCTTTCAAATTATGAAAATTCAGAAGATGTTGCCTGGGGGTGGGTCGTGAGTAGCAGTCTGTTGTGCGAATAGTTCCAAGGCAGCAGAACGCGCTGAAATCTAGATGGCACGAAAGTGATGTCTAGTAAGTTGCCGCCCAGCAAATAACGGCGTGGGGCGCCGCGGGGGTGAGTGAGTCCAGTAGGCACCACAGCTATTCTTACCGGCATTGCAGAATTACTGCTGGGGACAATGCCTGTGCTGTAGCAGGGTCACAGCAGAAACAAAAAGGATTCTGTTGAAGATGTTGTTGGTTTTCAATTTGAAAACAGTTCTGGTGTCAACTGCTATGCTAATGTAGTGGTTAATGTTTTGTTTTCTCTAGAAAATGTAAAAGAGGGGGAGGCAGTCCAAAGTTCCGTTAAAAGGGCAAAGGAAAGGATCGGTGGTTTGAACTATCAGTCAAAAAGGGGAGGGGGTGCAACAATTTTTCCTACCGGGTCACACTGTGCTTTCACCGGAACTGAGGTCTGCAGGATTCTAGTAATTCAAAGTGAGGCTGGCGCCAGCATGGGAGCGCCGACGTCCCGCGGATACAGTTTCGTCACTCCACGGGCGATCATGGCAGTCATTCCCCATCGGGGGTCGGAGACTCCCGCTGCTCCTCTAGAATCTTCAAGGTCGTGGAGGACTACGGTGGTGGAGTCAACCAGTGACCGGGCCATTTCTTTATGCTGGGCCCGCTCTTGCCAGGTCGACCGCCATTTTGAGAGTTCGGTAGCTACTGGCGATCGCGGGGTCAAATGAGCGGACGGGCTCCACCCTGCCGGGCGAGACGTTGCAGCATGGCTACAGTGGAAGAACCCTTTTCCGGGCGCCTGGAGCGCTGAGGGTGCAGCTGGGAAGCCTCCACCTGGGAAGGCGGGAGAGGCCTGTTCGCACCGTCTCTCCCTCCCAGTGCACCCCACGGCGTCTCGCTTGACATTTGTTATGGCCGGACCAGGCGATGAGGACGAGGGGGGGGGGGGGTCGGAGGCATGTGCAAGACATCCCCCCCCCAGTGTTGTCGCAGCCATTATTCAAGAAAGAAGAAGTGTCCCGTCCGTCTTCGGGCCGGGCTTCCGGTAGATGTCGGCCGGACGCCCCTGGCTCTGGCCCCATGAACGGGTTTCTTGGTTTATCGGCTGCAGCCGGATCCCGTCGGCCTCGGCCCCCCGACCGTTGGTGGCCGGACCGGAAGAGCATGTGGCGGGACTACCTGCAACTCTCAAGGGCCACCGCGGCCAGACTGGGAGAGAGAGGGGAGGGTCGAGGAGACATTCCCCCCCCCTGCAACTGTTCAGCGTTGTAAAGGCAATCCCCTGGCCGGGTCCCGCTGGCCTCGGCCTCTCCTCCGGCTACACCCTACGTTAGGATCTCCTGGCCGAGGCGTGGCAGCAGGACCCGCCTTATATGGGCTGCTCCCGGCTGGGCGTAGCCGCAACCCTGCCCCACCTTGGTAGTTTCCAGAGTGGGGGCGGATGTTCTACTGACTTGCATTTTCCCTAGTCTATCGATTTTTTTGGCGTGGCAGGCGGTGGGACAGCGAGGGGTGATTTGGTTTCTCTTACTGTTTTTCTGGTCTCTCACCACTGGCATATTTTAACGTTTTCTTGTTTCTAGGACATTAATAGGTTTTATCATTACGTTATGTTATCGTTTCTTTGTTCGTTGTTTAATAAAAGTTCATGTTCATCAGTGGCCTACTGATTTTCGTTTTCCTATTCTTTTCTTTCCAGGTTGTTTCATGCTAAAGTTTCTGTTAACAGGATACAGTGATCACTTCGTTATTATTGCATATGTCCTTTTCACTAGGGGTGCTCTCTGGTCGGGCCAGATGACCTATCTCTAGTAAATGGTCCAGGTCAAACAGGTGCATCAATCAGTGGGGAGTAGATAGGCATGACAGATTACAACGGGGGAGAAAGGTCCGCATTACGTACCCTTTCACTACTTGCAAAGATTTTCCTACATTTATTTGCAAACCGGGAATACCTCCAAAAAGAACTAATTCCCAAACAGTCAATGTTCGGACAACCAATCAATCAATGAGGAATTAAATAGGTACGACGTGTTAAAGGCTTGCGTTACCTACCCTTCACTATCTGCACAGGGAGAGAGAATATTCCTATTCTTCCTCGTTTGCAGGCAGAGAAGATCCTTAAGAGAACCAACTTCGAACAATTCAATGCTCGATTCAAACAATCAACAAGGGGTACTGTGAACACAAATGAACGCCGCTTATGTACATACACATTGCTATTTTCAACAGGTTGTTCCTAATGTTTCTATTTTAGCGAGGTCAAAAAGAGATCCCATTAGTGGCCTACTGATTTTGCTCGATTCCTTTTGTTTTTTTACACGATTTTTCGCTATCTGCAAAGACTAAACAGAGTATTGCGACTCTGTGCTTGTTTGTAAATAGAGAATGAACCAAAGAGAACAATCAATCAAATGGAGAGAGAAGCAGGCACGACGGATTACAACGGGGGCAAAGGCCTGCGTTAACTACCCTTCACTATCTGCAAAGAGAGAGTACTCCTAATAGAAATGAGGGGTGGGGAGCAGCATTCAAAGCAGATCAGTGTGCATAAACACGAAAATGTTTTTACTTACCACGTACTTGACATTCGACAGTTTATGATATTTGCTATTAAAAAACCATTGAAATTCACTGAAAAAACCATAGGTTATAGACCATATATAGTTAGGAATTAGCATTTACAAAACCTTGAAAATTCACTGAAAAAACCATAGGTTATAGACCATATATAGTTAGGAATTAGCATTTAAAAAACCTTATTTTACTCACACAAAACCATTGAAATTCCATATATAGTTAGTTGCACTAACTATATATCGCGCACCCGCAATCCACTGCTGATCATGTCACATATTACATCATTCATGACATGGTCAGTGACATCACTGATGACATCACTGATGACATCTCAAATGACATCACTGATGACATCAATGATGACATCTCATTTGACATCATTCTTGTGCTAATACGATAAACCTCTTAGATACACTCAGTGTATACAGACACTCACACACTGTCACTCATCCATGGAGTTACTCACACACGTAGTCAGTCATGCAAAGAAACAATCTCACCTCCATTTCTTCAACTATACAGTTATACACACCTTACTTATTCAAACATATACTAACACATATTTACTCTCTTATACAATCCCTGATACAAGTTCACAATGATCCATACAACCACTCACATATTCAGTGGCTCTCATGCACAGTTATTTATATATGCCAACTCTCACATGTACTGTGTTTTACATATGTACTTACTATGACATGTAGCATTGAGATATCCATTCACTCATCAATACACTCATGCACACAGTCAACTGCCCATGTAGCTGTTTCCACATGCACTCTTGAACTCATACACCTAGTGAATCAACTGCTCACACATCTATGCACAGAGTCACACACCTCCCAGCCACCCCTACACAAACTCAATCTCCCATACAAATACTTGGGCAACCAATCAATAACACATATAGCCTCTCGTATAGCTAATGATCAACACATGCAGCAGTTTACATCACAACAGACATAATAATGCACAAATTAAGACAGTTTAGTCACTAACCCATGCATTCAGTGAGACACATTTAATCACTCACTCATACAGTCAGTCACGCACCTACTAAATCCTTCATCCAGACACTTATACATCCACTCATTCTTCAATATGTAAGACATATTTTAACTTTACAGAAACATACAGTCACTGGATGTTGTCATCAGTGATGTCATCAGTGATGTCATTTGAGATGTCATCAGTGATGTCATCAGTGATGTCACTGACCATGTCATGAATGATGTAATATGTGACATGATCAGCAGTGGATTGCGGTTGCCCGATATATAGTTAGTGCAACTAACTATATATGGAATTTCAATGGTTTTGTGTGAGTAAAATAAGGTTTTTTAAATGCTAATTCCTAACTATATATGGTCTATAACCTATGGTTTTTTCAGTGAATATATATATATATATTTATATTTTTATATATATATATATAAAAATATAAATATATATATATATATATATATATATATATATATAAT
Organism: Lissotriton helveticus; assembly: GCF_964261635.1. Lineage (NCBI taxonomy): Eukaryota > Metazoa > Chordata > Amphibia > Caudata > Salamandridae > Lissotriton > Lissotriton helveticus. The sequence continues at coordinate 126,996,375 of NC_136057.1, forward strand.
TATATTACGTGGGATTCTGTAATCCCTGTATATATGGCGGTCTCTAATTTCTTTATAATCAGGAATTTGCGACACACCAAGTCAGTCATTATGAAGAAAAGACGTCAGAACTCGGCTTTTATAAGTTATTACAGTCGAGTCCTGAGGGCACAATGCCTGCTGCCAGAGCCAGCAGCTGATGTGAAAGGAAGGTCAAGTCACGAAGCATAATTGAAGCAGCTGTTTAAAGCAACAGACAGAACTTTATATATATATATAGATACGTAAACCCAAAGTTGGGTCTGCGGACCTGAAGCTCCCTGATTGGCTGGCTACATCTTGAACCATTACATGATGAAGAGACTTGTTCCCCGCATCCTGTAAAAATACTAAAGAAGCCATAAAGAGCCGTGGTGCCGTCCTGTCTCTCCCTGGCACAGGGGCTGCCTAATGTTAAAATGTAGAAAGAAATTGCTGATTTTGAACAGAGGTTGGATTCCACATCATGACCCTTGAGGTCCGCAAACCTTAGGCAGGAGTCTGCGCAGGCACCGTAATTGGCCTTGTACGTTGGTGGACATTTGTGATGTTCGGAGACCTGCTGCTCTGTCTGAAACTCTATCGATGTCCAATAAGGATACACAAGTTTGCAGGGGTCCGAGAACCCCAAGAAAGTGTCCAGGAACCCTTAAAAATAAAAAATAAAAAAACATAAGCCAGGCCCTTTAGCGAATCCCCTGCTGTGCCCAGACACCGTTGAACACCTGTGCCTCCTTGGAATTGGCTGCAAGTAACTGTTGCGTGTGTATATGATGAAAAAAAACCCACTGAAAACAAGCATTGGCAAAACAAATAGGTGTCTCCTATCCGAAAGCTATTGGCTTTGGCAACGAGTTTTAACTATTATGTACACCAGTGTGACTGCTGTTCGGCATGGCTAAAAGTTAGTGGCACGGGGCCGGGTGGGGTAGATAGAAGGGGATAAATTGGGGTAGAGTGGAATGGGGTAGGTTGGAGTCAAGTGGAATTGGGGTGGATTTGGGTGGAATGGAGTAGATTCAGCTGGAGTAGGATGGATTAGGGTGGATTGGAGTGGGATAGATTGGAGTAGAGTGGGGAAGACTGGAGTGGAGTAGATTAGAGTGCAATATATTGGGGTAGTTTGGATTGCTGTGCATTGGACTGGAGTAGAATGGGGTGGAGTTATATAGAGTGGTGTAGGGTAGATTGGCTTGGGGTGGGGTAGAGTGTGGTGGAATGGATTGGAGTAGATTTGAGTGGGGTAGTTTGGATGGGGTAGATTGGGATAGGTACGTTTGGGGTGGAGTGGGGTAGGGTGGATTGGAGTAGGGTGGAATGGATTAGATTCGACTGGAATGAGGTAGGTTTGGGTAGAGTGGGGTGGAGTGGAATTAGATAGATTGGAGTGGAGTGTTGTGGGGTAGATTAGGTTGGAGTGAAATGGGGTAGATTGGGCAGATTGTAGTGGGGTGGTTTGGATGAAGCGGAGAGGGATAGTTTGGGTGGAGTGGGGTAGATTACAGTGGAGTGTAGTAGATTATAGTAGATTGGATTTGGGTAGATTGTGGTAGTTTGGAGTGAGTAGATTGAGGTAGTGTGGAGTGGGTAGATTGTGGTAGGAGTGTAGATGAGTTGGATAGATTGCAGTGGGGTAAATTGAAATGGAGTTGGGTAAATTGGACTGAAGTAGAGTGAGGTAGATTGGTGTGAAGTCAGTTAGATTGGAGTAGATTACAGTTGGGGTAGATTGAAGTGGAGTGGGGTAGACGGGTATATTGAAGCAGAGTGGGGTAAATCAAGTGGAGTGCGGTAGATTGGGGTGGAGTGGGGTAGATTGGAGTGTGGTGGGGTTGATTGGGTTAGATTGAGTGTATTAGGGTAGATTGGAGCGGGATGGGGTAGATTGAGTTAGAGTGGGCTAGATTGCGGTGGGTAAATTTGGAATGGATAGATTGGAATGGGGTGAATTGGAGTTGGATGGATTGGGGTACTTTGGAGTGGAGTGGGATAGATTGGAGAGGGGTGGGGTGGATTGGAGTGGGGTAAGTGGTGTGGAGTAGAGGAGCGTGGAGTAGCGTGTTGTTTCATGGAGTGAGTGGCATAGATTGGAGTGGAGTGGTGTGGAGTTGAGTGGCGTAGTGTGGAGTATACTTGGTGTGGTTGCGCACTGCCATTACAGACAAAACATTTTCAATTGAAATGATCATTACATTTACACCTTAATATGGTTTTACTGAACATAAATGATAATGTTTGCAGATGTCATGCCCTAGTGTATTAATGTGTTTCAATCTTATTCAAATATTTTTCTCCACACTTCAGTAATACAAAACAAATGTGCTTCATTTGTACTAATTCTTATATATTCTGAGAGCACTTCATATGCGCACTTTTTTCACTCGCTCGAAGCTTTTTTTGTAAATGGCTGTAATTCTTGTTCATATCTCGTCACATTTACTGTTCATTCACAGACCGAGATCAAATGTCAAATGCTGTTTCCCCTAAACAGCCTGTTCTTTCTCTGACTTCAAAGTAAGAGAGCCAGTTCCTCACCGTCTCACTCATCGCTGCTTGCCTCTCCTTGCTCGTTATTTATAAAAGCAAATTTCTTCATTTTCTTGCCTTCGCCACCTCCCCTTTGCATAATGGTAGCAGCCGTTTCAATTAAAGTGCTCATGTCTACTGCTGCCGACCAGAAACTTCACTGTCGACTGTAAAGTTGGCAGCTAAGGTAATAGAAGGACGGCTTGGGGTGGAGGGGACATTGGCATGTACAGAGGGCAGTGCCATTGAAGCTTCTGGCAGCTCTCACCAGCAGCATTATGACGCGACCATGCCACATCTGTACAACGTTTCCGGGCCGAAAGCTGTATAGGATAATAGTTATATATTCCGTAACCAGTCTGTGAGAAGTTGGCCTGATATATGATGTTTCCAATTCTGGAACCACCTTGTATCAGTCCAAACAACCCTTATGGTGTCTGGTTGTAAGTCAACCTTATTAGACAAGCTATCCTAGGGGTAGCATGGACTAAGCAGCCTAAAGGCTTAACTTAAGAGGTCGTGTTAAGCGAGCTGTTTTACCACATACAATCCTGTAATATCAAATGAAAGGACACCACACAAGTATATATTATAAAAATATATGTATTTATTACTAAAAACAATCCCCAGTATTCATTATGAAGAAAGGGGCACAAGCGTTAAACCAAAAGCACAGTATAACATACAAAGTTGCACAATTTTGGATGAGGCCGAGGGGCCACTCAAACCATAAACTAAAAAAAATGGTATAAGAGAGACCATTCGATCAGTAGTTAGGCCTAGGGCCTAGGGAATCACTGGGAGCAGTCGGGACAAGCAATGCTGAAGTCGGGAAAAGCCCGCGGGATTCGGGTGCAGTGCTGAAAGCACAAGCATGCATCAATGGTAAGTCAATGGTGCGTAAAAGTTACACAAATAGAATTTAAGGACACTTCCGCTGAACCTAGAGGAACAAAACTTAAGACACAGACCCTAGAGGTGTGTACCAGTATGGGAACACCGGCGTTGCAATGTTACCTCACCCACAGGAAGCGGGTGCACAGAGTCAAAGTTGAGTCGGGTTTCGTCACGCAGGTTCTTGGTGCTTGAAGCTGAAAGGGCTGCAGGAGAGGTGAAGGAGAAGTGTCCGGTGGAGTCCAAGGGTGGACTCATGTCGAAAAGTACCTGAAAGCAGAGGGGACAGAGTCTGGGTCACTCAGCAGTGACCAGGGTGGAACCAGGACGGAACCAGGCAATGTCGGGCGCAATCAGGTGGTCGTCGAGGAGCTTCTCTCCACTGTCACGTGGGCTCTGAGGCATCTGCGACGTCCAGGAGCGGGTCACGATCTGTCCCACGAAGGCTCTCACCGTCGGCGCTGTCGGCTTCAAGATTGGAGCAAACAACACTTGGCAAGAGCAATCCACGCGGAACCGGGAGATTGCTTCTCACTCGAACCAGGAGGGTCAGAGTGGGGGCTCCTTTTCAGGGGAGCTGGTGTAAGTCTGGAGCAACCAGAATCACAAGTCGATTTTCAAGTTTCGTCGGCACAGGGGCCACCAGCCAGCTGGCAAGTGACCGGGCCATCCTGTTGAGCCAAAAGAAGCAGAAGGGCCCCACGCAGCACTCGGTGAGTGTAGACGGGTGAGCTTCGGTGCAAGAGTGGCTCAGGGTTGGGGCTTCTCAAACCCCGGTGTACAGTTTCGAGGGTCACTCGTGGGCTGCACGGTCAGCGTCTTGTGGTCTTTTCAAGATGGCGTGCCCCACGCTTCCGGTCGCCTCAACGGGTCTCAGCTCTGCAGGGACTGTGGATCGGGCTGTTAGAAGGCAGGCAAGCTTGATCTCGTCGATCTCTGTCGCTCGAGTTCCGGCGGGAACTGCAACAAAGCAGACGTCGAGGGCTGGATGGTGCCTGTTTGCACAGGGTGGTCACTCCTTGACCACAAGGGAGATTCTTCAGTCTTCTACGTCGAGTAGGATGTCGAAGGGTCCAGAGTTTCGTTTCTTATGTTTCATCAGGATAATCTGAAGTGCATTGGCACTGCTCCCATTCTTATACCAATCTAGGGGGCTGGATTACCTGCTAGGTCCCCTCCTATGGGTGGGACCCAGGAAGTGGGTGGATACACCCCCTTCCTTTGATCCAGGTGGCGCTGGCACGAGGGCTGGAGTGCCCCAGAACCGGTTTGGCTGGATTATGCAAGGGGCAGCCTTGTGCGCCCCCAGCACTGTCTGGTTTCTTTCAAACCTCCCTGCTACAATCCACTATCTCCTGTCTGGGGGGGTGTGACACCTCCCTGCGACAGGAAACCCTTTGTCCAGGCCCCCTTGGCTGAGTTTCGGTCAGCTGCAGGGGGTCAGACCTGTGTCTGTGGCAGAAGCATCCATTTTGTGGATCTGAGGCTCTTTCAAAATTAACCGCATTTCAGTAAAGTAACATGTCTTCTCCCTCTAGAGGGGTGGAATGCTATCCCCGTCACCAGGACTGGCGAGGGGATAGTATTCCAAATCGCATGACACCTTACACGACATGTTTTGATAAAGCCAAACCAAAGTTGCTATATAACCGCGAGGATTATAATGCACTTAAGAGTATATGGTATGGCATTATCCTGAAACAGCTTAGGGAGTTGTTCCGGACAGCTGCAGACAGGCTCAGCTCATGCTAGAGCTCCATCTCACATTAAATCATGCACTCTGCCTCCAGGATTGATGAGGCCTTCCATAGGAGTGGCTCACAGGTTTATATGTGTCCAGATATAGGTTTAGATATAGGTATACTATATCTAAGTAAGGGGTGATTACACCACCTTACCCCAGCTGAGTGATCAGCCAGTTGTGTCAATTTAAGAACCAGCCAGGGGTGGCAAAAGATATGCTGCAGCCCCTGGAAGGCCTTGGTGGCTCCTATGCCCTGGGCACCTATAGTGCATGGTACAGGGGCTGACAAGGAGTCCATTTCCAATTGTGGTATGTACCTAGGGTACATGGAATCCATTTTACAGAGAGAGCAGATAGCCTGGGGCCCTGATTAGCAGGGAACCAGGCCAACTAAGTAAAAAACCAGCTAAACACTAGGCAAAAAATCTGGGGTAACCATAGTCAGGTAGCCACCTTCCTACACAGTCTGTTTGCTACATACAATCCACTGTACTAAATGATATGAGGTATTCTTAGTACATGTATTTCTAAAATGTCACATGTTGTAATATTTAGGACACATACTATTGTAATGGAAGTTGATCTCTAGTAATGTTTAGGACATGTATTATTTGTAAAGTAGAAATGCTTTCACTTAAAATTGAATATATATACTTGGTAGTTTGTTTAAAGGACTAATCAAACCAAATGTCAGAAGTACAGTGCTATAGAATTGTGATGCACTCTGATACCCAGTTGGGTCATGTTCACGCTATATAAAACACCAAATTAATAAATGAATAAAACACCTGAGTGCAGGGAGACCCCCCACACACACACCTGGCGCCTTCTGTGAAGAAGGTGTGTGAGGGCAGAAAAATTACCTTCACACCCTGCAAGGCCAGCGCCCTCGATGCTGCCTGCGTGGTGGCCATATTGAAGCAGAACACCATTAGGACATCTCAGGCATTTACACCCAATACCGTGAAAGACGGCAAGCCCGTAGGCTGATTTAGAAATTATTGGGCGCTTTGCTAGTGGTATCTTGAGGAAAATAGTCAAATAAAGTACGGCGGCGTGGCCAAACTACTTTTAAAAAATAACATACTTACACTGGGGAGAGACTTCTCAGGCTCTGATTGTGGGCTGGCATTTCCTGCAACAGAGAGCAACCATATCTAGCTTCTTATGAGACTAATAGTCCCCTTTCCCGGGGTTTAGAAGAAAAAAAAATCAACATTTGCAGGTGCAGCACCTAAGAAGCTTATTGATGGCACAGTAATAACTCTCCGTTCCCGGCATTCTATTTTTATTTATCATATCCACCACTTTTGATTGAAATTTAAAGGGTTAGGCCTCAGTAACTACGTGTCAATCTTTGTAACCCGGCAAAATGCAGTATGATATTTATTTTTCAACTGATGGTGTGGGACACTGCTAAAAGTCATTTGCAAAGTCAGAGGGTTCGCAAGGCAAGACCAATTGGCTTTGCCAGTGCTTGTTTTTATGTTGTGTGCTAGGAAAACAATCTTACACCTTCTCCTCTTGTATGGATAATCAGCAGAATTGTCACATAAATTCTCTAATTTTGAAGTCATAGGAAGAAAAGTAAACATCAAGCTCCCTCAAAGAGAGAGCTTGACATTTAACCTCTGTCTTTGAATGCATAGCAAATATGACCAGATAAAAACAAGATTTAAAGGCCTTTTTACATAAAGCGTGTTTGTGGAAGAATACAGTAAACTAGGTTTGGGCAGCGGGAGGGGCGGATGTGAGGAATGTATTCCCAGGGATGCTTTCTGAATATCCCCACGATGTCTTTAGTGCTGTCTGGTAGTCGTGGATCTAAAACACAAAGGTCACAATGAAGTTATTATTGGGATTGCTTTTAACATCTTAATTTATTTTTAAAAATTATTTGAAACTCACTTAAACCATATTCTCTCTCTCTCTCACTCTCTCTCTCTCTCTCTCTTTCACTTTCTCTTTCTTTCTTTCTTTTTCTCTTTCTATTTCTCTTTCTCTCTCTCTCTCTCTCTCTCTCCCTCCCGCTCTCCAGTCCTTCACTCCCACGTAGTTTGTGGTTATAAGAGTTTCTATTGAAAAGCAATTATTTCGTTGCTAATAACTTTGGAATCTTTTGACAAATCTGCACAAACTTTTCAAAAAGATGTTTGTTCTGGTTTCTCTTTGTCATACCAAATGTGTTTATTTTTATGGTTTTACATAGTACAATCTTGGCTAAAGGCCATTGAAGTACTTTTCTAAAGAAGAAAGACCAAAATGCAGATTAGATGTGCCATAAAATAACAGATAAGCAATAGACTAATCCCACAGATCACGCCAGGGGAGAGAGTTCAAAAGTCACTATCCGGATACATTGGAAAAGTGGATGCTTGCTTGCTTGAAAAACTGTATTTCGGCGAACAGCCATAAAAGCATTGTTTAGAATACAGCATAAAATTGTTTAAATACAAATAAAATAAATAGTTGCATTCTTTTACAATGTATAAAATACATCATAACTTCCATATAAAAACACAGATAAAAAAGGCAATGCCTGATTGGCCGTTGAGTTAAAATACAAATACAATGCATTGATCATATATAAGTTCTAACAAATTTACTTATAAATAAAAACAGATCACAGGAAACCCCATCCTTTCTATGGACACAAAGAGAACCAATCTAATTTTGGTCACTGGGGAGTTAAAAAATTGATTAACTAAAATACAATATCATTAGTTTGAACTTATCAGAGGCCCTTTTTGAGAATAGCATTACGGGTACACCACATGGAGAACAAAAATCGGGATACAGAGAAAACAATCGGTAATTGTGTATCAGATTTGAGAATCCTAAATACCTCGCAATGGCCAGATCCCAAATTTATTATAAGTTGTTTTAACCAACGGGATCTATGGCGTTTGTAAGCTTGACAAAAGAATAGCACATGTAGGACCGTTTCTACTGCAGTATTACATACAGGGCAATTCTCTGATTCAGAGCTTGCCCATTTCTTTGTAAATGTACGTAATGGCAGTACCCCATATCTGAACTGTAAATAAAGTTTATTTACCAGGAATGGCTGGATGTCATCTAACACCAATTCTGTGGAATAAACATCCTTCAGTAATAAGAATTCAGATGTTAATCGGCCCAGAGAGGTGCTTGTGTAAAGACCCATAAGCTTAAAATCTATAAAACTCTTAGCCAAACCCTTCTTGGTTATCATCATGGAACTTACTTCAGGGTTGCTCCAGAGGATGGACCTACCGAGGTTTTTATGTGTTTGAGCCAAGCAAGTTTTTGAGCACCCAGAAGCCCCATTAGTTCTGAAAGCTCCTCCCTATAATGCACTAACTCTAAGGAGCTCCACAAACGCCGCCAATACAATAATGATCGTAAGGAAGCGTCCTCTGCGATGGGTCTAACACCAAGGTCCATACGCAGAGGAACTAAAGGGGTGCTGGATGGAAGCATCAAGGGTTGTCTAATAAAGCTATTTTCGGTACACGTTAACCTATTTAACACACAATGGGCCCATATTTCTGCCTCATATAAAGAGGCACTCCTTGCCTGTACTTTATATAACTCTAATGCAGGGCTGACAACTTGATTTGCAGCACTCCTGTAAAAATTTTGAATGCCTCCGGCTACCTGGGAAAGTTTCAAGCTAGCTATAGTAATCTGGGAACCCCAATCCATTCCCTCTGTTAATGTAATACCCAAATAATCAAAGATGTTCACCTTTTCTAGTAACTGCCCATCTAAACTCGGATTTGGGCGAGTAGTATTGCCAGGACTGAAGGACATATATTTGGTCTTTTGCAGATTAATTTCCAGGCCCTGATGCTTGCAGAAGGCACTAAAGTTGTCCAGCGTCCTTTGAATCCCCATAGGGGAAAAGTGGATGCAGAAAAGCGATCACAGATTTATTATTCAGAGCTTCTCTCAAATAGGAGGATTTTGAGTTCCTTTTTAATTGTGGCAAGACTTGTGGTTGTTCAAGGTGGTTGTGGGAGGGAGTTCCAGATCCTTGTAGCGCTGGCAGAGAAGGCGAGCTTTATAAAGCGTTCTTGCCTGAATGTCGCTTGTTCCAGCAGGAGGACTTTACGAATTCTCGATCTTGTTCAGATCCAGAGATTTTGAGTTTTTCTACCAAGTAGTAGGGTGTGGAGTTGTGGAGGGCTTTGTGGGTGATGCATTCAGTGTTACATTGGTCTGTTGCTTCAATTGGAAGCCATTGTAGGATGCGAAGTATAGAAGAAACGTGATTAAAAAATGTTGTGACCTGTCACAAAGTGGATAACTGTATGAAGCATTTCTCTCAGTGATGCTAATTTTCTCTGGGAAGGCCAGACAGGAAAGAGTTCCAATAATCCAGTCTGAAAAGTACCAGCGTATGGACTTCTAAGTTCGTCAGGCACTCTTGTGCTTTGATGAGACATGCTTTTGAAGGTAAATGAGAATAAATATAGGTCTGTAATTGTTAAGGTTGTTCTAGTCGGCGTCTGTGTTGTTTGATGAGGGGGGTGACTTGGCCGAGTATGAGGAAGGTTGGCATGGAGCTTCTCGAAAAGGAGAAGTTGATGATTTTGGTCCATGCAGGCGAGATATGATGTGACTGAGATTCTTGACACGCTCAGGAGGGAGGGGATCGGAAATGTGCGATGTTGGTTTCATGCAAGCTAGTAATTGGAGCACTTCTTCTTAAAATACATAGTCGAATTCAGTCCATCTGGCATAGGGTGAGTTTGGCGAGACGACCATTAGTGTGAGGTAGGGCCTTGGGTAGACCCTCTTTGCTAGGGGGGACATCTTTGGTGGAGGACGGAGAGATGAGTGGGTCAAGAGAGATTTTAATATTAGATATTTCAGAGAAGAATGTTGCAAACTCTTCGCAGCGCATGGTAGAGTCATTTATTAATTGTTGATGGAAAGAGTAGGTTTGCTGTTTGATGATGTTGAGAAGGCCTTTAGGTTCCTAGAAGGGTCAAGTTGGGCTCAGAAGAAGAGGGATTCTTCTCTGAAGATATTTTTTTTGTATTTTATGCGTCTAGCTCCCGGTATCGCAAGATGTGTTAACAAGAGTTGTTGTCTCCAGTTTCTTTCAGCCAACCGGAGTTGTTGCCTCTTTGTTATGGTCTTTGTTAAACCAAGATCTGGAAGGGTTACTTCTTGATTTCTTGAGTTTCAAAGGGGCGTCTATGTCAAGTAGTTCTCCCATTTTTCTGTTGTAGTGGGCGGTGAGATCATCACCTTGGAATTTGGGAACTGACTAACGTTTCTAACTCTGCCTGGGAGATTCAATTTATGTTCCCCGCCCAGTGCTTGGGCTGGGAACATTGGGGGTGGGCCTTTGGTTGGATGGCATTGAGATTGAAAAGAATTAGGTGGTGAGGTGTCCAGCCGGTGGGTAGGATAGAACGGAGGAATAAGGTATTCTGCTTAGAGATGATTGCATCAAGGGTGGAGCCCTTGGTATGAGTTTGTTTATTGCAGTGTTGGGTGAGATCGTTCGCTTCCAGGAGGGTGGATACGGCTTGTACTGATCATCGGCATTGTTCAAGTGCAGGTTCAGGTCTCCTAGTAGAACGTCTGCGCTGACTTTAAGGTAGTTTTGCGTTAATAGGTTTGTTTAGTCCTCCAAAGATTTGTCATTTTTCACCTGGAGGGTGATAGATGACATGAATTTTGATATAGTTCGGGTCTTTGGACGAGAGTTGAACTCCTACATATTCAAAGGTAGGGTATTTCGTGTTGAGGAATGGAGCTAAGCACAGATAGTTTTTGTGTATAATTGTTAATCCACGGCCAATACAATCCTAGCGGTCGTGCGGATGATTGAGAAGCCCTGTGGGTTGAGATAATTGATAAAAGAGGATGAGTGTTCGTTCAGCCGGGTTTCAGTTGGAAAGCAGAAGTCAATTTTGCGTCCTAGGATGGTTTTGGCTATTTGAGTGGCATGCTTGACTGCTGACTGACAGTTTAGTAGCATGCATCAACGCGTAGGTAGTGATCTTGGACCAGGCTGACAGGGTTAGATGGTTGTTATTTGGGTAGGCCGCCTGGGAGGGTGAGTGGTGTTCGTGGCAAGGATGACCGGGGTCTTGCGGCGGCAAGGCTTGCTCGGGGCATTGTCATACGTGTTGCTCAGCATTTCAGCTTCCCGTTGCATAATTTCAGTCATGGTGCATATATGATTTAGTTGGTGATGGATATAGGGGATAGTTTGTGGCAGGATCAGTGTTCGCTATAGATGCGTGAAGCTGGGGCAGGAAGTAGGTAATCTTTGCGTTCTTACACAGTGACGAGATTTGATCCAGAATAGTGTTGATTGTGAGTTCAAGCTGGGCTGTTGTAGGGATCAGTTGAGTGGCGGTTCGGTCAGTGGTAGCAAGTGGAGTGCGATGGAGCCCCCTTCCCTAAGACCAAGATCCATACTCTATCAGATACAAAACTCCCGACCTCAAGGCCCTCCAGAACAGAAGCACCAATGTCAGACTGTGAAGCAGCCCTTCTAGCTGCTGCATACCACACTCCCGCCTCAGACTCTCCTAAATCCGAAATTCAAGTGATCACAGGACACCGGAAAGACCTTCCCTGCACCAAACCACTGAGACATCCTGTCCTGACCGCCATACCGAGGGCGACTAAAGATAGAACTACCAGAAATCAGATACCTTTCACTAACTGCGTACTAATCAACTGCAGATCGGCCTCACTACATGGAATGGAACTAGCCGAGGCTATCCTCATTGATGATATTGACATTGCGTTCCTCATGGAGACCTGGTTGAATAAGTTATCTTCTCCCTGTCTAGACATGCTCGTACCACCTGGCTTGTCCCTCATCACCAAAGACAGGATAGAGCAGTGAGGAGGAGGGGTAGCTATCATCCACAAGGATAGTTAGGCCATCTCGGAAACCACCTCGTTCGACTACGATTCCTTTGAATGTCTATCCACCATCTTCAAGACTAAAGACAATGATTCTCTACCATGTCACCTGCTCTACCACCCCCCAGGCAGAAACAACGCTTTTGGAGAATAACTATCCGACCTGATAACACAAGGTGCACTCGGCGACTCCAATAGCCTAATTCTTGGGGACCTGAATCTACGATGGAACGAGACACACAACCCTCTAATCCAATCGCTATCTAGCCTCCTCGAGGATAACAACCTTAAACAACACTGCATTGAGGAAACTCATAACAAAGGAGCCACATTAGATGCCATCATTTCGCAAAAGAACTCTATCACGATCAACCACATACTTCCCGTCGACTGGTCAGACCACCACATGATCCTATTTCATATCAATCACCCCACTATCTCATACTAACCTCCACACGACCCCCCAAAATGGATGAGAAACATCTCCCATGTACCCCTGGATACCCTGGCAGTGCAGTTAAGCTCACTCCTCCCGGACAACAAAGCCCACCTCTCCACCAAAGATCTCACTGATCGGTACAATTCCGAGCTAGGGTCCATTCTCGACAAGCTAGCTCCACTAAAGCTCAAAAGAACAGAACCACTCCTTCTAGAACTTGGTTCAACGATGACCTCAACACAGAAAGGAGAATCCTAAGAGCCAAAGAAAGAAAATGGAGAAATAACCTGACTGCCATCCTTCGTGACCAACTGAAATCAGCCCGTAGGAAGTACAACAACCACATCAAAAATAAGAAATCCAACTTCTTCCGCGAGGCACTGGACAAGGCCAAAAACAGACCGAAGGAACTCTACAGCATCATCAGACAACAAACCTCCAAACCAGTGTCCTCTTCTGTACAGGCGTCCAAAGAACTCTGTGATAACTTTGCTCATTTCTTCAACGATAAGATAGCAAGAATTGAACTATCACTAGACATCAATGAATCACTCCCTAAGAAGAGCAGCTCGGCTGTACCCCATGCCCTCTCTCCTGGCTCTTCTCTCACCCACTGGCTCAGCTTTCGTCCCGTTCTAGAAACAAAGATAATCTCGCTGATCGCGTCCTCCAAACCATCAGCCCACATCTCTGATCCCATTCCTCCCCTACTAATCAAGAAATTGAAACACGCTTTTGCACCTATTTGGGGCAAAATCATAAACAGCTCCTTAAAAAATGGAGTGGTCCCTGATTGCCTAAAAATGGGACAAGTCACCCCCCTGCTGAAAAACCCGGTCTAGACTCGACAGATCTGAACAATTTCAGACCTATATCCAACCTCCCCTGGCTCTCAAAAACACTTGAACGCTGCGTTCTTCATCAACTGACACAGCACCTGGACAACATCAACCTTCTAGACCCCCACCAGTCTGGCTTTAGAAAGGGCTGCAGCACAGAAACCGCGATGCTGAACATTATAGATGACATCCATGGTTCTCTAGACTCAGACAAATGCTGCCTCCTCATTCTCCTTGACCTCTCGGCAGCATTTGACACAGTGGACCACAAACTCCTCATCAAGAGCTGGCGTCGGCGAGGTAGTTCTTTTTTTTTTTTTAAATATGTTTATTACGGCGAAGATAGTAAAAAGGCACAAATTGTACAGTTATCAAGCCAGTTGATATGTAGAGAACAGGGAGGTTAGCCCCAAAGTAAATACACAGCCAATTACGGCCCACATCCCGGAGGCAGGGCGGCGTCAGAGTGAACCCATGTACGAGTAGAGAAAATTGCATTTGTGCTTCAAATATCAGAAAAACAGTATCAATGTCTACGCCAATTTTCTTATGTTACATTTCCATACTATATAACGGTATAACAGTAACGAAGAACCCCATGGCGAGGTAGTTCTTAAGTGGTTCTCCTCCTTTATACACAACCGCACCCAATTAATAAAAATCAAGAACTTAACCTCCGAAACCCAGCAAGTTAACAAGGGCGTCCCCCAAGGATCGGTGCTCGCGCCACAGCTTTTTAACATCTATATGGAACCGCTCGCCAAACTACTCAATAAAACCAACATCCGCTTCCACTTCTACGTGGATGACACTCAGATCTACCTGGAAACCACCTCTCTCACTGACATCCAAAGACTAAATGATGTCCTGAAAGATGTTCAAGAATGGCTAACAAACAACCATCTGAAACTAAATCCAGACAAGACCGAGACACTCCTCATCTCGAACAAGGATGACAACCCTCAAATCACTGAATGGCTAAAGGCAATCGATGCGCTCAAAGGGAATCTTACTCTAGCAGACTCTGTTAAATCTCTTGGCGTCACCCTGGACCCAAAACTAAACATGATGAAACACATTAAGAGCTCTGCCAAAAGCGCATTCTTTAACCTCAAACTTCTGAACAAAATCAAACCCTACATTTTTTATTTTTTATTTTTTTAATTTTGTTTTTATTGCAGACAATAGAAAGTTACATGTAACCACTTTTTACGTTTCCAAACCTAGTGGTTGCCAATTACCCCTCTTCCAGAATCTCGTTACACAGCCCGTGTGCCCACATCCCGGAGGTCGGGCGGCGTTAACCACGAGAAAATAAAGGGCTCAAAGTAAGAGTCGATCGCAGCCATCCAGTGGAAATATCTCAAGTCCGCTTTTCTATTTATGAACAACCCCTCTTCAGAAAACTCCCCCCCCTCCCAACAACTCCCCACTCTTTAGCAACTTTAGGAAACCATCATAAGCAGCTGTATGCGCCTTAATGCAGCTTGCCCTGGCACTTCGCCCCCTAATCTTGCGTGCCCTTCAGCAGGTGGCTATGCCCTATATGAAACTCCCTCCTCCCGGTCAAGTGGAACAACGTTCGTAACACTTCTGAAGAGTGTCCCTCGTCGATCTCATAAAGTCATGTGTCGTGGTCTAAGGGTTACATTCTACAATGTGCATGAGGGGCAGTGCTATATGATGTATAGTCTCTTAGTGCTCTCAGTGGGGCTTCCCCACCCCCATCCCCCCTCCCCAACTTCCCACCACTTCTGTGTGTCATCTAAGTCGGTCTTCTACAATCAAACCCTACATTCATAACAAGCATCTCAAACTGGCCACTCAATCCCTGGTACTATCAAGACAGGACTATGGGAACGCAATTCTAACAGGTATTCCTAAATCACACCTGACACCGATCAAAAGAACATTACATGCGGAAGCCAGAATGATCACCGGCATCAAAAAATCTGATCACATCTCCCCGGCACTCAAAGAACTCAAATGTCTACCAGTTGAAATGCGAAGTAGCTTCAGGACGGCCTGCCTAACCCACAAAGCCCTCCATACCGGCAAACCCGAATACCTGGCAAAAATTTTTTTAAAAGCTGGTCAAGCCAGGAATCTGAGAAGCTCTAACTCGTTCCTGCTCATCATACCTAAAACCAGAAAGAAAAGAACAGCGGACTGCTCTTTCACGGGAAGCGCCCATAAAATTTAGAACTCCATCCCCGCGCACATCAGAACCATACCGTCCTTTCTTGAATTTAAAACACAACTCAAGTCCTTGTTCCTCATCCGTTCTCTTGGCTGTGGATAAGATGTAACAGAGTGCAACACCAAAACTTTTTGCCCGCATGGAACCTTGATACCAAAGAAGCTCTGCAGTACATTTATGCAGCTCCTACTATTACTCGTGGATTGTCAATACCTTTCCTATGTCATGCCTTTGGTGATTATATGCCTCTGTAAAGTGTATTGAACCCTTGATACCAAAGAAGCTCTGCAGTACACATATGCAGCGCTCATTGTGACACTCGTGGATTGTCGAAAACCCTTCATATGTCATGCTTTTGTTGATTATATGCTATTCTCTACTGTAAAGTGCTCTGTTACCTCTGGGTCTTGACAGCGCTATAGAAAACGTCATAAATAAATAAAATAAATAAAGATCAGCATAGACTAGTAGGCATCACAAATGATGGGTCACTGCTATAGGCACATGGTAGGATAGGAAGCAGCATCAACTTCAGATAACAGTATATGCACAAAACAATCACCATGTAGGCTTAGAATAACAGTGTAGTTATAAAGACACAGTATACTCACAAGAGAACATCTTGCACTTGAGCATTGTGGGAGTTCGTTGATAGTTCATTTTAATGGTGAGATATGTTAGGAGGGGTCACTAGGTGTCAGTGATGCAAATTGTTTTTGACGCTATAATTTTGTGGGACTTTGTTGAGAGTTGTTTTTACTGGCATGAAGTATTAGAAGGGACAGTAGATGACACTGGGACCTCATTTATTCTTTTGCGGTCTGGAGTCCAATATTTACACCTGGAGTTTCTAGAGGCTTCCACCGCCATAACCTGTCAGGCATCCGCTTCCTCCTTGCCCTGGGTCCAGATTGTCTGGAGTCACAAAAGACCAGTGATAACTCCTTTGTGAGAGTGCTCATACAGAGCCTTTGTGATGTGCAACAGGGATAAGTGACAGCTTCTCCCCCTCGTTAAGTCAAAGAGGCCTATCCTGCCAACACCTCGCTTCCAAATGAGCAGAGGAATACTGAAGCACTCAGCGAAGTCCAATGGCCATGCCTTGTGGCCCGTAAAGAAGTACTGCAAGATCAGAGATGTTTGTCGTGATTTATTGTTTCCACAATTATTCACCTTTCTTGCGTTGGAGACGTAAAATCCATTACAGACAGGCAGCCGTCACGTGTTTTGTCATGGAGACTTTTTCAAGGCTGCAAGAGGATATACAAAGTATCTTACACAATTCTAACTATGACATAGGGATAAGAAATGCTTCAGTTAAGTCACCGCCACCAGATAGAACAAGAAGAACACCGTTGTGATCCTGAACGATACCCGGTGAAGAGCCAAGTGCATCGGGTGAAATCCTAAAACAGATTCTGCCTGTTAATCTGACCATGCTAAGTTATTGCAACTTGCTATAAAATCATACTACTCCCCGGATAAAGTCATTGTTAGCCAAAACAACAGTAATCAAATCTATTAGCATTTCAAAATGCTCAAGTAGATTGGCGTCTCCGATTTCCAAAAAATGCTGTGTGGCGGCGATCTCCCCAGATTTGGGGATACTAGTATATAATGTGCAGAAGTCCAAGGTAACCAGTATGTTGCTGTCAGTCTACATTTTTTTTAATTGCTTCATCAACCCTACCCCTTCTGCCGCATACTCCAGAGGCTACACTACAAATAACCCCCTCTCCTTTCGCCCCTTCAGCCATGCCATTTAATGTTTATTTTGTAACTTTAAAGCTGAGTGCGGCGCTCGCTCTTCCATAGATTCCACCCACTTTTCATCTGTGTTGGACTTGGCCCTTTTGGCAGGTTCACCCATGAACTTTTTGCCTTAAGCTCTGACATGGTGGTAGTGATTTTAGACCCCTGTGCACTTTAGCACTGTGGCCCAGTGTAGAGTAAGTGCGCTCTCGGAGTGCGTGTGGTGACATTGGCCTGCCCTCCCATAGGAATGCATGGGGGAAATGTGTGTCCATGGTAATTCCTGGTAGGAGAGGAGTGCAGGGTCGAGTTTAGTATGTATGAACTCGTGAGAATAAATGCTGCGCAATGGCATGCACAGATTTATGATGACTTGTGGAGAAAAACCACTTTAGAAATTGGCATTTCTGTGTTGTGTGTGTCTGCCTGCCTGATGTGAATTGCATGTCTGGCTTGTGAGTGACAGGGGCTGGATGGTGTGGGTGGCTCCAGGAGACAGGGTGAGTCAGCCCAGTGATGAATAGAGAGATCTGCATGCAGATGGGAGGGAGGAGTTGCACCTGGGACCTGAATAGGGCTGTGCCTTCCCTCCACATTGCTGGCTCCGCCTCTTGTGGTGCGTCTGATCACTGAGCCCCACCTAACAATAGGGAAGAGGAGCCTGGTAAACAGAGTGCTCCAAAACCAGTTGCATCTGGTTTCCCAAGCCCAGTGCTGTAACACAAAGGAAATTGTCCTATAAATGTAGGGGCTGTGACCCCATGAAAGTGTTGTGCTTGTTCTTACTTTGGGAGGACACTCTGCCAGGAGGAACCGCAACGGGACCTAGCTGCTGTTTCCTGGGGGTCCCTCTGTGCTGGCCTGCCTGGCCGCACTTTGCTGGGGTCTCCCTAGCACCAAGGACTCTCTTATTTCTGCCTTTCTGAGGACTTTTGTGGTCTAGCACCTCGTGAGCGCTGTTTGTGGGTTGCCTAAGGGGAGAGGAGCAGGCCCTGCTGCAGCGCAAGACTGCGAGGGAATCAGGGCATGTGGGATTCCCTCCTGAGCTCCTTATTGAAGCAGGCGCAGCCCCGCATTTGTGTGTGCTGCCAGCGGGTGCCCACCCCACAATAATCTTTAGTGAAAGAGCGGTGCCCACCCCGCATTGCCGCTGTTTCCACGTATTAGTACTTTTTTTATTTATTTATTTATTTAAATTTTTTTTTATTGAAATAATAACAAGAAACACAACAAACATCACAAGGCATAATGACGATCAAACAGGTGGTCATTGGTCCATGCGGACGGCGCTCCATCGTAACAGAATATACAATATATTCAATATCAATAGTGAGGGGGGGTAGCGAGGAGACCAGCAATAACACATGAAAAGTCAATGCGTGGAACGTCAATCATGGGGACAAAGCAACATCGGGAAGCAAAGCATGTGGGGGGGTGCAGATATTGCCACGATAGGAGTTCCATTGTGACCAAATTCTACTCCATTTCTTGGGTCGACCCCGTGACAGATAGACAGTTTTCTCCCTGAACATGCACCAGTCCATGTTTTCCTTCCATGATGATACCATGGGCGGCCTATTGGAACCCCACAGCTGTTCAATATCTCTCTTTGCAATCATATTGCCCAGGGTCGCCCAGATGATCTGTGCCGTGCTATAATCATTGGGTTCCCAGACATTAAGGAGACAAAGCCTGGCTTCAGGCAGTAGCGGAACACCAGTAACCCTTTCCATCACAACATGCACACGGGACCAAAACTCACACACCACCGGGCATTCCCACAGAATATGAAGGAAGGAACCAATCATGCCGCAGCCGCGCTTACACTGATCATCCATAGAGTAGCCCATGCGAACCAGACTCGGACCAGTGACATACACACGATGGAGGATCTTGAGTTGAACGAATCGAAGGCGAGCTGGTATGGCGACTTCCTTGGGCGAGGACAAGGCGGATTGCCAGTCCTTATCATCCAGTTCTAGACCAACAGCGGTCCACGAGGCCCGTAGGTGCACAAGCAGATCAGCTCTATTATTTATTAGCTTCTTATAAATCAAGAAAATCGTGCTATCGGGAACATGTCCGTCAAGGATACGATCCTCAAGAGGTGAGGACTCAGGAATGTCTGTACCCACAGCGAAAACCGACAATAGGGCATGTCGGACTTGGACATACCTGAAGTATTCTCTATCCCCGAGTTCGTACTCAGTCTTTAGCACCGCAAAGGACTTAACGTCGCCTTTAGACCAGAGATCCCCCACCGTGCTAATACCAATCATATTCCATTTATCAAACCCTTTCGTTTGCCACAGATTCCCCAAACATTCAGAGTCATACAAGGGGGTTGCACGGGTACGTCTGTCATTCCATCCAAGAGCCGCAGTCGCATCGCGCCACACTCGTACAGCAATCTTAGTGGGTCCTGTTAGTGTTTCACAGAGCCTCTTGGAGTAAAGTGCCCTATTGAAATTTCCTCCCGGCAGAAGGTGTTTATCCATTGGGGTCGGACCTGGAACATATGTTGCGTGGTTAACCACACTCAATTGAGAAGCCCAATAGTAGCGCCTAATGTCAGGGAGGGCGATGCCTCCGTCGTACCACGGAAGCGTGAGTTTAGACAGAGCGATGCGCACACGTCCATCCCAGACTAGTCGCCTCTGTAGACTCTCCACCTCCCGAAAGTATCTAGAGGGAACAGGGTCAAGTGAGTTCTGGAGAGCGTACAAAAATCTGGGCAGCGACATCATTTTGAAAAGAGCCGACCGAGCGGTGACAATGGCAACTGACGCCATCGTGCGACATCAAGCTTCAGCCTTTGAAGAGGAGGCAGCAGATTACGTTCATAGCGAACGGTGGATTCCAAGGAGACATAGATCCCCAGATATTTAAAGCCGGTCTCAGTCACTTGAATTGGAAATCTACGAGGCAAAGGGGGAAGACCTCCAGCCACAACGTAGACACAGGATTTAGTCCAATTAATAATGAGACCCGAGTTCCTTCCGAAGGAGGTCAGAACATCGAAGAGCACATTAAGAGATTTCTGAGGGGAAGTAAAGTACAGGAGGATGTCATCCGCGTAAAGCGAGATACGATCCTCAAAATCGGGAGTCCACCGAATGCCCTTCATAGAAGGCTCCCAACGGAGCCATTCAGCCAGGGGTTCCAAAGCGAAGGCAAAGAGCAACGGAGACAGCGGGCAGCCCTCCCGGGTGCCCCGCCCAAGAGTAAAGGTACCGGACACCTTCCCATTAACCACCACCTGAGCCAGGGGCTTCTCATAAAGAAGTTTAACCCAAGCGATGAATCCCAGGCCGAATCCAAACTTTGAGAGGGCCGCCCAAAGGTAGGGCCATTCAATGGTATCGAAAGCCATAGTAGCGTCAAGGGAAACTAAAATGGCTGACTCAGTGAGAGTCGCAGCCGTCGCGAGAACTCTGTGGAGTCTCCGAAGATTAAGGGCGGTGTTCCGATGGGGAATGAAACCGGACTGGTCCGGATGGACCAAGTCCCCGATCACCTAAATCATGCGATTAGCCAACAACTTAGCTAGAATTTTGGGTTCGGCATTAAGCAATGAAATGGGTCTATACGAGGCACAGCGATCACGCGGCTTACCCTCCTTGTGTATAACCACGATGGTGGCGAGCCGCTGATCAGCGGGAAGGGAACCAGAATCCAAAGCCTCCAGGAACATCCCCTTTAAATAGGGCGCTATTTCATCGGGCCGCAGCTTATACAGTTCAATGGGTAAGCCATTGGGGCCCATTGCTTTGCCAGAGCGGAGAGAACGTATGGCAACCGCGACTTCGTCTACCGTAATGGGCGCGTCCATGAGGTCTCTGTCGTCCGCTGAGAGGCAGGGCAACGCGATGTCCCGAAGAAGTAACCGGGAGTCATCCTCGTCTCTAGCAGAGACCGAGGAATACACTGTTTGAAAGTGGTCGACGAAACAATCAACAATCCCAACTGGATCAGTAACACACTCGCCATCCGGCCTCTCAATCAAAGGGACAACACGATTCTCTCTCTCTTTCTTGTCCAGCCACGCAATCAATTTACCAGCCTTGTCCCCCACATCATACAACCGGCCCTGTTGCTCTCTATACATCCCCTTCGCCGCATCGGTGACGAGGGCTCTGTAATCAGCCTGCTTCAAGCTGAGGGAATGCAATGCTAAACGTGTCACTCCAGAATCGAGATCGTTCTCAAGTGCAGTTATATCAGTTTCAATGCGCACAAGTTCCTCATTTTTAGCCTTCTTGGCAGCAGCAATAAGTGACAGTGACTGCCCACGGATGACCGCCTTGAAAGCCTCCCACAGAGAGACAGAAGAAGAAACCGTCCCCACATTGTCATTAAAATAATGGTCAATAGCTTTCACAAGTTCGGAAAGGGTCTTAGGATTACAGAAATACCAAGGGTTGATGGGGGCCACTCTACCCGCACTGCCCACACCAACCCGAAACCGGAGCCACAAAGGAGAATGGTCAGAAATACCCCTGGGAAAATGATGAACCTCACTAATGAAGGAGGATTGGGCTGATGGCAATAAGAAATAGTCTAGCCGGGAGAGGCTGCCATGCGCCCCGGAATGGAAGGTGTATTGACGCTGCGTTGGGTGCATCAATCTCCAGCTATCTATGAACCCAAAAGTTTCCAGTAGATCACTCAGCCACATTTGAGATCGGACCAAATCCCGGGGGGGGGAAAACGGTCAGCAGTACCAGAAACAACAGAGTTAAAGTCCCTCAGGTAGCCCCAGTATAACCCTACCCAGATCAGCATAAGTGGGGGCCCGTAGGCCCGGAGGGACATATATCGAGAGTATGGAGAGCGTCTTCCCCTCCCATCTACCTGTGAGGGCAGCATAGCACCCTCTATCGTCGAGTATCACCTCATCGATCTCAAAGGGGAGAGATGACCGGATGAGGATGCCCACCCCCGAGAGCCAGAAGTGAAACCAGAGTGAGCGACTAATCGGTATCCGCGTCTGTTCAAAGCATGACATACGTTACCGATCAGATGTGTCTCCTGTAGGAGAGCGATATCGGGAGAATGGCGTCTGAGGAACTGCAGCACCACCCCTCGCATTATCCTGTCTCCCAACCCATTAACATTCCAGGACATCAGTCTCAACTCAACACCCCCATCCCCAAGAGGGAAGCAGAGCACCCCACACACAAACCCAAACGACATGAGCAGGAAGTAAGAACAATACGAAGCCTTTTGAAAAGAAAAAACCACACACAATCCCCCCCACCACCCCCCAACAGACACCCGTTACAACACCCCCCACCCTGCACCCCTGCGTAAGACTTAGAAGCCACCCCAACTTGCAGTGTGCCTGTCGCCCCATAGTGAAACTACTCTACACAAAGAACCCAGGAGGAGAAAGAGTCCCCAGTAACCCCCGCCACCCTCAGGCCCAATCAAAATAAGAACGAGAGAACCAATGTCCAGACTCAGCTGAGAAAGAAGGAAAGTTCAGACATCAGGATCCACAGTGTCATTCCTGCTCCGACAAGCGACCGTCGGCACCGCCGGGGTGCTCAGTTCGATCATCCCTTTTTGGCAATGACTCAAACCAGTCACTAACACTGTCCGGGCGATCAAAGAAAAACGTTTGTTCTCCATATTCTATACGAAGTCTGGCCGGAAACAGCATGGCATACTTGAGTCCCAGGTCCCGCAGCCGTCTCTTGACTCCCTGAAATCCCATCCTCTGCCTTTGAACGAAAGGGGTAAAGTCGGGATAAAAGTTCACAGAGGTATTTTCGAACTTCACAGGGCCTTTGTCCCGGGAAGCTTGTAGGATAGCGTCCCTGTCCCTAAAGTGGAACAACCTAGCAACGATGGGTCTCGGGGGGTGGGTGGGGGGGGACCTTAGCCTTTTCTCCAGGAACCCGATGTGCTCGCTCAACCGCGAAGAATTTGGTAAGCCCGGGGGGAGCAAGATAGTTCGAGACCAGATCTTCCACTAGGAGGTCAGTAGCAGAGAGGTCGGGATTTTCAGGAACACCAATAATGCGCACGTTATTGCGTTGGGACCGATTTTCATAATCCTCCAGCCCACGGGCCATCATATCATGTGAGGAGCGCAGGTTCCCAACCTCAGTTTGGACTTCCGTAACATCAGCAGTCAGGCTGGAAGCCTTCAGATCCAACTCCTTAACCCTCTCATTAGTCTTCGCCAGGTCAGCTCTAATCAGCGTGACGTCCACGGCCACCGTGTCTATCTTGGAGGCAAGAGCCTCATATTGCTGTCCCATGGAGGTCTTCAGACCGGTGATGGCACTCATGACATCCTGCAACGATAATTCTGTTGCGGCAGAAGCAGCCTTAGGATCGTCAGGCGAACGGCAAGCACTGCTGGGGGATCCCTTTAGTTGAGAATAGTGGTCCATAATGTTAGTCTGGGATGGGCCTCCACGGAGAGGTGTCTTGGTCTTGCGTTTCTCCATCTCGTGTCTGGCGGCCATATTGGAATAGGGACCCCGGAGGGGTCCACGCGACCTGGTGAAAATGGCCGGGCGTGTTGTGGGCAAAAAGCAACGAAACTGGACCAAATGAACGCAAATGCCAACAATGTTGAAGACACGGTGATCAGATGAGATGGCAATCCGCAGTGTAGCGAAACAAAGCAGGATCAGGAGTCGATCTGAGCGGTGTTTCAGTCCATCTGCGCCGGGAGTAGGAAGCGAAACCGAAAGTTAGGCAGGGGCCGTCCAGGGGGAGAACCCCCTTAGGCCGTTGTTGTTCAACTACTCCCCAGCCTGCAAATCAACTGAGCCCCCGGTCTCACCTCGGGGCGGGCCGTGAAAGTTACAGACGATGTAAAAGTGGACCCAAGAATCCGATTTCGATTTTTCAAAGAATGTTGAAGTCAGCCAAAGTTCGCCTTCAAAAGCCCATCTTCAAAGTCAGGATATAGTAAGGATAAATACGAAGGGCGGCGCGGGTCTCGGGAGCTCCTCGCTCACATGACCATCTTGTATGCTCGCGAAGCTCCTCCAACCCAGTACTTTTTTTTAAAACCGAAGCGGGAGCCCTCCCTGCCAGTTCTGGCCCCCGCGTGAGGCCGCTGCAGAGAACACAGAGGATCTACAAGAGGGGCCGCCGCGCTGCCCTTCGGGGACCCGGATGCCAGGCAGAGCAGCCTGGTTGTGGGCGTGGCGCTCCGCAAGAACACGGAAGCAGACGAGAGCCTACCCCGTGCTCCTGTAGAAAAAGGAGAAAGGAAGCAGACGGGAGCCTACCCCGTGCTCCTTGGACCAAAAGAAGGAAGAGACCGCCAGGTGAGGAGGGGCCCAGGGGTGGGAGAGAGACGATGCACATTGTTGGTGCCTGCCCCCACCCGCCAGAACCCAGAGAAAACTGCCGGTGCGCCCCCAGTGATTGAGGGGAAGCTGAATGCACCGCCTTGTTGATGCTGCTCGAGGCACATTGTCGGTGCTTGTGGCATTTTCTCAGCTGCGCTGCAGAAGAGGGCAGCTGCAACATTTTGGGCCCTTCTCCAGTCTAATCTCCAATAAGAGACCCGTGCTATTTCCCGTGTTGGCAAGATTTCATTACAGTTGCCCCGCGTGACAGTGGGCAACTGCAACATTTGGGTCCCAGGGCGGGACTCCTATGTGCACAGTGCCCATCCTCATTGCTTGTGGGGCAATGTTTTGGGCGCCAGAGGCACAGTGAGTGCCAGGACTGCCAGTGCATTCCCACAGCTGCCCTGCGAAGTGCAGGCAGCTGCAATGTTTGGGCCCATTTATTTTGTTAGAGTCCTAGTGGAGGACAGAGGGTGCCAGTGCCCATCTTTTTGGATTTCACAGCTGCCCAGCAAGTAGTGGGCAGCTGCCACGTTTAGGCCAGCATTCCTTTGGGGGCATTTCTGAGTGAGGTAGGAGTGAGATGCATTCCTCTGCCCTGACATTTGGGACATAGGGCATTTGAGCCCCTGAGAAGGCCAGTTGTCCAGGGGGACTAATAGGTTTGTAGGGTGCCAGACCCTAAGGTGATTAATGAGTATGAGGTCTATCCTAATGTGTTTATGCCTAATGAGATAGTGTAATGTGTGAATGCCCAAAGTGATGCAGACATAATGTGCTTATTACAGGTGATAATGCTGAGATCATCATGGTATCAGTAGTTACTGGTTATTTCATTACTTGTGGTTTACTTACCTGTACTGATGGTTATGACCAGGGCCTGATTGGCATGGTCCTGTATATAATCCCCTGTGAATATTGCCTAGTGCCAGTTGGCACAGTGTATATTATGTGATTATGCTTCTAATGTGTTTATGACAATACAAACGATATTTATTATATAACCTTGTGTGGAGTTCCTTTTGTGGTGTGCCTAGGGTGTTGCTGCTGTGTGTATGTGTGTTGCACAAACGCTTTACACATTGCCTCTGGGATAAGCCTGACTGCTCGTGCCAAGCTACCAAGGGGATGAGCAGGGGTTATCTTTGGCGTGTAACTCCCTTGCCCTGACTAGAGTGGTGGTCTCTGCCTGGCTTTGGCGCAAGCCTTAGCCAACCAGAGATCCCATTTCTAACATTGGTGATCAGCGTTGAGGATAGGATTTGCATTTGCGCAGTACCACAGCGACAACTGGTTGCACTACAATCCCTGCATTTAGATAATCACGTGTTTGGGGATTATTGTTTCCGAGTTGTATTTGATTTTTTCTCCTAAAAGTGTCATTTTTGAATTACGTACCCCTGTTGCAGCTCTTGCACCTAGGTCTCCTGTGTTGCATGTGTCTCTGAGCGTCCTGCCAAAATGGAGTCTGCCTTTAATTTCTATGGTCTGGTTAGATACAGTATGTGGGAGTTGGTGGGGTTCTGTGAGGAGAGAGACATAGCAGTGAATGGGTCAGACACCACGTCAAAACTTTGGGAAAACCGGATCCAATGGCAAAAGGACGAATGGGAACGTGAGAGCAATGAGGAGATTAGGACCCTGGCCGCACACTAAGAGGGTGGTGGGTCTGAGGGGGGCCCTGTGGAGTCTAAAGGGGAGGAAGAAAATGACAGCACAAGGACGCTAGTAGAAAGTAAGGACCCCATAGATAGGGAGTCTCTAGCTGGGTCCAGTGTCGGGGGCAGTGCCCCATCCCTTTCCCTATCCCCAGAGGAGTGGGTAGATAGGAAGGAAGAAATGGATCATCAGCTGGCTTTGGAGAAGCTCAGGTTAGAGCATGCCAAGGAGATAGCGCAGCTTAGGGTGGAGGAGAAAAAACTAGAGACTGAAAGGGTCTTAGCGCAGGAGAAGATGGCGGAGGCTGAGAGGGCCTTCACCAGGGAGAGATTAGCTCTGGAGGGTAGATTATCCCGAGGGCAGCTGTGGTTTTCTGGATTCACCAGTGAGGGTGGGATCCAGTGGTGGCAGCGATATGGAGTCCAGTGCAGGAAACCCCATTCCCAGTTCCCAAAGTATAGTACCTTGTTCCCAAGAAGAGGAGTACAGGTTTAAGTTCAGGGGCAGTAAGAAAACTGTCTCACCAGTCTTGGGGGGAGTTTGCGGATGAATGTTATGATGCACTGGTTGATTGGGCGACGGTTTACCCGGAACATGATTTTGAGGGACTGATCAATATAATTATCAAAGAGCACATGCTCAGACATTGTTTGCCGGGGTTGTGCCAACACCTGTTGGAGTGTGAGTCCATTAATCCTTGGGAACTTGCACAGGAAGCAGACTTCTGGGTAAGGGCCCGAAGTTCTGCCAAGGCATTGGAGAGTTATTCCAAAAGTAGTGGCTTGCGTATCTTCCCGTCCTGTGTGGGGGAAGAGGTTCAGTGTAAACCCAGCTAGGTCCCAGTGTAGTGGGAGGGGTGTAGGGGCTCACATCCTGTCTCAGTGGTGTAGGAGTGAGTGTGGGACTGTGTGTCCCCAGGTGCCCGAAACCCAGTCTCAGGGCCTGGAGGGATCCCTAAGGGAACACCAGGTTGAGGACCTAGGCTGTACTAGGAAGCCATTTGAGGGGGATCTCCTAGTGTCAGGAGACCCTGGAGCGTCTGTAAACGGAGCTCCATTGGTTCTCGTGTCTGGCAGTCCCGCTCCAGTTGGGAGGGTGCAGAAGTCTGGATTGAGGGTTGAGAAAAGGATGTGTTCTCCAGTGGAAGAACCAGTGGGTCAGGGGCCAGTCAAAAGGGCTGAGTAACCGATGAATGGCAATGGTGACACCACTACTGTCCCGGGGGATCTTCACGTGCTGTCAGATGAACAGGGGTCGGGAGATCTGCGCCAGGCAGACTTTCACATGACACATGAGTCATGTGTTACCCTCATGGGGTTGAGGCTGTGTGCATCCCCAGAAGTCCTTGCGTACACAACAAGTGTTCAACCGCAGGGGTTGGTCCCTGGGTTGGGAGAACAGGTTCAGGATCTGCCTGACCTGGAGGGAGGGACATCTGTAACCAGTGTCCTGACCAGTTTGGCTTCCAGGGGTACCGCTTCAGGTGGGAGGGTGCAGAACTCTGGAAGGGGGTGCAGAGGGAGGGAGCCCTCACCTCTGACCCCGGTGCAACCTGAGGGTTTAGACCCTAGGTTGGGAGACCAGTTGCTGTAGAGAGTTCCTGAACTGGTGGGAGAGTTGTGTTTTAAGGGTACCTCTCAAAGGAGCAGAGTGCGGAACCCTAGCAGGAGAGGTATGGGGGGAAGAGCCTCGCCCGTGACTTCTGGTCAGTCTGAGGGTGCGGGCCATAGGCTGGAGGATCAGTGGCTGTCCAGAACTGCCCTGATGAGGGGAAGAGTGGAGAATGGCTACTATGTGCCAGGGGTAACTACCCCCACTCTCTGGATGGGCAAGGACCAGTGGCATCTGGGTGGTCTAGGGCCTGGTCCTGGCCGCGGACTGCCTGGGAGTACCAGTGGGGTAGCCTAGTTATACAGCTATGGAGTACCAGTGGGGTAGCCTAGTTGGTCCTGAAAGCTTTTACAAAGGGTACCACATGGGTTCACAGTGGCGTAGAACAGGTTGGTGTCCTAAGGCTAACTGAAACAAATTCGATCCTTCATGAGTGACTTCCAAGGTATATCATCGGTAAGCACGTAAGCCCTGTAGAGATGAGATAAATGCCGGCGTAGAATGTAGAGTTCTGACGTACACGCAGTGTAATCAAGACGTGTTCAACTACTATCCATGTGTGGCTTGGTTATTGGCGAGTACTTGGGCTGGAAGGAAGCTATAACTGGTGACAAGATAAGGGAGACAAAGCACGTACACTCAAAGCGCTCTTCCAGAAAGTTTGCTGTGGGCCAGCACACTGCTCGTGCGTGCCACGTGTGCCTCAGTTTAAGTGCCGAATCGATGCTGGCACTGGTGGAGTCTCAGCGCAGTGCCAGCCTGCTTAAAATGTTTAAAGATAATGACAGCGATACTGAAAGTCTACATATCGCTGGACAGGAACTGAATGAAACAGCTTCTAATGGAATATATGGCGACATTACGCAAAGTAATACTATTATGCTATGCGGAGTAAGAAAACTAAAGGTGGACAAGGAAAGCACACAGAAATAGTTCAGTACACATTACACTGAAATTCACATGCTATGAAGCCGAGATTAACCAAGTGTTTGGGAAAAAATATTTAAGCACACAATCTACCAACGTTATCTGCTTTCATGTACTTGTAAAGTACAAAGATTTATCTCCTTCCCGAAACCATCAACAAATCATTGTCTCTCAACATGCTGGAGAGCAGTCCCAGAAAGAGGGCCGGGTTGGGTTTGCCGAGTTTCCCCAGACGAAGCGGCCCACCACCAAAGCTGCTGCATAAGGGGCCCAGAACAACTCCTTAGAAAGCCATAACATACACAGCTCCGATGGAGATCCAGGACGAGATCCAAGCTCCAAAAGTCATTGAGGCTGACCCCGAAGCCAGCACATCACAAGGCGCTAGAGAAACTCTGTCTGATCAAGTTCCACAGAAGGTGCCTGAGAGACCACTACTGTCCTCTAATGTATACACGGCTACTGCATTCTTAAAACCGCCAACTGCGTTTGATATTGCAAAAAAACAGAATATTGGCGATAGATGGATGGATAGAGACTTTTGAAGAGTTCATAGATGCAATAGATGAAAAGGAGTATAAAGTGCTCAACCACAAAGAAACCCCTGCAACTATCATGTTTGGAAGAGTCATGACAACCAAGCTTTCCAAATGGGAGGAGCTGGGTGTGACAGGGGATATATCTGCATTCATCTGCATGCTGATAGTCTTCTTGGACTGGGGGAGAGGTGATTCACACTTTCATTTGAATGGGTTGTGTCCTGCCCTCACTCAAAGGGCTGATTTACCCCCTACAGATCGTCCGGAGCCAGGAATGGGCTGCAAGGGACTGTTGCACACTTCTGAGGGTTCATTTGAAAACACCCGTTCATCAAAGAAATTTTTGAGTATATGTACTGGAGCTCTGATCCCATGTTTTTAGACGCTGCTTGGGACTTGTAGACAGACACTGTTGGCTCTACAAACTGCTCATTGCCATGAGGACTGCTGTGCTGTCAGGTGCAACCACCATTACGACTAACTGCCTTGTTGTGTTGGCCTGCTGCTGCTGGGCTGCAGAAGGGACTGCCAATTTGCAACCTAACTGTATGTGCTGTCTGCTCCCTGCCACCTCATTTTGTGCCCCGAAGTGCTCTCCAAGGGCTTGTTTGCTTGCCCCCTGTTCTTTCGAGATCTCAGCGCCATCAAAGACCTTGTTGCCTCTTTTCTCCAAGACTTCTGCTGGGTGAGCCCATTTTACAAGGGCTAGCATGTTGCACAGTTGTACCGGTTGCAGGATCGCAGGGCACGGCATCTCTGGCGGGGATCGCTGTTAAACTGTACTGGGAGAGCCGGTTAAAAAAGCTAGCACTGGGCATGTGGTCTGGGAAAATAGAGGAGGGACTCATGATAACTGTGTGGCGGCCATTTTGGATTGGGAATCGGGTACCTAGGACACAGTGGCCATCTTGGAGTGGAGAAATAAGAGGTTGTGAAGTGGTAGTGGTGGTGACGTGAGTTACAGTGAAAAATTCAAAAATGTATTAACAATGTACATTCAAATTGGCAATTCAACTATTAGGAAATGGAGACAGATGATCGCATTGAGAGAATATTTTCTATCCATAGATGGAGACAGAACATTTCTTTGACACAGTGATTTCTAACCAGACATATCGTGGGGATGTTTGCACATTCAGTTAGAGGAGTGTTGTCCAATCCTCAAGGCGGTTGAGTCCCATGCGGATACTGTTAGTCCTTAGTATCCAATGGAGCTCCTCCTTGTTTAGAAGTTGTGACACATCCGCAACACGTGGTGGTGGTTTGATCTGTGTGATAATTGTCCAAGTCAAGTCTCTTTCATTGTGTGCCTTTTCCATAAAGTGTTCCACCAAGGGGGCGTTTTCCGTGTTGCATCTTATTCTGCTCCGGTGCTGCCCAATGTGAAGCTTTATTTTCTGGGTGGTTTGACCTATATATATTTTCATACATGGGCAAAAGATTGCATACACAACATTTGATGAATTACAATTAGTAAATTGTTTTCTTTCGAACTTGATTGAGTCAAATGAAAAGGTTTTGCCTTCAATAGTGGAGTCACAGGCTACACAGTTGCCACATTTCGTGTGGCCAGTTAGTGCGGGTTGTCCCCATACGTCATTTAATGTAACTTTGGGTGTGGGTTGTGGGAGGGACGCTCGTACCAGGTGGTCTTTGATATTTTTGGCCCGTTTAAAAGCGAACATGGGGCGTTCTAATTGTAGTTCCCCTGCATTCAGTACTGGCCAGTGCTTCAGTATGCTGTTCCTTACAGAGTTTGAGGCTGGTGAGAAAGTAGTTACGCAAATGAGTCTGTCTTGGATCTTTTTGGGCTTGGGCTTCTAGCAAGTACCCTCTGTTCCTGAGTTTATTGCTGAGAATGTTAGCCTTCTTAAAATAATCTTCCTTAAAGTAACAATTCCTTCGGATACGCAGGAACTGAGAGTAAGGTTGGGAGTCTCTCAAGGCACGGGGATGATGGCTGTTGTAGGTTAACAGATTATTACGCTCAGTCGGTTTACGATGGAGAGTAGTGGTCAGGCGGCAATCTGTGTGTTTAATGTCAAGATCAAGGAATGGTATCGAGTCTTTACTCATGGAGAGCGTGTATTTTAGCCCACCACTGTTGTTGAGCCAGTGTAGTAGGTGGATGAGATAATCTGTAGAATCTATCCATAGTAGAAAGATATCGTCTATGTACCGTTTCCACAGGGCTATGCCACTGTGGAAAGGATTCGAGGGGTCAGGATACATGATGTTTCGATGTGGTCCATGTGCAGAATGGCCAGGTTGGGAGCAAAAATAGCTCCCATAGAAGTTCCACGTACCTGGCCATAGAATTGTCCCTCAAAAAGAAAGAAATTCTTAGTTAAACACATTTCCAGTAGTTGCAAAATGAATAGTGAGGGGTTATTATGTGGGCGCGGTCGTGTATTCAGAACTTTTTCAATTACCCGAAGAGACTCAAATTGAGGGATGTTGGTATATAATGACTCCACATCCAGCGTGCACATGGTGCTGGGTGTGGGGTCAAACGGATGGTCCTCAATCATGTTTATCATGGACATGCTATCTTTTATGTAGCATTGGGTGTCCGGGACAAACTGTTTAATGAAGAAGTCAATGTAATGTCCGAGGGGCTCTAACACGGAGCCACACCCCGAGACAATCGGACGACCAGGTGGACTGTCGGAATTTTAATGAATTTTGGGGAGGCAGTAAATCACCTGTATTCTGGGGGCTCTTGTGTTATGGAATTAATGTTCCTTTTTGGATAGATATCCTGATTCGAGTGCCTCGTTAGTGACATCATGAATCATCTTTTGTATTTCCTCTGCAGGGTTGCTTGGAAGTTTACAGTAATGTTTGGTGTTCTTGAGCTGACGGAAGATTTCGTTCCGGTAGTTGTCTAGTTCTTGGATTACAATTCCACCCCCCTTGTCAGCCGCTTTAATAACAAGGGATGGGTTGTTTTTAAGAGATGCAAGGGCGTTTTTGTCATTCATGGAAATGTTATATGGAATGAATGATTTCTGTTTTTCCAGGGTGGTGAAGTCATTCAGAACCAGTTTCTCGAAGGTGGGAATTTCAGGTGGAATCATTCCTCCAGTGGGAGAAAATTTCGAGGGTGGTTTGAAGGGAGTGTTGGCATGCTTCAAGTGTGATGGGTTCAGAAGAAAAAAGCTGTGAAGCCTGATTTTTCAGAAAAATCTAAGTAGCTCGGTTTGGGTATCAAGGTAGTTCGGGCGAATGGTAGGAACAAATGAGAGTCCTTTGTTGAGCAGTGACATTTCACCACTGGACAGTGTGTGCTGGGTAAGATTGAAAATAGGGAGAAGTGCATTATCTTGTTCAGTTATATTACTGAGACTGACAGGTTCATTGGTTACCATCGGTAGTGTTGCCGACAGGTAAAGCGTTCGCCTGGGGGGTTGGGAGGGTTTGGCCATCTCTGTGGTTGTTTTCCTCTCCCGACTCCTAGAGGTTCGTGCTGGACTCTGCCTCGGCCTAAAAAATTCCTGTGGGTAGGGCCTGGGCTATCGCTCTGGTCAGATGAATCTACCGAGCTATCGGAGAGTCCCACAAAGTTTTGGCGTTGGTTGAACCGATCCCAGGGTCTTTGGTTCTGAGGTCCACTGTAGGAGCGGTTGATGTAATAGTCTTTACTGAGGTATGGATATGTTCTCTCTTGGGAGAAGCTTTTAATATCCTTTTGAACTTTTATAGTTTTTTTATTGAGTTCAAATTTATGGAAGTCCTCAATAGTTTTCTGTATTTGTTCAAGAAGTTTTTGGGCCTCAGTGTTAGTGGTTTTATCCTTGAGTTGTTTCTCAAGTTCGCGTATTTCAGTAATTACTTTTTGTAGCTCTTCTGTGGCAATATCAATCCCCAGCAATGTTGTAAACGTATCTAGGACCCTAATTAAATATTTCCGATTCATGCCCTTATGTGGTTATAACAAATAATATCCTTATAAAGGCATAAGAATCATATCCATATTTAGCCATAGCCAATGCAGTCCAAATACGGCAAGGCTACTCCCATAGACTCCTAGAAAGTACAACGCGTTCTATAAACAAACCAAGCCTCCAGCAGCCCGGGAATTCCCCCTGCTTTTGTTTTGATTTGTGCAAGAACTCCTGGAGTCCAGAAAGAACTGTAAGTTCTTAATGACGTCTTATGTCCAACCTTACGTCAAACTCTGCACCTTTCAGGTATAAATATACCAGCATTTGCCTTAAGCAAACACACGGTGGTTTGGAGCAGAGCGGGTATCTACTTGCCCGACGCCCAGCTGATGCGAGTGCTGAAGGAAGCCGACCCTCCCATTTGACTCACTGAGAGAGGCGCTGTCTTTTCTCCTGCCGAGAAATTTAGCTCCAGTGTTTCCAGTCACCCTTGCGGGTTGCTGGGAGATCGAGTCCTGAGAAAGAGATACAAGACCTCCTTCATTCTATAAACAAGGTACGGAGCTGATTAGATCCTTAGAGAATTCTTGATGCAGATTCTTGGCAAAACTATCTTAACTTACTTACTCCTTCCCACGTATTAGGCTTAGGTCAGGTACACCGAGGTAGGCGTATTTTAGAAACACCAGTTGAGCACGTTTAGTCAACCTTTTATCATTGTATGTAATTTATGCATTTTATCCATTTTAAGTATCATATGGCTCAGAAACCATATCAATGCTTTTACAGTATTATTTCATAATACTCTTTTTACTGAACGCACTTTACTTTATGAAAAGCATTGCAATTGTGGCAATTCATTTCTCTTGCATGAGAAAGAAGACTGCTCAATAAATAACACCTTGTATTGAAAACGCCTGTCTCTCTATTTCTCTGCACTCTGGTGAAACTAAGCATGCACGATTGACTGAGTGAAATAGCTGTCTATTGTTTTCACACGATTCTGGAGATATACTCCTTATTCTGGAGGGAGCAAAGTTGTCATGTGTATGCGGTTGTCAGAAACTAATCCCTTCTTGTCTATTCAGGAAAGTTAACTCCTCCTGTTCACCCGAGAAAGTTTCTAGTGACCTCCGAGCTAGCTGGCATTCATAATTAAGTCTAACATATTCAATAGAGACCTAGTCGACCTCAGTCCTACGTCTAAACTATCGTTTATGTTATTCCAATGCGCAGAGCCTATTGGGAATATAGGAACTACACTACAGCACCATCCAGTGCCGGGAGCATGTTGTGCTGATATAGCTGAAGCCGTTAAGGTATTTCGAGTTATCTGTGAAGACACCCAGAATATTGCGAACTTGCAGGCCAACTGGGATGGTATTAGCCTTTAGGTAATCTGTCAAGAGTTTTATCAGGAGAGATAGTCTTATTTCTTTTTTAGGTTTCGACTTTTGGCGAGGGGCGAAGCCCCTCCCAGTCGAAATCTTTTGTTTTTAGTAGTGAGGTTAGGACAGCCTCTGTTTCCAATTGGCTAGCTCCATAAATGGAGGCTAGCCATTGGGAGGCAGAGGCTGTCAATCGCGCTTTCTCACGAAAACGCGATTCGGGGGCGTTTCTGGTGCTTTTTTAAGCCCCGCCCCTTTGTCCCGGGCCGCGCTGCGATTGGCTGCCGGCCCGGGACACCCCCGTGACGTCATTCCCGGGCCGCGCTGTGATTGGCTGCCGGCCCGGGACACCCCCGTGACGTCAGCCAATCACAGCGCGGCCGGGACCTGACTCGTTTATGATCTCTTAGCCTCAGTCTGCAGAATCGCCAAATGTTGTTGAGTCTGAACAGGTAAAGTATAAAAATAACAGAGAACGGAGATACCCGTATCTTACAGACAGATCCGACGGTCTCTCCCGGGAATTCACCGATATGTCCCCTAGCTCTCCTATGGGTCGGTATCTCGTGACCTCTGTGTACAGTGGGGATTTGTTAACATCTCTCCTCTGCGGGAAGTGCAGATACGGAGACATCGCCGCAGGACCTCCAGAGACACACAGCCCCTCCAGATAGACAGCCCCAGTCAGTCTCTGCTGCGGAGCCGAGGAGGTGTTCGCGAATCTGCATGTTTCTCACCGGGGCATTTCGGTAGCAGCGGTTCCAGCCGAGCGCGGCCGGGGTCTGCTCTGCCTCATTCATCACTGGCCTCTGCTCTGTGCTCCTGTGGAGGAGAGGGTACAGCTGTGGGGGAGAGTGAGAGGGGAGCCTCAGTCCGGCAGCTTCTGCGTCCGACCCTCGCTGATGATCCGCGAGAAAATTATCGCAGGGGGCAGGAGGGCCCAGACCCCGGGCTCTCCTGCCTTATCTCACGGTCACCTCACTGCTGATCCGCGGAGAACCCCTCACCTGGGGCATGGGGGCGACCGTCCTGGCCGGGCTCCCTACCTTATCTCACCCAGGGATCGGGCTGAAACCCAACGCGCAATTAAGAGCCCGTTCGGCCCGCAGCGCCAGGTGTAAGTCACGGCTGAGCTCCAGACACCAGTGTGCCCCTGGCCCGGTCGACAACTTGCAGTCACTGCTGCTAAGGCGAACCCTACTGCCTGCTGTCAACTGCAGGGCAGCCTCAAGGCGAGTTCGTGGGGTATGGTTACGTGGTCGTATCACATTATGAAATATAACAGCGCATACAATGTTTATATCATAACATATAGCAGCACATAGACTTATCATCCATTCTGTGATGGATGTATCACACTATAGGTGCTATCTACCATAATGTTGATACACAATATTGATTGATTCAGCGAACAGAACAAAAAGCGCCTGTAGGCGCTTATGAGTCAGAACAATTATGTGTTTAGTGTGATGTGTACCATAGCCTGCAGATTATCTAAATGGAATAAAACACAAT
Organism: Lissotriton helveticus; assembly: GCF_964261635.1. Taxonomy (NCBI): domain Eukaryota; kingdom Metazoa; phylum Chordata; class Amphibia; order Caudata; family Salamandridae; genus Lissotriton; species Lissotriton helveticus. The sequence goes on from NC_136057.1 coordinate 127,032,517, forward strand.
ATGTGGAGATGTGTGTAACCTGAGCGACACATGCTCTGTTCTACCTAGCCAAGCCTTTCATCCTTCTGCCAAGCCTTTCATCCTTCTGTTGTCGATAAGCTGCGTACCAATAAGATCGAGCAATGCATTAAGATTCTTTAATGTTCTGTGCGCTTACATACTCTACTAAAGCCTGAACAGGTATTATTGTTCCAAGTATTAACATGTTACTGCTGAATCTACGCCAGTCCTTCTAACAGCATCCCCTGGAGTGCACGCCCTCACGAAGCACTTACCTGTCAGGAAAGAGGAAGCCAGGGACAGGTGCACCAAGGCGTTGATGAAGAGGAGGCAGCCCGTGCGGGCCATGCTACCCTTGGCGGGGGACGAGAGCTGCAATCTGCCCCTGGAGGGGATGACGAGGAGGGTACTGGGAGTGGAGCTGCGGGGCATGGTGCACGGGTCCGGTGCAGGCAATAATCCAGGCGCCCAATGTGCTGCTGTGGAGTCAGGCGCAACCTGGCACCTCCAGGGGCTCCGCTCTGTAGAAGTCCACCTGCTGCCCCAGTGCCGGGAATGTAGCGCCTTGAACACCAGACGCCGGAGGCGGAAGCACGGCGATCCACAGTCCAGGAGTGCAGAGCACACTGGGCGAAGCTCGGGACACTCAACCTCCGCGTCTTCAGATCAGCAGAGACGACACTTCAGACTCTGGCACTGTATGGAGTACCGACGTCAGTGCACAGCAGTATAGACTGCCCTTTGAGCCTCCTGGTGCTTGAAGTACCGAGGGTGGGTGCCCGCTGGTAGACGAGATGGGCTCAGACTGCAGGAGCCTCCGTGTCCGGGTACTGGTGTCTGAAAAGCTGCAAAACAACGCTTTAGCCTCCCAGCACTTCAAGGGTTTAGAGGGTTAGTGTACTGTTGGAGAAACTGGGAACTTCGGAGCATCCCGGTGCTTAAAGTGCCTAGAGGATGGGTGCTCCCTTGGGAGAGCCTGGGAACACTGTAGCCTCAGGCTCCGCCGCCAGAACCATCTGCATACACAGGCTGAGAGACGCCGGGAGCACCGGAGCCTTCGGCGCTTTAAAGGTGCAAGTATGCGGGGTAGACAGGGTGGAACTGAGATATGCAGCCCATGCGCTTCAAAGGAGCAGGGGCGAGGTGCGGACTGACGCGGGACTCTGAGCGCCTTCCAGGGCTCGAGATGCAGGTCACAGCCCCTGGCACTGCAGCTGCACAGACGCGATCCTAAGCACTTCCGAGTAAGTGCCGGTGATACTGTGCACACTGGATACTCCCGCACTTCCGAGGTGTTGCACCCACTGCACTGTTCATAGTGTGCGCGCGCTTACTTCCCATGTGTTGCACGCACTGCGCTGCTCACACTTGATTCTTCTGAGATGCAGTACACGCTGCACTGTGCACGCTGGACACTTCTTCACTTCGGAGATGTTACACACGCTGTGCTGCTCGCGCCGGGTGCTTCCGCGTGTCAGGGATGTTGCGTGCACTCAGCACTGGATGCTTCTGTGTTGAGCACAGCTTACAACGCGCACTGGTTGTGACCCTGGAAGGGACAGGACCGGACTTGCCCTGCGCTCGGCATTTCTCACAGGGGGTCTCCGCCTTGTCCCGGGTCCTTTACTCCCTCCTCCTCTGGGGTCTCGCAGCTTTCCGCCTGCACCGGAGCTGGACTGTGGTGCGCTGGAGCTGGCGCTGGGATGTACAGACTGCCTGTCCCGCTCTCCCAGATAGGATCAGCCTGACATATCACACGGGGCGGGGGGTCAGAAACCTCAGGCAAGGAGCTGACACCGGCCGCGCTCACAGCCCGCCCCTTTTACGAGAACCTTTCCTCTCACTACCACCACCTCCAGCACCCCTCCCCCAGGCACTCTCCTCTCTCCAGCAACCTCCTCTCGCCAGCACTCTTTTGCAGGTCCCCTTCCCCCCACACCTACTGTCACTTCCGAGGAGCGCCTCTTCTAGCGCCCCATTCTAACACCTACCTACACCAGGAATTCTAACCAAGCAGCTCTCCTCCTAGCAACACCCCTGTACCTCCGTATAACCACTCTTTTCACCTGCACCCCTTCCTCTCCAGCCCCTTCTACTTACCAGTAACCCCCATCCCACAGAGCCCGCCCACTCACCAGCACTCCCCTTCCCCGAGTATTGCTTTCCTCAGCACCCCTTCTGCTCACCACCCCTCCTCCGCCAGCAGCTCCCCCCTCAGTAGTACTATTCCTCCACAAGCACCCCTACTCTCACCAGCACACGTTATCAATTAACACTCCTGGTCTCACCGGCACCCCGCTTCTGACCACCGCCGCACCCCCACACCCCTTGGTCTTTGGCGGGAATACCCCGCTGTCTGCCTCCTGGACTGGTGGCCTGTCCTAGCACCCTCATCGCGGGTCTGCGACGTATTTAAACAATGTTTAACCCCTTCCCCCCGTTCGCATTTCTCTCCCCTCTTAAACTATTTGTTCTATTTCCCCTTTCATAGCCCGCTCACCTCTTCTCTACATCTCGCCCAAGAGCCTGTACAACCCCACTCTTCCATCCTGCCCGCTTTTCATTATGCTTTAAAGTCATCGCATCTCTCCGTTGCCCTCACTCAAGCACCCTCGTTTGTACTCTCTACCCCCATGCCCCCCCCCATATGTCCCCGTCCCTCTCAGTTCCTTTTCCACCCAATCCCTCGTTGTTCCGTTACACTATGCTGAAGGCAGCACCTCGGCCTGTCCACCGGTGAAGCCCCTGCGCAACCTCGCTCCCTGAAGCCCGCCAGTGCTATCTCAAGGGAAAAGGGACTCATTTCCCACACATCTTTCCTACTCTATCCCTTCTGGAATGTTTTGATCTAGCTGAACACAAGCTGTGTCCCCTCCACGCCTGTCACAGCAGGGGGGGCGCCTGCCACCGACACTGCGCCCCATACACACTGGGTTTCAGGGAGCGAGGATGCTCTGGCCGGTGCAGTGCGAGGGTCGGGACCCAACGCTCCTCAGTTGTGTCTGCGCACTGCGTGTGGCGCTGGTGCTCTTCATTACCAGAGCCTCTGAGGACGTCTGTGAGCAAGCACGAGCCGGCAGCGGTGACGTAGGGGGTGGCACGAGCCGGCAGCGGTGACGTAGGGGTGGCACGAGACGGTAGCGGTGACGTAGGGGAGGCAGGAGAGGCGGCAGCAGTGACGCAGGGGGGTGGCATGGCTTGTAAGAAGCAGCTGTGGTTGAGCCCTAGTGCAGCTCCACCACCGCCACCCCTGCACGAGGCAGCAAAGCACAGAGCCCTACAGACCCCTGCACGAGGCAGCGCACAGAGCCCCACAGACAGCAGGCGCTGAGCGGATACCTCTCGGGGGGATGGGGTGGAGGTAAATCCGGTCTCTGTGATCAGAGCTCAAGCTGCGGGCTCCCCAGTCACTCTTCCCCGCCCCTACCTTTCCCCCCGTTTCCAGCGCTGGGAGAGTCCTGGCAGTTCCAGGGCTTTTCTCGGATGCCAGAGCTGCCCTCACTGGGTGCCCCACACACCCAGGGCGGAGCAGGATAGAGATGTGTAATAACTGGGGGGGGGGGGTGATGATGATGGGGCGCATGCAGAGTGTGTGTGTGTGTGTGTGTGTATGTGACTGCTCCAGAGTGTGTGTGTGTGTATGTGACTGCTCCAGTGTGTGTGTGACTGCTCCAGTGTGTGTGTGTGTGACTGCTCCAGTGGGTGTGTGTATGTGACTGCTCTGGTTGTGTGTGTGGGGGGGCTCTGGGTGTGGCTGGCTCTGGGTGTGTGTGGCTGGCTCTGGGTGTGTGTGGCTGGCTTTGGGTGTGTGTGGCTGGCTCTGGGTGTGTGTGGCTGGCTCTGGGTGTGTGTGGCTGGCTCTGGGTGTGTGTGTTTGGCTCTGGGTGTGTGTGTGGGTGGTAGTAATTGCTGTCTGCTGAGCTCGTCCGTAGGGTACAATAGTTCTCACATTTGCGAGAGATTAAGCTATTGGCAATGTAAATGACCATGCCATTTATTTATCTGTTTTCAAAACCAACATATAAATACAAGTTTTGTCATTTACAATGCCAATAGCTCTAACTTCTCCAAAGGCGAAACCGTTGCATTGTAAATGCTTGTTTATTGGTTTCTTCAGTTCTTCAACCAGTGAGGTACATGGGTTCGTTTGGGGTATCTACTGAGTCTGTCAGAAGGGAGGGGCCCTCTAGGATTTTGTTAATATAGTCAAGAGTGGAAAGAGGTGGGTGGTCAGACATGCCTAGCCTAAGCAACAAGAAACGCAAGAGTGTGTGTGAAGGGCGGAAGGAGGGAACAAAAGGGTGGTGCTGGGAAAAACCCCTTGAGACAGGGGTGAGGATTCACAATCCCTTGCAATCGTGGGATTGCGCTACATATAGTTATGAGAAACAAGGGTCCCAAAGGTAGTACACTAGGGACCTTGGGCGTTAACTTATTACAAAAAACAGTGGACCCTAGTAGTTTGGGGGATCAAGGTAAGGATAGACACAAACTGAATAGTATATATTGCTCCCTTCTGCACAAGGTAAAACTTTGTGCATTACAGGACAGTGCACCATGGGCCTACAGTGCAGCGCTCTGACCAGGGGAGTGCCTTTGTGCATTCTAGGGAAGTGCTCCATATTTTACAAACCAGCATGTGGTGAGCGTTTTTTCTCCAGTGAGCACAGCGTTGTTTCCCCTGGAGGCATTACCATAGAAACAAACACGTCCTTGAGCCAGCGTGCTCACTGCAGCTGAATTGTATTGTGAACCTCACCCCCCGGAGTCTGGCAAGATATCGCCATCGTCAGATGCCACCAAGAACAAACTAGTGTGGCCCCTCTGGTCGTGGTCCTGAAGACTTGTACTGCTCTGAGGTGGTACAGTGCAGAGTCTAAGGCTGCAGAGCTACTGGAGCTGCACAAAGCCTTCAAGGCAGGCCTTTCAACGGCACGTTGTTCTGTAACATTTGGCGGGCCTGCATTCTGAGGCAAATTCCAGCCGGCCTCGCCCTCTGGTTTTAACGTGTATACGGCACGAAGCTCACAACATCGGGTCCCACTCCCGAGACATGACAACATTTTTAGCAAGTTACAGATGCCCTGAGGACAGTGACCCTGCACCCACAAAGGTACTGTGAGGTGGGTTGGGTCCAGAAGAGTGGTAAAGCCGCCCTGCTCTCCTTCACAGCATTGTCTCTGCTCTGGAGATGACCTCAAGAATGGCGCAGGCCGTCCATAGAGGAGAACAGCTGTAAGACTCAAGCTCAGTTACTGTTTAGCGTTTAGTAGGTGCTCCTGCGCCCTAAGTTTGGTTTCTAAATGCAGTCACTTCAACCACGTTTACTACAGTTACCATATGACGTGTAATAGGAGCACAGGTTCGCTGTGACCTATGTTTTCATAGTAATGTGTGTTTTTCTCTGTCAAACCTGTCTTATTTGCACTAAGGGTGTGATTTAAGTCATTATGGTCTTGTTTGATGTACAATATAGAATCTATTTTTACTTAATACTGTGTGGATTCCCTTTTGTGGTTTACTCACTGTGTTGCTGCGCGAGTGTGTTGCTCAAATGCTTTGCACATTGCCTCTTTAAACTAGCCTGACTGCTCTGCCCCAAGCTACCAGAGGGTGAGCGCAGGTTATCTTAGGTGTGTATCTGGCTTACCCTGACTAGAGTGGTGGATTCTGCCTGGCTTAGGTGCCTACCCTAGCCAACCAGAAACCCCATGTCGAACAGTGGTTCTTGTGAATCACTTGATTTCCCAGCATGCTCCTGCTGCAGGACCAGGTCAACACACTTTGTGTAGGAGGACTAGCCTCCATTTGTGTCTCAAAGGGAAGTGTGACTCTTCTTCTTAGAACATACATTGTTTTCTCTGCATTGTAACTGTTCACCTCTCCATATTATAACAATGCAGCTTTTTCAAGAAATATTTTCTTCATGCAATTTTCAATGTTTTTCTATTTTGCAGAACAACAATCACATCTAGAAAATATATATGGGAAAGAAAGCCATAAAGGTTCCGGAGGCAAGATTAATTTTACTCAACATATCTACTTAAATAAACGTCACAGAATGCACAGGAGGGAGAGACGCTTTGCTTGTAATGTGTGTGACAAAGGATTTATCAATGAGACACTTCTTGTGAGGCACAAAAAAGGACACACCAGCCTCAGGCCATATCCCTGCGAAACATGTAAAAAGTGTTATACTCAAAAGGCAACTTTTTTACAGCATCAAAGAACACACACTGGAGAGAGGCCGTATCACTGCACTGTGTGTTCCAAGCGCTTTGCTCAAAAGAAAGGCCTTGTACGGCATCAAAGCGTACACACAGGAGAGAGACCTCATCAAAGCGTACACACAGGAGAGAGGCCCCATCAAAGCGTACACACAGGAGAGAGGCCTCATCAAAGCGTACACACAGGAGAGAGGCCTCATCAAAGCGTACACACAGGAGAGATGCCTCATCACTGTACAGTGTGTTCCAAGCGCTTTTCTCAGAAGGCAACCCTTGTACGGCATCAACGCGTACACACAGGAGAGAGACCTTATCACTGTACTGTATGTGCAAAGAGCTTCACTCAAAAGCAAATTCTCCATGAGCATCAACGCACACACACAGGAGAAAAGCATTATCATTGCACCATGTGTGAGAAGAGCTTCAATCAAAAGGCAAATCTACCTCAGCACCAAAGAAAACACACAGGGGAGAAACCTTATCATTGCACTGTGTGTTCAAAGTGCTTTTCTCGGAAGGCAACCCTTGTGTTGCATCAAAGAACACACACAGGAGAGAAGCCGTATCACTGCACTGTGTGTTCAAAGCACTTTGCTTATAAGGAAAGCCTTGTGGTGCATCAAAGAACACACACTGGAGAGAAGCCGTATCACTGCACTGTGTGTTCAAAGCGCTTTTCTCAGAAGGCACACCTTGTGTTGCATCAAAGAACACACACAGGAGAGAAGCCGTATCACTGCACTGTGTGTTCAAAGCGCTTTGCTTATAAGGGAAGCCTTGTAGAGCATCAACGCATACACACAGGAGAAAAGCCTTATCGCTGCACCTTGTGTGAGAAGAGCTTCAAGCGAAGGACAACTCTACTAAAGCACAAACTAATACACACCAGAGAGAGACCTCATCACTTCACCATGTGTGAGAAGAGCTTCAATCAAAAGGCAGATCTACTACAGCACCAAACAAAACACACCAGGGAGAAACCTTATCATTGCACTGTGTGTTCAAAGCGCTTTTCGCAAAAGGGAGGCCTCGTACGGCATCAAAGAGCACACACAGGAGAGTGGCCTTATCACTGCACTCTGTGTTCCAAGCGCTATGCTGATAAGGGATCCCTTGTACGGCATCAAATCGTACACGCAGGAAAGAAGCTTTATCACTGCACTGAGTGTTCCCAGCGCTTTGCTTATAAGGGAACACACACAGGAGAAAAGCCTTTGCGCTGTACTGTGTGCGAGAAGAGCTTCAATCAAAAGGCAAATCTACAAACGCACCAACTAATCTAATTTCTTTATAAATGTGCTGAGCGTTTCTCACTGCTAGTTGATTCTATTGTACCAATCGAATATAGGATTCATTTACCACCTCTCTCATGCATTACATGAGGGCACAGCCTCAACGCTCTCACACTGCCTTACAAAACACACACTAAACTACTACTTACACGTCACAACAACTTTGAGCTCCCAGCTAGGGCTCTCAGCACAGCCCCCTATTTGCAGATGCCAAAGTCCTAACAAATCGAAGCCCGTAGCCCCTCTGCAGCGCACAGAGGTACTCGCCTCATGGAACGGACTTGCTTCCATCTTCAGCCCAGGTGCTGTTCGCTCTTTGTGGTGCGTGATTAACGTTGGAGCTGCAGAAAGAAACGTGGGCTCTTTTTCCTTCCCATCATACCTTTTACCACATATGTTTAAGAGTTAGTAGTTGAACTGTGTTTATTGCAGATGTATGTAGACATCTTTTCCTAAATAAATCCTGCTGTATCTTTCATTTCAATGGGTTCGAGTCAGCATTCTGTTAATTTAAGATCCCCTCCTATAGGGCGCACATTTCTTTTTTTGTCGCTCTGTAAGCTCTACAGCACTCAGGCTTCGGTAGTGAAGAGTGCTGCCGCAACCAACTGGAAAGCAGCGAACCCACCAAGCAGCTCCTTATCTCTGAGTGCCGCCAGGTATAACTTGATTTACCTCTTGTAAGGAGTTAGTACTGTGTCCAGACTGATTTTTTAATTTATTTTTTTCATCCCACTCCTTTTTTGCTTTCCTCATTCGAAGAATGCAAAATACAACAAGACTTAGGGCAGGATGTACTAGCATCAGGAATACCGATTTCCTAATTGTAATTCTCTCTGAGTTGTAATTTGGAAATCGGAATTCCTAATGTATGAAACTCTTTTGAGTTTCATTAGCGATTGCTAGCGAGATTCAAATAGACCTACCTCATGCATATTAGTGAGGTAGGTCGCAATTTGAGACCCATTAGGAATCACAACCATCACAGAGATGGCAGCCTGCTGAGGTCAGCAGACCACAATGTCTATGATTGGTTTTTAATAAAGCAGTCTGTTTATGTTTTTTTAATGCAGCCCGTTTTCCTGAAAGGATAATGGGATGCATTTAAAAAGAAAGAAAATAAGCTTTTTCGTTTAATTTTTTAAGAGTAGACAGTGGGGTCCGTGGGACAGCTGCCTGCTCTTACAAATATTTGTTTTCCATTCTTCAAAGGACCCCTACCTATTTGCAAATGGGTTACCAACTCCTTCAAGGAGTCAGTAAAATGTGACCTTAATTCGGTCGCAAAACATTCATACAGCCCATTCAGATTCAGTAATTGGAATAAATGCCGTAAACACGCCCCTTTTAAATACCAAATCACAAACACTAATTGCAAGTATGTAGCGTGTTACTGAATCACAATTTGTATTTGGTGCATTTGTAAAAGCATTTTTGTGGTTGGGGGTTTCCGACTGCAAAAATGCTTTGTACAAGTGGCCCCTAATGATTTACTCCCCCAGCAGGAGAACTAGCCAATAGGGCAGTACACTAATGGTGCAGCGCCAGCTTTGCACGTGTGCAGCAACAGCAGTGGCCTGAGCCCCGGTACATGTTGTTTTTTTTAAAACAAATGAATCACTGCAAGCATTCATTTATTTGTGCTCCTCGTGATTGCAGATATCTCTTTCAGCCTTAGGATTGGAGCTAATATTTTGTTTGAAGTCCATGTTCGTGTTTTCCCAGCGGACGGCAGAAGCTCCTGCTGTTCTCGGTCCATTCATCACACACTCCTGCTGGTGCGTGCTGACTCTTCATGCTTCTGTGCACTTTATCAATGGTGCAGCAGGTGCAGTGGCACAGGGTCCCAGGACTGTGAGGGCCCGTTGACCCTGTAAATTACTGTATATTAGCAGCCCAACAACAGTCAAATTGCTGATTTCCTTTGCTTGCACCTGAGCTCATGGCATCCTGGTCTTTCCACAAATATGCATAAACCCGAGCAGGACGTTCCTGCCAGCACTGATGGAGGGCTTTACGTTTTGGAAGGAGAGTCGATCTCTCATGACCATGCTCAGATAAAATGATCATTATTACGAGTCACTGCACTGCCGACGCCTGAGCAGCAGGAACCCTTCGTCTACCTCTTCTTGGTTCATGCAGGGACTTCATTCTGCCTTAGTAAGGTTCCCGTATGTTTCATTTAACAACACAGTTTGGTTCCTAAATGCAACTGAAACGATCGGGGCAGATTTACAAGCCCCATGCGCCTCTTTTACGCCGTCATTGCGTTACTTTTGTGACGCAGCGGTGGCGCAAAAGATGCGCCATGGTGCGGGGTATTTACAACGTGACGCATCTGGGAGATGCGTCACGTTGTAAAGCTCTGCGCCATAAGGAGGCGTTCCGGCGTAGGGGGGGTCATTCCTGCGCAGGAACGCCTCCTAAAAGTGGCTGAGTGAAATCTACAAGATTTCACTCAGTCACTTTTAGGCCAATGCTGCGTCAAAACCCTGAGCCTGCATGAAGCAGGCATAAGGCTTGACGCAGCATTGGACAGATAGGGCCCCCCAGAGCATTGCTGAAGTTGCGTCTTGCTTGCGACGCAACTCCAGCAATGTGCCGCCTTTACGGCACAGATGTGTCATGCATCTGTGCCGTTTTTGCCCCATGGAGTGCCGCATTGTAAATGCGGCGCACCATGGGTGGCGGAGCTGTGGCGCACAATAACTGGCGCATCCCTGGGGTTGCGCCAGTTATTGTAAATCTGCCCCTTAGATTTTAGTGGGATGAACAGTACATAGGATTATACCTGCAAGCATTTTGGAAATACAAAACAGACACACACACACGCATCAACCCTTTTAAGAATATCCACACCTTATGTCCATTATACTCCAATCCACGTGTTGTATAGCATTCCCCATCATAGGGAGGGGACGCCTTCACAAAAGAAGGGTCGAGGACGTGTTGCATATTGAAAGGCTTCAAGCCTGTGCTCTGCGTGCTGCAGATGTCCGCAGTAGATGCCTTAACCATCTGCGCTACCTTACATGCTTACTAAGACACAGGAACAACTGTGTATGTATGTCAATTGTAATTGAGGATCAACAAGCATTTTGGTTTAGAGGATCGCCTAAACCTTTTTGTTTCGTAGCTACAATCACTTTCTTTCTGTGGCACTTTGCATTTCATGTTCTCTGTGCTGCGGCTCACAATTACCAGTCCACCGAAAACAAAATGCAATTGATAATTGGTTGCAGGTTGCAGGCTCCACTCATCCTCCTCCGTTCCACAGGCAGGTAGTTTGGATCTTCCATTTATTTAAGGCAATTCCTGAAATATCAGAAATAACTGCATAGTCCAGAAAAATATTTCACACTCTCAGGGCATTCCTTTCTTTTCTTGTCCAACTCCTCTCTGCTGTAAAGCATTCAGTGGTAAGTGGCCTTTCTGCTGCTGACAGTCATTCGATAGACCTCTCCCCACACATCTGCCCCAGAGGACCTGTCGTCCGTACATTCTTCAACTGCATACATTCGTTCGTCCTTTGCAGGGGTCTGGTGTTACCCCAGCCCCATTCCATAGCCCACCACGCTGCAGCCTGCAATCCTCTTTTAGTATCCTGTGTCCAGCATCGCCCCTCTGCGTGCCCTTCCTCCTCTGCATTTTCGCCTTTGTCCACTAAGTATGCCTTATAAAGGGCTCAGTAGTCCCTAGGGTGGTTCTGCACAGACTGAAGCTCATTAGAAGTGTCCAACTACTCATTACAGTATGCCATGTCCGAGTGCCGATCCCCCAATTTTGGGGCAGGGCTCCTTGCCCAGCGCATCGCTACTTTGCGCTTAGCTAATAGTAGTCCAATAACTACTAGCTTCCTGACCGATTTTCCTAGGTCCTTATCGTATCCCAATAAAGCTAGCATTGGTTCCATCTGTATAGTGAGGCTGTTCTAGCCGTCAATGCCTGGAAAACTCCCTCCCAGAATTGAAGTATCGCTGGACAGTATCAAGCAGCATGTATAAACCCTTCTTCCTGCTCACTGCATCGCAGGTAGTTTGCAGATTCCCGTAGGCCATATCGGTACAATCTTTCCAGCGTATAATACACACGGTTTATGTACTTAAAGTGTATCAACTAGTGTCCCCATTTACAGATCCCTCCTTAGTTCTAGCGCAGCAGGACTGCCATACCTTATCTTCTATGGGCCTACCCAAGTCTCTCCGCGAGTCCGATCTTGCTTTAGTCTCACTGGGCCTGCACCTGCCTGTGCGTAAGCATAGAGCACTCTTACTAACTTGTCTGGGGCTTCTTCTGTTTCAGGGTAGAACGTGCCGGCATGTCTGGTGGCTCTTGCAAGTCTTGTCCTAATAATTCTCTCAATTCATGGCAGTGATATCGAGTCAGGGCTGATGGCGGGTGTCTTGCTCAGAGATATTCCTCCAATTCCCAAACTTTACTTTGTGAGAAAGATCTCCCATCTTTGTTACCCCTTGTGTTTGCAGGGCAGTTCTCATATTTTTCTTACCAGTACTAACGAGAGCCAGGTGCACCGCTCCAGTTTAACATACGGGAATACAAGAGTGTGCCCCTTGTTTATCTCACAAGCTCCACCGTGCATGTGATGTAGTGTTCAGTAGATCAAAGACTCCAATTTGGCGGTTTGGAGCCTTGAAAGTTCCTCAGGGGTTGTGTGGGGGTGTGCGGCGTCTCTCTCCAAGCACTGATTAGGCAGATCGTGTGGGCCATGAATCCAGTAGTAGACGAAGGAGCTTTGCACCACTTTATAGTACAATTCTAGGTCTGGTGCATTAAGACCCCCCATGTCATAAGGTAGAGTGAGAACCTCCCACCGAACCTTTGGCTGCTTTCCCGACCATGCTAATTTTGTCAGAAAACTGCATAATGTCGCAAAAATTGCTTTAGACAGGAGAGTAGGTATGTTCAGAAACAGAAACCTAGCCAGGACTACCATTTTCATAAGAGTTATGCGCCCAATGAGAGAGAGTGGTAGTATGACCCAGCAGTTCACATTTTCTTCTAACATTTCTATTGCCTTACTGTAGTTCTCAAGTATGACTATTGCTGGGTCTGTATGAATCTGTATTCCCAAATATCGTTCTGCTTCTGTGGTATATCGTAAGGGGAATTCCAATACTGGTGGCGACGTGGATGGGGTAAGTGGAAACATGAAGGACTTATCCCAGTTAACCTTTTAGCCCTGAAAGACCCCAAATCGTACCACTTCTCTTAACATAAGCGTAAGATTCTTCCCTGGTTCCGAACATACAGCAACATGTTGTCAGCGTATGCTGTTATGACTAGTCTGTAGCTCAGGAATCGCGGCCCTCTGTGACCATGATATTCTCGGAGCGCGCACGCAGCAGCTACACTATGAGAGCGTATAGCAGGGGCGATAGTGGGCAGCCCTAACCGGTGCCTATTGTAATCGGACTTTGGGACGTGGTTATTGCACCAATATCAATATGTGCCACCGGTTTGTTGTGCAGTGTCCTAACAAATTGTTGAAATACTTCTCCCACTACGATCCATCTTGAGGTTGCTCTCATGAATACCCACTCAACTGAGTCAAATGCGTTTTGGGCGTCCAAAAAGACTGCGATCGGTTCTCTTTCGGGGTCCAGGTGCTATAGTGCATCCAGCAGCGTCCTAAGATTAGTATTCAGACTCCGACCCGGGACAAATCCTGTCTGCTCTGGCCCCACCACCCTTGGTAATATCAACTCCAGCCTATTGACAAGTATTTTAGCATATATTTTCCTGTCAACATTTACTAACAATAAAGGCCCACAGGAGGAGCAGGCATTGGGAGGTTTACCAGGTTTAGGTATTGCAACTATGAGGGCCTCGCGCATCAAAGGTGTATTATTCCGGTCTGTACCATTTCTTCATAGAGCGTGACTAGTGTGGTATCAGGACATCTTGATATGCTTTATAAAAAGTCATTGTTAGGCCATCCATCCCCGGCGCTTTCCCAGGTTGCATACCCGCCGGTGCTGCACGGATCTCCTCCGAGTCCAGCGGAGCCATCAGATGCTCCCACGTAATTTTAATGTGCCCCAAATAGGCATTCATGGCTGCCTCATCCGGGGTTATTCAAGACCTATATAACTCAGCATAGTATTTGCGAAATCTCTCTGCTATATGGTGCGGCTCATGTAGGGGTTTTTCATCTTCATCTAACTCTTCCAACAGAGTATCTACCTCTCTCCTAGGGTGCACCAATGCTCCTAGCATTGCCCCTGGGAGTTCCCCTTCTCTGTATGCTCTGGCTACCGCATACTGTCCCATATGCTGAAACTCCTAGGCTGATATTTCATTGTCCTCTTCTAGTCAAACCTGGATGTACCTTAACGTTTCTTTATCTCCCAACCGTTGATGTTTCTAACTCTGATATTTCTTTTTCTAGGAGTGTTCACCTACTCCAGGGGGATTTCAGTACCCCTGAGTACTTTGATATAACCATCCGCCGATATAAACTTTGAATGTTTCCCAGACTGTAGCAAATGTATCCACGGAGCCTACATTGTCTGAGAAAATCTTACTTATTAGCTGGCTCAATTCCACTTTAAAGGCGGAGTCTAGGAGAGAGTACGGTGGGAATCGCCAAGTAAAGGCAGAGGTCTGGCATTGTCAGAGCTCCATGGTCAATATCACTGGCGAGTGATACTAATATGTACGGGGAGAGGTTCACGTTGGTTAACCCTATGCACTAGGCTCTTAAAGATTATCCAATAATCTATCATAGTGGGTATGTCATGTACGGTGGAATAGAGCATATACCCCCCTTTTTTTTTTTTAGCAATGTCTCCATATATCCACCATTGCCAAACAGTCCATTATATCGGTGATGGTTTGTGCACCCGCTGCCGGTCAACGGGTCGGGTCCATTGATCTATCCTTAGCAGGGTCCAGGAAGCAATTAAAGTCGCCCCCCCAAATCTGAGGCAGGCCATCGTCCTGGTGCAGGTAGGCGCAGAGTGTGTGATAAAACTGCGGGCCATCATAGTTAGGACCGGAGAGTCCAACTGGCAGGACTGCTACGTAAATGTAAATGTATGTAAATGTATTGCGATTTATATAGCGCACGTATCACCCGAAGGCATCAAGGCGCTTGCCTTGGGAACCCGCCCTGGTATTCCCCTGTGAGATAACCCCAGCAGGGTATCCACAAGGTGAAAGCCAGGCATCCCGCCGCGAGGGGCCGTAGTGGAGATTAAGCAAGCTATTGCCCAGAGTCGCAGAGTGTGAACCCGTGAGTCGAGTAGGCACCGGAACGAGAATTATCGAGTCCGTGGAATTTTTTAGCCCAAGACCCGCCGAGGCGGGGAATTGAACCCTGGTCCAGGACCGATCTCAGCTTCCGATTCTGCCGCCTCTAACCCCTGAGCCACACTTCTCCACTACGTCTTCCTTATAACAATGGACACCACAATTCTACTGCTTGGGTCAATGCGTACATTTTTTATCGTCACACCAGCCTTATTGTCAGCCCAGATAAGGACCCCTCTAGGATGTGAGGTAAATCCAGATGCAATAAATTGACATGTTGTCGTTTTGCCCCCTTTCTCATTGGCTCAAAGTCTGGTTGAACAAGGGTACTGCCCTAAATAGAGAGTGCCTAAGGGATTGTATGATTCTGGACCATGCCCACTACATTCCTTGGTTAAAATACATCTGGATGGATATAGGACTCTTGGTAGAGCGGATCTCTATAGTAATCCAAATTCAATAGAAAGAAAAGATCTTCTTAGGGCCAAGGAGACTTTTTTTAGACAGCGGCTGGTGAACAGGGAAGAGCGTGAGTTAATGAAGCCGAGTGTATGTAAATATATTATTCTGAAGACGTACCCACAATTGAACCGCATCTCCTAGGGCTTCCCAAAACGCATGACCGTTTTTTATTAACAAGATTCCGTTTTGATTTATTTCACCTTCTCCTCGCCCACCCGCGGGGAAGTAGAAAAGGCGAGACTCTGTTGCCATGCAGTTGCAATGGCAAATCCGATCAGGAAATGACTTATTTTTTAATGTTTTGTAGGTATCATGAGGTGCCGAGGGAAATGTTTGTAATCCCCGTTTTAAAACAAAAAACTTTACGCAAGTGCGCCCTTCTTTTATCTCTTTGGCCATGCTTTCAGGGTCCACTTTATGGCACGTTCTTAGCCGTTTAAAGGTTGCAGTTAGGCTTAGATCTAGCTGCGTTTAAATTTCATGTATGAAGTAGTCCTGAAAGTGTGATCATTCTTGATTTTTATATATGATGTAGATACGTTTTTATGCCTTTTTTAAAAATCTATTTTATAATGAATTAAAATTATTTATTCAATGATATTCATGGATGGGATCCGTCCGCTACAATGTAACTTGAACTTTTATGGTTTTTATACAAAAGCTGAATAAAGTATTTTGATTGATTGGGAAGGGGTGGGAGCACACTGCTGACCTCCCAGCACAGTTCGCCCCTTAGCATCATGGTAAATGCAGTTTGCAGTGCGCGCGTACTTGGTATTTTGCTGGAGTGTTCCATCAAAGTTGGTGCAGATTAGTGTACTGTGACCTGTGAGGAACTTGACGGCATTTCATTAACCCCAGATGATTTTGAAGTAAGTTTGAACTGTGTACTGCATTTACCAGGATGCAGAGGGGTGAACTGTGCTGGGACTGTGAGGCAGTGTGCTCCCAAATCCCATTCTATTTTGATTCATTGATTGACTTTGCAGTCATCACTATTGGGGGCCGGTGCGTCTCCTGTAATATTGCTCCATCTACACTGTAGTGTTTGAGATATTCTATCACCTTCCGTATTCTCCTACGGTCATTCAACCCTCTAACATTCCTTGTGAGGAGTCTAATCTGCAGCTTTGTGTGTGGGTCAATCATTCCTTTTCTTGTATCTTCCATGATCTCAGTGCTTTGTGTGCGGTGCAGTTACCAGGAGCCAAACTGTCAACATACACACTTCTACCTAATAAAACTAAACAGACCATACCAACCCCGTTATGGATCCCACCCACGCTATACATTCCCAAACTTTGCATAGCATCTCTGTGACCCCCCCCCCATATGTCCCTCCCGGTTACTTAAAAGTACTGTAAACTATACAAGGTGGTGCACACATGAGGGCGGATGTTGCTCCATCTCCACTCTTCCCTAATCCTTGCCTTCACTTAGATGCTATCTCTCAGGGGTCTTAACTTTCTGTGCACAAACAACATTGCTTGATTCCACTTGTTAGCTAAGCGTTAAGAACATCAAGGGCCAGTTTGGATAATCGAGTCCTCTCCCTTGAGAGGAGTTCTGTCCCCGCCTCCCCGTCTCCATTGCACGCAAGTATGTCCATGCTCAGCATCTACATGTTCCGTACCATTTTACCAATAATCCATCCGTGCAGCTGCATAAGAAGGTCCAATCTTCTCCTCCCCCACCAGGTGAACACTTTCACAGTCATCTCTCAGCAAAGGATAAAACCATGGAGTGCTTACAATGTTTGCAGTGCACTTAGCGCAGCTCCACATGCTGATCTCATATCCCCAATTTAGCAGGGGAGTTGGGGGCAGCTCTGATGATAACAACACCTCATTGCTCCTCTAGGTCCGGAGCGTCCTCATCTTCGTTCAAATTACCTTTGGGGGAGTCACTTTTGTCTTTAACTTTTTCTTTTTGCTTAAGGAACTGGAGTGCTGTCTTGGTATCTGTAAAAAAGAGAGTCTTCCCTTCATTTACATTTCTGAGCTTAGTGGGATACATCATGCTGTATTCCAGCTTTAACTCTGGCAGCTTTCTCTTCACTGGCACAAACTGGCGGCAAGGTTCCTGCACTTGCGGCGTGAAGTTGGGATAAATGGATTACTTCATGTCCTCGTGGCGCAGAGTCCGAATCTCTCTGGCCTTCTGCAGTGCACCATCCCGGTCCCTATAATTTAAAGGTTTGGCAATTATTGAGCGAGGGGCAGACCCCAGGACCGGCTTCAAGGACAAGGCACTGTGAGCCCACTCCATACCAAAGATCTCTGGAAAAGTGTCTCTGCCCATTATGCTCACTAGTGTGCTTTCCACGAACTGCTCTATATTCATTATTTTAGCTGTTTCCGCAACTCCCACTATACGTATAGTGCACCGCCTAGAGTGTGCTTCTAGATCCTCTGTCTTTGCTTGCAGGGTGCATAGTATTCCATCCATTACCTTGTTCCTAATCACTCCTTCACTGATCGCGTCTTCCACGTCAGAGACTCTTCTTTCTACAGTGTCAAGTCTCTCTGCATGTTTGTCTAGTCTTTCCACCATTCTGTCCATACGGTTAGTAAGCGTGTCTATTTGCCCATCTATTTTTGTTAAACTGTGTTGCATGGCTACCAATATTTGTTTGAGATCTGCATCCACAGGAGGTCACTAACTTCAGGCCCGGAGTCAGCAGCATCAGGTTCGGTGTCTCTGCTTTTTATACGTTTGTGGCTCAAATTGCAACTTGGCCTGTGCCTTATCTGCTTTCCCCAGGCTGTTCCTCTGCCACTGGGCGTATGCTTGCTCAATCCACAGATCAGAAATTCCTGGCTGCAATTCTGGATTCTCCACGCACCCATGCAGTGCCCTGTGCAGACGCACCGCACTCTCCAGTTATTTTCCCACCTTGTACCTATCAGCCGCAGCGTGTTGCGCGTGGAGGGGCCAACTGCTCAATTCACTAAGCATATGTCTGTCGTGTAGGTCTATTTATTTTTTTGTTGAAACTTTATTGATTTTCAACGGCCTGTAATCACTACATCAGAATCAAACATAGACCGACATATCAATTTGGATCATCAGATATTAGTCAATACATTGAAAAGCGTTGCATAGGGAAAAAGGAAAAGGTCATGTTCATCATGTTGTTTTTTCTGGGCTCCCTCAAATACATCAAGCATTACATCCTACAAACCTCAGTGTCCACAATCCTTGGACACATAAAGGGGAGGCAGTTAGTGCTCGCATAATACTGGCCCATGATCCAGTAGACATATATCTACTCTTATGTAGTCACCCATAGGCATATGGAAGGCCAGGATGACACTGTGTTACACCCTATGCCAAGGGGCATTACAGGCACACGTCTTCCCTAGGGATCCATGTCTCTGTTTCCACACTAGTGTCTTCAGGAGTGTCTGAGGGCTGGGCAGCAAGGTAGGCCTTCAAAGGATCCCAAATGCCTCTGGGGCGGGATGAAAATGGAAGTAGCTCAGCATAAGAACACAATTTTCTTGAGAATATGTGAGATCGGAGAGCCAGTCCTTAAACTTTGACGCTCTGACCCTGCCCCATCGGCAAGCGATACAGCATTTAGCCATCAGCAAAGCAAGTGATATGAAGGGACGGTGGGGCTTCGCCACCAGTGCAGTGTAGCAATCCATCAAATCAATCAATCATGGCATTTGTATAGCGCACTACTCACCCGGAGGGTCTCAAGGTGCTTGGGGGAGGGGAGGTCTGCTATTGCTCGAACAGCCAGGTCTTGAGTTGTCTCCTGAAGGCGAGATGGTCCTGGGTCAGCCGGAGGTGGGTGGGGAGGGAGTTCCACGTCTTGGCCGCCAGGTAGGAGAAGGATCTTCCTCCGGCGGTGGCTCTTCGGATGCGTGGTACGGCGGCAAGGGCGAGGCTTGTCGAACGTAGCTGGCGGGTGGGCGTGTAGAAGGTCAAGCGGTTGTTGAGGTACTTGGTGCCTAGGTCATGGAGGGACTTGTGTGCGTGGTTGAGGAGTCTGAACGTGATTCTCTTGCTGACGGGGAGCCAGTGCAGGTCCTTCAAGTGTCCGGAGATGTGGCTGCGGCGGGGGATGTCCAGGATGAGTCGGACGGAGGCGTTATGTATGCGTTGGAGTCTTTTCTGTAGCTTGGCTGTGGTTCCGGCGTAGAGGGTGTTTCCGTAGTCCAGTCGGCTCGTGACGAGTGCCTGGGTGACCGTCTTCCTGGTTTCGGTCGGGATCCATCGGAAGATCTTACGGAGCGTGCGTTCGGTGTTGAAGCATGATGAGGAGACGGCGTTGACTTGTCTAGTCATCAAGAGGGAGGAGTCCAGGATGAAGCCCAGGTTGCGTGCGTGGTCTGTTGGCTTAGGTGCGCTGCCTAGGGCCGGGGGCCACCAGGTGTCGTCCCAGGCGGAGGGCGATGGTCCTAGGATGAGGACTTCTGTCTTGTCTGAGTTCAGTTTCTGGCGGCTGTTCTTCATCCACTCGACGACGTCTTTCATCCCTTCGTGTAGGCTAGTTCTGGCGTTGGCGGGGTCACTGGTGAGGGAGAGGATCAGTTGGGTGTCGTCGGCGTAGGACATCTACATGAAACCTCTCGCAGCCATCGCACGCCAGCACAACCTCAACATCATCTCTTACGCCGACGACACCCAGCTGATCCTCTCCCTCACCAGAGACCCCGACACCGCCAGAACCTGCCTACACGAAGGGATGAAAGACGTCGCCGAGTGGATGAAGGACAGCCGCCAGAAACTGAACTCGGACAAGACGGAAGTCCTCATCCTGGGATCTTCGCCCTCCACCTGGGACGACTCCTGGTGGCCCCCAGCCCTGGGCACCGCACCCAAGCCAACCGACCACGCACGCAACCTGGGCTTCATCCTGGACCCCTCCCTCTCGATGACCAGACAAGTCAACGCATTCTCCTCATCGTGCTTCAACACCCTTCCTATGCTTCGCAAGATCTTCCGCTGGATCCCGACTGAGACCAGGAAGACTGTCACCCAGGTACTCGTCACCAGCCGACTGGACTACGGAAACGCCCTCTACGCCGGAACCACAGCCAAGCTACAGAAAAGACTCCATTACAATAGAGGGGGGTTGGACCCATGCAGTCGCGGGGACCTGGGCGTTATGTGGTAATTGTAAGCAGGGGGTCCCCGCAAGGAGAAAGTGTTGGGTGAAACACACACACTAATATAATTATAAAGCAAAAAGTCGAAAATAAACAAAAAGGTTACTCATAAACAAATGTTGTCATTTATTCAACAACACTACGTATAAATCAGTGAAACATTATATTCCAATTCAAACAATAAAGGCCCCTAGGCAAGAAAAGGGAAAAGGGAAGAAAGGAGGTGGTGCTCAAAAGCGGTGAGAAAGTCAAGCAAAGTACATAGACTCAAAAGAAGTAAGTATTTACAATCTTTAAATCGTAATTGGAATTATTCCCAAAAGCAAAAAGCCAACACTAGTTGTGGCATATATTGTAAACACAATTGACATGGGGACATTCTACGGTCACATATATGATTCACTATAATCCAGGGAATGTGCCGGAAACCCCGAAGAAGAGAAGTCGTCGACGTTTCGACCCCTACATGTAGGCTAGATTGAGTCCTTTAGCGGGGTCTTCATCAGGACAGGTCCAGTGGGAAAGGGGACGAAGTGGGGCCGTCCTATCTGTAAAGTTAAAAACCCGTGTCAAATAAATGAATTCATTCTACGCAACAGTCATCATCATCTTACCCATAATTGGCAGTCAAAATAAACCATGGAGTCCGGGCCATAACGGACCTCAGGACTAGGACAACGAGAACAGAGTATGTAATTAATCATGCTCTGTCTCGATGGTGTGAGTCATATTTACAGAGGGCAATTTAACCAACAAGGATTGGAGGAGACATAGTGAAAAACACTCTACAAAGGGGAACTCACTTCAGATAAGAACAATCAGTCTGAAATCTGATTTGTTAACCGTTCCAGGAGAAACTAGCTGCTTCCAAGAAAAACACCAACTCTAGGTTGAATGATAATAGCATTGGTGTTAGTCAGTAAATAAAAATTAATAAAACGCATTCGCCATGTTGTACAGTGCAATTACTAACTCACATTGGCTATCCAGGCACGGGGACACTGGTAATCAAATATGGTGCCAGGTATCGATCATCCTCGCTGGTTGATACTGTTGGAAAACGTATAGCCCTTATTAAAGATTGGCTCATGTGATCAACTAGATAAAATGCCGCAGCAGTATAAACATACCATCATACCTTTAAAAATTGGCCAATTCGGCCTTTGTATGTATCTAGGTCAGGCCACGGAGGATTCAGTTGTAGTATTGTTACGTGTTCATACGCTGTAACAAAGATGAAAACAATTGGTAACGTGATCCCATCGACGGGACGACCAAACCCCACTTAAAGGGCCGAGACATACCTCATGTGAAGATCTTTACTTAGAGTCGTCCACGCTGTACTAAGCGGAACAGCCTATTCAGTTACATGCGGAATTCGCCATGTTTCAAACGTGCCGAGTGCGTGTTGTGAATGAATCCTACGAAAAACATAAGTCGCAGGTCAGCAAAATTCAACGGGGAGGTGTTCTCGTTTGTCACAAAGTCATCATATTAGAGAGGCAGCGCCGGGGATAATTACTTACAAACAGTCTAGAAGGGGCGAAGTCACGATAGTCTGACTCGTCTCTGCAAACTCCGCCGGCAGCTACGCGGAGTTAGGGGCGGGGCCACTCATAGACCTCAATCATGGACATAGAAGAATTACTTAGGTGACGCTATTATAGAATTGGCTCCAGACATATAGCGCTATTCAGTATCAATATTAATTCTCCTCGATCTTTTAAAGAAAAGCGGGTCGGTAGTGGGGTCAGCAACAAATATAAAAATATAAGTAATTCAACAATGGCATATATAATAATAATAATTTAGGGTGCGAGAAATATGTATGCTCAGTTAAGGCTCAGGCATTTCACAAACATAAAAGTGTAGACGAGCACACACATTGTGGATAGGAAAGGTAGCATCTCAGAGCATTCATTTCAGTTAAATACGCAACATGTGACTCGTGCACCTCTCAAGCATGAGGGTGTAGACGAGTACAGATTAGAAAAGCATCATGAGCAAAGTTGGAAAAACATCATCTTCAAGCTGCCAACTATGTGTGAGAAATATGTTTACTCAATTAAGGCTCGTGCACTTCACAAACATGAGAGTGTAGACGAGCACACACATTGTGGATAGGGAAGGTAACATCTCAGAGCATTCATTTCAGTTGAATACACATCATGTGACTCGTGCACCTCTCAAACATGAGGGTGTAAACGAGTACAGATTAGAGAGGCATCATGAACAGAGTTGGAAAACCATCATCTTAAAGCTGCCAACTGTGCCAAACTGCTGTCTTGTTCATTTAACCCATTTTTAATCGAGTCCAAAAGAGACATCCATTTACATTCACGTAAATTCAGGACAGTAGCTAGGTTACCACCTCTCCTTCCTAGGGACACCTTTTCAATAACCAGCCATTTTAAATCAGACACCACATGTCCGGCAGTTTGCCAGTGATCTACCAAAGGGGCACCCAGCACCTTGCATCGTAGACTGCTACAGTGAGAAGAGATACGGGACTTGATTTTTTGTTGCGTTTGTCCAACATAAACTTGATTACAAGGGCATACTATAATGTAAATTACACTGCTTGTGTTGCAGTTAGTATGGTGTTTCAAGGTATAAACCCTATCGCCATGTGAGAAAGTCTTCGTCTGGATGGTGGTCTCACAGGCTGTGCATGTGCCACATCTGAAGTGTCCGATTATCGGTGGTAAGTTCCATAAGCTCGTGAGTGTGGGGGGACACTCAGGTTCCAAGTATGAGTGTACTACCATGTCTCGAATATTCTTCGCCCTTTTGAAGGAATGGAGAGGAAGATGAGGTTGATCTATCTCTCCCGCTATCAAAGGCCAGTTCCTATTAATGATTTGTTTCACTTCATTGCTTCTTGTTGTAAAAGTGGTGACACAAATCATTCGATTCAGCTCAGTTGGATCACGAGTTTCTGGATTCAGCAGGCTCTCCCGTGGGTTATACCACGCTCGTTTCCTAGCACGTCTTACCATGCGGGCGGGATAGCCACGTGACTCCAGAAAAGACTCCAGCGCATCCAGAACGCCTCCGCCCGACTCATCCTGGATGTCCCCCGACGCAGCCACATCTCCAGCCACCTGAGGAACCTGCACTGGCTCCCCGTCGACAAGAGGATCACGTTCCGGCTCCTCACCCACGCACACAAGTCTCTCCACGACCTGGGACCCAAGTACCTCAACGACCGCCTGACCTTCTACACGCCCACCCGCCAGCTACGGTCCACCAGCCTCGCCCTCGCAGCCGTACCACGCATCCGAAGAGCCACCGCCGGAGGAAGATCCTTCTCTTACCTGGCTGCCAAGACCTGGAACTCCCTCCCCATCCACCTTCGGCTGACCCAGGACCATCTCGCCTTCAGGAAACAACTCAAGACCTGGCTGTTCGAGCAGTAGCATACCCCTCCCCCCAAGCGCCTTGAGACCCTCCCGGGTGAGTAGTGCGCTATACAAATGGCATGATTGATTCATTGATTGATTGATTGATTGATTGATTGAGGTTGTGTTGGCGTGCGATGGCTGCGAGGGGTCTCATGTAGACGTTGAAGAGGGTGGGGCTGAGTGATGATCCTTGCGGTACGCCGCAGATGACTTCGGTGGCCTCGGATCGAAACGGGGGGAGGCGAACTCTCTGTGTTCTTCCGGCGAGGAACGGGATGATCCATTCCAGAGCCTTCTCTTGGACACGTGTTGCTGAGGCGTTGGACTAGGGTGCGGTGGCAGACAGTGTCGAAAGCTGCGGAGAGATCCAGGAGGATGAGGGCCGCTGTTTCCCCATTGTCGAGCAGGGTTCTGATGTCGTCGGTGGCTGCGATGAGGGCGGTCTCGGTGCTACGGTTGGCTCGGAAACCGGACTGCGAGGGGTCAAGGGATCCGTTTGTCTCGAGGAAGGCGGCAAGCTGTCTGTTGACGATTTTCTCGATGACTTTGGCAGGAAAAGGGAGGAGCGAGATGGGGCGAAAGTTCTTGAGGTCGGTGGGGTCCGCTGTTGGTTTCTTCAGTAGGGCGCTGAGCTCGGCGTGCTTCCAGCTTTCCAGGAAGGTGGCGGTATTGAAAGAGATGTTGATGATGTCCCGCAGTTGGGGTGCGATGATGGAGTCGGCCTTGTGGAAGACGTGGTGGGGGCAGGGGTCGGTAGGAGATCCGGAGTGGATGGTGTTCATCGTGCGGGCTGTGTCTTCGGTGATCACCTTGGTCCAGGTGCGGAGGGTGGCGGTGGGGGGCCTTGGTTCAACGGTGGGGTGCGTGGCTGGTGCGCCGAAGCTGTTGTGGATGTCGGCGATCTTGCGGTCGAAGAACGAGGCGAGAGAGTCGCAGAGGTCTTGGGAAGGAGTGATGTCGTTGTTGCCGGTGCTGGGGTTGGAGAACTCCTTGACGATGCTGAAGAGTTCCTTGCTGTCGTGGGCGTTGTTGTCTAGTTGTTCCTTCAGAGTTTTCTTCTTGGTAGTGCGGATGAGCTGGTGGTGCTTGCGGGTGGCATGTTTGAGGGTGGTCATGTTGTCTGTGGTCTGGTTGAGGAGCCAGGCTTTCTCAAGGGTGCTGCAGTTCTTCTTGGAGTCCTTGAGTTCGTCGAAGAACCAGGTGGCTTTCTTGCTTCTGGGTCTGCTGGGAGGGTTCTTCAGTGGCGCGAGGTCGTCTGCGCAGGCGGTCAGCCACTGTGTGAAGTTACGGGCTGCTTCATTGGGGTCCGTTGTGCTTGCAGGCGGGTTCTGGCTGAGGGAGGTGATGAGCTGCTCGGCGGTGATCTTGCTCCAGCTCCTGTGAGGAACCTGTTGCGGGTGGTGGTGGGTCGTTGTTCTTCTGAAGCTGAAGTGGACGCAGCTGTGGTCGGTCCAGTGAAGTCCGGTGGAGTGGCTGAAGGTGATGTGCTTGCTGGATGAGAAGACGGGATCAAGCGTGTGGCCTGCGGAGTGAGTGGGGGTGTTGACCAGTTGCTTGAGTCCGAGGTTTGCGAGGTTGTCCAGCAGGGCGGCGGTGTTGCGGTCCTTGTTGTTCTCCAGGTGGAAGTTGAGGTCCACTAGGAGGATGTAGTCCGCGGAGGGGAGGGCGTGCAGGCTGATGAAGTCCGTGATGTCTTCGCTGAATTGTGTGCGTGGTCCTGGGGGTCTGTAGATGAGGGTGCCTCTGAGGGTTGTCTTGGGGTCCGTGTGTATCTGGAAGTGGAGGTGCTCGGTGGCGGGGAAGGTGTCGCTGGAGTCGGTCGTGATGCGGATGGTGTTCTTGTGTACGATGGCGATGCCTCCTCCGGTCTGGTTCACGCGGTCCCTCCGGATGATCTTGTATCCGTCTGGGATGGCGATGGCGATGTCGGGCGCTGAGCAGGCGTTCATCCAGGTTTCCGTGAGGAAGGCGACGTATGGTGATGTGGTGTCGAGCAGGTTCCAGAGTTCGACGGCGTGTCTGTGGACGGAGCGGGTGTTGAGCAGGATGCACTTTAGGTGGTTACCGCGGGTGCCCGGCTTGGCGGGAGCGGTGCAGGTCCGGAGGCAGGTGAATTTGCAGGCTTGGCAGGTGAAGGGTCCGTGGGTGCGTTTCGGGGTGGCTCGGCAGCAGGCGGGGGTTGGGCCGGTGTTGAGTGCGTTGAGGGTGGCGGTGGCGTAGGTCCGTCGTGTTGTCTGGCGTTGGCGGGGGCCAGGGGTCCTGCGCTGGGCGCGGTCCAGGCGCGGACGGGCGCAGACGGGCTTGCCTTTGGCGCGCCTTCGGCGCACAATCGGCGCGCCCGCTGCGCGGCCGTGCGGTCGCCATTTAAGGCTAAGTGGGATGGAGGAGCAGCTGGGAGGCGGGCGCGGGGAGGACACGTAACAAAAGGGGGTGTGGCTGCGTGAACTGCAGCGGGAAGCGGGAAGCGGGGAGCGGGGAGGGCAGGCAGAAAGGGAAGAACACAAAATACAACCACTTTTAACAATTTAAGCACAAAATACAACAACTTGAGACAAATTTACAGCGAAACAGCTGGGGAAAGGTACAGAGAGACAGGCAGCTAGGGGGGCAGGCAGACGGCAGAACGAGGCTGCGAGCAGCAGCGAGGGGCACACGAGGGGCACACACACAGCTGGGGGCCGTGCGGCGTGGGGTTGTCCTGAGAACAGGTCACACTCACCTGCGCCGCGCGGTCGCCATTTAAGGACAAGTGGGAGGGAGGAGCAGCTGGGAGGCGGGAGCGGGGAGGACACGGAACAAAAGGGGGCGTGGCCGTGTGAACAGCGGCGGGAAGCGGGGAGTGGGGCGGGCAGGCAGAAGGGGAAGAACACAAAATACAACCACTTTTAACAATTTAAGCACAAAATACAACAACTTGAGACAAATTTACGGCGAAACAGCTGGGGAAAGGTACAGAGAGGCAGGCAGCTAGGGGGGCAGGCAGACGGCAGAACGAGGCTGCGAGCAGCAGCGAGGGGCACACGAGGGGCACACACACAGCTGGGGGCTGTGCGGCGCGGGGGTGCCCAGTAGTGCCGTCAGTGGAGCGGACTATAAAGGAAGGGCTGTCATCTGTGCTAGGGCCTCAAAAACCTGCCTTCAATACTCATTTACCACTGAGCAATCCCAGGCCAGATGAAAAAAAAATCTGCTCCTGCACATCTGCATCTGACACAGCGGTCCGATTCCTTCAATTTATATTTATACATTTTGACTGGGGTATAATAGAGTCGGTTTAAACATTTTAAATGTGTAATACGGAGCCTGCTGCTGGCCGAGATTTGCTCTGTTTGTAAACAACAATAATCCCACTGTTCATCTGTGAGCTCTAATCCTAGTTCTGTGCTCCAATGTGTACGAGTAGAGCAAGGGGCTGTTTCTCGTTGAATATGAATGGTATGATAAAGTCTGGAGACAACATGTCCCGGTGAAGCAGCTGCAAAACCCTGTGCAGCGGGGTGAGCGTGGGGAGCTCCTGAGGGAAAGCTGGGGAAATGTGTTGCACACCCTGCCTTAGCCACAAATAAAGGAATATGTCTAAGGGGGATGGACTATTATCAAGAAACATTTGCTCCTGCGAGTTAAACTTCCCATTGGAGTATGGGTCTCCCCAAGTTGAAATGTTCAGGCGTGTGAGTAGTTTGGGAAATCCCATCTCCTGTAATAGTAGCAACAGTGGGTGATATACTAGGGGGAGTAAAGGTGAATAGAGCACCGTTCGCCCGTGCATTGCAAGAATGCGGTGCCAGGCCTCTACCGTGCCTGTGAGCGTTGTGGACTTTTTGTCTCTGGGTTTTAGCATGAAATAAATCATGCCCTCGAGAGGGACAGGGGCAGCCAGCCAATGCTCTGCTACAACCTGCGGCATATACGCAGGGGGATGGAACCAAAAATAAGCATAGTGTGCTTGTGCGCAGGTGTGGTATAATTCGAAATCAGGGACGTCAAAGCCCCCCTCTGCATTGGGCCTAATGAGTACATTCCATTGCAAGCACAGCTGCTTGCCCCCACCCCGCCAAACCAGTCTGATAATTTCTGACCACAGTGCCCTAAATAAATGCCTGCCTAGGTGGTATCGAACATTAAGAAATAAATATAGCAGTCGTGGGAGTACTACCATCTTTATCAGGGAGATGCGACCAGCCATAGAAAGGGGCAGTGAGATCCATCTAGTCACGTTGCTACCAATGGGGTCGAGGGCAGTGCCGAAATTAAGTTGGTTTAATTCCTCACGATCTCTGGAGATATGTATCCCCAAGTACCTCAAATCCGAGTCGCACCACTTCAATGGGAAGTCCAAAGGGAATCGCATGGCAGCGGATGTGAGAGGGAAGACTTCCGACTTTCCCCAGTTGATTTGTACCCCAGAAAGATCCCAAATATAAAAAAGTCTCACAGAAGTGGATTTAAGTTGTTTTGGGGGTCTCGAACATATAGGGTGACATAGTCGGCATAGAGGGATATCAGTATTTGCTGCAAGTTGCAACTTAACGCCTTGTCCTGATGATGTTGCCGAAGCTTAGCAGCCAGGGGCTCAATTGCAAGGGGGAAAAAGGGGGGGAAAGAGGGCATCCCTGTCTGGTCCCCCTGGTTAAATAGAAAGCCATAGATATGTGGCCATTGATCATAACCCTGGTGGAAGAGAAATTATATAACAAGCAGATCCACAAGAGAAACAATGGACCGAAGCCCATGCTTTGCAGAACCTCCAATAAATAGTCAAAACGCCTTGGTGGCCGACAGGGCCAGATCATGGTCCACATTATGTAATATAGAAAAGAGTTAATGTAAGTTATATGTGGTCGAGCACCCTGGGATAAATCCCGACTGATTGGGAAGAACCAGCTTTTCCATGAGCAAGTTCAGGCGATTGGCAATGACTTTAGCGAGAATTTTCGCATTACAATTAATAAGTGACAGAGGTCTGTATGAGTCACAAGAAGCGGACGACTTTCCAGGTTTAAGTAGTGAGATAATGAGAGCCTCTCTCATGGAGGGGGGAGCCTACCTTGCCCCAGGGCATCCTCATATACCTCCTGGAGAATGGGAGCGAGGAGATCAATGTACGCTTTGTAGAATTCAATGGGGAGCCCATCTGTGAGAAAGTGCCATCTTTCTTGCATAGGTATGCCCCCACTTTTTTATGAACTGCTAATGTACTTTGACTGAGTGTGCCCTGGGTTCCTGCCAACTAGGTACCCAGGGCCTGTGTTCTTTCCCTAAAACTATGCTGAAACAAAAGACCCAATAGGCATCTCTGGCCACCTGTCAGCCCATAGTAAATGGTACCCTAGGTACCCAGGGCATGGCGACCAGGGAAGACCACTGAGGGCTGCAGAACTTACTGTGCCACCCTCAGGGGCCCTGTACCCTGGCACTCACACACTGCCTTTGCAGGCTGAGTGCCTAAGTACAGAACTAAAACAAGAGTCAACAATGCACATGCCCACAGAACCCACTGCCCTGGCATACTTCAGGCACCCCTCTAGCTGGGTGCCCTATGCTAGAGGTGAGGGTACAGGTGCATGAGCCTTGTGCCCATACAGTACCCAGGGCCATTCCTGGACACTGTAAGTGCAGTGATGCCATTAAGAGTATATGGTACTGGGAGGTGGTCATCACGAACTCCACAGCACCATAATGGCTACACTGAAGACTGACAAGTTTGGTACCAAACTTCTCAGCACATTAAACCCGCACTGATGCCAGTGTGGGATTTAATGTAAAATGCACCAGAGGGCATCTTAGATATACCCCCTGAAACCTAACCACAATCAACGTCTGGACTGAGAGGCTGCCTAGGCTGCCACACAGCAGACATGTTGCTGGACCCCTGGGTGGAGAGCCCCTCGCTCTCCTGGGCCTGCAACAATGCACATCCTGGGTGAGGTGCTATGTTTCCTCCCCCAGGATGGACAGGGGGAAGCTTCAAAGGCATGCCGCCTCTGAGAGCTTCTCCAGACCATTTGCTGTACCCAGCAACTGGCCCCCACCAGTGCTGCCCCCACACTGGCGTGAAAAACTACGTCAGGAAGGGGGGGTGCCAACCTTTGCCAACTCCACCCCTCAGGTGGAGGAGGCGAGGTGAAGCACGACCCCGGGCTCCGGCCATCTTGTAGATGGGGAGCCCTGCCCAATCCCAGCTAGGCTCCTGCCCCCTCCCACAGGAGAGGAGCAGGCTAGAGGGTGTACTCACCCCAGGACAGGGACCCATTGGTCCCTGCCCTTGCCCTACCTGTGACGCCCCTAAGTTTAGTATTGAGGGGCTCCCTGAACCTTCCTTGCTCAGATCCCGATACAAAAAGAAGAAAGAATATTAAGAAGAAGAAGACTGCTACAGCTGCTAACAACAGGACGACAACGACTGACTTGGCCCCAGTCCTGTCGATCCTGGAACCTGCACCTGCCTAATCTCGGTGACCTGCGCGGACAGCAACCTTGGGACACCCAGAGAACCTGCCTGCCTTGACCCTCTTAAAGACTGGGACTCCCATCAGCAGAGGCTCTGCTGCAACAACCCACCTGGTGCCAGCCAGGAATCTCCGGACCAGCAAACTCTGCACCCGCCGAGCCCGGGCCGGGCCCAACTGAACCAAGACCACGAGGACGTCCCCCCGGCGACTGGGACCCGAAGTCCAGTGCCCAAAGACCCTCCTCGACGAACCAGGCGACGCCTGCAGACTTACGAGACCGGAAGATTCCTTGGCCTGAAAACCTAAGTCCAAGATCTTAGTAAGAGGACCCAATAAATCTAGTACTTTATCCTGGCAGAAACGCCATGCTCGGTCAATTCCTTTCTTCGGGGCCTTAGCATACTTCTTAAGGTACGTGACCATGGTAGGGTCAACCTCCGGGGTGTCAGCCAAATTGTCGGCCAGATCAGGACGAGGGCACTCAGACCTTAGATGAGCCCTGACATTTTTTTCAAAGGGCCGGCGAAGCGCAGTCGGCCTCGAAGCTGGGCAACAGGGTTCGAGTCTCGGCGAGGACACTCAACATCCTGTGATTCTGGGCAACTCACTTAATCTCCCCGTGCCTAACAAAAATTAATGTGTCCATCTGTAAATAAACTGGTGCTCATGTAAAGCGCTCTGATACCCGATGTCGCGGGTCTAGTTCGCGCTATATAAAACTCTAAAAAAAAAAAAAAATCCACGACAGCCGGGACGGTAGCCATGAAGACGAGTTTGGATGAATGATGTCTGAAGGCTCAAAAGTGAGAAGGGGAGGATGCGTTGGAGCATCAACATAATGTTCCTTACAAGCCTTCTTGGAGGGCGGAGGATCAACCTGATCCTAGGATGAAGAGGAATGGGTATCATCAGTGTCAGTATCATGAACCTGGGACGTGGAAGCCCCCACTGAGGACTTGGCAGATGACTGCTCAGAAGACAAGGATCTCGCCAACCTTTGAAAATCTGATTTATGGGGGTTTGAGGGAGACTTGGACGAAACACGGGAAGTTGGCAACCAACCCTGCTGCTGGGGGTACTTGGACAAATGACGCTTCAATGGAGTTATTGCTCGAACCAGCGCCTTATTAACTGACTGTTGGACCTCCTAAACCAGAGCCTCAACCAAATTGTGCTCCATAGAGCCAGAGGCGTCATCCTCATAATAATAGTCATCCTCCTCGTAATATTCAGCCATAGTCGCACCAAAACTGCGACAATAATGCCCACAGAGGAGACTGAAAAACCTTGGTGGCCAAAGGCACAATGCAGGGGGAGTGGACAACTCCAAAGCAAGCCAAGAAACACACACAGGCAAAACCTGTCTAACAATGCAGAATAAAACGTGGAGGGAGGGCTTGCTCAGACTAGCCACTCTAGGCAAAGCCTTTGATGGTTATACAGCCCAAACCTGATATTTTCTGGGTAGGGCGTAAATTAGGGCAAGCTGCAGGCTGTGGGCTCTTGTGGGCGTGAACGCCGTGTCAGAATATTCTCCGGTGCCGACAAAAGCCGAAATAAACACCGGAAAATGGCCGCCGCGCATTCGCGGTCTTGCCGCCTGTCAGCACACAAAAGGAAAAGCTCTCACGCACCGCGCGCGAGCTCCCCTGCCCCGGTATCTCCCGCTCCACACAAAACAAGGAAATGTGGGTGCGTAGCGCCTGCACCTAGGAGGCGAACGTGCGCTCCCAAAGCAGTACAACTACAAAGAACCAAAACTACCCGCCGAAGGAAAAAGGCGAAAGTCGGCAGAAGCAGCAGTAATAAAGCGCCAGCAAGGCGGTAATAAAGCGCGCTGAAAACACAGCTAAATACAGGTACAATGCCAAATCTAACAACCACATAGAAGAATGATAAATGTAGAAAGGCACTTAACTGGCTGCCGAGCAGCAAAGAAAGAGGATTTGGTATTCTCTATGGCACCTTTTATACCAGTGACTCTAAGATATGTCATGTGATACCCAGAGATTCATGGGTATTGTAGTTTTATTTTGTATATACTATTTTTCTATTGGCTGCTGAGCATTTCTAATAAAGAAATGAGAAAGCATAATCGGAGCATCCTGTCCTGACATAGAATTGGAAAATCCAGGCTTTCGTAAGGTCTCTGCCAAAGCCTTGCCCGGTCTCTCTCCCTCACCGTAGCGTCAAGCCACCCAATACTTTCCCCTGAATTTTGTCTCCCTGTCTGCTGTGTCTGCGTAGTCCGAGAGTTTATCCCGTAGTTCACTCTGTGTTCTGCCATCAGCTCCCTGTGAAAGTCTAGTCTCTATGCCCTTAAGTTCCCTATCCAATGTCTGTAAAGGTCAGTTATTTCTTGACCTAATTCGTCAGGAAACACTGCATCGAGCAGCATAAGAGGCGACAACCTCCAGCTTGTGCGTGGAAGGTCCACCCCAGAGGGGAGATCGTCATTCTTACAGGAGAGTGGTCAGATAATGTGTGGTGAATTGCGTGACTGAGAGCAGTGCAGGTACAAGGCCTTGGGATATGAGACAACACTCCAGTCGAGCCCAGGAGGCCGAGTGTGCTGTGAAATGTGTGCCCTCCGCAGTGTGGGGATGTAGTTGACGCAATGCATCTATCAGCCCGCCATCGGCTATTATTTCTTGAGGACTTTTAGTGCTGTAGTATAGTGATGTGGTGCGGGATTAGACCTATCTCTGACAGGATTCAGTGCTACGTTGAAACCCCTGCCCCATATTATGTGAGTGGAGCCAATTTCTTCCCCACAGCTCGGTAAAGAAGTCTGGGCATCAATGTTAGGGCCATAACAGCATGCCAGGGTGACCAAATCGGGCCCAGTCTTACCCATACTATGCAGTAGTGTCCCTGTTGATCGCTTGCCGTGCCAGCGACTACAAAAGAGTTGTTCTTCTTTATGAGTATGGCCGTCCCCCTAGACTATGAGGAGTAGCATGAAAATGTTCGGTGATCCGCCCATTTGGATGCAAAGGTGTGGTTGTGGCGAGGGTTGAGATGGGTTTCTTGAAGCATCACAATTTGTGTCTGATGGCGGTTTAAATATGACAAAACCCTCCGGTGCTTTCTCGGGTCACTCAGCCCCCTAACATTCCAGGTAAAGACTTTTAGACCTTGGGGATGCAATGAGTTAGCCATTCGAGAACGTAAAAATGAATGTTCATCGCATTGAGAATCTAAACCTTATATGTCTGGTATGGCATGTCTCTAGAATAACCCCTATTAACAACCCTTTTCCCCCCTCCCAAGGAAGCATCCCAAACATGCCAGTAAGTACATTGCCTCCCCCCTCCCAATATGACATAACTTCTGCAGATTAATCTGTGACAAGAGCCAACGGGGGTTCACCCTTTATGGGGAACTTCCAGGGGCAAGCACGATTCCTCCCCGCCCTCAGAGAGGTAGGACGATGGAGCGATCATGTCTCTCGAGGGCGAGGGTGCTCGGTTTGTGGAGTAGCTTGCCCTTGTACCATGTGAGCCTGAGAATTCCCATCAGGTGGGCAATTCTTCCTGTGCAGTTCATCCGGTTCATCAGTTATAGCAGGAGGGTACAGTTCCCCAGGAGTCATGAGAACTTTGGTTACGTGTCACTCCCGGCAATTAGCCTGTGTCTTCAGTATTTTTACTAGGAGACATGTCCAGCGTAGAGGAAGTGTTATTTTGTCGTTTCAATCATTTCAGGAAGTCATATACCTGCTGCGGATTGGTGAAAAAGGATTGCTTGCCCTGGTGTGTGACTCGTAGCTTCGCAGGGTAGTGAAGAGCATATTCTATCTGGGACTGGCGCAACTTCTATTTTGGCGGGATTAAACTTGCTTCGTTCCTCCTGCACTGCACTCGTGAAGTCTGGGTAGATTGTAAATTTGTTGCCTTCATAAACAAGTTAGCGCTTTTCCCGTGCTATTTTAAGGACAATATTTTAGGGTGTGGGGTGCCTCCGGATGCTTGTTTCCGGTCCAGGGAAGACATGGCTTGGCAGTTCGGGATGGACTGTTCCCATGAGGCACAGGGTCCGACTAATTTGCATATGGCCATGTCTGAACTGGGGTGGTAGAGTGAGCTAAAGAATGGTGATCGATTAAAGCCAGATCAGTCGACTGGGGGTGAGTGTTTGATTTGCTTAAGCGCTGCATCCATCATCCCCTTTGTTATCGCTTTGTTCGCCCTAAGTCGGCAGGGTATGCCCAGACGTGGGTCCAGTGCTCACTCTACCACTGGATTCAAGATAGCCTGGCTGATGAGGATTATGAATCCGAAACCAGTCCCAGGATGCTTGTTCCCGGTTCAGGGAAGACATGGCTTGGCAGTTTGGGCTGGACTGTTCCCATGAGGCACAGGGTCAGACTGATTTGCATATGGCCATGTCTGAACTGGGGTGGTGGAGTGAGCTAAAGAATGGTGATGGATTAAACCCAGATCAGTTGACTGGTGGTGAGTGTTTGATTTGCTCAAGCGCTCCGTCAATCATACCCTTTGGTATCGCTTTGTTTGCCCTAAGTTGGCAGGGTATGCCCAGATGTGGGTCCCATGCTCACTCTACCACTGGATTCAAGATAGCCTGGCTGATGAGGATTTTGAATCCGAAACCGGTCCCAGGATGCTTGTTTCCGGTCCAGGGGAGACATGGCTTGGCAGTTCAGACTGGACTGTTCTCATGAGGCACAGGGTCAGACTGATTTGCATATGGCCATGTCTGAACTGGGGTGGTGGAGTGAGCTAAAGAATGTGATGGAATACTTCCAGATCAGTTAACTGGGGTTGAGTGCTTGATTTGCTCAAGCGCTCCGTCCATCATCCCCTTTGGTATCGCTTTGCTCGCCCTAAGTTGGCAGGGTATGCCCTGACGTGGATCCCGTGCTCAGTCTACCACTGGATTCAAGATAGCCTGGCTGAATAGGATTATGAATCCGAAACCGGTCCCAGGATGCATGTTTCCGGTCCAGGGAAGACATGGCTTGGCAGTTCGGGCTGGACTGTTCCCATGAGGCACAGGGTCAGACTGATTTGCATATGGCCATGTCTGAACTGGGGTTGTGGAGTGAGCTAAAGAATGGTGATTGATTAAACCCAGATCAGTTGACTGGGGGTGAGTGTTTGATTTGCTCAAGCGCTCCGTCCATCATCCCCTTTGGTATTGCTTTGTTCGCCCTAAGTTGGCAGGGAATGCCCAGACGTGGGTCCCATGCTCACTCTACCACTGGATTCAAGATAGCCTGGCTGATGAGGATTATGAATCCGAAACCGGTCCCAGGATGCTTGTTTCCGGTCCAGGGGAGACATGGCTTGGCAGTTCAGGCTGGACTGTTCTTATGAGGCACAGGGTCAGACTGATTTGCATATGGCCCTGTCTGAACTGGGGTGGTGGAGTGATCTAAAGAATGGTGATGGAATAAACCCAGATCAGTTAACTGGGGTTGAGTGCTTGATTTGCTCAAGTGCTCCGTCCATCATCCCCTTTGGTATCGCTTTGCTCGCCCTAAGTTGGCAGGGTATACCCTGACGTTGATCCCGTGCTCACTCTACCACTGGATTCAAGATAGCCTGGCTGAATAGGATTATGAATCCGAAACCGGTCCCAGGATGCTTATTTCCGGTCCAGGGGAGACATGGCTTGGCAGTTCGGGCTGGACTGTTCCCATGAGGCACAGGGTCAGACTTATTAGCATATGGCCACGTCTAAACTGGGGTTGTGGAGTGAGCTAAAGAATGGTGATTGATTAAACCCAGATCAGTTGACTGGGGGTGAGTGTTTGATTTGCTCAACCGCTCCGTCCATCATCCCCTTTGGTATTGCTTTGTTCGCCCTAAGTTGGCAGGGTATGCCCTGACGTGGATCCCGTGCTCACTCTACCACTGGATTCAAGATAGCCTGGCTGAATAGGATTATGAATCCGAAACCGGTCCCAGGATGCATGTTTCCGGTCCAGGGAAGACATGGCTTGGCAGTTCGGGCTGGACTGTTCCCATGAGGCACAGGGTCAGACTGATTTGCATATGGCCATGTCTGAACTGGGGTTGTGGAGTGAGCTAAAGAATGGTGATTGATTAAACCCAGATCAGTTGACTGGGGGTGAGTGTTTGATTTGCTCAAGCGCTCCGTCCATCATCCCCTTTGGTATTGCTTTGTTCGCCCTAAGTTGGCAGGGAATGCCCAGACGTGGGTCCCATGCTCACTCTACCACTGGATTCAAGATAGCCTGGCTGATGAGGATTATGAATCCGAAACCGGTCCCAGGATGCTTGTTTCCGGTCCAGGGGAGACATGGCTTGGCAGTTCAGGCTGGACTGTTCTTATGAGGCACAGGGTCAGACTGATTTGCATATGGCCCTGTCTGAACTGGGGTGGTGGAGTGAGCTAAAGAATGCTGATGGAATAAACCCAGATCAGTTAACTGGGGTTGAGTGCTTGATTTGCTCAAGTGCTCCGTCCATCATCCCCTTTGGTATCGCTTTGCTCGCCCTAAGTTGGCAGGGTATGCCCTGACGTGGATCCCGTGCTCACTCTACCACTGGATTCAAGATAGCCTGGCTGAATAGGATTATGAATCCGAAACCGGTCCCAGGATGCTTATTTCCGGTCCAGGGGAGACATGGCTTGGCAGTTCGGGCTGGACTGTTCCCATGAGGCACAGGGTCAGACTTATTAGCATATGGCCACGTCTAAACTGGGGTTGTGGAGTGAGCTAAAGAATGGTGATTGATTAAACCCAGATCAGTTGACTGGGGGTGAGTGTTTGATTTGCTCAACCGCTCCGTCCATCATCCCCTTTGGTATTGCTTTGTTCGCCCTAAGTTGGCAGGGTATGCCCTGACGTGGATCCCGTGCTCACTCTACCACTGGATTCAAGATAGCCTGGCTGAATAGGATTATGAATCCAAAACCGGTCCCAGGATGCATGTTTCCGGTCCAGGGAAGACAAGGCTTGGCAGTTCGGGCTGGACTGTTCCCATGAGGCACAGGGTCAGACTGATTTGCATATGGGCATGTCTGAACTGGGGTTGTGGAGTGAGCTAAAGAATGGTGATTGATTAAACCCAGATCAGTTGACTGGGGGTGAGTGTTTGATTTGCTCAACCGCTCCGTCCATCATCCCCTTTGGTAGCGCTGTGTTCGCCCTGAGTTGGCAGGGTATGCCCTGACGTGGATCCCGTGCTCACTCTACCACTGGATTCAAGATAGCCTGGCTGAATAGGATTATGAATCCAAAACCGGTCCCAGGATGCATGTTTCCGGTCCAGGGAAGACAAGGCTTGGCAGTTCGGGCTGGACTGTTCCCATGAGGCACAGGG
Organism: Lissotriton helveticus; assembly: GCF_964261635.1. Taxonomy (NCBI): domain Eukaryota; kingdom Metazoa; phylum Chordata; class Amphibia; order Caudata; family Salamandridae; genus Lissotriton; species Lissotriton helveticus. The sequence continues at coordinate 127,070,065 of NC_136057.1, forward strand.
TCAGACTGATTTGCATATGGGCATGTCTGAACTGGGGTTGTGGAGTGAGCTAAAGAATGGTGATTGATTAAACCCAGATCAGTTGACTGGGGTTGAGTGTTTGATTTGCTCAAGCGCTGCGTCCATCATCCCCTTTGGTAGCGCTGTGTTCGCCCTGAGTTGGCAGGGTATGTCCAGAAGTGGGTCCCGTGCTCACTCTACCACTGGATTCAAGATAGCCTGGCTGATGAGGATTATGAATCCAAAACCGGTCCCAGGATGCCTGTTATTGGTCCAGGGGAGACATGGCTTGGCAGTTCAGGCTGGACTGTTCTTATGAGGCACAGGGTCAGACTGATTTGCATATGGCCATGTCTGAACTGGGGTGGTGGAGTGAGCTAAAGAATGGTGATGGAATAAACCCAGATCAGTTGACTGGGGTTGAGTGCTTGATTTGCTCAAGCGCTCCGTCCATCATCCCCTTTGGTATCAGCTTGTTGACAATGGCATCCATACGATTAGGCATGGCATCCATTTTGCCTGCAAATGGTGTTGAGGCTCTGGCGCACCTCTATTAGCAAAGATTTCATATCGCCCTCCGGTGGGGAGGGCGCTCTCTGCGCGGCTTCCTCCGTACTCCCCCTGACATGTTCCTCCTGAGTACGGCCCACCTTTTTAGCTTCAAAAGTCAGGCGGGGTTGCCTGGTGTCTGCCTTCCCCATGATTGGTGTTGAGCAGCGTCTGGTTTCGTGGGTAAGGCTCAGGCCGAGAGCATCTACCAAGAGTGGGTTGTATGACTCTTGCGTGATTGCCAGGTGCATCTCCAACAGGTATAGTAGGCCATCCACGATTCCCAGCAGTGGTGGGCCACACGACCGTCAGGAGGTCCAGAACTTCTTAGATAGTGCCGCCCCATAAGATGGTCCATTATTGTACCTAGTGGGACAGTGGATGGGCCACCCAGCTCACAGTGTGTGCGCCCCAGCCCCACAAGCATCAGCTTTGTGTTGCAGGAGAGCCCAGCGTAGCGCACCTTAACTGTGAAATCATTGCACAGCAGCGTCCAAATTCACAGCTTGACAGCGTTCAGAAAACCCCACCAGGGCTCCGGAGTGCTTGCCGAGAAGGGGTAAGCTCAGGCTCCTGCGAGGGGAAGCACATTAAAGTCAGCGAGGGCATGCTTCCATGGTCAATATGGCGGTGTGGGTCGCTATGAGCAGGATTATTTCATGCTGGCACTGGACAAAGTGGGTGATTATCTCTCAGCAGTTTAGACCTTTCCACACCACACATTACCCCACAAGAGCTTCATACAAGGACAGCGGCTGTACCAGTATGCAGTTTCGTCATAGCGTCGGGCTCTCCCACCAGGAAAGGATGACGGGACCAGATAGCTCTGTGTATGTCACCGGATAGGTATGAGCCGATGTTGCCCGCTATCTGTCAGATGGATTTCCCCCATTCGCACTCTTCTTTATAATAGCGTCAGAGCTAGCAATGCACAATTGCCGCGCACACACCTTCAGTGACGGGTAAGGGGCCAGGTGTCGAGGGATATCGGCTATACTGGCATCACGATCATGGTATCTTCTCCCATAGGTGTAGCAGGGCTGGTTCAGCAGCGTGCCGTGGGCCACTCGTGATTCACTCTCCCCGAGTCTTTACAGCAGCACGGTCATGATGCGGCTCAGTCGCCACGTGGGCGCAGCGGCCCTCGAGTGACTAGTCGATCCCAGCAACAGCTCCGGGTCGTGCAGGTCTCTCCGGTGGCGCCACCAATTATCTCTCAGTAGCCCAGGATTATCGTCGCGCTACCAGCACCTAAATCGACCAGCCAGGGCACCAGATTTCAAACTCCACTTCCCCACAGCATGGAGCAATTTAGGGTACGAGAAGCAGGATTATTTTCAGGATAAAGGCGCCGAGCTGCAAGAGTCTCACAGCAGTGCAGGCATTTTCCTCGCGTGCCACCTAGCGCCTTGGTCTGTCGTGTAGGTGTATGCCTGCGATTTGTGCCCCGCTTATACTGCGATGTTGGTTCCATCGCTGCTCCACCTCGTACTCACAGGCCGCACTGCATGGGATTTCCACCTTGCATCCATGTCTCCTTTTAGAAAGCGGATTAAAACCTGGCTCTTCCCCTAAACCCCTCACCGGTACCCGTTCCTAGCCTCCCCGTTCATCTTTCATCTCAGGAGTAACCTCTCAGCGCCAGGATACCTGCCAGGTGACAGATGCGCTATATAAATGTTTTAAATTAAAAAAATAAACTCCTGGGTCATGTGTATCTTGGGTTAATTCAGAGCCTACAGGATCACTCCAGGCGGATCCTCACTTTGTGGCGATGCCTTACATGAGCTATTTATCAGACCACACTTTGCCGCCCACAATATATTCCTGGCCGCTGCTTCACATGCCAGAGTTGCTCCAAATAATCTTTCCACTGCACACAGTCTTCCTGTCGGTGCCCGCTCTGACTGGGCCCTCAGGTCAACTCCTACAAGCTCCAGTTATGGGTCCTAATGTAACGCACTATTTAAGGTCAGGCAGCGTTGGTGTCTTGTGCGACCGGCAGGCTGAATCAGTACTGGCCATGGGCACAAAAGTCCAGATGCCTCCGTAACTATTGCGATTTACGTTCAGGAGTCCCCTCCATCCCGCGCAGGTGCACTCCGCTTACCAGCCTTCCCAGTGCCTCCCAGTCTTTGCCACTGCAACAGATGTGTCTCGTCAGAGATACCTCCTGCTCAGCAATTCATCTCACGCTCCACGTGTGTTAGGGTGAGTGGGTCCGCTCTCCCCATGCACAGCAATCTAGCTTTCCCCGCAAAACTAGCTCCTCTCAGCAGGCAGAGTGAGTGTGATTCGCCGACTCCGCCCAGTAGGTACGCCTTACTTCCCGCAAGGCCCGTCTCACTTTACTTTTCTTCCGTCGTTTCTCGGCGCGCGCGAAGCCCAATTTTGCCAATATGTTCTTCTGCCAGCCGCCGCTGATTAATGCCAGCGGTATATGCTTGAGATCGTCACGTCTAACTGCAGGATTCTGTAGGATAATGTTGCTGGGTCGGCAAAGCTTAGTTATTCTGCGGCCATCTTGGAGCCAGGCAAGCTCCGCCCCCTCCCTGCTGTACCTTTCCCAACCCTCCACACCCCTTTCCTGGCTCTGCCACTACTGTACCGCTGCAGTTGGAGGAGCCTGGAGGTGGGCTCTGTTGAGCATCTCCCACTCCTGAAGACAGCGACTATCCCTGATAAATAACAAGCCTGCATATTGAGCCCTCTTGAGTGGAGCAAACTCTTTAGATGATGTGGTGAAGGTCTCATCATGGTTTAACAAGACCTTGCAGTGGCTTGGTTAGAGGCAAAACCTTTTGCTAAGAGGGTCACTCAAATGAAACACAGGAACCCAGTCCGATCATGAATCTCTCACTTCCCAGGTACAGAGATGCAGGTTTTTCCAAGTCCCCCTGTACAACCTCCAGTTGTGGCTCCTGATAAATCTGTATTAGGGCTTAAGGTAGTCCATCTGTCTGCTCTGAAGAGATTTATTGGACCCACCAAGGTACAAACCTACTTAACCCCGGTGCAGTTGCAATGTGGAAGTCTCCCAGTCTGGGGCAGCAGGTTTCATTTCCTATTTGGGAGGAGAAAGCTTTATGGACAGTGCCGTCTGTTAGTGAGAGAGGATAATCTCCTCTTGTAAACTGGAATAACTCTAGATCTGAATTTGAGAAGATTTTTGATTGAAGATCAACCATGTTGTCAGCTGACAGAGTACTGCTGGGCCCACAAGAAGGAAATCAAGAGCTTCCTGAACATCTCTCCTATGTCTGTTGGCTGGAGGCAGAGACTGTGTGACTGGAAGAAAACACAGCAGCTGTTCTCAAAGACGAACTGAAAGATGTCTACCAGACTGAGCCAGAGCTAACAAAATGCACAGAGCTCATAAATTTCACTTTACCGTTCGGCCAGAGGCTTCATAAGAGAACAGGAGACTGGAGAAAGTTTACAATGATTTCAGGGTCCACAGAAAGAGATCACGCTTGTAAAAGCATGATTCCAGGCGAGAGCATCTCTGAACCCTTGGAAATCCGAAGCTTTCACTCCACTTTATCTACGGAAGAAAAAGATGCTAAGCCTTGGAATGCACAGTGCCTATACTGTGGTAGAAAAAGATACTTTGTAAGAGAGTGTCTGTAAAACCAAAAGATGAAATCATGGGAAGTGACGGAGAGACAGTTTTCATACACAGTGCTGATGTTTTGACAGAAATCTAAGCATCTTGCTGCAGGATGAAGGGGCCCCCTTTGGGAAGTTCCTTCTCTTTGTCCAGGTAGAGCACAGGACATGAAGACACACTAGTTTATCTCTCCATGAATCGGTCCGCTGTCCTCATTTGTACAACGATAGATTCATGGGCTTGAGGTCATTTCTTTGATTTACAGACATTGAGCGTCCGTCCATACCAGCAGTGATGGAAGAAACTTCTGAACCAATAACTGCTGTTGATGGTATGGAATTACCTTAAGGATCTGTGGTTGCACATACTGTCACAGAGACTCTTTAGTACATGGCAGAAGATGAAAAACACAATGCCACTGCTTCCCCTCAGTGTGGATTTATTTAGGATAGCCATTGGTAATCACCCACAACCCTAAAATTGATTTGCAGTCCAGAACAACAACCCATTGTAGATTGGCAATCTAGAACTACACCCCCTAGTATAGATTGGCAGTCTAAAACAAAACCCTTAGTATAGATTGAAAGTCTAGAACAACAACCTTAGTATTGATTGGTAGATGGATAAGGTGCCTGATCCCAAAAGGGATTAGGTTGGATGTTTCAACTGCAGACCATCTCTGCACCTCACAAGCGGTACTTCTATCTCTACACACATTTGGTCGTTGCTAAATATGGACGCACATGATGCAAAGACTTGTAAACCCCGCCCGCAGACCGCACACCAATGACATAAGCGACAATCCTTAGAAGGCCAGTCTTGGTCCTGTGCCAAGCCTGCACTGCTTCACGGTTGGCCTGAACATGTGACTTTGCCGTGATCCAGAGCGACCATATACCCTCAGTTGTACTCATCATTTAAAGCTGCCTCCTGAAAACATTCGATACAGTCCCTCGTAATGTGAAGAATTTTCACCCTGTTTTGCTGCTGACTTTTGCGGCTAAGATTTTGGAAACCAATTGCGTAGACATCTTTAGGCTAATAATTGTCTGGATAATACGCAGATGGATTTTCATCCGTTCCTCAGTTCTCCTTTTTATTCTTGATGACATTGGCAAGCTGGACACTGGTCATATTAATACCTTGGTCCTATTGGACCTGCTGCCGCTTTGGACATGGTTGATCATTCAATCCAGGAACGCTTGTCAGTGCTGGTTTAAAACTCTCACTTTTAATAAATACTTCTCAGTGCAGTGGTACCATTCGATGTGCTAAGGTGTAACACACTGAATGTTGAAAAAATACTATTCTGAATTGTGAAGATACCGTATCATATTCTAACATGGTCTTTGTGCCGTGATGTACATGCCAAACATGTTCATGGCTCGGCTTGACCACTTGCTGTTCGAGCCAGAGCCCAGCTTTTGTTCGGCTCTGGCTCGGCACTCCCTGTTCATGTGTTGGCGTACCCACCTCTGTTGTATTGAATGTAGGTCGCTCAGTGGTAACATTTTGTTATTTGCAGTTAAGAAGAGACAATCTTTCTAGTATAGCGCTGTGACGTCCTGCCTGCAACAATGTGACCTGAAAGGCATGGCTTGTTTTTATCATCCATTTTTCGTTATTCCACGGTTGTTAAGAAAGGCTCCATTGGATAGTAATAAAGTCAATGCACAGGCGACCACTGCTTAACATTTTAAATCCGGACTTTGTGATTCACCGCACCAAGTGCACTTAACATATAATGCCTACGAGTTTGTGATATGTGATGCCCACACAGTGTAGCCCACATTGTCGTTTGTAACATTCCCAGTACATTGATTTACACACTTGTATGATTCATTACCTCTGTGTAATCCGTTTTTGTGATGTAAAGTGCTCTGAGATCCTACGTTAGTATAAATAGCGCTATAAAAGAAAATAGAAATAAATTAGGAAGTGCAGTCACTGCAATGGGTCATACGGATAGATCGGATATTCTTACGGCGCATGCATCTCTTACACGTAGGAATTGAATAAATCAAAAACCTGCCTCCAAATCAGAGGCGCCTCATTTACAATGATTCTGTGTAGGGCGGCGCTGCAAGTCTTTTTGCTGCGCTGCCTTACTCCAAATCGAAAGGGCAGAAATGCACCTCATCTACGAGATACAGTGCATTGCTGTCCTTTCAGCAAGCGTGCAATTTTGTGCCTAGCACCAACGCAGGCACCCTTGCACCATGGTGCACGGGGTCTGGGTTGTTGGGAGGATTGTTTATCTGCAGAGAGAAACACCTTCCTTCAAAAAAACATCCATGGAGGCATGTTCCTCTTTCCATGGGTGCTGAAGGAGAATATTTCCCCTCGTTACGCCTGCCCTGGGAGGCGCACAGTTTTGAAAAATTCCTAGATTTACAGATCCTTGTAAATCTGGGAATGCGTCAAAACCCATGGGTGTTGCATGGGAACACCCACTTCAACGCCCATGGAACGCCTCCTTGATGCAATGTAAGGAAACGCAGCGACTTGCGCTGCCTTACACCATATCCACCAGGCCATGAAAAGCCACGCAGAGTGCCTTTGCATAGCCTCGCAGATATGGGTCTGCACTCTGCGCTGCCAGAGCGTCTTGAAAAGTGGCTTTGCGTAGCCTCGCAGATATGGGTCTGAACTCTGCGCTGCCGGAGCGTCATGAAAAGTGGCTTTGCGTAGCCTCGCAGATATGGGTCTGCACTCTGCGCTGCCAGAGCGTCATGAAAAGTGGCTTTGCGTAGCCTCGCAGATATGGGTGTGCACTTTGCACTGCCAGAGCGTCATGAAAAGTGGCTTTGCGTAGCCTGGCATATATGGGTTTGCACTCTATGCTGCCAGAGCGTCATGAAAAGTGGCTTTGCGTAGCCTCGCAGATATGGGTCTGCACTCTGCGCTGCCGGAGCGTCATGAAAAGTGGCTTTGCGTAGCCTGGCAGATATGGGTCTGCACTCTGCGCTGCCAGAGCGTCATGAAAAGTGGCTTTGCGTAGCCTGGCATATATGGGTCTGCACTCTGCGCTGCCGGAGCGTCATAAAAAGTGGCTTTGCGTAGCCTGGCAGATATGGGTGTGCACTTTGCACTGCCAGAGCGTCATGAAAAGTGGCTTTGCGTAGCCTGGCATATATGGGTTTGCACTCTATGCTGCCAGAGCGTCATGAAAAGTGGCTTTGCGTAGCCTCGCAGATATGGGTCTGCACTCTGCGCTGCCGGAGCGTCATGAAAAGTGGCTTTGCGTAGCCTGGCAGATATGGGTCTGCACTCTGCGCTGCCAGAGCGTCATGAAAAGTGGCTTTGCGTAGCCTCGCAGATATGGGTCTGCACTCTGCGCTGCCAGAGCGTCATGAAAAGTGGCTTTGCGTAGCCTCGCAGATATGGGTGTGCACTTTGCACTGCCAGAGCGTCATGAAAAGTGGCTTTGCGTAGCCTGGCATATATGGGTTTGCACTCTATGCTGCCAGAGCGTCATGAAAAGTGGCTTTGCGTAGCCTCGCAGATATGGGTCTGCACTCTGCGCTGCCGGAGCGTCATGAAAAGTGGCTTTGCGTAGCCTGGCAGATATGGGTCTGCACTCTGCGCTGCCAGAGCGTCATGAAAAGTGGCTTTGCGTAGCCTGGCAGATATGGGTCTGCACTCTGCGCTGCCGGAGCGTCATGAAAAGTGGCTTTGCGTAGCCTGGCAGATATGGGTCTGCACTCTGCGCTGCCAGAGCGTCATGAAAAGTGGCTTTGCGTAGCCTGGCAGATATGGGTCTGCACTCTGCGCTGCCGGAGCGTCATAAAAATTGGCTTTGCGTAGCCTGGCAGATATGGGTGTGCACTTTGCACTGCCAGAGCGTCATGAAAAGTGGCTTTGCGTAGCCTGGCATATATGGGTTTGCACTCTATGCTGCCAGAGCGTCATGAAAAGTGGCTTTGCGTAGCCTCGCAGATATGGGTCTGCACTCTGCGCTGCCGGAGCGTCATGAAAAGTGGCTTTGCGTAGCCTGGCAGATATGGGTCTGCACTCTGCGCTGCCAGAGCGTCATGAAAAGTGGCTTTGCGTAGCCTCGCAGATATGGGTCTGCACTCTGCGCTGCCAGAGCGTCATGAAAAGTGGCTTTGCGTAGCCTCGCAGATATGGGTGTGCACTTTGCACTGCCAGAGCGTCATGAAAAGTGGTTTTGCGTAGCCTGGCATATATGGGTTTGCACTCTATGCTGCCAGAGCGTCATGAAAAGTGGCTTTGCGTAGCCTCGCAGATATGGGTCTGCACTCTGCGCTGCCGGAGCGTCATGAAAAGTGGCTTTGTGTAGCCTGGCAGATATGGGTCTGCACTCTGCGCTGCCAGAGCGTCATGAAAAGTGGCTTTGCGTAGCCTGGCAGATATGGGTCTGCACTCTGCGCTGCCGGAGCGTCATAAAAAGTGGCTTTGCGTAGCCTGGCAGATATTGGTCTGCACTCTGCGCTGCCAGAGCGTCATGAAAAGTGGGTTTGCGTAGCCTCGCAGATATGGGTCTGCACTCTGCGCTGCCAGAGTGTCACGAAAAGTGGCTTTGCGTAGCCTGGCAGATATGGGTCTACACTCTATGCTGCCAGAGCGTCATGAAAAGTGGCTTTGCGTAGCCTGGCAGATATTGGTCTGCACTCTGCGCTGCCAGAGCGTCATGAAAAGTGGGTTTGCGTAGCCTCGCAGATATGGGTCTGCACTCTGCGCTGCCAGAGTGTCACGAAAAGTGGATTTGCGTAGCCTGGCAGATATGGGTCTGCACTCTATGCTGCCAGAGCGTCATGAAAAGTGGCTTTGCGTAGCCTCGCAGATATGGGTCTGCACTCTGCGCTGCCGGAGCGTCATGAAAAGTGGCTTTGCGTAGCCTGGCAGATATGGGTCTGCACTCTGCGCTGCCGGAGCGTCATGAAAAGTGGCTTTGCGTAGCCTGGCAGATATGGGTCTGCACTCTGCGCTGCCAGAGCGTCATGAATAGTGGCTTTGCGTAGCCTGGCAGATATTGGTCTGCACTCTGCGCTGCCAGAGCGTCATGAAAAGTGGGTTTGCGTAGCCTCACAGATATGGGTCTGCACTCTGCGCTGCCAGAGCGTCACAAAAAGTGGCTTTGCGTAGCCTGGCAGATATGGGTCTGCACTCTGCGCTGCCGGAGCGTCATGTAAAGTGGCTTTGTGTAGCCTGGCATATATGGGTCTGCACTCTATGCTGCCAGAGCGTCATGAAAAGTGGCTTTGCGTAGCCTCGCAGATATGGGTCTGCACTCTGCGCTGCCGGAGCGTCATGAAAAGTGGCTTTGCGTAGCCTGGCAGATATGGGTCTGCACTCTGCGCTGCCAGAGCGTCATGAAAAGTGGCTTTGCGTAGCCTGGCAGATATGGGTCTGCACTCTGCGCTGCCGGAGCGTCATAAAAAGTGGCTTTGCGTAGCCTGGCAGATATTGGTCTGCACTCTGCGCTGCCAGAGCGTCATGAAAAGTGGGTTTGCGTAGCCTCGCAGATATGGGTGTGCACTTTGCACTGCCAGAGCGTCATGAAAAGTGGCTTTGCGTAGCCTGGCATATATGGGTTTGCACTCTATGCTGCCAGAGCGTCATGAAAAGTGGCTTTGCGTAGCCTCGCAGATATGGGTCTGCACTCTGCGCTGCCGGAGCGTCATGAAAAGTGGCTTTGCGTAGCCTGGCAGATATGGGTCTGCACTCTGCGCTGCCAGAGCGTCATGAAAAGTGGCTTTGCGTAGCCTGGCAGATATGGGTCTGCACTCTGCGCTGCCGGAGCGTCATGAAAAGTGGCTTTGCGTAGCCTGGCAGATATGGGTCTGCACTCTGCGCTGCCAGAGCGTCATGAAAAGTGGCTTTGCGTAGCCTGGCAGATATGGGTCTGCACTCTGCGCTGCCGGAGCGTCATAAAAAGTGGCTTTGCGTAGCCTGGCAGATATGGGTGTGCACTTTGCACTGCCAGAGCGTCATGAAAAGTGGCTTTGCGTAGCCTGGCATATATGGGTTTGCACTCTATGCTGCCAGAGCGTCATGAAAAGTGGCTTTGCGTAGCCTCGCAGATATGGGTCTGCACTCTGCGCTGCCGGAGCGTCATGAAAAGTGGCTTTGCGTAGCCTGGCAGATATGGGTCTGCACTCTGCGCTGCCAGAGCGTCATGAAAAGTGGCTTTGCGTAGCCTCGCAGATATGGGTCTGCACTCTGCGCTGCCAGAGCGTCATGAAAAGTGGCTTTGCGTAGCCTCGCAGATATGGGTGTGCACTTTGCACTGCCAGAGCGTCATGAAAAGTGGCTTTGCGTAGCCTGGCATATATGGGTTTGCACTCTATGCTGCCAGAGCGTCATGAAAAGTGGCTTTGCGTAGCCTCGCAGATATGGGTCTGCACTCTGCGCTGCCGGAGCGTCATGAAAAGTGGCTTTGCGTAGCCTGGCAGATATGGGTCTGCACTCTGCGCTGCCAGAGCGTCATGAAAAGTGGCTTTGCGTAGCCTGGCAGATATGGGTCTGCACTCTGCGCTGCCGGAGAGTCATAAAAAGTGGCTTTGCGTAGCCTGGCAGATATTGGTCTGCACTCTGCGCTGCCAGAGCGTCATGAAAAGTGGGTTTGCGTAGCCTCGCAGATATGGGTCTGCACTCTGCGCTGCCAGAGTGTCACGAAAAGTGGCTTTGCGTAGCCTGGCAGATATGGGTCTACACTCTATGCTGCCAGAGCGTCATGAAAAGTGGCTTTGCGTAGCCTGGCAGATATTGGTCTGCACTCTGCGCTGCCAGAGCGTCATGAAAAGTGGGTTTGCGTAGCCTCGCAGATATGGGTCTGCACTCTGCGCTGCCAGAGTGTCACGAAAAGTGGATTTGCGTAGCCTGGCAGATATGGGTCTGCACTCTATGCTGCCAGAGCGTCATGAAAAGTGGCTTTGCGTAGCCTCGCAGATATGGGTCTGCACTCTGCGCTGCCGGAGCGTCATGAAAAGTGGCTTTGCGTAGCCTGGCAGATATGGGTCTGCACTCTGCGCTGCCGGAGCGTCATGAAAAGTGGCTTTGCGTAGCCTGGCAGATATTGGTCTGCACTCTGCGCTGCCAGAGCGTCATGAAAAGTGGGTTTGCGTAGCCTCACAGATATGGGTCTGCACTCTGCGCTGCCAGAGCGTCACAAAAAGTGGCTTTGCGTAGCCTGGCAGATATGGGTCTGCACTCTGCGCTGCCAGAGCATCATGTAAAGTGGCTTTGCGTAGCCTGGCAGATATGGGTCTGCACTCTGCGCTGCCAGAGCATCATGTAAAGTGGCTTTGCGTAGCCTGGCAGATATGGGTCTGCACTCTGCGCTGCCGGAGCGTCATGTAAAGTGGCTTTGTGTAGCCTGGCATATATGGGTCTGCACTCTATGCTGCCAGAGCATCATGAAAAGTGGCTTTGCGTAGCCTCGCAGATATGGGTCTGCACTCTGCGCTGCCGGAGCGTCATGAAAAGTGGCTTTGCGTAGCCTGGCAGATATGGGTCTGCACTCTGCGCTGCCAGAGCGTCATGAAAAGTGGCTTTGCGTAGCCTGGCAGATATGGGTCTGCACTCTGCGCTGCCGGAGCGTCATAAAAAGTGGCTTTGCGTAGCCTGGCAGATATTGGTCTGCACTCTGCGCTGCCAGAGCGTCATGAAAAGTGGGTTTGCGTAGCCTCACAGATATGGGTCTGCACTCTGCGCTGCCAGAGTGTCACGAAAAGTGGCTTTGCGTAGCCTGGCAGATATGGGTCTACACTCTATGCTGCCAGAGCGTCATGAAAAGTGGCTTTGCGTAGCCTGGCAGATATTGGTCTGCACTCTGCGCTGCCAGAGCGTCATGAAAAGTGGGTTTGCGTAGCCTCGCAGATATGGGTCTGCACTCTGCGCTGCCAGAGTGTCACGAAAAGTGGATTTGCGTAGCCTGGCAGATATGGGTCTGCACTCTATGCTGCCAGAGCGTCATGAAAAGTGGCTTTGCGTAGCCTCGCAGATATGGGTCTGCACTCTGCGCTGCCGGAGCGTCATGAAAAGTGGCTTTGCGTAGCCTGGCAGATATGGGTCTGCACTCTGCGCTGCCGGAGCGTCATGAAAAGTGGCTTTGCGTAGCCTGGCAGATATGGGTCTGCACTCTGCGCTGCCAGAGCGTCATGAATAGTGGCTTTGCGTAGCCTGGCAGATATTGGTCTGCACTCTGCGCTGCCAGAGCATCATGAAAAGTGGGTTTGCGTAGCCTCACAGATATGGGTCTGCACTCTGCGCTGCCAGAGCGTCACAAAAAGTGGCTTTGCGTAGCCTGGCAGATATGGGTCTGCACTCTGCGCTGCCAGAGCATCATGTAAAGTGGCTTTGCGTAGCCTGGCAGATATGGGTCTGCACTCTGCGCTGCCAGAGCATCATGTAAAGTGGCTTTGCGTAGCCTGGCAGATATGGGTCTGCACTCTGCGCTGCCGGAGCGTCATGTAAAGTGGCTTTGTGTAGCCTGGCAGATATGGGTCTACACTCTGCGCTGCCAGAGCATCATGTAAAGTGGCTTTGCGTAGCCTCGCAGATATGGGTCTGCTCTCTGCGCTGCCAGAGCGTCATGAAAAGTGGCTTTGTGTAGCCTGGCAGATATGGGTCTGCACTCTATGCTGCCAGAGCGTCATGAAAAGTGGCTTTGCGTAGCCTCGCAGATATGGGTCTGCACTCTGCGCTGCCGGAGCGTCATGAAAAGTGGCTTTGCGTAGCCTGGCAGATATGGGTCTGCACTCTGCGCTGCCGGAGCGTCATGAAAAGTGGCTTTGCGTAGCCTGGCAGATATGGGTCTGCAATCCGCGCTGCCAGAGCGTCATGAAAAGTGGCTTTGCGTAGCCTGGCAGATATTGGTCTGCACTCTGCGCTGCCAGAGCGTCATGAAAAGTGGGTTTGCGTAGACTCGCAGATATGGGTCTGCACTCTGCGCTGCCAGAGCATCATGTAAAGTGGCTTTGCGTAGCCTGGCAGATATGGGTCTGCACTCTGCGCTGCCGGAGCGTCATGTAAAGTGGCTTTGTGTAGCCTGGCAGATATGGGTCTACACTCTGCGCTGCCAGAGCATCATGTAAAGTGACTTTGCGTAGCCTCGCAGATATGGGTCTGCTCTCTGCGCTGCCAGAGCGTCATAAAAAGTGGCTTTGTGTAGCCTGGCAGATATGGGTCTGCACTCTGCGCTGTCAGAGCGTCATGAAAAGTGGCTTTGCGTAGCCTGACAGATATGGGTCTGCACTCTGCGCTGTCAGAGCGTCATGAAAAGTGGCTTTGTGTAGCCTGGCAGATATGGGTCTGTACTCTGCGCTGCCAGTGCGTCATGAAAAGTGGCTTTGCGTAGCCTGGCAGATATGGGTCTGCACTCTGCGCTGTCGGAGCGTCATGTAAAGTGGCATTGCGTAGCCTGGTAGATATGGGTCTGCACTCTGCGCTGCCAGAGCATCATGTAAAGTGGCTTTGCGTAGTCTGGCAGATATGGGTCTGCACTCTATGCTGGCAGAGCGTCATGAAAAGTGGCTTTGCGTAGCCTGGCAGATATGGGTCTGCACTCTGCGCTGCCAGAGCATCATGTAAAGTGGCTTTGTGTAGCCTGGCAGATATGGGTCTGCACTCTGCGCTGCCAGAGCATCATGAAAAGTGGCTTTGCGTAGCCTGGCAGATATGGGTCTGCACTCTGCGCTGCCAGAGCATCATGTAAAGTGGCTTTGCGTAGCCTCGCAGATATGGGTCTGCACTCTGCGCTGCCAGAGAGTCATGTAAAGTGGCGCACCGGCAGAGCACGGGCCTGTAAATAACATGCTTGAGTCTTTGATTCCTCCATTGCATTGATATATGGGTGAGGGCTCTAGGTACACTAAGCCAGGATGAGGTTCTAACAAAATAAGGGCCTTGGACCCAGCTGGAAGTGAAAATAGAAACCCCCTCTTCTCCTAATGGTTGTTGCTCTGTAAGAGAAGCCGGCAGCGAGCAGCTGTTACTGAATAAGTCCCAGTGTCCACGAACTCCACTGGGACAAATTCAGCATATTTCACTCATGCTGGACCCATCCCAGATCAGGCGCAACAATAATTGCTGAATTCATCTGGATCTTCCTCATTTACTGTGCTGATGAAAGGAAATACATACAAAAAGAGGGGGTAAAAACTGGTGCTGAAGAGGAAAGATATGATGTGAGGTTTGCAGATTGAGGATTTCAGAAATATTTGAGGAGAAAAAGGACACTGCTGCCCTGGTGTCACCTCACCCATAGGGGAATGCGAAACTAACCATAACCCCGCCCCGCCAGCACGTGCATAGTAGTACTTTCATTTACAAATGTCATTTATATGACCATTGCTCTGTGCTCTCACCAGAGAGGCCAAGAATTGGATGTGCATTCAGTCTGAATGTGCCATTGGCAGGCACTGTGAGAAACCTTGAGAGCCTTCAGTCTCAGCACTCTCAGTCGTACCCATCATAAACACCCAACCACAGTCTGAGCTCACAAGACCTGAGGCTTTACAATTTGTAATATATTAGAGTAATATGTTGTATGACAACAAAGACACAGAAACGCATCACACGAAAAAACTAATTCTTTAATGGACATGAGCGCCTATAAAAGCTTTGATGGACATGAGCGCCTGTAAAAGCTTTGATAGCCATGAGCTCTTGTAAAAGCTTTGATGGACATGAGCTCCTGTAAAAGCTTTGATGGACATGAGCGCCTGTAAAAGCTTTGATGGACATGAGCGCCTGTAAAGGCTTTGATGGACATGAGCTCCTGTAAAAGCCTTGATGGACAGGAGCGCCTGTAAAAGCTTTGATGGACATGAGCTCCTGTAAAAGCCTTGATGGACAGGAGCGCCTGTAAAAGCTTTGATGGACATGAGCTCTTGTAAAAGCCTTGATGGACAGAAGCGCCTGTAAAAGCTTTGATGGACATGAGCGCCTGTAAAAGCTTTGATGGACATGAGCTCCTGTAAATGCTTTGATGGACATGAGCTCCTGTAAAAGCTTTGATGGCAGGAGCGCCTGTAAACGCTTTGATGGACATGAGCTCCTGTAAAAGCTTTGATGGACATGAGCTCCTGTAAAAGCTTTCATGGACATGAGCTCCTGTAAAAGCTTTTATGGACATGAGCTCCTGTAAAAGCTTTGATCGACATGAGCTCCTGTAAAAGCTTTGATGGACATGAGCTCCTGTAAATGCTTTGATGGACATGAGCTCCTGTAAAAGCTTTGATGGCAGGAGCGCCTGTAAAAGCTTTGATGGACATGAGCTCCTGTAAAAGCTTTGATGGACATGAGCGCCTGTAAAAGCTTTGATGGACATGAGCTCCTGTAAAAGCTTTGATGGACATGAGCTCCTGTAACAGCTTTGGTGGACATGAGCTCCTGTAAAAGCTTTGATGGACATGAGCTCCTGTAAAAGCTTTGATGGACATGAGCACCTGTAACAGCTTTGATGGACATGAGTGCCTGTAAAAGCTTTGATGGACATGAGCGCCTGTAATTGCTTTGATGGACATGAGCTCCTTTAAAAGCTTTGATGTACATGAGCACCTGTAACAGCTTTGATGGACATGAGTGCCTGTAAAAGCTTTGATGGACATGAGCTCCTGTAAAAGCTTTGATGGACATGAGCTCCTGTAAAAGCTTTACCGCTTCACGGCTCTGAGAGCACCCCAAGACTGAGGGAGATCCGCCTGATAACACATCTGTCTTCAAATTGGAGGGGTGCACAATCATTAAGGTATGCAGGGGATGCTGAAACACTGCAAGGGATAAAGCTAATTCGCTGGGGATCAGACCTTTGGATGCTATACAAATTACAGACTTTGTGATGATTTCGGGAAAAAATATATGGGTCCCCTTTCCTTGATTTTTAAGACCAAAATCTTGGTGGGCGTAAACCCTGAGGTCTACTATGTTAACAACCGGTGTAATAGATGTAGGGTGGAGTCAAAAAACAAATTAACTAATTTACATCCTTAATTTATACCACTTTTCCCATAACCAGTATTATATCTTCCTGAAGGGACACAATCAGCAAGGAGCAACCTGAGAGGACAGCAGGACGGTAGGCTAAGAAGCTGGTCAGACAGTTCACAAATTTGGGAACCTACCTCATAATCTGATCCTAAAATTAAAAGAACAGGTGCAAATTAAGAGGAAACCTAAACCTTTTTATCCCCAAGTTTAGAAAGGTGGGACATGACCGTCCTGCAAGCATCCTCACATGAAAATTGAGGAAGAAATTTTAAACGCCACAGGACAGGATCGCAAACTGTAGACTTAAGTACAGTCAAGATTCCATTCAAGTAGGCGAATAGTATAACCCTCCCACAGATCCATCTGGTAGATTGAATAAACCCAGCAATAAAAATTCAAGTATTTGATGTGGATCGAGGGAAATTAAAGCAAGCTCATCAAGGGCCAATTGGACTAGGCTACAAACTAGTAACAGCTAAACAGATTGTTTTTAATATGAAATTATTGTCCTGAAGAAGGTGACGAATCTTGTTTCACCGAAACACCGCATCGACAGTTCTCATTTTGAATGAATGAATGAATGAATACGCATATATATAGCGCATGGCTACCCAAGGGCATCCCAGCGCATTGGTGACACCTAATTATTCTTCACTGATCAAGGAAAGAGAAAGGTTTTCAGCAGTCTCCTGAAACAGAGATAGGTAGGTTCCAGATGAATGGAGTCGGGGAGCTGGTTCCAAAATTTTGCGGCATGAAGTGAAAAACGTTGGCCACCCTTCCGTGTCCGTTTAATCCTAGGGACTGTAGGAAGTTTTTTATGGTTAGATCTAAGAGTCCGGGAGATATAATTGCAGCATAGGCTGAATCAGAGCGGGTCCGTTGTCGGTAATGGACTTATGAAGAGTGCACATGGCCTTAAACCAAATCCTTTGCTGCAACTGACAAAGTGCTGACTTAGCAGAATTCTGCTTTGGTACATTCATTAGAAGTCGGGCGGCGCAATTCATTAGAAGTCAGGCGGCGTAGTTCTGAACAATCTGCAGGATTTTTGTGGTTCCATGAGGTGCGCCCAGGTGGACCGCATTAGCGTAATCTAACCGCGATAAAATAAGAGCTTGAACCAACAGACGTCTAGCTTCAAAAGGAAGAAGAGGCAGAATCTTCCTGATCAATCTAATCAGGCCATAACAGGTAGTAACGACCAATAAATAACGAGGCCCCCTGGTTAACGTGCAGGGCAGACAGCAGGGGAAAAAAATGAACAACCAAACTAGAAACGATCTGCCCTGATAAATGCAGGTTAGCGGCTCACAAGGAGTCCAGAGGATTCAAATTAACAACATTGAGCTCACCACAACACACAATCAGGCCGCACGATAAATCAGACTGCATATAGAAAAATAGATATTTTTATTCTCATTTTAGTATTTAGTTCCGTAGTGCATCAAAGATTTAAATAACAATACAATTGATAACATTTCGCATTTCACAAGGTTCCATAAGGACCCCACCTCACCCTCTCAACACCCTCAAAACAGTTCATTTGAATCCTTTGCACTCCTTGTGAGCCGCTAACCTGCATTTATCAGGGCAGATCGTTTCTAGTTTGGTTGCTAATAACAGGTAGTAGAAACTTTACGTGATTGTACTAAGAAGCTAAGATTAGGGTCCAGCCATACGCCTAGATTCTTAATTTGTTTCTTAGGTGAAGGGGGAGGGCCAAGGCAGCTAGGCCACCAGGGATCTAAATTAATGGGGGCCATGTGTCCTAGCATCATAATTTCCGTCTTAGAGCCATTAAGTTTAAGAAAAGACGAATCCATCCACTCAGATACTTTGCTCAGTAAGGTTCTTGTCGCAAGTATCATGTCGGCTGAGGGACACCACCAGCTGAGTGTCATCAGCGTAGGTGACCAACTGGACCCCCAGGGAAGCACCACGTCCGCCAGGGACCTCATGTAGATGTTAAACATGGTAGGGCTTAATGAGGATCCCTGAGGTATGCCATACTGCAGAGGAATCTGTTTCGAAAGAACATCCTCTTCAAACACCGCGAAGGATCTGTCAGAGATAAAGGACTGCAGCCACTAAAGGGCAGTCCCTGCTACACCCACCTCCCTCAGTCTTTGAATCATGGTAGAATGATTTACCGTGTCGAAGGCTGCGCTGAGATCTAACAAAATAATAGCAGCGCAGCCTCTGGTATCCACGATTTTCCTGGCTTCTTCGACTACGGCAAGAAGGGTGGTCTCCGTGCCCTGCTTGCTTCTGAAGATCGTCTGGGTGGGGTGTAGGCCTTTGTTATTCTCCACAAACGCTGCTAATATGGAATTAACATGTTTTTCAGCAAGTTTGCGAATACCTGGCAGTAAAGAGATGGGGCGATAATTCGCCCAGTCCTCAGGGTCTAAATTGAGTGTTTTCAGTAGAGCTTTAACTCTTGCTTGTTTCCATAAAGGCGGTACCAGCCCGGTTGCAAGGGAGGAATTAATGACATCCCGAATAACTGGGGAAACAGTCTCCGAGACCAACTTAAGAATGGGAGGGGGCGCGGCGTTGGCCGGGGATCCCGACTTAAGATTGCCCTGGAGTCGCTGCAAATTGGATAGGGCAAGCGGAGCAAATTCCTCCAGCCTAACTTGTTGAACGGGTGGAGGAAATTGTACTTCAGGCTCAGTTTGCTGAAACAGCGAATAGATGTTAGAGACCTTAGTGGTGAAAAAATGTGCTAATTCATCACAGCGTTTTTGAGCATTCACCGGTTCAGTCAGAGGACCAGGGGGAGTGATCAGGGATTTAAAAATGTTAAAAATTTCCCTGGGAGAATTGGAGGCAGAGTCAATTTTCTCCTGATAATAGCTGGCTTGTGCAACTTTTATTTTACTTTTATAGAGCCTAAGTGCAGTTCTGTAATTGCACTTAGTGGCCTCAGAAAAATCCTTCCTCCATTTCTGTTCGGACTGCTTGCATGATTGTTTAAGCAGTCTTAATTCGAGGGAGTACCATGCTTTTTTATTAATGCCAACTCGATGGCATAATTCTTTCTTAGGGAGGGTGAGGTCCAAAGAGGACTCCCGCCAGCTATTTAAATACTCATTCGCCCTAATATGATTAGAGCAGAATGCAGGGGTAGAGTTGTTAAGGTTATTTGTTCATTTTTCCGCTGAGAGTTTAGACCATGTGCGACCCAATTTTTTAGTCCTTATAAAAGGTTGTGACCGATCTAGGGGGGTCCAAACAAAGGATAACAGGAAATGGTCCGACCAAGGTACAATAAAGGTCTCAGCCAAAATAATGTTATCAAGATTAGTGAAAAAATGGTCGAGCAAATGGCCTAATTTGCGGGTAGGGCCAGTAACAATTTGTTTCAATTGAAAAGCTTCAAGGGCTGCCATGAGATCGTGCGAAGGGGAGGTGTCAGGTTCGTCGAGGTGAATGTTGAAATCACCCAGAACAGAACAATTGGAGGTGAGACTGGCACAATTTATGGCAATGTCTGGCAGATCATTGCAGAAATTGGCATGTGCTCCTGGTGGGCGATATAAAAGAATTCCTGAGAAAGTACAAGTAGGAGAGAAGCCAATAGCAAAGGAAACACTCTCACAATCCGATAGAAGACACCTAGTTGATCTACAACTATAAATATTGTTGTATATAATGGCAATTCCCCCACCCCGGCCACTGTCTTGATCTTGTCTGATAATAGCGTAGTTCGGTGGGAAAGCCCAGACCACATTGGCATGCGAGGCTGTATTTGTCCATGTTTCAGTAAGAAAGAGAGCGTCAGGACGGGAAACATCCTTTACAACGCAACTTTTACCACGCAGTGCCTATACGACGCAACTATTACAACGCATGTCATTACAACGCATTGCGCTGGGGGGCGCTCTAGGATAGGGAATAGATTTAATTTACTATCCAACACCTTCCCTACTATCCACGGGGACTGGAGTTGGAATAGTAAATTAAACTATTCACTATCCAGCACCTCTAAGCGCTATGCGTTGTAACAGCATGCGTTGTAAAAACTGCGTTGTAAAAGCATGCGTGGTAAAAGCATGCGTTGTAATGTCATACATCCGTCAGGACTCCTCTCTTCTAAAAGCAGGCATATTTCACTCGCATGCTTGGGAAGGAACGGCAATTAAGAAGTAACGAAGAAAAAGATTTTACTTTCCCAGCTTCTAAAGGGGGGAACTCTAAAGGCTTAAATTTAAAATTACAGAGAGGACAGTAGTTATGTTCCTTCTCAAAAGACATAGTATGTCTACATATATTCGTCCTCTCACCTCGGATCCTCAAAAGCTGCTCCCTGTTGTAGCAGGAATTACCGGGGGGGGTTTGAACAGGGGTTCCGGCCCCTAGCCCCGTCCTGGCGCAGACGGGCGCAGACAAGCTTGCCTTTGGCGTGCCTTCGGCGCGCCGGCGGCGCACGTCCGCTGCACGGGAAGTGGGACATACTGTTTAAGTAGGCAGGGGTGACCAGAGCGCTAACCTCCCTGTCCCCGCCCCTCGCCAGCCGGCAGAGCAGCAATGGAGCTGCCTGCACCCTCCACACAATCGGTACAAACCGCGGTGGACCGGGGTGCGCCGCGGAAACAGGAGAAGATTAGGCAGGTAAGAGAAAAGTGCCAGTGGTAATAATAAAAGCACAACGATAAAAAAGTATTTATAAATGACCCCCAACCAAGCTGATTCCTAGCCCAGGAAACCTGCCTGTAGTGTGTCAATTTTATAATATAAATTATTTTATTATGTATTGTATTGCTTTTTAATAAATATGATAGTGTTTTTACCAAGAATAATGAAGAAATAATATTGTTTGATAAATAAAACAGATATATAATTCTTTTTTTTTAATTGTTTCCCTTATTATTCTCTATTGCTCCTTGCTGATTGTGTCCCTTCTGGAAGATATAATACTGGTTATGGGAAAAGTGGTATAAATTAAGGATGTAAATTTGTTAATTTGTTTTTTGACTCCACCCTACATTTCTTACACCAGTTGTTAACATAGTAGACCTCAGGGTTTACGCCCACCAAGATTTTGGCCTTATAAATCAAGGAAAGGGGACCCTTATATTTGTTGCATATAAACCCATCCCCTTTTCCATAAAGGATATCTCCCAATACTTTTTTGGGCCCATGATTTTAGGAAAATCCACAGTAAAAAATGCCCCACCAGTCTTAGAAACAGGCTCACAAGCAGAAAAGTAGAGGTACAGCTAAAGGGGTTACGAGACCCGGACAGAACTCTTCATTCGGTGTTTCAGAGGTCGGGCTGCCTGTCAGGTGGCAACACCCCTGATGCCTCCAGTTAATTGTAGAAGTATTTCCAGAGAGACAAGCATGCAACACCTCCATGTGTTTTGCACAAAATAGCTGGCACGCCTAGTGCTTTCTCAAGGGAATCATAGAAACGATGAATAGTCTCGTTCATAGTACACATCACACGAAGGAATCCCAAAAAAAGTCTCTGTAATCATTCCATATACTGCATGGCTCTCGCTTGAATTACTCTGATAAGCAGCCAACACCACGGCCCTCATACTGACCTGTGGGACCAGCTCTGGCACTGCCACACTGTCCTACAGGCCGGTCCATCCCTCTACTGGAGGTGTGACCAGAGCATGTGCTCAGGGTCAGAGACTCTTTGATGATTGTTTTCGGAAATGTACGCCAGAACCAATGCACATATATTGTTACAAGCTGGGCCCTGAAGGCGTTTCCAATACAACCCAGCCACCTCTATGGGCCCAGCTCAGACTGCAATAGGATTAAACAAATGAGCGCTGGCTGCACTCAAGTCTCAATGAAAGCAAAGCGCTGTGAGAAATGCTAAAAAAGTGTGGCAAATGCATTTTAGTGTAGAAATGTGGTGAGATGCACTAAAATGTGTTAACCTAACCCGTGATGCGTGGCACTTGGCACGGCTGATACTTGACAATGCCTCCTCCCTGTGTGGAACATTGGAATTCTTTCGGCCATCAAAACAAAAGTAAAAAACAGAATTAACAAAGAACAGCTCTTGTAGTGTCTTGTGAGTTAGCGATGATGGGTATGGTCCCTGACGGACTCAGTAGAACGGTACATAAGAGATAGGGTGTGGTTAATAAAGATTCTTGACATAGAATATTCAGTCAACAGTTTATTCAGTGCAGAATAATTTTTTTTATAATTGACCTCTGTGTGTGGCGTGATCATTTATATGTACCCAGGCTGGGGAGGAGGCTACAACTGGTGACAAGATAGGGTTTACATAACCCAAAGAACAAGAGTGCTCCCCCAGAGAGTTTGCAGAGGTCAGCAAACTGCTCATGCGTGCCACCCGTGACTCATTAGAATAGAAGATCGACGATTGGCGTATGTAGAGTCAAAGGGCCACTCCAGCCAGAGCAAAGCTGTCGAAGGAAACAAAGGCTTTTCAAAGAAATTTACATATCCTCGGCCAGACACCTGCTTGTAAGGCCGTGAAAGAGATACCGCGCCACAACGTGACACAGATCCATAAGTCATACCGACCATTAACTCTAAATGTAGCAGCAACCAGGTACAGAGAAGCCTGTTAAAGCACGGTCTTTTAGAGGCAATTAAGATGGACACACACAAAGGCTTCAAGAGTGGCTCTTTATTGCCAATGAACTGCAGTTGAGACAATTTGCTAGTAGCTGCAAAGAGATCTAATTTTACAGAAGGGAAATCAGTCCTTTTATACAATTTTCAGAACGAGAACATGTTAATTATTACCTTAACACCATGGCGTGAGCATTTCAGAAATCTTCACAAATATTCCACGTGTACATTTGCTTTATGCATGACGCACATGATTTGGCTAATATTTAGCCAAACTCTTACGCTGCTGCCTCCTGACCTGCAGTCTGAATCTGTTATCTTGTTTTTGTCAAACATGCACTATCTGATCTGGACAGCAGATCCTCGTGTTTTCTGCTTTATCTGTTCATGTCCACACACGGTATTTATTCTGAGCAAATATTTTACCCAAGCAGGAGCAGAGCAGTTTGACATGTTCCTAGGTCAGCAAGTCCACTTCCAAGAAGTGGACCCGCTGAACTGGCTTCTGCAAATAACTGAAGGTTAATGAACAATTACACAACGTGGAGTTACAACAGAAGGGACACGTACTCTTTCATTTGCAATCCATTTGGTCAAATCTGAATTTCAGACAATTTAGTTTAACCCTGTGTGTATTATGAAGCTGCCTTGTATTGTGGTGGGCCCATATTACATTAGTGGGCCCATATTATTTGCAAGCTGGTGGAACACAGAAATTCATGTAAAACTACGGTTCATCTTAATGCATTCCTTCCTCAAAGGGCTAATTAATTTTTCATCTTTCACAAACGACCCTTTGAACCTTAGTTTAAAATAATTTCATCTTTATACATATCAGTATTCAATATTTGTATTGTGCATAGTTATCATTGTCAGAAATGTCTATATGCATCAATTCAGTAGTTACTGTTTGCAGCAGTATTTTATCATTTTCCTTTGATATTGGTACTGGACATTTGGTCAGCTGTCCCAATAGTTGGCAGCACATAGGCAGGCAATTAATACATAGACAACAGCCTATTATTAATAGGAATATTGTTATTAGCACCATTCCTATCTTCCAACCCCATGCACTCAACCAACTCCAAAGTGAACTTTCCACATCCCATGTGCCGGAATCCCTATGTGCTTCTATACCTATATGATGCAGTCTTTTTATTGCTTCCCTTACCGTAACAGAGGAATCAGGGACATAGGTGCAACAGGACGCCCCTATAATAGCACAGACTCCTCCCCTTTCTGCTAACATCATGTCAAGAATCATTAAATTTTGTAAAGAAACTAATCTCACAGCCTGAAGCTGTATCTCTTTGATCCACACTTCTCCTGCCTCGCCGTGGTGCGTGTCTTTGCATGTCCTTTCGTACTTCTTTTGTTTCTTTTATCGCTATAGCAGGTAGTACAAAACCCAGGTGACAACATCCACCCCAATTTATTGGAAGCCATGTATAAGCCCTTTCTCCACAAATAAAATAAATTGAGTCACCTACGTAAAGCGGAATGCTATTATTTCCGGCTGTCATTTCGAATGTCATGTTACAATTTGAACTATTGCCCACCTGATAGGTCCCATTACTTGTAATACAAATACTCCCTATTGTGTTGTGTTTTCTTAATTTTAACTTCAAAAAAGGTATATTCTTGTTTGCCTCTTTTGATGGGCCTGCTATCCCAGTGCTTGTATTCTGAGTTGGAAAGATCGGGGTAAAGATGTCAGACAGGGGAAATGTTGCATTCTGCTCTACTACCTCCGTGCAATTTCCCAGTGTCAGAATATCTACCATATATTTGTTATATAATGTTCCTGCAGGCGGAGCCGTAGTTGCCCCTGAACCACCAGAAGTGCTTTTCTTTAAATTCTGTAAAACAGCTATTATCTCTATTTTTACTATCGTTACGTAAATAGCATAACAGGATGCTGCAAAGGGCAATGGAACTTGAACCAGGGGCAAACTTTGATCTACAGAAGCTGGGAATTGCAAACATATCCAGCAATTTCCCATTGTTAATATCTTATTGGTGTGATGCAACAAAGTCACAAAGGAATTATGGTGCATGTCTTCTCTGTGGGCTATTTCTTCAGGTGACAAAGTGTATGCAGGTATGGTAGCAGGTGGTGTTGGTGTCGGGACCATTTGTTCTATGGGATAGAACACATCCAATAGGTACACAGTAATCAATGCTAACAATAGCAGACAGAATATTACTCCAGGTATGCACATTTTAGACTTGTACCATTTTTCCTCCATTTTTAGAGCTGTATATTTCCTATCCATCACTATCTATTCCTATACGTTCTTTAATTAGATGTGGTGTTATTAATGAAACTATGCTGTGAATTACCACTGTGAATCTTTACTATAATATAAGCTAAACATACTAAAAGCATAAACACATATAAGGTGAGGCTGTAGTACACAATATATTGCGAACAGTTATTAGTTAATATTTCAGATGGCCTTTGAGAATGTCTTTGTACTTCCCACCTCCCAAAGATATGCATGCAATTCATGTAATGCACGACCCTTTGGTCATGTATATCAATTGGTAGTGCAGCCGCACTTAATTTCACAGGAGTGTCCACTATAATCCACCCCAAAGGTAGCTTTCTAAAGCTAGCTGTCTTGACGACCTGGAAAATGTTCTTTGCTGGTTGCTGCAGCAGCACGGGTGCTCGCAGTGACAGGAGGACTCGCAAATACCTCCTGGATCAGTTCATCTACTATTTACTGCAGTGGCACGGGCACTTTGCAGTGACAGGAGGACTCGCAAATACCTCCTGGATCAGTTCATCTACTCAATGCTGGACTGGCACACTTTTTGCTTTTTTCTTTTTTTTTTACTTTCTTTCTAGACTAATCATTCCCTGATGACTTGTTGTACTTTTTCCTTGCTATGCAAAAAGAGCTATTACCCCTGGTGGTAGTGTGCAATATATCTCTTTCAGTCTGAAAGTACTCTATTCAAAGCTTGTTGTAATGCTATACTATTTAAATCTCGCATTAATTGATATTCTAGCTGATCAAATACTTCCTGAAGGTGAATTAGTGCGTCTTCGCTGTTTTCTTCACTGCTATTCTCAAAGTCAAAAATTTTTGTCAAAATATCTGTTAGGATAATATCTAGTAGTAGTACTTCATCTACTTCCTGTAGAAGATCAGGTACCGGAATCACTGACATTTCATCTCCTTCTTCTTTGTAGATCTCAAATTGTACCTTTTTTCCTCTTTGACTGGTTCTGGTGTTGGCGTGTGTTGCTGACTTGTGTCTTGACTGGATGCCGTTTCAGGGGGTGCCCTCTTTATATGACTGGCGTGGATCCAGGATTTGTAGTTGGTGCACTTTACTGCAGTCTTTGTGGCGAGCAGAACTTGCTGTGGACCCTTCCAGCGAGCTTGGAGACAGTTGGACCTCTGGAATGATTTGATGAGGATCCAATCTCCGGGCTTGAACTTGTGCCCCTCGACTTGCAGTGGCTCTGGAAGGGCCCCCTTCACGTGCTGGTTGATAGAAGCAAGAGTACGTGTAAGTGACATGCAGTAATCATTCAACAATTCATTAGTCATCATAGGCAGAGCATTTTTGTCTGGAACTCCCCAAGCTACCATTGGCAACCCAGTGACTATTTCATGTGCACTGAGTTTTGTCTTGGCATCCGGTGTGCTCCTCATGCTCATTAGGGCAATTGGTAAGGCATCCATCCAGGTCAATTTTGTGTCAGCACATACTTTTGCTATCTTGTTCTTTAAGACGCCATTTTTCCTTTCTACTGCACCAGCAGCCTCTGGATGATAGGCACAGTGCAATGTTTGCTGTATTCCCAGAGCTTTGCATGTTAATTTTATTAGTTCATTACAGAAGTGGCTGCCATTGTCTGAAAATATTATCTTTGGGACCCCAAAGCGTGGGATCAACTCCTTTATCAGGCACTTGGCTGTGGAGATGGCATTGTTATGTTTCACTGGATATGCCTCTATCCATTTTGAGTACATACACACTACCACCAGGATATACCTATACTTATTTTTAGGTGGCATCTCCACATAGTCAATTTGCAGGGCTTTGAATGGCATTGTTGGTTTTTCAAAGTGGCCTTTAGGTACTGGAGCAGTCTTACCCACATTGTACTGTGCACATACCATACATGTTTGACATATTTCCTGTGCTACTTTTCTTATGTTCTTGTTCACCCAGAATTTGTCCATACAATTTACTATGCCATCCCTGCATATGTGGGCCGGGCCATGCATGGCCAGACACATTGAGTAGACCATTCTATCTGGTAACATGTATTTCTCCTTGGTCTCATTCATCCAGCATCCTTGAACAAAAGACCCATTCTTTGACCAACCCATCTGTTCTTCTTCTGTTGCTCCTTGTTGCATTAGTCTTACACCTTCAGTTGTTAGATCTAGTGACTTCACTTCTTGTGGTAATTCTTGAGCTGTTAATACTAATGCTGAATGACTTCGTGCTGTCTGTTTTGCTGTCATATCAGCAAATGCATTTCCCTGGCCTACTTTGTCTGTCACCTTTTTGTGAGCACTGCATTTAACTATGGCCAATTTCTTTGGAAGTGCCAAGGAGTTAAGTAATTTGGTGATAAGCACTCCGTTCTGTATCTTTGTGCCTTGTGAGGTAATAAAACCTCTTTCCTTCCAGAGTCTTCCAAAGGAATGTGCCACATTAAAGGCATATTGACTGTCTGTGAATATGTTAACACATCTTCCTACAGATAACTCACAAGCTCGTGTGAGTGCCACAAGCTCTGCTGCTTGTGCGGACAACTCGGGTATCTTACAGGACTCAACTACAGTTTCATTTGTTACAACTGCATAAGCTGCTGATGTATTGCCATCCTCTGTTCTAAGGCATGACCCATCCACCCACAATTCTCCTTCAGCATCTGCAGAGGGTGTATCAGTCATATCTATTCTACCCCTTGTTTGTTCCTCAGTTAACAAAATACAATCATGGTCTGAGTCCACTAGATCATCAGTGGGAATAGGTAACAGAGTGGCAGGGTTTAGAACATTACACTTGTGCAGTGTTACATGTGCTGCAAACAAACAGATCTCATACTGCGTGAGCCTGGCATTTGTAAGGTGTTGAGTACGTGTCTTATTCAGTATCAGCTCCACAGCATGTGGAACATACACATCAACTTCATGTCCCATTATTATGCTTTCTGCACGTTGTAGTGATAGAGCAGTTGCTGCAACCGATCGTATACAGGAAGGTAAAGCCTTGGCTACAGTATCCAAGGTGGCAGAGAAATATGCGCATGGTCTTTTGTGGTCACCAAATTGCTGGCAGAGAACCCCAAGAGCACACCCGTCAGACTCATGAACATAGAGTTGGAAAGACTTAGAATAGTCTGGTAGGCCTAAAGCAGGAGCAGAGCAGAGAGCTTGCCTAATGGCAAGGAAGCTTTGTTCATGTTCTGGCAACCACTGAAGGGGTTCGGGCGTGTCCTTGTGGGTCAGGGCCAATAAAGGTTTTGAAAGCAAGGAAAAGTTAGCAATCCAATGTCGACAATAACTGGCCATGCCTAGAAAGGCTCGCACCTGTTTTTGGGTGCGTGGCACTGGTGTCTGTAGAATCAATTTAATGCGCTTGTCATCCAATCTTCTCTGCCCTTTCGACAGGATGTGTCCTAAATAGGACACTTCCTGTTGAACAAATTGTATTTTCTCTGGGGACACTTTGTGACCACGTTCAGCTAGGAAATTCAACAAATTAATGGTGTCAGTTGTACATTGTGTCTCAGAGTTGCTGCCAATCAGCAGGTCAGCTATATACTGTATTAGCACAGAATCGGGTGATAAATTGAATGTATCTAGTTCTCTTTTCAAGGCCTGATTGTAAATACTCGGGCTCTCTGTGAACCCCTGTGGAATTCTTCGGAAACAAAATGTTCTCCCGCCGACAGAGAATGAAAACAGGTACATGCTACCCTCATCTACTGGAATTGAGAAGAAGGCATTCTTCAAATCGACCACTGAAAAATATGCCATTTCTGGTGACAATATTGAGAATATTTATACTACATTTGGGACAACCGGGAACTGTGGCACCACAATCTTATTTATTTCTCTGAGATCAACTATGGATCTGTAACTCTTTTCAGCAGTGTTTCCATCCCCCTTTTTAAGGACCGGTAATATAGGGCTGTTGCAAGGGCTGCCTGTTATTTCTTTCACAATCCCTTCTTTTAGCAAGTCAGTTACTATATCCTGCAACCCCTTTAGGCCTTCTGGAGCTATTCTGTACTGTGGTATTCTTGGTAATTTCACATTCTGTTTTATTGTAATTGTTACAAGTGTTATGTTCATTTTCCCTGTGTCATTTTTATGTTTTGCCCAAATTCTCGAATCAATTTGATCTATTATGTGTGCTGGTATATTTTGTATTCCTATTGACAGTAAACAGTTGTCTATTTCCTCTGTCATCGGCCCATCTACTTCCAAGAAAACTCCATCTGCCCTACACTTAATTGTTGCATTCATTTTTTTAAGCAAGTCCAATCCCAACAAATTAAATGCACATTTTTCTGATATTAGAAATGAATGGGTGTCCTGTATTGGGCCTATACTGTATTTTAAGGGTGCCAAAATTGGGCTTGTTACAGGTATGTTGGTGAATCCCACTGACTTATTTATTTGTCCCGAGAGAGGAATTGGTGGCCCCTGTATCTATTAATAATTCCACAGGTCTACCTTCAATCTTTCCCCTTACATATGGTCCAGTGGGTTCTACAGGGACTACCATCCGCTGTATTTACTCTCTCGGGCCTCCCTATTGGTTATAATAGTCCCATTCCCCTTGGGGTCCTTCTTGATAAATCCCATCATAGGGGTGATGTACCTGCATTTTTGGTATTTCTGCATTATCAAAGAAATTTGTATTGGGGGATACTGTGTTGGGTCATGTTGTGAGTCACGTCCTTGTTGTTGATGACCAGCTCTCCCCATACTCCTTCCCCGGCCTCTTGATCTCCCCATCCCACCCCCTCTTTGTGACTGTTTGACGGGGTGTGGGCATTAAGCTCTCCAATGATCTTGTCCCTGTGTGTGTGTTTGCTCATTTGTGGTGTTATGCTGTGCTGGGGGAGCTGAAAATGATCTTTGTGGGCCCCCACGGCCTCTTCCTCTCCCCCTGCCTCTTTGTCCTCTGCCGTTATACTGGTTTGCCTGCTGAATCAAAACTTTTGTTTTTAACTCCTTTATTTTGTTATTTTTAAATTCCAAATCCTTTTTTCCTAGCATCTCGTAATACTGTGCTAATTGCGAAATTTCTGTCAGTGGTTTGCATGACCAAATAGGGTTGTATTCTAGAATCCCTTTCTTAATGGCAGGCCTTAAATTATTTACAAAGCAGGAGACAAGTGCACTTTGTGTTGCCTCTTTTTCACTGTCTAGTCCACTTGAGGCTGTGAACACCTTCTGTATTCTAGCAAAAAATGCAGACACTTTTTCTTCAGTATCCTGTATACATCCATTTAATTTTGACCAGTCAAACTGTTTTCTTGGTACCAGTATATTTATTTTAGCCATTATTTTGGCTGGTAATTCCTTAATATCATCTGAAATATCCTCTCCTTGTTTCCTTTTTTCTTCAGTTAAATTTCCCCACTTTATTTTTAAGCCTTCATCATCCTCTCTCCTTATTTTCCCCCAAATATCTGGTGGCAATATTATAGAAAACATTTGTTCTATGTCATCCAGGGTGAGAGTGCCAACTCGTAGTATTATTTCTGTCTGTCTATACCATTCTTCTCTGTCTTGTCTAATATCAGGAAACTGAAGGGCAAACCTGTGTAACTCAACGTTAGACCATGGTGTGTGCACTTTAATAGTAGTGTGTCCTGGCTGACCTCCTGGTACTTCTCTCAAAGGCATGGTGTGATCAGGAGAAAGAACACAAGAGTTGGTTAGTGTATTCCCTTCCTCCTCTTTACTTTTTTTCATTTTTGTACATTTGTGTTCTAGTAATAGTAGCGTATCTAGCCATTCTGCTAATATCTGGACGGCATCTAATATTTCTGTGTTTGATGCCCTTACATCATCTACTACAGCTAATATTATATTGATATGAGCACGGGACAAACTGTCTGGTTGGGGGTATCCTTCTTGAGCAGGCCAATATTTCTCCCACTCTTTAAACTTGAAGAACGCCTTTTTATCAAGTTTTTCCAGAGCGCTGCGTTGAAGTGTAGGCGTGAGATCAGTTGGGAAGCGGCATTTTCCTGTGTGCAATAGAGAAGTACCATTTTTCATTACCTCTTTTACCCATTCTTGTACCTCTTTTTTCTCTTTGTCTGATATTTTTATGCGCAAGTCCCTTTTACTTGTGTGGGGACTAGATGTAAATTGTTGTTGAAGAGGTGTTGTCTTATCAGTTTGTCTTATCAGTTTGTGGTGTGTGTACTGCTGACTGAGCTTGCATTCTTTGTGGACTGTATGCTGGTGGAGTTGTTAATAATGCCTCTATTACAGGATCTTCTGTATCTTCCTGTTCTAAGGGAGCATTAGGTAGAGTGGGGTAAACATCTGGTATTGGTTTGTGAACTGTGAAACATTTGTCTATTTCCATTTCTTTTTCCCTACAACTAGTTACACATCTTTCTTGTGCCTTTCCTCTATCATGTGCCATAGCTTTTCCTTTCAGTGTCCTAGGCTCCCCATACCATCTATTGGCGGCATATGATTGCCATGCATGAAATGCATCCCATTGTAATAAACGTACTTTTTTCCCTTTCTTTTCATGTTCTCTTAAACAATCTTCTAAATAAAGCATTTTAGCTCTATCAAACGTGCCATATTCTGGCCATTGCAAATCAGGATTTTTCCTGGTATAATGAGTCAATTGATCTAGATGAACAGCTGTAGGGTACCCTTTTTTTCATGCCATGTACCATGCTGGGGTACCACAAGGAGGTGTAGGTTGAGTGACATCTAAGGCGTCTCTAAGCCCCTTGGCGGTACTTAAAAATAGTTTACTGAACATTTTTATATTAGAAAAACACAGTTGTATAACCTATTTTAACCATATGCATATATTTTTAGACTTCTTTCAAAGCTGAATTTTTAGGCATGCTCTGTTTGGAGGCAACCACCCACAGTCCCTCCTGAGGCAACCACCCTCGGCTCCTCTTCTGTCCTTGGGATCCTCACGATCTTTCACAGACTGGACAGCCCTCCTCAGGCACCTATCCTAAAGGTGCCCTCAGACCTCCCCTAGGGATCCCTAATGAATCCCAGTGTGTACCCTCATATGTACCAGAAAAAACAACACTAAATGTATAACATTGAGTTCAGTGCACTACGCACTGCCTACCTGATCACCTGACCAGTAATACCGTTGTATGCGTCCTTCTTGTTGAGGCAAAAAAATCACCTGAAGGCTCGAAGGGAGCTGCTGGTGTCTGATGTCACAGGCTTATCAATGGAGTGTCAGTGGAGGAGTGTGGCTCACTGATTAGAGCGGCAGACCCTGATACAGAGGTCTGGCCCGGGACCAGGGTTCAATTCCCGACGCGGCAGGGTACTGAGCCCAAAAAATGTCCACGGACTCGATAATTCTCGCCTCGGTGCCTATTCTAATCATGGGGTCCTGCGCTGCAACTCTGGGCAATAGTTGCTTAATCTCCACTACTGCGGCCCACCCGCGGCGGGATGCCTGGCTTTCACCCTGGGGATACCCAGTAGGGGTTATCTCACAGGGAAAAAGCCAGGACGGGTTCCCAAAGCAAGCGCCTTGATGCCTTCGGGTGATACGTGCGCTATATAAATCGCAATACATTTACATTTACATTTACAATGGGAGCCTTCTCGTCTGGGCCTTGTAGGAAACGAAGTCCAATCAGCAGCTGCGCAGCATACACCGAGACTGGAAGGCCCCCGAAGAGTCCTGGGACCGCAGTAGATTAACCCCTGCAGAGACCACCAGTCCCCAGCGAGTCCACGGCACCATCTGTTAAAGCACGGTTTTTTAGAGGCAAGTAAGATGGACACACACATAGGCTTCAAGAGTGGCTCTTTATTGCCAATGAACTGCAGTTGAGACAATTTGCTAGTAACTGTAAAGAGATCTATTTTACAGAAGGGAAACCAGTCCTTTTATACAATTTTCAGAACCAGAACATGTTAATTATTACCTTAAACACCATGGTGTGAGCATTTCAGAAATAGTCACAAATATTCCACGTGTACATTTGCTTTATGCATGACGCACATGACCATGCTAATATTTAACCAATCTCTTACGCTACTGCCTCCTGACCTAGAATCTAAATCTGTTATCTTGTTTTTGTCAAACATGCACTATTTGATCTGGTCAGCAGATCCTCGTGTTTTCTGCTTTATCTGTTCAATTTCCACACACGGTATTTATTCTGAGCAAATATTTTACCCAAGCAGGAGCAGAGCAGGTTGACATGTTCCCAGGTCAGCGAGCCACTTCTAAGAAGAACCTCGTTGAACTGGCTTCTGCAAATAATCTGAAGGTTAATGAATAATTACACAACGTGGAGTTACAACAGAAGGGACACGTACTCTTTCATTTGCAATCCATTTGGTTTTAACTGAATTTCAGACAATTTAGTTTAACCCTGTGTGCATTATGGAGCTGCCTGCATTATGATTATGATTAGTGGGCCCATATTATTGGCAAGCAGGTGGAACACAGAAATTAATGTAAAACTACGGTTCATTTTAATGCATTCCTTCCTCAAAGGGCTAATTAATTTTTCATCTTTCACAAACGACCCTTTGAACC
This sequence comes from Lissotriton helveticus, assembly GCF_964261635.1. NCBI lineage: Eukaryota > Metazoa > Chordata > Amphibia > Caudata > Salamandridae > Lissotriton > Lissotriton helveticus. Next base: position 127,103,537 of record NC_136057.1, read on the forward strand.
TTAGTTTAAAATAATTTCATCTTGATGCATATCAATATTCAATATTTATATTGTGCATAGTTATCACTTTACCCCCGTGCATTCAGCTATAAGGGACACGGGACACGGGAGAGCCGGGTCTAAAATACAACAGTCAAAATTTAGGGGGCTCTCCTTTTGTAATAATTACCCCATTAGATAGACCAAACACTAGAACCATCACCACCGAGTTAAGTGTAAGCCCCACTAAGACACACCTAGATGAAAATTGACTGCTTGTCGAAACTGACACATGTATAGTAAATGGGGGCAGTAGGGTGCACACTTCCGGTGAATCCAGTAATGGGCCACAAAACTTTGTCCTACCTCATGGAATATTGCTGGGTTGAAGAATAAATTATTGTCTTCTGACTGGCTATCCTTTATTGAAACCAATGAAATAGTGGTCTTTCAAGAAACCTGGTCAGTGGGTCCTGAGTTCAGATTAGGTTACATACATTTCTATAAACCTGCTATTGCTGGCCAGAGTGTAGAGACCGAGGGGGGGCTAACTATCTGGGTAAGACAGAGTGACAGGTATACAGTTCAGCAGCTGGACACGGATAGTAATGATATCTTAATAATTAAGATAAAAGTCCTCGGTGTTGAGGACCTTATACTTTTTAACCCCTTCAGTGCTAATGACAAGGGTAACTCGTCATGTAGGGCCCATTGATTTCAATGGAAAGTCAATGGACCTACATGCACACCCCTTAGCAGCCAAGTGGTTAATGTATATGCCAGAGGGTTGCCTGAAGGGAAAGTTTCAGGCACTGTTGCCCTTTTTGATTCCTATCTCAACCAGTACAAAGGAGAGGGAAACATAGTGGTCGCTGGGGACTTTAACTGTTCTTTTGAACCGTTAGATACAAACGACGTAGAATTAGGACAAGAGGAAGATTTGCTATGGGACGTCCCGCAACTAACATTGAATCCAATTAAGAAATGGTCGGAGGCGGCCCTAGAGCTTAAAGTGCTCTGCTTGGAGCATGGATTAAGGGCGGTCAAAAAAATCTGACAAGCATGGCTCCCCCACTTATAGAAGCGGGTTGAGGTGTAGTTGCATAGACTACATACTCAATAACAAGGAATATTGGCCTAGTCTATTAGATATGATTGTCCAGGAGAGGGTGGAAAGTGATCATAATCCCCTGGTGTTAGCACTTGTACCAGTAGGCAATCGCATAGAAGTTGGTTTTTCTGCGGGTGTAGAATTACATCTAAGTAACGACACCAGAAGAGTAAAATGGTTGAACCTACTAAACAAAGAGGATCAGTTGGAGGCCATCAATAATTTGGTGACAAAGGTGAGCACAGACCTCCAAAATTGTCTTGAGCAACAGGAAAATAAGTCCAGTGTTACTTCTGCTCATATTGAACTTTTTAATAAGCGCAAGGGCATTTTTACATCTAACAGAGGAAAAACAAAAAACTCTGCATAAGGCATCGGCTCACTCATGGTATGGGAAAACATGTAGGGTGGCATTTAAAGCATTAGCTATGGTGATAAGATCCAAGAACAGGGACAGGATCCAGGATGCACCGGTGGAGTATAAGTTAGCGCAACACAAAGCGAAAAAGGAATGGGACAAGGGACATTGGAAAGAGCTGCATTGTACTAGCCAAGACAGGAACATGGTTGGATTTTGGCACTTGGTTAAGTGGGGTAAGGGAAATCCGAGCCAACCGCCGAACAACCATGTAGCTCCCGAACTCTGGGTTTCGCACTTTAAGACACAGTTTGCCAATGATGCTCGAGAATGTGAATTATCCCAGGGTCCTTTGATTACCCAAGTTGGTAATCCTGCACTGCACTTTGCCAAGCAGGAAGTTGAAGCTGCACTTAATACTGTACCGAGTGGCAGAGTGCCCTGGCTCGATTGTGTTCTTGCTGACCTGTTCTTGTATAATAAGGCTCTGTGGGTAACATACATACAGATCTTAGTGAATGCCATTTCAAAGGGTTCTCCAATCCCTGAGTCATGGATGGGTGCGGAGATTATACTGATTTTTAAAAAGGGGGACAGATCGGATCCTGCTAACTACAGGCCTATTAGTTTAATCGACTGCATCCAGAAGGTGACAGCCAGGCTTGTGTTAAGTAGAATCCAGGGTTGGACTGACGAGTTTGACATCCTTTCACCTTTACAGGCCGGGTTTCGCTCACATCAGAGCACAATAGATCAGGTTTTTAGATTTGTTTTAATTTATTGGCGTGTGGTGATCCTTAATGGAGGTAGAATATATGCCGCTTTTGTAGACTAAAAGTCGGCTTGTGATCTAGTCCCACGAGCCAAGTATTGGAGTGTCCTTGCAGAAAAGGGAATGCCCTTGGACCTGCTGGCTTTTTTAATCAAACTTTATGACGCAAACTTTGCTCAAGTTCGCTGGGGTCAGCAAGGTCAAGTGACAGATAGATTCCCGATCGCTAGAGGGGTTCGACAGGGGTGTGTACTGGCACCAACTCTTTTTTCTCTTTATATTAACAGGGTGACCCAGTACTTCATGGACCATCCTACTGATGCTCCAACTTTAGATGGCAGGAAGATACCCCTGTTAATGTTTGCCGACGACACCGTGTTAATTTCAAAAACCCAACAAGGCCTGCAGAAGGCGATAGGGAGATTTGAGATGTTCTGTCAGGATTATGGTCTTGAAATTAACGTAGACAAGACCAAGTTCATGGTGCTACTCAAACAAAAAACTGTTAGAGGGAGAGTCAGCATGAACGGTGTTACACTTGAGCAGACCCATGTTTTTAAGTATCTTGGCATCACACTAGGCTCAATTGGAATCCACACTTGGATCAGCTGTTACTTAAACACGCACAGCTATCTGGTGCTCTGCTGAAAGAACACTGTTTATCCTTTATGAAGCCGATTGCCCCTGTGCTAAAAATCTATAACGCAAAAATTGCATCTTCGGTTTTATACGGGGCTGAATTATGGGGTTTTAGCAACCTAGCGGCACTTACGACCTCGCAAAATAAATTTATGAGGGATATAACAGGTTTGCCTCAATCTACTCCACTAATACCACTCTATTATGATTTGGGAAGCCAGTTTTTTGAGGATGTGGCACGCTTCAGACCAGTGGCCTACTGGAGGAGGCTCTGGGTTACCACCGAGGTCACCCAGTATGCACAAGCCCTACTTGTGATCAGGGACGCCGATAGTGTGGGCAAAATGTCATGGTTGAGGCAGGTAAAGGCCACTTATACTGACATGGGCCTTAATTGGCTGTGGCAAAATCCCACAAATAGTGCATTTCCATCTCGAAAGGATTTGAGGGGGCTATACTGGAACATGGTCACTATGAAACGCTTTGTCTATGACGAGTTCCTCACTGTCAAGAGACTTTCTAGAGACCAAACATGTATCTGACTATGAAGGGTACTGGGACCTTAGTACGGTACCCAGTGATAGGAAATGGTACCACCAATTTAGGATAGGTACCCTTCCTATTAAATCATTTACTGGTAAATGGGGTACAGCAGATTCCTGCACGGAATGTCCGTTTTGCCCGACACAGTCAGAAACAATAGCTCATATTCTATTTGTTTGCCCTGTTGTTAGATTTGGGGTCTTTGGTTGGCACAGGTAGGTACTTTTGACAAGCCGGGACCCTCTCCTCTAGTCAGGATAAGGTGATTATACTCCTAAAATAACCCCTGCTCACCCCCTTGGTAGCTTGGCATGAGCAGCAAGGCTTTATCACAGAGGAGTTCTAAGTTAAGCATTTGTGACCACATACAGTAACCCAGTGACAACACTACAAATGGACACCACACAAGGTTTTATATAAAAAATAAGGATATTTTATACAGAGTTACCACAAGACCAATAAACAACAAAAAGAATCCTCAGTACTATTAGATTTCAAGAGTTCTTGTAAAAAGGCTTAAATCAAGGTTCTGTGCGAGTCGGTAGCCTGATCCGGCTACAGCGTTGTTGAAAATAACACAGAGTCTAGCAGATCTAGCGGACCGCGTCGGTACGGGCCACTCAAATGTCGACAGACTCAGTCACAGTACCTTTTACTTGTGGTGGCCGGCACGGATGTGCGAGCCGGTTCTGGTGATCGTCACGGTGCAGAAAGGAAGCGTTGCAGGGCGCGTTGTCCCTCGATGCGGTGCAGGCAGCGGCCCGTTGACCGAGTCAGTGGATCCGAAGCTTGAGGGCGAGACGGTGCTTCGGTACGGTGCTTGCAGCTTGCGGTGCGGCGAATGAGCCGGAGTTCGGGAGCTGGCATTGATCAGTCCAGACAGCGGTACGAGTCGTGCGGTGCGTCGTGAAGCGTGCGAGGTGGTGCCCAACTTCGGTGTGGTCACAGGACTCAAAGTCAGCAGCAGTGACCGCGTCGGTCAGACCAGTTCGTTTCGGTGTAGCGAGGCATTGCATGTCGCGGTGTCTACCAGTCGCGGTGCAGGCTACGGCTCGGTGACGGCGTCAGGACGGAGTCAGTGAGCGCAAAGGTTGCTTTGTTCGAGGCGGATGTTGCTTGATGTGGTGCCTACAGGACACCGGCCTGGTCGTGAGAGTCGGTCACAGCTCCCTGCCTCTGTATCCACTTGTTTCCAGCAGCAATTCACAAAGACTGGTGAAGTCCACTGGTCCTGAAACTTCGGTCAGGGGGCAATCTCTCTTCCAAACCCTTGGAGATCTTTGCACAAGTTGAAAGAAAAGTGCACAACGTTCTTTCTCCTCCCTTTGGCAGTCAGGCAACCACTGCAGGCCAATCCCTCAAGCAGCACTTCAGCTTGGGAATAGTCTCTCCTCAGTTTCTTCAGGTTCCTCCTCCTTCGCAGAGGTTTTGTCTTGTAAATCCAGAAGTGATCTAATCTCATGGGATCAGGGTCTCAATATTCATACCCCAAAATCCTTTGTTCTCTGAGGGGAGAGGGGCCTGTGCCCAGTTCAAGCCAGTTCTGAAGCACTCTGTTTACCAGACCTCTCCTTTCCTTTCACAGCGCAGGGAAGGCACATCAGATGCCCCACAGGAGGTGGAGCCAGCATTGTGGAAGGCAAGTATAGTCCTGGAGTACTTTGTTGACAGTCTTCCTTCTCTTCTTTCAGTGTGCAGGGCAGAGACATCAGACGCACCACAGGGGGTGGAGCCGGCATTGTAGAGGGAAGGCCCAGCCCTATTCAGGTCCCAGGTACATCTTCTCCCTCCCATCTAGATGCTGATCTCCCTATTCACCACTGGGCTGCCCCAGCCTGTCTCTTGTAATCCCCCAGCCCTGTCGCTCACAGAAACCAGACAAAGGAATACACAACCTCCCAGAGGCGGGCTCAAATGTTTAGGCAAGCAAATACCTATTTTCTAAAAGTGGTATTTGCAAACACAGAATATTAAAATAAACTTCACTAAAAGATGTATTTTATTATTCTGAGTTCAGGCATACTAAACTCGAATTTCTACCATGTTCCTTGAGTCTGCTAGTATTATAAACATGTTTTAATCCAGCAGCCCAATCTGGCCTATGGAGAACAGGTAGTCTTGCAATAGTAAAAAATGACAAATGGATGTAATTCACTAATAGGACATGCCACACATATCAGGGCTTGTCCTACCTTATACTTACAATGCACCCTGCTCTTGGGCCTACCATAGGGGTGACTAATATGAAGACAAGGGAAGCTTTAGGGACTGCCAAGTGGGTGCACGTGCCCAGTCAGCATGACAGTACCAGACTGCACGCATGCTCTGCAATGGCAGACCTTAGACACATTTTACAAGGCCGCTTCTGTGGGTGGCACAACCAGTGCTGCAAGCCCACTAGCGGCATTTGGATTTACACGCCTTGGACACACTCAGTGCACTGTACTAGGGTCTGACAACTAAAACAAAATATCCAATCATGGAACCACTAATCAATATATCAATTTATAGTAGGGAGCACTCGCACTGTGGCACTGGACAGCAGTGGCACAATGCCCAAAGCATCTAACACCAGTAAAAACACCTGAGGCAAAAGCAAAAAATGGCTGGGAGACCCACGCCAATTGTGCCAGGTCTAACAGACACTATGGTGGGATTGTACGTTACAGCTGTGGACAGCCTTTTTTCGAGCACAACTGCCCACACTTTATGCTATTTGTGGGCACAGAGTCTTGGCCTCTCACTGTCTGAGCAGGACGGGCACGACCTTTGGAAAGACCATACCAGTTTCCTCCAGGAGGTCAGGTTGAAATTCAGTTATTTCAAGTTCCTACACTGGACGCCGGAGTGCATCTATAAAGCACATACGGCAGATGACTCCAAGTGCTCGAGGTGCTGACGTTGTGGTGCACTCGCCTGTGACATTTTGCCTTTCCTGCGGACTGTACAGTACTTTGTGCTTCTGGGAATCTGTTTGGGATACCTTGATGACCAATCTAGAGCGGGCACCGCAATGATGGCCCATCTGACTCTGCTTCACAAAATGTCAATTTTCCAAGATTTAACACTCCATGGTAAGAGTTATCCGGCTACGACCTTCGTAGTGGGAGTTGTCTTTTTGGGGGCGACCATGGGGCCTGGTACCCTGCCTTTTCTCTCCTGTTTTCATGTCCCTTCCCCTCGTGTTCCCACTCGTCCTCCTTCCCTGATCATCTGCGGGATCTTCTGGGCCACATCACCTCTATCTGAAGGAGTTGTTTTATTTATTGTTTTTCCTGATATCATTGTCTTCTCACAAGTTTTAGTTTACAAAGTATCTTGGACTCTACTGAATCGATAAACTTTCATAATTGTTATATGCTCATTGTATATGAAAAATCAATAAAGAATTGAGGTATTAAAAAAAGACACAGGGAGTGGTGTCACTTAACATTCAACTTTGACAATATCAAAGGAAGAGACATTACTGAATTTATAGACATGATCAGAACAAATGTATTGTGATAAAATTAACAACCAAGTCTCACTAAAATAGACATTCAATTTAACATTCTACTGAACTGTGTGCAGTACTCGTGGTGAAATATGAGTAAGGTTTTGCCAACAAAATGTGGGACAGAGGTTCTGTTCTGTGCCCAATAGACACTTGTGAAGTTGTAACTAATCCCCATAGTTTGGAAGAATGGACCAGGTTTGAGTGAGACTTCAGACCGACCTCCAAATGTGTGAGTGCCACTCATGATGAGTGAGGCTTGAGGGCTCTGATGTATACACGTCCAAACTAATGTCGCTGTCGAGGCACTCAAGGCTGCTTGCATGACAATGCTACAAAGAGTTGATGCACTCACTAATCCACGGTGTACTGATGACCAGCGTACTATGATCTAGGGGCTTATATAAAGGAGTACAATATTTTCGAGTAATGAAATGCCCCTCCCCCGTTCTTCAGACCAGTAAAACACCCACTCGTTTTTATGATACAATGCAAACTGTGCGAGAAAATTCTGGTTCATACTTGATATCTCTATCTTAGGAATTAATTGCTTCAAAGATAAATTGCTTTTGTTTGTCACTGAATCTTTGTTGAGAGAGGGAGGTGGTTACTGTAAACAAAACAACAAAGCCTGGAAGAGGCCGCTATCTTAATAATTTAGAAGACAGTTGTGCTCTTAAATCAGAAACTCAAAACCTAATTAGAGCATACATTTCAGTCTTGTTCGAGGATATAAAACTGTATCAAATATAAGGAATAACCGACAGACAAAGGAAAATTGAAAATAAACTGTTCTTTTAATTGTCGCTTTGACACATGACCTATGCCAAATTTTATTTGATCTGGTGTTTAAAACTCCATGATATTTTCCTCTGTTTACTTTCCTATGTACCACGCTATGGATTTGAAAAACCTGCAAATAAGTCATTTAAAAAAATATATAAGCTGTCCATTTTCATTGCAAAACTGACCCATATAACCATATATTCATTGAAATACAGATAAATTCATTGAAATACAGACTGTCACTTCCAGTTGTCACCTTTCTGTAAATACTCTTTAGTCCTTTACATCAGTGTTTGGAAGATGCTCATCTGAAGTGAAGCTATAAATACTTTTCCACAGCAGCAGCCAAGTGTGAGGCCTGTACTTGAACTGTGTGACCCTTAAAAACATTCACATCTGTGACATCTGAAATCCCATGTCTTTGCATGTATAAAGGCTTGTTTGTGTGAAATTTAGTCACAGATGGAGCCTGGAGGCTGCGGTTCCGTCAACGGCCACCAGAGGGCGCTCTTCGCCTGCTGATGAAACCCACTGAGCTGCACATTGTATGAAAGGGAGAAGGGTTTCCTCTTCCGGGTCAGCGGCGGCAGAGACAGCGGCAGCAGCGGTGACATCACTTCTTGTCTCTCCTGGTGTGTCCAGCCTGCTGCAGAGGAGGAAGAAGCCCTGTCTGGTGGGCAGTTACTTCCATCTACAGACCCTCACAGACCCCCCTCAGACCCCAGACCTGCTTCTGCCCCCCCTCAGACCCCAGATCTGCCCCCCCCCAGGAGGAGGAGAGAGCCTGGACAGGTTTCTGCTCAGGTAGGAGAGCTTCTAACTCACTTGGCTGCAATTTATTAATCCATGGATCAGATTTCCCCCGCCTGGCATTCATGGTCAGGTCAGGAGAGCTCATCTCTTCCTGCTGCTGAGCCTGAGTGGGGAGCGGAGGAGGTGAGGCCTGTCCAGGGGAGCAGTGTCTCTCTTCGGGGCCTGTGCATAACCCCCTGAGGCTCAGGTTGGAGTCAGAGGCGCTGTATGGGGTGGAATGAACTCTGGGCTCCTCTGTCCTGAATGAGAACCCATCACCGAGAACTCCTGTGAGAAGCACAGAGAGGCCTGTCCAGGGGTGCAGAGGAGGTGAGGCCTGTCTAGGGGTGCAGAGGAGGAGAGGCCTGGCCTGTCCATGGGTGCAGAGGAGGTGAGGCCTGTCCAGGGGTGCAGAGGAGGTGAGGCCTTTCAAGGGGTGCAGAGGAGGCGAGGCCTGTCCAGGGGTGCAGAGGAGGAGAGGCCTGTCCAGGGGTGCAGAGGAGGTGAGGCCTGTCCAGGGGTGCAGAGGAGGAGAGGCCTGTCCAGGGGTGCAGAGGAGGAGAGGCCTGTCCAGGTGTGCAGAGGAGGAGAGGCCTGTCCAGAGGAGGTGAGGCCTGTCCAGGGGTGCAGAGGAGTTGAGGCCTTTCAAGGGGTGCAGAGGAGGCGAGGCCTGTCCAGGGGTGCAGAGAAGGTGAGGCATGTCCAGGGGGCAGAGGAGGAGAGGCCTGTCCAGGGGTGCAGAGGAGGTGAGGCCTGTCCAGGGGTGCAGAGGAGGAGAGGCCTGTCCAGGGGTGCAGAGGAGGAGAGGCCTGTCCAGGTGTGCAGAGGAGGAGAGGCCTGTCCAGGGGTGCAGAGGAGGTGAGGCCTGTCTAGAGGTGTAGAGGAGGAGAGGCCTGTCCAGGGGTGCAGAGGAGGAGAGGCCTGTCCAGGTGTGCAGAGGAGGTGAGACCTGTCCAGAGGAGGAGAGGCCTGTACAGGGGTGCAGAGGAGGTGATGCTTGTCCAGGGGTGCAGAGGAAGTGAGGCCTGTTCAGAGGTGCGGGGGAGGTGAGGCCTGTCCAGGGGCAGAGGAGGTGAGGCTTGTCCATGGGTGCAGAGGAGGTGAGGCCTGTCCAGAGGAGGAGAGGCCTGTCCAGGGGTGCAGAGGAGGTGAGGCTTGTCCAGGGGTGCAGAGGAGGTGAGGCCTGTTCAGAGTTGCGGGGGAGGTGAGGCCTGTCCAGGGGGCAGAGGAGGTGAGGCTTGTCCAGGGGTGCAGAGGAGGTGAGGCCTGTCCAGGGGGTGCAGGGGAGGTGAGGCCTGTCCATGGGGCACAGAGGAGGTGAGACATGTCCAGGGGTGCAAAGGTGGTGAGTCCTTTCCTCACTAGTTGGGGTGCTGTGGATGTGAGGCCTGTCCAGGTGGGTACAGAGGAGGTGAGACATGGCCTATAATAGGGAGTGGGGGGAGTACAGAGGAGGTGAGGCAAGTCATGTGCTGAGGAGGCAAGGCCTGTCCATGGGGGGGGGAGAGGAAGCATGGCCTGTCCACGAGGTACAGAGGAAGCGAGGCCTGTCCAGGGGGTGCAGAGGCTGTGATGCCTGTCCCGGAGGTGCCGAGGAGTTGAGGTCTGTCCCGGGGGTGCAGAGGAGGTGCGGCCTGTACCCGTAGTGAGGCCTGTCCTGGAATGCAGAGCAGGTAAAGCCTGTCTGGGGGTGAGTGCAGATGCCTGTTCAGGGGGTGCAGAAGAGGTGAGGCCTGTCTTGCACAGGGGGGTGTGGGGGTGCAGGTGAGGTGATGCCTGTCCTGTGCAGGCGAGGCCTGTCCGCGGGGGTACAGAGGAGGTGAGGCCTGTCCAAAAGGGTTGCAGAGAAGTTGAAGCCTGTGCAGGTGTTGCAGCAAAACTGCCTGCCCTGACTCGGGGTGCAGTAGAGGTGAGGCCTGTCCAGGGGGGGCGGTGCAGAGGAGGAGAGGCCTGTCCTGTGCTTGGGGTTGCAGAGGAGGTTAAGGCTACCCAGATAGGGATGAGGAGAAGGTGAGATATGTCCGGATAGATGTGCAGCAGATAGATAGATTACTTTTTTGTTTGATTAGTAAAAATCAGTACAATAATGATGTACAGATACTAAAGCATATATCTATTGATGGTTAAGATGTTTGCACACAATAAAAAGAATAAGTTTCCTCACAATCTATAAAATCCCAAATGCGGCCCTTGGGCCAATAAAGGTGTGATGTGTGATAGCAGATAGTAGAAACTTATGATATTCAACAATAATCATTGCATAAAACCAAGTCAGCACCTATTCAAATCTTGTGGGCCCTCTAAGTTCATTCTACTTCAAGTGGGGCTGCCTCACACGGTGAGTTCTGAACCAAAGACCACTTCAATTATGTTACAGTCAAAAGACACTAATCCTTTGTTAAATTTGAACTCCTTATTAAAAGAAGGGAGCTAGGCTCTCGTCTTTACTAAACATCTAACAACTCCACTTACATTGTACAGATCAACTTCTAGGGTATGGGAAATTGTGTAAATTGGCATTTTTATGGTGTTGGAGTGGCCCAGTGCTGGTTGATAATTATTGACTCATCGGCTCTCACATTGAGTAAGCCTTTTTGCTGCTCTTGTAACAAACCTGGTGAACCGGATCTTAAGCATCTGGTTCTCTGGGTTCATGGACGTAAGGATGGCTTGATTTAATTCCAAATCATTTGTGGTGGTGCAAAAGAACAAGTGATCAAGCAGCGTCTCCAAGCCGACCCTGGTGTGGCTGAACAGGGCAAGGTCATCTGGGTACAAAGGGTTACCGACCCTGGTTCACCCAAGTTTTGAGAGTGGGAGTTCATATCTTCAAATGACTGTGATAGATCCGGGATAAAGAGGTTGGAAAGGAGAGGCGCCAACACACAACCTTGTTTTACTCCGCGTGTTTTTTTTTCTGGAGATGTGGGCGCCGTCACGCCGTTTATACGGAACCACGTATTCATTGTAACTGGATAATTGACCCCCAGGCACATGTTTGAAAACTGCTTTGAAATCAACAAAGCAGTAGTGAATTAGCATTTTTGAAGCCGCAGCTTTGTCCAACAGGACTGATATTGCAAGCAAGTTTTTTCCTGATTTTGCCTCAAATCTCGTCTGGTTGAAGCGTATGAGGTGTTTTTTGCCACAGTGACAGATCTTGAAGCAACAGACCTGCATAGTATTTGGATTCGACTTCTAAAAGTGCAATCATCCTGTAAGTTCTTGGATCAGATCTCAGGCCACCTTAATAAATTCGCTGTATGATGGCTCGACTCCAGGACTCAAGTATTAGCTGGTTACTCCAAAAATAACCGAAAAGGGGTGCCAGGCGTTCGGCCCAGACGTCGGTACCCTGCTTGTACACTGCCTGTGGAATGCCATTTGGCCCGGTATCCCTATCTGAGCGGCTTTTAATTATAATATGTGCTGTTCTAGTAGTCAGAGCATCTGATGCTTTTGATGCCTGTTGGAAAGGCACGGCCCGCTGGTGCAAGGATTTAGTATCAGTTGCTAGTGGCATCCAAGTGGCCATGTCTATGGGTTGCTCTAATGTCCCGGCATGTGTTATGGGAAAGCTGTAGTTGACTTGGGTTGATTGGAGGAACCATTTTTAAGGGTTCTGCCAATAGGCCTGCTTCCTTATCAGACACTTTAAAGTGGGCTGTTAGAAAGGTTGCCCATTCATCCTTCGGATATTAGGGCTACTTTGACCTCCTTCGCTCTTTATTTTCCCGTTCACAAGGAACCAAAAGGTCTTTGAGTTATGGTTTTTACTCGCATGGACTAATCTTAACCAGAACTGGTCACAGCGTTTTTGTGTCTCTAGGAGTATTGCTCGCCCGAGTACTTTTTGGGCTTGTTTATAGATGTTAATTAGTTGGTCCTTCCCCTGGCACCTGTCTCAATTCTGAGTTACGTAGATTTTTAAATTTCCTAACTTCAGCAGATGTAGTGGTTGAGTTGCATCTTTTTGTTTTTTGTGAGGAGTACAACATTTTTTTAAGCAGTTGGCTAGAAAACATCTCCCATGACGTAGAGAGCGGGGTGTCATCAAGGCTCCTTGTCGCTAACTGGACTCGGCATGTTGTCATTATTGTTGCTATCAAAGGATCTGACCATTTGAACTTTTTAAGGTTCTCTGTAAAAATTCCTTTTGTTGTCAGAAATGTCATGCCGAGCTACACTAAGTGACAAGGTGATTACTTGGGTTCGATAGTCGCGATCACCTCGTGCAGCGATGGTGTAATTTAATTTTGATCGGTGGGAGCATCACCTTATTGCATATAGTGTAGTTTATAGAATAAGTGCGGCCATTTGTTCATGTCCAGTTTGGAGGGGTGTCCATGGGGAAACGACCATTCAAAGTTATATAGCCCCGAATGTTGAACCGTAGTAGCACCTATTCACCAAGTTTACTGTATCTGTTGGTGGTAGGCTTTGTTTGTTCCATGATGTTATGTTATGTTATGTTATGTTAATTTGTGACTTTTATAGCGCACGGCTACTCAATGAGTGTCCCGGCGCTTTATTGACATCCTAAAAGCAAACATAACACATAAAGAATAGAGAGAGAAGCACAAAAAGAATTTTAATTATTTTGTAAAATCTAAGAGGCAAACAGCCAGGTTTTGAGGGCCTTTCTAAAAGATAGCAAATTAGAGTTGCTTCGTAACAGAAAAGGCAGAGAGTTCCAAAGCTGAGGAGCCCAAAGCATAAAGGAACGACCTCCCAGTCGAGCCTTCCTCACACGGGGCACAACGGCAAGAAGCTGTGATCCTGATCTCAAAGATCGCGACGGGCAATATTGCTTGAGCCTCCTCTGCAGGTATTTAGCCCCAGTTGAGTAAAAGGCCTTATGGGCAAGAGTCAGAGTTTTAAAAACTATCCGCTGTCGGATAGGCAGCCAATGAAGTGCCTGTAATAGGCCAGAGACATGCGCTCGCCTGTGCAAGCCAAAAATGGGGCGAGCCGCCGCATTTTGGACCACCTGCATTCGCTGCAAGAGGTATTCGGGCAGGCCCAGATATAAGATGTTAGCATAGTCCAATCTTGAACCGATCAAGGCCTGCACCGCAATCCTCCTGTGATCTTCTGAGAGCAGCGGAAAGAACTTCCGCAACATGCGAAGAAGTCCAAAACACGAGCCTGTAAGAGTGAGAATCTGAGATCTGAGGGTCAAACCGTTGTCAATTTTGACCCCCAGATTCTTTGCCACCTGCGACGACTGGCTCGGTGGAGACATGTCCATCGGCCACCACATCTGCCAGTCCGGGTCGGATTGACAACCGAAGAAGAGTACCTCCGATTTATCTGAGTTGCACTTGAGGCTGTTCAGTTGGAGCCATTTGAAAACAGCGCCAAGGCACTCACAGATACTCTCTCCGTCAAAATCCTCCCCTTTCCGGCAGGTGAAGAGAAGCTGGGTGTCATCCGCGTAGGATACGATCTGGGCTCCATAGGACTCCGCCAGAGCCGCCAAAGGGGTCATAAAGATGTTAAACAAATGGTGGGAGGACTTCTTGCGTCGTGCTCATCTGGAGAGTCTTGAAAGAGGTTTGTGTTGTATCACCAGTTCTCAGACATTCATACTCACTTAATAGGTTACACATGATCCGGAGCTGGTGATCAAACTTGAGCCTTTTCTCCCTGGCGCTTGGTGAAATATATACGGTGATCAAGAGCATTTGTTTGGTAGATTTGGAGCTTCTGATTCTAATACGAGTAATCCAATCTTCTTCGAATTGTAGCTGGTCGATGTTCACGTTTAACTTGCCAGTGCCAGGTGCTGAGGAGGTGAATCTTGTCCAGAGGTCAGAGGAGGAGAGGCCTATCCAGGGGGGTGCAGAGGAGGTGAAGCCTGTCCTTTGCTTGGAGGGTGCAGAGGAGATGGAGCCTGTCCATGGGGTGCAGATGAGGTTAGGCATGTGCAAGGGATGCAGATGAGGTTAGGCCTGTCCTGTGCTTTGGGGCATTTAAGAGATGGAGCCTGTCCCGGAGGCTGTAGAAGAGGTGAGGCCTGTCCAGCTGATACAGAGCAGAGGTGAGGCCTGTCCAGCTGATACAGAGCAGAGGTGAGGCCTGTCCTCTGCTGGGGTGAAACCTGGCCTGAAGGGGTAGACGGTGAGGCCTGTCCTGACTCTGCATGATATACTATCTGGTAATACTTCCTTGAAATGTTGCTCATTTTGCCCCTCCTTCAGTCCATATGAAGCCAGTGTGCGCCACATACCCCCACCCACCCTCTTGACCAGAGAGTTCCCAAGATCCAGTTGTTACATTCTCACCTGTCACGAGAACTGACAGACAGAATAGGACCTTTCCTGCTGGTGGACACTGAACGCTTCCTGTTAGTCTCTCCATCGAGTGCAGTCCCATCGGTGCTGCGGCTGCACAGAAGCAAAGCACTCAGGTACATTCCCTGACCTCACCTGTCAGAATGTCAGGAGCGCCCCAATATCTTATCCCACATGACTGCCCTCGAGTGCTCTAATCGGCCCCAAATCAGTGAGATCGCCCTCAAAACAATCATCTCTCCATCAAAAATATGTTCCTTCTCAAAAGATTTCACCAGGTTCATCTAAAGGATGAGAGGTGAGCAGTGCACATTCGAACAGCCTCCCCGTATCCATCAGGATGCACCAAAGCTGCTCCAATTTATGAGTTATAGATGCATCTCGTTAAAGAACCCTACATCACTAGTGCATTAACCGTCCACAAACCAGATAGTCTCCTATCAAGTCTTCACTTTATGCTTGTCTTTGACCATATACAGTGCTCTGTTGCCGGGTTTGTGCTATAGTAATGCCATATACATACATACATTCATCCATATTAGCATGACCAGTGGGCCCTTCTACAGCTTCCCTGTCCGCTCAAATGCCTGCACGTTCCTCTGCTGAGAAGCCGTGCTGGCCTCCAGTCACTGTTGCCGGCCATGGACCCCGGAATGGGTGCCCACCCATCGTACACAGCATTGCTTCACTCCTTGCCCTTCCAGGGCAGTGGTCACTGATTGCAAATCGTCATCCAATCTGCATCTTTTTCACTTGCTCACAGGCTGCCTGGTTTCCTTCACAATGGAGTGCCTTGAGTTCCTGCCATCTCGAATGTCCCTCACTGACTTGCTGACCCCGGTATCGCCCACCAGCCATTTGGCTCACATGTTGTTGGTGACGTGTCCCCTGATGCCTCCACCTGCCTTCAGTGCCCTTTGGGCTGGGTCACCTCCCTTCCACTCCTGGTTCACCTTAAGAGCAGGGATTGGATGCATTGATGCCTTGTTGCTGCCGTTTGTTTGCACGCTGCATCAGCTTGAACTTGAAATGCTGTTGCTCAGAGTGCAAGGTTTCTGTAACTCTAAGAGTGGTTCACTCATTTATGGAGGGCGGGCAGAATTATGTACAAGGACTTTAACATGACATTTGTCAACCAGATTGATTTAATTTGTATGTTTCATGGGCTCTAAATGGAAAGATGGGGTTATGAAGAAGCAGGCTTATATGTTCGGACCTGCTCTCTGAGACTGTGTGTGGGCTGTATATTGACTAAGACCTTGTTCAGCCTGTGGGTGCACTGTATGCTGACTCAGACCTTTTTCAACCTGTACGTGTGCTGTATGTTCACTAGGGGTGGGCGGAATTTGCGTAATCGTGTTACGCAAATCTCAGTGAAACGGTAAAAAATCTCCGCGAACAGGCAGAAATTCTGCGAACACGCGGGATTGCTTGTTCGCGATGCTTTTTTACTGTTCACCATCGCTGTTTGCGTGCTTGAGGGAAAATATCTCGGGAACATGCATTTTAGAACACGAACAAGCAAAAAATTCGGCAAAGTAGCGGAATGCACAATTTTGGGCAATTTCGCGTTCTTTGCGGAACGCAAAATTACTCAAATTCCGCAAACGAACGGAATTTACCGCCCTGGCCTAATGTTCACTCAGACCTTGTTCAGCCTGTGGGTGGGCTGTATGTTCACTCAGACCTTGTTCAGCCTGTGGGTGGGTTGTATATTGACTCAAACATTGTTCAACCTGTGGGTGCGCTGTATTTTGACTTAGAGCTTGTTCAGCCTGTGGGTACGCTGTATGTTTACTCTGACCTTGTTCAGCCTGTGCGTGTGCTGTATGTTCACTCAGACCTTGTTCAGCCTGTGTCTAAGCTGTATGTGCACTTAGACCTTGTTAAGCCTGGTGGTGCGTTGTCTCATCACTCAAACTTTGTTCAGTCTGTGGGTGCGATGTATGTTGACTCAGACCTTGTTCAACCTGTAGGCGTGCTGTATTTTGACTCAGACCTTGTTCAGCAAGTGATCATGGTTCATTGTGTGTCCATTGTAGTGGGTGAACAGAAATAATATCGAGTTGGAAATATCGAGTAGCAGAAATATCGAGTCTAAATTCTCTGACTACAAAAATATCGACATTCAGAATATCGTTGTCAAAAATATCGAGTTGAAGATAAGTAATATGGTTTTTCAAAATATCGAAGTAATGAATATCATTAGCAAAAATATTGTTGTTAAAAATATCGTTAGTGTGTATTTTACATGCATGTGTTTTATTTTGTTGTGTAAGTATTGCATTTGTTTTTTAATATATGTGTTACCTTTTTAGAAGAAGTTATTAATTTTTTTTTAAGTACATTTTGTGTTTTAGTTCCATAGCGGGTTGTGGGTTTATAGGGGAATAGGGTGGGAAGTAATTTAATTATAATAAATTGAATAATAATTTTTAGAAGTTATTAATTTATTTTAATTGCATTTTGCATTTTTGTTCCGTAGCGGGGTGTGGTTTTATAGGGGAATAGGGTGGGAAGTAATTTAATTATAATTAATTAATAAATAATGTCGATCAATTAATATTTATGTATTTAATATTTTATATTGTTAATTGTGGTAATTCAATAATTATTAACTAGTTATTATTTGGTTGTTTATTATTAATAATTATTTTTTAAATATCTTAATTGTTTTATTTTTTTAGGAGCGGGTTGTGGGTTTATAGGGCACTAGGGTGGGAAGTACTTTAATTATAATTAATTAATTTAAAAAAAATTAATTCATAACTATGTATTTAATATTTTATGTTGTGAATTGTGATAATTAATTTATTATTCACTAGTTATTAATTGGTTGTTAATTATTAATAATTAATGGTAAATATCTTAATTGTGTTATTTTTTAGGAGCAGGTTGTGCGTTTATAGGGGAATAAGGTGGGAAGTAATTTAATTATAATTAAATAACTAATATTTTGTATTACTTAATAATTAAGTATTTAAGATTTTATATTGTTAATGTGGTAAATAATCTATTATTAAATAGTTATTATTTGATCGTTATTTATTAATAATTAATTAGTAAATATCTTAATTGTGTTTTTTAGGAGAAGGTTGTCGGTTTATAGGGGAATAGGGTGGGACGTAATTTAATTATAATGAATTAATTCAGGTTATTTATTACTTAATAATTAAGTATTTAAGATTTTAAATTGTTAATTGTGGTAAATAATTTATTATTAAATAGTTAATTGATTGTTAATTACTAATAATTACTTGGTAAATGTGTTAATTGTGTTCTTTTTTTAGGAGTGGGTTGTGGGTTTATCGGGGAGTAGAGTGGGAAATAATTAAATAAATATTATTTAATTTATATATTTTTTTTTTATATTTATGTATTTAAAATGTTATACTGTTAATTATGATGTATAATTCATTGTTAATTATTTATTAATTGGTCATTACAAATTATGTATTAATTATTCATTATTTTATTTGTGTCTTTTTTTTAAGAGTGGGTTATGGGTTGATAGGGGATTAGGCTGCAAAGTAATTTAATTTTAAAATATTTTGTTAAATGTTTGTGTTATAATATTTACTTTAAGTTGTTTTATAGTGTTAATAGTGTGATTTAATTAATTATTGATTGTTTTTAAATTGTTTGTTAATTTTAATTATGAATTCATTATGTTAATAGTGTTATGTTTCACGCTATTTATGGTGTCCTCTATAGGGCAGTATGGTGGGAGGTAATCTTTTTAATTATTTAATGATTTGTTACTTAATTTTAAATATTAGTGGGAATAGTAAATTATTCACCTCCTCGTCAACACTTTCACAACTGTTGCACTCGCTGGAGTGGGAATAGTAAATTATTCCCCTCCACTATTCAACACTTTCCCTACAGATCTACATGCTGGAGTGGGAATAGTAAATGATTCCCCTCCGATATTCAACACTTTCCCTACTGTTGTACTTGCTGGAGTGGGAATCGTAAATTATTCCCCTCCGCTATTCAACACTTTCCCTAATGCTGTATTTGCTGGAGTGGGAATAGTCATTTTATCTACTCTGCTATCTAACACTTTCCTTAATGTTGCACTCCCTGGGGTGGAAATAGTAAATGATTCCCTTCAGATATCCAACACTTTCTCTACTGTTGCACTCCCTGGAGTGGGAATAGTAAATTATTCCCCTCCGCTATCCAACACTTTCCCTACAGTTCTACCTGCTGGAGTGGGAATAGTAAATTATTCCCCTCCGCTATCCAACACTTTCCCTACTGTTGTACTTGCCAGAGTGGGAATAGTACATGATTCTACTCCACTATCCAACACTTTCCCTACAGTTCTACCTGCTGGAGTGGTAATAGTAAATTATTCCCCTCTGCTATCCAACACTTTCCTTACTGTTGTACTTGCTGGAGTGGGAATAGTAAATTATTCCCCTCCGCTATCCAATACTTTCCCTACTGTTGCACTCTCTGGAATACGTATAGTAATATTTACCCCTTTGCTATCCACCACTTTCCTTAATGTTGTACTCCCTGGAGTGGAAATGGTAATTTATTACCCTGCGATATCCAACACTTTCTCTACTGTTGCACTCCCTGGAGTGGGAATACTAAATAATTCCCCTCCGCTATCCAGCACTTTCCCTACAGTTCTACCTGCTGGAGTGGGAATAGTAAATTATACCCCTCCACTATCCAACACTTTCCCTACTGTTGCACTCTCTGGAGTGGTAATAGCAATTGTTACCCCACCACTATCCAACACTTTCTCTACTGTTGCACTCTTTGGAGTGGGAATAGTAAATTATTCCACTCCGCTATCCAACACTTTCCCTACAGTTCTACCTGCTGGAGTGGTAATAGTAAATTTGTTAATTAATTTTAAATATTTTGCTTGAGTTGGAATAGTAAATTATTCACCTCCGCTATCCAACACTTACCCTACTGTTGCACTTGCTGGAGTGGGAATAGCAATTTTATCCCCTACGCTATTCAACACTTTCACAACTGTTGCACTCGATGGAGTGTGAATACTAAAATATTCCCCTCTGATATCCAACACTTTCTGTTGCACTCCCTGGAGTGGGAATAGTAAATTATTCCCGTCCGCTATCCAACACTTTCTCTACTGCTGTACTTGCTGGAGTGGGAATAGTAATTTTATCTACTCTGCTATCCAACACTTTCCTTAATGTTGTACTCCCTGGAGTGGAAATAGTAAATTATTCCCCTCCGACATCCAACACTTTCTCTACTGTTGCACTTCCTGGAGTGGGAATAGTAAATTATTCCCCTCCGCTATCCAACACTTTCCCTACAGTTCTACCTGCTGGAGTGGGAATAGTAAATTATTCCCCTCCGCTATCCAACACTTTCCCTACTGTTGTTCTTGCCGGAGTGTGAATAGTACATTATTCCCCTCCACTATCCAACACTTTCCCTACTGTTGCACTCTCTGGAGTGGGAATAGTGATTGTTACCCCCCCACTATCCAACCCTTTCTCTACTGTTGCACTCCCTGGAGTGGGAAAAGTAAATTATTCCCCTCCGTTATCCAACATTTGCTGCAGTGGAAATAGAAATTTTATCCACTCTGCTATCCAACACTTTCCCTCCTGTTGCACTCTTTGGAGTGGGAAAAGTACATTTTTCCACTCCGCTATCTAACACTTTCCCTACAGTTCTACCTGCTGGAGTGGTAATAGTAAATTTTTCCCCTCCGCTATCTAACACTTTCCTTACTGTTGTACTTGCTGGAGTGGGAATAGTAAATTATTCCCTGCCGCTATCCAATACTTTCTCTACTGTTGGACTCTCTGGAGTGGATATGGTAATATTTGCCCCTTTGCTATCCAACACTTTCCATAATGTTGCTCTCCCTGAATTGGGAATAGTACATCATTCCCCTAGGCTATCCAACAGTTTCCCTACTGTTTTACTTGCTGGAGCGGGAACAATAAAATATTCACCTCTGCTATCCAACACTTTCCTACTGTTTCACTCACTGAAGTGGAAATAGTAATTTTATCCCCTCTGCTATCCAACACTTTCCCTACTGTTGCACTCCCTGAAGTGAGAATAGTAGTTTTATCCCCTCCGCTATCCAACATTTTCCCTACTGTTGCTGTTAATCTAGTGTTAAATGTAATTGTAAAAGATTAAAAATATTTAATATTTTAAATTATTATATATATATATATATTATTTTTATTTTTATTTTACTGGTATATGTATGTATATGTATTTATTATTTTTAATATGTTTCTAGCATTTTTATAATTTATTATATTAATTTTTATTAATATTAAGTAACATTATATTTTATATATATATGTATGTATAATTTTTGTTAACATTATATTTATTATTTATACTTTTAACCCCTTGCATACTGATGACGGCCGGGATCCGTCATGGCACACAGTGCTCGTGTGCTGATGACAGCTCCCGGCCATCATGACCGCACCCGCGATTGGAATGTGCCGCACAGGCGCAGAATCGTGGCAGCATGCAAGGAATTAAACATTTTCTAATAATTCTAACTATGTTTTTTAAATTATATGTATTATTTACTTCAGTTTACATTATTTTTTACACAATTTAAAGAAACGATATTTTTAACATAATTTTTATTCCAATATTTTTGTACTTCCCAATATGTAGATAGGACTTCGATATTTTGGACAACAATATTTTTGTCACAATATTTTTGTACCTCGATATTCTTGTTGTCGATATTCTGTCAGTGATCCATTGTAGTGCAAGGTTTAAATCTTGAGGATGTTGAGTGTTGTGGGTTTGGTCGTAGATACCAGACGAGTAAAAAGGTTTTAAAAAATATTCTATTATTCATAGACCAAAGGTGTTTTATAGTGGTTTTGTAGAGAACAAGAGTTTGTTTTCCTTTGTAAGTGAAGGACAGTTGTTTTAGAAGATGAGATGAAGTGTGATTCATGTTTGATGCAAATAAACTCTTGGTTGAAGTGTCTCTTTACTTCCTTTCAAGGTATTCTGGGATGGACCAGGTGGTGCGACTGCCTCCCTCGGAGAATTAAACAAAATTACTACCAGGTAACGTTTCCTAGTGCCTTCTGTTTCCCTTTCTTCTATTTCTTCTCAAGTCTCTCTCTGTGTCGCTGTTTTTATCTCTCTTCAGCTTTAAGAATTTGACTCCCTCTCCAGACCATTCTCTAGCTATATAGCTTATGATCTTAAAAATAAATAAATAAATCAATAAATAAATAAATACATGGTTTTTACGTAGTCCTCTTCCTTATTTGTTTTTATGCTAGCTGTTTTAAGCATTTTTCCTTTAAAATGTTGGTATACTTCAGGGTCAAGTTAATTATCTCCAGTTTCATAAATTGTGTGATGTTTTTGTTATAATTGGTACAACCCTCCATTCCCCCTTTGTCATGCCACATTTGGAATGATCTATTATCTGTTGGCCTGAAGGTATGGAAGCTCAATCGATCAATCAGTCAGGGGCTTGTAAAGCATGCTACTTACCTGTGACGGTCTCACGGCGTGGGAGGTGTAGCCCCGGTCAGCCCAAAAGCAAGGTCTTGAGGCTTTTCCTGAAGTTGTGAAGGGTAGGGGAGCATCTGATGTTGACTTGGAGCTCGTTCCAGGACTTGCCTGCGATGTAGGCGAAGGCTCTTCCACCTGCTCTGGTTCTGAGGATGTGCGGGGTCTCTGCTAGGGCAAGGTCAGCAGAGAGGAGGTTTCTTTTGGGTATATGGCAAGAAATTCTTTCGGTGAGCTATTTGGGTCCAATGTTCTGGAGGGATTTGTAGGCGTGGGTGTGTAGCTTGAAGGTAACTCTCTTCTCGACCGGGAGCCAGTGGAGGTCTGGCAGGTGTTGGGTGGTGCCAAGGATGAGTCTGGCTGCGGTGTTCTGGATGGTCTGGAGTTTGTGTAGCAGGGATTTTTTGATTCCAGTGTAGAAGACGTTTCCGTAGTCCAGTCTGCTCATTATGAGTGCATGGGTGACTGTCTTTCTGGCTTCTGGGGTAGATCTACTTGAAGGTCTTGAAGGAAGTGGAGGGAGTTGAAACATGTGGAGGCGACACCGTTGATCTGGCGATTCATGGTGAGGGAGGAGTCTAGAATGATGCTTAGGTTTCGGGTGTGGTCCATCGGGGTGCGTGGGTTTTCGAGGGCAGAGGGCCACCAAGTGTTGTCCCAAGTGGAGGGGGAGTGTCCAACGATGAGGACCTCAGTCGTCTCTGATTTGAGTTTTAGGCAGCTGTTGCTCATCCAGGCTGCAACGTCTTTCATTCTTCGTGGAAGCTTAGTCAGGTGTCTTCGGAGTTCTCCGTGAGGGAGAGGATGAGCTCGGTGTTGTCAGTGTAGGTTACTATGCTGAGCCCGTGATGTCTGATGATGGCGGTGAGGCGGGCTATGTAGATGTTGAAGAGTGTGGGGCTGAGAGATGATCCTTGGGGTACTTCGCAGTTGATCTCTGTGGGTTTGGAGAGGAAGGGTTGGAGTATGATCCTTTGGGTTTTGCCTGCGAGAAAGGAGCGGATCCAGTCAAGGGCGGTTCCCCGTATGCCGGCTTCGTGGAGTCTGGCTGCAAGAGTACAGTGGGAGACGGTGTCAAAGGCTGCTGGGAGGTCTAGCAGGATGAGGGCCGCGGTGTTGCCCTGGTCGAGCAGCCTGCGGGTTTCGCCGGTGGCAGCGAGGATGGCGGTCTTGGTGCTGTAGTTGCTGCGGAATCTGGACTGGGAGGAGTCTAGAATGACGTTCTCGTTGATGAAGGATGTCAGCTGGGCCTTGACGAATTTCTTGGTGACTTTGGCTGCAAAGGGAAGGAGAGAGATGAGCCGATAGTTTTTCAGGTCAGTCGGGTCCACAGAGGGTTTCTTGACGAGGGGCTTGACCTCAGCCTGCTTTCAGCCATTTGGGAAGATGCCGGATTCGAAAGTGGCGTTAATTGTGCGGCGTAGTTCGGGTGCAATGGCGGTGGCGACTCTGTGGAAGATGTGCAGCGGTCAAGGGTCCTTGGGAGCTCCTGAGTGAGAGCTCTTCATGGTCCTGGTGGTGTCTTCGATGGTGACCGTTGTCCAGGCGGTGATGGTGGGCTAGATGTCGTTGCTGGAGGGGAGGGTAGTTTCTGCAGTCCATTAGCTGAAGTTGTCATAGAGTGCCTTCATTTTCAGGTGGAAGTAGGAGCCGAGCTTGTTCCAGAGGCCCTGGAACAGTGTGATGTCCGTGGCTTCGCTGGAGGGTTTAGTGAACTGCTGGATGATGTTGAAGAGTTCCTTTGGGTTGCTGGTGTTGATGAGGATTTTGTTCCGGATGAAGGTCCTCTTGGTGGCTCTTATGAGTTGGTGGTATTCTGTCATGGCTTGCTTGTAAGTGGTCTGGTCTGTGGTGAACCAGGCAGCCTTCAGGGGGCGTTGTCTGTCGGTGTGGCGGAGGGGTGAAAGTTTATCTGCGCAGCTGGTGATTAAACAGTGTAGTTCAGTGGCTGCATAGTTGGTATTTGTTGTGGCAGTGGGGGGGTTGAGGATGAGGGCGGAGTTGAGGTGCTCCTCTGTGACCTTGCTCCAGTTCCTCCAAGCTGGGCTTGGGTTGGCTTGTGTGCGGTGGTGCTGCTGAAAGAGAAGTGTATGCAGTGGTGATCTGTCCAGAGAGGTTGCAAAATGTGACTGAAGTGGAAGTTGGTCCCTTCTGCAAAGATGGGGTTGAGGGTGTATCCAGTCTTTTGGGTGGGGGTGGTGATGAGCTGCTTCAGTCTGAGGTTGGTGAGGTTGTCCAGGAGGGCGGTGGAGTCAGGTACGCTGCGGTTATCGGGTTGGAAGACTCCGATTAGTATCTAGGCCATGGAAGCGATGGCCTGGGGTGCAATGAGGTCGGCAATGGTGGTGGTGAAAGGAGCACGAGGCCCAGGGGGTCTGTAAGCGAGGGTGCCACGTAGCATGGTACTGGAGCTGGTCAGGATCTGGAAGTGGAGGTGTTTGGTGTTGGAGAGGGAGTCGCTCGTGCTGGAGGTAGAGAGTCGGAGAGAGCTCTTGTGTGCGAGGGTGAGTCCTCCTCCAGGGCGGTGGGGGCGGTCCTTCCTCTGGATCTTGTATCGGTCGGGAATGGCAGTGGCGATGTTGGGGCATAGGTGGCGTTTGTCCAGGTTTCTGTGAAGAAGGCAACATCTGGCGAGAAGGTGTCGAGGAGGTCCCAGATCTCTACGGCGTGTCTGTGCAGGGCACGCACGTTGAGGAGGATGCACTTCAGGGCTCTGGTGGAACGGGCGTCTGGCGTGGGTACGGAGGCAGTGGGTGTGATGTGGATGGTGAAGGAATGTCGGCGGTGTTAGAATTGGCTGTGGGTGGTGTTTGGCGACGACAGCTGGCAGCTGTTGTGCCTTCCGAGATTGAGTGCGAGGAGGGCAGCTGGCGCGTAGCGGTGGAAGATGGGAGATTCAGGGTCCCTGGTGCTGGTCGCGGTAGGGGCGCAGATGGGTGCAGATGGGCTTGCCTTTAGCGTGCCAGCGGCATGCCTGCTGCGCCCAAAAGCTATTAAATAGGGGAAGGGGGAGGGAAGTGCAGCTGGGAGTCGGGAGCGGGAAAAGAGGCGGGGAAGATCAGGGGCCAGAAAGCGTAGAGGCAGTAGAAGGCTATGAGCAAGAAATGAGGAAACTCAAAATGAAGCAGAATAGGAAATAAGGCAAAAAAGGTGAGTTAAAGCTAATAAAGAACTGTTGAATTCTGCCAGTGTATTCTCTTCATAACAGTTTTCTTCTTTGTGCCTCTTACTTTAGGGCTCTTATAAATACTAAGGTTTATCTGGCAAAACGTTCCGCCACATTTGGTCGTTGTAGCAGTGGCCAGCCACCCCATGTTCCTGCAAACCTCCCCCATCAATTTTTGAGATCCCACTAACCCTGGCACCCATCTGATGTAGCCACATTCCTCAAGGAATATGACTGTGGTGGGATCCTAGCGCAGGTCTAGTCCCTTCTCAGGTTGGGAAGCATTGGTCCCGGAGCACGCTTCCGTCCCTTGTTCACCAGCAGTCCCTTGACTGTCCACATAGTTGTTTCCTCTATTCCATGTGATTCTATCCTCCTCTCAGTCTGTTCATTCTTCGTCCTTCCTCTCTGGATCTGACTTCCACCTCTTTGCTTCCTCCCAGTCTACCCTTTCCTGTCCTGTTTGTCACCTCCAATGCCACACTGGGTCTCTTTGAAGAAGAGTGGAAGATAGCCTCTATTTCCTTATTCCTCTGGTTTTCTAAAGTGTTTGTCTTTTCATATCCAATTTTAGTTTCCTTTCCGGTTATGCTGCTTTATTTTCCTTTTTCAGGTGTTGCAGTGTCTGGGTCCTGTTAAAGGAGTGTGACAAGTTCTGTGCCACCAGGCAAGTACTTATCTTCCACACAATTTGAAATGGTAAATTCCACTGAGCTAACTGGACACAGCCTCAGTCTACGTTGGTGATCGAGGGGAAGAGGTGTAACATTTGTTAGCTCAAACGTAGGTTACCCACAACATCGTAAACTCAATCCTCAGCAACACAATTCACAATAACACATAGTTTGGCCCATAGAAACTCTACAATTTAATCACAATCATAAGGTCCTCCGTATGAGCTAATAGGGACTCAGATAACTAGAAATGGAAAGCCACTCCTTCATGAGGACCTGTAATAAAGACGCGCCTAGCTAATAATATTCACACAATATTATTAAAATCATCAATAAGTAAGGACAAACACATGGAATAGTTATCAAGTTATCTTTCTCTAAACTTCAAGATTGAATGGTCAAAGCACAAACATGCACTAGAATAATTTAATAACGGTTATTCTTTTGTATACAGGTAAATCACAGCACATCACAGCTCAGGCCAAATACATAGTCAAATAACACCTATTGGGGAAGGAAGAGAGAAAAAGAGAGAAAACACATTGCAAAATAGAATTTGCTATTTGGAATCATAGAAACGGTTGTAGATTCATCAGAACCAGGACACGAGATTGACCCAGTAGAACACTAGAGCACAGCGTGCAATAGCCGGAGTCATAAATTCTTCAGCTGAAAGATTTTACCTGCTCAACTTCACCAGCCGGTAAAGTGCGGAGGTAATCAGGAGATGTCAGTTCAGGGAAAAATCAGAGTTCAGACCAACAGCATGTGAGGCCCAGGACTTGCAAGGGAAAATAGGAGCATGCTGTCCTTTTCCCAAGGGGCAATTATACCGCCAAACGTTTTCAGTTCCTGCCAACAAAATAACTTTTACATAGTTTGCATGATGGCCATTTGTCAAAATCCATGGTGCAACCGTCGTGTGATCGTTCTCTAAACCAATTCATCCATAACCCATACGTAATACCTTTGTTCAGTGTTCACTGTTCTTTAACCCCTACTGTAAGTCAAGGTGGGCATGTGCGCGCGACGGCCAGTGCCGTCCGAGCCACGCCTGTGATTGGAATGTCCAGCACCGCTGCGGAATTCGCGCAGCAGCCAAGGTGTTAAGAATGTGCAATATCACTTCCCTTCGGAAATAAGAAATACATTTGCAATTCGACGTGTCCACTCCACACTCTCTCTTCTGAGCTTTCAGCAAAGTCAATAGGGTTTTATTCTGACAGAAAGGATGTCCATTTTTTTTTTTTTTTTTATTTAGAATTTTTTTTTATTGGTATACAAAAAGAAGGTCGTACAAAAATATATATATACAGATATAGGTACACAGATGGTGGTCATATCTATTGTTCTCCCTCCACTGGAGAAGAAAAGAGAAAAGAAGAAAGGAGAGGAGGAGAAAAAGGGGGGGGGTACGCACGTAGTTGTCCTTGATTGTCCTTTATTGGGTCGTCCTCAGGAGCTCGTCGAGCGGGTCCCACATGTGCAGCTTGGCTTTGTGTTCTTTCGAGAAGGTGCCTGTAATGTTGTCGGCTCCTCTCAGGAAGGTAATCCAGTTGATCCATGTTTTAAAGCTTGCTTTGGCTGTGTTTTTCCAGTTCGTTAGGATCATTTTGAGGGCTGCTGTGAGAAGTAGGTCTAGGAGTTCTCTCTCTTCTTTACTTTTTAGGTTCGCTGTTAGGTGCTCAGTCGCCAGGCTGACGAAGCTGATCTCCAGATGTGTTTTGAGCACATCGTTCAGGAAAGTGTTGATTTGTGCCCAGAACTTCCTGACTTTCACGCAGGTGAAGATAAGGTGTTCGAGGGTACCTTCCTCTTTCAGGCAGTTCCAGCATTTGTCTGAGTCTGCTATGCCGACCTTGTGGAGTTTGGATGGCGTCCAGTATGCGTTGTGGAGCAGCCAGTATTTTGTTTGCGCTAGTTGTGGGGTGATTTTGTTTGTTGTCGCTGAGCTCCACATTATCGCTCGCTCTGTTTCATTTAATTGCCTGCCCAGGCGCGTCTCCCATGTGTTGGTTGCTTTTTTGTTCTGCGCCATCTTGGATGGGCTGAGGAGTTTATAGATTTTTGCCGTTTGGTGACCTGCTGAGTTGATGAGCTGCAGATACTTGATGATCCCCGGCTCTCCTCCGCACAGGTTGGCCTTTGTTATTGCTGTCTTAATTTTTAGGAAGTTATAGAACTCTTGGTTCGGGAGGTCATGTAGCTGCTGTAGGTTCTGGAACGTCAGCGGTTTTTTCTTTGTTTCCATTTGACTGGGCGTGCTGATGCCTTCTCCAATCCACGTGTCATTGTGCAGTGTCGCCCCCTGGTAGGTCACTTTAGTGTTGAACCAGATGGATTCCCAAGCAGTGCCTTTCAGTTTCTGCGCCATGTGCCTGTCCACTTTCAGCAGGGCGTCTCTCGTGTGTTTTAGTATGGCGCTCGCTTTCAGTGGGTGCCGGTTCGCTGTTAGGAGTGCTATTGGCTTGAGTCCTCCTAGGATGTCTTGTTCGACCTCCAGCCATACTGGCATGTACGTTTGTGTGGCATCTACCCAGGCGATACCCTGTTTCGCCAGACATGCCGTCTGGTATGTCTTGAAGTTCGCCAGGTTAAGGCCTCCGAGGTCTCTTGACAGTCTTAGTTTTTGTAGGCTTATCCTTGGCTTCTTGTTTTTCCACAGGAAGATGTTTATGAGCTGGTCCAATTTTTTGTGGAATGTCTCTGTCATTGGGAGTGGTAGCATTGATAGCGTGTAGTTAATTACCGGTGTTATCATCATTTTGATCGTTTCAATGCGTCCCCACCAGCTGAGGAACTTTGGTGACCATAACTCCAGTCTCTCCTTTATCTTCTTCAGCGTGAGGTCCTCGTTGTGTTGCAGCGTTGACGTGAGGTCTCTCCCAAAGTGGAGCCCTAGATATTTCAGTGGTTTCGTCTGCCATGCCAGGCCGGAATCGCCTAGGACTTCTCTTGTGGTGTGGACATTCATTGGCTTACACTCCGATTTCTCCTTATTGAGTTTGTAGCCTGAGGCTTCTGCGTATTCACCTATTGTGGCCATCAGAGCTTTTATCGACGTGGAGGTGTTCGCTGTTGTGATTAGGATGTCGTCGGCGTAAGCCGCTAGTTTGACGGTCTTTCTCTTGAGCTTTACGCCTGTTATCTCAGTGTTGTCCCTGATTCTGGCTAGCAGGGGCTCTAGAGCGAGCAGGAATAGTCCGGGGGAGAGAGGGCATCCTTGTCTGGTGCCTCTGCCCAGCGTGAGCGTTTCGGATGCGCTCCCATTTACCACTATTTTCGCCTTCGGTTTGTTGTAGAGGGCCATGACCATCGCCGTGTACTTCCTGCCTAGGCCAAAGGCTCCCAGACAGTTACCCAGGAAGGGCCACGAGACTCTGTCGAAAGCCTTCTCCGCATCCAGCGCTATCATGACTGCCTGCTCGTTGCTGCTTGCTGTGTGGTTGATCAGGTGGCACAGTAACCTTGTGTTGTCCTGCGACAGTCTGTTCTTTATATATCCCACTTGTGAGGGGTGGATGATGTTCGGCAGGATCCTGTTTAGTCTGTTGGCTAAGACTTTTGCGTAGATCTTGCAGTCGACGTTTATTAGCGATATTGGTCTGTAGTTCTGGGGATATTGTGGGTCTTTCCCCTCCTTGGGAATTATGGTGATGTTGGCCTCGCACATGGACTCCGTCATCCTCCCTTTCTGGATGCATGTGGAGTATGTTTGTGCCATCAGTGTCTTGATGTGTTCGCTGAAGGTTTTATAGAATGTCGCCGAGTAGCCATCTGGTCCTGGCGCCTTGTTCCGTTTCAGTTGGCTTATGGCAGTTCCAATCTCTTCCTCCGAGATGTCAGCTTCGAGCGACTCTCTTTCCGCCTCGTCTAGCTTCGGCAGATTGGTTTTACTGAGTAGGTCACGTCCTGCATCTTTGCTCAGGTTTTGATCCTCAGTGTACAGTTCTTGGTAAAATTGTCTGAAAACCTCCAGTATTCCTTTGTTCGTTGTTTGGGATTTGTTCGTGCGGTCAGTTATCGCTGCTATCGTGTGTTGCCTTTGTTTTGCCTTTAAGTAGGACGCCAGCTGTTTCCCTGCTTTGTTTGCTGCACATAGGTTGACTGACTTGAACTTCGTCAACCAGGAACCCGCTCTTTCGCTTAGGATCCTGTTCAGCTCGTATTTCTTTTTTGTGAGCAAAGTGAGCGTGTTTTTGTCCGTTATGTTAGCGCAGTGACCTCTCTCCAGTGCTGTTATTTCCTCCTCGAGCTCACGGAGTTTCTTGTTCCGTCCTCTGTTCATCCTGGCCTTGATGTTTATCAATTTCCCCCTTATTGTCGCTTTGAGGGCATCCCATACGGTGTCTTTCCCTACCTCGCCATTGTCGTTGTGTTCGAGGTACTCTTTGATTGTAGCTTCAATTTCTTTGACGTTCTCTTTGTTCTGGAGGATGTCATCGTTCAGTCTCCACCTCCTCGTTGGGTTTTCATTGTGTTTCCCACTTAGAGTGAGTGTTATGTGAGCATGGTCTGAGACGGTGATTGTGGCTATCTCCGTGTCTTCTATGAGGTGCGTGTGTGTGTTGGACATCAGTATGTAGTCGATCCTGCTGTAGGAGTTATGTGGGTGTGAGTAGAAGGTGTATTCTCGCGCTGTCGGGTGTTGGAGCCTCCACGGGTCTGCCAGTTGATGTTTGGTGCATAAGTCTTTCAGGGTGTTGTTGTTGTTGTTGGAGTTGTGACTTGGTCTGTTTGGGTGTCTGTCTGTTGCCTGGTCCATCGTCTTGTTCATATCCCCGGCTGTGATCAGGAGGTCCTCTTGGGGGAGATCTGATAGCTTGCTGTCCACTCCCAGCCAGAATTGCTTGTCTTCCGAGTTCGGACCATAGATATTGACCATGTGGATTGTGTCGCCTCCTCTCTGGACGCTTGCTGTGAGCATGCGGCCATCTTCATCAGTGTCCACTGCTAGTGTTGTCATGTTGGCCTTCTTGCTCAGGATGGTTATTACTCCTCTTTTTTTTCCCTTTTGCCGGTGAGCAGAGTACCTCCCCTATCCATCTGGCTTTGAATAGTTTTGCCTCCTCTTTGGAGAGCTTGGTCTCTTGGAGCATGTACACATCCCCCTTTAGTTTGGACAAGTAGTCCAGGATTTTCCTGCGTTTGACTGGGTGGTTCAGTCCTTTAACATTCATGGACACTACCTTCAAATCAGTGGACAGGCCAGCTCTTGTTGGGTTTGTCATGGTGGTTTCGCTTCGTCGCTTGTGCTTTGCGTTCTGCGGCCCCCCCCGGGGTGCTGGATGGGAAAAAAGAAATAGGAAAAGTATAGGGTGCCTGTGGAGAAAGGCAAGATTCTAGGTCCTTTGTTCATGACGCAACCGGCGGCTCTGCCATGTACTGTCATATCCGCCGACTTCACTCCCCCCCCTGGCCCGACCCCCTCCCCCCCTGGCCCGACCCCCTCCCCCCTCCCCCCTCCCCCCCGTCAGTAGTAAACCGGGTGTGCGACAGCAAGGGTCCTCACACTCCCCCCCCCCCCAAGTTCTTCCTGAGTCTTTTAGTCCTTAGCGTGTTAGCCAAAACCCCCCCGCCCCTCATGGTCAACTCCAAAAGAAAAGGATATGGTCAGCGGTTGCCCGCCCGTTCTTCCCGTGGCCACCGTGGCCTTGCTGAGGTAGGTATGGTTGTTCTTGCTGTTTGGTGGCT
Source organism: Lissotriton helveticus (assembly GCF_964261635.1). Classification (NCBI taxonomy): domain Eukaryota; kingdom Metazoa; phylum Chordata; class Amphibia; order Caudata; family Salamandridae; genus Lissotriton; species Lissotriton helveticus. The sequence goes on from NC_136057.1 coordinate 127,135,361, forward strand.
CACGGCATGTTCTGTATCCCGGTGGCTGTGGTCAATCTTGTTCTGTGGCCATCTGAGGTAGTATGTTGTTGTTGTGTGGGGTAGATTCCCTTTTTTGAGGTAGGTTGTTGTTAATGTCAGAGTTTCCTTGCATGGGTGCGCATGCTTGTTACTCCAGGCTATTGTTCGTAGCAGTCAAGAGTCTCGGTGGTTGCTGTTGCTCCTGTACATGGTTGTCTGCGACATGCGTGTTCCTTCAAAAGCACTCCTTCTTATTCACCTCCTTCGTGTGTTTCGTCAGAGGATGCCCTTCTCTTTGCCCCCGGGCTCGGCAGCTCCATCTCCTCTGGTTCCGGGTCTCGTAGGTATCGGTGCAGGTCGTTGGGGTCATCGAAGATTCTGCTTCCGTGTCTATCTGTCACTCTCATCCTGGACGGGCCTGCAAATGTAAAAGCAATGTTCTTTTTCCGCAAATTTTCCCTTTGGGCTAGGAAGCCTTTCCTCACCTCGACTGTTAGTTTGGAGAAGTCCTGGGTGATGGTTACTTTGCTCCCGTTTATCATCATCGGGCGGCCCTTCCTGGCTACCGCAAATATCGCCTCTGTTTGATTTTCTCTTAGTGGTCTGCATATTATGGGTCTGGGGGCGTTGCTGTTCATTTGCTTCCTGGCTGGTATGCGGTACGCTTTGGTGATCTCCAGCGGTTTGTCGAAAGTAAGTCCCGTTATTTTTGGTATTAGGGCCTCCAGCATGAGGGCACATGCTCCTGGTGTATCTTCTTCCTCCTCGGGTACTCCCAAGAGTCTTATGTTCCCCTTGCGACTCCTGTCCTCCTGCTCCGCTACGGCCTTCTGTAGTGCCGTTGTTCTCTTTATCACCAGCCCCATGTCCTTATGTGTTATGTTTGCGTTGTCTTCTAGCGCACCTATTCGCTTCTCTGCCTCGTCAATTCTTCCATTGGCTCTGCTTTGCTCGGCTCTGATTGCTATTAGCTCCATCTGGATGCTGTCTACTGTTTTTTTCGTGGCTTTTGCCAGCTCGTTCCCCTCCGTTATTTTCTTCAGGAGCATGTCCAGCGTTATGGTGCCATCCCCCTGATTGTTCCGTTCTTTGCCCGGTGAGGGCGGTGTCTCATTCTTGCTTTTCTTCAAGTCGTTGGCCCCTTGTTTCCCGTCCCTGCCTGCCATGGCTTCTGTTCCTCTTTTGGCCTGGTTGAGACTGAGCCTCCCCTCTGTTAGCGGCTGTCTTTTTGCGGCTTTGTCTCCTCTTTCTCCCTCCTTGCCCCTCGAGGTGCAAATCGGCGTTATAGGGTCGTCTCTGAACCTGGGTGGCCACCTGACCACTCTGGTTTTAGTCCTAAGCTCCGCCAGCCTTCTGCGCTGTTCTTTGCTCTGGCCGTGTCCCCTCTACTATTATTATGCTCCAGCTCTCGCCGCCGTCTGCTCAGGCTTGTTTGTCACCTCCTAGGCAGTCGCTCTGCGGCGGTACAGTCTGAGAGTTCACGGATTGTACCTCGGCAATATTGTATGAGGCCGCGATTTGCCCCACGAGCTTGCGCCCTGCTCCTTCCTGCTGCCTTCGTCTGCCTCGCTTCGGCCTCAGTCCCGCTTCGGGGGTGTCCATTTTTAACTGTAGGACAGAAACTTCAGCGATAATACTCGTAGCTACAGTGCAATCAGGACAACATTTTTAGTCTATTCGAAGGAAATAATGAAAGACAAAATAAATGTTTAAGGCCTACAAGGAAAACCACAAAATCATTATTTTCTAAAGAAAAAAACTTACTGAATATTGAAAACAGTAAAGAACTAGAGATCCATAAGAAATAATATAAAAACACCATTTCATTATACATGTAAGCTTAGCCTAATTACATTTCTTTGAGAAACGTGCAAGCACTTTCTCTCGGAATTGCATCTCAAAGAAAACATAAGCAGGACTCATTTTACTTGAGCATTTTCATAATCATATTTTGTGTTAACACTACAGACTGCATTATTACCTTTCACATTATTTTCATAGCACATTAGTAGGTTTCTCTCTCTGTCATGAATGAATTAATCTCAAACCAGTTTGTGACCCTTCTGCATGCTTTTTCGATGCAGTTTTAAACTCTCACGTTTCACGAGGCACACTGTTCGTCATGTTTCTTAAGTACGTATTATGTATAGTATCACACCCAAGGGTAAGGAATTGATCGACCAAAACACTCTTAATAAAATAATCACGCTCCACCAGTGGCATTTAAAGCAGTGATTACACCAAGGCAGATTCCTTTGTTCAATGAAATGTCCCTTAATGGATCCCTGAAATAAGGAATAGAAGAGTCCTTTAAATGGGCAGGGGAGTACACAGCATCTGATAATTCATTAAAGGAGGTACAAATACCTTAGTGTGATGCCAGTCGTCATCACAGAAAGAGTAAATTGTTGGTGTTGGGTGCTTCTGAGAATCTGTGTCATGATGCATGTGTAACTTGTGTTTCTTTCTACAGTATTCACTACTTTTGCTCTCACGATATTGAGTTTCAGTGGTCCCGAGCTCCCTGTCTATGCAGTATCCATGAACTGTTTTACCCCCTTGGAGTGCAACTCATTTATAATTTCTAACTCTATTTTTACAGGTCACTGAGGCAACAAAAAGAAATGTCGCAATTTTGGAAAAAAATTTAAAAAGGGATATTTTGAGGAAAGTAGGAACATTCTTGATCTCTTAAGAAGAAACTAGTTCTATGCACCAGGAATGGTGAGGAAGTTGGTACGGAAGAAACGGCTGAATGTGAAAGTGATTTATCAACTTTCTTACAATCATTATTTGTTGTCAAACCCTTGAAGTACAATGACCAGAAACATTTACCAAGTGTCAGTTATTGGGATTGAATAACCTCTGAAATAATAACTGTACCCGCAAGTAAATTGAAAATCTACTGCAACTACTAATTATAAGAATATTTTCACTTAAAGGAAACATTTCACGATTGGTCAAGCAAAGAACATTGGCAGCAACTGATCTTCACACAGAGCACAGTGTTGCAAATTCTGTCTGATGGTTTATGAGAAATGCCTTGGAGACCTAAGCCTCTCCCAGCAAATCAGTATCCGTAGACGTGATGTGACAGAAGTGTCAGGAAGGCTAATAACCTCAGTTTACACGAGCAAGCTTATGTCTCCGTCTCCTGTGATTCGGAGGAGAGAACACATTGTATTTTAAAAAATAACTGAAAATTTTCTTCTCAGATGTCATTACAGCAAAGACACTGGATTAACATCGACAATATAGAAAGATTTTTCCCACCCTCTCTATCTATTGGGTTGATCTATGTTGTTTCCAAGTGTGCCAGACCTCCAAAGTTAATGGTGTACCTTTTCGGGTCTCACCGGAATAGGAAGCTTAAAAAAGGCCAGTGTTACACTACTGATAATTTGTGAACTACCCTAACATGTTTTCATCCCTGTTCATTACTTGTATAAATGTCATGTCATATATACCTCACTTGTAAGTACTAATCCCCAAAGACCCTATCACTGCTTTTAAAACTCCTAAATTAAATGCGATAAACTGCAGTCAGAATGAGCTTAATTCTAGTTGAACGAATCCTTGTGGGCATAACTTGGAGAAAATGAAGCCATGAGGGGGCATCTTAATAAAAATAAGGGGCCCCTCAGTGAAAGTTTATAAGACAAGTTAGATAGGCTGGCTTCAAAGGTAAGAACATTGATCTCCAAATAAAAGCTATAATTAGTTAAATGCAAATGTAAAGAAGAGCTTCAGCAGCGTAGTTTAGAAGTTAATGTTGAGTTTTAATATAAACAAGTACAGACTCCGGAATTAGATTCAGACTTAAGATGGCATGTATCCAGGAACAACCCCAACTTGGAGATACAAACAACTTGAATAAGAGCAATGAATGTGAGAACAGCTTTAGTTATCAATCCCACCTCACTAAACACAAGAGAACTCGTACTGGACAAAAACCGTATCAGTGTCCTGAATGCCGGAAAGGCTTCAGTCGAAAAAGCTATCTCATTCAACATGTGAGAATTCACACTGGGCTCAAACCGTATCAGTGCACTAAGTCCCTGAAGTGCTTTAGTCAGAAAGACCATCTCATTCAACACGAGAGAACTCATACTGGGCTCAAACCGTATCAGTGTTCTGAATGCTGGAAAAGCTTCAGTCAGAAATCTACTCTCTCACCACGTGCGGTAACTCACACTGAGCAAAAACATTATCAGTGCTCTGAATGCTGTAAAAGCTTCAGTCGGAAATTTAGCCTTACTTTACATGAAAGGACCCACACGGGGCAAAAACCTTTTCAGTGCTCTGAATGCTGGAAAAGCTTCAGTCATAAATTTGGTCTCACTCGTCATGAAAGAACTCACACTGGATTAAAACCGTATCAGTGCTCTGAATGCTTGAAAAGCTTCAGTGAGAAATCTGGTCTCACTCAACATGAGAAAACTCACACTGGACTAAAACCATATAAGTGCTCAGAGTGCCAACAAAGCTTCAGTTGTAAGGCCAATCTCATTCAACATGAGCGCATACACACTGGGGAAAAACCTTATCAGTGCTCTGAATGCTGGAAAAGCTTCAGTCACAAAAATGGTCTCACTCAACATGAAAGAACTCACACTGGACTAAAACCGTATCAGTGCTCTGAATGCCAGAAAAGCTTCAGACAGAAAATAGCTCTCACTCTCCATGAGAGAACCCACACGGGGTACAAACCTTATCAGTGCTCTGAATGCTTGAAAAGCTACAGTCAGAAATCTGGTCTCGCTCAACATGAGAAAACTCACACTGGACTAAAACCGTATAAGTGCTCAGAATGCCAACAAAGCTTCAGTTGTAAGGCCAATCTCATTCAACATGAGCGCATACACACTGGGGAAAAACCTTATCAGTGCTCTGAATGCTGGAAAAGCTTCAGGCACAAATCTGGTCTCACTCGTCATGAAAGAACTCACACTGGACTAAAACCGTATCAATGCTCTAAATGCCAGAAAAGGTTCACATTGAAAAAAAATCTCACTAGACATGAAAGAACTCACTCTAGGCAAAGACCTTATCTCAGCAACATCCCACCACATCATTCTCCAGTCTCTGTGTCTCTGGGCCACGAAAGACAAGACCAACCATATGCTAACCATTCCTGTCACTACCCTAAATAGTCCTAATGACTTCTGTTCCAATGGGACACAGATTCGTATTACAAAGATCCACTTTAGTGACCTCTTTCCAGGTCCATTTTTGTTACAAATGGAACATGCTTCCCATCTGCTGAGGACAGTTTTACGAGCTTTAAAATCACATCAGTCATACCCAAGAGAGTCTCACAGATAATCTGAGTTGTACATTTTTAGTACTACTAAAGAACTACAAAATGCTTTTCACAAATTACGTGTGGTTGTTCTGCCTCTCCTATCTTTTTCTGTGTGTAGTTGTCTGCCCCGACTTCACAGTTTCCGCACACATTAGTATAGTTTTTAGTAGTAAATGTGGAAGGGACAGAGGGAGTGGCTGTAAAATGGGAAATGCTTATAAATAAAGGGGAGGGATGAAGGCAGAACTAAGGAGGAGTATAGGGAGGGGTTTAGGGAAAAGACAGGCACTCACCCACTAAAGAGTAAGCCCATTGCTGTTTATAAACCACAACTATAAAGTCATTAAGCCATAATGTACCTAAAACAATCGTAAATGTACTTGTTCTCAGAGCGGGATTAAGTCCAACATCACACATGGCCATCCACTGCAACTGCAGAAAACTCCCATAAATAATAATGGTGGTAGGGACATAAAATAAAACCCCATAGGAAATAATGCTGAATTAAATATTTAAAACTAGTTTAAAAAATCTAAATAAATGTAATTTAATGGCTAACAATAATTAAAGAAAACATTTCATTATTTTTTAATACATTTTAAAAATGTAAACACTAGTATAACATTCATTATTAGTAAAGTCAAGTTACATGTGTTCAGCACATTTAATAATTATTAATACATAAACAAAATGTTACTTCAGATGGGAAACCTTTAATTTAATCTTAAGAAAAATTATAATCTTTAATATGTTCAACTAGGGTGGAGATCTCCCTGTGCAAAAATATATGGGATATTTTGAATGTTTTTTAAATAAAAAAAAAGAAATCTTTTTAAGTTAAATATTATTGTAAATTAATTTTTAAATACTTTATATGTAGAACATGCTTGAATACTATTAACTTTTATTTTAATTAAATATGTAATTGATTTTAAATGTGTTAAAAATGTTTTTTTAAAGATTTGTTGAAAAAATCCCACTGAAAGTATAATCCCAGTATTTTCTTATTATGTACCCTAAATTACTAAATTGCCTCTGTTCAGATGGTACAGAGCCTTAAAAAAGTTTTGTATAGAATTAATTGAAATTATTTTTTGTGAAAAGACAAAATACATTATTTTAATGTACCTTTATTTCTTATGAGGTTCTATTTCTAGGTCTTGGCTAGACACTGCTTGTGCTGTCTCAAAGAGACATGTTTATCTCCTTTATGGGCTTCAGCCCACCCACAGACTTACCATTTGCTGGCTCCACCATCGATCTAATATGATTTATCCCCATTTGTCCATGGCATACATTTGTCACTACTATCCATCCCCAGCTGCTATTTTAGCATTTGTTATCAGTGCTAATTTTTTCTTTCATTCAGATCAATTGAGACGAACGCTCATGGTTTATGGAGCACCGCTGTAAACAGGAATTAAATTCTTGTTCTTATCTCATAATATTTGCTGTCCATTCAAACACCAAGATCAAATGTCAGATGCTGTCTCATCTGCTGCCTGTTATCATACACAATGGTTCCGCCCTGTGTTCCGCCCGTCTGTTTCGCCCCATTTAGTTTACCTGCACCCCCCCCCCACTGCCATACAGCGCGTTTGTGCCTCGCAATGTGCATGAAAACTGAAGCCCGAAATCAAATGTCAGATGCTGTCTCATCAGCTGACTGCTCTCTATACAATGGCTCCGCCCTGTGTTCTGCATCTGTCTCTCTCATCCCTTACACCGTTCTTCACCCCCCCCCCCACTGCCACGCCTTACAGTGCATTAGCGCCTCTCAATGCGCATGAAAACTGAAGACTGAGATCAATTGGCAGATGCTGTCTCATCTGCTGACTTATTTACCCTAAATGAAGCGCAACATGAGGCTGCTTAATAACAAAGGAAAACAAAGGAACAAAACTTGTGCAGGTCTCCCCAGCACAGCGAGAGTCCCCCTGCTACCGTATTTACTGCTTTCTCAGAAAATAGCCCCATAATGCCTTCGGAGCCTTGCTGTTTGAACACATTTTGGCCCATATCTCTGATTGTGGTGGTACCATGATGACTGGGCCACCACCAAAAAGTCAACACAATGCAGTCTTTCTTTTAAAGGTACTGTCAGAGTCCACACCCTTTGTTGGGGGGACTGCAAAATGATCACTTCCTCTGGATTTCCGTGTCTTTTTGAGCTCTCTCACTGCTGTAGCTTTTACTCCGCAGCCGGTAGTGTTTCAACCTATAGGGGCCACATGCATGGTAATTTAATGGCATTTATTCAGACCTCGAAGGCCTGGAATCCAAAAATGTGATGTTGCTCTTATGCCCTCTAGAGGCTGACTACATGGTTGCAGTGCAGTGCTTTTTCAGTGTGATGGCCTCTACGGGTTGTTTTTACCATTGCAGCTTACATATCAAAACCATGAAAGAATACACAAACACAAGGTTAATTACTGAAAAAATCTTAATGGGGTTACCATAATGATTTCAAATGTTTTATTGATTATCACAATAATGTGAACGATTTTTGCAAATGGTATGCGTTTATTACAAAACAAATGATTGGACTAACTTGAGATGTTTGGGTGACTCCTCTAAGGGCTCCCCAGTGATTCATCAATGGCATCTATGTTTGTTCCATCTGACAATGTACATATTTGTAAACTATTTTGTAGTTTTTTAGAAGTGTGTCTTAAATAAATGTACTGCTTTTTCTAAAGAGAAGGTACTGACTGGACAATCAGTTATTGGGTGTTATCATTTCGTGCCAGTGATTGGTGATTACTAGCCCACACCACCTCCCTTGAGTAGGACAGCTAACCTGTGACTGTCAAGCACTACAATGGGGTGTTTGGTTCCCAGTGAAGACAATTGTGGACAAATCTTTAGATATGCCTGACTGCTCTGTCCCAAGCTACCAGAGGTTGAACACAGGTTATCTTTTAGTGTGTATCTAGCTTGCCCTGTAGAGAGCGGTGGTTCCTGCCTGGCTTGGTTGCATACCTCAGCCTACCAGGAATCCCATTGCTAACATTCTATCAACCATCGTAAATCAGCTATTTAGGGTCAACAAGCCTCTTCCTAATCATTTCATATAACATGAATATCAACATTTCAGAGCAGGTTGAAGCCTCACCAGCAGCTCTTTGAGCACAGCAACATCATAGCAAGTGAACATTACATGGTCTTTGAGTCAGTGACCTCACATAACCTTTGACAAAGTGACATCGCAGGAATTCACATCATATGGTGTTTCTTATACATTTCAGTCCCTTACTGCATGTGGTCTGTAATTGGTGAGCTATTTATAGCACCAAATAAAATACAATTCTACTGAGTCAGAATTCGTAAAGTGTGATAAATACCATCCAGTGTGAAGATTTTTTCATACCATGTTTGTTACACACATTTTCAAATCAGGAGAAGGTTGCGTTTTGGTGCCAACCCTGTTCTGCCTCTTCGTGAACAGTGTCATATCCCATCTTGACAACGTTAGGGACAATGACGCTCCCCTGTTGGCAGGCAGGAGGGTTCCGGTTATTATGTTTGCCGATGATACCCTCCTGCTTTCCAAATCCCCCATGGGGATCCAACGAATATTAGATGGGTTTGGTCTTTTCTGCAGACAACATGGTCTAGAGATCAACACAGAGAAGACCAAATTCATGATGTTCAACCCCTCCTCTAAAACCAGGTATAAAGCTGGAACAGAACTTGTCATAGTAGAAAACAATTTCCTCAGACATCTCCTGGCCCTCCCCCGTGGCACACCCTTGCTTCCCTTAAGACTAGATGTGGGCCTCCCTTCGATAAGCGATGACCTGGAACTAAAACCGTTAAGATTCTGGCATAGGCTATGGACCACCGGTGAACTCACACATTACAGGCAAGACCTTATTCATATAATGAATTTGAACCAGCGCGACAGAATCCCGTGGTTGGCCTTCATAAAGAGAGAACTGTATCATCTGAGACTCCCCGAGTTGTGGGAGTTTCCCGAACAAGGCTGCTAAAGGCTCCCCCGCAAAAGATTGGTCGATATGTACAAGGAGAACAGACTAGTTTCTCTGATGTGTGCACCCAATAATGGAATCTTAACTGATCAATTTTTGGACTCCAAAAATTCTTACCAATTAGAGGGTTTTATGGACATTATTTTTCCAATTTTAGCTAGGAAATTGTTCATATAATGGAGGCTAGGCACCCTGCCGATCAGAACCTTCACTTGTAAGTGGACAATGAAGGATGACAAGCTGTGCCCAGGGTGCACTAAACATGACGAGGAGGAAATTCATGTTCTGTTTTTCTGCCCAGCCTATAATAGACCTAGGAAATATTGGCTAATGCCATTATACAGGAATCTGGGCATAATGAGTCATCTACATTCGTACAGAATACTGAAAACGAGTACCCTGCCCCACATAGTCTTTGCTGTTGCCAAGTCTTAATGGCTATGTGGCAGATAAGAAGTAAACTAGTAAAAATCTGAATATTGATATGAACTGTAATGTTACTCCTACTCATGACTAGACTCTTAAGGAAATTAATTTTTATGAATGATTATTGGTATGTTTTCATTTTAAGTGGACTGTCTTTTAAATGCTGAAAGTTTTTATTGTATCTTTTATGGTCTGATATGGCCGAAATAAAGAATTTTTGGATTGGATAGAAGGTGAAAAATCCTTAGCTAAAAGACACTCACATTGAAACGCCTGTAGCTGTCGAATTGCCGAGACCTATTGAATTTATCAGTGCTTGTTAGGTCTCTGCCTCCATTATTTTCTAAGGGAGGGCGTTGCATTACCAGTGGTTGGCAGTGCGTGGTGCTGCATTTTCTATTGCTCCACTTTGGCTGCATTAGGTTACATTTGCAAATATGACTCCACCTCTTTTTAAGCGTGTGCAGGCGTGTAAGTCCACACTTTTGAAAAGGGGAGAATGAATTGCGACGCCCTGAGCCCTGCTGCTAGCCCCTGGCCCATAACACTCTTTGCACTTTATTGAGAGTCCCTGGAGGGGCTTTAATAGCATTGCGGCGGTCCCGAAGCGTCGACGTGCATGGGAGGTGTCCGAGCTCGGCCCGGGCCAAGACCGGGCCAAGATGGACCCGTCTTCGCCCGTCATAGACCGTCAGAGGCCAGTTGGACTGCTATTTTCTTTTATCGGATTGTGTTTGGGGATTTTGACTTTCCTTTATGTTTGCTAGGACACATCAAAATAATGGGTAAAAGGAAGACAGGCTTCACACCCACTATCGCCTCAAGAGTCGGAGGACAACAATCCTTGATGACCTATTTGACTGGTGCAATGGGGGGCACTGAGGAACAAATAAATACAGTCAAAGAGACTCTTATCCAACCCAACCTGCCTTGGGTACGCTAAATGCAAGTAATACACATGTTAGTTCTCCATATAAATCTCTTACTGCAGTATGTGATGGGCAAGCTGCCCAGGTCGTTGAGGATGGGTGCATACAGGAGACATCAGATTATATATATGAGAGTGACCCAGAGGATGATCCTCAACCGTCCTCGAAACGTAGTAAGAACCCTGATGTATCTGTGGGGATACAATCAGTAAACCATGCTGGGAAGTGTCCTGTGAGCCTAAGTAAAATGTCGCTCTCTAAGAAAAGGAAAAATACTGGTAAACAATTAAAAACAGGCAAACCTGGAAAGTCTGTTAGCTCAGGGAGACCCACCGTGAACATGCAAATTGAGGGTCAAACGCTTGAAATTGATAAAATTACGAGGAAAATTGATGATTTATATAATTATGTGGTTGGTGCTTTGGGGAAATTAATAGAGAGAGTGGCTGTTATAGAGGGATGTTTAAGCAGAGACAATAGAGTTACAGCTGGGGGTGAGAATATACAATGTAATGCTAACCATCCCCGTAGCTCACTCTTAATCCACAAGTAGGGAACCATTCCCTCAGTATTGAACCCGTAGAAACCTCGAGCACAGATTCCAGGTCTGGTACAGCAAGATTGGCCACACATAGATCAACACCTCCTTGTAATAAATCGCAAGTTAATAATAATCATAAAAAGCCAATAATTGAGAAGAAAGGAGTTAATATCAGAACAGGGAGACACCCAATTGGGACGAGGGAATCCCCAGAGAACCTAGGATATAATCCTCTTGATTTACCACCGGCTGCCACACCATACATAGTAATCCTAGTCAATGTTCCTTCACTGCATACATCAGTGTATGAAACGTGGGAGGGTCTTCAAAATAAATCTCTTTATCGTCTTGGTAAGAAAAAAGGTCTTACTGATGCATTATTTGAAAAATTCAAAATGCTTAGACGGGTTACATAGGTGGAAATGGCCGTAATTTCTTTCAGGGAGATTGTATTGTTTTGACTTTTTGCGACCCTATGTTAATGCACTCAGCTCTCACAAGGCCAGGGAATGTACGTAATAATTATACAGAAATTAATGTCTTACCCCTAGGCACTTTCTATCAGACCCCAGTTGTGAAGCATTTTAAAAGCCATATAAGGAATCCCTATGTTGACACATCGAGCTCATGCAATGTCCCGCTGTATAATCGTTTTTATTTGTTAACCACACTTGAAGATATAGATTGACCAAGGGTACAGCATATGAGAGGGGATGGCCAAACTAGGCTGGAATATCTACCATTCCTTGGTGATACCTCACAAGAGCAGCTCCTTGGTCAAGGGATTGCATTTGTTACTGGGATAGATTGCAATTTGAAAATAGATCAAATAAACAAGGGTGTGGACACTTACGTAAACATAATTAACTCTGAAGTAAATACTGAAATTAGTCCTAAACATATAGTACCATCAATAATGGGTGGGGACAACCCCAACGGAGAAGTGAACATTAAGATCCCAGGAGGGGGACAGGAAAAGAAAGACACAGTTAACACCTTGCCTGCTAAGGCAATTCCCGCTGGGCGCTGAAATGTACAAAAACCCATTCTTCATGACAAGGTCAGCTCCTCATAAGCACAGCTCCAGTGTACTGCATGACGAGCTGACCTTGTCATTAGCATGGAAGTGGTTAAGGCATGCAAAATAGTTTGTTGGAATATTGGTGGGCTATCCACACAAGTAAGAGACCCTCAGAGGTTAACCGTTGTAGAAGAATATTCTATAATCTGTCTACAAGAAACCTGGACAGCTATGGAAAAACATATCCATGGCTATCGAACTTTTCATACACCGGCAGTCATCAGTAAGTAGGGGCATAAAAAAGGTGGATTATGTACTTATGTCTCTAACACTGAGGGGGTGACCAACTTGAAACTTACAATTGAGACTGATTATTACGAGATCCTAGTAATGAATATGGTAGGAGGACACTGTTCAGTGTTACTCAACTTCTATAATAATATCCCCAAAATTCAGACAATGAGTGTGCTAATGAATTTACGTCAAGCATCGAGTAATTTGGAAGACAAGATGTCTGGTGATATGTGTATTATATTGGGGGGGGGGGGGTGATTTATGACTGATTCTTGTGCCAACATAGTCAAAGGGGTATGTGTGGCCTAGGAAAAGACAAAGAAGATACACTGTCCCATTTTTCACATATAACACTGGAGGATTTGTTAAATAGAATTGTTTTTCAGTTTGACTTGGGATATGCCAACGAGTTGTGTACTCCCTTAGTACCTTTTGAGCCTACCTTTAATTCTAGAGGTTGTAATTCAATTATTGACTTTGTTCTAGTGTGAAATAGGTACTCAAGAAATGTCCGTACTTTTGAAACACAGGGTATTAGAATGAGTGATCATTATCCAATCAGTAATGTTTTCAACCTAGAGAGTTATGATAGAACCAAGAAGAATAAGGGTTTACACTATAATTTTAATATCAATCTTCCCAGCACAAACGGGTATTCTTTAAATTGGTCAAAAGTGGATCCCATGGTTTTTATTAAGAAACTTGTATAAAGGTCCAGAGAAAATCTTGAAGCTTGTCTCTCCGAGGAGAGGGATGACGAAGATGTTCTAAATGCCTTCCTTAAAATTACCGGAGAGGTACAAAAATGATTAATTAGGGAGCAGAAACGGGGAACGCACAAGACACAGGGCTGGTTTGATAGGGAATATAGTAAGGCGCACATCCATTTGAAGTATTGCATAGGTAAATTAGAAATAGGGAGGAAATAAGACAGGCTAGAATTACATATCGGCAGGCGATAAAAAAGGGAAAGGTACAATTAAGGCGTGGCAGACGCTACACCAGGCATGTTTCAGAAAAGATAGTAATAGCTTTTGAAAAGCGGTTAATGCACCATTTTTTGATAACAGGGATACTGACATTGTAGATATTACCTTTACTGAGGATAAATGGGTCCAGTATCTTACTGGTCTTTACAATGATGAGATCAACAGATATGATGAGGCATCCTCAGTAGTTACGGTGACTGATGATAGTGTACAGACTACAGTATTTCCCATAGATATTTGTTTTTTATTAGAGGAAGTAACTAGGGCGATAAATGAGAGCGCATCTGGCAAAGAACCGGGGCCGGATGGCGCCCCTGTGGATGTTTATAAAACTAATATTGAGCTGTGGGCCCCACTTTTAACTAATGTTTTAGCTAGATGTAGTCGACACGTTTCATTCCCACATGGTCGGACGCAATAGTGATCCCCATTTTTAAAAAAGGGTGTAGAAACGAAACAAGGTGCTATTGTCCAATTTCCCTGTTAGATTCCCTCTTGAAAGTAGTAGGGAGGATAAATCTAAATAAACTACAATTATGGCCCGATGAGACAGGAGTGTTATCTAATCTTCAATATGGGTTCCGAGCGGGGGCTTGGCACGATAGAGCAAGGATTCAATTAAACCCTGATTATAAGTAAATATACATTAGCAAAGGAGGGGACACTATTTTTGTCATTCGTTGACCTTAGTTCAGCGTTTGACTGTGTAAAACATGAAAAGTGATGGGGTGTTCTTAAAGGGATGGAAGGTGATACACCTTTGCTTTTATTTATAAAGGAATTGTACAGGGAGGCAGGAGCAAGGGTTCAATTTGGGAGGCAGGGGGAGTGTTCAGCTAAGTTTCAAATGAGAAAGGGAGTGAGGCAAGGCTGTGTACTTGCCCCCTTTCTTTTCTCATTATATATTAATAGTCTTGGCCAATATTTGATTGGACACCGGCAGGAGTGTCCAATCATGAAAAATACACCCTTCCCATTTTACTTTATGCGGCTGACGCAGTTATAATGGTGCGGATGCAAATAGGGTTGCGGAGAACTGTCACTAATTTTGTTCATTTTATGCAGGATAGGGGTCTAAATGTGAATATCAGTAAGACTTGCACAATGAATTGTGGAATAAAATGACTAAAACATTCGAAATTTGTATTAATAATAATAAAATTGAAAGCACTGACAAATTCTCCTACCTGGAGATTAACTTTGATCGGACAGGGTCTTGGACTGCGCTATTCAGGCAAGAAAACTAATGTTTTCCAGAGTAATAGGTGCAGTGATTAATTCTTCTAGGAAATGAGGCTGCAGACCTGTCCCTGAGTTACTAGCTATTTACAAATCCAAATGTCTATCAACAACTATGCACGGGGCAGGTATATGGGGATTTGCTACGCTGCCTTGGCTTGGTTATATGAAAAAAATGGCGAATGAAATCGGCCATCCTGAATTCTTTGAAACACCGGAGACCATGGTAACAATCCCTAGAAAACCCGTAAAAGCAGATTGTTTGACCTACCTAGAGAATAAGCGATGGCTTCAAGAAAGAGATTTAAAAAAACATCATGGATAACAATTTGATGACAATTCGCCCAGGTATACAACCCTATTTGGAACAGGTACAATGAAGCTTTGTTCGCATGCCTTTTTCGCTTTCGTTTTTGGACTTTCCATAGATTAATTACCTTTCCAGAAATTAATGACTGGTCGAGAAACCTACTCCCATGTCCATGTGATGACATTCCAAGCAAAACCACGATGCATAGTATTTTATTTATTTTGTAAATTTATACATTTCCTAGGAAAAGGTTTTTATTACCAATTTTGAAGAGTATGGATTTAAGACAATGCAGAATAGCTTACCTGAAGATACAATCTTTAGAAAATCAATTGATTATAATGGCTATTTCCTTCTATCCTCTAATCACACGTTTACTCTCTTTGTTTTTGACCATTTACAGAGCTCTGATGCGTTTCAGTGATAGTCATGGTATGATAATAAGACATATATATATATATACATATATATTGTGAAACGTGTTCACACTTGAGTAGTTTTCATCCCTCTTACAATGTGATGTGAGAAGTTACGCTCTGTATACTGATTTCCATTTGTGATTCAATGTTGTGACCTGATATGTCAGACACATGATCTCTTAAAAGGTCTTCCTGTAACTCGGTCTGGAGCTTGTAACCAGCTGGAGCTGTGGCTGGAAGAGCTAAAAGGTACCTATGGTATTTACGGATCGGTATATAGAGCGTTGAAAGATGACAGAGATCACACCAGACTCCACATGACCTGGACGGATGTCAGCAGGATTATGGTTGGCAACGAGGAGCCGAGAACATTCTCTAAAACATAATGTATCATTGCTGTAGGACTGAATATCCATCACGCTGCAGATTGCCAGACCCTGTCTTTCTTTCATCACCCAGCTCCTCTCCCTGTTTAAAGCTCCTGTGCATCGTCTGTAACCAGACGCCACCAAGCTCACATCTCCCATATATGTAAAGGAGCACTAGGCTCGTATCCTCCTCCCTTTGTAAACACGCTAGTGTGCTGTCTCTAAGCAGGAGCCACCAATCTTGTGTGTAAATGAGTCTGCGTGCCATCTGTACTCGCTTCGCTTGTGCATATGTACACAAGCACCAGGCTAATGTGACTTCTCGCCATGTAAATAAGATTATGTGCCGTCTGCAACCAAAATCATTATACTTTTAGTAACCAAGCTGAGGTGTGGGGCCCTTTATAATCGAGAACAGCCTATCCTAGTTCTCATTTCTATGTAAAGAACATGGTGGCACTCTGTGACCAGGAATAATCAGGCTCCTATCCTCATTATGTAAATCGCCCTTTTACCACAGAGGCTAATTCTGTGATACATAAATGCTATGGTGTTAGTGCACCGCGAGTGTTGATGGTCTCTGATAGCACCCAGTGATGAACATCTACAGCAGACAGGCTACACAAGGGGGAAAGTACCTTCTGTCATACATTATACGGATATTGCAACTCACTAAGGAGTTCTGTGACCATGTACAAGAACAAGGCTTACGACAAAGCTCCTTGTTAGGGTCATGGAACTCAGAGATGGTTTAAAATGTTCTTTTAAATAAGCCTGAACAGTGAGCTCCGCTCATTTCGCAGTGTTTTCTGCACTCCACAGAACACGCAGAATTTCACAGAGCAGAGTGTTTTCCTTGCTCGTGCTCGTCAGCGTCAAGTTGGTGAGCTCGAGCGAGGAAAATCAACCTCCTCTCGAGATTTCTGAACACGGGTGGTCGGATTTGTCAATGAAAGTGGTCATGGCAGGTCACGATCACTCACATTGAGAAACCTTCCATTCGCCTTGAGAAAGCTGCAGCACGAGTAGAGAATCTACATGCGCCCTCTTTCACTGCGCATGGTGCTGTTCGCAATGTTTTTTCAGTACTGGTCAAACACCCGACACTCAAAATCACCGCAAACGACATAACCACCCTAACGCACTCCACCACTCGCAGTACTCTGAGTAGCGAAGCAGAGTTTTTTGTCACTTCGCTGAGTTCCCATGAACTCTGCCCGGGCTTCTTTTTCCTGCGCATCAGGCGGGATTTTCTAACTCATAACTCATCGGCTAGACAGATCAATGCGCCTTTTATTGTGGGTGGGAAAGCATAGTCAAGTGATGCTTGCAAAGTTCAAACTTTCAAGGATGAAAGTGTCACAATCTTATGACCTTATGACCCCCAAGGGTTGGATTTAAAACCCCCTTGTGCAAGGACTCATTTCAGTGCACCAATATGATTAGAATACCACTTTGAACTGCGACCCATACACCACCCACTGAGCAGTACTGTGCATGAAGTGTTTTCAGGTTATCAGTCCCACTAGGTGAGTTCAGTGACAAAGTGGAACTCCGAAACCCTTTTTCATAAGTGAATAACATGCTCAAAATTGCAATAAGCTGAGACGAGCTGTGCAACGCTGTTTTTGTTGTATATGCTAATTTTATGGAAATCACGATTAGAAGTTTGCATTGTCACATGTATCCATCAAAATGTATCCTCCTGGCCAATGCCCGGTATATATCATGTAACATGTAACTCAATAAAATATATTGTAAAAAAAATTGCAAGAAACATGGGATATGCTTATAAATGTTTACTTCTAAAACCCAAGCTTAGTGTATTTAATATGAACAGTAACTAAACAGAAAGTGAAAATAAATGCAGTCGTGCATGACAAAAATATGAAGATTTCTAATGTGATTTGCAAGTTCTATAATCCCTCCACCCTAACTCTGTTTCCAAGCTCTATGCTAAAACGTAGCTCAAACAGTAAATAGAAAGCCTGTAAATCGACTTTCTTAAGATCGATTGCACAGCATACCTTCCCTCTGTGTTTAGCTATTCTCTATCACAGCTTTACCCTGGTATGCTAACAGTTTCTTGTGATGGATCGCACAGCGTACCTTTCATCGGTGTTTAGCTATTCTCGATCACAGATTTGCCCCAGTATGATAACAGTTTCTAAAGATGGATCGCACCGCATACATTCTCTCTGTGTTTAGCTATTCTCTATCACAGCTTTGCCCAGGTATGATAAACAGGGCAAGGCTGAAGGCCACTCCCTGAGCCCGTCTCCCACAAACTGAGGTGACTTCTGATACAATAGTTCCATTGAGAAGCCTGTCTTGTATTGAGGTATATGGTGTGTCTAGTCGGAGCCTCATTACGTACAGGAGCAAATGGCACAACATGTGTATTGCCAAATTGAGGGGGGTGGAAGTTGTATCTAGTCTGATCCTCCTCCATACAGAACAAAATTACGGGCACAAGAAGGGAAATGTAACCATTGGGCCGGGGCCCGGGCGCACAAGCTGTGTCTAGTCTGCTCCTTACCCCATGCAGGAGTAAAGAGCATAATGCTAATTGTGGGGCTTAGGGGCCAGGTCTACAGGGTTGAGATTCCTAACCCACAGGCTGAAGGACTTTGTATAGTGCAGTGTCACTGAGTAAGGGAATCCGGGTTAAATGTAGCCTTGCACAACCCACTGAGCATTCCTGCAGGTATGGTACTTGATTTCAAAAGTTTATTGTCAGCAGTTTATGCCATAATAATAAAAACATTGATATTTACAGCACATAATAAAATAATCATAATTCACTTAAAACAACGTAAGCACAGTTCATATAAAAACTACTACACTTTGCGAATCATCCATGATCTGACGTAAAATGCAAGTGCAAACGGATGATGTACATCACTATTAAAACCAATCAATTAGATAGAGCGGTCATTAGATCTTACAAAGCGTACCAGCTAACAAGCGCGTACCTAGGTGCAGATACTGGCGTCTCCATATGCTTGTTACCTACTCAGAGCATTTAAACCATAAGAAGCCTGACAGCTGTCTTATAAACAACCGAAATAAAACAAGAGCACAAGTTTGTCCATGGGGGTGCAGAGGTTGTTAGGCCTGTCCAGGGGTGCAGAAGAGATGAGGCCTGTCCAGGGGGGTAAAGAGGTAAACTGTAGGAAGGTGGAATCTGACTACATGGTTGCCCCCACTTTTTCCTAGTGTTTTGATGGCTTTGGACTTAGTTTGGCTGTGATCCTGCTATCCAGGGTCCCAGCATGTCAGCTTTCCTCTCTAAATTGATTCCACGTACTATAGGTACACTCCAGTTTGGGTACTGGGGTACCCTTGTGAGTCCCTAGTATATGGTACACCAGGTACTAAGGGCATAGGTACCCCAGAGGCCTACCATGGGCTGAAGCATGTATTAAGCCACCCCTGGCAAGCCTTCCAAAATGGCACCACAGGACTGCTACTGCAGCCTGGGTAAGGTGGCACAGGCACCCCTTACTAAGAAATAGGCTACCTATATCTATCTTTAATCACTGACACATATAAACCTATCAGTCACTCCTATGGCAGGCCTTATCAATCCTGAACGCAGGGTGCTTGGTTTTGTGTGAGAGGGTGCCCATGCATGAGCAGGACCCCTCTGCAGCTTTTGGATTCTCTGAGTCTGTTCTGTGATGCAGCCAGCCCATATACTCTTTAAGTGCATTATAACCTCGCGGTAAATGCTAACTTTGGAATGGCTGCATGGAAACATGTTGTGTTTGGTGGCAAACACTTTGAAATCCTACTACCCCCCCCCCCGCCCCCAGTCCTGGCAGCAGTTGTAGGATTTCACCCATTTAGAGAGAGAGACATGTACACACTGGTCTAACCAGTAATAGTTTTAAAGAGCCCTGGCATCACAAAATGGATGCTGCAGCCACAGACACGAGTCTGGCCTCCTGCTGCTGACCGAAACTCCGGCAGTGGAGGCCTGGACAATAGGTTTCCTGTCACAGACAGGCTTTAGTGTATTAGGCTGGGTGGGTGCACTCCAGGAGTGCTTTGAAAGTCTGCACTGGGGGCACATTTTGTGTCCCTGTGCAAAGCCCAGTTCAAACCGTTTTGCCTTCTGTTAAACTCCCCCTTTTGCCTTCTGTTAAACAATTTTTTTTTGCCCTTTTGCCCTCTGTTCCACTCGTTTTTTGTGCCCTCCTGCCCTCTGTGCCACTCGTTTTACCCTCTATTTTGTGCCCCTTTTCCTTCTGTTACGTGTTGTCCCTCACCGGCTTCACCGCTGCGTCCCCTGCAGCCCTGCCCCCCTGACTGCCCACTGCCCATTCGTGCCCCCGCCTCCCAGCTGCTCCTCCCTCCCACCTCCTCATATATGCCAGACGATGCGCGGCTGCGCCGCTGTCACGCCGAAGGCACGCCTAGAAACCCTGGACCCCGGACCCACCACGACGACCGCTGACACTACGACGCCACACCTACTTCAAGGCTGCCCTGAACCGCACACACGGCCCCTTCACCTGCCGGAACTGCAGCTACACCAGCCTCAGAGCCGACGAACCACCCACCAAGAAAGACCCCAACCACCTCCGATGCATACTACTGAGCACCCGCTCCGCACACAAGCATGCCGTCGAGCTCTGGGATCTGCTCGACACAACATCCCCGGACGTCGCCTTCCTGACAGAGACCTGGTTTAACGACTCCTCCGCACCCGGCATCGCCATAGCCATCCCAGACGGCTACAAGATAACCCACAGAGACCACACCAATGGAGTCGGAGGAGGAATCGCCATCGTCCACAAGAACAGCATCAGGGTCTCTTACTGTAAGGCTTAGCGGTGGTATGATTAAAGATATTGTCGACTTGCACATTTGCACATTGCTTCTTGCACTGAACCTGCAGACATTTTAAATCGACCGAAGGATTTTTAACAGGGGGAAATCTGTATGATCCTGAAGCCGGGGGGAGGACAAGCATGACCCTTCTTCGTATCGTCCGATCACGATGATCAACACAGACGTGAAGATCTTGACCAAGCTATTAGCCACGCGCCTGGCGCCGTATATGTTCCACCTGGTCCATTGAGACCAGTGCGGGTTTATTCCAGGGCACAACACGGCCATGAACCTGTGGCGATTAAATCACATTATGCATGAGGTGCGTGGCGGGGAGGAGCAGATGGTTCTGGTGTCGATCAACCTCGCTAAAGCATTTGATACAGTCGATTGGGGTATCTACTGGAGGTCCTCCGGGCAGAGGGTTTGGGCCCCAACTTTTGTAGCTGGATTTGCATCCTATATATGGCCCTTCGTGCCAGGATAAGACTTGGAGCTGCACGGTCGGAAGAGTGACGACAAGGATGGGGTACACGCCAGGAGTGTCCCCTCTCACCACTCCTGTTTGCCCTGGCCATAGAGCCCTTTGCTGTTCGAGTCTGAACAGAGATGGCACAGTGGGGCATCGAGGTGGGAGACACATGCAGTGTCATCCCTTTATATGCGGATGACGCCTTGTTTTATTTGACAGCTCCGAGAGAGGCACTGCCGTTATTGCTGCACCACCTGGATCAGTTCGGTGAGGCGTCGGGACTGAAACTCAACCGCGGCAAGTCTTTGATTTTCCCGCTGGCGGGCTTTGACTCGGTGCCACTAGAAGACTTGCCAGATCTCGGGCTACGCCGGGAATGGGAGGGATTCCGTTATCTCGGAATTCAGGTGGCCCCGGCGGACTCACAGTTGCTGGCCCGGAATATCGATCGGATACTTAAGTCCCTACAGCAATCGGTGTCCTTTTGGAATTCCTTGCCACTTTCTTTAATGGGACGGCTCGCCGTCGCCAAGATGGTAATGCTTACCAGGACGCTATACGTCCTCCAGAATTCGCTGTGTCCTTTGCCCCCACGAGTCTTTCACACTCTCAACGTGCTCCTCACGTCCCTGCTTTGGGTGGGTCATCGCAGCAGGGTAGCTCTCCACACTGTCGTGAGTAACTATGAAGAGGGAAGCCTGGAGGCACCGCGCTTCGACTTATATTATTACGCGGCACAACTACAGCCTGCGGCCAGGTGGTTCACAGACGCAGATAAATGGGAGACTTGCCTTTTGGCGGGCAGAGCGACCGTACAGGAGCTACAGGTCACATTGATGCAGAGAAGGGGAGTGGACAAAACTCTGCCTTATGTTGTGCGTCACACTGCGGGCATCTGGCAGTGGTTTGGAGAGAGAGTCGTGCAGCTGGCGCTCTTCCATAGGTAGCTACCGATCTGGATACTGGCCCCTTTTGTTGCCATGGAAAAACATATGTCCTTTCACACTGGCGGGAGGGGGGATGCGAGGTTCTGGCCGCTCTCTACCCCAACAAGTCCTTACTGACTTATGAGCAGGCGTAGGAGGCCTTCGGCCTAGGAAGAGGGCAGTACCTGCACTATCGGGGACTGCAGGATGTGGTAAAGGTGACCTGGCCTCAGTGCCCGGACGCCCCACCAATGACACACACCTTAAACATTCTCCTTTCCTGCGGCAGGGGGCGGAGACTAATCTCTCTGCTATATGCAGCTATGAAACAGGACTCCACCCCACCGGTGCCGCCGTCCTGGGTGGCATGGGAGGCAGATCTTGGTGCTGCGCTGGAACAGGGGCAGCGGAAGCGAATAGGGTCCCTCACGCGCAAGGTATCGAGCAATGCACGATTCAAATTGATGCATTTTAATTTCCTACACGCACCTACCTAATCCCGATCTCGTTGAGGCGCTTGTCTGGAGACAAGGGGGACAGCTGCCCCAGATGTAGTGCCGGGGGAGCGGGCTTCCTGCATTTAGCCTGGGACTGCCCTTTGATCAGGAGTTTCTGGGCGGGCGTGGTAGATCACATAGTCACCACTACAGGAATCCCTTGCATTATTTACTGGTGTTAGTCCCCAAGCCCAAGAAAAGGAAACTCTCCTATAAACTATTGCAACTGATGTTGGTGCTTGCCAGGTGTAGGGTGGCAATTACTTGGATGGGACAGAGGGCTCCAGAGGTGCCCACTTGCCTTAGAGATGTGAGAGTGTGGCCCCTGGCTGAGGAAACTCATACGCAGCTCACTCAGAGGAATGAGAAACTGCAGAAAGATTTACTTGCCTGGCGAAGCATGTGTACCTCGGGACTGGTGGAGAGAGGGCGGTCTTCCCAGGGCGAGTCTGATGGGGCAAGTGACGAATTGTTGTCGCCAATAGGGTCGGGGTCTGATGGGGAGGGAGGGGGGTTTCCTAGTGTTTATTTATTGCAGGGAGTTGTGCGTGGCCTGGCTGCTTCCTCATGATATTATTTATTTGCCTGCTAATCCGTTATTCCTCATGTGTCCGTACCTATCCAGGTGAAGCCTATATACCCAAGTGCCATAATGAGAGGGTCGAACTGTGTACATGTGTTGTAATGATGCAAATTGAGTTTTTTTTGTATCTGTTACATAAACTGAAAAGGAGGCAGGAAGAGATCTGTGAATGATCCCAATGTGAATGTAGCACCCAACAAAAACGGGCCAAGGTTGGTGCCAGTTGTTTAAACATAGATATCAGAAGAGCTAATTGTTAAGCTGATCCAACAGGCCAAGGGCCCCTGGCAAGAATTGGTTTTCAATTTTCTATTATGAAGCTCCGCCTCATGTGTGAGCTTCGTTGTCATGACCCACTTTTATTAGAATCTCAATATAGGAATGTTGCCTGTCTCTGAGCTGGGATTGTTAGTCTTATTGTAAGTTGTTTCCATTAATTAAGAAAACATTTGCAAAAAAATATATATATATGTCAAACCATAGTAAATATTAGGAATTTTCCACAGACATAGGAAAACTAGCAATCTTTCCTTAAAATGTTTGCTTTGACACATGAACTATGCCACACACTTTATTTGATCTAGTGCATAAAACTGTGTGGTATTTTTCTCAGTTTGCTTTGCTATGTTCCACACTGTGCATTTGAAAAAACCTGATAAAGTTCTTACAAATTGCACCACTGACCAATATTCTCATTTATCTCATGAAATACAATCTGTCACTTCCAGATGTCACCTTTCTGTATAGACTCTCAGTTCAAATCAAATCAAAACCAACTTTATTCGGTTTTTCATAGTTGTAGAAATACCATAAAAGTTCATAAAATACATTTTGTGTCCTTTCTCGGTTAAAAATCTATTAAAATTAGTTGTTACTATACAATAAAAACACAATTTATACATAATACACAGTTCATAGAAGATATGACCATGGCGTAACATACAATTTTATGATAATTTCATCATTCCTCTAATATATAAGCAAAATGGTTAATTTTTGTCAGAGATTCAGACGATGGCGAATACAGAATTCAAGAAAACACGCCAATGCTTTTGCTATTATTTCATTTTCGAGGTACTGAAGTGCCAGATATGCTGGACGACATTGGCGCAGGCCCCAGTTTCTTAATATGGGCAATATCCAGCGCCTTCGTGGTGCGATGTAAAATTTACAAAAGAGTGTTACGTGTATGATCGATTGTATCGAAACAGAATCGCAGGGGCACATGAACATTTTTGGGGACCAGTCGTTTTGAGAGGGAAAAGATACCATTTGGTGAAACATGTTAAGTCTGAAGCGTGTCAACAACAGTTTTTCAAACTGACTTAGTTTGTACAACAAATACGGTTCAATAGAAAACACAGTCTGAGCTAGTAAACCCTGTTGGGCAGAGGGTTTACCTATCTCTTGATGTGCCAGGCATGCTTTTTTCAACTCTGCCTTTGAGATCTCTACTATTGTTAATGGTTCAGCAAAGAATTTTTCATATCCTAGGTCTGTTAATAGGGCCTTGACATATGCCAGCCACTTTATCTTCCCACAGTGGTCGAGAGTCTTAATATCTTGGACAATTGCTCCAGATTCGACGCCACAACATTACTGGTTGGATTTCAATAATGTCTGATATATAGTCTATGCCCAGCTCTAAATGGCATCCAAATGTGGAAGAGCTCCTTGGTACTGCAAGTAAGTATCTGACAAAGGAATTTTCAATTTTTTGCAGATCATCCACATTTGCCAGACCCCATAACCCAGCCCCGTACGTGTCAGTGCTGACACATTTCGCATTATATATTTTCAGCAGTTCTAATGGAGGTCTCTTTCCTAATTTTTGTGCGAACGATTTTAATGCTGAGGTAGCTCTTAGAAAGGACAGCTTTCTTGCATTGATTGCTGCCTTCCATTTAAATTTTTCATTGATTACGATGCCCGGATATGGGTATGTAGCAGTTCTATCCAGTGCCTCCCAATTCACATATATAGTTTTGATCTTTGCTATTTTTTTCCCGCATGCATTGTATACGTTTTTTTTTACGTTCAGGGTGAGGTTTAAACTTGTCATAAAGGCACAGTATCTGTCTAATGCTCGCTGTAACTCAACCGGTGTTCTTGCTAAAATAACCGCGTTGTCGGCATATAACAAAGCTGGTATCTGCCGACGACCGATTGAAAGGAGATCTTTACTTCCCTCGAGCATAGCAATCTCTAGCCCATTTGTGTATAGCGCGAATAAAAAGGGGGCCAGCACACATCCTTGTCTGACCCCCTTTTCCACCCTAAAACTTTCCGTAAGTTGCCCCTTAGTCCCAAATCTTACTCTTCCCGTTGTTCCTGTATATAGCTCTCGTAGGAAGTCCACAATCGGGGGGTCCACACCCAGATTTAAAATGATTTTCCACAGCCTTGAGTGTACTACACAGTCAAAGGCTGCGGATAAATCAACGTACACCATGTGCAACGCATTCCCCTTGGCCTCCATTTATTTCCCTGCCAATAAGGACAAGTTTAGTGCTTGGTCTACTGTGCCCAGCCCCTCTCGGAACCCGTATTGTATATCAGAGATGATGTTCTGACTAGTTGTCCACTCCTGGAGTCGGTCGAGAAGAATCCAAACCGCCAACTTCCCGAGCGAATCCAGGTGCGAAATGGGTCAGTAACAAGATGGACTGTTTCGGTCCCCTTTTTTGAATATAGGGACCAATATCGAAGTAGTCCAAGTTTCTATTATACCCTCGTCTATGGTAGCATTTAGGACGTTTGTCAATAGCGGGACCAGAGATCTGCTTCGTATTTAAATATATCCACTGGAACCCCGTCCGGGCCTGGGGCTTTACCTGACTTTGAGGATTTTATAGCTTTTTGTACCTCGTCATGCGTAAATTGTAATGATATTGGGTAGGTAACCTGGGTCAGGGGTTCCGTATAATCAGTACCCCGTACGTTTTCGTTGCTGAAGACGTTGGAAAAATAGTTCACCCAATCTCTTTCACTGATCGCTACATCTATGGATGGTAGGTCCTCTCTGTCTGTTAGAAAAGGAGATCTGACTATTTGCCAAAAGGCTGCGCTGTCTTTTAGTTCTGAGCTTCTACTTAGTTAGTCCCATAGGTCAGCTTTTAGCTCTTTCTTTCTAGTTTTTAGGGCTGACGCATATTCCTTGCTTAACCTGACGACCTCCCCTTTAACTCTCTTATCCCTAGTTAGGGCTTCCTTTAGTCGCGTGTACGCCTTTGTACAAGCCGGGCTAAACCAGCCTTTTTTTACCTGGGTTTTTCGTTTCTGTGTTCTAGTAAGTTCCTTCCTTATATTTTGAGAAATAATGGTGAAACTTTCCAGAACCTCTTTGGATTTTGTTCCTTGATCAAGACAATTTATTATGTCTGACTGGCTTTGCCTGACTATTTTTGCGGTAGTTTTTCTCTGGTCGATTTTTCCCCATTTTAATGTATAACCATTTAAAGATCCGAGTTCCAGCTCTTGCTGGTCTAAAATATCCATTGTTTCGGGTTCTTTGTGAAGTTTTGTTTCATATAATGCAATGGTGTTTGGGAAATGGTCGCTCAGGGGATTTTTAATTACTTGTTATGTTTTGTTAAAAGGTTTTATACCGCGCACGGACACCAATTGGTTTCATGGCGCTCAGAGACAAGCATAACAGAAGGACTGGGGGTTCAATTGTGAGCTAGCTGAAAAAGATGAGTTTTTAGAAGTTTACGGAAGAAAAAATAATCAGGGCAGAGTCGGATAGTGACGGGAAGGGAGTTCCAGGTGGAGGGGGCGAGAAACGAAAAACAGGAACCACCAAGTTTTTTACGTTTAAACCTGGGGATGATTAGGAGGTTGTGGTCAGAGGAACGCAGGTTCCAAGACGGGATGTAACGCCTGAGACTGCGTGAAGTAAAAGCAGGAACAAGACCAGTTAATGACTTGAAAACAGTACATCCCAATTTGAAAATACATCAAGAGGCTACCGGGAGCCAATGTAATCTCCTCAACGGGGGCGAGACATGTTGGTGTTTTGGCTGTTGAAAAACCAGTCTGGCCGCCTGATTTTGCACCAGCTGGAGCCGATGGAGATGGTAAGCGGGAATCCCAGCATAAAGAGAATTGGCGTAGTCGATACGAGAGATGACAAGGGCCATGATCACAAGTACAAGAGCCTCTGTGGCGAGGAACCTGCGGATTTTGCCAATTCTGCGCAGATGGTAAAAGCGAGCAGAAGTGACAGCGTTGATTTGAGGTCTCATAGACAAATCGCTGGAAATGATCACGCCAAGGCTCCTCACAGTATCGACAGGACAGGGTGGGGGGGCCAAGAGATTGGGGCCAGAAGCTGGAATCCCAGGGGTTGGAGGGCCCTCCTGTCAAAACAGGCTCTGTCTTACTAGGATTGAGCTTCAGCTGGCTAAAGTGCATCCACTCGGAGATGGTAGACATAGTGGACTGGAAGTTGGTACGGGAAGCAGAGGAGGTGTCAGTAGGGAAGATTAGCTGTAAGTCATCTGCGTAGTTAAAGATGGTTACTGAGGTGTGACGAAAGTAGGCTAAGAGAGGGTGCATGTAGATATTAAATAGAAGGGGCGAAAGAGCAGAACCTTGAGGAACACCACAAAAAAAGTGAAGAGGAAGGGGCAGAAAAGGTGGATAAATGAACCGATTGAGAACGTTGGTGTAAAAAGGAACGAATCCAAGTTAAAGCCAGGCCCTGGATGCCCGCATTTCCGACACGGTCGATCAAGATATCGTGATCGACCGTGTCAAAAGCCGCAGACAGATCTAGTAAAACCAGGGCCTGGGTAAGATTCCGGTCGGCACCTAGTCTCAGCGCATCCATCACCGCCACGATGACCGCTTCGGTTGAATGGACTGGTCTGAATCCAGCCTGCTGGTCATCAAGGAAGGAAGAACTTTTAATGAATGCGCTAAGGCATCGAGTGACATAAGTTTCTAAGACCTTCCCCAGATACGGTAGAAGGGAAATAGGCCGGTAATTGCTCAGAACGGAAGGGTCGATACCAGTTTTTTTTAAGAATAGGTACAATGACAGCTTGTTTGAAGGCATTAGGGACAGAACCTGTAGCGAGTGAATCATTGAGAAGGGCCAAGTGGGGGCCAGGACAGGCCAGGAAGGCAGCTTTTAGGATTTGTGGGGGGCAACAATCATTGGGAGAACCTGAACTAACTGCATGTAACAGAGAGATAAATTCAGTCTGGGAAATAGGGGGGAATTCAGACAAGCAGCAAGGGTTTCTAGTGGGTAAAAGGTGAACACTAGAAGGAGAAGGGGAAGGGATATTGTTTTTGATGGAGGAGATCTTTTCGATAAAAAATGAGTTAAGTGAATCACAAAAAACTTGTGAGGGTTGGGGTTGTGCGGTAATACGGTCGGGCAAAGAAAGTTCTCTAACAATCGAGAAAATGTCTTTGGTTTTGGAGGCTGAACTAAGAATTTTTTGTGAAAAATATGAAGTTTTGGCCCAGAGAATAGAGTTTTTATACAGTTTTAGAAAATTCATATAAATGTTTTTTTTTTAAGAGGTCATAGTTGCGTCGCCAACTTCGCTCAGCTTGTCTAAGAATTAATTTTTCCTGTTTAAGTTGGTCCGTATACCAACGCTGAGCGTCGTGAGGACGTTTAGTTTTGACAACTCTTATCGGAGCAACCTTGTCACTAGCCTGACTCAGCCATGTATCAAGGGTGGCAGTTTGGGAAGAGTTTGGGGGGAAGTCACTGGGGATTGTATTTAGCAGAATTGAATGGAACTGAGAAATATCAGCTCGCTTCCAGTTGCGTGCCCTAAAATTAACAATGAGAGGGGGACGGATGGGTAAAGTGAGATTTAACGAAAAAGAAATAAAAAAGTGGTCCGACCAAGTACAAGGGTAAACTAAGGGCGGGGAGATGACTTCAAAGGTTTTGATGTTTGGCCCCTTGCAAGAAGATATCAGGACATAATCTATCAGGCTCTCTAGTCCCCTGCCATTAAATGTTGGCACAAAAGCTTCTGGGGAGGACATTTTCTCGTTAGCAAAACCCAATTCTAATTCCATGATGATCTCATTCATTTTCTCCCCATCAGTCGAGTATAAAAAGTGTGTTATACTAGTACCATCATCCTCTTTGATTCCACACTTTCCCACGTTACTATTTCTACATAGGTGAAGATTGAAATCACCGCCCCATAAAAGGGTACATGACTTCCTGATGTATTTTGTTTGAAGATCTTGCAGAACTAGGGACTCTCAGTTCTCAATGTCAGGTTTTGAAAGATGCTCACGTGAAGTGAAGCTATAACTACTTTTCTAGCAGCAACCAAGTGTGAGGCCTGCACTTGAATGAGCGTATCTTGAAAACATCCACAGAACTGCCAAGGTTTCAGATCGCTATGTGCGATATTTTCATAATTTCAGTGTAATTATGGGTGACATTTCAATGATTATGAGTGACACTTTTTCGCAAGGAAAATCAAGCAATGAAACATATAAGGAACATAAATATCAGAAATTACACCCATTTGAGCAACGAGAAACTCTAAGAAGGCCCTGAAGACACAACATTCATCTCATATTTTTCGTGCATGTTTCATTCACTCTTTGTGGATGGAACAAGTTAACCTACATGCATAACATTTTTGTCCATTTCAAATGAGTGAGATAAAAAAACATATGCCTGCAGCGGTCAGAGTGAACTTCAGTACAGACTCCGGGCCTGATTCACAAAGGGAAACTGAGACAAAGGTCTAACTTTACGACTTTCGGCATTCACAAAGGGCATTTACGAGTAGTAAAGATAGACTTTCGTCTCAGTTTACATTTGTGAATCGGGCCCTATTGCAGGACTCGCCCAGGCTGTCAGTTCACAAGTGCGTGGGGGAGCATGTCTGCCCATCGGAGCGCTTCACTGGTGACGTGGCAGTGGTGCTCGTGCTGAGGCTCAGGGCTGCTGTAAGTCCCCCTGAATGCGAGTCTGCTGGCTGCAGACATGAAGTCGTCCGAGTTGTCACTGATATCTGGCGCTAGGATGCTGCAGTACGACTGCTCTCTTGACCTGACCATGGCAGGCTCGAGCACACCAGGAAAGAGTACATTCACTGCTGCTGCCTGCTGCTAAGCTAGTGGGCCTTTGGGGAGGTGCTGGAATGTCTGCCTCCTTTGCTTACTTGGAAGAAAGGGGATCTAATGAAAGCTTTTGCAGCTGTTTTTAACTTTGCCAGCAGAGTGGGAGGGAAGCCAATAGGGGCTCTTTTGAAGACATATGAAGACAAATATATCTCAAAGGTTTGTTATGGGAGTGAGATATGGGGCCACATTGGGGTAGGGGCAGTGCAAAGTGCTGAAAACTCTTTCCAGCGATGGGCCCTTTCTGTCCCACAAAGCATCCCGCTTTATGTCGTGCACAAAGAGTTGGGGATGCCTTGCCTCTCAGATGTACTGGCTTTCCGTCCCCTGGCTTTGTGGCTTAATATTTGGGCTAATTAAGAAAATACACTTAGCAAAGACGTCCTACGGGAATGCCTTTCACTTGACCATGTATCAAGCATCCGATGGCACCAGTATATAAGAGTTGGCCTCTCCAGGGTAGGTAGGAACTATTTGCTAACCCTGAGCGCAGATGTAAGAGGGACCTTTCTCTGGTCAAAGAGTGTTTTTAAAGAATGAGCCACTGTGATAGAGAGGGAAATGAGCTGTGTAAGCCTAGTGTGCGTACGTACATTGTGTTAAAAACTGTAGGGCTTAAAAGCATCCATGATCGTTTTTAATGACCCGGTTTCGGCTCAACCTCTTCCATTATCTCATGGCACACCATCCCAGCTTCCACAGAGGCCAGTGCCTCATGCCCTGAGGCTGCAACGGTGAGTCTCCTAAGGACATGATGCACTTTTTTTTTAATGTTTTGTAGTTTTTATGCTGTCCCTAGAAAGTTATTTATTATTCCCATTCTCAAAAAAGTGGGTTATAGGCGGGTGAGACCAGCTCTTATCTTTTTACATCTGCTCTCTAATGACACTGTTTTGCATACGCTTAACTTTTTATGGGTCAATGTTAGACTCAGGTCAAGCTGCGATTAACTTCTGTACTGTAATTCATGAATTTTTATCTTGTGTTCTGATTAACTTGTACATATTATATTTGTCAATCTGTAACTTGGAAGATGTTTTATCATTTTATGTATGACTTTTATGGTTTTCTTTTATAAAACCGAATAAAGTTTGTTGATAATAATCACTAGGGGATTCATTTACAGGGTAGCATGGTATCCCTCACAATAACTCCAGGAGTCACAGTCCACACAATGTACATGCTTTGTTCCCCCTACTTCCAACCTTACATATACCCCCAATCACCTGCCCAAACCTCTCCCTCCTGATGCCAATGTGGTCCTCCGTCAACCCGCAGACCATATTTTTGGCCCCTTTGAAAGTGCCCATACAATAAAAATGCTGCAGTTGTAAATACATATCAACTACCATTTGTTGTGTTTGAAACATTTTATTGAATAATAAAACCTAATAAACATAAGCTGATTAATAAAGCAAAACAGAACATCAGTTGCCATACACATAAGAGACAAAAGTTGTACATAAAAATCAACATACTGTAACACAGCAAAGTTATGTAGCGTACAATTCTTAATTTCGGGCAATCTTTAAAGTTCAACAATAGAAACATTCATAAAGAACAGGAAAGGAAACAAAGAAGGTGGGATACAGTGGTTTCATTAATGTAATGCTTCCTACAAATAGAAAAACAAATACTAATTATTTTCCTTAAGCAATAAAAGTCCTCACATTAAAATACTAAGATAAATATATTGAACAATGAACACTTCATGAGTAATTAGAATTCAATCTGAATATTTTAACCTCCTCAGCATTAATTGACTCATGATTACAACCTGAATGCTTTCTGGAAAGGAACCGCCTCATGGGGTTAAAAATCACATCTTTTCCAACAATAGGATTCAAGTGATAAACTTGAATTTCAATTCGATTTATTAATTTAGGCCTTTTTGAGATCAACAATTTTAAATATATACAAAATTCATACACTTTTGTAAAATTGTCACCTAAAGTTGAATTCAATCCACCTTTTGATTAAACACTTCCCATTCCAGCTAGCATCACAGGACCACTTGTTGTTATATTCCCAATTAGTGATAATGTTTCAGATGGCAACAACAATAAATATGTTTAAAATTTTTCCTCCGAAAGCAAAAACATGCCATTTCTGAATCATGGTGCACAATAAAATGTAGGAACAGAAGGGCATCTTTAGGTATAGAATTCATTAAGGTTTGACCAGGCTTGAAACTAGAATTCCTGAACTTTTGGACATTTAAATGTCATATTTTAAAAGAATTCAAACTCCCAGCACGAGCTCCGTGAAAAATTGAAGATGAGTGAATTGTACTAAGACAACATGTGCTGATTAGTAATCTATTGATGTAAAATACAGTGGTCAGGCAATGCTTGTGGAACTAATCTATTCAGATTTTAACTCCATAGTTTGTTCAATAAATTGACTGAGCATAATACTTGAAGGTCCATCTCTCAGATCAGTTCTATTACAGTTTTATTTGCGATAACACTAAAAGAGATCAATGATAAATAGGTTTTAAAAGCCATGGGTGGAATTGATCCTTGGTCTAAATCTAGATTATTGTCTGCAATAGAAACCAGTACAAACAGATCAAATCTAAAAGGATTCAATATGTTTATTATAGTGGTTTAGAGTAAACCCAGAAGACACACATTGGTCCTGAAACTCAGAAAATGTATCTAAAGATTTTGATTACATCCTATGTTATGTCCAGAGACTGCTTTAGATGCTTTCCTGTTTAAGTAACATTTGCAAATATATTTAACAAAACATTAAAGCTGGATGTCAGAAATTCTGTCTTTAAGTATTATGTAAGAGTTATGTGTGATGGTTTTTATTTGATCTGAAGCAACACTAACACTAAATAGGTACGTGCACAGATTATCATTCAAGTAACATTATTAGCAAACTTAATTTGGAGGGAATTGAGAAAAATTGCCTCATATATCAAGGGTTTTATTGTTCAAAAATCCACTGGTTCGGTAATTCACAGAGTTTGCAAATGCTAAACCCCTTTTTGAAATGTACTAAGCCCATTTAACAATTCAGAATTTGGAAGGGGAATGTTAATAGTGTCCCTTCTGAATATATAATACATCCTTAAGGTATGTATTAAGCTTTAAAACCATATGTGGGCTGAAAAACAAGGGGATATTTGTGAATCTGAAAGTAAAATGGGGTGCATTAAAATGCCTTTATTTAAAAGCAATCACAGACACAGTACTGTGCTGACTCCACAAGCAACCACTTTTACCAAATGGATTATTAATACATGAACCTCAGTATTTCCTATATTGCTGAAATGTTGTCTCTAATATTTTTGTAATGCCGTGTAAATATTTGTTCCTGTTAGTTCCCATTTCAATATTGTCATGACATGTACCTATTCTTCTTGTCAAATATATTGAAATATCTTTATCACAATTTTTGGGGCATTCTAAAAAGTGTTTTCACTCTAACTTGAAGGTTCCTAAGAAAAATACTGACATACAGTCCTGGTTTCTCCTAGATCATTTAGCTTTCTCACTAAACCAAGCACAATATTGATTTGAGAGAGGTGGTTATTGTAGTCATACGCACTGGGGTTAGTTTAGAAAAGACAAATATAGAACTTCCTTTATCTTTAGAAATAATACTTGCAAACGTTTATGTTCAATAATTTCAGATAATTTACTGATAAAGATATCAGATAAAGAGCCCCTAATTTCTTATACCTTGTGGTATCAAAAATCTGCTAGAATTAGCAGACTTCTCTTCTAGATAAATCCAGGTATGAGAAGGTATTAAATGCAATTATCAACTTTCCGTTACTTTAACACATTTTCTTAGTGCACAGAGTATTTTTCCTACATTGATCACAACATTTCAAGCAATGGTCTGTGCTTAAATGTACAATGAAGGGGTAAAAATGTATTTCTACCCCAATCAAGAAACCCCTGGGTCTCTGATGATTACTGTTGCAAATGAAGACCTGGCTAAGATGAAATATCCCTTTAAAAGGACGATTTCCCTCACCCAACATAGTTGGCATGCTTCCTCATTCGGAATCTCCTCCCACCGTTATACCTAGTTACAGTACAGGGTACAGCCCCCTCACTGAGAGGGAGGAGTTCAGGCATGTTTTGTTATAGAGAATGGTATACGAAATACCACAAAATTTAGCTCAGGGTAGTGGGGACAGCAGAGTGAAAGTTAATAAGAGGTCAACATGTTTCAGCCTATTAACCCTCCAAAGAGGTGTTTGCGGCTTTCTTCAGGACCTAATCAAAAGTGCTGCTACTCATTGTACTCAATCAATAACAAGCATTGGCATAGCCAATAGGTCTCGCCTTTGGGACCTTATAAGTGTTTAGCCATGCAGATCCAGTAACAATATGAAATCATTTCTCTTAAAAAAGAAGACTAAAAACTAACTAAGCTAGACGTGACTTTATAACTGGTTAATCAAATGTTTCTGGAGGTTTAGTATATATAAAGAACTCCTTTTTCTATGGCGTGTCATATAAAATTGATGCTCTAAATTTTGGTAAGAGTACACAATGTCAAAAAATTCAATACTGCTTTTATATCAATTTACTTTTGAAAGCTTGAAGTGAAAGAGAATTCTAAATGTCATTTGCTTATGAGTAGGCGCTAATGATTATTTCCGGATGACAATGTAGTTAGCATTTCTTTGTATAAGATGTGTTAGAAGTATGGGTAGGGGAAATGGCTATTTTGGCCAAAGGCTGCCCTTTTTTTATGCATGTTAGTTTTAATTTGTACACAGAATCACAATTTTTTATGTGGTACACTGTAATGTTAGATGAATCTGTTTTACCCTTTTGATAAGCAAGAGATGACGATGAACCGTTTTTTCGTCCCTGGTTTTAAATGGATTCAGGTTGGAACAGACGAGGTGTTGGTTGACTTTGCCTCTGAAAATGGTTGTTTCCCGTATGCTGCTTTCATGCGACTTAAATCCCTTCAGTGGAAGAGGCGGCTGCATGCCTGCAGATATGGCCAGATCAGTACTTGGCTGTTAAGGTTCTCCAGTGGGGCTAGAATAGAAGCTGTTAAGGGCAGGGGCTTTAGCTTCCGATTGGTGCAGCAGGTGCAGTGGCACCAGGTCCCACATGCCTTCAAGGCCCACTGAACCCTGATAACTGCTGTTTGTCACAGTTCAAACAGAGGCCTGAGGGGCCCACAGAACAATGATTATTGCTGTTTTCCACAGTCCAAATAAAGGGCAGGGGTCACAATTCCTTTCTTGCCTTGGGGCCCAGGGCACACTGGCTAGGCCACTGGTTAAGGATGCAGTGGGGAAGAGGTGGCAAGATAGATGGATTATTTAACCGCTTCCGTGCGGCGCCGATTCCGCCCCTGTGCTGGACATTCCAGAACAGGGTGCGGTCATGACGGAACCATTCCGTCATCAGCACAGCTCAACCGTGACTGATGACGGAATGGTTCCGTCACAAGCATCGAAGGGGTTAAACAGCTCGACGATGACTTCATGCCTGGGTATTAAAGTATTCATTGCAATTAAAGACTGAAGCAGGACTAGATCCCATAATATAGGGAGGCCTACTTACAAATGCAGCTCGATAAGCGGCTGCCTTTTAACTTCTCACTTCTCACCTCTCCTAATTTACAGTTATTTAAGTCTGTATTTTAGATACAGACTTAAATCGTGACCTATGAATATGTTTATCTATCTTTAGGTTCCAAATGACCCATCTTTTCCACATGCAAGTATCAGACAGGTCGGGAATGCCTAATGGCTTTGAACATGATAGAGACACATTAATCACTGGTCTTGAAATGCAAATGGCAGCATTAGGCACGCAGAGGTGTAATCTACGTAATCTCATTATGTTCAGGGTACGGGAGGGTGTTGAGGGCATAAAGCACTTTGACAAAAACATTTCCGCCACCTTAGAAATTCAATCTTTCTTATCCTCCCCTAGTATACAAGTAGTACCACATTCTTTGTTTACCTGAATTAAATAGGCACACAAAATAGTACCGTATTTAAAGGCCCAGTTCAGAATTACATGGAAGGTGCACTGTCCCAGACTACACATTGGTGCAGTCTTCAGTGGGTGCTGTCATCCCACACAGGGATCGAGGGAAAGAGTCTTTAGAAGTGGCAGAATCGATGCCTTTTTCAAAGCTTCTTGAAAAAATCCGGACTTGAGCACCATTGTAATAACAAAGTGAGATGAGCAGAAATGCTAGCTGAAACTGAATGGAGGGCAAGAATCTGCAGGGCTCCACATTTCATAGTGTTGATAAGATTAGAGACTTTCTCTTCAGAAAATGGGGTGAATGTACACGTTACCAGGAAATGGTAAGTTAGTTTATTCACCGTACGTTACTCCACTGTATCTGTCCCTAAAGATTTTCTGGTGTTTATCTCAAAATTCAGGAATATTTTATTTCCTTTGGAAAAAAGAATACGGTTAGTTCATCACAGCTTTTCGGCTGGGAGTTGTTACATTTCTATAACCAAAGTATGAAAGTGATTTAACTGTGTTGAACAACAGGCTGTAACTCTTCCTCCAACATTGCTATTGGTGCCTACATTTTCTTTTACATTTCTTGAGATCATAGGAGTACCATGGCGCAGACGGCGCAGACAGATGGTTAGTCTTCAATCTAAAAGGCCCTACTTGACAAACTGTTTGGTAACAATGTGCGAGATGATTAGCCTTAAGTGGCTCAAGATTTTCACTAATCAGAAGTGGCTCTCACTTCAGAAAAGGTTGACGACACTTGTTGTAAACACTTAATATCCCCAAAATCAAATAATTTGAAAAATGCAAAAAAAACTGAAATGTGCTACAAAACAAAGAGTTTCCGTTGGGCTAGGACTGTGAAAGGAGGCTTGTTTTTACACTTGCAATAATTGTCTAGGATAGATAGGACAGGCATGATGCAGATTGTGAAAGGGAGAGGGCACATGTTACCTCCACCCTTTTCAAGTGGGAGTTCAAAAATATGGATCCAGCCCACAAGGTTATGAGTTTCCCAGAAGTGTACTGAACCCCAGACCGACCGGAGCCTTGAAGCAGCAAGAGTATATTGTAGTTACCAGACAGCCCAAGAGCTCTAGAATCAGCAGAATCTACTCTCCAAGACTCTACACAAAAAGGAGTTAGAATAGCCTAGCCCTTTTCCATGTCACCCTACCCCACAGCACTGCCACCAACCCCACCACAATAGCCTTTAGCTCCTTTCCCCAAAACACTGCCATCATCCGTTCCCACAAAACACTGGCCCTTTCTGCTTGCCCTAAAGCTACTCCCCCAACACTGCAACCTACCCTCAAAAAACTACATGGCTACACTGTCTGCTTCTGCCATAACACAGCCCTCTATCCTGCCACCCCCACCCAAACTGACCCCTACCCTACCATTGTCCCTATTACCCTCTACACTCACCATTGTGTCCTGAAAACACTGGACCCCCAGCACCAAAACACTACTGAGGGAAAGCTGGATGAGAAGGGGTGAGTGGGAGCCACCAAAGAAAGGCCAGAGGGCTCAACCAGTTGGTTTTTTAAAGCAGTGGATGGGGCAGTGGCACATTTGGTGGGCCTCTTTAGAAAAATATTGGCCCACTGGGCCCGATGTTCCACTACATTTAAATCTTGCCTTGTCCCAGGTCCCACCACATCCCCCATCGGAGGAGGAACCCTGCAGTAATATACTGCCCCCTCTCAGGGGCACAACACTGTGTTGCCCATGCCCCCTTCCATTTCCTTGCCTAGGGCACCCAAAGCCCTGGGCGAGGATAAGGAAGAACGGGCGAGATGTAGCAGTGGAGGAGACAGATGCACACTGCTGCAGCATGCCAGTATAACCTACCTGATCTACTTTTTGGTGCCCCGTTCTTCGATGTTCAGTCTGTTCTCTCCTCGGGCTGCAGAAGTGTCCAGGCTGCAGGCAGGAAGGTCCTCCGGTCAAGCGACAGGTGGTGGAGTCCGAAGCCCTTCAGCTGAATGCAAAACAGCAGGCAGGCCGGTGAGGAGTAAATAAACAAAGAACACATCACTTGCCTGCTGCTGAGACTCCTCCTTTTATTGGAACATTGGCGAGCGATGGCTCAATGCAAGGATGAGGTAGCATTCACTGATATTTTAATGAAAAGTGCAGGTTTGTTACAAAACTGGTGATTTTTTTTTGCACATCTGTATATCCTGGAGGGTCTGAATGACAATGCTCCCAGATATAATCATGCCCTGGGGGAAACAGTGGCCTAAACTCTGCCGGTGAACACAAGCTATTCAGGATAGATGTGTTGCAGCAAAGTTTGTAATATGTTGTGACTTGGACACCGCCAATTGCTTTGGTCAGGCGATTGACATGACTGTGGAACTTCGGTGCATTGCCTGGATAAGGTCTATATGCTTCTCTAAAGATACCCGAGCATCGTTAATGGACAAGCTATTCGATGGCTCTCGCCTTTTAAGCAAACATGCAGACTAGGCCCCAGACAGATTCCTTGGGTCTGTCTGCCTCCGCCACACAATTTCAACACAAATCTCGTCCCCTTTTGGCTACAGTAGGGTTTTGCACATCTGCCAGCACCAGACCCTGCTGCAAACCCAGCAGGTCTGCCAGTTCTTTCATGGCCATGGCACACAAAGGCAACGTCCAAGACATCATGCCACTGAGTGACCTGCTGCTACAACTGGTGCAGCTGCAAAACCTCTTTGTGTCCTTCCAGACACTCACTCACCCTATTGTAGGCAGTATCCAACATTTTCTCCAGTGAATTAGATTATGCCAGTGGCAGACCCCTCTCCCAATTCTACCCAGACTTAACAGTGGTGACTGATGTATCACTTCTGGGTTGGGAAGGCCATATGGGAGACAGAGATTAGGGAACCTTCATAACTGGCAGAGACCCAACTCCACATCAAGCTGTTAGAGTTGGGAGCATTTCACTTGGTGGTGAAGGTCTTCCGGCCCACCATAACAGGAGGGCTGGTGCAGCTTCTCACAGACAAGGCAGTCAATGACGATGGTCTCATCAGGAAGTGTCACACTTGAACTTGTTTGACAGCGAGCCGAGGATTCACTGGCTGCAGTGGTTTGGTCTGACAAACGGGGCGCTGGAACTGCTGAGTTGAATGTGAGTTCCTCCCAGGTACGCTGCCCAGAGATACAGAAGAATCCTTACTGGGTTGTATTGAATATAGTTGAGAAGCATATTGGAGAGGCCATCCTGATGAGACCATGGTAATCAACTGGAACGGTCGAAACATTGACTATACAGGGACTATTCCATATAAATTATGTCTTCTAAGAATCGCCCTTGCTTAACTTGTATTGTACAAAAGTAATTTACAGCCCTGTTTCTGTGTGCAAAATGTGGATCGGATTGTTTTATTATCATATCACTTTCATCTTGAGCACTGCGCAGTCATCACTCAACGATTTATATATACACTTGCTGCTGAGAACACAATTAGAATTTTTGGAAATGAAAAGGCCTCATCTGAATTCTAATCATGATAAAAATGGTGTATTCATATCTGCCCAGGGCCTGCATATGTGATACAGACCTGTGAGATAATGACCTCATAGACCTCTGTAGTTGTTCACAGCGCGCATAGGAAGTGCTTCTATGCGTCTACGCTTGTCACTTCTGGAGCAGAATGACGTCGACACTGAGCTGCCTGATGTCTCCTCCTGCGTGCAGCAGGACTGCTTTAAAGTTTGAGGATCCAGTCTGGCGTGTTGGAAATATTCACAAGGTGAGGAATCTGTAGGCAAAGGAGTATCCACCAGAAAGAGCGTTACCGAAGGCAACTAACTGGTTTGTTATGTTTTCCTGCTGTTGTATATTATCTAATTCTGGGTGGTGCACTCCGCTTGCAGAGTTTCCGTACTCCACGGAGCTCGCAGAGTTCCTAAAAACTCTGCACCGTGGAACGTAGCGAGGTTTTTCTCCACGCTCGCGCTCTTCAACGTCATATACTGGAGCGAGGAAAATCCACCTCCTGATGAGATTTTTCCTTGCTCGCGTTTGCCAAGGTCTAGTTGGCGAGCAAAATCAACTTCCTGGCGAGATTCCTAGCCGGATTTCTCAATGCGAGTGGTCGTGCCAGGTCACAACCACTCACGTTGAGAAACCTTCCTTCGCATTAACAAAGCTGCAGCTCGAGTAGAAGCAGCTGCACCCGCTTGCGCTACACAAGGTGCCATTCACGATTAATTTTACAGGGCGGGACAAACAATCGGAGATCAAAATCACCACGAACGGCATGACCCTAACGCACTCCTCTGCTCGTAGAACTCTGCGTAGAGCGGCGGAGTTTTTTTGACACTTCGCAGACTTCTTCATTGAGGATCACCACCTAGGCTTAATCTTATCATGAAAATCTAGATTTCAGTCATATGTTAAGAAACAAGGGTGAATAGAAACCTTTTGGGTGGAGAAAATTTAAGACACTAATATTGTGAATTTTTTGGAATTAGTTGATTTTTGCACGAACTAACACTTCTCTGTGTAAAATAAAGACCTTGGGATTTTTTAAACTTTCAGATACTCAAATTGTGGATTTTGTTGCAATTAAAACATTTTCGAGGCCTGAAATTTCTTTGCAGGTTGCAAGCGGGCAGCCTAAGTTATCCTGCAAATGTTTCTTGATTAATCCTATTGCAACTACAATATGTGCTCTCTCATGTAAAGTCAGGTTGTTAGAAGCTTTTCTGCAACTCAAGATATGACTTACTTTTCACCTGGTTTGGATGCATTTCTTATGTTTAGTGAGATTTCCTTTCTGAGTATAACGTTTCTGGCTTTCCCCTCCTGTATAAGGCTTTAGTCCAGTGTGAATTATCTCGTGTTAAGTGACATTGTATTCGTGATTAAACCTTATCTGACATTCAGAACACACATAAGGCTTTTTTCTCCCATGTGAGTTCGCTCATGACAAGTGAGAAGTAATTTGTAAACAAAACTTTGCTTGCATTTCAAGCACTCATAAGGTTTTTCCCCAGAGTGGGATCTCTCATGAAGCATAACACTGTCTTTGAGATTCAAGCTTTTATGGCATAAGGATTTTCTCCAGTGTGGAGTTTCTCATGGTGAGATAGCGTTTTTCTTTGCAGCTTTTCTGGCATTCAGAGCACTCATAAGGTTTTCAGCAGTATGGAGTCGCTTATGGTTAGTGAGGCTGTGCTATTAAATAGGACTTTCTGGCATTCACAGCGTTGGTAATGTTTTTCCCCTCTGTGCGTCTGCTCATGTAGAGTGAGACTGAGTATAAAATTGATGCTTTTCTGGCATTCGGAGCACTGAATTATTTTGATGGTGTGTTTTCTTATGGCGCTTGTACCCATCTCTACCGCTGAATCTTTTCTGACCTTTAGAGCACTCATAATTTTATTCACCAGTGTGGATTCTCACATGTTCAGTGAGATGAGATTTTTGGCTGAAACATTTTTGGCATTCAGAGCACTGATAAGGTTTTTCCCCAGTGTGGATTCTTATATGGTAAGTGAGACTGCTTTTTTCACTGAAACATTTCTGGCATTCAGAGCACTGATAAGGTTTTTCCCCAGTGTGGGTTCTTAAATGATGAGTGAGACTGTTTTTTCCAATGAAACATTTGTGGCATTCAGAGCACTGATAAGGTTTTTCCCCAGTGTGGGTTCTTATATGTTGAGTGAGACTTCTTTTTTGAATGAAACATATCTGGCATTCAGAGCACTGATAAGGTTTTTCCCCAGTGTGGGTTCTTATATGATGAATGAGACTGTTTTTTTGACTGAAACATCTGTGGCATTCAGAGCACTGATAAGGTTTTTCCCCAGTGTGGGTTCTTATATGATAAATGAGATTGCTTTTTTCACTGAAACATTTGTCGCATTCAGTGCACTGATAACGTTTTACCCAAGTGTGGGTCCTCGTATGTTTAGTGAGTCTCATTTTGTCACTGAAACATCTCTGGCATTCAGAGCACTGATAAGATTTTTCCCCAGGGTGGGTTATTGTATGTTGAGAAAGACTTATTTTGTCTCGGAAATATTTCTGGCATTCAGAGCACTGATAAGGTTTTTCCCCAGCGTGGGTTATTATATGCAGCATGAGATGTCTTTTTTCACTGAAACATTTCTGGCATTCAGAGCACTGATAAGGTTTTTCCCCAGTGTGGGTTTTTATATGCAGCATGAGATGTCTTTTTTCACTGAAACATTTCTGGCATTCAGAGCACTGATAAGGTTTTTCCCCAGTGTGGGTTTTTATATGCAGCGTGAGATGTCTTTTTTCACTGAAACATTTCTGGCATTCAGAGCACTGATAAGGTTTTTCCCCAGTGTGGGTTCTTGTATGCCGAGTGAGACAGCTTTTTTGACTGAAACAATTGTCGCATTCAGTGCACTGATAACGGTTTTCCCCAGTGTGGATCTTTATATGCCGTGTGAGACTACTTTTTATACTGAAACATTTCTGGCATTCAGAGCACTGATAAGGTTGTTCCACAGAATGGCTTATTGCATGTCGAGAAAGACTTTGTTTGTTACAAAACCTTTCCTGGCATTCAGAGCACTGATAAGGTTTTTCCCCAGTGTGGAATCTCAAATGTGCAGTTAGAAGTGATTTACGGTTGAAATGTTTTGGGCATTCAGAGCACTGATAAGGGTTTTCTCCAGAGTGGATTCTTGCATGTTCAGTGAGTTTGCTTTTGCAACTGAAATATTTCTGGCATTCAGAGCACTGAAAAGGTTTATCCCCAGTGTGGGCTCTTCTATGCTGAGTGAAACTGTTTTTGTCAAAGAAACATTTCTGGCAATCCGTGCATTGATAAGGTTTATCCCCAGTGTGGGTTATTCTATGCCGAGTGAGACTGTTTTTGTAAATGAAACATTTCTGGCATTCAGAGCACTGGTAAGGTTTTTCGCCAGAGTGGGTTATTAAATGTCGAGAAAGACTTTGTTTGTTACAAAACCTTTCCTGGCATTCAGAGCACTGATAAGGGTTTTCCCCAGAGTGAATTCTCATATGTTCAGTGAAATAAGATTTACGGTTGAAACTTTTTTGGCATTCAGCGCACTGGTAAAGTTTTTCCACAGAGTGGGTTAATGCATGTCGATATAGACTTGGTTTGATACTAAACCTTTTCTGGCATTCAGAGCACTGATAAGGTTTTTCCCCAGTGTGGATTCTCATATGCTCAGTGAGATAAGATTTACGCCTGAAACTTTTTTGGCATACATTGCACTGAGAGTGGATTCCCCCAGTGTGCATTCTGTCAAATTCTGTGAAATAAGATTTATGCCTGTATCTTTTTTGGCACAAGTAACTTTTTGCCCCAACTTCGATTATTTTGCCTCGATTGAGGCGGGTTTGAACAATGAATTTGTT
Organism: Lissotriton helveticus; assembly: GCF_964261635.1. Lineage (NCBI taxonomy): Eukaryota > Metazoa > Chordata > Amphibia > Caudata > Salamandridae > Lissotriton > Lissotriton helveticus. The sequence goes on from NC_136057.1 coordinate 127,178,974, forward strand.
CTCACAGTCTGTGTTTTTATAAGGTGTATTCCTAGAGTTAATATATCGTTTTCTCTTGCTTATATGCCATGGTAAGAGTGAACCTGATTTTAGAGTCGGGCTTGTTTAGATAATTTTCAGCATTTATCTCTAAAAGAAATTGTGTGTAATCTTCTTAACACTTGAATTGAGCAAAATATGTCTGAAGCAGCCATGTAACACCTGTCAAAATGTTTCTAGCAGATAATAGTCTTTAGGTAATAGCCTCTCCGGCAGCAACTTATTTTGTGACTGAAGTTTTTCTCAAATCTATTTGTATAGGTTCTTAGCAATGCAGTAATAAGGTGTTAGTCTGATATTTAATAATTAAACTGATAAGTACCTTTTTACACTGACGTAATGGCAGTAACTGAGGGAGTTAGAACGTGCACAGTACTATTGTGGATCATTAGTCGCAGAATATCAGTTCCTTTTACCCTTTCTATGTTTGGTGTAAGGTTAAGGTTTGTAGTTCTGAAGACGAGGATTTCTTTACATTAGCTATAGCGCAACGGTGCTCCTTTAATCCATTTTTATATTTAACAGTTTTACATAGCACAACAGATAATGTTGAGGTGATTACATAGAATTACAGTACACCACACAATAAAAAGGAAACAATTTGAGATGGTCATGAACACAATAAAGTGGTGAATTTTTAAGGTTTTTGCAAGAGTGAGCAGAGTGGGTCAAGGTGTTATATCCCGAGGCAGATAGTCTCAAACTTGCGTAACTGGTTAAAAACGGTTGTTGAACAAAGGTGATTTTCCAATCTTTTGGTTGTTAACGTGTCAGCTTCGGAGTCTTCTTTCAGCGTCTTTTCTTTGATGGTATCTAGAAGAAACCTTTAGTTGTAACTTTCTTTTATGCAGTGTGTGCTTCCTCTCTGGAATTACATGATGCTTTAGATGAACGTTATTCTGTCATGCTGCGGCAATTTGTCTTTCTGATAATATTTCAGATGAGGATGCTGAAGTGATTTTTCTACATTATTTCTGATGCTGTGTGCACAGATATGGCTTTGCTCTGGGTTAATGAAATGCAAAATTAAAGACTTCACTTACAGGTATAGTACTTTCCTCGCCACACTTAGATTTTTGGAAAATGTTTAAACGTAGAATGCTGGATGTCCTTCAGTTTTTCAAAATAATCCTTCTTATGGCACTGACATTCAATTGCTTAGTGCTAAATCTTGCTTTCTTCGTCCGTGATTTCAATCACCTATAGTATTAAAATTAAATAGTTAATACATGTACATTTCCAAAAATATAATTTACAAGCCAAATCAATTTTGAAAATGTTGAGCTGTTTTTCAGACATATAATGGTAGCATGAGAGTACTTGAATGTAGGAGTGAGGATTTGTAGAATTTTCAACATTCTATTAAGATCACAAAGGATACATGTCCCCTCTGGAGTTGTAACATAGAATCCCAAAGGCAGATATTAAAGTCATATGCACTACCACCAAACAGATATTAAAGAAATATATACTATTAATTAATTTGTATTGCAGATTTCTGGGACAGGAATGACTCTACCACGGAAAACAGGGGTTTTCCCCTACCCTGAGTTACCACCTACTTGTATCTGGTATCCTGACTTTTGAGTTTTGGCCTCTGCCTCAAGCAAATCTATTGTGTGCTGCGAGGACTATGCCTAGACCTATCCCTCAACTATGGTCCAGAGTGTGAATCAAGGGCAATGAAATTAAGGCGTACTTTCATGTGCTCATTTTATTCCACCTGATTATCAGTTGTTAGGTTTTTTTGCACCTGGATTTACTGGGTGCAGAAAATCAGGACACAATTTTTTTCCAGACAGAAAATTAGACTGAAAAGACGCATAAGACTCTGTGTGCAGCAGAAGCTGCCAAGACTTATGCTGTGTTTTTTTTACTAACTGGGGAAGCACACAATTCTTCACTCGGTTGGTGTTCACTGTCGTTGTCGGCCTGTGATTCTGTGTTGAGTGCAGAGCATATCGAGGATGCCGAGGGGCCAAGCCAAGCCGAGGAGGAGTTGACGAGGAAGGGGAGCGGAGCAGAGCCTGGGACGACTGCCCGGGTTGGTTTTGTGACCGGTTCCCGCACCCGAAGGTTTCTCCCGCTTCACCAGCGTCCTGTTATACGGGCACTTTAAGTTCTACGGATCTGCAGGAACGGCCGCTGCCGACACCGCGGTGCTAAGGCACTGCTGGTGCTGTGGTGCTGCTCGTGCGGCGGCCACTGCAGGGGTCAAAGGAGCCTTGGCCTGCGGTGCTGCTGGTGCAGCGGCTGCTGCAGGGCACAGAGGAGCACAGAGGGCACAGAGGATCCTTGGCCTGATACCTGATTTTACGTATATACCTAGCATTGAGCAGAGCAGAGCCAAGGAGTGGAGAGAAGTGTCTACATCTGCCGTCTGTAGTGGAATTGGCTCTGGATCCCGCTGAACGATTGCCAGCATTCTCCCTTGTATTCTTGACAGCGATAAATAGCAACGAACAAGCAATGAACAGTGAGTGGTGAGTGAAAAGTGGCAAGAGGTGTGTGGCGTGTGGCGAGTAGTTAAGGTTGATCGGTCAGTAAGTCGCTGAGCCATTGGAGTCTGTAATACAAAATCAGAGAAATTATGCAAAGGGGAAAGTGATATAGACTTTGACACTGTTTAAGCACCCCTCGGCCCCTGAATTACTCTGCATACCTAGACTACAGCGATACCTGAAGCCCGGATATTAATCAATAGATTGATTAATTAATTAATTAATTAAATAAGTAACCACCAGTACCGGCGGATTATGTACCGAGGTGTGCTTTGGGGGTGTTTTCCCCATGGAGGTGTTTGGAGGTGTTTTTGTCCTATCAAAGCACGCTTTGGTCTTGTCACGGGCCCGTTTGATTCTCTGAAAGAAGCAAGACTTCTTCACCTTAGAGGGTGTATTATGAGGTCAGGAAAGGAGCGGCCACCTTTCCCTCCTATCAAAAGGAAAAGAAAAATACAACAAACACTAATATTAGCTACGTTTAAAATAAACCAGGCAGGTGACATACAGTCCTTTAAATCATCTAAAGTCCATACATTTGGGAAAGTTGCCGTCAAAGTTTGATTTTATGAAAGATCCAACTGGTGCTATGCTAAGAAATTGTTGGTGGTAACCAGGTATAAATTCAGGCCCACAGCATGTATAAAGACAAGTAAATAACGTAAGTACAATAAGGTGCTACCAAGCAAGAAAGAAAGGTTACCAAACTTTCACACAATCCCAGAGTAAAACTTTGGGTATAACAGTTATTAAGGTTTCTCACTGAACACTCCAAAAATCAAAATTTTCGCTGTAGCAATTCATTTAGGGGTCAATATTTCCAATTGTCAATAAAGTTGGTGATATGCTAACTTTGCTAATAACCCATGTGATCTTCAAACTCCAAATAAACCACTGAGTAGAACAAATATTATATCCCCTAAGCAAGGAGTAAGTGAACCAGGCCACCCTGAGTCTGAAGCTGAAGTTGAACGAATGTCAAATTCAACTAAGGACCAAGTCAACCATTGGGGTAAAATAACAGACCTAGAGATATTAACTATTCCACTTACTGGTCGTTCACAAGAGGACCCAAAATGCACAAATCTACTGAGATACTCAGCAATTACTATCAACTAGGCAGCTAATGCCAATGGAAGTGCAAGTAAAAAATCAGAAAAGCAAACGGTATAGGGGAACCATCTAATGTGGGCCAAATAAATCAACCAGAACAAGAAGCTCCAAATGAACTAAATGGTGGGGTGAAAATCATAAGGGAAGCCAATACCCCACTGAAATCGAATAAATTCAGTTAAAAAACTGGACAGCTGAAATTTAATCAAAATAACGATCTCAAATTAATAAGGATGAATACAACAGCAACCCAGAAACTCTGCAGCATTGGAGTACTCCGTATCAAAAAGACGTTTTGAATAGTAGTCCACAATTCATTAATTCGTGACGAGGGGCATGATTTTCAAGGACCACAAAAAGAGGAGTATAAGGACCTATCATTCATAAATGGGCAACACCATAGCCCAGGTACTTAGGTACCAGGAAGTGGGAATGTGTGAGCAATTTGGGATTTATTCTTCAAAACCTCGCAATTAACTCTGGAAGCTTTAACATATCAGTCAAACAAAATGGAGGCCCAAATAGATCTCTTGAGCGCTATGGCATCCTCTGTTGCCGGTATTGAGCAGAAGATAACGCAAAATATTCTAATAGTAAGGGCACAATCTCAGCCAATATCTACGTATGTAGAGTTAGTTGTGCCCCACTAATTAACAAACTGTCTACCATTCCGGATATTTTAAAAACAATAATTGACGATGTAAAAGGGAATTTTCCTAATGTGGGAATTCAACCCATCAAGACCGACTGCCCCTCTAAAGATACAATAACATGTAAAGACAATACTGTTGTTGTTAAAGAAAAAATAGATGATAAAACAAAAGATCAAGAAGTGATAAACCTATGCTCGACACCATCAACAATGACAGACGCAGCTCCGGAAGTTCATCTATCAAAAAGACAGAGGAAAAAACAATGGAAAGCAAGAAACAAAGCTTCTAAAAGTATAAAAAAATACAAATGCATCAGATATAGTGAGTTTGAACACTGGAAATAACCATGACCAAATATCATATTATGAAGGTGAGGGTAAACAAATGTCTCCAAGAAAACCCTTTTACCCTCTATTTAATAAGGATCCATCAGAGGTACACGCAGTTATGAAAAATAAATGCTTAAACAAGCAAGCTGATAGTATAAAAATGATAGAGAATGGGAAAATTCAGTCCTTAGAAATGCTGCAAGTGGAGGAAAGTAATAAACAGGTGGAAAATAAGCCATCACAATTGGAAACAAATAGAGCAAAGAGGGAGAGTATCAGAGGGGATGAAACTAATAGAGATTTGTTAAAAACCTGGAAGGATATTAAATTACCACAAGATCTGGGAACCGAAACAAAGCAGTTACATAAACATCGACAATCATGGTCTCAAACTGTTAGTAATCATAATGGAAGGTTAATTGAGCAGGTGAAAATAGCCTGCAACAAATTAAATTAAATAGCCCAGATCAAAAAGAAGGAGTGGTGCAGGTAATTTTTACGCCGGAATATAAATCTAGGGGTAATAATGATATCTTGACTCGTGGGAACATATTAAAATTGTGTAATGCAGTGCCTTCATTACAGAAAAATAAATGTACCGACATAGAATCAATTGAATTCCTCACAATCAAGAATAATAATCGAGAATCTACATTAGTAATTTGGACATCTTCTACTGCCGCCAGCCTTATTATGCAAGAACATAATCTCTTTCAGGACTGGGGAATAAAAATAACAACTCCCCTGCAACCTTCCTATCCTAGCCCTTTTGTTTCAACAAAATAACAAAGTCATAACCAAATGAGAACCGAGAATAATAAGAAATACCCAATATTAAAAAACCCACAGGTATGACCAACGGGCATCTTTTAAAATCATTAGAGGAAAAAATAGCGGACCTATTATTTGACACTGTCAAATTAGGTTGGCTAACAGCAGCCCTCCATAATGTCAGGCAGGATTGACATCTACAATCTGAAGTTTCTTTAAGGGGGCCAACAATTATGAATGAAAGTGTCAGATTATGTTTGTGGAATATAAATGGTGTTCAAGCAAAGATTCAGAATAACCAACTAGCTACTTTGTGCTGTTTTCAAATCATTTGTTTACAAGAGACTTGGGCTTTAGTTCTTTTTAGATTGGAAGGGTATAGGGTTATTACTCATTAGCTAAGAGAAAAAGTAACTATGGCAGACCGTGTGGGGGGTTGGCTATTTTTATATCAACTGAGCAAAAAATGGAAAGTGAAATGGATGTCCCAAGTCAAAAGGATTATCTAATTGTCAAAATACGATACAAGGAACAAAATATAATTAAATCTCTTGTAGTAATCAACGTATATAATTACGAAGAACACTGGCGACCTATTTGATAATTATGATATTGCAGCAACTGGACAATGACACCCAACCTGAGATTATTATTACCGGTGATTATAACATGAATATGCTATGGTCTTACGATAGAGATGTTGAAATACAACGGCAAAATTACTTATGGTCAATTCCAAGTTTTTCATCAACAATGGGTATGAGGGAACAAAAGAATGAAAACATCGGCAAGACTCTTGTATAAGAATTAAAAACCATAGGTCTAAGAGTGCAAAATGGGCGATTTCCTCAAGATTCGCCAAAACCATGGACTTTTCAAGCAGGGGATCATAGTGCTAGAATAGATTATACCATAGCATGGTTCAATCTATTTCATAAAATTTTGTCTTATCGGATAGAGGGAATATATATAAACAACCACAATCAACAAATAATTGAGTTAAACCTAATTGGCCTAAGATTTGAAAACTATATGACACTTCCAGGAGAAATAACGACAGTAAATTATAAGAAACTTTATTGGTCAGATAACACCAAAGATTATATTACAAACGCTGCGCAGGTAATTGTGGATTTTCACTTCAAAGGAGATTATTCGAATGCTGTCGAAAAATGGTCTCTCTTCACAAAGCAATTAATTACCACAATCTCAATAATATGCTAATAAAGGTCAGTGGAGGAAAAAACCAGCATGTTCATTGGTGAAAATTTCGTTTGAAAGCCATCAATTAAAACAAGCATTTGCAATGCAATAGGTCTCGCATTAGGAAAGTTTGAGCTATTGGTATTGTAAATGACACATTTTTTATTTATGTTTTGCTTTTTAAAATAGCTAAATTAATAGCTTTGACATTTACAATGCCAATAGTTATAACTTTCGCAAATGTGACCCTCATAGCATTTGTAATGCAATATGTGTTGTATTTACGTGACTTACATGTATTGATATTACAAATAACAATGGCTTTTAATTTTTTTTCAATAATTAATACTTAAATAAAAGTTATTGTAATTTATAATGGCAATAGCTTAAAGTTTTGTAAACAACTTTTGTGAAGATTATGTTCAGTGTATTTTATTGTGACGAAAATCCAAGAACAGAAGTGAAATATTAACATCTTTTGTTACATTTGTAATAAAGCTTGAACCATTGAGAGAACATATTTGAACCAAGTGTTGTTTAATGGTTACACAGATTGATGCTGTGGTGGCGCTGAGTGATGTTGTGATGGCGAACGAGTGATGCTGTAGCGTTCAGTGATGCTGTGGTAGTGCATAGTGATGTTGTGGTGCCCCTGAGTGATGCTGTGGTGCCCCTGAGTGATGCTGTTGTGGTGCGGAGTGATGCTGTATGCTATGCTATGTTTTGTTTTGCTATCCTATGTTTTGTTTTGTTATGCTATGCTATGTTTTGCTATCCTATGCTTGGATGTCATTCATAGCACAATCTAACCGACCTGTGTCCCAGTATAATCCATCGCCAAGTGCGAAGCTTTGGAAGGGGTCTTTCAGTCGATTATGGTGAGATGCCTGTCGGATTTCACCTGGGATTTGTGCATGCGCAAAGCTACAAAAACACACATGCATCTCTGTTTTGAAAGTCCCAAAAAAAGTTGTTTATTTTACAAAATCTTGTGTTTCTCTCGCCCAGCACTCCTGCCAATCCGCATTCCTTCCCTTTCCGCTCTCCCTTAAGCCTCTCTTTGCCACCTGCTGGTCGCATTATATATGTTAACATTATATGGCAGCATGATTGTCGGGAACTCTGAAGCTGACTCCCATCATGAAACAATAGACTTAGCTATTGTTGTGTAATTGCATTTATATAGTGCCTACTGTCCTGAGGGGGCGTAGAAGCACTTTAAGGAGAGTAGCACGCTACAGGAAACCAAGGTTAGTATTTTTTGGATAGTGATTTTAGTGTGTCCTCAGAAGAAAGCCTTTGTTACGTTACCTAGTTTTGTGGTGGTATCACGTCGAGTTTGAAAGTATAGCTAGCGGGGGTGGGGTTCTCTCATTTTTAAATTTTTGGTGGGGTGTAGATGGTTTTAACCTTAGGGTCTCAGCCCAATGCGATGCCCCTTAAACCGTACGGGTTCGAACACAACCAAAAACAGTGATTCGTGGAAGCGTCAAAAACAGCGCTATAGGGGGGACACATTGCAGTAAGCGCTTTACTAGTTCACTTAACAAATATAGAGATTGACAGAACGCGGCTGGATGTGTGAGGGGCACAGAGAGGGAGGGAGGATGAATACACTGATGAGAGAGCGGCAGGGAGAGAGGCCAGGGATTGAGAGGGCCTGGTGGGGAGGAAGAGCAACAGACTGGGGGTGAAAGGGACGGATGCAAAGGGAGCAACAATAAAGAGTCAGGAGTATACAGATAGAGAAACCTAAGGGGAGAGTCCAGGAATATAGACATGAGAGAAAGTTTGAGAGCTCTTACAGAGGAGGAAAAGAAACAAGGGCCCTGTGAAAGCACATCATGAGGAAGAAGAGACAGTAAAAAGGAGAACAGACAAATTGACGGAAGGTAGAGAAAACAAGCCCTCGGCATTGCTGTGGCGGGGGAGGGGAGCGTTAGCCTTTGAAGTTGGAAGCGTCAAAAACAGCGCTATGGGGGGGGACACATTGCAGTAAGCACAGAGAGATGGGGAGCAAATGGGAGCGCGGCATTGCGCAGAAGGGGGCGGGGGTTGGTGGGGTGTAGATGGTTTTAACCTTAGGGTCTCAGCCCAATACGATGCCCCCTTAAACCATACGGGTTCGGACACAACCAAAAACAATGACTTGTGGAAGCGTCAAAAACAGCGCTATAGGGGGGGGACACATTGCAGTAAGCGCTTTACTAGTTCACTTAACAAATATAGAGACGCGCTTTCGGAAACCGACATCCACCTTGCTGACCTCTTGTTGTTCCTGCTGCACTGGCAGAGGTCGAGACCTAAAAACAATTGGAAGGAAAGCCGTTAAACAAGAGGCAAGTAAATGAGTGACTAGAACCCCAATAAACTGTAAGCAATGGGCTGATGCAAAGCACCATGCAAATAGTGCATTGTACACAACAGGTATTCATCTAAAGCTATCCAGCTGCCAAAGCTAAACACCACCTACTATAACTTGAATTAACTGCAAAGGTGTACATACGGCATTGCATTTTTGCGGTAAACAATTAGGTCAGTGGTCAGAGACAACAATGGAAGATAACTATTCTAGGCCACTCTTCACAGTAACGTTGTCTAAAAACAAATTAAATACAGAAAGAAGAACTCCGTCACAAAATACGCTGCACGTTCATTGTACGTGGGAAGAATGAAAATATGTAAAGTTCAGAAACAGCACAGAAAAGTTACCTGCAGGCTGAAATGTTTATGTAGTGGGCGTCCTAGCAAGCTAGAACACCGACAATTAGGATAGGTGATTGGGGTGAAGGCGGGAATCCGTTTGCAGCCTCAGGCGCTTGTCGGAGTTCACTCGCAGGCAGTTCACAGGTTTTGCAGCATCAAGCGTGCGGCTGACACGGTCCTTAAGAACTGCGTCCAAAAAAGCTTCTTAATTGCAGGGTTACAGGCGACTGGCAGGCCTGGAATGGGTCTTATATTAATGGAAACCCTTCATGAAGGCCAGTACTATGCATGTATTATCTGCGACGTACATTGCAGGTTTGTCCATTGAAAACAAAATAGCATCTCGGAAACCAGTTTTTTTTTAAAACACATGCAGTACCTGAGCGTGTCAAGAAATTCGACCTAATTAATAAGAAGCGTGGGCGAGAAGGGAGGAGGAATGCCGAGGAGCCAAGGACCCAGAAGGGGGAGGAGGGAAATGCGAGCAGACTTCAAAGGGATGGGCTGAAAGGGAGGGGAGAATGCACGGTGCGCATTCCAATGAAGTCTGGTGCGAGGCATGGGGGACGGGGGAGGGGGAGCAGGCATATGGGGTGTGAGTGAGGCCAAGCACGCGCCTGGGGAAGATTCACGCTCCAGTACACAACATGCATTGTGAGAAATCCGCTTGTTCAAGAGAGTCTGTTCTAACACAATAGTTTCGAGCAATAAATTACTCGACCTAAAAAGGACGTAACAGAATCTTGAGATTGGTAAAAAAGTTCAAAGTTAATTTAATTTACAGAGTAAAACTTAAAAAGATAAATAGAGGAGTAAGGAAAATGGTCTGGAAGGACAAAATGCAAGAAAAGCAAGAGTTGTGGGCAAAAGCTCTATATGTTTGCAAAAGGAGTAAGTCAAGAGGCTTCTGGATTCTATTAAACAAACTGAGTAGATCTAGTAGAAAATCTACTTCATCAACAGTAACTGAATCTGAATGGGTATCGTTCATAGATATGAATTTGAATCCTACTCCTAACATGGCTGTGACTTCTACTGATTGGGCTATAAATAGAATAGGAGGAGAAAAGAATAATAACTGAGTAAAGATAACAGAAAACCAAGTATGTAAATTAATAAAGAATCAGAGATCCAATGGTGCCCCAGTCCCAAGTGGGATTCCCGCTGTGTTGTATAAGGAGAAAACATCATATTGGTCGAGCTATCTAACACCAGTATTTAATCATGCTCTCCAATCAAGAACAGCCCCCGAGGCATGGAAGGGATCTATAATTTCTCCTATATATAAAAGTCGGGACTGGTCCCTCCCACCGAATTACAGATTAATTACGCTCCAAGATATCGAAGCTAAATTAGTTGCATCTGTTCTACTTAAGGAGTTAATTGATTGGGCTATAGAAAACCATTTAATTCCACCGAACCAATCAGGTTTTGTACACGGTCAAGGTAAAACAACAAATGTGTTAACATTGGGAATTTTAATGGAAAAATATAAAACAAAAAAACAACCATTATATTTATGCTTTGTTGATTTTAAAGCTGCCTTTGACTGCATAAATAGGCAGATTTTATGGAGGAAACTGGATCGTTATGGTACTAGCTCCAGCCTTTTAAATGCAATACAATTGTTAGATACTGATACCTGGACAAGAGTCGGGCTAGGGAATGGCTCAAAGCTTTCGAGGAAAATTAAAAAAAACTCAAGGCCTTAAGCAAGGGTGTGTTTTAGCTCCATATTTAATCTATTTTTATCAGACTTTACTCTTGCAATGAACCTTGAGTTAGCAGACTCACCAAAGCTGGCTGAGAAACAAATATCGAACTTATTATACACTGATGACGTTGTCCTGCTAAGCCAAACAAGGATAGTACAGCAGCAATTAATAAACAAAACATCAATGTATTCAATTGAGAACAAAATGACAATAAACGAAACAAAAACAAAAGTAATGGAAGTCAGTACCAAGAATCGGAAGGGCAGTCAATACAAAGGGTACCACCAAAAGCGAGAGCTAGAAAAAGTTCAATGTTATAAATATCTTGGGATACTGTTTGACGAGAAAGGATCTTTTTCATACCATAAAATGCAGATGAAGAAAAGAGCCAAAAGTCTAAAGGGGCTTTACGCCTACTTTATAGCTCCTTGGGAGGCCCAACTTATACCCCATTAATAAAAGTAATAAATGCGAAATTGCTCCCGAGCCTTATATGGAAGTGAAATACTCGTGGCTTGATGCCGCCCAGTCGGCGTGTCCCAGACCTGAGACGCTGGCGCTGCTCTGCCAAAAGCATACCGAACGGTTCTTCCTTGATAGAGAGGGTCGAGCGCGCCGCTTTGGGGAGGGGGACCGCCCGGGTCGTACCCTTGCTAACCTCCTACGTCCACCGCGTGCTGCCTCCTCTATACCTGCTCTCAGTGATGGAGCCTGGACAGGACCACCTCTCCGGAAGATATTAAATCCTGTTTTCTCGACTTTTACTCTCACCTCTATTGTGCTGGCACTCCCTTGCCACTGGAGGAGTTCGACCAATATTTTGAGTCCTTCGCCCTCGTCTGGCTCGAAGACTACCATCGAAAATTTCTTGATGAGCCATTCTCCAGGGAAGAAATATTGGCAGCCATCAACAGCTTACCTAGCGACAAGGCCCCTGGCCTGGATGATCTGCCTGCCTCGTTCTACAAATCACTTGCTGACATCCTGGAAACGCATCTGGCGGCCATATATAATGAGTCTTTCGACACCGGGCTATTCCCGCAGTCCCTGCGCGAAGCATTGATAAATTTGCTCCTTAAACCTGACAAGCCTGCCGACCGTCGTGACTCCTACCGTCCTCTTTCCCTAATAAACATAGATAATAAAATCTTCGCCAAATCTCCCTGATCAATCTGGCTTCATACCTGGCAGGGCAACCTCACATAATTTTTGCACCATTTTCTCTGTCCTGCATCAAGTTAACCCTAACTTGCCGGCCGTGGCCGCACTACACGACGCCACCAAGGCGTTCGATAGAAAAATACATCAGACTGCTTGATCTAAAAAGGAAGGGCCGTCCGATGTATTTACACCGACGGCACCCAAGAAAGGCTGGACACATGACAATCCACCTGACTTGCACTAGATCAGGCAGACGATTCGTTTGTTGGACATCGCTAACCATAAGGATGTGGGGTGAGTGTTATTAGGGCCGAAGCCTTGCTGACTATATGTAGAATAACAGGTCTGGGAGGTCACTACTGACTAGGGCAGTTTAGCAGCTGCACAGGCCTTGGGCATTGATCCTATTGAGGATAATATGTGACGGGCCACTGGTGACTGGAGCTCGCTAGCAACAACGCTAGCCTCTGGTATTCATTACAGGCAGGGTAACAATACATGTCAATATTGACTGGAGCTGGCTAGCCACAACGCTAGCCTCTGGTATTCATTACAGGCAGGGTAACACTACATGTCAATATTGACTGGAACTGGTTGGCAGTAGAGTTGAACTCTGGTTTTAAATATTAGCAGGATTTAAGGTACAGGGGTCAATACTGACTGGAGTTACTTAGCAGGATAACAGGTCTCAGGGAGCCAATACTGACTGAAGCTGGTTAGTATGATCACTAGTCCCAAGGTGCTACTAATGACTCAAGTTGGCTAGAATGATAACAGGTCCCAGGGGCCAGTACTAACAGGAGCTGGCTAGTAGGCTTACATACAGGCCCAAGGGGCGACTACTGACTGGAGCTGGCTAAAAGAATAACAGGCCCATGGTTGGTGGGGGTGCGAGTAGCACCAGTGACCGGAGTTGGCTAGAAGCATTGACAACATTTGGTATTGATTAAATGCAGGATTCCAGGTCACAGGAGGCACTGCTGAATACAGCTGGATAGCAGCAGTGGTGGCCCCTAGGAAGAAGGAATTGAGAAAGCATAACTGGATATACTGGTTTCTTTAATACCGATAATTGGTTACACATGAATGCCACCATGTACATTGATATATTACATTACCAAATTACAATATTCTTCTATTAATTTGATGTGACTGTTCGCCTTAATATGGCTGAAAAGTTACATGAATCTATTAGGGCCCAGAAGCATTTTATTTAGTAATGTCCATCTGCACACTTTCCTGCATCTTGTAGTAAATTGAATATTGAAAAAAAAGTGTTATTATCAGAAACAGTGAATTCTGTAGCTTGTCTGTGTATCTTTGATCTGCACCTCACGGACTCCTCGCATTCCTCTCGAGAGAAGATCCTGCCTCCTACTCATTAGTGTTGTTTCAGTAACTGTTTCTACCACGTGTTCATGTTTCATTGACTTGTATTAGGAGAAAAGTGTATAAAAATACATGGGTAGCATTAGCATTATATACTCCAACTTGCTTTAAGGTGGATGCTCTCGTCCATTGCAAAGACAATTGTCACTTGTTAGTTTGCTTTGCCTTTTGCTATTTTTGCATTAAATGTATGATAGATTTGTTGGCCTCCCGGTGTGTTGTGTTTTATTTTACATAGGACAAGAGATGACGAGGAAAATGACAGTCCAGTATACACATTCTTCATATAAATCAACTCACAGTATACTGTTCTGGAGGTTCAGTCCCACAGACATTATCTCTAACTGAACGCAGGCACCTTAGGAGCATGTGCTTTTCAAACCAGTTGCCCTCTGATGCGGCGTCCTCGCTATTGGATAAGTCGATATGCCCTGAATTTTAGGAGGGTTACCGTATCTAGTGCACCCTGTTAGACAGTGCTCACCTGTGGTAGTAAGATGTTAATAGGCACCTTATCACCTATGCATGGTGCAGGGCTTTGAGTTACAGAGCTCCTCACGCTGTGGAGAAGATTAGGTCACATTTACCCATTTTCGCATATTTGGTCCTGATGAAATGCCAACAGATTGCTCCATGACTACACAAGGCATGAAAAAGGCTGACCTGATGTATAGACCCCAGCTTACCAGCATGTCCATAGGTGATCAACACTTTCACACAGTGATAGGGGCCATTAGTTCCTCAATTTCTCTGCCACTGTTTATAATCTCAACATGGAACAGGAAGATCACATTAACTATATTGTGGCAACTGGTTGATAGTTGATCTTATATTCAGACTTTCACCAATCTCACATCTTATGACACAACATCCTCTGTCCTACTATGCTCATCCGGCGTACTTAATAAAAGATCTGCGACAAAGTGCTTTCTTGTGGTACCCGCCAGGCATTGTAGCTCCGGCCTGGTGAGGAGTATAGCCCAATGATGAAGCATGTCACCTTCAGGTGAGTGAACGCAACTTGCCTTAAAAGCACATGCTTCCTAGGGTGTCTGCGTTCAGTTACAGATAATGTCCCTGGGCTGAACCTCCGGAACAGTATACTGTGATTTGACTGTGTTTTATTTTAACAAATGTACATAGCAGATAATGGCGCTTGCTCGTTTCACAAAAATGATCGGATACCTGCCTCAGAGTGCACTTCTTACAGACGAGTATGGGGCTATCATATTGCTGCTACAAGCTCCTTACCTGTGCGAGTTATCGGGAAAGATGCAGGGGGCAGACCCAAACCAGCCACACGTGGAGATCAATGAAAAATACTGAAGAATTAACAGAGCTTCCAAGCTAGTGACCATTACTTAATTGACCTTGAAAATAAAAGACACGTTTTTAGTATTCTGGTGACTCATGACCATAAAAAACAAAGGTTATGAATTCAATATTGTGTCAAATACTTAAAAAATGAAACTGGATGTGCTGAATCGGACGTTGCCCAAGGTCATGCGAGACACCTTCCACCACTATTACTTATGGAACTTGTAGTTTTATTTTTCTCATTAAAAGGATGGCTCTAAAGTCCCAGTGGTCAAAATCAGAGGCCTGACGGAGGATGAAGCATGACACTGCTCTGCTTAGAAGTGAGATGATTGACAGTTCCCCAGCCCTTCCATTCTTTGACCTACAGAGGCTCGTCGGCCATTCATATTTTTTTGCAACGACAAAGAAACTTTTATTGCAGCTTGTGTAACTAAAGAGATAAAACCCCTGGACGTGTTTAAATAACTACTGACAAACAAGAACAATCAAGAACATGAGTTTCTGGAAAACTATCAAGCACCCAATTAAGAATCAGCCGCCCTTCACACCCAGGAATTCTTGAGGCTTTGGAGAGGGTGAATTGCACGTGGTATAAGAGGAACACTACATCGACTCAAAGCTCACTTCTCAGGGATGTACTGAAATGCCAGCCTCATGGCACACTTAGCCAGCTCTTCATCTCCTCCTCCTCAAACTGTTGACCAGCTATCAGGGCAAATGAGCCTGCAGCAAAGCATCGCTGGCTTGGTTCCACACCGGACCAGGCAATGTGGTCAAATCCATACTCCTCCAAGTCAGCATGCTCTCTGGTCGAGCCAGTCCTAACCCCACATGAATGTTCCCCATCAGAACTATTTTAATGGTACTAAGTTATGTTTCTGCTAAATGTATGAGTCAAAAAGTGAAAG
This sequence comes from Lissotriton helveticus, assembly GCF_964261635.1. Classification (NCBI taxonomy): domain Eukaryota; kingdom Metazoa; phylum Chordata; class Amphibia; order Caudata; family Salamandridae; genus Lissotriton; species Lissotriton helveticus. The sequence goes on from NC_136057.1 coordinate 127,194,782, forward strand.
ATTTTACTAGGAAGTACTGAAAGAGAAATCATGAAGTTTTTCAATATTTCTGAGTCTGCCACAGTACACAGGAGCATCATTTCTCTACAACAGCAAATCATGTATGTGCCCTGTAGAAAGCACGTTTGAATGAAACATGGAATTTATTGCAGCCTACAATTCATGCAACAACATAGAGTGCAAGATAACTTGTGTTATTATTCCAGCAGAACGAAATGCCATTCCTAATGTGTACGTCATTTTAAAGACAAACCCGGAAAAATGTACGGTCAGTGTTGTTCTTCTGCTTGTTAAAGACAATCTCCATTAATGTGTCAGTAATTAAAATACTATGAGAAACCCTACTCTATGGCAGGGTGCTGCCTGCCAGTATATTGCAGGTTACTTCCAACATAATCTGATTTATACATACACACTCCACGGTGCTGCCAGCTATCGGGTCTGCACACAGCAGTTTGGAGCCACTCAGGAAGGAGGTAAGCTCTTCATTTCATCTTAAGCCCTTGGGTTACATTCACAGCCTGATGGGTCCGGAGAACTTTATCCTCGCTCTAACTGCGCCGACGTGGCCCAACATAGTCTGTGTTGTGTGCTGGGTGATGCCTGGCATCTTATTATCGTTGGCAGATGGATGAAGCTCTGATAAGAGCTACTACAAGAAGAGCAGAGAAACGGGACAACAGATCGCCACAGAGTGATAACTGCCCAGAAGCTGAAGAAAGAACTCTGGAACAGCAAACCTCCTACACCCTGGAGATTCTCCAGAGTAAGCAAATGATGGTGATGAAATGCAAATTGCAGCATTAAGGTCACTGTAACACTGGGCAGGGGACAAGTGGAAAAGAACCGGATAATGATGAGTGGTGGCGTAGTGAACTGACGTCCTCCCATTCTCTGCCTCATTATCAGCATGACTGGAACAGGGGAGAAGCCTGTTCCTGGGAACTAGCCGACGAATTGGATGACGGCCCTTTAACTGGAAGACACACGAGTACGCAGCTCCGGCCCCTGATGACGGCCACCGCGTCCACCACCACATCCACCACAATCACGTCCACCACCACCATGTCCACCATCATCACCACGTCCACCACCACCACCATCTCCACATCCACCAATACCATGTCCACCACCACCACATCCACCACTACCATGTCCAACACCACCCCATCCACTACCACCACCACATCCACCACCACCACCACATCCACCACCACCACATCCCCCACCACCATGTCCACCACCACCACGACCATGTCCACCACCACCATGTCCACCACCACACCCACCTCCACCACATCCACCACCACCACATCCACTACCACCATGTCTACCACATACACCACCACGTCCACCACCACCATCACGTCTACCACCACCACATCCACCACCACCATGTCCATCACCACCATGTTCACAACCACCACCACCATGTCTATCACCGCCACATCTACCATCACCACCACGTGACCACCAGATCCACCACCACCACATCCACCACTATGTCCACCACCACCATGACCACGACCACCACGTACATCCACCACCACCACCTCCATCACATCTACCACCAGCACCACAGCCACCACCACCACGTCCACCACCACCATGTCCACCACCATGTCCACTACCATCACCACATCCACCACCACCACGTCCACCACCATCACCAAGTCCGCCAATACATCCACCACCATCACGTCCACCACCACGTCCACCACCACCACCAACCCGTCCACCACCACGGCGTCCACCACCATGTCCACCACCACCACCATGCCTACAACCACCACGCCCACCACCACCACCACGTCCACAACCACCACCACCAGGTCCACCACCACCACATCCACCACCACCATGTCCACCACCACCACTACAACACCCACCTACACCACCACCATGTCCACCACCCCTACACCCACCACCACCACGTCCAACACCACTACCACCACCACAAAATCCACCACCACGTCCACCATCACCACATCGACTACCACCAACACGTCCACCACTACATCCACCAAGTCCACTACTACCACGTCAACCATCAACCACGTCCACCACCACGTCCACCACTATCATGTCCACCACCACCATGTCCACCTCCACCACGTCCACCACCACCACCGCGTCCACCACCACTGTGTCAACCACCACCACATCTACCACCACCAGGTCCATCACATCCACCACCACGTCCACCACCACCATGTCCACTACCACCATGTCCACTACCACCACGTCCACCACCACCGCGTCCACCACCACCGTGTCAACCACCACCACGTCCACCACAACCACATCCACTAACAACATCACCTCCACCACCACGTCCACCACCACATCCACCACTACATCCACCACCACCACCACCACATCCAACACCACCTCCACCACCACCAGGTCCACCACATCCACCACCACCATGTCCACCACCACAACCACATCCACTAACAACATCACCTCCACCACCACGTCCACCACCACATCCACCACTACATCCACCACCACCACGTCCACCACCACCACATCCACCACCACCACATCCACCATCACGTCCACAACCATCACCTCCACCACCACCACTACATCTATCACCACCATGTCCACCACATCCACCACTGCGTCCACCACCACCACCACCACGAGTCCACCACCACATCTACCACCACCACGTCCACCACCACCACATCCATGTCCACCACTACATCCACCCCCACATCCACTACCACCCGTCCACCACAACCGCGTCCATCACCACCACGTCAACCAGCACCACATCCACCAACGCCACCTCCACCACCACCATGTCCACCACCACCACTACGTCCACCACCACCAGGTCCACCACATCCACCACCACCATGTCCACCACCACCAGCACGGCCACCACCACGTCCACCATGAGACCACATCCACGTCCACCACCACCACATCCACCACCACTACATCCACCAACACATCCACCAATACCACCATGTCCACCACCACGGCCACCATGAGGCCACCACCACGTCTACCACCACCACATCCACGTCCACCACCACGTCCACCCCCACATCCACCACCGCATCCACCACCACCGCGTTCAACACCACTGCGTCAATCACCACCATGTCCACCACCACCACCAACTCCACCACCATGTCCATCACCACCACATCCATCACCACCACGTCCACATCGTCAACCCCCACCATGTCCACCACCACCACGTCCACCACCACCACCTCCACCACCACCATGTCCACCACGCCCACCACCACCATGTCCACCACCACCATGTCCACCACCACCATGTCCACCACCATCACCACGTCCACCACTACCACGTCCACCACCACCATGTCCCCCACATCTACCACCACCACCACGTCCACCACCACCATGTCCACCACCATCACCATGTCCACCACCACCACATCCACCACCATCACCACGTCCACCACCACTACATCCGCCAACACCACATCCACCACCACCATTTCCACCACCACCACCACCTCGTGCACCACCACCACATCCACCACGTTCATCACCACCATATCCACCACCACCACCACCCCGACACCCACCTCCACCACCACGTCAACCAGCACCACACCCACCACCACCACATTCACCACCACTACCACCACCACCACATCCACCACCACCACGTCCACCATCATCACATCCACTACCACCACATCCACTACCACCAGCACGTCCACCACTACCACGTCCACCACCACCACGTCCACTACTACCACGTCCACCACCACCACGTCCACCACCATCACGTCCACCACCACCACGTCCACCACTACCACGTCCACCACCACCACCACGTCCATCACCACTACGTCCACCACCACTACTTCTACCACCGCGTCCACCACCACCACCACATCTACCACCACCACGTCCACCACCACCATGTCCACTACATCCACCACCACCACTAACAACACCATGTCCACCACCACCTCCACCACTACATACACCACCATCACGTCCACCACCATAACATCCACCACCACCACATCCACCACCACGTCCACAACAACCACATCCACCACCACCACCTCCACCACCACCACCACCACGTCCACAACCACCACCTCCACCACCACCATGTCCACCACCACCATGTCCACCACCACCACCACGTTCACCCGGCGAGGCCACCACCACGTCTAACACCACCACGTCCACTACCACCACATCCACGTCCATGTCCACCACCACGTCCACCCCCACATCCACCACCACGTCCACCACCGCGTCCACCACCACTGTGTCCAACACTACCGCGTCCATCACCACCTCGTCAATCACCAAAACGTCCACCACCACCACGTCTACCACCACCACATCCACCACCATGTCCACCACCACCGCATCCACCACCACCACCATGTCCACCACCTTAATTTCCTATGCAATGAATAACGTTAACAGATTTTTCAGTGGCGCATGTGCAGAAAAGTCATCTTCCTGTTGGAAATTAAGAGAAACTTAACCCCTCACCCAAACAATACATTTACGAAAAAAAAATGGACTGAATGAGAGCCGTGGCCTGCGGCCTTGGTGCTACAGTAATATTACACCTGGCGGCCAAGAAACCAAGCGCGTAGAAGCCCTGAGAGCACGGCCGCCGCGTCGCAGATGCACGCACCGCGGCGGCCATCTGTGGGTTCTGCCCCGGTAGCTCGGGTTGTTTAATGTAACAGGCCATTGGCTTTGAATAGATCCCACGGGCTTCCCAGGGGCGGGATACACTTACAGGGACAGATTTAATCTTCCATGAAAAATCAGTGGGATGCCAGTGGAGCATGGGACAAAAAGGCACGAGTGGTTTATAGCCGCTGCCAAAAGGACCACGGACCACTGGACATAACTTCTTCAAACAGTATATGTCCATCTTCACCATTAACCCAGTAATGCACACCAGAACCGGAGTCCTCAAGGACAACTGTGGCAATCAAACCACACACACAGGTATCTAGGTAATCCATAGGATTGCTTCTGTTGTGGGGTGGGAAGGGGGAATTCCATAAATCTAATGCCATTTGAATATAATTAAATTGGGGACTTTACTGTAAGGAAAATAGTACTTCAAGGAAGTAAGCGGCCACTAAGGCATTTATGCCACACACATGTTTATTTGTTGACAGGAAAAAACACTATGCAAAATGTTTCAGTAACTGACAGCTTTTGGTTAAACCTGGGCAGAATCATTCAAATTCAAACTTTGTTGACAACAAATTAGAAATGTATGGTTGTGTGTACAGCGCCCTAGGCCATAAGGGCCCACACAAAAGCTTCACATTTAAGTTTTCTAATGTTACTAAAAAGACCATGAGACTGAAGATAACAAGCATTTGCAATGCAACAGGTAGCGCATTTACACGAGTTTAAGCTATTGGGATTGTAAATGACAAAGCATTTTATTTATGTCTTGAAACCCAAAACATAAATAAAAGGCATTGTCATTTACAATGCCAATAGCTCAAACTTGCGTAAATGTGAGACCAATTGCATTGCAAATGCTTGTTCCAGTTTGTTGTGTGTCCAAACACCCATTTTGTAGCAAGTAGCAGGTTTACCCCAACTGCCTGGTATTTAGTAAACATCAAATTTATTTTATTTATTTATTTATTCAAAGTTTTATATAGCGCGAACAGGATCCTTACAGATATCAGAGCGCTTCACACAGACAGGGAAGGGGCAGTAGGAGTCAACAGAGATAATGGGAATAGTATAATAGTCAATAACATGGTAATAACATGGATAATAAAAACATACATAAAACCAATCCATATACAATCAGGTAAGGAAGTAATATAGGACAGCACAAATCATTGATCCCACTACAGAGGTGTACAGGTGGATCAGTAAACCAACATGTATCATATCTTGGTCGGTAGTAAGAGCGTAGCGTAGTAGTGCCCCCAACAAGTAGAGTATAGTGCCAGGGGATAGGGTGAGCAGTGATACAAAGCCATGCAGAGTCTCTGAACCAACATCTATAACGATCAGGAGATCTTGACCAGAAGGATGGTTTTCACCTCTTTCTTGAAGAGTGCAGTGGAGGAGATCAGCCTGGTTTCAGGAGGGAGCGCATTCCAGATCCTGGGTGCCATTCCTAAGAAGGAGCGCTTGTACGTTTTCACTTTCCGGAATCTACGAGGTTTCAGGAGTAGATTTTTTGTGCTCCTATTGGATCTCGAACCTCCTGATATAGACAGCTTTTGAGCGAGGTAGTTGGGTGCCTTGTGGTGCACGGCCGCGTGTGTCATAACTGCAATTATTAGCTGTATTCTGGCTTCAAAATGCAGCCATTTTAGAGACTTTAAGTCTGGGGATATGTGCGAATGCTTTCTAGAGCCAGTAATGAGTCTCGCGGCAGCGTTCAGGGAGGCTCTTAAGGGTGCTGTTGTGGATAGCGGGAGACCGCTAGGGTCGCAATTCCGTAGTCTATTCGAGGGATGACTAAAGCTTGTACAGCAGTTTGGAAGTCTTTGGCCGGGAGGAAGGGTTTAATTTTCCTCAGCGTGTTAATTTGGAAATTAGCTGCTTTTGTGGCTTTGCTGACGTGCTGCTGCATGTTGAGCTTGGCGTCGAGTGTGATGCCTAGGGACTTCGCCGAGTCCACGATGGTAGGTTGGACATTGAGTGCTGTTAGGTTGTTGAGCCAGGTTTGGGTGGTAGAGATTTTCGCCGGGGGTGAGATGAGTAGGAACTCAGTTTTCAGAGCATTTAGTTTGAGGTGATTATCGGCCAGCCAAGATTGGGTGTTAATAAGCGTGGAATTCAGATGTTTGATATCTTCCGGGGATTGTAACTTTAGATAGAGTTGTGTGTCATCGGCGTACATATGGAATTGAACATTGGATGCTTGAAGCAAGGTGGCGAGCGGTTCCATAACGAGGTTGAACAGTGTAGGGGAGAGGGTGGATCCTTGTGGAACACCTAGATCTGCAGGTACAGGTGTAGATAGCACATTGTCGATCTTGAACCTCTGAGACCGGTTGTGAAGGAAGGACGAAAACCACTTGAGAACAGTTCCCGATAGCCCCATTCTAGTACTTAGCAGCTCCAGCAAGTTCTCATGTTTGACCGTGTCAAATGCAGACGAGAGGTCAAGAAGGATGAGGAGGCAGGACTCATTGCGATCCAGAATTTGGAGGGCGTCATCAATTATGTGTGTCATAGCTGTTTCAGTGCTATGTTTCGCTCTGAAGCCTGATTGATGAGGGTTGAGGAGGTCAAATTGATCAATGTGTTTTGTTAGTTGGAGTTGGACACATTTCTCCAGCAGTTTGGCCAGGGTGGGGATATTGGTGATGGGCCGATAGTTGTTTAGGTCAGACGGATCAGCTGTAGGTTTCTTGAGTATAGGCGTGACTTGCCCCACCTTAAGGGAGTCTGGAATGTGGCCTTGTTGCAAAGAGCTGTTGATGATCTTGGTCCAGAGAGGGAGGAGCAAGGGGATAAAGTCTTTTACAGCATTAGCAGGTAGAGGGTCTGTGAGGTGATTAGAGGGCTTCAAGGTGCAGAGCAGTTTGTGTATTGCTTCTTCCGAATAGGTATCGAAGTACTGCCAGGATGCCTTGTTTTTAGGTTGAGTGTCTGCCATTCTGGTGTGGTTGGGGTATCGATTTACATCCATGATGAGGTCATTTCTTATGTTGTCAGTCTTTAGTTTAAAGAAAGCAGAGAAGGCTTCACAGTGTGGGGTGTCATTTGTTGTGCTGTTTGATTGTGTGGGTTGTGCCTTTGTTTGGGTCTTGATTAGCTCGAACAGCTTTCTTGGCCTGTTCTTCGCTTGGTCCAACTGGCGGCTGAAGAAGTCCGACTTTGTGCGCTTTATTTTCCTAAAATAGGCATTTCTCTTGTTCTTAAGCTTTTTGAGATGCAGTGCTGAAGGGTCCGATCTCCAGGTGCGCTCTGCCATTCGCATATTACGCCTTTCGTCATTGAGTCTGTCATCATACCAGGGGTTCGAAATTTTGGTGGAGACTCTCTTCAGTTGCAGAGGGGCGACTTCATTGACTATTGTACTCATAGAGTCAAGGTAGTGGTCAGTCAGTGATTGAACATCTGAGGCACCTGAAGGGGGAAGTAGGAGGTTGCCGATGTGGGGAGGTAGGGTGGAGGGGTTAAGATTCTTCAAATCCCTTTTCCATGTTTTGGATTTGATTGGTTGAGTAGGGTTAGGTTTAACTTTTTCGTTGATAAAGAAGGTGATAATGTGGTGATCTGACCAATCGCAGGGTAGAATCGCCTCCAGTTGAATAGCGTTCTCTTTGGCAATGATGAGATCGAGTATCGCGCCTTTGTCGTGTGTTGGTTTATCGCATAGTTGGGTGAGGTCAAGCGCATTGAGGAAAGTTTTGAGACTATTCACCACGGTGTCTTTCTGATCGTTCCAGTGGAGATTGAAGTCACCCAGGTAGACTTGAGTGGTCTGCCGACCGGCATTGGAAGTGATCAGGTCCATGAATTGTTGGGTGAATATGACATTGTCACCAGGCGGGTGATAGATGAGATGTAAAGCACAGATTTGTTTGCCCTCACTGGTGATGTCGAGGCAGAGGAGTTCACAGGAGGAAAGGGAGGGGGAGGTGACTTGAGTAACGGAGAGGTTGCTCCTAAAAATGCATGCAATTCCCCCGCCCGTCTTGCCAGGAGACCTGTCCAGCCTAATGATGTGATAATTGGGGGGGACTAGTATGTCAATAATCGGGGTAGAGGCTTCAGTGAGCCACGTTTCCGTTAGAATGGCTAGGTCCAGCTCCCTATCTGAGACGAGATCCGCGATGTCGGAGGAATGTCTCTGGGCCGATCTGCAGTTTAGTAGGATGCATTTGAGTTTGGGAGAGAGAAGGGTGGTCGAGCTTTCTAGTGTGAGGGGAACTTTTCTGAGGTTGTTAGGGACGGAGCCTCTGTTGTTGAGTGTTGGGAGCCTCAGAGGGTTTGTAAGAATTGTGGGTATGGGGATGTGTGAGTTGGAAAAGTCTTTTACCGGACCTGGGCCATAAGAGCGTAGGAGAGAGCATAGGTCTCGGTCCGACAAGGGGTTGAGAACACGACGGGGGCGGTGGGAATTATTGCGAACGGGGTTAGTAGGCCATTGCTGGTGTCGTCGGGGGCGAGGGTATCTAGGGAGGGTGCGTCGTTTGTAGGGTAGTGGGATGGTGGGAGGTAGACTGGGCTGTGAGGAGAGAAGGTCTTTGATTGCGTGGACGTCTTTTTTGATTTGTAGGATTTCCTCTTTGACTTGTTGGAGGGTGGATAAAGTCAGGTCAGGAGGGTCATTGGGGAAGGTGTTGGTGGAGAGAGCCGTTGGTGAGTGGTGGAGTAGTGAGCTGGAGAGCAGGCAGGGTATCGGGGGGGGGGTATACTAGCGTTGTTGAGGGGTTCCGCGGTGCTAATGAGTGGGATGGTATTCAAGGTGTGGACGTGTTTGTGGGCGAGGGGTGTGGGTGATGGAGGTGAGGCAGGCGGTGGGTGGGAAGCATAGGTAGTGACTTCAGCGGGAGACGGTGCTGGTGAGTAGAAGAGTGAGTGAAGGCTGAAGACAGTGGGGGAGACAGGAGGGTAGTGAGGGCTGAGAATAGGAGGTGGGAGAGAGGGGGATGCTAAGGTAAGGGAGGAGGTATGTTCTGTATCTTTTGTTGGGAGGGAGATAGAGTTGGGAGTGGGAGTGGGGAGGGAGCAAGGAAGGGAGAGGTGTCTGCCGTGGGGGGGATGGGGGGGGATGGGTGGATAAACTCCGAGTGAGTGTGTGCAGATGTAGGCGTGTTGCGTGTGGGAGTTGTTGTGTCAGGTGTGAGAGACTCGTGGGTGGGAGTGGAGAGGGAGATGGGGAGGGAGAGGTGTCTGTCGTGGGGGGGATGGGAGGGGGGGGTGGATAAACTTTGGGCGGTGGCTTGTTCAGATGGTGGTGTGTTGTGGGTGGGGGATGTTCTGTCCAGGGGGAGAGGGATGGAGGGGGTATGGGTGGGGATGAGAAGGGTCATGTTAGAGGGGCTGCTAGTATGTGCGGTGGAGATATTTGTGACTGTCCTTGGGGAGTGGGGAGCGTTAACAGCAGGTGGGCCATTTACTGGGGTGCTGGGGGTAGAGGTGTAGTAGGTGGTGGCTGCGACGTCAGGGGGGATAGTGCTGGCGGAGTTCTGGGTGGGGGTCCGCAGCTTGGAGAGGTGCTCTTTGAACTTGGGGAACAGGTTGTCTAGTAATTCCAGGTTCTTGTCCGTGGATTGGATTAGGACAATCCCGTTATTGTAGATAGTAATGGTAGACCTGCCAGGGAAGAGGTGGGAAGGTGTGATGGTGAGAATTAGGCCATGAGTTGTTTTCCTGGTGGTGGAGACTGTGAGTAGGGATAGGAAAGTTTTTCTCCATTGGGCTCTGCGTGAGGTGTGGAAGATGATATCAGTATTCAGGGCTCCATTGCCCGATGAGAAGTAAGTGTCGGCAAAGGGTGTTTCAGGGTGCGACCTCAAGAAGTTGTGTTTAAAACGTTTAGTGGCATTTTTGGAGAGAGGAGTGGAGGGGTAGTTAATTCTAAAAGTGTGCTTGCCGTTGAGCTCCATTTTAGAGAGGCTGTGGTGTTAGGTGTAGGAAATAGGACGAAGGTACAAACTGTCAGCTGCTAGTTACAGGGCCAAGGAAGACACTAGTGAGTGATCAAAGATATAAGAGGTAGAAGTCAGTGTGATCCCCGAACAGACAGTGCGTAGGTGCATCTTACCAAATGTATCCTATATATGAGGTAGCAGTCGGCTTACACCGTGTAACCAACTATGAGTGGTAGGACCGATTAGGTGGAAGCCAAGTTACATATTAGAATGTACGAGGTAACAGCAGTGTAGTCTAGGCGTAGAAAGTGGCTGGGTGCAGCTTACATGACAGAGCGAATTGAATGAGGTAGTAATAATCAGTGCAATATCGTGACGTAGCTTACATCGAAAAACCAACAAATAAATAAATGCGGTAGCGGACAGTGAATGATGGGGATAGAGGTGAGATATGTGCAGCTTGCCGCATATAAAATACAGGCTAAAATAGGGCTAAACTACTAATGAGTTACTGAATCCCATAAATGTGCATACAAATTGCAGCAATAACAAATATAACACTAGAATATACGATAGTAATGTGATAGCAATGCATACAATGTAGGAAGCCAGTAATAATAAAATAAAATAAAATAGAAACTGCAGTAATAAGTGAAATAGGTGTAGGTTACATACAGTGTAAAAGTACCAGTAGTAAAATAATAGTATAATACTGTAATAAAAGGCAAACACTTAATCGCTTAATGATTTGAGTACAGGGCTATGTAGAGTCTGTGGAACCGATAGTCAAGAGTAATCCGAAAGACTAGTCCATGATGGCCGCCAATAGGAGAGGGAAGTCTAAATATGGCCGCCAAGTAAAGGGCTCATTAGTCCTCTTTTCGTTGTTACTGATATCAGAGCAGGGGAGAGTAGTTTCAGAATCTATTCGGCCGGCGCAGGAACTTGCATACCAAGGGGAGTCTTATCTTAGTTTTTTGTTATCTTAAGAGGGGCTGCTGAGGGGCCTCGTGGGCTCAGGCGGTACAGGAGGGGATTAGGTGCTCAGTTTATGACCCCGCCATTTTGAGCAACAGAGGTTTTGTAAAACAAAACGAGTGGGGCAGATGTGCACTTTTCCAATAAAATGCGTGGGGCAAAGCAAATACCTTTTTTTAGCTGTCGCTTCGGCAAAGACGATCTTCGCTAGCGTTTGCAGACCAGTCGGTCTGTCTGTTCCTGATACAGCTGGGTGTTGGATACAAAGGGGGGGGAGGGGGGGAACGACCATCCACCCCACAGCAAGGCGTCAGCTTCCTCTGGTGTCCTGGTGGCCGCAGGCAGGGGACGAACAGCCAGGCAAACAGTTTGCCAGGCAGGGCAGGGAGATCACTCCCGTCGTGAGTCAGACACCGGGTCTACCACCACCCAGTCAGTCTGGCGTATGCGACGGTGCTCTCTCAGGCTCCGCTACAGCTCCCCTCGCCTGCAGACTCAGAATGCACCCGTCGTCATCCAGAGTGGGTGTCGAAGCCGATGGTTGCAGATGTACAACGGTACATGGTACAACGGTACAGCGGACCGTGCTGTACTAGCTTCCAGTGCACAGCTCCCAGCGCGCGCAGGACACCGAGGGTCCAGGCAGCAGCCACCGACGGGCAGCGCACTCCTCGACGATGTGTCCGTCGCCCTCCAGGCGCCAGCAGTGGTCAGGTCCCGGTCCAATTGAGCGACGTCCAGCTACATGTAAAATGGTCCGTGATGTGTTAGCTCCCAGCGCACAGCTCCCAGCGCGAGCAGGACTCCGGGGGTCACTACAGCAACCGCCGCGACGATGTGCCTGTCTCACTCTAGGCGCTATCAGTGGTCCAGGTCACGGTCTGATTCAGCGACGTCCAGCAAGGTACACCAGTCGACCAAAGCTGGCTCTAGACAGCAGGCATCTACGGGGAGCAGCCCAAGGTCTGATGAGGAGGCGGGCGAGGCTCGACTTCTCCTGCGGGTCTTGGTCTCCAGTCGGGTCGGGGGTCCTCAGCAACTTTTCATCCGCAGGTAAGAGATCCAGTTACTTGTATTAATCCTGTTACTTGTAACTCCAGTTACTTTTGCGTCGCGTTGCTCAAGACGGTGCCTCACGGAGCTGACGGGGATAAAGACCAGAGAAACTGGATCCCCAGCACCGGAGCTCTTACCGAGAGCTCCTGTCCGACGGCCATCTTGCTTATAGATCAAATGAATCGCTAGTGGGCTGCCAACTATCAGGGTTGCACTGAGATAGAGAATATTTACGGGCACCAAACTAAAAATGCTCACCACTAGTGAATAGCTGAAGAAGTGGCATCTATAGCACAGCTATCATACAAAAGGAAAATAATAATAGACTACTGCATAGAATATCTGTGCAATACAGTAAAAAAAAGTATATAGATATGCAAGTCAGATTCAGAGAGCACTATATTCATTCTATATCATGCATTACAACATTTTAGCTTTCTCCCACTGGAAACTTGCTCTGCCCAATAAAAGTTAATGTTAACATGTTCCCCCACGTTTCATTAAAACTCTCCCACATTGTTGTACCAAAATACATTTAAGACTTCTTTATTCATGTACATGAGGGTATACGCTGCTCATGTGTGTGCTTATATTACGTGAATGACGGTTCATTACCATTAAAGAGAGGCATAATAGATTTGCAATGTCCCTCTCTGTGACATTACTGCACACTGCCTATGCTAATTAACAAACCCTGCCCCTCTGAAACCTATTTTTTGTTTTGTTTAGGGCTCGTGCCCCCTGTACTTTTCATTTTTGTACTTGCGGTTTGCTGTTTTCAGTATCTGTCTGGACTTAAATATACAAAAGTGATGTTATTACAATCCTTAAAATAGCAAATGGGTCACAAATTGTGGCTTACGTGAGGACGGAGGGACAGGAGACTGATTAGTTAAGTGGTGAATAAATACACCAGCCTCGTCACACTCACACTTCCTTGAAGACTTGACAAGCCTGTCTTCTCAACTGCGACCCCTTTTTGAAGAATTTGGAAATACACATGTAGCTGGGGTGGTCGCCGGGAGGATCTACATCAGTGATACTCAAAGTACGGCCCGGGGGCCGCATAAGGCCCTTCAGGTCTTTACTTGCGGACCCCTGGACAGCAGTAGCACTGGGCTGCTGTTTACTCGAGTCAGAACTAACATGAAAAAGAAACGTACAAATACAGCAAACACTTACTTACAGGTTAATTGCAGTTAGGAAAAGGAAGTAACTAGGCCTTTAACTTTAGGAACACCTTCATTCTTAAAGGCAGCCACTAGATATACATGCTTTGTTTCCCCATCCCAGACTTTACACCCCGCTGGCATCAGTGCGGCCCTCGGTCACAGCACAGACCAAACTTTGCGGCCCCCGAAAAAATGTTTATGAGTACCTGTGACCTAGATCAACAAAAGGCGGGAGTAGTTAGACTCAAGGACGAAACAGAAGCATGCATCTCTAAAAGGCTCAAACAGGAACCAATAAAAACAAGCAGTGGCATAGCCAATAGGTTTCCCCCCTTGGGAGCTTAGAAGTGTTTAGCCATGCAACAGTTGATGTTGTTGCACCGAGGATATTGTACTGGATAACTAAACACTTATAAGGCCCCAGAGGCGAGACCTACTGGCGATGCCAATGCTTGTTTACCTGATGGGCATCGGCTGACCGCTGCCTGGTTACTGAGGCCCTAGAGAGGTTGAGTCATATTTGGGGGAGTTTTAGCCTCATCAGATGATGCTGTGCAGGCCCAGCCTAGGTGCAATGAGGCGCAGTCGGTGCTGCCTGGTTACTGAGGCCCTAGAGAGGTTGAGTCATATTTGGGGGAGTTTTAGCCTCATCAGTGATGCTGTGCAGGCCCAGGTGCAATGAGGCGCAGTCGGTGCTGCCTGGGAGTGCGTTCTTTCACTTTCAATTGACGGGGCGGCCCCCCTTCAATCTGGTGAGAGCACAAACGGGATTCAAGTCGATCTTCTCATCACAGACTTTTCAGGTGAAACAAATGTCACCGTTTGCTGAGGCCTTGAAAAGAGTGACCCAACTCCAGCAGTGAGGGCCAATGAGCATTGTTGATACAAAATAATCATCGATCGATGCAACAACAACAACAAATGAATCCCGGAGAGCAGGCTCGAGACCCTCCAGCAGCAGACAGTCTTTGTATCTCGTGACCTCACCTGGGGTTTCACGTGGTGCTCTGGCCCCTCCTGAGGTCGGGCCTCACTTGGGGTTTAATGTGGTGCTCTGGTACCTCCTGGGGTCGGGCCTCACCTGGAGTTTAATGTGGTCCAGGGCTCCGTGCTGTGGGTCGTGTTGAGCTTTGTAAGGTCTTTGTGTAACGCCCGGACTGAACTATGAGCGCGGGGAGAAGAGGCTGTTCATGGACAACTGCGCATGCGCTGGAGACAAACACTGCAAAGAGGCCATGGATTAACTGCGCATGCGCTGGGGACAAACACTGCAAAGGGGCCATGGATTAACTGCGCATGCGCTAGAGATAGACACTGCTTCCCATAGCGCGGATTAAAGAGCCCTTGGATTAACTGCGCATGCGCGGCGCACAGACACTGCTTCCCGCGCGGGTTAAAGCGGCATTGGATTAACTGCGCGTGCGCCGAGGACAGACGCCGCTGTTAGGGCAATCCACCTCCAGAAGTCGTTGCAAGAGAGATTCTCAGCACGGGGCGCAGCACAGAGCACAGGGAAGGGCCACACCTCTGAGCCAGCACCGGGGGGACGGGGTCCGAGCAGGGACACAAAGAAGCCCAACAATTACGGTGTCCGCGCGGGGACACAATGAGTGAGAAGCAACAGCTGCCTTCCGCCGCGGAGCGCGAGGCGCCTCGCGCCACAGCACAGGGTGAGAGGGCTTGAAGTGCAGAGCTTCTCTTTGGGACGGGGTGTCTGCTCAGCGCATGCGCAGTGAGGCTGCGCGTCCTCTGTCTAAGGTCATAGGCTGCGCTCCGTGCAAGGTCCTCGCTCGGTGATGGAAAGTAGTGTCTTCGCCCCGCACGTGCGCGCCTGTGACGCGCGGTCCTGCGCATGCGCAGCCGTGAGACGCCATGTTACAAAGTGACGCACTGATCTATGACTACCCAAAGATATCACACTGTAGTCGAGGGTAATAAACTATGTGTTTGTGTTTCTTAGTTTGGCCTGAGTATATCATACAGCCATTACCAATACCGAGAAAACAATCGAAGTGTCCCTATCAAAGCTGAACTAGAGGGAAAAAGGAACTGAGAGCCTTTATATCTATATGTTATTTTGCGGCTGAATCAGATTCAACCCTCGGTCAAATATCGCTGAGAGGACATACTAGACATTAGTATAGGCAATTGTTAATGCCCGAAATGCTACGGTTTGGCCCGAGTGGGCAAGGGACCAATGTGGGTGAGAAAAGACCGTATACAGTCTTTGCCAAACACAAAAGCTGCCGGCTGCCAACCTAGATATATTTATATGGTCGTTTAAATATGGTATCTACGGACGTTAAGGGCAAGGGTATGACAATGCCCTCCCTACCGACAGAGTAGAAGGGGCCCTTGGGTCCCAGCCCTGAAAGTGCCACTGTAGCAAATGTATACATTTGGGATGGTGTCTGCTGCGTTAAATGTATGCATGTGGGATGGTGTCTGCTGTGTCAAATGTATGCATGTGGGATGGTGTCTGCTGTGTTAAATGTATGCATTGGGATGGTGTCTGCTGTGTTAAATGTATGCATCTGGGATGGTGTCTGCTGTGTCAAATGTATGCATGTGGGATGGCGTCTGCTGTGTCAAATGTATGCATGTGGGATGGTGTCTGCTGTGTCAAATGTATGCATGTGGGATGGTGTCTTCTGCGTCGAATGTATGCATGTGGGATGGTGTCTGCTGTGTTAAATGTATGCATTGGGATGGTGTCTGCTGTGTGAAATGTATGCATGTGGGATGGTGTCTGCTGTGTTAAATGTATGCATGTGGGAGGGTGTCTGCTGTGTTAAATGTATGCATGTGGGATGGTGTCTTCTGGGTCGAATGTATGCATGTGGGATGGTGTCTTCTGCGTCGAATGTATGCATTTGGGATGGTGTCTGCTGTGTTAAATGTATGCATGTGGGAGGGTGTCTGCTGTGTCAAATGTATGCATGTGGGAGGGTGTCTGCTGTGTTAAATGTATGCATTTGGGATGGTGTCTGCTGTGTTAAATGTATGCATTGGGATGGTGTCTGCTGTGTTAAATGTATGCATCTGGGATGGTGTCTGCTGTGTCAAATGTATGCATGTGGGATGGTGTCTTCTGCGTCGAATGTATGCATGTGGGAGGGTGTCTGCTGTGTTAAATGTATGCATGTGGGATGGTGTCTGCTCTGTCAAATGTATGCATTTGGGATGGTGTCTACTGTGTTAAATGTATGCATGTGGGATAGTGTCTGCTGTGTCAAATGTATGCATGTGGGATGGTGTCTGCTGTGTTAAATGTATGCATGTGG
This sequence comes from Lissotriton helveticus, assembly GCF_964261635.1. Taxonomy (NCBI): domain Eukaryota; kingdom Metazoa; phylum Chordata; class Amphibia; order Caudata; family Salamandridae; genus Lissotriton; species Lissotriton helveticus. The sequence goes on from NC_136057.1 coordinate 127,211,846, forward strand.
GAGGGTGTCTGCTGTGTCAAATGTATGCATGTGGGATGGTGTCTGCTGTGTCAAATGTATGCATGTGGGATGGTGTCTTCTGCGTCGAATGTATGCATGTGGGAGGGTGTCTGCTGTGTCAAATGTATGCATGTGGGATGGTGTCTGCTGTGTTAAATGTATGCATGTGGGAGGGTGTCTGCTGTGTCAAATGTATGCATGTGGGATGGTGTCTGCTGTGTTAAATGTATGCATTTGGGATGGTGTCTGCTGTGTTAAATGTATGCATTGGGATGGTGTCTGCTGTGTTAAATGTATGCATGTGGGATGGTGTCTTCTGCGTCGAATGTATGCATGTGGGAGGGTGTCTGCTGTGTCAAATGTATGCATTTGGGATGGTGTCTACTGTGTTAAATGTATGCATGTGGGATGGTGTCTTCTGCGTCGAATGTATGCATGTGGGAGGGTGTCTGCTGTGTTAAATGTATGCATTTGGGATGGTGTCTGCTGTGTTAAATGTATGCATTGGGATGGTGTCTGCTGTGTTAAATGTATGCATGTGGGATGGTGTCTTCTGCGTCGAATGTATGCATGTGGGAGGGTGTCTGCTGTGTTAAATGTATGCATTTGGGATGGTGTCTGCTGTGTTAAATGTATGCATTGGGATGGTGTCTGCTGTGTTAAATGTATGCATGTGGGATGGTGTCTTCTGCGTCGAATGTATGCATGTGGGAGGGTGTCTGCTGTGTCAAATGTATGCATTTGGGATGGTGTCTGCTGTGTTAAATGTATGCATCTGGGATGGTGTCTGCTGTGTCGAATGTATGCATGTGGGAGGGTGTCTTCTGCGTCGAATGTATGCATGTGGGATGGTGTCTGCTGTGTTAAATGTATGCATTTGGGATGGTGTCTTCTGCGTCGAATGTATGCATGTGGGAGGGTGTCTGCTGTGTCAAATGTATGCATTTGGGATGGTGTCTGCTGTGTTAAATGTATGCATCTGGGATGGTGTCTGCTGTGTCAAATGTATGCATGTGGGAGGGTGTCTTCTGCGTCGAATGTATGCATGTGGGAGGGTGTCTGCTGTGTTAAATGTATGCATGTGGGATGGTGTCTTCTGCGTCGAATGTATGCATGTGGGAGGGTGTCTGCTGTGTCAAATGTATGCATGTGGGATGGTGTCTGCTGTGTCAAATGTATGCATGTGGGATGGTGTCTACTGTGTCAAATATATGCATGTGGGATGGTGTCTGCTGTGTCAAATGTATGCATGTGGGATGGTGTCTGCTGTGTTAAATGTATGCATGTGGGATGGTGTCTGCTGTGTCAAATGTATGCATGTGGGATGGTGTCTGCTGTGTTAAATGTATGCATTTGGGATGGTGTCTGCTGTGTTAAATGTATGCATGTGGGATGGTGTCTGCTGCGTTAAATGTATGCATTGGGATGGTGTCTGCTGTGTCAAATGTATGCATGTGGGATGGTGTCTGCTGTGTTAAATGTATGCATGTGGGATGGTGTCTGCTGTGTTAAATGCATGCATGTGGGATGGTGTCTGCTGTGTCAAATGTATGCATGTGGGATGGTGTCTGCTGTGTTAAATGTATGCATTGGGATGGCGTCTGCTGTGTTAAATGTATGCATGCGTTACATGTATGCATGTAGGATGGTGTCTGCTGTGTTAAATGTATGCATTGGGATGGTGTCTGCTGTGTTAAATGTATGCATGTGGGATGGTGTCTGCTGTGTTAAATGTATGCATGTGGGAGGGTGTCTGCTGTGTTAAATGTATGCATGTGGGATGGTGTCTTCTGCGTCGAATGTATGCATGTGGGAGGGTGTCTGCTGTGTCAAATGTATGCATGTGGGATGGTGTCTTCTGCGTCGAATGTATGCATGTGGGAGGGTGTCTGCTGTGTCAAATGTATGCATGTGGGATGGTGTCTGCTGTGTCAAATGTATGCATGTGGGATGGTGTCTGCTGTGTTAAATGCATGCATGTGGGATGGTGTCTGCTGTGTCAAATGTATGCATGTGGGATGGTGTCTGCTGTGTTAAATGTATGCATTTGGGATGGTGTCTGCTGTGTTAAATGTATGCATGTGGGATGGTGTCTGCTGCGTTAAATGTATGCATTGGGATGGTGTCTGCTGTGTCAAATGTATGCATGTGGGATGGTGTCTGCTGTGTTAAATGTATGCATGTGGGATGGTGTCTGCTGTGTTAAATGCATGCATGTGGGATGGTGTCTGCTGTGTCAAATGTATGCATGTGGGATGGTGTCTGCTGTGTTAAATGTATGCATTGGGATGGCGTCTGCTGTGTTAAATGTATGCATGCGTTACATGTATGCATGTAGGATGGTGTCTGCTGTGTTAAATGTATGCATGTGGGATGGTGTCTGCTGTGTTAAATGTATGCATGTGGGAGGGTGTCTGCTGTGTCAAATGTATGCATGTGGGATGGTGTCTGCTGTGTCAAATGTATGCATGTGGGATGGTGTCTTCTGCGTCGAATGTATGCATGTGGGAGGGTGTCTGCTGTGTCAAATGTATGCATGTGGGATGGTGTCTGCTGTGTCAAATGTATGCATGTGGGATGGTGTCTTCTGCGTCGAATGTATGCATGTGGGAGGGTGTCTGCTGTGTTAAATGTATGCATGTGGGATGGTGTCTGCTGTGTTAAATGTATGCATGTGGGAGGGTGTCTGCTGTGTCAAATGTATGCATGTGGGATGGTGTCTGCTGTGTTAAATGTATGCATTTGGGATGGTGTCTTCTGCGTCGAATGTATGCATGTGGGAGGGTGTCTGCTGTGTCAAATGTATGCATCTGGGATGGTGTCTGCTGTGTTAAATGTATGCATCTGGGATGGTGTCTTCTGCGTCGAATGTATGCATGTGGGATGGTGTCTGCTGTGTTAAATGTATGCATTTGGGATGGTGTCTGCTGTGTTAAATGTATGCATGTGGGAGGGTGTCTGCTGTGTCAAATGTATGCATGTGGGATGGTGTCTGCTGTGTTAAATGTATGCATGTGGGATGGTGTCTTCTGCGTCGAATGTATGCATGTGGGAGGGTGTCTGCTGTGTCAAATGTATGCATCTGGGATGGTGTCTGCTGTGTTAAATGTATGCATCTGGGATGGTGTCTGCTGTGTCAAATGTATGCATGTGGGAGGGTGTCTTCTGCGTCGAATGTATGCATGTGGGAGGGTGTCTGCTATGTTAAATGTATGCATTTGGGATGGTGTCTGCTGTGTTAAATGTATGCATGTGGGATGGTGTCTTCTGCGTCGAATGTATGCATGTGGGAGGGTGTCTGCTGTGTCAAATGTATGCATCTGGGATGGTGTCTGCTGTGTTAAATGTATGCATCTGGGATGGTGTCTGCTGTGTCAAATGTATGCATGTGGGAGGGTGTCTTCTGCGTCGAATGTATGCATGTGGGAGGGTGTCTGCTGTGTCAAATGTATGCATGTGGGATGGTGTCTACTGTGTCAAATGTATGCATGTGGGAGGGTGTCTGCTGTGTCAAATGTATGTATGTGGGATGGTGTCTGCTGTGTCAAATGTATGCATGTGGGATGGTGTCTACTGTGTCAAATATATGCATGTGGGATGGTGTCTGCTGTGTCAAATGTATGCATGTGGGATGGTGTCTGCTGTGTTAAATGCATGCATGTGGGATGGTGTCTGCTGTGTCAAATGTATGCATGTGGGATGGTGTCTGCTGTGTTAAATGTATGCATTTGGGATGGTGTCTGCTGTGTTAAATGTATGCATGTGGGATGGTGTCTGCTGCGTTAAATGTATGCATTGGGATGGTGTCTGCTGTGTCAAATGTATGCATGTGGGATGGTGTCTGCTGTGTTAAATGTATGCATGTGGGAGGGTGTCTGCTCTGTCAAATGTATGCATTTGGGATGGTGTCTGCTGCGTTAAATGTATGCATTGGGATGGTGTCTGCTGTGTTAAATGTATGCATTGGGATGGTGTCTGCTGTGTTAAATGTATGCATGTGGGATGGTGTCTGCTGTGTTAAATGTATGCATGTAGGATGGTGTCTGCTGTGTTAAATGTATGCATTGGGATGGTGTCTGCTGTGTTAAATGTATGCATGTGGGATGGTGTCTGCTGTGTTAAATGTATGCATGTGTTAAATGTATGCATGTAGGATGGTGTCTGCTGTGTTAAATGTATGCATTGCGATGGTGTCTGCTGTGTTAAATGTATGCATGTGGGATGGTGTCTGCTGTGTCAAATGTATGCATTTGGGATGGTGTCTTCTGCGTCGAATGTATGCATGTGGGAGGGTGTCTGCTGTGTCAAATGTATGCATGTGGGATGGTGTCTGCTGTGTCAAATGTATGCATGTGGGATGGTGTCTACTGTGTCAAATATATGCATGTGGGATGGTGTCTGCTGTGTCAAATGTATGCATGTGGGATGGTGTCTGCTGTGTTAAATGTATGCATGTGGGATGGTGTCTGCTGTGTCAAATGTATGCATGTGGGATGGTGTCTGCTGTGTTAAATGTATGCATTTGGGATGGTGTCTGCTGTGTTAAATGTATGCATGTGGGATGGTGTCTGCTGCGTTAAATGTATGCATTGGGATGGTGTCTGCTGTGTCAAATGTATGCATGTGGGATGGTGTCTGCTGTGTTAAATGTATGCATGTGGGGTGGTGTCTGCTGTGTTAAATGCATGCATGTGGGATGGTGTCTGCTGTGTCAAATGTATGCATGTGGGATGGTGTCTGCTGTGTTAAATGTATGCATTGGGATGGCGTCTGCTGTGTTAAATGTATGCATGCGTTACATGTATGCATGTAGGATGGTGTCTGCTGTGTTAAATGTATGCATTGGGATGGTGTCTGCTGTGTTAAATGTATGCATGTGGGATGGTGTCTGCTGTGTTAAATGTATGCATGTGGGAGGGTGTCTGCTGTGTTAAATGTATGCATGTGGGATGGTGTCTTCTGCGTCGAATGTATGCATGTGGGAGGGTGTCTGCTGTGTCAAATGTATGCATGTGGGATGGTGTCTTCTGCGTCGAATGTATGCATGTGGGAGGGTGTCTGCTGTGTCAAATGTATGCATGTGGGATGGTGTCTGCTGTGTCAAATGTATGCATGTGGGATGGTGTCTGCTGTGTTAAATGCATGCATGTGGGATGGTGTCTGCTGTGTCAAATGTATGCATGTGGGATGGTGTCTGCTGTGTTAAATGTATGCATTTGGGATGGTGTCTGCTGTGTTAAATGTATGCATGTGGGATGGTGTCTGCTGCGTTAAATGTATGCATTGGGATGGTGTCTGCTGTGTCAAATGTATGCATGTGGGATGGTGTCTGCTGTGTTAAATGTATGCATGTGGGATGGTGTCTGCTGTGTTAAATGCATGCACGTGGGATGGTGTCTGCTGTGTCAAATGTATGCATGTGGGATGGTGTCTGCTGTGTTAAATGTATGCATTGGGATGGCGTCTGCTGTGTTAAATGTATGCATGCGTTACATGTTTGCATGTAGGATGGTGTCTGCTGTGTTAAATGTATGCATGTGGGATGGTGTCTGCTGTGTTAAATGTATGCATGTGGGAGGGTGTCTGCTGTGTCAAATGTATGCATGTGGGATGGTGTCTGCTGTGTCAAATGTATGCATGTGGGATGGTGTCTTCTGCGTCGAATGTATGCATGTGGGAGGGTGTCTGCTGTGTCAAATGTATGCATGTGGGATGGTGTCTGCTGTGTCAAATGTATGCATGTGGGATGGTGTCTTCTGCGTCGAATGTATGCATGTGGGAGGGTGTCTGCTGTGTTAAATGTATGCATGTGGGATGGTGTCTGCTGTGTTAAATGTATGCATGTGGGAGGGTGTCTGCTGTGTCAAATGTATGCATGTGGGATGGTGTCTGCTGTGTTAAATGTATGCATTTGGGATGGTGTCTTCTGCGTCGAATGTATGCATGTGGGAGGGTGTCTGCTGTGTCAAATGTATGCATCTGGGATGGTGTCTGCTGTGTTAAATGTATGCATCTGGGATGGTGTCTTCTGCGTCGAATGTATGCATGTGGGATGGTGTCTGCTGTGTTAAATGTATGCATTTGGGATGGTGTCTGCTGTGTTAAATGTATGCATGTGGGAGGGTGTCTGCTGTGTCAAATGTATGCATGTGGGATGGTGTCTGCTGTGTTAAATGTATGCATGTGGGATGGTGTCTTCTGCGTCGAATGTATGCATGTGGGAGGGTGTCTGCTGTGTCAAATGTATGCATCTGGGATGGTGTCTGCTGTGTTAAATGTATGCATCTGGGATGGTGTCTGCTGTGTCAAATGTATGCATGTGGGAGGGTGTCTTCTGCGTCGAATGTATGCATGTGGGAGGGTGTCTGCTGTGTTAAATGTATGCATTTGGGATGGTGTCTGCTGTGTTAAATGTATGCATGTGGGATGGTGTCTTCTGCGTCGAATGTATGCATGTGGGAGGGTGTCTGCTGTGTCAAATGTATGCATCTGGGATGGTGTCTGCTGTGTTAAATGTATGCATCTGGGATGGTGTCTGCTGTGTCAAATGTATGCATGTGGGAGGGTGTCTTCTGCGTCGAATGTATGCATGTGGGAGGGTGTCTGCTGTGTCAAATGTATGCATGTGGGATGGTGTCTACTGTGTCAAATGTATGCATGTGGGAGGGTGTCTGCTGTGTCAAATGTATGTATGTGGGATGGTGTCTGCTGTGTCAAATGTATGCATGTGGGATGGTGTCTACTGTGTCAAATATATGCATGTGGGATGGTGTCTGCTGTGTCAAATGTATGCATGTGGGATGGTGTCTGCTGTGTTAAATGCATGCATGTGGGATGGTGTCTGCTGTGTCAAATGTATGCATGTGGGATGGTGTCTGCTGTGTTAAATGTATGCATTTGGGATGGTGTCTGCTGTGTTAAATGTATGCATGTGGGATGGTGTCTGCTGCGTTAAATGTATGCATTGGGATGGTGTCTGCTGTGTCAAATGTATGCATGTGGGATGGTGTCTGCTGTGTTAAATGTATGCATGTGGGAGGGTGTCTGCTCTGTCAAATGTATGCATTTGGGATGGTGTCTGCTGCGTTAAATGTATGCATTGGGATGGTGTCTGCTGTGTTAAATGTATGCATTGGGATGGTGTCTGCTGTGTTAAATGTATGCATGTGGGATGGTGTCTGCTGTGTTAAATGTATGCATGTAGGATGGTGTCTGCTGTGTTAAATGTATGCATTGGGATGGTGTCTGCTGTGTTAAATGTATGCATGTGGGATGGTGTCTGCTGTGTTAAATGTATGCATGTGTTAAATGTATGCATGTAGGATGGTGTCTGCTGTGTTAAATGTATGCATTGGGATGGTGTCTGCTGTGTTAAATGTATGCATGTGGGAGGGTGTCTGCTGTGTCAAATGTATGCATTTGGGATGGTGTCTGCTGCGTTAAATGTATGCAGTGGGATGGTGTCTGCTGTGTTAAATGTATGCATTGGGATGGTGTCTGCTGTGTTAAATGTATGCATGTGGGATGGTGTCTGCTGTGTTAAATGTATGCATGCGTTAAATCTATGCATGTAGGATGGTGTCTGCTGTGTTAAATGTATGCATTGGGATGGTGTCTGCTGTGTCAAAAGTATGTATGTGGGATGGTGTCTGCTGTGTCAAATGTATGCATGTGGGAGGGTGTCTGCTGTGTCAAATGTATGCATTTGGGATGGTGTCTGCTGCATTAAATGTATGCATTGGGATGGTGTCTGCTGTGTTAAATGTATGCATTGGGATGGTGTCTGCTGTGTTAAATGTATGCATGTGGGATGGTGTCTGCTGTGTTAAATGTATGCATGCGTTAAATGTATGCATGTAGGATGGTGTCTGCTGTGTTAAATGTATGCATTGGGATGGTGTCTGCTGTGTTAAATGTATGCATGTGGGATGGTGTCTGCTGTGTTAAATGTATGCATTTGGGATGGTGTCTGCTGTGTTAAATGTATGCATCGGGATGGTGTCTGCTGTGTTAAATGTATGCATGTGGGATGGTGTCTGCTGTGTTAAATGTATGTATTGGGATGGTGTCTGCTGTGTTAAATGTATGCATTGGGATGGTGTCTGCTGTGTTAAATGTATGCATGTGGGATGGTGTCTGCTGTGTTAAATGTATGCATTTGGGATGGTGTCTGCTGTGTTAAATGTATGCATTGGGATGGTGTCTGCTGTGTTAAATGTATGCATGTGGGATGGTGTCTGCTGTGTTAAATGTATGTATTGGGATGGTGTCTGCTGTGTTAAATGTATGTATTGGGATGGTGTCTGCTGTGTTAAATGTATGCATTGGGATGGTGTCTGCTGTGTTAAATGTATGCATGTGGGATGGTGTCTGCTGTGTTAAATGTATGTATTGGGATGGTGTCTGCTTTGTTAAATGTATGCATTGGGATGGTGTCTGCTGTGTTAAATGTATGAATGTGGGATGGTGTCTGCTGTGTTAAATGTATGCATTGGGATGGTGTCTGCTGTGTTAAATGTATGCATGTGGGATGGTGTCTGCTGTGTTAAATGTATGCATGTAGGATGGTGTCTGCTGTGTTAAATGTATGCATTTGGGATGGTGTCTGCTGTGTTAAATGTATGCATGTGGGATGGTGTCTGCTGTGTTAAATGTATGCATGCGTTAAATGTATGCATGTAGGATGGTGTCTGCTGTGTTAAATGTATGCATTGGGATGGTGTCTGCTGTGTTAAATGTATGCATGTGGGATGGTGTCTGCTGTGTTAAATGTATGCATTTGGGATGGTGTCTGCTGTGTTAAATGTATGCATTGGGATGGTGTCTGCTGTGTTAAATGTATGCATGTGGGATGGTGTCTGCTGTGTTAAATGTATGTATTGGGATGGTGTCTGCTGTGTTAAATGTATGCATTGGGATGGTGTCTGCTGTGTTAAATGTATGCATGTGGGATGGTGTCTGCTGTGTTAAATGTATGCATTGGGATGGTGTCTGCTGTGTTAAATGTATGCATGTGGGATGGTGTCTGCTGTGTTAAATGTATGCATTGGGATGGTGTCTGCTGTGTTAAATGTATGCATGTAGGATGGTGTCTGCTGTGTTAAATGTATGCATGCGTTAAATGTATGCATGTAGGATGGTGTCTGCTGTGTTAAATGTATGCATTGGGATGGTGTCTGCTGTGTTAAATGTATGCATTGGGATGGTGTCTGCTGTGTTAAATGTATGCATTGGGATGGTGTCTGCTGTGTTAAATGTATGCATGTAGGATGGTGTCTGCTGTGTTAAATGTATGCATGCGTTAAATGTATGCATGTAGGATGGTGTCTGCTGTGTTAAATGTATGCATTGGGATGGTGTCTGCTGTGTTAAATGTATGCATGTGGGATGGTGTCTGCTGTGTTAAATGTATGCATTTGGGATGGTGTCGGCTGTGTTAAATGTATGCATTGGGATGGTGTCTGCTGTGTTAAATGTATGCATGTGGGATGGTGTCTGCTGTGTTAAATGTATGTATTGGGATGGTATCTGCTGTGTTAAATGTATGCATTGGGATGGTGTCTGCTGTGTTAAATGTATGCATGTGGGATGGTGTCTGCTGTGTTAAATGTATGCATTGGGATGGTGTCTGCTGTGTTAAATGTATGCATGTGGGATGCTGTCTGCTGTGTTAAATGTATGCATTGGGATGGTGTCTACTGTGTTAAATGTATGCATGTGGGATGGTGTCTGCTTTGTCAAATGTATAGATTTGGGATGGCGTCTGCTGCGTTAAATGCATGCATGTGGGATGGTGTCTGCTGTGTCAAATGTATGCATGTGTCATGGTGTCTGCTGTGTCAAATGTATGCATGTGGGATGGTGTCTGCTTTGCAGGATGCCCGAGGTCCCTGCAGGGGACCCCATAGGAGGGCAGGCCCCTTAGTATGGCCGTGGGCAGCCCATCATCAGGGTGGTGCGGCGCGAGCTATAGGGGGCGGGATAAGGGGTGGGGACTAGGGAAGGTTTATATGGGTGGCCCCTCCTATCGCGCGCCCTCTTTGCTGCTGCCCCCCTCCATAGATAGGTCGCTTCCTTGCTGCTCCCCCCAGCAGTCCGGCCGTTAGGCAGCCTCCCCACCCGGACCATAAACCATTTTCATCTCATTGTCATCTCCGAGCGTCGCGGATGAGGTAAGCGGACACTTCTTTGCTTCCCCCGGGCTCCGTCCTTGGGCAAAAACCCAAGTTGTACGGGGCTTGGTGGCCATGGCCACGGGGAGGCATGAGGTCCGTTGCGGGTCGGGTGCTGGGTTATCGTGCGCGGGAGGGGGAACAAGAGCGGGAGGTTTAATTTCAGATGTGTAGGGCACAGCATAAAGGATTAGTCGACACGAGATGCGCACACTTGCGCATAGCGATCGATAAGGCTTAAGGATTGGGTCGGTTTCGCTAAGGCCCCATCCCCCCCCACCCCCCTGACTGATGATTGCGCGAATGGCCACCGCGGCGGCACATACGGGGCATTGTGAGCGACACCCCCCCGCCTGGTTACGTGTCGGAGGCCAGTTTCGCGCTAGCAAACATTTAAACCTTCCCCCACCGGCTGATTTCGCGCGCGTATGTGGGCAACAGATGCCATTATCCCCAGGGTAGAATCTGGAAAGGATAAACAATATTTATTTATGCAATCTCATTGAGTAAATATGCTCAATGCAGAGCGTTTTAACGGTGTGGTGTAACATACATTGGCGCATGGGAACGGACAGCTAATTAATTGTGTTTGTTTTATGAAATCGGGTCATAATTGTTGTAGAGAGAACAAACAAAAGCAAAACAAATATACAAATACATTTGCTTAAAAGATGTGTTAGTGGTGCAGAGAGTAAAGGAGCTGGTGAAATAGCTTCCGTACTGGGAGACAAGGGTTCGATCCCTAGCGGGGGCAGACAAATGTATTTGCCGAAATTCACCACTGTTTATCAAAAAAGTAAAAGTGAATCGTCCCGACAAAGGCACGACAAATAGGTGAGCGTAACATGGATTATTCTAGAAATAACAGTAGGTTCTGAATTGGAATGCTTTTAGTTATTTTTGGAATTGGAGGAGTTGAGCGACAGCTATAGGTGCGAAGGGGGTAAGGGTTCCTGCAATTTTACAGGTCTGAGTTGTGATGACAGGCTACCTTTCTCCCTTTAAACTGTTGACTCTAACATTTGTATCTTTCAAGGTCTATAAATTGAAAGTATCAATTAAGTTAATGGCTGCTATGTGAGCGCCACATGTAATTTAGGGCGTTCTGAAAGGTAATTCCGTTGGCACTTGAATGTATGTATAGTGTGGGTTGCTCTTCGGGACGGGTCGCATTTTAGTTCAGTATTGTGCGACTCGCACTGGCCATCTTTGTGCGCATGTGGATATGGGTTCAGACTTGGTGCCCATACGATAGCAGGCCTCTCTGCAGACAGTGCATGTGCAATGCTAATTGAAAGTGGATACCCGGGCGCATGTCATCAGTCATCTCCAGTCTCGTGTTTATCCGGTTCCAGTAGCATCTCAGGTCCACACTGATGTAACAATAGTATATCTCGGTTGGATTAATAACAATTCATGTTAGATACATTTAGAACGTAAAGAGCCACGTTACGAGTTCCAAAAATATACATTTGTTGGCTAAAATGACGTTGGATAGATAGACGTTTTAGGCTATCGGTAAAGCATCCTAGAATGGCGCCGGGGGCAGCAAGCAAAGAAACAAGGGTAAACACAATTCGCCGTGACGCCTGGGGGTGGGCATGCTATCCGGCCTCTTCCTGCCGAATGGGCGTGCTGCCGGAATAACCATGCGGGTATCGCATGCAAAGGGGGGAGGTGGCCTAATGGCTAGGGCGCTGGACCTTGAACCTGGAAGAGCCCGGATCGAGTCTTGGGAGTGTCGCTCGCACATCCTGTAATTCTGGCCAATTCAATTGCCTCCCCGAGCCGACCAAAGGGAACGAGTGGTGATATGTAAGGCGCTCTGTTACCCGAGCAGGTTAGGTTCTACAAAGGGTATCGGGGGAGGGTGGGCCAGTGGGGCCCGAACTTTAAATCGGTGACCCACGTCGCAAGTGCAGAGCACCCGGGCAGGCTGCCCCAGTTACCAGCACCTCTTTTGGGTTTACTATTTAATGACATAAGCCCTGAAGAATTTAAGTTCATTCGACTTGACTTGCTCCAAGTTATCCTTCCATTCAGCTCATGTAGAGTGAATAAACGCAATTACACCTTGGCCTAAATGTTATAGTGTCAGTTTCCATGTACACCTTCCGGAATATGTTCTATTAGCAGATATTCTTTTAACAGTCGGCCATAATACTTTCAAGTCTTCACTGACGTTGAAGAGACTTTCAGTTTACTGTCAATTGCTAACCTCATTATAAACCAGTCATCTTTACGTAGTTTACTACCAGAAAACCATCAATGGGGATAACACGCATTATTATTTCTGGTGTGTATGTGGTGTTTCTTAATGGTTTGTGTTGACAAGTAGAACAGGAGGCAAAGTTGCTGACATGAGCAGAGCTTATCTGCTATGCTAGAGGCACACATGTCAACTAGACCTACTGGGCTAAATTAGGCTAATTTTGAACAAGGGGTTAGCTCCCCATCCATGCTCCCGAAGGCTATCTCCTGTCATGCAAGTCCAACTGGAATGATGGCTGCGACCCTATCCAGACTGACAAAGGATGAATGACTAAATGATGAGCCGGAAGATTGGCTGGCTGCTGGACTTCAAAAACAAGACTGATCAAGCCTATCTCAGATCTTCTTCCTTACCTCTCCTGTACATGTAAACGAAGATTTACTCGCCGTCTTTCCGGTGGTTTTCTCAGGGTACCACATAGCCTAGATTGGGAAAGGCTAACTAATTTTAATCTTAACGCAGCTGTTCTAAAAGATTTAAATCGTGAGCTTAGCACGAAATGGCCTTTAAATGATCATAGGATATCCTATTTAGTGGCATATGGTAAGGGTGCATTGCCACAGTTATGTGATGTTATATTATGTTAAAACCACCTATAATGCGCACAGATACCAATAGGTGTCAAATACCAGTCTGTTCTGCGGTGTACCTTTAGCACGCTGTACAAGACCAGGGCAGCGCACCGTATTACCTTCAATGCATTCCCAGGCAGAGCATTAGTAAACGACAGAGTGACAGCTTGAAGCAGCCAACCTGTATTTCACTGTGCAGATGGCACTCACCTGCACTCCAGTGAGGGAACAGAGAGCCCCCTGCAGGCAGGTTAGTGACGGACTGGTCATGCCTGCCGTGGGTGGCTTGGAGGAGGGGGCAGCTCATTTTACCCTCTCCAGACAGGATTACTTCAAGGAGCATACTAACTGTGCACCATCTTGCAATTGGTGAAACACTCTAAGATAGAGGTGCTCGGTATGTGTATTAGTGCTAGCAGTATTACAAAAGGTGTGGCACACGCGCCTGTGGGCCCTTATGTAATATGACAGTGTCCCAGAGGTGCAGGAAAGGGCCACATGTCCCCCCCTTGCACACTCTGGGCACTGACTGTATTGCAGCTCCTTGACCTCTCAGCCATTCGAAGAATATGCATTCTCTTCGCTCTCACCCATCCTCGGAATTCTATCATTGACTTTATTGAATTTCTGCACTTTAATGAAGTTGCTTCTGAATAAAACATGGATAGGTGGAAACGGGAATGATTTATTTGATCCCAGTCAGTGTTAATTACTTGGACCTTATTCCAGTCCATAATTTTGCATGCTGTCCCACTTCAGACATGCCCTAGCAATATTCATATCAGAATTAGTCCTGCTCTGGTGGGAACAGTCCTGCTCGAAGTGAGAGGTAGCATTTTCTCTGGACAGGAACACAAGTATTGTAGACCGGTTTCTGCGACAAGATATTGGCCCCTCTGAGGTTGAGGAAATAAGTTGCAAGTAACACCTATCCCGGAATAAGCACCCGTAGTTCAAATGCGTATTTAACACGAAGGTTGTGGAGCATAATGACATACCTGGGGCCTCATTTATGAAAGGTGACTCATCGCTGCGTGAAAACAGCGATGCGTCACTTTTCACTGCGCACTCCTTACGACACTCCTGGTGCGTCATATTTAATGTATGACGCATCATGTCGCAGGGACTTACAGATGCGTCAGTATTTCTGACGTATCTGTAAGCGCAAAAGTGACGCATTGCTGGAGTGTGTCACAAAAGTGACGCAACTCCAGCAATGCGTCCTTTCACATGGGTAAAGCCCCATGTGAAAAGGCTTGCGTCAGTCTTGCGCCTGCTGTGAGGCAGGCGCAAGATTTTGACGCAACAGCATCCTAAGAGTGACACAGTGAAATCACATAGATCTCACTGCGTCACTATTACGAGGTTTTTGCGGGGGAACGCCCCCTCTGCATACATTATACCTGAAGCAGGTGTAATGTGGCGCAGGGGTTTAGAAAGTGACACATCTACCGAGATGCATCGCTTTTTAAATATGGCGCAACAAGGCGCAATTTTTGCGCCGCAGGTGCGTCACAAAAAGTGACGCACCGGCGAAGCAAAACTGACGTAAGGCCTCATATATGAGGCCCCTAGTACTTCTGAATTATCTTGTTATCCCAGAGCCTACATTTTAGGTTATTATTAAGTACATGTACTTTTATATATAGCGGTCCCTTAGTACCTGAAATTACAACACAATAAACTTTAAATATGGAAACTTAAGATGTGCATATAAGGGGAGAAAATGGAAAGAGTTAGCAGCAAATACAAACATTCGACAACATGAAAATAAAAGCCATGTTTACAACTAACAACAAGATGGCAGACTGGCATCGCCTGGCGACATTGCTGCGTATAGCATTAGTCGTCTAAGTTCAGTGCTAAAAATACCTGATTTTAAGGTATTAAAAATAATCTTTAGCGGAAAAGAGCATCATACATGCATAAACTATAATTTGCGGTTCCAAATTGCCATGCCGATCAGCGATTTCATACCGGTGTTGTACTTCCGGTGACTATTATGGGCAGGGAGATTTGAGCTATTGACAATGTAAGGGCTCAAGAGACATATCCTCCCTTCCACCCATCTTAGACTTTATTTCTCTGCTCGTCATGCGGAGCCCAGATTGATGTCACACTTTCCTAGACAGCACGGACCGCACCAAAAGTCTCCAAGATTCTAGAGGGCGTGTAAAGCCAGCTGTTTGAACATATGAAATGCTCTGAATACCAAATGAAAGGACACCACACAGGATATATAAAATATAGATGTATTTATTTATCACCACCCCTCTGAACTCTTCATGAGGCCAGAGGTGCAAGCACATAACAAGACACTTAGCTATTATACGTATGTTGCACAAATTACGGTTAGGCCCTGGGGGCCAAGCAAACAATATATTAAGAAAGTGGTATAAGTACCAAGTCACGAAGAAAGGGAAGGCCTAGGGCCTAGGGAATGGCTGGGGCTACACTGATCTAACAATAGTTAAGAAGTAGGAGGCCTACAGTAGGCGCGCTCAGTGTCTTTATGCACATGCAGGTTCCAATGCAATGTCAACGGGAACTCAGTAGTGGGTAAAAGAAGATGTAGAGCACTGAAATTAAAGCTAGGTGGGTTACAGATATAATTTACATGCACAACGGCGTCGGTGTGCATATCTGTCCCACACAAACGTATTTAGAGCGCGCCAAAGGTCGTACCAGGAGGAATGTAGCCTCTATATAGATTCTGGTGCCCTCGGGTGATCCCGTCTCAACCATTTTCGAAGTGCTGACAATTAGTTTATACTGTTACATCATCAGTATGAAGGTTAGCCACCTGCTACAGTTTTAAAGGCTTATTTAAGATTATTAGTAAGGCAATATACAGAAAATATAACATAGGTAAAGTGGCGTGAACAGGCGCCAAGAAACAATTTAATTGTCCATGGGACTCAGAGGTCCCCAGAATGTATCCAGGTGACGTAATTGTAACACCGTTACAAGCCGCCTGGAACTGATGGTTGTCCTTGGTTAGGGGCCCCTTAGTTACAAAGATTAGTAAATATTCATTCGTTCCATAAAAAAAACCTCAATTGGCAGAGGGAGGCTACAACAACAACCATGCGGTGCATCGCAAAGACTTCTATATTTTAAGACAGTACGATGTCAATTTATGTCAGCACAGATCTGATTTTGCACAAGAGGAGCATAAGAAGAGGTAAAAGAATGATCTCGTCTTTAGTTCACTGCTTATGGTGCCTTATAAATAGGGCTTGCTTCTTTCATTCTCACAGTGCACTTCCATTGAAAGCTGAACGTCTTTATATTGATAGGGCCAGAGGTCGACTTGCTCGTCTCTCAGATCTGGTTTGCTTATCACACCGATCTGGCGGGATTTAGTTAATTGGAATGTGCTGCAAGTAAAGAATTAATAAACTAACAAGGTACTGAAAGGGGCGGTGTAGAAAGCAAGCACAGCTCAAGAATAAGATGCCAGTCGAGGGTTTTTCGTCTACTAGTACAAAGGAAACTTGCCCACTCGGAGGAGCGTCAGCAAGATTGACAAGCGCTGTCTCTCAGTGGCATTCATCCCACTCACCAGAGTCCGCTCAATTACAACACGCATACATGCAAAAAAAAAAAATAATAATTTTAGAACACCGTGCATGTTCCCAACACCAAGCCAGTAACCATAGGTAACAAAATACATCTGGCCCTGCAAGCACAGTGAGCGGGGATTGTGTCGCCTCTGGTGGTCAGAGATAACTCCTAGACCATTATGGCATGGAGCGAGATAGATCCCAGGAGGCGTGGGTAGTTGCCCGCAAGCGCGTACCGCAGCCAGGCATAAATTCACGGAGATGCGGTGGGGGGCCTCATAAGGCACGGCCTGCTGCATGTGAAAGGCTTTGCCAAAGCTATATGCTGCTGGGGATCTAACGGGGCGCACTGGTCCAAGGTAGGCAGGGCTATCGATATTCCTACTGACTTGGGGAAGCTCTGAAATAGCGGGGTACAAATAGATGAGAACTAGGGAGCTAAGTGGTGGGGGGCCCTGGGCGCAGAGGTCGCCACTCCCAGGGCTGTGGAGGAGTTACAGGGCGATCCCTATACAAGCAGGCGCAGGAACAGGACCTGAAGCCTCCAGTGCAAAGCACACCGTGCAGAGTCATACATACTCCAAGGGGTCCTTCTTGGGAACTTGGGGTTCGACGGCGCCCCGTTAGTCCTTAGGGCGGTTGTAAGCCTGAGCAACCAGGGGCTTGCCATATAGCGCTCCGCCCGGCTGGGGAAGGTGTGAGTTAACTCTCCCTTGTTCGGAGGGCGGAGTGGGTGGACGATAGGTCCACCGGTGGGAGGAGTTTATCCTCCCAGGTAACACACCGGGCTATGGCCGCTGGTGTTCCTTTGGCTCAACTTCAGGTACCCTGCAACAAGGGGTTGCAGGGCGGACGGGGTCGCCTGTAAGATAACCCACCTTTTATTTGTACAACAAATAAACCTGCAGCTTCTTCATTCCAATAACTGGTGTCTGTGTGTTATTTTGGTTTGGGGGCTGTGGGCAACGGCGTACCGATGGAGATACTATGTCAAATGTATACATTTGGGATGGCGTCTGCTGCGTTAAATGCATGCATGTGGGATGGTGTCTGCTGTGTCAAATGTATGCATGTGTCATGGTGTCTGCTGTGTTAAATGTATACATTTGGGATGGTGTCTGCTGTGTCAAATGTATGCATGGGGGATGGTGTCTGCTGTGTAAAATGTATGCATGTGGGATGGTGTCTTATTTCACTAATTTGTCCATTATGGTCCCGGCACTGCTATTTAAATTATTGTCCTCCCTATTGATTGATTTAATCTGGGGAAGGGGTCGGAGGTGCATTGGAATCGCGAAGCTACAATTAGACACTAAACAAGGAGGGCTGGTGGTCCCGGACCCGGAAGCTTACTGCTACGCAAGCCAGTTACAATGGCTAGGGTATTGGGTGGTGGGACGTAACCTGCAGGAGATTGGTATGTCTCAACTGAAATCGCAAAGGGGAGACCTACATACACACTTATTACCCAACAGCAAAATTCCCCGATGGCGCCTCATTTGTTGAGGGTCGCGTTGTTGTATTGAAGGAGTGCTTTAAGATATACCAAAACCATGGCTCCATACGCCCCCACTATTCCCCTTTTGGGAATCCCCTCACAGTCGGGCTCAGTTACAAATAGAAGAATGTTGGCCTGGGGTGATTCGGGAGTGCAAACAGTGGGCATGGTTTTTCTGGACGGTGTCCTGATGCCTCACGATGTCCCCCCTGAATCGACATTCAGAGGAAGGGGCTGTTCATCTACAATTGATAATGTTTTTTATCTACCCCGCTTTTGAAGTAAGCCTCAGACAGAATGTGGTGATGGAGGTCTATCACCATCCACAGATAATCGCAGACTGGTATGTCGAGGCATTAATAAAGCAGACCGATTCAGTTCTATGGTTAGTGGAAAAATGAATCTTATTAACATCTGTTTAGAGGCCCTGTTGCACACCCAGTGGCTATCAGCGCCTTTACCGAACTCAGTGGAGCCATTAAATCCTTACTGTCTAAACCCATTTGTACAGTACTGCCGAACCTAGATGGTTCAATCAAGAGTGCTCAATTTCCAACAGGAAGCTCCGCAAGGCCCTATCTCATAGCCCTAGGTGTAATGATTTGGTCAAGTTCTTACGGTTGACATATAAGCAGGCTATTACTAATAGGAAGGCGCAGTTCTTAGATGAGTACTGGGATGCGCTCATTAATGCTGCCAGCTTAAATAATGGGAGTATATTTTGGACTACCATTAAAGAGTTAAGATCAATGGGACGACCGTTCACTCCCATCAGATGCAACATAATGAGCACTACCTGGCAAAGTTACTTTTCCACTATTTACCAAATAGCCTGCTTTTTAATCCGACCCTTTTATTAACAGGGTGCCACCTGGAGTCTCATTATCAATAAACGAGGTTGAGGAGGTTATACGTCAGAGTGTGAGCAATAAAACTCCAGGCTCTGATGGGATGCCCATCGATCATATGTAACATGCATTTACAATGCAACAGTCTCGCCTTATCAAAAGTTAGAGCTCTTGGCATTGTAAATGACAAATTTTTTATTTATGTGTTGGTTTTGAAAACAGATAAATATATGGCATTGTCATTTGTAATGCCAATAGCTTAATCTCTTGCAAATGCGCGAACTATTGCATTTCCAATGAGCGAGCAACACACACACACACACACACACAGAGCGAGCAACACACATACACACAGAGCGAGCAAAACACACACACACAGAGCGAGCAACACACACACAGAGCGAGCAACACACACAGAGCGAGCGCACATCGTAGGCAGCTACTGCCTTGGACTTTTCCTCAGTTTTAACAGGGACAGCTAAGAAGAAGACAGTCTAAGTTAAGCAAAAAAAATGAAATTACAAACAGAACAGATGAAATAAGTTGAACAGATTTCGTAAAGATGAACGGACTAAGCAGCCAAGTTCACAAAACCTGCTTGAGATAATTGGTTTAACGTTACTTCGACAGTATTCCCTTTACCAACTGTTGTTTTGGAAGTGCAAGCGAGGCTCTATGTACCTTTTTCCAGGTCATCTGCTGAGCTACTAAACCATGCTAAATATACAAATTTTAGCCATAGGGTAGTTCACCTAAACGCATGTTTGCAGTGATCACCAAACTGCTGCTAAGATGTTCACACCTGTTACTGCACGAGCCCCTCTGAGGAGGTAGCCCTTTGGTTTCTCTAGGTCCAGGACTGGCTGCCTTGGTATTGAACTGAGCCCAGGCAGGGGTCAGCCACACTAGAGCCATCCTCCTTGACCATGTGCTCCATCACCAGAGCGAAATGAAATATCCACACACACACATGCAAGAACAGGCAGTAAAGCAGTTTACACTTAAAATAAAATCAAACAGAAAAAAAATGACATGGGTTTATGCTGGGCACGTTCCCGGGGAGTGTAACACGGATTACTTTTATTCTTTACAACTTCCCCCAAGGGCGCTATATAAAACCACTCAACAGACTACAAATATAATTCGCATTCCTGCTCGTAAGAAGCTCCTCGCAGCCCAGGTATAAAGCACTAGCAAACGCCCCGGATAATTAATCACTTCCCTCCTACCTCCCTAAACAAATGGAAAAAATATCCACTAACGAAACAGTGCAGGAACGTTAAAGAAATCTGTGCGCCTGTCCAGGAAGCGCGGCACGTTCCGGTACTCCCTTACACATGCTCTTATCTACAATTAAAGGCTTACGTTGCCTACAACACCCTGCACGGAGGTTGACAGACAATTATCACGTTTCTCCACAAAATAAACCCTTCAGCGAGCTCTTTTCCCCACAAATCCCCCGAAGGCCCGTTCACTCAGCCACCAGCTCTTACCTTCCTTCTTGGCCTTCGGTGCCATATTGGGGGTGAAAGAGAGACGCACGGGGTCTACCAGCTAATATCACAGGGACTCGCTCAAAGAACTCTTGCGAGATCACTAATCCAATCGCAAACATTGCAACACAACTAACATTCCTGACGTAATTTTTTGTTGAGGCTTGACACGCACGCATGTGAACATTTCAAGTCAAGTCAAGGATGCTTTATTCGGTTTGTAAATAACACAACCATATAGCAACAGACATAAAAAAAAGGAATTTTTACACATATTAGAACAGCTAAAGAAAAGGGAAGTGACAAATAATGGGATTGCACATAAAATAAAAACATTTGGCAATAATAATAATACAGAATTATAAGGTCATCTATAAAAATACACTTAGCTGTGATATCAATAATTATACGACCATCGAAGATGTGCAAATATGCAGTTAAAGTGCTAAGTATCATCTTTGTGTTAGTGTATGTACAGATAGATAATTTCTATAGGAAATTCTACAACATCCTTCCTAAAGTGCAATATGCATATAGCAACGTCTAATCAAGCTATTCCCAAGGAATAATTATGACAAAAGTGCAGGTGCTGGATCATTCCAATAGTGAATATTATATCTTAGCAGCGGTACTCAAACATATGTGTGCAAATTAGCATGATAATACGTGATGTCAGCACATCCTGTTATAAAGTGCATAGTACATTTAGCAACTTACAAAGTTCATACAATAATTGATCTTCTAGCAGAAATACATTTTAAAATATAACTTGCCACATAAAAACATACATCTGGGGACTCAAGATTAAACACTAATTTCATTGCTGTTTGTAAATGGTGTGTATCATATTTTAAAAAGATGGGTTTTAAATAATATTTCCTAAAAGAAGTATAAAAAGTACAAAATAGCATAAAGTGACATACGCTCTGTTTTGATTTGCCATCACATGGGCACAGGCACGTTCCAGGTTGTTTAGCCACAGGGAAGGCCACAAGATGATGTACAATTCCTAAACGGAGACGACTTAACACAAATCGGTGTGAAGGAATACTAACTATTGCAAGATAAAATTTAAAACCTTCGTTAGTATTATATTGTTCATAGAGATTGAATGTACTTTGTTTTTTATATTTTTCCATTCTAGTCTCTGCTGAATATTTCAAAAAGGACGTCTTCAACTCCCGTTTTGATAAAATAGAATCCATGTTAGAATCTTTAAAAATATCCAGACCATACAATGTTTTATACCAATGATATATATGGTTCAGCCAGGGAATTTTTGATCGATGGTCAAGATTAATACAATCAGTTATTACATCCTGTGTAAACTTTGTCTCCTTAGCCCATATTGAGCGCCATAAGGACAGGGGACGGAGTGCAATTAGGACTTTAACATAATACAGGTCTAATTCCTTATGTAATAACTCCGTTGAGGCCGTAGCTGGGGCACTGATTAGTCTTTTTAAAAACGCATTTTCCTTCCCTTGAACAATATTGGCATTCTGTTCATCATACCCCCAAACTCCAGCCCCATATATGGCTGACGAAATGCATCTGGCGTTAAAAAGGGTCAACATGTCAGGAATTCTGCGATCCCCTAGTTTCGCAGCAAATCTAAAAATACAATTGGTATTCCTGGCCATTTTAAAAAGGACACTTTTTTGTTCGTTAATCCATTTCCCGTCTCCTGAGAAGGTAATACCTAGATAACAGAAACTGTTAACACTTTCTAATTTCCCCCCTTCTAAGAAAAAAGGCTTATGTTTTCTTTGTTTCTTACCACACACCATGGTAACTGTCTTCCCTTTATTAATTTTCAATCTCCTGTTTTCTATAAATACGTGGAATTGGTTAATTAAGTGTTGCAGTCCATTGTGAGTCCTAGAGAGGAGGACCGCGTCATCCGCGTATAAAAGGATTGGGATGGGGTTACCTTTTATAGTTGGTGCATCTACATTTGTCATTCTTAAAGTTGTGTCAACATAGTTAATAAATAAGGAAAATAATAAGGGGGCGAGTACACATCCTTGACGGATGCCCCTCTTGACATCAAAGAAAGGGGTGCATTCACCATCTGTTCCAAACCTTACTTTGCTTGTTAGGTTATTGTACAAGCGGGCGAGCAGATGTATAATTTCAGTAGGGGCGCCCATTGCCAATAGTGTGGGCCAGAGCAATGCGTGTTCCACCAGGTCAAACGCGGAACTCAAGTCGGCAAAGCATAGGTAAAGATTACCAGGTTTAGCTTTGGTATACTTGCCGACTATGAGTTCCAGGTTCACGCACTGCTCCATTGTTCCTATTCCCCTACGAAATCCGTACTGCACAGGGGACAAGATATTATTCTCCTCGGTCCAGGCTTCCAGTCTCACTAATAGTACTCGACTAAGGATTTTGACTGTCGAGTCTAGAAGCGAGATTGGCCGATAATTCCTTGCTTCTGATCTGGAACCTTTTTTATAAAGGGGTATAATGATTGATTGGCCCCATGTCACTGGTAAATTACCTTCCACTGCTGCATTAAAATAGCGAGTCAGGATTGGGGCCCATAATGATATCTCATGTTTATAAAAGTCCATGGGTACCGCATCGGGCCCTGGTGCTTTACCCCCCTTACTATTTTTAATTGCATCTGTCACTTCATTTAATGTTAAAAACAGCTGCATTTTCTTCCATTTAAAACATATAATAGACCCATCTGGGTTAAAATCAGATTTAAAAATCTCAGAAAAGTGTGCAATCCATGCAAGACAACTAACGTGGAAACTGACCTCTGGAATATTTTCATTCTTTAGAAATGGGCCATTTATAGTATCCCAGAACAATTTATGGTTTTTGGTTACAACAGCCATATCAAGCTTGTTCCACGCTTCATTCTGTAACTCCCTTTTCCTAGTTGACAAGGCCATTTTATAATTATTACGTTCTTCTCTAACTATATCTTTATCTCTTGGTTTAACATCAAATACACTTTTCAATCTTTTCAAAGTCATAGCACATTGTTTGTCAAACCAAACAGTTTTTTCCCTTTTAGTCCCTCTATTTCTTCTTAACAAGGTATTTTCAACTGTACATGTAATTTTCATAAAATTTGAGAGAACGGCTGTTGCTATCACATTCGGTGCAAGACAATAATCAACCTCTCTAGTGCATTTACATAAAACATCCTTCATTAACTTGTCTGGGTCAATTTTGGCCCATTTAATTCTCGTGCCATTTGGTCTCACAGCGGAAATCCCATGAACGGATCTACCATGCACAACAGTTTTTGGGCCCCAGCCCATTAACTCCACTGAAATACTGTTGTGATCACTCACAGGCTGCACTGTTACCCAGACATTAGAAAAAATCGAACCACTAGACAATAAAATATGATCAATATTCGAATGGGCATCTCTCCCCCTGAATGTTGGGCACATTTCGTTGTTTTTGTTTTTTGTACATTCAAGTAATTCCATATTGAATTTGGCTATTGAGTTGTTCAGTGCGCTGCCATAATTACTGTGCGGGAAATGATTAATGTAAACACTATCACCCCCTGCATAATCTTCGTGGTGTCCGCAAAATCCCTTCCGGGCATGTCTACAGGCTTGAATGTTAAAATCGCCTGTCCACAGTAATACAAAGTTATTCTTAGTAAGGGTAATTGCAGCTTCGATAGCACAATCCACCTCAGGGACAATCTTATCTCTCTTAGTGCCCACAATATTGTTATAAAAATTTACAATAATTAAGTCCCTGCCATGACTATGTATTAATCGCAATACTGATGCATGCTGGCAAACTACTGTGTTCCCCCCAACAATAAATTCCGTTAGTTTGGTAGAAACCAAAGTCAGTAGACCACCCTTAGCTCTACCAGCATTGGATGCTACTGCTGCCACACTATAGGAGGCATAGCCTTCAACCTCTATTGGTTCTGTATGCCAAGTTTCTTGTAGACAAATAATGTCATAGCCACATGTAATGAAGTTATCCCAGAACGGGGTACCTAGTTTGGAAACAATTCCCGCTATATTCCAGGTGACAATTAGAAGGGAGTCAGTGCAACTCGTACCTACGCGTTCTGGATTATTAGACAAAAGTGATACTTCCTGCCTTATAAACAAACTATCATTTTCATTAACAATTGCTGCAATTATATTGTCTTTTATAACATTATCTGTAATATTTTCAATACATAGCACATTATCTGACAATAATGGATGTGGCTCAGTTATGGTTTGTAAACAAATTTCGTTACCTGTCTCCTTTTCTAATGTTACTATAACATCCATTTCAGTACTACCAGAGTGTTGGGTCAAAGATAAATTAGCCAGTCAATCGTTCTCCTCAAGTGAGTTCAACAACTGAAATCTATTAGAAGTTGGGACCAGAAAGTTGTCATATAGATTGGGGAATAAAGGAGGACAGGTGGGTATAACATTAGGATACTTTATAGTAGCCACTCTTGGATGTTGGAAGTTATTTGTAATAATTTGTCTTCCTGCCAGGTTCCTATAGAAATAGTCTAATGGGAACAGCGTGATGTTAAATTCGTGGCTTGATGGCATAGGTGCGTGTAAGATCGAATCTCTAGCCCATTCTGTAGTCCTAAAATTTATGATTATACAATCCCCATCTATCTCCTTTTTATTTGGGCCCACCCAACCTACCCTCTGTGTGGTTATGATCTCATCAGCACCTCGTGTTGGGAAACCACAATTTTTCACTAACCAATGTAAGGTTTTATTTTTTAGGGTTTCTTGATTTTCAAATTGGTTGGGCAACAGCTTCGGGACATTCGCAAGTATTGCTACGAATGGTCTACAGTCAGGTGGCAAATTAATAGTGGCTGGAATAACATTATTAATATGACGCCTCGGTGCAGGTAGGCTCTGTATATTGTGTATCGGATCATTGATGTTTCTTTGACCCCTAACTGCATTATGCCCACTCGTTGTCTTTATCATTGTCTTAGGGGTGGTAAATGTTGACCTCTGACTACCACGTGTAGAAGAAAGCACCGGATTTGCAGCTGCAATGGGCACTTTTGGGATATAATTTACTGAGTTTAATTTGTTTGTGCTCGGATTCCCAGTTTCTACATTAGTTATATGGGGACCGGCCTGCTTGCCCAATTGTTCTAGGATATCCAGATTAGCTATGCCCAGTTTTTCCAGATTCTCTATTTTTTTACTTAGAGTTTCTAGAGTTGCCATCACAGGTGCAATATAGGTTTTTATCGCTTCCTCGAAGCATGCTGTAAGTACCTTGACATTTGTTGGAGGTAGAGTTTCCAACTGTATATCACCCTCTCTTTTATTGGTTTCTAAAGTTTGTAGAACCCTCTTTTTTCTTCTTACATATATTCTTGGCTGTTTCTTAATTATTATTCTCTTACGACCTTGGGTAATCTTCCTTTTGAACATTTCAAAAGCGGATATCCAGAGACCTATCCAGCCGAGCCTTGTCATTAATATGAATAAAAGACAACTAAAATTTTGCCAAGTTGCTATGTTGGGTTTGACTTTCGACATTTTATTTATTATTCACAGAAAAAGTCAAACCGTTTTTCTACGATATACGAGGAGGAGAATATAACATATTTGGGGAGTGCGGAATGTTCTGTGTTACGTGTCTAGCCTTAACATCTCATGTACTAGCCAAGCGATGGAATAAACATATCAAGTAAAATAAAAAAACAAGCGTAAACACGAAGGAACAAAGCCCCATCCTTTTCAGATTGGGGGGTGTGTTTTTTGATTGACTGAAGACGTCACCGAAAGAAAGAACCGAAAAAACACGCCCCCCCAATCCGAAAAAGACGGGGCTTAAATTGACAGACAAACCTCTTCAGCCAATGGAGAAGAGGGGCGGGTTTAAGCCCCACTACTAGAAAACGTAAAATCTCGCCAGCGAGACTGCGCAAGCGCAGCCTACGCTAGCCGAGACCTAAAAATGGCATCAATGTTGTGCATTGGCATGCTGAAGGCACCATCTATGCATGTTTCATACTCCATACTCCGGAGGTGTGAGCCGGGAGCTTTGCTAGCGCTGCATTAATAATTTTGCTGCTCATACATATTTGTGCTTCTAATTGTGTGGGGACTTAATTGCTTTTATCTTCTACCTCTTTGTGCCGTATTTTTAAGCTGATTGCACTGTTGCTGCCCTCGGGGATCCACTGGTCGGGGCAAGGGAGGGAGTGTGTTCGCCATCTTGGGGGAGGAACGACGAGGTCGCAGACTAGTATTTGCTGACTCGCCTGCCTGGCCACATCCGGGGCCTAAGGCAAGTCCGTCTGCACCCGTCCGCGCCGGGCCGTGGCCAGGACCCCTGCCCTTTTCACTGCTGCTCGCATTGTGTATGCGCGTGATGAGCTATTGGCGTGGGAAGTTAAGTCTCCCTCTCCTGTCTGGGCTCCAAGCGAGGATGCTTTTCACTGTAAGTACTGTGCCTGTCATTTTCCATCTAAGGATTCCTATTCCCGTCTAGGAGATGGTATTGATCTAAAGTTTTTGAGTCTGAACTGTATATCTCTTGCCAAACATCACAGTGAGGTTTTCGATCTTTTAACAGAGGAGGCTCCGGATGTTCTATTCCTGACCGAGACATGGCTTACGCCTGACTCGGTGGCTGAATCCTGGTTGGCCCTTCCTTCAGGATATAGGTTATATAGTATTTGCAGAGAGGCCGGCAGAGGGGGGGGGCATTGCAATCATTGCAAAGGAAGTCTACAATTGTTCCCTGAGTAAAGAGAACATCGCTGGCTGTGAAAGCGCTCTGTTTAAAATCACACTGAATTAAAATTTCACTATGACTGGCCTCCTCATTTACCGCCCGCCAGGTCAATCTTGTCCTTTTAGAGAAGATCTGCTCAACAAAGTCGCGCAATATGCATGCAGGACGGCAAATTTCACTATTCTCGGGGACCTCAACCTCCATCTTGATAATTGCGGGACGGCTGAGATCGCCAGCTTTTTGCCAGATCTGGAGGCCTATCAGATGATCCAACAGGTTCAAACAGGTGCTTATATGCCTGGTCACCTGCTAGACCCTATCTTTTCCAACTTAAGCCCTTTTACAATTCTACCGCCCGTTCCGCACGCATGTACCGACCACTTTGTTGGTCCCTTTTAACATGCGACTTCAGGTAAAAGGCGACTTTATCTGCCCAGCTCCTGTTCTAAAGCGCCTTTGGCACAAGCTCGACTCTGGCTGTCTCTCGACTTGGCTGTTGAGCCATAGGCCCCAGTTGCCGCCGGATATGGAAACAGCAAATTCCTGCTTTAATGAGTGGGTGACCTCAGGCCTGGATAGTTGTATTCCGGCGAGGCTGGGAGGGAAATTTTGTGGGCCATCGAACCCTTGGTTTAGTGACTCATTAGTCACGGCCAAAAAGGGCTGCAAGCAGTTGGAACGTGCCTGGAGGCGCTCCTGTGACCAGGCGGCAAAAAGGAAATATCGTGCCGCAATTAATCGGTATCATAAGCTCGAGCCAAGTTTGTGGCCGATAAAATTCTGGCCAGTACTAACCCTGCTGAAATGATCTTCGCTGTGCTGAAGAGCATGAAGAGCAGAGGCACCACGGGGACTTCTTCGATCTCCTCCGATCAGCAGTGTACTGAGTTGGCCCTGTACTTTGTGAATAAAGTCGATAAGATTTATCAGGGTTTACCCACCCCTATTTCGCCCCAGGTGGTGGGGGACCCGGGGACTTTGGGTTTCATGGGGGTTGACACCATGTGATCTTTTCCTCCGCTGTCTCAGCAGGAGTTTGAGGCTCTCTGCTCAAAGATCAAATCAGGTTCACCAGCGGATCCACTGACGCCTGCTCACTTTCGTCAGTTCCATTCTCTTCTTTTTCCGCTGAACCTCAACCTGGTTAATCTGTCTTTGACCTCAGCGTCTGTTCCAAGGGCCTGGAAACATGCCAAGGTTATTGCTCTGCTCAAAAAACCCTCGTTGGACCCTGCAGAGTCAGCTAACTATCGCCCGATCTCCCAACTGCCATTCTTGGCAAAGGTGGCAGAATCGCATGTGAAATCCATTTTATCCAAGTTTGGGGAGCGGAGTGCCATCTTTGACCCATCCCAACATGGCTTCCGTGCCCGCCATAGCACTGAGTCTGCATTATTGGCAGTCACGGAGGCCATTCGGGCGAACCTGCATCTCAGCGGCCTTGGTCCTTTTGGACCTAAATGCCGCTTTCGACACGGTCTCCCATGCGATACTCTTAAACCGCCTGCAGGAAATTGTCATCAGGGACATGGCTCTGGAGTGGCTACGGTCTTTTCTGGAGGGAAGGTCCTTCCAAGTTCACGTCCCTCCTTTCCATTCTCAAGAGCTCGCTTTGCGAGAGGGTGTACTGCAGGGTTCAGTGTTAAGCCCCCTATTGTTTAACTTCTAGGTCCAGCCACTGGCTGTGTGGGCGAAGGGAAGGGGTTTGTCACTGGTATCATAAGCTGATGATACTCAGCTAGTGATCGCTTTTTCCAAGAAAAACCTGTACCAACTTGATCAAGTTTAAGGAGGACCTCTCTGTGATTGCCAGTTCCAATAGACTGGGAGAAAACTCTCCCTAAATAAATGTAAGTAGATTAAACGGTACTATTTTTTTTTTTTTAGATCTTTATTCTTGATCAAAATTTCTCGGAGTGTGTGACTTGGAGCATCAAGATGGCGGTCGCATTCTGAGAGTGCTCCGGACCCCTATGTCATCCGCTCCGAGTATCCGCCACCATCGGCTGCTGTCCTCCCCTTCCAGCGGAGATACCCATCTAACCGCAGCCAGGAGTGTATGTTGGCATGGAGCAGACCCAAGAAACGTGAAGTGCAGCAGTCAGATCTGCCCCGGGCCTCCCGACTGCACCCCTGACAAAATGACGGCTGGCAATCACCACACCAAATCATAAAGGCCAGAGATCACCCTCCCGCCTCACAGCAACGTAGATGTGGCCCAACACATTCCTCAGGCCCCCGCATCAAACATAAGCAGCAATCGGAGGCCCCGGGAGTACCTGGGACAAAACTACACAGTGATTGAGTCATCCGACCCGCGAGGTGGGCCCAGAAGCGAGCTCTGCCCCGCGGGAATGCCCGTGTCCTGGTCCCGGCCTGGTGTGATGCAGGAGCCCCTCACCCGGCACCACCTTTCTTACGGACCTGTGAGTGATTGGGCCCTACACACATTCCGGAGCAGAGGCCCTACTGGCCGGTGCCTGCCATGACTGGAGCGATCACATCTGAGGATCCGTATAGACCGCCTGCCTCCAAGCCCTTGGTGCCCGATCGTGCACCGGAGCTGACCCTGAGGGAGATTGGGACTGAAGACTTACCCACCCGCACCTATTGAAGGCCAAGGATCGGCTGCGGTGGTAGCGCAGTGGGGCCTCAGGTGGAGATATCCCCCTCTATCTCTCCTGACCGTCAAATCTCCTTGGGACTCCTCAGCTGCTGCCGCCTCCTGCTCTGGGAAGCTCGGATCCTGATAAGAGCCCCTCTTCCTTGACTGGGGGGCTTCCCGGGAGGGGGCACTGGCCCTGGGCCTAAGGGGCTGGTGAGCCCTAGGTTGGAGAGCCAGCGCTTCGACACCGCCAGAGGAGAAGAGCCGGCCTCGTCATCCTACTGTACAGCGACGCAGGATGACACCTGACTGCCTCCAGGTAAGGGAGATCGGCTGCTAGCTCATGCAGCGGTGGACCTCTGTGCCCCCTCCCTTCCCCATTGAGCAACAGGGCCGGAGCCCCCCCCCCCAACCTCCCAGGATCCGCATTCTGGCATCCTCACCTGGCTAATGCTCACTGTCCCGTCCATTTATCCAACCAGAAAACCCCAACCCAACTCTGGATGCCCGAGGGGAACTGAGTACATCCATTCTGCGCCCTACAGGCTGTGGACCTTAACCCTTACTCCTGCATCCTACAGGCAGCAGTCACCAAGCAGAGCAGACTGGGGGGCGAAGCCCTGACTTGGCCCTGGGAGCACCTGGTTTCCAGAAACCGCATCCTGTGCCAGGTGTGCAGCTGTCACCAGACTGATCTGGACCGCCATGACTGCTGGCGGGGGGGGGGGGAGGCACGGGGCGCTGAGTGGGAAAGGCCCGACATTGAGTGAAATTAGTTCAAGTTCCCCCCCACCACCACCCCTGGCGATGCCCATCGGGCCCGGCCACTGGAGGCTCAGCCCTGAAGAGAAACGCACACAACGATGATGGCGGCAAACCCTTGCACGAGCTCTTCCAGGACCTTGTCTTTCCCCAGCAAACCCAATCAGCCCTGCACTTCAAGTATCGGAGAATCTAGTGAAACTTCAGGCTGAAGTGGCCATATCCCAAGGACATGCCTACCCCCATCCTTATTGTGGCTCTGAGGCATCGACGGTGGGGACCCGCTCTGCCTGACTTTGGGACCTACCTCAGCACCGCCACGCGGCCCCACATGGGCGATACCGGGATCCCCGCCCGAAAGTCCAGGAAGGACTCACGTGAACCCACAAGAAGCCTGGACTAAACCAACCACGGAATCACTGTAAAGACCACCCGACTCTAAGTAGCCTCAACAATATCCATTGCCTGCCCTTCTTTTCCGCGACTGCTGTCCAAAACCTCCTGCACCGCAGACCAAAATCGACCAACACACTGGCAACGTTGCTAGGCCCCTGTCCGGGACCGCCGAGAGGCCCGCTCCGGCAGGATACGACCTTAATACGATCCTGCGGAGCCATTAGTGCCTCCTAGGCATCGGTTGGCAATAAGATTGGGGAGGTCCAGGTGGATAAGGTCCTGCTCCGACAGCACGACAAGATCACCGCAATGCTACAGCCCGCATTACTGAAACTGAATCCCGCATCTCCTCGGTTGAAGACTACACCCAGAGACTGAAATAACAGATGACCCAACTACAAACCGAAGCCAAGGAACTACATAAACAGGCTGTGAATAGATCTGGATGCAACAATCTGCACCTGGTGGGATTTCCAGAGGGTTAAGAACAAGGCCCTGTGGAGTTCTTTGTTCAGCAATGGATCACCTCATGGATGCCCAAAGACGCTTTATCATCTTAGTTTGCAGTAGAATGGGCCCACCGCTCCCTGGCATCAAACCCCCTTGCTGCCCTGCACTGGCCCATCATTGCCAGGATCCTCAATTTCAGAGACAGTGACTCGATCTTACGACAGGCCCGCATTCAGAAAACCCTATCCTACCAAAACCATACTATTATGATATTCCCAGACTACAAAAGGGAGGTCCAGACCCAAAGACGTTCGTACATGGAAGTCAAGCAAAAGTTGTGCACTCTTAACCTACAATATAGACGGCTCATCCCGGCTCGGCTACGCATTGTCTTTCAGGATAATACATATTTCTTTGACACCCTGGAATTGGCTTGGACCTGGCTGACCGAAGAAAGCCCTCTCAGACTCAGAGCCGTGAACCTGCCCTCAAATGCCCGAGTCACCTCCACTACCACCCCTACTCGGAGTGGGAGGTGTATGTTATGTTACGTTAAATGGCTTCTTACAGGTCTACCGAGTATCTGTCCATTCTTCTATTTTCTTTCATGCTGAGCCTTTTTCGTCTTTCCTTCAGGGTGGAAATTTTGGCCTTCCTAGCCGGAGATAAATTTGTAAATTGCAGCTTGGTTAGCTTATTTACTTTCCTAGAAAGGAGGTTAATTATCAAGTCTTTCTTTTTTAAGGGACTATTTTTAATGGTAAGAGACTTCCTCCGCATAGTACTCGATATCAAGATTTTAGTACTTTCAAACTAGGAGATTGGATTGGCTCTCTCGTTGGTTTGCTCAAGCGACAGGAACTCAATTATCCTATTCATTTCTTTGTTAATTTGGCTCAAATTCTTGCTGCTCCAAAATATTCGGGCTGGCTTTAACTAATACCTCTCCCCTACCATGCGATAGAGACCATGTAGAAACTGGCTGAAGTTGGAGGTCTATCTCCAGACGAAGTATTGCGTGGTCACTGATTTGGACAAATTGTGTTGATAAACTGCAAAATGTATTGAATTAGTCGTAACTGCTGATAATATAGTCAAATCTAGATAGCCCTGATGGACCCTTCTGCATATATGAACCTAGCACATCTCCTCTCGTTCTTCCGTTTAAAATTATCCTGTTGATTTCATTAATTCGTAAGAATATGATTTTCCTTCTTTTATTAGTGTTTGATATGGTCTGGGAAAACTGCCGCTGGGATAGAGCAGGACGGAATTCCGAAATGCATGCAGTAAAGAATTAAAAATGTTTGCATTAAAATCACCCGTTAGGAGTATCTGTGCATTCTCATTTGAACATAGGGTGATATTTATTAAGCGTGGGCTGAAAATTCGTTCCGCTCGCGGAATTTGCAGATTTTCCGCGATTTCGCAATCCGCGAATCTCGTGAAATCGCTGTAAAATTCGCGAATCAGCGGGGATGATATTTCAGCCAAGCACTTACAGGGTACAGCAGCAGGTGCAAAAGTTGAAGCAAATTTTTTGTAACCTTTTACAAAAGGGTTGCAAAGAAATTAACTTCAACTTGGGCACCTGCTGCTGTAAGCCTGTAAGTGCTTCCTGGCGCCTCGTTGCCTTCTTGTAACTATTCTCTGACCCTGCTCTGACCCTTGAAGCAGGGTCAGAGAATAGTTACAAGTAGGCAATGAGGCGCCTGTCACGAAAATTAAACCTCAACAGGAAGCACTGAGAGATATAAAAACAAGCATCTGCAATGCAATAGGTCTCACATTAGGAAAGTTTGAGCTATTGGTCTTGTAAATGACAATTTTTTTTATTTATGTGTTGGTTTTGAAAATAGCTAAATTAATAGCTTTTTCATTTACAATGCCAATAGTTATAACTTTCGCAAATGTGACACCTATAGCATTTGTAATGCAACATGTTTTGTATTTACGTGACTTAGCTGTATTGATATTACAAATTACAATGGCTTTTACATTTTTTTAAAATAATGAATACTTAAATAAAAGTGATTTT
Source organism: Lissotriton helveticus (assembly GCF_964261635.1). Lineage (NCBI taxonomy): Eukaryota > Metazoa > Chordata > Amphibia > Caudata > Salamandridae > Lissotriton > Lissotriton helveticus. The sequence goes on from NC_136057.1 coordinate 127,245,241, forward strand.
AATTTATAATGGCAAAAGCTTAAACTTTTGTAAATAACTTTTGTGAAGATTATGTTCAGTGCATTTTATTGTGACGAAAATCCAAGAACAGAAGTGAAATATTAACATCTTTTTGTGACATTTGTAATAAAGTTTGAAACATTTAGAGAACATATTTGAACCAATTGTTGTTAAATGGTTGCGCAGATTGATGCTGGAGTGGCGCTGAGTGGTGCTGTGGTGGTGCTGAGTGGTGCTGTGGTGATGCTGAATGGTGCTGTGGTGGTGCTGAGTGATACTGGGATGGTGCTGAGTGATGCTGGGGTGGTGCTGAGTGGTGCTTTGGTGGTGCTGAGTGATGCTGTGGTGGTGCTGAGTGATAATGTGGTGGTGCTGAGTGATGCTGTGGTGGTGCTGAGTGATGCTGTGGTGGTGCTGAGTGATGCTGTGGTGGTGCTGAGTGGTGCTGTGGTGGTGCTGAGTGATAATGTGGTGGCGCTGAGTGATGCTGTGGTGGCACTGAGTGATGCTGTGGTGGCGCTGAGTGGTGCTGTGGTGGTGCTGAGTGGTGCTGTGGTGGTGCTGAGTGATGCTGTGGTGGTGCTGAGTGGTGCTGTGGTGGTGCTGAGTGATGCTGTGGTGGTGCTGAGTGATGCTGTGGTGGTGCTGAGTGATGCTGTGGTGGTGCTGAGTGATAATGTGGTGGTGCTGAGTGATAATGTGGTCGTGCTGAGTGATGCTGGGGTAGCGCTGAGTGATGATGTGGTGATGCAGAGGGCAGAAAGGCACAAAAAGCAGTCTAACAAAGGGCAGAAGGGCAGAAAAACAAGGGAAAATCGAGTCTAACAGAGGGCAGAGGGGCACAAAAAACGAGTCTAACAGAGGACAGAAGGGCAGAAAAACAAGGGAAAAACGAGTCTAACAGAGGGCAGAAGGGCACAAAAAACAAGTCTAACAGGGCAGAAAGGCACAAAAACGAGTCTAACAGAGGGCAGAAGGGCACAAAAAACGAGTCTAACTGAGGGCAGAAGGACAGAAAAACAAGGGAAAAACGAGTCTAACAGAGGGCAGAAGAGCACAAAAAACGAGTCTAACAGGGGGCAGAAGGGCAGAAACACAAGGGAAAAACGAGTCTAACAGAGGGCAGAAGGGCACAAAAAACGAGTCTAACAGGGGGCAGAATGAATCCCGCCCTGCGTGTTTGTCCACGAAGATGCCACCTTTTTGTGCAATACCTCTACTCAACTGGAGTACTTTCTACTGTCTAATCAGTAAGTGCTCCCTCGTTGGCTAAATGTATAGGGGCAGATTTATAATAACTGGCGCATCCCCAGGGATGCGCTAGTTATTGTGCGCCGCAGCTCCGCCACCCATGGTGCGCCGCATTTACAATGCGGCGCACCATGTGGCAAAAACGGCACAGATGCGACACGCATCTGTGCCGTAAAAGCAGCGCGTTGCTGGAGCTGCGTCGCGCTTTCGACGCAGCTCCAGCAATGCTCTGAGGGGCCCTATCTCCCCAATGCTTCATCAAGCCTTGCGCCTGCTTCAAGCAGGCGCAGGGTTGTGACGCAACTTTGGCCTAAAAGTGACTGAGTGAAACGCCTCCTGATGGCGCATGGCTTTACAACGTGACGCATCTCTCGATGCATCACGTTGTTAATACCCAGCACCATGGCGCATCTTTTGTGCTGCCGCTGCGTCACAAAAGGTCTCGGTAGAGGGTGGCAGTGGTGAACCAGAGGGTGGCAGGGGTGAACCAGAGGGTGGCAGTGGTGAACCAGAGGGTGGCAGTGATGAACCAGAGGGTGGCAATGGTGAACCAGAGGGTGCTGTGCCCATACACGACTGCATGGGTAACTTCACCATGCAAGAGGCCTGCGAACACGCAAAAAGCCCCGCAAACACGCAAAAAACCCTGCGAACACGCAAAAAACAAAAATCCGGAAATTTGCACGAATTCGCGGATTTTGCGGATTGCGAATTCGATTTCGCGCGAATTCGCGGAACGCGAATTCGCAAATTTCGCTCATACTTAATATTTATTTGGTTTAATATGTTTGAGTATTGTATCGTGTTCAAACCCAGGAGGAACAAAAATGTTAAACAGAAATATTGACATAGTACGAGCATTTTTATCTATGTGCTTTAGGTTAAGACATTGTACATTAGGGCTAGTTAGGTGAATTATTTCTTGGTCCCAGCTTAATTCTTCTGATAACAGGATAGCCAGGCCTCCCTTTGCATGTCCTTGTCTGGTCCTTGTGGCTGGAGTTTTGAAGACAAAGTAATTTTTTTGGTCAAAATGATCGACTAACCAAGTTTCCTGTAGGCATACTATTGAAGGTTGGATACCTAGGAACCGAGATATTTTATCAAGGTTTAAACTCGCTATGTTCCACGAGATGATAGTGGAGCTGTTGCTAAAAAGGAAGCTTGGCAGCCTTTTCATGTGTGTGTCTATTTAAGTTGTTTGGTAACCACAACAATACATTGTCATTTTGACTGGTACTTGTGTGATTTTCATCATCTTGGTTCCATATCCGTCTACCTCCAACCTCAATGTTTATTATTAGTTTATCCGTCAGTCCCAGGTTACACTGAACAGCATATGCATTCATAAAACCACCTCTTCCATTTCATACAGCCAAGAAACAAAATATTGGCGCATTGTGGACTGCCTGCATTGAAACGTTTGATGATTTCATTAATGTACTGGAAGAAGTAGATAACAAAAAGATAATCCAATACCTCAAGAACCTCGCAGGTGAAGGAGTGAAGCAACTGATAAAGACAATTTTACAAACTAAAGAGGCTTCTTACCATCAAATCAAAGAGGGGCTCAATATAAAATTCAATCCAATGCCACATTTTTTATTATGAGCAATATATTTTCAGGCAAAAAAAACAGAATGTTGGTGAAACATTTGGCGAATTAGTAGAAACTTAATATTCAATTCCATTCAAATACTTTATTGCGGTCATTAGACCATAAAAATGCAAGTGCATAAAAATGATAATACATACAAGCATCCACCAGGGCCTAAACTCAAGGCCCCAGGGTCCTATATTACTATTGCAAGTTATTGAAATGAAATGAAATGAAATGAAATGAAAATAGGTTTTATAAAGCGCAGAATAGCTGCCCGGAGGCGTCCCAGCGCTGAAAACTAACAGGTGTTGCCCATAGGGCCAAGTACAGGAGAAGCAACTTATTTGTTAAACAGGAAAGTTTTTAAATTTTTCCTGAAAGAAGTAAGGTCTGAGTTGGACCTAAGATGATAAGGTAGGCTGTTCCACAACTTGGCCGCGTTCAAGGAGAAAGAGCGACCTCCTGCTCTGGATCTCTTAACCTTTGGCACTACTGCCAGTAAGGCATTAGTAGATCGAAGTTGTCTATTGGGAAGATAGGGGGTGATTAAGGTGCGACTAATTAGTGGCCCAGTTTCCCAAAAAGATTGATGGGCACCCCGATAAATAAGCAAGGTACATAATTTTTTTAATTCTTTTTATTAACCATCGGAATCAATCACAAGGCAGTATACATAGTACAATGGCTTTGCTTATCTGTATCAAGGTTTTCTGACGTGTACAAATACCCAATGTAGTTATTGGTGATACATGTCATATCTACAACGGTTCATCTTGAGCTGGCACCAGCGGCGGGGTACAGAGATTCCCCCTATATTCATTCCAGCCCTCCCAGATTCTGGACCACTTCCTGGGACATCCCCTGACCACATAGACATATTTCTCACGAAACATGCACCAGTCCATATCCTTTTTCCAATCACCCACAGCCGGTGTCCTCGCTGCCCCCCACTTCTGGGCTATGTTACTTTTAGCGATCCTAAGCCCCAATGTAACCCAGGTGACACGAGAGTTGTTCAAGTCTGTCGGTTCCCACACGTTCAGGAGACATCTCTTGGCCTCCAGTGTCTGATCTAATACTTCACTCAGAGTCTCCTTTATTGACTTCCAGTACCTCTGGACGTACAGGCAGTCCCATAGTATATGAAGGAACGTACCTCCGCTTCCACAACCCCTTCTGCATTTGCCATCAGCTGCCCTACCCATGAGCACCAGCCCAGGTCCCATGATATAGATGCGGTGCAATATTTTAAGTTGTACTAGCCTCAACTTTGCTGCGATGGCTACCTCTCGTAGCGAAGACACTGCCGCCACCCAGTCCTCATCATCTAGAATTATGCCGTTCGCTTCCCATTTCTCTTGCAATTTCACTAAGGGGTCTCCTGTGTGATTCACAAGCTTTTTGTATGTGAGCGAGATTGCCTTTGTCAGTAAGTATCCATCAAGGAGCCTATCTTCGAGGGGCGCCGCGTCAGGAGGGGCATCTCCCCTCTGAAGACAGGAGTACAGGGCATGGCGGACTTGCATGTACCTGGTACCATGGAAAATGACTTGACCTCCCCTTTCACCCATAGGTCGCCTACTTTCGATATGCCTATGAGGTCCCATTTGTCAAAGCCTTTAGTGGACCATAGGTTCCCCAGTCTTTCGGAGTACCACAGTGGCGTTGCAAGTGTTACTTTATTGTCCCATCCCATGCTCCTGGAGGCTTCCCTCCACACCTATACTGATTGTTTAGTCGGCCCGGTAGAAAGGTGCCCCCTGGTCTTTGAATTAAGTGCCCGGTTATAGTTTCCTCCAGGTAGTATCCAGCGATCCATTGAATAGCCCGGGTCGCCGGCTTGCCTATATGTGCCATGGTTGATAGCTGCCAGATGGGCAGCCCAATAGTACTTTTTGAGATCAGGGAGAGCGATCCTTCCGTCGTATCAGGTGAGGTTGAGTTTGGATAGCGCAATGCCCGGTTTCCCATTCCATAGTAGACAGCATTGTAGGGTTTTGATCTCCTTAAAATAGCTGGTGGGAACCAAATCTAGCGAGTTTTGTAGGACATTAAGGAATCGGGGCAGGGACCTAATTTTGAACAGGGAGGCTCTACCTAGCAGTGAGAGTGAGTCTCTTTTAAGTCTCAGCAGAGGTGGGAGCAGATTCCGCGTGAATCTTTCCACAGGGTTGGCAGTGATATAGATGGCAAGGTATTTGAAGCCTTGAGTGGTGATTTGTATCGGGCAGCCCCTGGGTAAGCCTGTGAGGGGTCCCTTGAGGACATATAGAACTGACTTGAGCCAGTTTATGGTGTACCCTGAGTATCTGCCAAAGGTGGCAAAGATGTCAAGTGCTGCCGTGAGCGAGACCTTCGGAGAAGTTAGGAACAGCAGTATGTCGTACGCATAGAGGGGGATGCGGTCCTCCCAGGATTCTGCCCATCTGAATCCGCGGATCATCGGATCCCTCCGTATCCAGGACGTCAGGGGCTCCAGGGCTAAGGTGAACAGGAGGGGGGAGAGAGGGCAACCCTTCCTCGTGCCTCTGCCTAGTTCAAACACATCAGATTTTTTAATGTTTACCACTATCTGGGCTAGTGGTTTCGTGTAAAGGAGTCATACCCACTAGATGAATTGGGGTCCAAAACCCATTTTCTCTAGCCTTGCAAATAGGTATTTCCATTCAAGCATGTTGTATGCGGTATGCAATAGAGGCGTCCAGCGAGACCAGGACCGCCCCTTCTTGGATTGTAGTCGCCCTCCACATTGCTCTGTGTACCCTGTGCAAATTCAGCACTGTGTTGCGCTGAACCATGAAGCTTGATTGATCTGGGTGTACAAGGTTATTGATGACCTTAATTAACCTATTAGCAAGGAGTTTTGCTAGGATCTTTGGTTCGGCGTTCAATAGGGAGATCGGCCTATAGGAGGAGCAATCTGTCCGGCGTTTACCTTCTTTGTGGATCATCACCAGAGTGGCTAGTCTTTGGTCCCTTGACAGTGCCCCTATTTCCCTACTCTCCTTGAACATATTGCAGAGGTGAGGGGCAACAATATCTGTCCTAAGTTTATAGAATACAATCGGTAGCCCGTTGGGCCCCAACGCTTTCCTTGAGTTGAGACCGCTGATTGCTAACGCGACCATCTGGTGCGAGTGCCCCCTCCAGATACTCATGCTCTGACGAGAGCTTAGGAATTGTTACGTCTCGTAGAAGGGCAATAGAGTCCGGCGTTGAGTATGGGTTGTGGGAAGCATATATTTCCTGGACGTGTAGGGCACATGTGTTTGCTATGTCTTGGGGGTCTGTAATTATGTGTTCGTCTTTATCTATTATCTCTGGAACCAGTCTATTTGCCAGTTTTTGTTTGTCGAGCCAAGCAAGCAGTTTCCCGGCTTTTTCTCCTTGATCGTAGATTCTGCCCAACGAGTCTCTCCCCAGCTCTTTGGCCTTATCAGTTACCAGGGCCCTGTAGCTATCCTGTTTGAATTGCAAGGTGTGTAAGGTGTCTGGGTTAGGTCAATCCGCCTGTTCTTCCTCTAGTCCACAGATTCCCGTCTCTAGTGCTTCCACCTTGACCTTTTCCTTCCTCACCCCGGCTATTTGGGAGAGGGCCTAAGCCCTGACCACAGTCTTAAAAGCCTCCCACAGTGTCTGGTGTGAACTTACTGATCCCTCATTCTCTAGGAAGTAGTGTTTGATGGAGGCATGGACCGCTTTATGAACCTCTGGGTTACGGAGCTGCCAGGGGTTGATGGGTGCCACTCTACCCACTCTCTATTGGCTTCTCGCCATGTGTTTGACCTCTTGGACATATTGTATCTGGTCAGGGGGGACCAACAAGTAGTCCAATCTGGATTGAGTTGTGGGCACCTGAATGAAAAGTGTACTGGGTGGTGCTTGGGTGAAGTGAGCGCCATGCATCCTGTAGCCCCAGCGCCCCCAAAAAGTTAGGCAACCAGCTGTTAGATGGGCGAAGTCTTCTAGGCGGGTGTCTGTCTTGTGTGCCATCTACCACTGCGCTCAGGTCCCCTCCCACTATCAACAGTCCCTCCGGGATTGAGGTTCCGTGACAATTGTAAGTGATGTTTTCGACTCGCACGAATATGGTCGAGTCTGGTATCTAAGAACCGCAAATGACGAGTTTAGTAAGTATACGCAGTTTCGCTGTGCTAACTTAAACCGTTCGTTTGATATGTGGGTTTTTCATCTGTACCCACGGGTTCCATCTTAGATACGGCATCCATTTTGTCTCTTGCCCTCAAGTAGCCAGCGAACGGACACTGTCCGCTTCGTTACCTTGGGACTCTCAAGATATTTGTGGAAGACACATGTTCTTTGTAAATATCTTTTACGATGAGGGGGATGATACTGTAAGGCAGATGGCCCCGCTTTTGCCGTGCCGGTTTATTGTCTCAGCCGTGCATCTCATTAGGCACGTCCCTTTGATGCCTGTATCTCGTGTTTCCCGATACCTCCCCTTTTACACCCTTTTCGATCTCCCCACTGTCTCCATCTTCCTCTGCACCTGTCTTTGTCCCTATTTCGATCTGTTTTACTGCCGATCGGAATTCACTAATGTTGGGAAGATGGGTTTTTACAGTTGGGAACCGCCAAATGTTTCCGCACTTATGTTCCGGACCTTATGTGTACCAAAGTGACCAAAGCGACCCCTCTGGGGGATAATTATGGGAACCAGGTTGTAAACTTTTGTGTACCATGTTGTCCTATGAGTAAATTCTGTATAAAAGGAGCGCTCCACAGAACCAATTTGAAGCAGTCTCCCCAAGTTGCACGTGTTGTACTTGTTGTGACTTCTGTGTTCCCAGCAGTAAATAAACCTTGAATCTTTGACGCCGAAGGAAGTGTCCCGTGTCTCTGTAGTTTGTGCGCCGAAACAGGTATCCCATGAAGGTTATAGGTGTTGTTCCCTGGCACCGCTGGTACTGTTAAAAAGTCCAGTCCTTCAGTTGGCGCCCAACGTGGGGCGACTTCAGCGGTACCGGTCCAAAGCCTGATGATCGTGAGGAACTTCGTGTGAAATCTCCGAGGGAAGGTGCACCCCGCTTCATCGATCCTGTTGTCGAAATAAGTGGCCCGAAGTTTTTCCCTGCGAAGATTCCCGCCTCCTGACGGCTGCGACGGACCGATGCCCTGACTGTCGACCTGTCTTCGACGCCCGGCGTAGACCTTATGTACAAGCGAGACGACAGACGGGCCTTCCTGGTGACGCCATTGAAGTTCTGAGTTAAGTATTTGTGGGTCGCTCCCAGTCCTTAGTGGTTGTTCTAGCTTTTGAAAGCTTTGTGGTTAGCCTTTAAGGCTTTGTGGTAATAGCTCACTGAGCTTTGTAATAGCCTCCTCAGGCTTTGTGGTTAGCTCTCCGAGCTTTGTAATAGCCTTAAGGCTTTGTTGTATTGCATGGTTCCATTGCATTTGTGGTTCTTAGTATTGGTTTTTAGTATTATTTGACAGTTGCAATTGCCAAAAACCGAGGGTTTTGACTTACACGAGGTTTTATTGCTTCGGTAATCCTTGAAGTTTGATACTAGGTTAGTGTGCACGATGCCTAGCCATAGTGATTTGTTTCGTATTTTCAAATGTTGCGCAATGGATTCCCGGTTGGAGGACTCATGTCCGATACCTCCAGTTGGAACTCCGATACATGATCTTTATAGTCGACATGGTGTGGGTCCTATAATCTATAATGATTACTGGGTCCGTTATACAAAGAAAGACGGTGACCTTAGATGGCCACCACATGGAACTTTTGAACTTTCGATTTTAGATAATCTTGAGGCTAAATTATTTTCAAAGAAAGCTAGGCCAGCTATGTTTGATTCTTTTCGGATATGGCGTAAAGAGGCCAAGCAGAAAGAAATCAAACAACTTAAAAAGGATCAAAAGCAAGAGTTCGTTCCTGTAATGCAAGCTATAAAAGAATGTAGACAAGACAAAGAAGAAAAAGACATGGAAATCGCTACTAGATTGCATCACATGAAAATAGATAAATGTTACCCAGTTTTACCGAATAAATCAGAAAAGAAAGAAGAAGATTTGAAGGAGGATTCCTTGCTGTCATACCTGATGAAATCACCACCTCCTTATGTACAGGGTGCTACTGCTCCTGTAGTTGCTCCTGTAGTACCTCCTGTTGTACCTCTTGTTGCTCCAGCGGCTGCGGGTCAGCCCGCTGTTAACCCTACGTTTGTTTCACCACCTGTCCTCGTTCCTACTGCTCCTGTACCTGTACCTTCGCAGACTGTTGTTTCTGCCACTCCAACTATCTTGTCCGTTCCTACTATGCCTTCCTTCACCTCCAGTGTTGTTGCCCCTGTTTTTCTTTCTCCTTCTGTTCGTAAGCGTGTTCCTAACTCTGTTGCTACCCTTTATTCACCTCTTTCTGGTCCGTTATTTTCGTCTAATTTATCTGAAACTCCTCAGAGACGGAGTCAGATCCCTAGTGGTAGGGAGAAAGAGACGTTAGTAACAATGGCACATAGGTGGATAAGACATCCTGCTAATTACACTCCACGTGTAGTCTTTGATACGTTTTCTCAGTTTAATGAGCCTACGCAGAGATTCGTATTTGAGGAGATGTGTAACTTTTTGAGAGAAGAATGGTATAATGATGATGTAGATAATGTACCGTCCGACATAATTGAACTTCAGAGTCACTTTTCAAACGGTATGATTATAGGAGGCGATGTACGACGTGCCGTGGAACGCTTATTAGCATTCAGACCCACAGCACATTCTCGGGTATCATTAGATGATACCACTGAAAACTGGAAAGCGGTTCCTGGTCAGTATCCTATGAGAGAAGTCCCGCCACTGTGGGTGCCTGGAGATCCGCAGGGTAACCCTGTGGTGCTACCGCATTTTCGAAGAGTGTGGATACATCTTCCATGGAAACGATCGGAAGTTTTGCAAGTGAAGCAATCCTTACCCGATCCGCGTAAAAATCCGGCTGGTTATTATAAGGAGTTATCACAACTGATAGAAGCTTCTATTATGAACCTTGCCGACATCGACATGTTGTTTGGCAACGTTGTACCGCAACCAGTTTGGGCTAAAATTCGTCAAGCCAATCACGCAGCTGAATTAGGGGGTGATTGGGCTGCACTGCTAGCAGCTGATGCATTACAAGTCGGTGGGGCCAAGCCTGAACAGTTGATCTTGGATTTGCCTCAGAAAATCATTACGCTCATGAAAACTCTCATGCCAGCGATGAAGGTGAACTGGGATAAGTTATCAGCTTGTAAGCAAAAGAAAGACGAGAGTGTCTCGGATTTCTTTACAAGGTTTGAGGAAGCGTTTGTCGACCACAGCGGCCAGGACATGGGCGCTGAGGGAGGCCAGCGGTTATTCGTTGACAAATTCGTGTCGAATTTGTTGCCTGAACTAAGCAACAAACTAAAGAATTCAGAAAGTGCATGGGCAGTTTCAACCCCTGCGCAAATACTAGCAACGGCTCAGTATTATGAGAATAGGGAAAAGGAAGAAAGTGATCGTGTAGAAAAGAAAACGAAGGAGCTCAAAACGAAGGTTTTGTTGCAGCAAGCATACCCTCCACGATCAAACCAAAATGATGCACAACAGCAGTATCGACCACGAGCACAGCTCGATAGAACACAGCCGCGCTCTGACAACTTTGATTCCAGATCTTCACTTGGGTATAATCAGTGCGCATATTGTAGGAAAGAGGGACACCTAAAATATGATTGTCTTGCCTTACGGGACCGTCTGAATGGTGTGTCGACACGTGGAAACCGTGGTGGTGGTCCTCAACAGGCACTTCGTGGTAGAGGTCGTGGTTCATCCCACAATCAGAGTGATCGTTATCAAAATCAATCGGATGTAAATAATTACTTTGATCAGCGAAATGCGGGGTCAGTTCGATCTGCACAGTATAATGTTGATGATTATTATGTAGAGTATGAAACTGTTGTAAATGACCATTACTAGGACAGCCAACGACAAAGAGAGGGAGTAGTGTCAGTTCCGGTCGATCAGAGTGGGCCTTACGTTGCAGTGGCTACATCGGGTGTAGTTGAGCCTTTTCTGTTAGACACTGGTGCGACAAAAAGTTCCATCATGCATTCAAAACTCCCTGGCGCACCTTTGTCTGGCTTAACGAACGTTTCCGTTGGATTCTCTGGCGCCCCTGTTAGTAACCCAGTCTCTAATCCTTTGCCTCTTATGATTGGACCCCGTGAGCTAACCGCTCCACTGATTCTATCTACAGGTTGTGGTGAAAATCTTTTGGGTCTGGATTTGTTGAAACGATTATATGCAACATTGTATTGTTCCCCCGAAGGAGTGAAGCTTACATTGGGACGGAGAGTGATCTCTCCCATGTATTTGTCAGTCGATAAATTCCCACCGGAGTTGAGTTCCCTCCCTGCGTCCTTATGGGCCACAGGTCCCAATGACGCGGGCCTGTTAGACATTCCACCCTATGTGATTCAATTGAAACCAAATGCGCGATTACCGCGTTTACCTCAATATCGTTTTTCTCTCGAGGGCGAACGAGCGCTGTTAGCAATTGTTTATGATCTCATTGGAAAGGGTGTTGTTGAAGAAACTCGTGGAAATATATGTAATAGCCCTGTATTGCCAATTCTGAAACGAACTGACCCAACTAAACCTCCTGTGTACCGTTTCGTTATAGATTTGAGAGAGGTAAACAAAATAGTGGTTCCACAATTCCCCGTGGTCCCTGACATTACGGCTTTATTAACAATGATCCCGGCATCTGCCTCCTGGTTCACAGTGATCGATTTAAAGAATGCTTTCTTTAGCATCCCAATTGCAGAGGAAAGCAGAGACCTATTCGGATTTTCATTAGGTGGTCGCAGTTTTAGGCTAAAACGCGCTCCACAGGGCTACTGTGAGAGTCCGTCAATCTACAGCCAAGCACTTAAAGGTCAACTTGATGACTTTGTATTACCAACGGGTGCAGCTTTGATTCAATACGTTGACGATCTTTTAGTGGCAGCTGATACAGAAACTATTTGCAAAACGGCTACAGTATCATTGTTACACTATCTACATGACTTGCACCACAAGGTATCGCCTTCAAAGCTACAGTATTGTTGTCAAGAAGTTACCTATCTAGGTCACTTATTGTCAAAAGAAGGGAGAAGGTTGACCCCAGAGAGAATTGCAGCGATTTCCCGAATGACTGTGCCAAAAACCCAGAGAGATGTTCGCGCCTTTTTAGGTATTACGTCCTACTGCAGACAATGGATTCCAAATTTTTCATTGTTGGCGAAACCATTGATAGCCCTTACGTGCAAAGATGTTTCATCCCCAGTACCTTGGTCTGAAGAATGTCAGAAAAGTTTTTCTGAATTGCGTGATGCGTTGTGTTCGGCTCCTGTGTTGAGCACTCCTGACTACAGTAAGCCGTTTACACTATACGTTCACGAGAGGGATGGTTGCGCGTTGAGTGTTTTGACACAACCTTTTGGTGGTAAGCAACGCCCATGTGCCTACTTTTCTTCGACTTTAGACCCAGTAGCAAGAGCTTTGCCAAGTTGCTTAAGGTCTACAGCGGCAGCTGCGGCGTCCATTCGACAGTCAGCAGGTCTAGTCATGGATAATATGCTCACGGTAATGGTTCCGCATGCAGTCGACACTCTATTGAACCGAACGAAAACTCAACATCTGACAAGTGCAAGATTGTCTGGATATGAGTTGACGTTGCTGGCCAGTCACATACGGATAAAACGATGTAATGTGTTGAATCCAGCAACATTGCTGCCGATCGACACAGAATCAAGTGGTGAAGCAGTACATGACTGCTATCTCAGAACTGAAGAGGAAACCAAGGGTCGCATTGACCTAAAAGATACTCCATTGACAGATCCCGATGGTACTTTGTATGTGGATGGTTCTTGTTTCAAGTTGCCGAACGGTGATGTGACAACTGCGTATGCTGTAGTTACATTGAGAACGATTGTGGAAAACGCAAGGTTAAGTCAGAATTCGGCTCAGGCTGCTGAGTTAATTGCTTTGACGAGAGCGTGTGTGTTGTCTAAAGATAAACGGGTGAATGTGTTTACAGATAGCCAATATGCGTTTGGTGTGGCACATAGTTTTGGACGACTGTGGAGAGAGAGAGGATTCCTTACGTCACATGGTACGAAGATTCAGCATGGCCAGCTTGTAAATGATCTTTTGGATGCACTTACGTTGCCTAAGCAAGTGGCGATTGTTAAATGTAGTGCGCATCGTAAGGTGACGGATGATGTTGGTCGTGGTAATGCGTTTGCGGATGAGACTGCTAAGGAGACTGCCCGGAACCTTAGCACTCGAATGTATGTGACGAGTTCGGTTAGGTGGCCTGCAGAATCAAGTATGTGTGAAAACACTATCGAGAGTGTGAAAGCAATTCAGAATGAGGCCACCGAGACTGAAAAGACGAAGTGGAAAGAAAGTAAGGGAAAGTTGGATGCGAATGGTTGTTGGATTGACTTATCGGAACAGAAAAGATGGATGTTGCCTGATGCATATGTGCTGGCTGTTGTGACTATGGCACATGGGTTAGCACATATTAGCGCGAAAGGTATCTGTAAATTGCTGTTTCCTGTGTGGAAGAATGATGGTATTACGAAATGTGCTGAACGCTTGGTTAAGAATTGTATGGTATGTATGTTGTACAATCCTGGTAAGGGAACCCCAACTCCTCCTGGTAGTTTTGCTCCCCCTTCATGTCCCTTTGAGGTGATCCAATTGGACTTCATCCATATGGAGCGATGCAATAACTTGAAATACGTTTTAGTTGTTGTTTGCGCATTCTCCCGATGGATTGAGGCCTATCCTCTCAAAGACAATACTGCTTTGTCCACTGCGAAAATCCTACTGAAGGAATACTTTCCTCGGTATGGAATGCCTAGAATTGTGTGGTCAGACAACGGAAGTGAGTTTGTGGGGAGTGTGATGAAGAGTGTGTGCAAGGGCCTTGGAATTAATCAGAAATTCCATAGTGCCAATCATCCCCAGTCAGCTGGTTTGGTTGAAGGGTACAATGGCACCCTTAAACTAAAACTAGCAAAGATTCAGGCTACGACAGGTCTTTCATGGCCTGACGCTTTACCCTTAGCATTACTGTCAACAAGGGCAACTGTACACTCCCGAGTAGGGCTCAGTCCCTATGAAATAGTGTTCGGTCGCCCTGCCAATGTTTGGGGGGTCCCTAGACCGGGTGCCTTTTGTGATCTTGAGTATCCAATGTTGATCGATTATCTTCATGACTTGACTGCTAAACTGAGGTTAATTCACCAACAGGTTCACGAAGCATTGCCGACGCAGACGGAGGGTCCAGGCCACCAGCTCCAGCCCGGAGATTGGGTGGTAACGCGAAATTTTTCGCGCAAGAACAATTTGGATCCCAGGTTCACTGGACCCTATCAGGTCCTCCTTGCCACGAGAACTGCAGTTCGTCTTGAGGGGCGAAAGAATTGGGTGCATGCCACCCATACCAAGAAAGTCCCCATCCCGTTGCCAGCAGACTCGTGGGTGAGGAAAGGCATTGCATCAACTGAAACCGAAGGATTGTCAGCGTTTGTACCTTTCAGCGACGCACAACCTGTCGGAGAATCCTCAGTGCAGCAAAAAGGCATTGTTGAACACTTGTCATCAGAAGACTCAAGACCAGAACATTCAGCTGATCAACAGGGCGTTGTCCCTTCGACGGATCTTTTGTTTAACGAACAGACACGTCCTGGGAAAACCCGATATTTTTTGCGATCCAGCACTAAAGACTAATAAAAAACCCCGTTCTGTCCCTTGACAAGTGCATTATCCCGTTTTCCATGATCAGTTTGAACACTCATACTATTGTAATTATTTTGTACATATTCATTGAGCTTCGTTCCTTACACTTTTTGTTTCCACAGCTGAGAGACATTGTTTTCGCATATATATATATATTTGTGAAATGAAGGCCGTAGGGCCGCGCGCGTACTTCCTTCTGGTTAGTAGGTCTTGACGCTAGGTTAAAGACCGTCGGTTCCTGGGAACTCCTAGGAATTGACTATTGCTACACAGAACGAAGTGCGTCAAGAAACGTTGCGGACGGTCATAGGGAATGGCATTTTCAAAGCTGATGGACTTGGAAAGAGCTCAAGCACAAAGATTCAAGCTGCAGCAACTCAGTCGTACCAAATGTTTTGTGTTCCAAATATTCGTACTGTTTGTGACTGTTTCTGCGTTATTGGCGGGTGGAGTATATTACACGATGTCTTACTTCTTGCCTTCTATCATACCTACTCCTACCCCTGACCTTAAACTCATCTCCACTGATTCTCCTCATTCTTTTCACATCTTACCTGAACACGAGCAGGCTAGACGTGCAGAATTCCGCAACAATTCCTTTATTCAGCTCCTTCATCAGCATCAGTTAGTGGTTAACACTACTAATTGTTGGGTGTGTGGGTTGATGCCGCATACTACGGATAAGGGAATTCCATATCTGGTGTTACCGTATAGCTCCCAAGGGTCTGCTCGAGCATTTCAAACAATGTTTCAAAGCGCACTGGGTTTCCACCCCATTCGAGAACCACGTTCCCCCTACTCTGGTCCTACCTCGTACCAAAAACCTTTGTCTATAGCAATAGAGGATTTAGATAGCGATATCTATGATCCCTCGCTTATCCCTGAAGAAGAGGTACAAGCCTATAGGGTCCTAAGTAGAGGCGAATATAGTGTGTTTACTGGTGAAAAACAGCTTAAAAGCTCGCCTCCGATATGGGTCGTACCCCACATTGGTAATTTTTGTTTAATAGGTCGCGGCCGTAGATCGAAAGCCCGACTTGGAGAGAGTGCTTGCACTGAAAATTATATTTTGCCAATGGTCTCGTCCCCTGTGTTTTTGGCTGCCAAGGGTACATACTTTATTTGTCATGATCGTGCGTATGCATGGTTGCCCTCTGACTTCATGGGCTCATGTTTTATCGCAAACTTGTTGCCTCCGACGTTTACTGTAGATGCAGATTATCACAAAACTAGAGTTGTGAGAGGCGTAATTAGCGAAGAGGATACTGCCGGTCAAGAGGCAGGAGACTTTTTCAAGGGTTTCCTCCCATTTTGGGGACCTATGGTTAATAGTAGGAACCTGAGACAGTTGACTCGAGTGGTAGAATCGACAGCTAATATTACTGCCAGTGCCCTTGGTAATATCACCACAGAACTTCAGGCGGATAGACTTATGACGTTACAAAACCGTATGGTTTTAGACGTGATCTTAGCAGATCGAGGTGGGGTATGTAAGGTGATCCATTCGAGCTGCTGTATTTTCATTCCTGATAACGCTCCGACTGTCTATCAAGCCATCTCGAAGTTGCATAAGATCTCCGAATCCATACACGTGGATGTAGGGGATTGGACGCTACTTGGATGGTTTTGGGGCCTGATGTCGACTTGGGGTTGGAAGATTCTGATGATCATTGGAGTCGTTGTAGCGTTCCTGTTCACGTGTTGCCTTTGCGTGCAGTGCGGTCCTGCCTTATGTGGCCTCTGTGCTACAACGTGTATGAGACAGCCACCTGTTACCAAAGGGTCTCGGTTGGACAGAGCTATGCTACAGCAACATCTCGAGGGTCTGATGAATATCGAATATGATTCCGACTAGTGCTTGCCTACATGAGGGCAAAAGGAGCGTCTGAGGTTCCGTGACAATTGTAAGTGATGTTTTCGACTCGCACGAATATGGTCGAGTCTGGTATCTAAGAACCGCAAATGACGAGTTTAGTAAGTATACGCAGTTTCGCTGTGCTAACTTAAACCGTTCGTTTGATATGTGGGTTTTTCATCTGTACCCACGGGTTCCATCTTAGATACGGCATCCATTTTGTCTCTTGCCCTCAAGTAGCCAGCGAACGGACACTGTCCGCTTCGTTACCTTGGGACTCTCAAGATATTTGTGGAAGACACATGTTCTTTGTAAATATCTTTTACGATGAGGGGGATGATACTGTAAGGCAGATGGCCCCGCTTTTGCCGTGCCGGTTTATTGTCTCAGCCGTGCATCTCATTAGGCACGTCCCTTTGATGCCTGTATCTCGTGTTTCCCGATACCTCCCCTTTTACACCCTTTTCGATCTCCCCACTGTCTCCATCTTCCTCTGCACCTGTCTTTGTCCCTATTTCGATCTGTTTTACTGCCGATCGGAATTCACTAATGTTGGGAAGATGGGTTTTTACAGTTGGGAACCGCCAAATGTTTCCGCACTTATGTTCCGGACCTTATGTGTACCAAAGTGACCAAAGCGACCCCTCTGGGGGATAATTATGGGAACCAGGTTGTAAACTTTTGTGTACCATGTTGTCCTATGAGTAAATTCTGTATAAAAGGAGCGCTCCACAGAACCAATTTGAAGCAGTCTCCCCAAGTTGCACGTGTTGTACTTGTTGTGACTTCTGTGTTCCCTGCAGTAAATAAACCTTGAATCTTTGACGCCGAAGGAAGTGTCCCGTGTCTCTGTAGTTTGTGCGCCGAAACAGGTATCCCATGAAGGTTATAGGTGTTGTTCCCTGGCACCGCTGGTACTGTTAAAAAGTCCAGTCCTTCAGGATCGTCATCAGGATAGATCCTAGGTCCTTGAATGCTAGTTCCTGGAGGGCTGGCGGTACGTAGACCGACATGAGAGTGAGTACTTTCCCCTCCCATTGGCCCGTGATGCCTGCGTATCTCCCCCGTGTCCACCCATGTCGATTTGATCATGAGGGGAAAGGAGTTTCTCAATAGTATGCCCGTGCCTCTTGATCCTGAGGTGAAGCCCTTGTGTGCTGCCAGGTTATACCCCCACCTGTTGAGGGCCTTGCAGGAATTACCCACCGAGTGTGTCTCCTGTAGTAGTACTATGTTAGTGGCGTGCTTTTTGATGTGTTGTAGCACCACCGTTCTGTTGACTTTGTCCCCTAACCCGTTGACATTCCAGCTCATCATTCTGAACCCTTCATCCCATTGCGCCATTCCTGACATTCATGTATCACCTATGTGTTTAAGTCGCCGGATTGCGGTGCCTGGATGATTACTTAAAAACAAATAACTAAACATGAACCCCGCCCAACGGTCCCCCTCCCTGCTCCCCTGCACCCAGGGGTCCAAACTCCCCATGTTACCAACTATGCAGAGTGCCTGTCGCACTTTAACGTAGACTAACTGAACAAAATCGGGGGTACACTCTGTTTCATCTCTCCCCCCCTCCCATGGTGATTATGAAATGGATACCCTGTACCATTCGGTTACATTTTTTTCCCTGTTTGTCCCGTTCTACATATGGAGTACAACTGGGAGACACCCCGGACGGAACCCAATGATCCCAAAGTCAATCTGCAGAGCCTCTGTACCTCCTAATCACGTTGGGAGCCCTGTTCCGCCGGATTCCTCCATCCGTCCAGCAGTGTCCTCCGGAGTGCCAAAAAAACCTGGTCTTTCCCTCGGGCTCCACTTGAAGCCGCGCCGGGAACAACATGGCATACTTTAGGCCTCTGTCCCTCAGGCGCTTCTTGATCTCAAAAAATGATCTACGCTGTCTTTGTACCACTTGGGTAAAGTCCGGAAAGAAGCTGACCTCTGAGTTTTCAAGCAGTATTGGAGGTGCCACCCTGGCCTTTTGCAAAATTAGTCTCTGTCTCTATAGTTCAGGAGTCTGGCCAGTATGGGGCAAGAGGGGGGGACGTAGTGCATTATTAATAAAATATACAGTTAATACACATAAATAGATCTGATACATCTCAGATTAATAAAACATTAAAAAGCACTCTTTAAAATCACAAATAAAAATTACTTTAAGAAGGATAGAGGGAGCCCAATTAAAAATAGAAAAAGAGTCTTGTCAGCTTAATCCTGTGCATTAATTTTCAGAAGTGACTTGTGCAAACACCACATAGATAGTAGGAACCGTGACACCGCAAATACAGTTGGGGATAGAGTTTTGTATTTCAGCAATCTAAAAGCCTCTACGTAGTGTTTGGTCCCGAGGTTTCTACATATTTGGATCAGCCAACGGCTTCTGGATTTTCTTTAGCCATGGCAGAAAAAGAATACATGCAGCTCTGACTCCACTGCATTGTTACAGGCCGGACAACCTGGGGAGAGTTTACATGCCCATTTGTAGAGAAAGCGCGCAGCGGTAGAACCTCATGTCTAAACTGAATACACAGTTTCCTCATTAGCGCAGGTTGTATCTCATCCAGGGCAGACTCTAAGATGTACTGGTTTTTTATTCTCAGAAATGCAACTGTTAGTGTACCTGTTGCTGCGCACCCTTGTAAACGGGCAAGTTTTTTTTTTTGAAAACATATTTTATTTGTCAATTGCACATACGTCGCAGGGCTCTGCACTCCAGAGACATCTGCAGAATCAAAGCATACATTACCACAGGAGCAACCGACTTTTGTGAGTGACATCAAGATACATAATGAAACTAAACTAAGTAATACAACAAAGCCCCCCCACAACTCCCCCTCCCTCTCCCTTCCCCTGAAGCCGCACAGAGTCTGCATAGTCCTGGCCACAGCCTTTATACAGAACAACAGAGTCTTAGCACGATAGCACATACCTCCCCGGATCCCCCCTGCCCTGCACCACACATCCCCGTGTACATCAGAAATTATCCCAATGGATGAGCCTCTACAACAGTTGGCGGCTCCAGCCACAGACCCCGATAATCCGCCCATCTTTTCTATATTTTGTAATGTTTTGGTGGACATCCCCTGGCTACAAAAACAGGCTTTCTATCTCCATGCAAAAGTCCAAGCCGTTCTCCCATGCGGCCATCGATGGGGCCTGCGGCGCCTTCCACGCCTTGGCGATATCTCGCTTTGCCAATGTGACGCCTAGTTTCGTGAGATGTCATTTGTAAATGTAACCCCCTATTCCTTCCATTACGTGGAGCAGAGCTAGTCACGGCGTACGTGGGAGTTCCCACCCCAGGACCTCCAGCAGGCAGGAAAACACCCCCCCTCCAGAAACGATCCAGCGAAAGGCACTACCAGATAGTCTGTATGAACGTGCCCTCCTCCCGACCACATCTAAGACACTCCGGGGAGGCAATCAGACCCGCTCGGCACAGTCGAGCCCGGGTCAAATAGACCCTGTGCAATTATTTAATCTGGATGAGGCGAAGGCGTATCGCTATGGCTACTCCCCATGGGGCCGCCAGGGCCTCCCTCCAATCCTCCTCCTCCAGTGTGCCCACATCTTTCTCCCAGTCCCCCCGCAGCTTCTGAAGTGTGGTGGAACAATGCGTAACTAGAGATTGATAGATCCGGGAGATCTTTTTGGTTTCCATATGCCCCATAAAGACTCTCGCCTCCAGTGGGCTGAATTCAGGGAGAGATTCCAAACCTTCCAGACTAGGGGGTAGAGCATGGCGAAACTGGAGGTATCAGTAGAATTGTGACGGGGGTATAAGAAATTCCCTCTGTAGGTCTCGGAAAGACTTGAGTGTCGTGCCCCTCATAACATCCCCCAGAGTTGAAATACCAATATCATCCCATCCCCGGAAGCCCTGCAAGGCCGCCAGTTCGGGCAGGCACCCATTTTCCAAATGGGGGGTCTGCCTAGTCAGGGTATCCCACCAACCCATGCGGCGCCGCGCCTGCCTCCAGATCAGGAATACCACACGCGTGGCTGGCGGCATCCCGCCTCGCAGCGGCGCCGAGTACAAGATAGTATGCAGTGTATTGGACCCAATGAGTCGTCGTTCCAGCGCATATGCCGGATCCCTCCTGTCACCGTACCACCATTCATTGAGGATAAGGAGGTGTGAGGCCTGGTAATACGAGCGAATGTCTGAGGATGCGAGTCCTCCACAATAGGTGGATAGAAAGCATGTTCGTAGAGCCACACACACTTGGCTCCCCTCCCATAGAAAGTGCCCAAGCACAGAATTCACCAGCCGGAAACATCTGAGCGGGATCGGGTATGGGTGATTCTGTAGCTGGTAAAGCAGCCAAGGAAGCGCCACCATCTTGAAAATTGCTGATCTGCTGTATAATGTCAAGGGCATACGCGCCCAGGACATAAGATCAGCACGGACTCGCTCCCATACCGGGGCCAATTTCCGCTCCCAGGAATTGGCTTTCATGTCTGAGAGGAACACCCCTAAGTATTTCAGACCCTTAACAGCCAACTGGATCGTGGTTGCCCAGTCGCCCAGAACCCACAGTGTAGATTTGTGAGGGTTCATATATAATCCCGACATCTCTCCAAAGATCTGCATGACCCGCAGGAGTCGCGGCCCCTTCTTGTCCAGAGCTGTACGGAAAAACAGGACATCATCTGCACATAGTGCGATCCTGTCGGACAGACCGGAGTCCACTGGAAACCCCGACCTTCGCATTAATGCGCACCCATGCCGCCAACGGCTCCATGGCTAGGGCGAATAAATATGGAGACAAGGGGCATCTCTGCTGTGTGCTCCTCCGAATGGAGAAGGTGGAAGAGACCGCACCTGCCACCCGTACCGCTGCCGTCAGATCTGTATTTAGAAGCATTAGGTAAGAAAGGAAACGTGGGCCAAGGTTGTCTGCGCAGTAATGCAAATAAATATACCCAACTTAGGGAATCAAATGCCCTGTACATGTCGGCCAAAAGGAGTGCCGCTGATTCCCCCGTCTGTCAAACAGTCGCTACTGCCACATGTGCCCGTCTTATATTATGCCTGGTCGCCCTCTGGGACATGAACCTAGTCTGATCGGGGTGTATAAGCGTCAAGATGTGAGGCAGGAGGCGATTAGATTTTAGCCTCTACGTTAAGGAGGGAGATGGGGCGATATAAGGCCTGTTGTTCCGGGGGCCGGCTGGTCTTAAGAAACACCACCACCTCCGCGTGCCTCCAATCCAGGGGGAGCAGGCCCTTTTCCCAGGCCTCCTCTACCACTGCCTGATAATAGGGGGCCAGCTGCGTATTATAGCGTCTGAAGAATTCACTCTGGAACCCATTGGGTCCAGGCACCCAACGGTGGACTCTGGCAAACATTCTCGGGGAGCATATAGATCCACATAGTACGTAGCGAAGCTCTCTGCTATAGCGGTAGGGTCAGTAATCGGTGTTCCCACCTCGTCTAGAATGCCCGTAAGGGCCTGGGAGTAAAAATTGCCCTGACAAAGTCGATGTAGCATCTTGCCAGACTTGTCACCCCCATTGGTATATCCTGCTGCGCTTCGCTAGCCAAACTTGGCGGGCCTCATCCATCAGGAGAGCGGAACAGTACTGTTGAGCTAGGAGCAGTTGTTTCACATGCCATCCTCCTCCTTCCTCCCGAGTCCGGCGCTCAAGTGCCTCTATGTCAGCCTCCACCCAAGTCAACTCTTCCTTTCGATTCCCGCGGACACCATGATATGTCTACACCCCGCAGAGTGGGCTTCAGAGCCTCCCATAAAATCTCGGTGCTAGACACCGACCCCTCATTTGAGGTTAGGTATTGAGCAGTAGCCTCCCTCATATGCGTCTCATACTCGTCATTCTGTAGTTGCCACCCCGAGAGGCGCCACCTAAAGGGTTGTCGCCCCCTGCCCATATGGAGCTCAAGGGACACCGGGGAGTGGTCTGAGAGGGTGCGGGGTAGAATCTCAGCCAACGCCACTCTACTAACCATCGCCCTGGGAATAAAGAGTTAGTCGATCCTGGAGAAGGACCTATGAACCACTGAGAGGTATGTGTACACCCGCCTGTCACCGTGGACACGCCGCCACACATCAACCCAGTAAAGGCCTGTCACCAGCCAGTGTAATTTTGTGGGATTTCCACTCCCTGCCCCCCCCCCAGCCCCACATCTATCCCTGGCCAAGTCCATAACATAATTCTAGTCCCAGCCCACCACGGAGAACACATCGGGTATATCAGCCCATAGGGCAAGTAACCTCTCCACAAGAGTCCACCGTAAGGAGGGGGCATATACACAGCCTAGAACCAGGGGGTTCTCCCCAATCTTGCCCCGGATAAACAGGTACCGTCCCTGTGTGTCAGTCCACTGTTGCGCGTGTATGTATTGGACCCTGTGGTGTACCAGAATCGCTACTCCCCTTTAGCCCCTCGTGAACCCAGGATGAAAGACTTGCTGAAACCCCTAACGCTGCAAGCAGAGTGCCTTCGTGCCAATGAGGTGCATTTCCTGCAACATGAGGATGTTGGCCCTAGCCCTCTTTGCCTGATGAAGTATAGCCCCACGTTTGATTTTCTCCAGAGCCCCTCGCACGTTCCTGCTTATAATGCGGAGAGTACCTGGGATTACCCAATCTCTATGACGTGCGTTAGCCATAGGGGAGGGAATCTTCCTGCAGCACTGATAGAAGACTGTGGCAACGTGTGTGTGTAGAAAAACGGACCCATAGCGGAAGTGCGACGCGTAACCTCAAACAACTCCCCCTCAACAAACCCCCCACCCAATACCTCAAAAACACTGAAGTATCTGTTGCGGCAGGGCTAGGTCCTGATTCCCAATGGGGGAACGAGTACCGCCCCAGCCAATGGATCCCCAACTTACAGCCCATGTTCTTCGGGCATGACCCCGACAAGCACGAGACTGGCATAGATCCAGCCCACATTAAGATTCCCCTGACAATTATACATCAGAATACACGCTGAACCAAAGAGAACTCCACAGCACTACATCAGCCCCGGATGTCAGGGTTCCAATGTCTGACACCCAGGAGTAGGGCCCCCCCTAGAGGAGGCCCCGTAGGACAAGGAGCGCCTCCGGGATCGCAACCGTCTAATCCCCCTCTGCTTCTGTCCCTCCGGGCCACTTCACTGGAGTAGGAATCCAACTCTCTCCTGGGCGGCATGTGCGCCCTCACTCGTACTGTTTCGTCCGTCCATTTGAAGACCTCCTCCGGGGTGTCAAAGAAGTGGGTGCTGGAACGGTATACCACCCGCAGGCGAGCAGGAAACAAGAGGGCATATGGGAGCTTAAGGTCTCTCATTTATTTATTTATTTATTTATTTATTCAAAGTTTTATATAGCGCGAACAAGATCTTAACAGATATCAGAGCGCTTCACAGGGGGGGGAGTGGGCAACAGGGGGGTGAGTAGACATAATAATTGGGTACAGTATAGTGAACGGTAGCATAACAGGATAACAGTCATGTGCTAATAAGATACAGGTAAACACTCAGACAGTAAATGCAGGCCTTCGCAGACGAGTTTATTCATAATTATCCACACGTGGTGTCAGAAGTGGGATAATTCCATTACACTGCTGTAATGGAGAACCTCATCCAGAAACTCATACAAGGTCAGGAACAATTAGAATGGGCTGAAGAAAGACACATGTCATCAGCCCAATATGATAGGGAACTATTCAGCAGAACCATTAATCACACCTTGAAAATTTATATAGGGTATCTGACAAAGAGGACGATGTCAACAAACTTGTTCCCAACAAACCAGGAGCCTAAACTGCTTTTCCGGCCATACCCTTACAGAAGTATAGTGCAGGAGAGGACCCAGATCCTTTTTTACTAAATTTTGAACAGGCCGCTCGAGCGTCAGGGTGGGCAGAACATAAATGGCCTTTCTTTTTGGCCCCTTATTAACAGGAGAGGCCCAGGCTGCACACCAGGCAGAATCTTTAAATTCTAGACACCCCACAGAAAGACTTGGTACATGCACCACTCACTACCCCAGGGCCTACAGGCTAGTGAGGCTTTACAGGCACCCCAAAATAAAAAAAATAAAAAATCCACATATAACAGTGAGCTAAAATTCCATTACATAAATGAGATTTAAGTTCAAAAACTCACAGAAACAGTTGTATCATGCACCCATGACTAACCCTGGGCCTACTGGATACTGTGGCTACCCACAATATATATTTTTTTTAAGTTGTGAAAACGTTTTAAAGTTGTAGTTGCAGCAACTGCAATGCCCCAAACAAATAACACCAACTTACTTGTAAAATCTCAAATCCAAAAGTGATCCAAACTCCAAAGTCCCAAAAGTCCTCAAATACAAATATCCAGCAGCAGCCACAAAAAGTAATCCTTCCAGCTCCAGATCCAAATCAAAAGTGACCAGGACATGGACAAAACACTGGGAGGAGCCTGCTGGACAGCAACAGGAAGTTGGAGACTCTGGGCACTTCCTTCCTCCCACCCCCCACCCCCAAAAATAGACTCCTTGCACAAAAAAGTGTAGCCAAATGTCAATCCGATGAGTTATTCTGATCAAAATCATCATTTTCAGAAGGTTTATGCTGCCTGCCTTGGATTTCTTGTGCAGAATATCAATTTTTGCACTTGACTAGTGCTCGTTTGACAGGATACGAGTTGACACTGTTGGCCCCTCACATTACCCTAAAGAGATGTGCGACTCTGAACCCAGCTACTTTGTTGCCGTATCCAGCGACTCAGACTCAATCAAAGGAGTCTCCTGATTCTATATTCCTTACTGAGGAACAGACAAAGGGTTGCATCGATTTGCAACATACGTCCCCTTCAGATGTAGATGGGGAACTATAGGTTGATGGGTCTTGTATGAAGTTACCAGATGACACGACCTCAGCTGCATATGACACTTCAGACAGTAGTGGAGACAGCTCGTATACCACAGAAGTCAGATCAAGCAGCAGAGCTAATAGCTTTGTCACAAGCTGATGTGTATGTATCTAGGACCCTAGTTAGATATTCCCGATTCATTCCCTTATGTGGTTATAACAAATCATATCCTTATAAAGGCATAAGAATCATATCCATATTTAGTCATAGCCAATGCAGTCCAAATATGGCAAGGCTATTCCCATAGACTCCTAGAAAGTACAACGCGTTCTTTAAACAAGCCAAGCCTCCAGCAGCCCGGGAATTCCCCCTGCTTTTGTTTTGATTTGCACAAGAACTCCTGGAGTCCAGAAAGAACTGTAAGTTCTTAGTGACGTCTTATGTCCAACCTTACGTCAAACCCGGCACCTTCCAGGTATAAATATACCAACGTTGCCTTAAGCAAACACACGGTGGTTTGGAGCAGAGTGGCTATCTACTTGCCCGAAGCCCAGCTGATGCGAGTGCCGAAGGAAGCCGACCCTCCCATTTGACGCACTGAGAGAGACGCTGTCTTTTCTCCTGCTGAGGAATTCCAGCTCCAGTGTTTCCAGTCACCCATGCGGGTTGCTGGAAGATCGAGTCCTGAGAGAGAGATACAAGACCTCCTTCATTCTATGTCCAAGGTACGGAGCTGATTAGAACCGTGGAGAATTCTTGATTCAGATTCTTGGCAAAAACGAACTTAACTTAAACTGCAATTTACTTACTCCTTCCCACGTATTAGGCTTAGGTCAGGTACACCGGGGTAGGCGTATCTTAGAAGCACCATTTGAGTACGTTTTGTCAATGATTTTATGTATGTATATATTTTATCCGTTTTAAAGTATCATATGGTTTAGAAACCATATCAATTCTTTTACAGTATTAATTCATAATACTCCTTTTACTGTACGCACTTTACTTCATGATAAGTATTGCAATTGTGGAAACTCACTTCTCTTGCATGAGAAAGAAGACTGCTCAATAAATAACAACTTTTATTGAAAACACCCGTCTCTCTATTTCTCTGCACTCCTGGTGAAATTAAGCATGCACGATTGACTGAGTGAAATCGCTATCTATTGTCTTCACACGACTCTGGATATATACTCCTTATTCTGGGGGGAGAAAAGTTGTCATGTTTATGCGATTGTCAGAAACTAATCCCTTCTTGTCTAATCAGTAAAGTTAACTCCTTCCTGTTCATTCGAGAAAGTTTCTAGTGACCTCTGAGCTAGCTGGCATTCATAATTAAGTCTAACATATTCAGTAGAGACCTAGATGAACTCAGTCCTACGTCTAAACTGCAGTTTATGTTATTCCAATGCACAGAGCCTATTGGGAATATAGTAACTACACTACATGGCGCCCAACATTTGGTAAGGCGATAATCTAACGTAAGATACTAGAGTAACTCAGTTGTGCTTTTCACACAGACCCCTTTTCCCGTAAAAACTCCAATAGACGTCTGGAGTGGGTAAAAGGTTAATATCCGCCGGAACTTAGTAGGAAGAGATTCCTAAGTATTAGTTTTTGGTTTAGTCAACGTTGAAGGATACAGTGTTCCAAAATATTGTGCACCTAATCTTTGTTTCCTTGAAACTTGCTCTGCAACAAAAAAACTTTGTGTCAGAAAAATGACGGAAAGTGACGACGAAAGGGAGAGAGCTAAAATAGCAGCTCAACTTCTAACGGATGACACAAGTCTCCGAGATGAAGACCCGAATGCTATAATCATTCCGGTAAATGTAAGAAGAACTATAACTCTTAAACTTATAGAAAATGGACTATCATCAAGAGGTGGTACAGTCATATTTGTGGTAGAGGCCCATGAATATCGGCAGACAGAGGTATTCTATTCATGGATACATTTTCCAGCAGCACACGCTGTGACACAAGATTTCCACTATTACAAAATAGAGGAACCTCCAGATGAATACGCCCCTTTCGAGGACGTTGACATTCTACTAACATACCATGAGCACCTGCTCTGGTTGAATGGCGCCCTAAAACATCAAAATCACATTACCAGGCTCGGTCCACTAGGTAGACCAGGAGCCACGTGGACGGTTCTAGCCAGCTACACACCCCATCCCGACATTGAAAAAATGTCAGACCAAGAACTTTTAGTTAAACTAAAAGAATTAACAAAAGCTTATAGAGAATTAGTTCAATTGACAATTGACGGTATAACCTGCCTCCAGAAATTGAAAGAAACAGATATAGCAGAACAACCATTTGAACTTGCCAGAATCATAGAAAAATCCTATCAAGAACTCGGTAGAGATAGTTTGGGTGGGAAACCCCTAAAACCCCAACTAACTGAAAATCCTGAAAAAACATTTATTAAAAATAATCTCAACACTCCAAAAACGAGTTGGGAGGGTAATAAACAATCCACTCCCAGAGACAAACGGTTTCAGTCTAGAGGAAGGTCTCCTCAACAAAGAGATAGATCTCCAGAACGAGGAGGCAAGTCTCCCCAAAGCGAGCCCTCTGAGAAAAGATACAACCTTAGAGATAGGGATAAATTGAGAAAACCTGACAGATATCAAGATATTGATACACGTCTCTCTCGATCTTTTCAGACTTCCTCACAGAAATCGGAAAGAAGAGGACGGTCAGAAAACAAAGAAGAGCACGTCAAGTCCAAAGACAAGGAACCTGCTCATCAAAGTAAATTACAATTTACAAAAAAGAAGGTAGCTAGTATTAAAATAAAACATGCAGAGGATACTGAGGACACAACTGAAAAACAGAGAGTGGGCCCAGACAATGCTAGACAGCGCAGCAGAAGTGACCATAGGTCGCAAGATCCTGATGAATCTTCTGGAGACAGTGGACACGAATGAATACATTCAAGTGGAAACTGCAGACACCAGAGTTAGCAAACCCCATAAATTATACGAAATAACATTGCGTATAGAGGGGGACAAAACTAGGAAAATAAGGGGTCTCTTTTGGGATAACTTATCGAAAGGCTATGATATCCTTCTAGCAGAAAAAGACTGGCCATCAGAGTTTGTCAGGGAGTGCCCACATGGCGAAGAAATGATTATGCCTGCCTTCTCAAATCACATTCCAATTCATAAAAAATACATATTTGCAAGAAAATGGGCAGTGGCCGAAGCCCCTGCATTATATAAAAATCACGTAGGATGGGATGAGGATTCTCCTCACCACAAAATACAGTTAAAAAATCAACCCACTGCACAAAGGCAGTACCCAGTTAAGCAAGATGCTAAAAAGCAAGTCAGGGAGATCTTAGATCAACGTGATTGAAACATGCACCTCGCAAATGACCAATCCTTTGTTTCCTGTCTCCAAGTCAGACGATTCATATCGTCTAGTTTTGGACTACAGACACCTAAACTCCTGCTGCAAAACATTTGCAGTACAAAACTCACACAGTGCAGCACTAATGAATAACATCGTGCGCAAAAAATATAAAACGATATTAGACATCTCAAATGGTTTCTTTTGTCAAAACATAGCACCTGAAAGCAGGTATTTGACTGCTTTCTCAACAATGGGGGCGCAAAAACAATTCTATCGACTCCCACAGGGATTCAAGAATAGCCCGGGATTATTCTCAGCAAGGGTAACAGAGTTACTACAAATGTATGATGATGAGGCCTTATCTTATGTCGAGGACATCTATCTTACAGACGACGACCTGGAGACACACTTGAAAAGAGTGAACACCATAATACTTGGGTTCGCAGCTGAAGGGTACAAATTCAACTTTAAAAAGTCATGAATTGCCCATCTAACTGTTCTGTTTTTAGGATATGAATTATCAAGTGAAGGCAAAAGCCTAGCAGACAACTTCTTAGAGAAGTGTGCAGTACTCCAAGCTCCAAAAACGCTGAAGAATTTACAATCAATACTAGGTTTCCTGAATTTCGGAAGAACATACATTCTAAATTATGCAGAGAGGGTTAAACCTCTATATGAATTAATAAAACCTGATTTCAAACCAATTAATTGGACTCAGAAACACACAGAAATTTTAAGATCATTACAAACAGACATGTTAACTAAAACAAAACTGCAAACACGCTTAAACGAACGCAACATTGTAATTCGAGTCATCCCAGGAAGATGTGGATTCACGTACCTGACCTCTAATGAGGGAGAAACGGTACCAATAGCTTATAAATCACACTTGTACACACAAGCGGAAATGAAATTCAGTTCTACTGAAACAATTCTAACTGCTGTTCAAACTGCTGTAGCAAAAGAAAGAGCCCTCACACAAGGTAAACGAATAATAATCGTTACACCAGTACCTGCCCTAGAAGCAGTAACAAGAGCAAGCATTCCAAATGCTAAAGCTCTACATCCGAGATGGATACAATGGGTTAATTCTCTTGCTGCATCAGACGTAGTATACAAATTTGGTCCTAATTTAAAAACACAAGAATTTCTCCAATATGAATATGAATGTCCTCTGCCGACTGAAATCCTGCCTCTGGAACATTACGGCTGTATAATATATACAGACGGATCAGCACAACCCACAGTTGGGGGTAAACAAGCATATAGTGCTGCGTGCGCGATTGTTAAAGGTCGTTGGCATGAAGGAAAATTTAGGCCACTCGTCACTAAAAATCAATCTCTAGGAGATTGTACAGCTCAGCGAGCTGAACTACTGGCTTTCAAGATGGCGCTTGAAAATACCGATCGTGAATTCCCCACACTAATAGTGTGCGATTCATATTATTGCGTTCAGTTTTACAATGAATACTTGCAGAACTGGGTTCAAAATGGCATCAAAGATGCAAAAGGTGGCACAATCAAGCATAAAATGCTCTGGGAACAAGTAGTTCTTTTACTGAAAGAACTACAAAAGATTCACGTGATACATACACTGAGTCATCAACGTGATGGCGTTCACGTTGCAGGGAATTCATTGGCTGATGAGGCCGCGAAGGCAGC
Organism: Lissotriton helveticus; assembly: GCF_964261635.1. Lineage (NCBI taxonomy): Eukaryota > Metazoa > Chordata > Amphibia > Caudata > Salamandridae > Lissotriton > Lissotriton helveticus. The sequence continues at coordinate 127,275,553 of NC_136057.1, forward strand.
CGTGCAAACGGCTTCCGTAGCTGCCATCACCCGGTCAAAAACAAAAATAGACAGCGATATAATGCAGGCTGTCAGTGCTTCAGTAAAAGACAGTGGTAAGACACTCCCGAAAGGCTTTCCAGTAAAGTACTCATACAGAACTGATGCGAATAATGTTACTTTTGCTCAAATCCCTGGAGTGGGGGATAGGGCAATTCAAACATGTAACACAGGTTAGGACTAATTTTAGCGGCACACGAAGGGCTCGCTTCTGCACATGCTGGTATTTCCGCCACAGTATCATTATTAAAACAGAGATATTGGTGGCCGCGCATGAGAAAACAAACTAGGAACTATGTTCTAGAATGTGAAATATGCCAAAGAATGAAAGTATCAACAGTGAAACGACTAGCACAGACGCCCCTTCTGATCTCAGATAAAACATTAGCATGTGTTTACCTGGACCACTGTGGTCCCTTACAAAGGGATGGCAACTATAAATATATCATGGTCGCAGTGGATTCCTGCATGAGATTCATTTGGATGTGGCCCCAGCGCTCGGCTGACGCCAGAACTGCTATAAAAGATTTGCGAGTCTTTATCGGCACATACGCAATTGGCATGCTACATTCTGACCAGGGTCCTGCGTTTAGCTCTCGAGCTTACAAGGAGGCCATGGCCAGCATGGGCATTGCATTGCGGTACTCTTCTCCCATCCATCCTGAGGGAATGCGGTAGTGGAAAGAAAAAAACGTGACATAAAGCAATCTATAACGGCGAGGGTATTAGGTTCGGGTGATGGGTGGGTCAAACATCTAACAAGTGTCCAACGTAGTCTTAACAATCTGCCAAGAAATTCTCTAAGAGGTATCACTCCATACGAACTATTGTTCGGTACTAGAATGATAATCCAGGACTTAGATTGTCAGACTTCAGTGGTGAAAGAAAAAACCTTTGATATCAAAGATCGTTTGGCTGTTTTACAGGACTTAAATGAAACAAGAAGAAGTCTAAGTAACATAAAGCTAAACCCAACGACCACTGAAGAGAAACCACCTGTCCCAGCAAGACCTGTCTGGATTCCAAAGATTGGGGATCTGGTCAGAGAAAAGATCGCGGTGAAGAAGGAATTTGGGCCTTCTTACAGAAAAGCAGTACCTGTCTTAGCTGTCAGCGGAACAAGATCAGTAGTACTACCGCCCCTTGCTGGTAAAAAGGAGAACAGAGTTGTATCAATCGACCTGGTAAAACCTCAATCATGTGGCCAATAATAAGTAGTAGGCCCAGTGGACTCCCAAGAAATAGCAGAAGACCAAATCTTGCTACAATCAAAGAGGTTCAAACTGAGAGACTAATCACTTTTGATAAACCTGCAGTGAACAAAAAAGGACTATGCAACAAAGCCATGGAACTTGTGCCTCTTGAGACCCAAATTGCAATAGTTCGTCAAGAAACACCAGTCTAAAATGATGTAGCATCAGACTATGCTAATGAAACAAAGAAAGATACAAAGACTAATGAAAATCCGGAAGCAATTCCAACAATTGACAGATCTGCATCTGGCTACTTCATCAATTTCGATGACTTTTCTGATGATCCAAGCGAGCATGAAGAAACGCCAGCAACAAGAATTTTCAAAGAAAAAATGACTGAGCTCTTTCATCAACTCAAAGAAACATATCTGATTTCACCATGGATTGAATTATGGATTGTGTTAGGTGTGTTTTTCCTCCTACTTTGGCTCATCATGGTTTTATGTTTGGGTAGATTTATTGATGGAAAATATAGTACAATGGACACAGCAAGTCAGAACATCAACTTGGTCCTAAAGCCTCACAGATCCTCTCACATCGAAAAAAGAGAACTGTCATCAGTGAACATCACAGCCAATCCTATACCTGGGGGTGTAGCATGGGACAAAACTGATTACGAAATCTATGGCCCGATTGAGCTCTTGAAATATCCACATCAATTCAAGGTTTCATTAAGTGACTTTGTGACACCAAGTACTTTCTCTGATGATTGGGACTTTGAAAATATTAATAACATGATGTCAGATTTAGTAATGTCAGCAAAATTCACAGAACGGGATTATTTGCAGGGTTCATCACACTATGAAGAAATGTACTGTTATAATCATTATGGTCATCACTATTTGCATAAATCTGCTCAACCTAGAAATGTTTTTACTTATAACCAATGGGAACATTGTCCAACTCCGCCAAAAGGCAGCTCAAAATGAGAAATTCCCATACTTCTCAGGGTTTAACAACAGTGATCCAGAAAGGTTTTAATTTAAAATGTTAAATAAGATAGGAATGAAAACAATGTTGACAAATGCTAAATTAATTTATTCTGAAAAATGTTATGATAAAATGTCTACATTTGGTTTTGAATTTTGGAAAAACAACATTGAAACAAAAACCATCTGGGGTACAAAAGACTGGCAGGTACAAGGTTTAGAATCATTATTTAGAGCCTGCATGATCCCAGAACAGATAATATTGCTGAATGACACCATTCAACAAACAAACTGTCTTGGTTTAGCCAAGATAAAAGACTTAAATAAACTGTCTATTCCAAAGCCCATACCTGATAGTAATAGCACTACAGATGTGGGGATAGACGTATCCCATATTTTACACCAAAACAGAACAAATCCTGATTGGAAAAAATGGTTGATCTGGCCCACAGACACAAATAACTGTCAAGGTAGATTCCTGAACAAAATACAGGGTTTCAAACAGACCAGGCCAGACCCAAGATATTCCCACAGACAACATCCAGGGATAGATACAACATACAGTGTAGGGAAACTATGCCTTGAGTGGCTACAAAAATCCACACTGGCTGAAATTAAGCAACACTTGACTTTACTAAAAGAAGATGCTGACTTGCGAGATTTCATACTGGGACCTCGCAAACAGCGTCAAAAACTTTTCATATACGCCGGTATATACGCTGCTTACAACGAAGCCTGGAAAGTGAAGCAAATTGAAACTGCTGAAAAAATACGAAAAATTGATCGTATTCATTTGGAAAAATCCCTTTCTGTAGTGGACAATAAGTTAACGACTCTGTCCTCCAGAATTTATTCACTGGACAGCATTGTATCATCTGCTATTGATATAATAGAGCAGGACTTGATAATGTTACAACATGGTAAGTCCCAATTGCGTTCTATTGTACAGCTAGGCTGGACGTTGCAAAACCTGCGTTCAGGCTACTTGCCATGGCGTCTAATCAACACAACGTCATTATTTTCTATCTTTAACCTTACTGATAAACAAATCAGTTTGGCACAAAAAGGAGCAGACTATACGATTCTGAGCATTGAAAAACTTGAGAGATTACCATTGACAATGTCAGAGAGACCTGTCATTGAATGGATAATACATGGAACAATTACAATTCCGATAACAACTTTTGAGTTTCAGTACTGCCAAAAGTAAAGGATACATCAAGTCAACCTGGAATTTACCTTATACACATAAATGCTATAGTGAAGGGAAAAAAATAAGTATTTCTTAGTGATAACAATTGTAAAAAATCACTAAGTGGGACACTTCTGTGTTAAGGTATTAACTTGCATGGAGCCTGCGAAGGTTCATCAAATAACCTTTCATGTTACCTGCATGGCACTCCTGCAACACAGATAGAGCCTTTTTTCAGACAGCTTTCCAACGGCAGCTACGTTCTAATAAGTGACCACAGCTGTTGTGGCATGATGCCAGGAAAAGCCTATCTCGTAACCGTTACTTCCAGGGTCATTTGCTGTATGCAAGTATTGTATCCAAACAGCAAACCAGACAAGGAGGCAACAATATGGCCTTCTCTGAATATCTCTTCTATTCGAATTGATACTTTAAGCAGAATGAAGTCTATTCTTTTACAGACAACTGTGCCTTTAACCTCGTAGAAAGAGACGTATGATCTGCAAGTTGCAAGGACAGCGGCAGAGATACATACCCTATTATCGACAAATTGCCCTGTGCATTTCGTAGAAATGTTAGGTCAAATCTTAAACATGTCTGATACCAGTGGCATCGCACATGTATTTAAGACAATTTTTTCGGGACTGTTAGCACCCTTTGAAACAGTTCTGGCCATTTTCCTGAATTTTGTGCATTCTTTATTCGGCGGCCTGCCTCTTCTTTTGGGACTCGTAGCAGGAATTTTATTTTTGATCCTTCTGCTCCGATATGGCAAGCCAAGCCCCAGACAAAACTCCAGCAATGATGGAAGAAACGATCCTAGCAATACGCTACCAAAACCGAATCACTAGAGTCCTCGGATTGGCCCGGCTAAGAGATCTGAATACAACTTGGTTTCTTTCATTCAGACCAATCTGGCAAGATTGCATCTTACCTATGCTTCGATGTCTGCTATGCGGAGAAGAATGCGTGTTGCACGTCTGTCTTACACTACCATCAGCAGTACCTATGGATATCAATACTTTGCTTGGTTCGGTAGCGGCTCATGCAACGTGTTGTCCCCAGCGGCTACTTATTCTGATTACGGTATTCGTTGAGACTTCACCATTACGATTAGGTGGCGGTGAAGTACGAGATGAAAGCAGCACCACACAGGTACAACCTTCTGTGAGCATTGCTGATCCAGACATCGATGATGGCAATGATTCTCACATATGCACTATTTCAGCTTTTTCGAACTTGGTCGAACTTTCCCCTACTATTGTAGACCAATTTTTCGCAAGCCTGTCTGATTTGATGTTCTCTCCTAACAACAAGAATAACTTTTAAGACAACGAGCACACAGCGTTCCCTGAACTCTGAATTTGGCCTTCAATTTTTGATAAACAACACTACTGAAAACAATTGGAACTATCTTTTCCCCTGAAAGCGAAATTATTTTTTCCATTTCCAAAATATTTACCTTTTTTCTGGCACATGGTACTCTGCATTAAGTAGAGATATTCTTAGAGAACAGAACTTCTATTTTTAGAGACACTAGAGACAATATTTTAAAACTCAGCCTCTAGCACATGTACAGTATTGTATAAATATGTGATGAAATGGTCTCGACCTTCTTTTCTGTATTAAGAGCCATTTCATAAATGTAATTTTCGCAATTCATTCAGCCGATATTTATATATGCATTATCTGAATGATACCACTGCTTGAAAAACGTACAGTATAAATACTCATTTTCGTGTATATACCATACACCATTTCAAATGCAATTGATGTATTTTGGGGTGGGTTGGAAAACACATGCATCGTTATATGTTTAGTATTGCTTAATATTTAGTAATGATGGACATTATACGTGGAGTGGGTGTTGCGAATGTATCTAGGACTCTAATTAGATATTCCCGATTTAAGCCCTTATGTGGTTATAACAAATCATATCCTTATAAAGGCATACGAATCATATCCATATTTAGTCATAGCCAATGCAGTCCAAATATGGCAAGGCTCCTCCCATAGACTCCTAGAAAGTACAACGCGTTCTTTAAACAAACCAAGCCTCCAGCAGCCCGGGAATTCTCCCTGCTTTTGTTTTGATTTGCACAAGAACTTCTGGAGACCAGAAAGAACTGTAAGTTCTTAGTGACGTCTTATGTCCAACCTTACATCAAACCCGGCACCTTCCAGGTATAAATATACCAACGTTGCCTTAAGCAAACACACGGTGGTTTGGAGCAGAGCGGCTATCTACTTGCCCGACGCCCAGCTGATGCGAGTGCCGAAGGAAGCCGACCCTCCCATTTGACGCACTGAGAGAGACGCTGTCTTTTCTCCAGCCGAGAAATTCCAGCTCCAGTGTTTCCAGGCACCCTTGCGGATTGCTGGGAGATCGAGTCCTGAGAGAGAGATACAAGACCTCCTTCATTCTATGACCAAGGTACGGAGCTGATTATAAACTTAGAGAATTCTTGATTCAGATTCTTGGCAAAAACGAACTTAACTTAAACTGCAACTTGCTTACTCCTTCCCACGTATTAGGCTTAGGTCAGGTACACCGGGGTAGGCGTATCTTAGAAGCACCAGTTGAGTACGTTTAGTCAATGATTTTATGTATGTATATATTTTATCCGTTTTAAAGTACCATATGGCTCAGAAACCATATCAATACTTTTACAGTATTATTTCATAATACTCCTTTTACTGTACGCACTTTACTTCATGATAAGTATTGAAATTGTGGCAACTCACTTCTCTTGCATGAGAAAGTAGACTGCTCAATAAATAACAACTTTTATTGAAAACGCCCGTCTCTCTATTTCTCTGCACTCCTGGTGAAATTAAGCATGCACGATTGACTGAGTGAAATAGCTATCTATTGTTTTCACACGACTCTGGAGATATACTCCTTATTCTGGGGGAGAAAAGTTGTCATGTTTATGCTGTTGTCAGAAACGAATCCCTTCTTCTCCAAACAGGAAAGTTAACTCCTTCCTGTTCATTCGAGAGAGTTTCTAGTGACCTCTGAGCTAGCTGGCATTCATAATTAAGTCTAACATATTCAGTAGAGACCTTGATGACCTCAGTCCTACGTCTAAACTGCGGTTTATGTTATTCCAATGCGCAGAGCCTATTGGGAATATAGGAACTACACTACAGAGCGTGTGAGCTTAGTACTGACTTGTGTGTGAACATCTATACAGATATCCGCTCTGCTTCCGGAGGGGGCCATGATTTTAGCCTTCTTTGGAAGGAAAGAGGCTTTCTTACATGCCATGGGATGCAGATAATGCATGGAAAACTAGTGCATAATCGTCTGACTGCACTGACATATCCGAAGAAAATAGCTATTATCAAGTTTAGCGCACACAAGAAAGTGACTGACAAGACAGGACAAGGCAACGCCTTTGCAGATCGCGTAGCCTGTGAGACTGCGATGCAGCGAAGCACTACATCTATGTATGTAGTGAAGTCACAAGCTGAGCGTTGGCATGGTGCTAGACAAGAAGTGCTTGACATACAGAGATCTGCTTCTGTGGAGGAGCTTGAGCATTGGTCTAAAGAGGGAATGTTGGATGATGAGGGCTGTTGGCACGATAAAGAGATGGATAAATGGAAACTGCCTATCACCTATTTACAGCCTATGGTTCATATGGCACATGGGCGACACATGTTGGAGCTTCAGCAAAAACAAAATAGCTTACGCAAGTTTGGGAGCATCGAGAAATTGCTGACACAGCTCAAAGGCTAGTACAGTCCTGTTTGATCTGTTTGCAGTACAATCCTGGTAAAGGGACACAGACTCCTAGAGGAGGATTTGCTACAAAAAAACACACCTTTTGACGTTTGGTAAATGGATTATATTCAGCTTGAACGTTGCAATAACTTGAAGTATGTTCTAGTGGTGGTATGTGCCTTTAGTAAATGGACAGAGGCATATCCTACAAAGGATAATACGGCTCTTACTACAGCAAAGGTTCTATTGAAAGAATTCTTCCATAGATTTGGTGTTTGCAAATTTTTGGGGAGTGACAACGGACCTCATTTTATTGGTCAAGTTGTTGAGTATGTTCTGAAAGGATTAGGGATCAAACAGAAGTTCCATGCAGTCTGCCACCCACAATCAGCAGGGCTAGTGGAAAGGTATAATGCTACCCTAAAGTTGAAACTAGCGACAATTCAGGCTTCCACGTCTTTGAAATGGCCTGATGCGTTGCCCTTGGCATTGTTGTCCATTAGATCAGTGCCACATTCACGATCTGGACTTACACCATATGAGGTGGTATTTGGGAGACCTATGAACATTTGGGGAGTCCCTAAGCCACACCCCATACATGATGCACCATGTGTTTTGATGAGTGACTACCTATCACAGTTGACTGACAGTTTGATTTCTATTAATCAACAGGTTCGAGAAGCTCTTCCTGACAGGTCCACAGTTGAGGCCCATGAACTCCGACCCGGTGACCACGTAATGGTCAAGGTCTTCGAGAGGTCGAACAGCTTGGACCCCAGGTGGCGAGGACCGGAACAGGTGCTCCTAGCTACAAGGACAGCGGTTCGAGTGACGAACAGGAAGAACTGATTTCACAGCACTCATTGTAAAAGAGTGTCACCTACTTTGGTGGAACCTTCTGTGCTGGCTGACCATTGAGAGATTCTGAATACAGAGAAAGGCCAAGCTATATCAGCTGACGAACTTGAGGAAGTCTTCACGGACCATACGATCCCTGGAGTATCCCGATACCAACTGAGACCACGGAAAGAGCCTGCATTGTTGAAAAAGACTGGTTGAGCTACCGTCCTGGGTTTGTGAAACGAAGCTGATGTGGCAAGGGGGGGGGGGAATCAGTCCTACATAGTGACACCCGTCTTGACCCTCGGTGAAGAAACCAACGGCTGCCCAGGACTTTAGAGCTCCAACGATTGATTTAATGACGAAGTGATCATGTCTGCAGAGAGATCAACTGTTGCTGAGATTTGTAACAAGAACACCATTTGTGCTGTAGGATTTGTTGTTGCTATGGTTGTTGTAGCAGTGACAACCAGGTTTGTTGAGAAAGTGGCTCCTGCTAGGCAACTGCTGATCGCCACTACACCAGTACCAGCTGAACATCATTACTTTACACTTCCATACCATGAGCAGAAGCATCGACAATCCTATTTGAACAATACGTTTATTCAGATGTTGCATCACACTCACAATGCCACGAATACTACTGACTGTTTGGTGTGTCGGATGATACCTGCTCACCAGAAGAAAGGAGGAACACCTTTTATTCCTTTTCCTTTCTCGCACAATGGTTCCTGCCAAGCTTAGTTTGCGCTTTTTTTTTTTTTTTTTAAACAATTTTATTTGGCTTTTTTGTAGCATTATCACAATACATTTAGAAATTGACATCAATTACTTAATCATTTACCTTGGAGTGTGTTCACTGCTCATATTGATAGTGTATAGTCTCATTCAATAACATATTTTCTGGTCAACAAAGGCTCGTTAAGACAGTTCGCAACCTATTACATAACAATGTATATCACTGGTCCTAGAGTTATTCATATATCTTTTCTTTAAATCATCTAAGCATTATGTACATTTCTCACGGGTTTTCCATTATTACTAAGCGTGGCCTGCTCACGTACCTCATGTATTCCCATCCTTATTCTATGGACTTGTGTCCGGGTTTGGCAGGTCTTGTGGGGGTTCGCATATGTTACCGCGGTATATATTCCACTTCTCCCATATCCGGGACCACTTTTTTGGGCATCCCCTATTCACATACACTGCCTTCTCCGCTACCATTGCTGCGTCCATATCATTCCCCCACTGTGTCCCTGAGGGCGTGGAGGTAGCTCCCCATGTCCTAGCAATGTTTCGTTTTGCTAAGGTCATACCCAGTGTGGCCCATGTTTGCAATCCACGATTGAGGTCCGTAGGTGACCAGATATTCAGTAGACAGCATCTCGGTTCTGGTGCTAAGTCTACTTCACTCGCTTCCGATATCTCCGACATGATGGACCTCCAGTATGTTTGTATGGAAGGACATTCCCAAATCGTGTGATAGTATGTACCCCGCATGCCACAGCCTCGTAGACAGTCTGGCTGCAGTATGCGTCCTAGTTTGTACAAAAGTGTGCGTGTATAGTACACCCTGTGTAACACTTTTAACTGTATAAGTTTCAACCGGGCCGGTATGGCTGCGTCTCTGGCCGAACCCAACGCATATAGCCAATCCTCATCGTCTATATCTCCCAGTTCCACCTCCCATTTGCTTCGAAGTATTACCATTGGGTCTGGAAGATTATTGATGAGCTTACGATATGTAAGTGAGATTGCTTTTTTGTCCAAGTGGTCAGTAAGGAGCCGATCCTCCAGTGGGGAGGAGTCCGCTAGTGTGGTCCCTGGGGGAATGGCACCCTGCAGGGCATGTCTGAACGGGGTATTTTGTAATGCGTATAGGAATTTGGGGAGGGAAAGCATTTGGAAAAGTGCTGCTCTTCCTAATAGTGTCAGTGGGAGAGAGCGCCAGTGTTTTACATCTGATTTAAGCCTATGTAATGGTTTCAGTAGGTTTTCTGCCATAAAGACAGTCTGTTGCGGTGTAACATATATCCCGAGGTATCGGAATCCCCCAGTCGCTATCTGTAGTGTGCATGTAGGGGGCAGTGTGGGTGTTTGTCCGCGGAGTACGTATAACAATGATTTTGTCCAATTAATCGTGTATCCTGATATTTCCCTGTGTTCCTCTAGGATGTCTAATAGGGTTGCGAGGGACGTGGTTGGGGACATGACATAGATCAGCACGTCATCGGCGTATAGTGAAATACGGTCCTCCCACCCCGGTTCCCATGTGATTCCACGGATCCTCGGTTCCGTTCTTATTTTCACCGCCAGTGGTTCTAGCACGAGTGCGAACAGGAGCGGGGACAATGGGCATCCTTGTCTCGTGCCGCGACCTAAAGTGAACGTTCGTGAAATGTGTCCGTTTGCCACTACCTGTGCCAGGGGCCTAGTGTATAACAGCTTAACCCAACCACAGAACTTTGGGCCAAACCCCATCTTCCGAAGCACCGCAAACAGGAAGGGCCATTCCACCAGATCGAATGCCATTGTTGCGTCTAGGGATAGAATGGCCGCCTCCTCATTTAGCATCGGAATACGGTGTAGTACGTCATGAAGGCGTCGCAAGTTGAGGGAGGTGTTCCTCCCAGGCATGAACCCCGATTGATCCGGGTGTATCAATGTCATGAGGTGCGGCTGAATGCGTGACGCCAATAGTTTCGCCAGAATTTTGGCATCCGCGTTTATCAGGGAGATGGGCCTGTAGGAGGACGGTAGATCCTTTGGTTTGCCAGGTTTGTGTATGGCCACAATAGTGGCCAAGCGTTGCTCCTCTGTCAGACTACCTCTCGCGAGACAGTCATCGTACATGGGAAGCATGTGGGGGAGGAGATGTTTTGCCATTGTTTTATATAGTTCTACTGGCATACCGTTGGGCCCTAGTGCTTTGCCCGTGTGTAACGCCGTCAGTGCTTTTCCTAATTCATCTACCGTTATGTCATCTTGCAGTGTTTGTGCGTCCTCTGGGGACAGAGTGGCAAGTGGTATGGCATCGAGAAATTGCTCGCAGACGTCTTCTGTGACGGTGCCTCGTGCTGTGTACACCTGGTCGTAGTGTGTGGCTAGTTCTTTGACTATTCTCTGTGGGGAGGTAGTGTGCGTCCCATCGGCTAGTGTTAATTGGGCTATCCATCTGTCTGCTCTCTCTTTTTTTTCCAGCCACGCGAGCATTTTCCCCGTTTTATCCCCCAGCTCATAAATCCTATGCATGGTATTAGTGTGTCTTTCTTTGGCCATCTCTTCCGCGTATGCTCAATATTCGTGTGAGGTGAGGGTGAGTGTGTGTGTCGTGGCGTCTGTAGGGGCTGCTGCATGGGCTGACTCCGCCAGAAGGACCGCAGATTCTAGTTTCTCTATGGCTTCCCTTTGTTCCTTTTTGTGCCTCGTAATGGAGGAAATGGCCTGGCCTCTGAGAACAGTTTTAAATGCTTCCCACAATATGGAGGGTGAGTTTACTGAGGAATAGTTTTCTTCAAAGTAGTGCGTGGTTGTATTGTCCAGGGCTTTTGCGATTTTTGGGTTTTTCAGATATCCCGGGTAAATCGGGTAGATTCTTTGACGCCTAGTGAGGTTTGTGGTATAGGTGAGATGGATTGGAGAGTGATCCGATATCCCTCGTGGTAGGTGGTCTAGGGATGTTACCGTTTCCGGGGGTATGTCTAAGGTAAGGACGTAGTCTATGCGGGAGAGACTGTTGTGTGCCCCAGAATGAAATGTGTAGCTACGTTCAGTGCCATGTTTAATCCGCCACATATCTATAAGCCCTATTGCGTCTTGAAATTCTTTGAAGAGGTAGCTCGATCTGGTCGGATCCCGGGGAGGTTGGCGGTCTATGTCTGCATCAAGCACTGCGTTAAAGTCCCCCCCGATGATCAGGCGTCCCTCCGGCAGTTTCAGTAGTAGTGTCCCCAGATCTTGAAGTGTTCCTTGGTGCAATGAAGGGGGAATATAGACCGACAGAATGTTGTAAATCTTCCCCTCCCACTGACATGTGATCCCCGCAAAGCGCCCTTGTTCATCCGCCCACGTGTGCTTGATTAGTAGTGGTGCCTTTTTACTCACTAATATGCCAACTCCCCGGGACCCGGAGGAAAACTCTGCATGGATGGCCATTTTGAAACCCCAGCGATTCATGGCTAGGCTGGCGTTTCCTGCGAGGTGTGTTTCCTGTAGGAGGATAATGGTGGGGGCCTTTCGCTTTAGGTATTGTAGGACCAAACCCCGTTTTATTTATGCCCCAGGCCATTCACATTCCAGGAAATAATCGATAGGTTTGGGGACGTCACTCTTTCCAATTGGTGGTTTACGCCCGACAAGCTATTTTCCCCCATCATGATCAATATAAAGGGGTTTTCGGAGTGATGCGGCATATTTCCGCGACTGGGCCAGTAATAGGCCGCCATCCCATGAAGTGCCCCATGCCTCTAAGCTCTGTGCCAATGTGTGTACGAAGTGTATGAATGCACTGCTGAAAACATAGTGCGGGCTGGCCTCATCTGCGGCCGTATTCCTGAGTGTATAGGTAAGCGCCATGTCAAGTCTATCTTGTGTGCATGCTACGGCCAGCCAAGCCAAAAACCTAAAACAGAAACAGAACAAACATATTGCGTGTAACTTCCCTGCCCCCCTCCCTGCCTCCCTGCCCGGTGGATAAAGAACTTTCCACCCCCCCAACTGAGCAGAGTGCTTAGTGTCCCAACTTAAGATCATTGTTCGTGGGGGTGAGAACACTGTAGTCTTCCTTGAGTCTCTCCCATCGCAAACCATATGCAAAGTTCGGTAGCTCAGGGTTTCTTACCTGCTGAAAGTCTACGATTCAGGTCTGAGTCTTACCCTGTTCGCCAACATCAGGAATGAGCAGACCGTCTTCCTACCATTGGCGGTGTTTTGCCATTCCTGAGTGCAAGAGTGTGGTGCATAGCCTAAACCCTCGGTGTCCAAATCGGTCTTCCCGGAGATGGCTGTTGCATAGGTCGTATAGCGGCGTCTACTCAGTCATTATCAGCATTTGTTTGAGGGCTCCTTCCCCCGTTGTTCCGGCGTGGGTCACGATGCTTTGGTCCTTTAGCTGGTCTCCAACCTTCCAGCCAATCCTGTGCGTCTTGCGGTGCTTCAAAAAACCATGTTTTACCTTCCGCTTCCACGCGAAGCTTTGCCGGGAAGAGCATCGAGTATTTAAGTTCTCGGGCTCTCAGTTCCTTCTTTACATCAGTAAAACTTCTTCTTTGCTGAGCCACGGCCGCCGTGTAGTCAGTGTAAAAGTTAATGTCGGAGTTGTCAATCCTGATCGGCGGGTGCATTCGGGCGGCTTGTAAAATGGCGTCCCGGTCTCTAAAGTTGAAAATGCGCGCCAAGATGGGCCGGGGTGGAGCCCCGGTTTTGGCCTTGCCTCCTGGTACACAGTGGGCCCTTTCCACCGAGAAATAATTTGATAGTCCTCTGGGTTTGAACTGTTTTTGGATAAGGTCCTCGACATATAGGTCCAGGGCTGGTCCACCTTCAGATTCTGGTACGCCAATCAAGCGGACGTTATTGCGCCGGGAGCGTCCTTCCTGGTCATCCAGTTTGGCTCTGAGCGCGGTGTTATCGTGTTCTAGTTGTGAGACCCTGCGTTGTAGGTCTGACGTGTCCCCAACGAGTCCCGTGGTGGTTTTCTCCACTTCTCGGAGGCGATCCGACATTTTCGCCAAATCAGCCCTTATCAGGGACACGTCGGTACAAATAGTTCCCATGGAGGACTGCATCATTTTCAGGGTCGCCATCACGTCGTGGAGGGTAATCTTCTCGGTGTCAGTAGATGCCCCGTTGGGCTGGGGTGACGTACGCTGTGTGTCAGTTCTTGGGGCATCCGGCGGGTCCTTAACGTATGCGAATTTGTCCAGCTTCAGGGTCTGCTGACCCCGTGTCCCTCTCCCACTCATATTGTTATTGACAGGACTGTCCCTTTAGAGCGGGGACGGTGGCTGTCCGCGGGTATATCTGGGCTCGGTGGAGTGGTGGGGCAGCGCCGTGAATGGCGGCCGGTCAGGCTCTCTACTTGTGCTGGTGTGCAGGCAGTGACAGAGTCGATGCGTGAGGATATGGAACCCTGTAGGTCCGGAGAGTGTTGGCCAGAGAGTGCCGGGTGAAGTGCGCAGGGGCCACTGTTAGAATCACTTGATCCACACGTCCCAGTCGGCCAGGAATCAGTTCGGGTGCAGGCCGGTGGACGTAGGCTCCTACACCCTCGCCCGCGCTATTACAGGAACCCGCTGCGGTGATCTGTGGGACCCGGGTGCTGCAGGCGACCGCAGCTCGCCGCTGGAGGACGCGGCCGCTCACGATCCTCCCTGTCCCCTGGGCCGCCAGACGTTGGACTGCTCCGGTGGGGGACCGGGGGGGGGCCAAGCGGGGGTGCCGCCGATGACAGGTGGGCCGCTGTCGTGCCTACGGACCGCGGCGCAGCCGGGAGCAGTCAAGCGTCCGGACGCTGCGCTAAGTGTCTGTCCGGTCGGCCCGGCACTTACCCCAGTCCCCGGCTTCTGGCGCGGGATTAGGCCTCAGTGCTGATCTCGACGTAACTACGTCAGTGTCCCACTCTCTGAGTCGAGAGTCGACTTCTTGTGGACCGGAGGCTTAGCGTAGGCAGGCGATACTGTTGGAATGTTGCGGTAATGCGGATCAGTGTTCGGATTGTTCCCGGGAGAGCTTGTCAGCTACAGAGCTCCGTTAGTGTGCGGCCATCTTGTCTGGCTGCTAGCCACGCCCCCTAGTTTGCGCTTTTAATTGCGCCTGGAAAGGCTAACATCTCTGGTACGGCAGTAGGATTAATTAACTATCACCTCAATAAAGTGTGTTATCCAGATGACGATGGTTATCCTCGAGCTGCGGGGTCTAAATAGGAATGGGAGGAGTATCGACCTGAAAATATTTTCACACCATATGTTTTCCCAAATATGAGAACTATTAAGAACAAAGGACCATTTGTGATTTCTGTTACTAAAGCAAAAGCAGACTTGTGTATAGGCAGTGTTGGGAGAATTCCAGTAGGAAGAAGTGAGTGTACTGTGGTTCTGACTATTGAAGGTCCAATAACAGCAGTTTTATATCCTCACCTAATACCTATTTTGTTTGAAATTCACCCAGAGACTAGCACCTGGACTTTTGCCAGCTGGTTTTGGAAACTATTTGTCACTTGGGGCTGGAAGATATTGACCATCCTAGGTGTGATACTTGTAATCCTATTTACATGCTGTATATGTATACAATGTGGTCCAATACTTTGCTCCATCTGTATCACTGCCTGTACACCAACTAAGCGAAATGTTGCAGAAATAAAAGCCCAACACATGCTGAATAAAGAGATTACCGAAATTATGCTAATAAACGTACAAGATGTGAATTCGGACTTTCCTAAATGAATGAATGTTTTCAGCTAATGCTAAAAGGGTCGTCTGTTGTAATTTGGCAGCGATCTGTATTAGCATTTAGCTGAAGCCATCTTGTTTTGGCTGCCATCTTGTCTGCCATGTGAGCCTCAGCTAGGCCTACCGGTGCTAGGGGTTCGCCCTTCTCTACACAAGTCCTCAGACCAAAAGAATAGAAGTTGGCACGGGGACTGTAATATAAAGCAAAGCTTTTTATTAACTTCATGAGGTGGAACTACATTCACAAAACACCCTTCGGTAGTGTATGAAGTAGCACACTGAACAGAAGGAACATGGTCCTTTTATACCCACACAGGGGCTCAGAAGAAGGCCGTACAAGTACAGAAGAGAAATATTACATATATACAGAAATGCACAGTCAACAGTAGGGAGGAGCTAGCAGTTTGCTGACTCCAAGAAGAATACCCTGCCACTTACATACTAGAACAGGTGTATGAACAGTTACAGTTTCTTCTGCACGTTTGCAGAGTAGCAGAGCCTAAATATAGTCTGTCTGTAAGCAGAGTACAAGAGTAAACGACAGCAAGGAAGGACAGAGCACATGGTGAGCACATGGCAAGCAAGATGGCTGTCAAAAACAAGATGTTTTCAGCTAAATGCTAACACCGATCACTGCCAAAATAAAACAGTTTGGAAGAGGCAATTTTGCTTAAGGCATTGATAACTTCTGTAAGCGTTATCAAAGGGGCCTCGGAGTAGATGTCCTTTGGTGGAAAGAAATCTTTAACTTTACTAGTACCCTCATCCTCCAACCTAAGATACAGGGCCTCAATATGTTGTTTCCAGACATTGGCTGTAATTTTTGGTTTGATTGCCTGCTTCCCTTTACCTGCTACCTGTATAAACTATACACCTAAAAGCCTTCATGTAATGGGTGGATAGGGCCTGTTTCAAAGTATCCCACTTGTCCAGCTCCCACAGTTTTTCTGCTTCGGTGATGCTAGCTCTAAACAGCTGCCTCTTTTCTCTGATTAGGGGTCTATCTCTGGTTTTGATTGCCTTCATCAATGCTCACTTGGCCATCTGACAACATGTCCTTAAACCAGGGGTTTTTGGTCTTTTTACATGCACTTGGGTATGACGGGGGAAAAAATATATCAGCCAGAGTGGAAATCAGCACCTCATAGGTCTCTGCATCTCGAGTGAAGGAGATGAATGTACCATCACTGAGAATGGACTGTTCCGCTGCCACTAGATACAGAATCACTGAGTTGTGTAGGGATGCCATCCTAACATGGGATTGCTGTATGGTTGACCACCGGACTCTTCTTCAGTTGTTGGTCTAGGTTAATCTCTCATCTTTCAGTATGTTCAGACCAGAGACTTCCTTGTGAAATGGCAGTTCCAATTCCAAGATTAGAGCATTGTGGTCGCTGTTGTGTCGGGTCAGAACAGCAACGTCCACCACCTGGTGCCATTCTGATACATATCAGGATGTAGTCTATGATAGAAGAGTGTCCTGGTCGATTAATAGTGTGCTTCCCTTGTGTATCTGATTTAGTTTGACTGTTACAAACCCTTAGGGAGTAGTTTAGGGTGGGGGATTTAATCTGGAGCACCAGCGGTGTCCAGGCCATGGTTGGCTGAAATGTTAGCCTCACTGCCTGTAAATAGAAGGGGTGCACAATCATTAAGGCATGCAGGGGGTGCTGAAACACCCCAATGGATACAGGTAATGTGCTTGTGACCAGACTTCTGGTTGCTATACAAATTGCAGTCCATGTGATAATATCAGGAAAGTCTACAGTACATAAATTTCCAACCAGTCCATGAAACAGACCCACAAGTGGCCAAAACAATGGCTCTCATACTGACCTGTGTGATCAGTCCTGGCACAGCCACAGTGTCCTATAGGCTGGTCCATCCCTGGACTGGACTGGTGGTAGGAACAGAGCATGTGCTCAGGATCAGAGACGCTTTCATTACTGTTTCTGGACGTGTGCGCTAGAAACAATGCCCATATGTTGTAATAAGCTGAGCCCAGAAGACGTTTCCATGACAACCCAGTCCCTTCTCTTGGCCCAGCCAAGACTGCAATAAGATTAAACAAATACAGGCTGGCTGCACTCAAGCCTCTATTAAAGCAAAACACCTCAAGAAATACTAAAAAGGTGTGATACACTAACCCCTGATGCGTGGCACTTGGCACGGCCGATACTTGCAAATGCCTCCTCCCTGGTGGAACATCATGAAAACTCTTGCACCTAAATTAAAACCGAAAGTGAAAAACAGAATCAACAAAGAATATCTTTCACCTACTTTAAATACAGAAAGGCAGACTCTCTGATCCCTAGAAGATAAGTGGAAGAAGCCATCAGCACCCACGCCCTATAAAGTACAACAGCCTAGGAAAAAGAAACACCAGTAACATTAAATACAGAAGCTGTTTCCCTCAAGATTAAATAAATGCACGTAAGCATGAAAGAATTCAGCAAATTCCTCCTTTTACTCAAGCATGTCCCTAAATTGCAGATTTGTAAAGTGTGACTGATCACCCCTAAGGGTATCCAGGTGCTGGGGCCGTCTGGTTGCCCAGAGTCACATGATGCTGAGCTGCGGCCAATGCTGGGGCTCAAGCAGTGAGCCCTGTGCGCCGGAGTCAGCTGCCCTGGCCGCTGCACCACACCTGTCCCTAAAGAAGAAAACTACCAACCTGATACTGCAGGCTGACTTGGGAAACTGACAGATGTATTAAGTGTGATGGAAAGTTGGATATCTTTCTTACAACTTTGGCTGTCACTCCTTATATTTACATTTATAAATGGAACTGCCAGTCTTTAGTTTCTCTTGTTCTTTTTCTTGTATATGGAGATATGTTTAAACATTTATTAAAAAGATACATTTTAAAACATATGCTTTTGAGTCAGTGAAGTGAAATAGAGGCAAGTTGTGGAGATACCGGCTTTTGGAGACCCCTCCCCACTGGAGGGTCAAAGCCAGTGGTGCAGGGGACACCTAGAATCTACGGGTTCACCTTCCTTACTCATACATTACCAAAGAGACCAGGGCAACTTAGCTGTGGAGGAAAGTAAGTTACTTTATTAGCTAGAGCTAAGGACAGGGTCGGAGAATGGTACAAAGATAATTCTACGGAGACTGTTGCTTCACTCCGCAGCGCACACACAATTATAGCACTAGCCACACCCTTTACATATCCAATCAGAATACAAGTTCCTTATCCGTCTCTGGTGGCGTAATCGTGGCCAGGGAGCATCTGTCTCTGATTGCACAATGTACAAAGCCTCTGGCTTCCGCGCCCAGATGTCGTAGTCACGGAGCACAGCCGTTGGTCGTGGGAGGCTGAACTACTGACAGTGCACAGGATGTGGCTAAGTCTTTGGCACAACCAGGGGAGAGGTACACAAGCAGCTTCTCGGAATCGGCTCAACCGCAAGGAGCGGGGAGGGCTAAGCAAGTTCTAACAGGGACACAGAAATCAATCCTTCACCAGGTTGCCGAGAGCATGGCAACACAAAATGGAGTCTCAGCGGCCATTTTAAGCACAGTTCAACAAAGAGTGGGGTCAAAGACATTAGGTCAGGGGTCAAAGGCATGAGGTTAGGGGTCAAAGGCGTGAGGTCCAGGGTCAGCACTCATAGATTTGCTCAAGGATTAATCAGTCTTTTCTTTAAACTCAAGAGGAGGGGCTGACAGTCTCCTCCCTGAGCAGACATTTACAGGCCCTCTCCTCCCCCTGGGGTCTGAGGTCTGTGAGGGTCTGAAAATGAGGATAAGTGCAAGGACCCTCAGTGGCCCCTCCTCCTGCAGGAGGCACAGACCCTCAGGGGCCACTCTCCCCCCTGCAGGAAGCACAGACCCTCAGGGACCCCTCTCCCCTGCAGGAAGCACAGACCCTCAGGGGCCCCTCCCCCTACAGGAGGCACAGACTTTCAGGGCCCCTCCCCCTGCAGGAGGCCCAGACCCTCAGGGGCCCCTCTCTGCTGAAGGAGGCCCAGACTCCCAGGGGTCCCTTCCCCTACAGGAGGCACAGACGGAAGCACAGACCCTCCGGGTCCCCTCTCCCCCCTGCAGGAGGCACAGACCCTAAGGGGCCCTTCTCCCCCTTGCAGGAGGCACAGACCCTAAGGCGCCCTTCTCTCCCCAGCAGGAGGCACAGACCCTCAGGGGCCCCTCCCCCTGCAGGAGGCACTGACCCTCAGAGGCTCCTCCCCCCTGCAGGAGGCACAGACCATCAGGGGCCCCTCTCCCCCCTGCAGGAGGCACAGACCCTCAGGGACCCCTCCCCCTCCAGGAGACATCGACCCACAGGGCCCCCTCCCCCTGCAGGAGGCATAGACCCTCAGAGGCCCCTCCCCCTGCAGGAGGCTGGGACTGGACATGACTTACTGCTGGTGCTGACTCTGCCCCCGCTGACCCGGACACGATCACACTGACTTGAAGAGAGGAGCTCAGCCTCCGCTGCTGGTGCTGATTCTGCCACAAATTACCCCACACTATCACACCTGAGCAGAGCTCAACTGTCGCTGCCACCGCTGACCCGGAAGTGAAATTCTTCATGTGCTGACTCTGTCTTTATTGCTCTCTGTTATATCTTAACAATGTTGTAATTTGTATCATACATCTCTCTACCAGTGGAACCCTGTAAGGATGATATAACATGAATTATATTTTAGCTATGTTGTAGTTTGTATCATCCATCTCTCATCCAGTGGAACCCTGTAAGGATGATGAACATGGATTATATTTTAGCGATGTTGTAGTTTGTATCATCCATCTCTCCACCAGTGGAACTCTGTAAGGATGATGTAACATGGATTATATTTTAGCTATGTTGTAGTTTGTATCATCCATCTCTCCAGAGAGACAGAGAAGTGATGGGGGGTCCGAGGGGAGAAATTGTTATCCCCCTCGGCTCAGTCTTTACTCCGAGGCAACGACGGAGAGTGCGTGGCCTCCTTTTACCCTGAGCAGTGGCCAGGTGAGGTGAGGTTTTCTCTCCCTACAATAAGGGAGAAGATACACTTTTTTTCATTTTGGAAAGCGGGTGTAGATTCCACATCACATCACTAAAGTAAGTGTTGCAGTAGCACCATAGAGGTCCTGACGAAAGCCGTTTCGAGGCTGAAACATGTTGACCGAATAACATCACTGGTGGGTAGCAATTCCTTTCATGCTATCAACATACTGTTTTTAATCATACCACTTTGATGGTCAGCCCTAATAAAGTGTTCTATGACATCACTGTAGGTATTTTTAGCATCACTTGGATCATTTTCCTTTTCTTTCTTTTCCTTTGAGCACTGCAAACTTAGCCCCTCCCGCTCATATACTGCCATCTGTTGGTGTAGTGTTCTGGGTCCATTACTAGGTAGCGTCGTGGTTTTTCTCCGAGGTAGAACCTATAGGACACCAGTTGCCAACACATACCCAGATGACGAGATTCCACTTATGAGTGGGCTGATGGGTATTCTTTCTCTGGTTCTGTATCTTCTCTATTCTCATGTCTTTTGGGTATAACAATGCTAACTCTCTAGATCAACTGTGTGGTCTGGGTATGAAAAGAGGACACTATTAGGTCCCAAAGAGAGATTTGCTATTTACTTTTCTCTCCGTTTGTGCTCTTCAGACCTGTAGTACCTTCCATGTGTTTTATTCATCCATCTCTCCACCAGTGGAACCCTGTAAGGATGATGAACATGGATTATATTTTAGCTATGTTGTAGTTTGTATCATCCATCTCTCTACCAGTGGAACCCTGTAAGGATGATGTAACATGGAATGTTGTTGTATGAAAACCGCAGTTGGAGAAGTTCTGAGGGCCTT
This sequence comes from Lissotriton helveticus, assembly GCF_964261635.1. Classification (NCBI taxonomy): domain Eukaryota; kingdom Metazoa; phylum Chordata; class Amphibia; order Caudata; family Salamandridae; genus Lissotriton; species Lissotriton helveticus. The sequence continues at coordinate 127,296,789 of NC_136057.1, forward strand.
GCTGGCTGCTCCTGGTGGGGCTGTATTACTGATGAACTCTTGTTCTACAATAAATATTCTTGAAACATCTGAACAAGCTTGGAGTGATTCCTAGACTCACAGGCCAGGGATAAGCAGCGTGTGCTGACCCGGAAGTGAAACTGTTCAGTTTCTTCAGCAGAGGAAGGTGAGGAGAGGAGGGCCCGAGGGAGGGGGGAACAGAGGAGGGGGGCAGAGGGGGGAGGAGCAGAGGTGGAGGGAGGAGGGCGGGCAGAGGAGGGAGGAGGGGGCAGAGGGAGGTGGAGGGGGCAGAGGGGGGAGGGGCAGAGGAGGAGGAGAGAGAGGAGGGGGCGAGGAAGGGGAGTGGGGATAGAGGGGGGGGGAAATGAGGTGGCGGCAGAGGGGGGATTGGCAGAGTTGCAGGGAGGAGGGGACTAGAGGGGGGAGGAGGGGCACCAATAGGGGGACAAGGGGGGCAGAGGGGGGAAGGGCAGAGGTGGAGAGAGGAGGAGGGTAGAGGGGGAAGGAGGGGGGCAGAGGGAGGAGGGGCAGAGGAGGAGAAAGAGGAGGGGGCAAGGAGGGGGAGGAGGGAGGTGGGGGCCAGAGGGGGAGGGGGAACAGAGGTGGGGGAGGAGGTGGCAGAGAGGGGGTAGAGGAGGGAGGGGCAGAAGTGGAGGGAGGAGGGGGCAGAGGGAGGAGGAGGGAGCAGATGGGGGAGGGGCAGAGGAAGGTGAGGAGAGGAGGGCCCGAGGTAGGGGGGAACAGAGGAGGGGGGAAAGGGGGGAAGGGGGGAAGATGAGGGGAGGAAGAAGGCAGAGGAGGGGGAGGATTGGGAGGAGGGGCAAAGGAGGGGGAGGAAGGAGGAGGGGCCCAGGGCAGAGGTGGGAGGAGAGCCCAGAGCAGAGGAGGGAGGAGGTGCTGGAGCAGAGGAGGAAGGAGTGGGAGGGAGGTGAGGGACAGGGAGGCGGAGGAGACTGCGTTGATGTGTTTTTTTTGGTGAGTTTGTCCAGGAGGATGTAGAAGTTCCGGGCATGGTCTGTAGGAGTGGGTGAGGGTCCTAGGTCAGCAAACCACCAAGAGTCGGTGTTCCCGAAGATCAGTTCTTCTGTTTTTTCTGTGTTGAGTTTGAGGCAGTTGTTTTGCATTCAGTTGGCGATGCTTGTTCAAACTAGCTTATAAAACTATAACTTACAGTTCATTGAGATATTAAGGGTTCGTAAAACCCCGGGCTACATATATTTGGGGCTCCCTCTTTGGTATACATTTGAATTTATTACCACTTTTAGGCTCAATTGAAGTCCCTGTGATGCCAAAAAAAGACTGAATCATGTTAAACCTTCAGAACCCGGGGCCGGCAAAAGCATCTAAAAGCCCAAGCTGGCTATAGTCCACCAGCCAAGTAATATCAAAAGAAGCTTGAACAAACATTGATAAAGATATTTATTTTTGAGTTTGGGTCTAGATCTTTTACTTGCAAAAACATTTTAAGTGGATATCCAGCCAGCTTGTTATTCCCATTGCAGGGAAACCTGCTACGTTTAGTGGACTAGTGCATAATATTACAATAAAAAGACATATGCATATAGCACAGGAAATTGTAGCTTTAGTTGCAGAAAATATGTTACCGTAAATATAGCCCCTTTCACCATTGGCGTTCCTGCTACAGCAATGAAAAATCAAAGCTCTGCTTTGCGGATTTTCAAAGTCCCATCTAATAACTTTCCCTTTATTTCTCTTCCTCTGCCATGTCCATCATCAATTCTATATATGTGTAAACCTCTCCAGCTAGACACTTACGTGTGACCCTGCTGAGTAAGATAATGGGACCGGCCAGGATACAGGAAGTGCACTGAGACTTAAAGAGAACAGTAGAGCCAGATACATGAAGTAGAGGTGGAAGCGAGAGACGGAAATTATGTAGAAAGATATGGGAGGCGGCGAGAGGAAAAGAATATAGAAAAATGTGAGGTAGCTAGATGGAAAGATGAAGAGTCGTAGATAGAGGAAGATGTGAAAGAGAGGTAGAAAAATAGGTAGAGTTTATGGAGAAGGTAATGTAAAGAGACAGATGAGGACAGTTTTCCAAGGGGGGGGGTAAAGAGAGAGGCAATGTAGATAAAAGGTGAATTAAAGAGAGGTACAAGCAGCAAGAAGTGGACGATGCACAATAGAGAGTGCAAGATGAGAAGGGATAGAGCACAACATTTCAGGTTACAAGAGTAAAGAGGGGTGAAGTGTAGAAAGAGGAATCCGCTGTAGAGTGAAACAAGGAATTTGAAAACATATATGAACTGGAGAAAGATAGGTGATGTCAAAATGGAGATATCGAGTTGTGGGAAAATTAAAGAGGAAGAGACAGTTAGGTAGAGCGATCCGGACAGATAAAGTTTGAGAGAGATAGTTGAGATGGAGGGGGTGAGGTGAAATGGAGAAGGAGGTCCAGAGAATGATGTGTGTTTGAGTGAAAGAGCAAGTGATGGAGAGAGAAAGAGAGAACAGTTAATGGTTGAGGTAGAGCAATTGAGGTAGCCAGCAAGTAGTAAGATATTTCGAGATGTGAAGGAAATGGAACAGAGGTAGAGGGTGAGAAAGGGAGTTGGAGAGATTAGGTAGTAAATTAATAATTAGTTAAATCTAAAATATATTCAGTGAGTGAGGAGTTGGTGAGGCAGAGAGAGGTGAGGCAGAGAGAAATGAGCTATAGAGCAGAGGAGAATGGTGAGGCATGGAAAGGGATGAGAGAGAAGGCGAGGGGGGTAATGTAGTAGAACATGGAGAGAGGATGGAAGTGAGGTAAAGCTGGAGATGAGTTTGAGTGAGAAGTGAAATGGAAGGAGGAGAGAAACAGGGGTGTAATAGAGAAACAAAATAAGTGAGGTACAGAGATAGGGATGAGGTAGATGGAGTTGAGTAAGAGAGCGAGGATTAAGAGTGATATAGATGTAGGTACAGAGACTAAAGAGAGAGAGAGGCAAGGGCATGAGAAAGAGGTATACAAAGGGTGAAAAGAGTGACATATATTGGATGAGAGGTGAGGTAGATGAAGCTGAGCTAAAGATTTCAGAGATAAAAGCAAGGGTGGAGGTACACAGAGAAGTATAGATATGTTAAGCAGGACGGTGAGGTGAAGTACGGAGAGAGTGATAAGACACACTCATTTCACTGCAATTGTCACTAGCTGCTGGAGAATGTGAGGGTTAAGACTAGGCAGACCAAGCATGCACAAGAACATGTGAGGGTTAAATCTGGGCAGACCACGAATGCACAGGAGAATGTGAGGGTTGAGGCTGGGCAGACCAAGCATGCACAAGAGAATGTGAGGGTTAGGGCTGGGCACACCAAGCATGCACTAGAGAATGTGAGGGTTGAGGCTGCTTAGACCACGCATGCACAGGAGAATATGAGGGTTGAAGCTGGGCAGACCAAGCATGCACAAGAGAATGTGAGGGTTAGGGCTGGGCACACCAAGCATGCACTAGAGAATGTGAGGGTTGAGGCTGCATAGACCACACATGCAGAGGAGAATATGAGGGTTGAAGCTGGGCAGACCAAGCATGCACAAGAGAATGTGAGGGTTAGGGCTGGGCACACCAAGCATGCACTAGAGAATGTGAGGGTTGAGGCTGGACAGACCAAGCATGCACAAGAGAATGTGAGGGTTGAGGCTGGGCAGACCAAGCATGCACAAGAGAATGGGAGGGTTGAGGCTGGGCAGACCACACATGCACAGGAGAATGTGAGGGTTGAGGCTGGGCAGACCAAGCATGCACAAGAGAGTGTGAGGGTTGAGGCTGGGCAGACCAAGCATGCACAAGAGAATGTGAGGGTTGAGACTGGGAAGACCAAGCATGTACTAGAGAATGTGAGGGTTAAGGCTGAGCAGACCAAGCATGCACACTACTGAGCAGATTTATTATTTTTTAGTGCAACACAGTGCATCAATTAGTTGGAGCAGGATGATGTGTGAGGGGGAGAAACAGCGCTGAGCCAGATTTATGAAATACTGCACGCTGCTGCTCACTGTCCCAGCACAAGTACACAGTCTACCTAGTGCCACGCCAAACCTTTACACCGTAGGACACAGGCGTATGTGCTGTCCAGCATAGGATTCATACTGGGAACACACCATTCCAGTACAAAATCCTATACATAAAGTAATCCTTACACAATCCGCAGGTTGTGTTTGTGCTGTGAAGTGCAGCGCACATGCAATGTGTGGAGTGTTTGAAGAAGTGACAAAGTTTCTTTGTGTTATCACCCGCTTCGGTGGCTTTTTTAACATAAAATTCACAGATCCTCAGTACTCTCACAATGCTATATTGAAGCACTGTAAATTTTTCCATATTTCCGCGCGTTGCTAATATATGAAGTATTGCATGTCCATGGTGGTGATAGAAAGGAGGAGTTTATTTCCTTACAGAATGCTCCATCCACAGATCTGCTTCCTCCTCAGATACTGACACCTTCCAACTCCCTCAACAGCAATCCACATTGCCTCAGAGACTCTGGGATGTCACAGCTCTGTTGAACAGGCTGCAAGAACTTTGTGAGCCGTGATTATTTGGGCAGTTGCATGTCATTGTGCAGGACTGTGCCCGCCTTCTGCCCGCCCTGTGTGTAGATCTCTGGGAGTAGGTGATGGCTGTGAATGGCTTAAATGAGCCTAATGTTCCGTGACTAAATGTATGGAAGTGATTTGTGTGTGTGTATGTGTTTGTTTGTGTGACTGGTCGTCTTGGCTGGATAAATAATATATCAGTCTGAAAGCGACTGATCAGTCTGATAAAAACATTTGCTTCTTTCTAATGTGTACGTCTTTGTGCCTGGGGTACAATCTGTGTATGAATTGTGTTTCATGAAATGTGTGTGCACGGCAGAGCTGCATGTCTGTGTAATTGTATGTCTTTGTGCAGCATTGCGTGGAACTGAAGATTTTTGATTTGTTTGAGAGATATCTGGTGTGTTACATTAATTCATTTATAAATGAGGTGTGAGGCTGTGCAAGAAGATTTGGAGTTTGTGTCACATCTGTGAGTATACAGTTGAATGTAGTTTTTAAAGAGCAATTTTTTTGTGTGCGTGTGTGTTGCAAACATTTTGTGTGTGTGTTGCAAGCATTTTGCCAAAGACAAGCCTGTCTGCTCCCAGGCATTCCTAGCCACATCCGCTCGGACCAGGAGTCGGGTAGTATACTCAAAATGTTGCATATTCAGCATGAGATCTATTCTCTTTCAGGTACAGAGATTTTAGTATCCCCTATGCTTGTCTCAACTTTAGAAGTAAATGGCATGTATGCCAGCCACATATATAGAGTAATCTGGTATCCAACAGCCCTCACTGCGGACAAACAAACAATAAGACTCTTCTACATCCTCAGATTGAGGACTCGTTAAAAGCGGCTTAACTAAACCCACCCACCCTAGGCAAAGATAAGGTGGAAATACTAAAATTATTAGAATCTCCTATGCCGGATATCCTGTTCTTAACTGAAACCTGGTTGTCAGAGGAATCTACTCCAGATCTCCAGAAGCCATACCCGAAGATAACCCAAAGAGAACGAGCTCAGAGAAAGAGGTGAGATAGCAGCAATTATTCACCAGTGGATCCGCGTATCTCTGAAACAAATGACTCAAACTGAAGGGGTAGATCTGCTCCCTTTCTCAATTTTGGAATTGATGACTTCAACTCGGTCCCTAAACATAATGATTTTGCTGAGTGAATAATGTTAAGTTTACACCAACACATTACATTCTCAGCTCACATAAAACAAAGGGGTATATTATCAAGGGGTTTATCTCCGCTTTTTTGGCTTTAAAAGCCAAGAAAGCGGAGATAAAATTATCTCCCTATTACCAAGCTGTCGCTAACACCAGTTAGTGACAGCTAATAGGAGATAGCGACCATCTTGGGCCCCGCTTTGCATGTCAGTGATATTTATCACTAATGACATGCAAAGTGGGCGTGCCAAGATGTTAGCGACTGGAAACAGTCGCTAACATCGCTATCTCCTATTACCAATTTTTGGAGATATTCGCGCTAAGCGCGAATATCTCCAAAAGCTAACACCTGCCCTGAGCAGTTCTTCACCATGTTATCCAATGGGAGGTGGATAACATGGCTAAGAGCATTTGCTCGATAATGCATGAATATCGCTGACTTTTCAGCGATATTCATGCATTGCGGCCGTTTTTTATCGCATTTGCGATAAACCTTGCTAATAGCAAGGTTTATCTGCGATAAATATCGCCGATGTGCGGCGATAATTTTTGTCTCTAAACAAGTTAGAGACAAAAATTATCGCTAGTTGTTGGTAATATGCCCCAAAATCCCTTAGATCTGATCTGGGTGTATAATTTGAATCAATCCAATATAATCATCTCTCCTTGCATATGGTCCAATCAGTATTTGGTCAGCGTATTCCGGTAGATTTTTCTAACTTGATCCACAAGTAGAAAATGTAAAATCATCAAAGCAGTCAATTAAAAACATCTCATCTCACTTCTAAAAATACAATGGTAAACATAAATATGTACAAGTTCATAAAACAGTTCATTTACTGTAGCTATTTCTAGTTAGTCAACATAAATAACACATACCATATATTTTCTGTCAGACACCTAGCATTTAAAATGTTCCTTGCTGTCAGTATGCTTTTTAGGAAACCCACCATCGTTCCAATGCGATAATAGTTATTCAACATCTGTAAATACAAAAGAGCAGGACGGCATTGTCTCCATCCCCCCTGTTTTAATAGAGGTATAATCCATCTACGTCGTTCATTTAGGTAACATTTACAGAATAGGATTACATGGATAGTTGTATATGAAGAGTGTTAGAACCTGGGGTAGCCTGGCCTAGGGCAAGACATAAACTTCAGAGGCACAGTGTTAAGGTTGCAGACCACCCAAAAGTAAAACCACACAACATCACACAAAAGAAAACGCTACACCAAAAATGTAGGAAAATAAGTACTGCTTTATAAAAAATAATATTCTCTTTGGTTTAACTCTCAATATTCACACAGGAAAAATTTACATTTAGCTCAGGAGAAATTATAACACTGTTTGTCTGTGGAAAGAGAATTACAACTCAATACATGTAACTTGTAAATATGCTTAGGCTTTTACCATTACTGAATTACATTTTATGCAGATTCCCTTTTGGAGAAGAAAGCACAATACCTTTTAATCAGGACAATACTATAATCTCCACTAAGGTGCTAGCTTAAGTCATCCGCTTTACATCACTAGAGATCCTAGCATTTAATCAGGCATAGTTTCTACATAGGACCTACACTCTATCACTGGTCTCTGCAATTGCAATAACACGTTTAATCCACTATGCAAATTATCAATGACTTTCTGTATTTCATTACATTTAACAGGCACCATATCAATAACAGGCAGGCAATCTTCATACCTTCTTAGGCCAGCTAAATATGTATTTTATTTGTCTTTTGCTCCTCAGAGCTTCTATTCCACTCAGGGGGGGGCGGGGGGGGGGCAACTGTCAAAAGTGAGAATTCACCCCTATGCTCAGAACTGCCCAGAGATAGAGAGCCCCACTCCTTACTGTAGCGTGGGGACGATGTTGTCCCAGTCCCCACGCGTCGCTGACGACTTCAGGCTCTCTCGAGGTCCCACCGGCCTCACTCCACTCCCTCCCGCCGATGTTTTTCAGAAAAGGGGGGAGGGGGGGGGGGCCGCTGGGGGTTTTAGGCTCTTCAGTAAGGGAGGGGGTCGTTGGGGGTTCCAGACGCTCGCACCACAAAGCAAACGCGGGAGATAAGATCTCTACGCGAGCGCCGCCTCTCTCTTCAGACCGATCCCCTGCTCACTGGGCAAGCGCAGGGGATTAGCGGCTCTGAGGAAGCGCCGCCTCGCTTTCACTCGCTGGCCTACTCACGGAGCATGCGCGGGGAGCTAGCGACTCTACCACACTACCGCTGTAGACTCCAGGCCGCTTCCACAGTCAGGCGCTCTCTTCCCTCCTCAGTCGCTATTCCTTCCAGGCGCTCTCTTCCCTCTTCAGTCGATGGGTCAACCAGCCCCTGTCTGCACTATCAGGATGAGGGCAACAAGCCCAGCCACCTCCTCAAGGCGATCGCGTCACCTTCCTCCCACGCCTCACCAGGATAGCGAGCACTCGGGAGCAAATGCAGGTGAGGGGCAGATGGTGAGAGGGAAAGGCAATTTAAAGGCTGAGTTAATCCAAGCCCACTGGCACACACCAACCCCAGGGGGGGCGATTAGCAGTCCTGGGGCAGTTGGCAGTTCCTGGACAGGGGCTGGGGGTGAAAGAAGGCGCACTCCTTAATAAGTCACACCAGCTGGGCAGAGGACTGTGCTCCGCAGCGCGGCAGTCTCCTTCTCCAGCTGTCCCTGTATAATTTTAGACAAGGGGCCAGCTAGGCACCCAGGGTCTCCAAGTAACTTCCCACAGCGGGGCCAGGACAAGTAACCAACAGGGGAGTAGTGGGTTGAGCCAATAAGGCAGCTTCCCAGTCCAGGAGGTCAACCCTAAGTCTAACCTCTTCCCACTCTCAGCTACCACCTGTCCTCCAGCTGACTTCCACAGGTAGACAAAATGGCTGCCCCGCATTCCGCCTTTTATAGGCTGCCCTTCAATGGTCCAGCATGGACCAGAAGGTTCTGGAATGCCCTATGTTAAGCTATGGCCAAGTTCTAGGTGCGACAGTTGGGGCAGTTGGAAGCCACCATTTTGTGTGGTTCCAACTTTCCTGTCAGAACAGGCCTCTGGGCCTGAGGTAAAAGATTATGGGGGGAAAAAAGAACACCTATCCCCTTGACCAACACCTAAAAAAATAGTAGACACAAAAATAGTAAGTGTATGAGGGGCAAAAAGGGGACAAAATAAATAATAATGAGGAGGGACTGCGAAAAAAATCCAGACAGGTCTAACAAAGAGATATTATCGCAGGGGCACAGGCATTATTCCCTTGACCAATTGTTCATGTCTGGGTGACTAATCAAACGATGGAAGGTCCCAAATCTAAAACATGTTAACACGTTCCTATGGTATCCCCCTATACAGCACAAAAAAACCGGTTGGATGTTATATGTTGTTGGACTTGGCCCTTCTGGCAGGTTCACCCCATAACTTTTTGCTTATTATATGTGACTTGGTGCTAGTGATTTTTGGCTTCTGCGCACTTTCACTGTGTCCCAGTGGAAAGTGCGTGCGCACTCTGAGTGCGTGTGGTGACATTGGCCTGCCCTCCCATAGGAATGCATGGAGAATGTATGTGTCCCTGGGGTAATTCCTGATGCGTGGGGTGTGCAGGCTCGAGTTTGGTATGTGCGGACTCGTTTGATTAAATGCTGCGCAATGATGTGTGCGGCATGATTGTGTCTAGTGTGGAAGTGCCACTTCTAGAAGTTGGCATGTTTGTGTAATTTGTGTCTGGCTTGTGATTGGCTGGAGCTGGTTGGTGAGCCTGGCTCCATGAGTCATGATGGGTCTGCCACGGTGGTGAGTGTTGAGATTAGCATGAGTGATGTGAGGGAGGAGTACACCTGGGACCTGAATAGGGCTGGGCTTTCCCCAAACAATGCTGGCTCCGCCCCCTGTGGTGCGCCTAATGACCCTAGCCTGCCTAGTAAATGGAAAGGGTGGCTGAGGAAAACAAAGTGCTCCAAAACCAGCTGTGACTGGTTTTCCCCCCATCCTGCACACAAAGACAAAGGGAAAAGGTGTATAAAAGAGGGGCTGTGACCCCATGAAAATGTTCTCTTCTTGAATCCTTTCCAGAGAGGGACTGCTGCTGCTGGGTGCCAGGAGGACTGCCACTGGGGATTGCCTTCCTGCCTAGGAGGACCCTGTGAGCTGGCACTTGGGCCCAGCCTTGCCCCCCACCTCCTGAAGGACTTGTTGCTGGACTCTGGGGCATCCTAGCGCTGGGGAGCGCTGTGCCCCTACCTCCTTATTGTTGTAGCACCTGGGGGCGCTCTGCAGGCAGCTCTGCGTGATCCCCTGCCTGCCTAAAAACCTTACTGGACTTTGCCCTAGCGCCTGGAAGCACTGTACTTTTACTTCCTACCAACGCTTGGTTCTGCCTACCCAGGAACGCTGCTGTTAGCTCCTGTAGCCCGGAGCGGCAAAGCCCTACCTCGAGGGATTCCCCGGTGTGGGGATCCCACTTTGTGCCCCCAAGCGAGTGCCCACCTCGCATTTGTGCCGCTCGTGGCATAATTTAGCTAGCGGGTGGCCAGCCCACTTTATATTTAAATTAAGGAGGGAGCCTACCCCTCGTGTGGCCCAGTTTATTATTTAACTCGAGGGAGCCTACCCCTCGGTTGATCGATGCCCCAGCCTGCAGTGCCTGGAAGGGCCGCTGCGTTACCCCCGGCGACCCCGAAGTACTGCCTCCAAAAACCGGAAGTCGACGGGAGCCCACCCCGCGCTCCGGTGTGGAGAGGAGGAAGTCAGCCGGCGAAGGAGAGAGGAGTCAGGGCTTCCGCATCGGCGGTTGAGCCCTGCGCGTGTCCACCCACCGAGAACAGCCGGCCGCAGGACGAGAAAAGTCCAGGAAAGACCGGTGAGTGGGGCCCAGTATTGGTAGTTGCAGAGGGGGGCGTCGGGACACATTGCCGTTGCCCGCCCCCCCCAAGTGTGCTCTCTCTGTGGGAGGGCACTTGTGATTCAGAGCCTGTCGAGGCACTTCTGACGTTGGGGGCATTGTTCTAAAAGGCCCCGTGGGGGCCCTAGCATATTCCTGGAGCGGCCCCGGAAGACAGCGGGCCGCTCCCCCCCCTTAAACCCAGCAGCTTCGGGGGCATTCTTTACTCAGAGCCCGGGAGAGGCTCTTGGGCATTTTTAGATTCAGAGTCCCCCGAGCGGGACTCCAACGTGTGGGACAGTTCTTCCAAGCCCTGAGAGGCTCCCGGGGGACATTATTGTTGAAAGCCCACGAGGCTTCCGGGCACATTCTTGATTTAGCCCACGAGGGCTTCAGGGGGCATTGAGGCATTTCTTAAGAGCCCACTAGAGGCTCAGGTCATTTTTGTTTATCTCGAGTCCCCCGAGAGGGACCCCCCTGAAGGCACCATTTTGTTTCTAGAGCCCCTGAAGATCCTAAGGCCCCAGTGGTTGTTCAAACCCACAAGCCTGCCCTGACATTTGGGACACAGGGCGTCCTAGCCCCAGAGAGGTCAGTTGACCTGGGAACAGTCACAGGTTGTGGTATATGTAATTTCCGTGCAATTGTTCTTTGCTGCACCTCTGAATGTGTTTTTATGTGTCATGCGCTTTTCCCTACACCGCTGAATGTATGTTTATAAATCATGTGTTTTCTTCCCTACATCTCTGAATGTTGTGATGCATCATGTGTAATGTGTTCATGCCTACACCCCTAAATGTATAGCGATACTTAGGTGGTTGTTCTTCCTAGTACAGGTGTTGCTAGTGAGGTCCTGGTTCCCTGCGTAATATTCTCCTAAGGTGGTTAGGGTTGAGTGGGTGGTACTTACCTGTTACCGGTAGTTACTGTTTGTGTGCCCTATTTTCTATTTTTGTACAACAGTGATTATTATTCTATGTGCCAAGTGATATTTCTACAAGTATTCTAAATCTACAAGTGCATATTCCTGACAGTGGTCCATGTGGCCCTGTCCTGTACATACATCCCCTGTAAATTCTGCCCGTGCCTGTTGGCACATTGTAAAGTGTGTGTTTTTATCTAATGTGTTTGCTACAATACAAAGGCTATTATTATACATAACCTTGTCTGGAGTTTCCTTTGTGATGGGCCTTGGGTGTTGTTGCTGGGTGCGCGCGCAAATGCTTAACTTACATAGCCTCTGAGTTTAGCCTTACTGCTCGTGTCACGTTACTAAGGGGGTGAGCAGGGATTATCTTGGCGTGTAACTCCCTTGCCCTGACTTAGAGTGGTGGTCTCTGACTTGTTTTGGCGCGAGCCCTAGTCAGCCAGAGATCCCATTTCTAACATACGTTATAGTAATTATTTGGTGCTGAACCACCATACGTTTATTCATTTCCAGAGCTAACCTGTTCTCTTCCAGGAAAGTCATACAAGCTTTTTTGAATTCCTTCCGATGTATGGAATTCATTGCTTCAGGTAGGCAAAAGTATTCTGGATGCTCAATATCCTGCATAAAGTTTTTAACGTATTTTAGCCAAGTAATCTTGCTGGCATGGTCTAATTTTAATGCGTCAGTTAGGATTTCCTTATTTAGGCCTGTGCTGGTAGAGGTCTAAATTCTATGCCAGAGCAGCACAGGTTGTACCTTGATTAAGTCTGAGATGTATGATACACCTAACTCGTGTGGCAGCTAAAAACTGGGGTGCTGGTGGGAACTGTCAATATAAATCTGAAAGCGTTTTCGACATGTTGGATTGGTGCACAATCGTGAAATCTCCATACTCCTGTCCCAAAGGTTGCTATGCTCACGCATTTATCCTGGTAGATTTTCAGGAGAATTTCGGACGGCCTTTTGCCCAGTTTTTCATAAAATTAATTCAGGCCGCAGTAGACTTCATAAACAAAAGGCTCCTATTCTTGATCACTTGAGCCCAAGACCCAGTACGGTTAAATAGGACACCCAGATATGTAAAATAGTTAATAGGTTCCACCCTGCTCCCTGAAGTTTGAAAGCTTCTACACTTTTGTTTCCCTCTCCCACAAGTCATTATAAAGCTTTTCTTTGCATTCATTTTCAAACCCAGGATGTCCATAACACTAGTATAAAAAGTAAGACCCCCATGTAAACCAATCTGTGTATGTGCCATAAGTAACGCATCATCCGTGTAGAGAAGGGAGACTATCGGACGCTTATTTACATATGGCGGGTCCCCAGCATTTGACACCAACTCCTGTTCCAATGCGTTGGTATAAAGAGTGAACAGGAGTGGTGCCAAAACGCATCCTTGCCTCACTCCCCTCTCCACTTTGAACAGTGCGGTACACTCTCCCTTAAGTCCATAACGAACTTTAGCTGTGGCACCAGAGTATAACTGTCTTAGAAACTGGATTAGTGTTGGGTCGACCTTGACATCACTAAGAATGCCCCATAGTTTTCTGTGTATAGTGCAGTCAAATGCGGCTGTAAGGTCGACGAATGCCAAATAAAATGTCCCTGATTTAGCCTGAGTGTACTTTCCACTTAAAATACTAAGATTAAGAGCCTGCTCGTTGATTCTGAAACCAGATACAAAACCACAGTGTACATCACTTAAAATATTGTTTTCTCCTGCCCGTGTTTGCAACCGATCTAAAACAATCCTTCCTGCTACCTTCATAAGTGACTCTAATAAGGATATCGGGTGGTAGCAGGCGCAATTTTCCCGATTCCCCTTCTTAAAAAGTGGGACAATGATCGATTCGCACCATGTATCTATAAATGCTTTTACACAGCATGCTCATAAAACCTGTGTTAATATTGGGGACCACAGCTGCGGAATTGACCTAAATACATTAATTGGTACCCCATCCAGGCCTGGGGCCTTGCCACTCTTGCTTGCATTTGTGGCCATGGTTACATTTTCCAGCATGATATAAAAGTCAATAGGCAGAAAACCCTGGTGGTCCCCAGCCCCCTGCCCTCCCTCCTCCCCCCCCTGAGCACTAGCATGCAGTCTGTTTCCCTCTCTGTGGCATTCAGTAGGGAGTAAACATTTAAAAAGAAGTCCACCCAAGTTTTTTCACCAATTGCTACCTCAATAGAAGGCGCATGGGGCTTGTTAGTAAAAAAAGGTGCGTTCACGCCCTGCCAAAATAGGGAGCTGTCTTTACTTGTTGAAGCTTCTTTAAGATTCTCCCAAGCCTTCTCTTTCATTTCAATTATCCTAGTTTTTCTGGCCTCATTGTACCGCTTCCTACATTTCCTATTTATCTCCTTATCTCTTACTTTCTTATGTAAGGCTATATTTTCTGAAGTCAAGTCTGAAAGAACTCAACCACCTTATCCTTGTTTGAAGAAATAAACAAGCTTCATGTATTTGTGATCAAGGTCAAATCCGGGTCACCAATGACCTTGCCCTCCAGCAGTCATGGAATCTCTGACCTCCCAATCAATCAATCAATCAGCATTTATAAGGCACACCCCTAATGGTATCTGGACGCTGAGGCTGCTGTGTCTCCGTCGAAAAGCGAGGTCTTGAGCAATCCCCTGCAGAGCGTTTTCATCAATTCAGCAGCTCAAGCTGTCGTTCCAAGTGTTTTTCAAAATTCTGTAGAGCTCACGATACTGAAAAACCAGGGAGAAGTCCCGGATTTAACCAAGAATTATCAGGTAATACCTCTGCTCCCTTAACCTGCAAAAACTATTGGTCAGAGAACTGTCTTCAAGAGGTTCCAGGCTTTATAAATACTCCAGCTCTCAGATAATTCTTATCAATGGAATGTCAGCCTCACCTCTCCAGTCTCAAAATATGATGCAATTTGATGATTACTTGATGAGGTTGAATCAGCTAAAACTGAATATTGACCAAACTGAGATTGTAATTCAAAAGAATAAGACCAACGTTTGGAAACAACTTTACTCACCAACAAAAATGAGATTGACACTGGAGCCTAAACCCACAGCTAAAAGCTACTGAGTGATAATCGAAAGTATTCTTAGCAAGAAACATCTGCTGGAGCAGTAGGATCTACATGCAGATTTATGCTGAAACTGCTTAAGAAACTAACCCCACTCCTCCCACTTTAGACAAGAAAAGCAATTGCGGCGGCAGCAGTCCTATCTAGATCGCATTATGCCAACCGAGTATATGTAAGATTACCCAATAACACCATTCATAGACTACAAGTAATTCACAGCGACGCAGCTTGTTTACTACATCATCTACCGAGGTGGACACACGTCACACCTATATTGAAATAACAAATCCAGTCTAAGACCCTCTGCCTCAGCCCTACAGGGTTGAGAGGTCTAGCCCCTCACTTCATTGCAAGATACACCCGCAAAAAACTTACGATCTCACTTGAATTTACTTGCTATTCCGAAATTACAGAAGATCAGATCAGGTGGACGCAGCTTTGTGGTACAAGCTCCTTCCATACGGAGCTCTTTCCCAGCTAAATCCATTTGAATCTAACTTCAAGTGTTTTCCCAGAAATCTAACAGCCCACAAGCCTGCTCATACCACATTCTTCCCTGGTCTGATTTGTTGTCTTCTCTTTTGCATATTTCTGATTCCGTTCCAAGAAACCCCAGGTTGAACATGCTCTCTTTATATGTGGAGACATAATAAGCATCTTGTAAATCCTGTAGAGGTTTGGTATGTTGGTGCGTGCTTCCGTCACTGAACTGAATATTGCAAAAGAGAGGTGTACAGTGCAAGTGAGAATGAAAGAGCAGTCTTGTCTGCTAGGGTATTATAAACCTTTCATTGCTGCAAGGCTGTTACAGTATAAATTATTTTCATAAATGTGTGAAATTTGAGCAGACCAAGGAACACACATAGTGTTGGAAATACATTTCAAATCAGTGCGTTTCATAATATATGAACTATGTTATGGATATTGTTATATTTTAATGATTTAATTTTTTTCCGGTTTTAGAAATTCGCAATTTCCTCTGATCACACTGAGGTTGGTGAGACAGGAAGGAATATTTTGGCCTAGTGGTCCTGTGATAACGTGTTGTCGTTTTTTTTTTCCTCTCCTCTGTAGGCACTTGAGACTTGAATATCAGAGTACCAGAATGGAGAGAAGACGGGCTCCAGGAAAGAAAGTGACAGCGCAGTGTTCACGTGAATCTCTCCATGACATCTCAACTTCAGGATCCCGAAATGATGCTCAGAGGGACCAGGACTTGGAACCGCTTTCGGAGAACCTGCCCCACATTATCCTTCTATCCATGCTGGAGGAGTTGGAAGCCAAACTGGATAACTTGATGAATGCTGTGGAGGACGTACCTTCTAGAGTCGCTGGGCTGATTAAGAAAATCTGGATAGAAAAGGATCAATGTTACCTAGATAATGATATGGTGTCTTTGGAGATGGTCTCTTCAGCGAGCATTAGAGATTGTACTGTTAGCCGGTCTCCTGCGACACCTCAACTGGACAGGCCAGGGGATCCGAGCTTGTGTCTTCAGACAGTGTTTTCTGATAGGCATGCACCAAAGCAGGACTGTAAGCTCTCTTCTCCGACCGATGTTCAAGTGCGTCCATATGAGCCAAACCTTTGTCTACAGCCAGTGTTTCCAGATCAACGTGACCCACGGGAGGACCAGTGCATGCAACCTGGTTTTCCAGATGGAAATGGACTACAGCTGGATTGTACTAAATCCAGATGCTCTCAGATGGATCCTCCAGGCAGATCACTGGAGGCAAACCCGTGTCTTCACTCAGAATTTGTGCTTGGCAAGGCACCAGAGCAAGACCAGAGCATACAGTCAGCGTTCCCAGAAGAGAGAGAACCAGAAGGGCACCTGAAGCAAGAACCATCCCCGTTGTCTGCTAATAGCTGGGACCAGCAACAGAACCTCTACTCACACCCAGTATTTCCTGAAGGACATGAACCACAGCAAAACCACTGTATACAACCTGCGCTACCAGATGGGAAGGAACATGATGATCCCTTGGAGGAAGAATTTATGTGTTTTGTTTTCCAAGTTTCCCAGGAGAACCGCAGCCTACAACCCGTGTCACCTGATGGGATGTCATCAGACGAACACATAGAGTCTGGGCTATTGTCCTTGGATGAGTTGGGGTCACAACAAACCCAGCGCCTACAGCAACACCTATGCTTGAAGCAGGAACGTCCTTATGCGCAGGATCCAAATGTGAACTACGAGCTGGAATCTATGCATCCTGAAGCACTGGAACGAGAGCAGAAAGATGAGCTAGAACAGACCTGTGCAGATGCACTGGGTTCAGATCAGAACAACACGGTGGAACCACTGCACACAGCTGCACTGGATCGAGAGAGAGAATCGGTGCTTCCTGAAGCACAAAAAACAGATCAGAACAACACGGTGGAACAACTGCACACTGCTGCAGTGTTTCGAGAGAGAGAATCGGTTCTTCCTGACGCACAAAAAACAGATCAGAACAACACGGTGGAACCACTGCACACTGCTGCACTGGATCGAGAGAGAGAATCGGTGCTTCATGAAGCACAAAAAACAGATCAAAACAACACGGTGGAACCACTGCACACTGAGGAGCAGGATTCAAATCAGAACTGCAAGCTAGAACCAGCTTGTACTGATGCACAGGGTTCAGATCCGAGCTACATACTCGAACCACTCCATCCTGAATCACAGCATCAACATCAGAACTGCAAGGCAGAACTGCTCTGTCCTGAAGAACAGGGTCAGCCTGTGCCTCCATCATACCTAGAACTGGACACAATTACTGCAGATGAAGACGCCCCCTCAGACTCAATGGAGACAGGACCAACACAGTCACATTTATTGCCATCCAAAGCCACCCCAGGTATGTGTTTCACTATAAATGGACACGCGGAAGGCATACTAACACATGTAACCTCTTTAGAATGCATATGGGCAGATTTTAGTAAGTCTCCGAGGGAATTAATATGGTTTGGGTGGGTGGAACCCCCTGAGAGATACTGACCCCCAGAGTACACAGGGTGCAGATGTGTCCCTGCACACTTCTCTGGTTCCACCCAGGACTGCATCCTTCCTGTGCAGAAACAGGCCTGGTGATGGGACTCTGCATGAGACAAATAGGCCAGTAGCTCTCGTCCTTCCTTGTTCGTCCCCATTCCAGGCTGAGGAACTGGAAACGGCGCTATTCATGGGAGGAATTATTGGCTGGAATCAAACTTATTAGTCTGATGCAAGTGATGTGGTGTTCATTGAAAATAGCAGACATGCGCAGTCTAGAGAGGAAACTGTTTCCTGTTGCACAGTTACAGTGGGTAAAACTCACTCATCTCCAGTTCCTGATATAAAAATCCTAGCCTGTATTCAGCCTCAACAGTTCTCTAGGAGTGCACACCTTCTCCTGATAGACAGTTACACAAAGTGATTTGTTATGTGTCACTGGTGAGTTCACCCTCCCAACCTCTAGCTCAGTCTCAAGTGTGTTATGAATTGTTTTATGCGCAGACAAAAGTAGCGATCTCCCTACAGCAACATCCTGCCTTTAGAAAACTCTTTTTTTTTTTTAAACGAACTTTATTCGTGAATGTACAATCATCACAGTTGAGTGTAATCATTATGGCAAATTTACAGTACAACACGTTTTTCATTTTTCTCCCCAACTCCACACACATATCGTAGCATCCCCGTCTAGTACATAACTTCCCAGTTGTGCATACAGTAGGGAGTGACTCTGTTTACTGCAGGGTTTATGTATGCCCACCCACACGCTCCCCAACTATCCCTCCCCTTCCCTGCCAACTATGGTGCTCCATTTCTCCTAGCCGGTCTAGTTTTTACTCCCCTGCTTTATCCACTCCCCTCCAGAAATATTGAGCCGCGATTCTACCAACCCCCCTGGTGCAATCCGTGGGTCCGTTTTAATCCACCCACTTCCCTCATGGCCTCAATGCATTCAGGTGTCCCGGGACGGCGGCTGGTCCTTGTCCGCCATTTCCAATAGCATGACCTCCCAGTCCATCGCTAGCGGGGCTTTCCTCCTACCACCTTCTTCCTCCTTCCTGAGGGCTGCCCCTTCTATTCTGCCCCACTTCATAACATCCGCTCGCCATGTTTCTATCCTAGGCGCCCTCGTGGACTTCCACTGCATAGTGATTTTCCTAATTGCTAAGAGGAGGCAGCAAACTCTTTAAGTATGTAAAATGTCATCGCATCATGAGTTAGGGTTTACACACCCGTAGTGCGAGTTATGGATTGTGGTTCTAACTAGAACTTGCATATTGCAGTGGTTTGATCCGTTTTAAGTTTTAACTATAAATGCTCTTTACCCTTGATTTTTAAGCGATTTTTTTTTTTTTAAGATCCATTAAGGTGTAACAAAACCAACTATAATTTCACTTTAACCTTATTCAGTGAAAATATATTAGGGATAAAGTACCTCCGGCCACACATTATAAGGATATTGCATGTCAGCGAGGCGTTCCATAACTATATAGAGGAGCGAGGCCGAAGGCAGAGTTAATTTATAAGGTTATGTGACTCCGAGGTGACTTGCAGTAATCTTATAATGTGCGCCAGGTGGTACTTTAGCTCATATAATGCATGTTCACACCATCACCTTTACCACAAACCACTTAAAACCTTGTGCGCAGCTCTTTCATATGAAAGAGCAATTACGTTTGCAAACATGAAGAATAAAAATAAAGGCTCTAGTGCAAAATTAAACACATAAATGTAAATTGTAAAAAAAATGTAAATTGATACTTGTATAGCGCGCTACTCACCCACAAGGTTCTCAAGGCGCTTGTACGAATACCGCTGTGGAACCCATCCTGGCTTTCCCTGTGAGGTGTCCACTCCTGGGCACCCCCAAGGTGGAGGCCAGGCATCCTTAGAGTTGTGGGGGCTGTTGTGGAGATTAAGCAAGCTATTGCCCAGAGTTGCAGAGTGGGACTCCATGATTGGAATAGGCCCCGAGGCGAGAGTTATCAGGTCCGTGGAATTTTTTAGCCCAAGACCCGCCGAGGCGGGGAATTGAGCCCTGGTCCCGGGCTAGACCTCTGCATCAGGGTCTGCCGCTCTAACCATTGAGCCACACTTCTCCACCCATTGAGCCACACTTCTCCACACATCAAAAACCTGTGGGATTTTTGCACACAGATATTAGAAACAGTTCAATACAAGTCATAAAAAAAAGCTGCAGTACCTCGGAACATGTAGAAACATGCAGAAAGATTCCATGATTCCACCTTTCCTCTATCTAAGGAGTTGAATAAATAATCGTGTTCTCTCTGTTTGTCACAGTAAGCTAGCAAAATAGAGCAAAAGAAAGAAAATCAACGTTCCATTTGTTGCTTTAAACCGCTGCTTCAATTATGTTTTGTTAGACCTAGCATCATTGGTGTGGGTCTCCCTTCCTCTTTTCGCTTCCTATCTTTTATGTTGGCTGGATTTAGATGCTCTGGACACCGTGCTACTGCTAATCATTTGTGCCACAGCACAAATGCTCCCTGTGTAAAGATGACTGTATGAATTAGGATAACCATAATGCCCAGCTCTGTGTAGCATGTTCTAATAGCGAGTTACCCTCCATTTCACTGTTACCATCGTGAAGCTATCCGTTCTCATAAGCCAGAATGGGCAGGTTGACGATAACCTTCTATAATCCTATCTAACCCCCAGAACCTGATAGGAACATCAAGTTTGATATGTTTATGCTCAGGACATTGAGATACACCTTGTAGTAAGAACCATTTATATATCCCATGTTCGAAAACGGCTCTTTTGGAAATGATGGTGTTTTCTTGCCTGAGCTTTCCTGTAGGCTTTGCTAGTATATATATTGGCCGTCTGGTTTTGGAGCAGCGGGACCAGCTGGGTCAGACCTGGCTGGAGAGAGAGATCAGTATTCAGAGCATGGGGAGGGGTGACTCTTTGATCTGAGCAAGGCCGTGCCTGGCAAGGTGAATGATGGCTCCACCCCCCCCACACACTGGGCGTCTGATAGGAGACCCCGGCATTCTGAAAGGGCAAGATGCCGTCTCATAAACTAAGTTCTCCCCGACCCCACCGAACTGGTTCTGACTGGATTGAGTGATTTGTGGCTTTAGAGAACAAAGACTTTTTAGGTATAAAACACGGCCCTGGAACCTCGTCCAGGTGTGTTCCTTCTGGATGTCAAGACGAAACTCTGTCCGAGTGAACAGAGGAAAGGGCTTTTGAAACTTTCACCAAGCTTTCTGAAGAAACTACTCGAGGGCCTGAATCGAGAGCGCCTCCTGCCGAAGTCTCAGGGATATTAGACTTCACCCCGTCAGCCGTCGGAATTCCTGTGTGAGGAATTCTGCTTGCAATCCGGATTCTCTAGTTCTACTATGAGGAACGCGGACTGGGAACCTTTGCTAAATCTGTGTGGGATGCTGCAGCTAAGCGAGAGCTGTCACCGCTGAGAGCCTGCCTGAATATGCACCTTCAGAACCTTCGCTGAATCTGTGTGGGCCGCTGCAGTTAACAAAGAGCTGTAGCCACTGAGTGACCAGCATTGTGCCAGCCTTGTCGAGACCATCCTTCATCCTGTGGGCGGCCGTAGCTAAGAGAGAGCTGCTGCCGCTGAGTGCCCTCACCTTTGCCAACTTTGTATCACCGTGATTCGTCCTGTGGGCCACCGCAGCGAAGAGAGAGCTGCTGCCACTGAGTGCCCGCACCTTTGCCAACTTTGTATCACTTTGATTCGTCCTGTGGGCCGCCACAGCTAAGAGAGAGCTGCTGTCGCTGAGTGTCTGCACCTTTGCCAACTTTGTATCATCGTGATTCCTCCTGTGGGCCTCCGCAGCTAAGAGAGAGCTGCTGCCGTGGAGTGCCCGCACCTTTGCCAATTTTATATCCCGTAATTAGTCATGTGTGCCGCCGTAGCTAAGAGAGAGCTGCTGCCGCTGAGTGCCCGCACCGTTGTCAACTTTGCATCATCGTGATTCGTCCTGTGGGCCGGCGCAGCTAAGACAGAGCTGCTGCCGCTGAGTGCCCTCACCTTTGCCAACTTTGCATCATCATGATTTGTCCTTAGGGCCGCTGCAGCTAAGAGAGAGCTGCTGCCACTGAGTGCCCGCACTTTTGCCAACTTTGCATCATTGCGATCTGTCCTGTGGGCCGCCGCATTTGAGAGAGAGCTGCTGCCACTGAGAGCCCGCACCTTTGCCAACGTTGCCTCATTGTGATTTGTCCTGTGGGCCGTTGCAGCTAAGGGAGAGCTGCTGCCGCTGTCTGCCCGCATCTTGCTCACCATTGTCGAGGATTCTCGCTATTGTCTTGTGGGCCGCTGCAGCTAAGAGAGAGCTGCTGCCGCTGTGAGCCCACCACAGAGCTGTAAGACGAGAGTAATCGCCACCACCAGCCCGGGCCTTCGCAGCCGCATGAGAGACCGCCTGTCCCAGAGTGCCGGTATCCTTGTGGGTGCACGCTGCGGACCCCTGCAGCCAAGACTTGTGGTCCCTGGGAGTCCGCCTGTCACCGTCTCTGCTTCTTCGAGAAGCTGTGTGCTGTGTCCCCTTTCAACAGCAGGTATCTGGTGCCCCATGGGTCACGTAGACCCCGGCCTTGAACTCAGTCAGTGTCACGTCTGGTGAATACATTATTGCCTTTTTGAATCCCTACAGGTTTCCGTGCATTGTAGCTTGTAGCTGCATTTGTTGTGGATACCAGCATCCTGGAATCTTGTGCGGTGGGAGATGTTGTCAAAGGTGGCCAAGAGGTCCAGTAGGATGAGGGTGGCGGTTTCGCCCCAGTTGAGGAGGGAGCGAATGTCGTCGATGGCGGCGAGGAGTCTGAGCTCGGTGCTATAATTGCTTTGGAAGCCAGATTGGGAGTTGTTCTGGACATGGTTCGCTTCGATGAACTTGGAGAGTTGGATGTTGAGGGCCTTTTCGATGACCTTGTCAAGGGAGAGGTACTTGAGGTCTGTCGGGTCTGCAAATGGCTTCTTCAGCAGGGGGGTTGATCTTGGTGTGTTTTGAGGCAGCAGGGAATGTGGCAGTTTTGATGGCGCAGTTGATGGTGCTGCGGCTGCTCAATGGAAGATGTGAAACGGGCAAGGATCCAGTGGGGCTCTGGAATGGATGCTTGAGTGTGTCATCTGTGGTGAGTGGAGTCCAGTTGAGTAAGATATGTTGGGGTAAGGCCTTGTTGTGTGGGGTGGTGGCAGGCATTGTAGCAGGGTCTTGGGTGTCAAAGCTGTCGTAGTTCTGCCTGATCTTGTGGTGAAGAATGTGCTGAGTTTGTTGCACAGGTCTTAGGGAGGGTGAAACGTCTGTGGTCTCGCTGTTGGGCCTGAAGAACTCCTGGACGATGGCAAAGACTTCTGTGCTGTTGTGTGCATAGGCGTTGATTCTGTCTTTGATGGCCGTTTTCTTTGTGGTTTTAAGGAGAAGGTGGTGTGCGTTGACAGCGGTTTGCTTGGGTTTCTGGGATTTTGTTGTGCCTCTATCTCTTCTCGAGTTGTCTGCTGGTACGTTTGGACTTGTGGAGGGCTGAAGTGAACCAGGTGGCTTTCTTGAAGTTTTGCCTGCCTGGTGTCTTTTTGAGGGGTGCTGGTGTGTCTGCTCAGTTGGAGATCCATTGATGACGGTTGTGTGCTGCTGTGTTGGCATCTTCTGGTAGTGCGGTCATGCTGAGAAAGATGACAAGAAGTCCTTCGGTGGCCTTGCTTCAGCTACAACAGATGTGGCGGAGGGGGGTGAGGGTGGTGGTGAACGGTGGGAACTGCTAAGTTCACACAGTGCAGGTTGGACCAGAGGAGTTCGGTAGTGTGGCTGTAGATGATGTTCCCGATGACAGAGAAGACGAGGTCTAACGTTTGTCTGGCTGCGTGGGTCTATGTAGTGATTAGCTGCTTAAGTCCAATGTTGGCGAGGTTCTCCAGGAGGGAGTCGGTGTTTTGGTCACTGGGGCTGTCCAAGTGGAAGTGGAGGTCTCCGAGTGGGATGTAATCGGTGGATGCTAGAGCCTGGGGTGCGATGAGGTCTACGGTGGCTTCATTGTAGGTCGGGTGGGGGCTGGGGGTCTTGTAGATTAGGGTGGTGTTGGGGTTGTTCTGGATCTGGAAGGGGAGGTGTTCCATGGTAGTCGTTGAGTCATTCAAGTAAGTGGTCAGTTGGTGGGTGTTCTTGCGGATGATGGCATTGCCTTCTCCTGGTCGGTCGACGCTGTTTTTGCGGGTGATTTTGTAGCCGCAGGGGATCGCAGTGGCATCACTGATTTTTAAGTTCAACTTTTTGTGCCTTCAGTGGGCATTATCAATCTAGTATGATTGTGAGGTATACCCCCCTTACCCTAAGTAGTGCACTGTGAAATGTAGATTAAATTCTATATTTTTAATCTTGCAAGGAAATGATGCCTTTTTTTCTTTTTTCTTTTTTAAATCTTTATTTTGGTATTTTCATAGATATACAACAACAGTACAAGGGTATAATAGTACGTGTTCCATGCAAGGTAAGAAGAAAGCATATCAATTTAAGACAGATCATTGAGCAATAAGACAAGCATCATACAGTGGTAATGACATAGAAAAGCAAATGTATCAGGTGCCAACCATAGACTCATACCAGGACATCACCGATAACCTGTAGAAGGAGCATATCATAATAACAGTGGAAACATAGCAGTCGAATTAAGGCACTACGGCAATCCAAAGGTAAAGCGAAAGCAATTATATCTCAAAGCAGTACATTCGCAAGGTGTCAAACTTGAAAAATGATATATTGTGAATACGTTTACATAACCAGACCCCCAACATCAGTGCTGCCCACATCATTACATATAGAGTCACCATCATTTGCTCCTTGAGAGATAAGATATACAGTCAGCGGCCCCCAAATGTCCTTCTGTCTGCATGAGAGCGGCTGCGAATCAGCGTAGATTGCATTCTGTGCCTGACAATATATGACATCATCCAACCAATCTTTAAATTTCGGGGCTCTACCCCTCCCCCAGCGACATGCCACCTTTCTCTTTGCTAGCAAAGTGACAACGTCGAGACATTTCCTATAAGTTTTAGGGACAGACATTGTGCAACCCAACAAAAGCAGTAAGGGGTCAACATTCAAGGGAGCTCCTACCATAATCTCCAAGGCCTCATGTACATGCTGCCAGAATTCCCAGACACCAGGGCATTCCCACGCCAAATAAAAAACCAGCATGTTCCGCATGACACCGTTCACACTTATCATTGTCAGATAGACGGAATTTGAATTTTTTTAGTGGTGTATAGTACAATCGTTGCAAAAATCTATAATGTATTATTTTGAGCCTACAACTAGCAGATATTCTGGCGGTAATATTACAACAATAAAGCCACTGCTCATCCGTAATTTTAATATGCAGATCCTCCTCCCAATGGAGCCGGGTGGACCCATCTACTCCTGGTCGGTGCTCCCTGATCTGACTATAAAGGCCTGAAACTAGATGTGTACCATCCTTAGACCCCAACATGTAGTGCAGCGGTGCTAGGTTAGCAGGTTCCTGCAGGAAGTCCGGTAAAATCCCCTTCATCCCCTGTCGCAATCGTATGTAATAAAAGGTATCAAGAGGAGTAGGTCTGTATTCCTTGAAAAAGCTATCCATTGTGGTGGAGTGTCCCTCGGTAAATAGGCCACCCCACGTGCTCATGTGTAGGCGTTTGCACAACATTTGGAAACCCGTCTCCTGGAGGAGTGCCAGTCGCGGATGATAAGTAAGGGGCATTTTCGCTGAGTATAGCAGAGGGGAACAGAGGATTTTAGCAATACGCTTCCAAGCATCTATAGTGCACGTTACCGTCGTGTACGGTGTCTCAATGGCCGCAACAGAGGCCTATAATAGGCCATTCAAGGGGATCGGGTTAGCTATCCAGTCTTCTGCCGCCAATTGTGGCATGAAAGGCACGGGTTTCATCCAGAAGTAGGCATAATGCGCCTGGGCACTAATATAATAGGCCTCAAAATCAGGCAGGTCGAAACCTCCTTTAGCATAGGATTGCGTCAATACCGACCACCGCAGTCGGGGCTGCTTGTCCCCCCAAAACAACCTGATCAACTCCGTGCGAAGAGTTCTGAAAAAAAGGCACCAGTGTAATAAGGAATATTTAAAAAAAGGTATAAAAAACGAGGTAGCACCACCATTTTTATGAGGGAGGCTCTCCCCACCATAGACAGAGGAAGGGAAATCCATCTGTCGATCTCAGCTGTTAATTTTGTAATAGCCACTCCGTAATTAAGACGAAGTGTCTCTTCGCGATCTCTGGACATTTGTATGCCCAGGTACCTGAGGTCTGAGTGGCACCATTGTAATGGGTAGTCTAAGGGAAATTCCGCCACAGCGTCAGTTAATGGGAAAAACTGGGATTTATTCCAATTAATCTGAAATCCAGACATTCTGCCAAAAATAACAAATTCACGAAGCCAGGGGTTAAGATTAGTAAGAGGATCAGTGACAAACAGTGTTAGGTTGTCCGCGTATAACGACACAGCTATCTGGCGCTGTAAGCACCGAAAGGCTCCGCTGGGGTGAAGCTGTCGGATGCGACATGCAAGTGGCTCAATGGCAATCGCAAACAAAAGGGGGGAACGGGGGCATCCCTGTCTGGTACCACGGGTAATAGCAATCGAAGGGGATAAGTGGCCATTAATTAATACCTTAGCAGTCGGTAAGGTGTAAAGTAACAGCACCCAAGAAATAAATATCGTGGGGAATCCCATTCGGCGCAACACCTCGAAGAGGTAATTCCACTCAACGGAATCGAACGCCTTAGAGGCGTCAAGGAAAATCGCCGCTACGGGAAAATCCGGGGCCACTGTCCGAATCATCGAAAACAAGGTTCGCAAATTGTGTGTAGTGGAGCGTCCGGGGACAAAGCCAGACTGGTCCGGCAATATAATTTTGGTCATCAACAGGGATAATCGAGTGGCTAGAACCTTAGCAAGGATTTTTGCATCGCAATTAATAAGGGAGAGCGGGCGATATGCATCACAGGAGGTGGGATCTTTACCGGGCTTTAGAAGGGAGGTAATCATCACCTCACGCATTGATCTCAGTAGTACCCCCACTTCCGGTGCGTCCTCGAAGACTTCTCGAAGGACGGGGGCCATTATGTCTATATACGTTTTATAGAACTCTGCTGGAAGGCCATCAGCACCGTCTCTCAATCCGTCCTACTTAACCGTCTCCGGGCTAAAGGCATCCAAGGCAAAGCCTTGGACTGGCTGTCCTCGTTCCTATCCAATTGGACACAGGCGGTGTTTACCCCCCCACCCCCACACCTCCGAAAGTCGGCCGATAAAATGGGGAGTCCCACAGGGCTCCTCACTGAGCCCCCTTTTGTTTAATGTTTATTTTTCCCCCCTGGCAGAGCTCATTGCTCAGTCAGGAATTAAGGCAACCTCTTACGCTGATGACATTCAGCTTTTATTTTCTTATGACACTATTACCCACACCACTTTTGACCCACTAAAAGATTGCCTCCGCAACATCGCCCGCTGGATGGACAACAATTTCCTTCGGTTAAAAGCGGGGAAAACCGAGGTCCTCTTTTTCCACCAATCCTCTCCATTGGACTCAAACCTCTGGTGGCCTCATGACTTGATCATGCCCCCCTCCCCCAAGAAATCAGTAAAAAACCTGGGGGTTAGATGGGATTCCAGCCTCTCCTTCCAAAACCAAGTCCAGACGGTGACTGCCGCATGCCTCTCCAAAAGTAGGATGATTAAAAAATGTATTAATTTTCTTCCTAGTAATACCAGGAAAAGCATTGTCCAGGCATTAATAACATCTCATTTGGACTATGCCAACAGTCTGTACTTTGCCCTTGCTTCGGGCCTCTGCTACCGGTTACAGATAGTCCAGAATGCTGCAGTCCGGTTGGTCTGTGGCATCTCCCTTCGGGTACATATCTCTCCTTATCGACGAAGCACTCACCTTGGCACATCGCACAATTAAGGGAAAGGGCTCCGCATATCTTTCTTCCTGTCTCCGCCCCTACAGCAATGCAAGACACCTTCGATCCAGCTCAAAAAACTTGCTGTGTACCCCCAGATTTAAGAAAGAACGCTCTGGGGGGAAAACCTTCCAGGCTTGTGCCTCCTATCAATGGAACAAACTGCCTCACTCCATTAGGCAGATTCAGGAGGAGCTGCATTTCCGTAAGGCCTTGAAAACATTCCTTTTCTGCTAATTTACCTATGAGTGAGACCCAGCATATACACAGAAAGCGCCGGGACACCCCGTTGGGGTAGCTGCGGGCTATATAAAACACACTAAATAAATTCTTAAGGGACATTATAGCGTCCCTGATTTCGTCTGACTCAAATTGGGCACCAAGGAAGGACCTATGTCCGTCGCTAAGCCAGCATAAGGCAAGCTCAGCAAGGAAGGCATCATACTGTACGTCTTGAGCATTATTGGTGGTATACAACGTAGTGTAGTGGGAGTGAAATGCCTTCAGTATACTCTCAGTATCCCTAACCACCTGCCCTGCCGCTGTGGTGAGTTCTAACACTGTGTTGTTAAAGCGCGGGGTGCGTATCAGTGCTGCAAGAGTTTTCACAGGTCGTTCCCACTCACAATAATTCCTAGCCATCCAGTGTTTACCTCGAAACTTGGATTCGCTCTCTGCTTCTTCCTCATATTGCGTTAGTTTAGCACTTAAGGCGGCATGTATCTGTGACCCTGTCCCCCCTGCCATCCGTCGCTCAAGGTCTTTCAGCTCACGATCAAGGGTACGTATCGTCCTTTGTATGTCCCGGAGGTCACCAAAGCTCTTGGAGATACAATATCCTCGTATCTTCACTTTGAAAGCCTCCCAAATGATCTCAACACTATCAACAGTGTCCTTGTTGCGAGGGAAGAAATCAGCAATTTCCTCCCCAAGTTCTGTCCTAAAGACTTCGTCTAGCAAGGCCATAGGGCGTAAACTCCACTGTGGCCTGGGGCTATCCCACCCTGGTACCTGCAAATGAATCAGGACTGGACTGTGGTCAGAATACGTCCTGGGTAAGTGAGCTGCTCTGTCCAACCCATTTACGAGGCCCCTCGACAGCAGGATGTAATCCATCCGTGCCCATGTGTTTGTGGCAGTGGTGAAATGAGTGCCTTCCTTCCCATGGGGGTACATATGTCTCCATCCGTCTATCAAGTCACCTTATTATTATTATTATTATTAAATGAAATATATAGATAGCGCAACTAAACCCATAGGCATCAAGGCGCTTCCCCATCTAAGATCCCCATCAGAGCCTCCCTTGACTTAGGTTTGTTGAGTGCGAACCCATCAGCTCTATCCTGTGTAGGTCGTATCGCCACATTAATATCCCCTCCCCATATCATTTGTAGGGAACCGATTTCCAGTATCTTGCCCCATAGTGTCGTGAAATATGACTGCTTATCAACATTGGGAGCATAAGAGTTCACCAGAGTCACAGTATCTTTACCAATACGGCCCCATACAATAACAAATCTCCCAGCCGGGTCTATGACCTCACCAATTAGTACAAACGGAACAGAACCAGCCCTCCCTCTCACCATCCCCCCATAAACAATAGGAAACATCAGTACTTAGGGGAATTCCCCTTGGATAAACCATCCAGATGGCACACAATAACCCTGCCGATGCAAAGGAGATCCCAATAGGCAGTGAACTTCAAAGACAGCAGGGGTGTCCAGTTAACAAGGAAACATCATCCATGAGACCCCATGGTCATATAACCTGTGGCATATAATAATATCACTTTCAAAAGGCAATCAACAATAGAACTTGTATACATTACAATCTTAGAGTGTCCCAGACATCCTCAGGCAGCATCCCGGCATTGGAATCCTTGACTCATTGCCGGGGTAAGGAGCCACAGCAGCCACCCAGTATAGGCTCATTCCACCCCAGACAAGGAGCCTTCGTCCTCCTCATCCACCGTAGCCTGACCCTTCTTCCTTGTTTTCAATGATTTCAGGAATTTATCCACTGAGTGAGGCGTGGTATGGAAGGTCTGCGTCCCCTGATAGGTGATGCGAAGTCGTGCCGGGTAGAGGAGAGCAAAATCCACCTGTGCTTCTCGTAGGTTTTGTTTGACAGTGGTAAACTTGCGGCGCTCTTCTTGCACCCGGGCGGTAAAGTCTGGAAAGATGGTGAACAATACGCCTTCTTAATTAAGCTGTTTCTTCTCTCGAGCCATCCTGAGATTCACATCTCGGTCTCGATAGTTGAGGAGGCGCGCTATTATGGGTCTTGGAGGCATTCCCGGCTTGGGTCGCGGGCCCAGCGAACGATGCGCACGTTCAACTATAAACTGAGCTGAGAGGGCCCCGTCACCTGCAACCGCCAGAAGCAGCCTTTCAACATACAGCTCTAGTCGGCCAATGTTGGTGCTCTCAGGGATACCAAGAATACGAACATTGTTACGCCGACTGCGAGCTTCAATGTCCTCATTCTTGGCGTCAATGATGCGCATCTGTTTGTCCATTTGAGTGACCGCCTTTTTTAGCTGCTCAGAGACGTCTTCAGTCTCAGAGATACGCTGTTCCGCCGCCTAAAGGAACAGAGTATCTCTGAAGGTCCTTTAGGCGGCCTTCATGTATATCCAGCTTATGTACAATGCTGTCCATTCGTGTCTTCAAGGTGTCGACCTTGTCTGCAATTATCGTGAAGCCTTGACGCATTTCCACTAGGATAGTTTGCAGGTCAGTGTCCGACCCAGGTGGAGAAGCGGTTGCCGTATCTTCTGGCCGGTCCACTTCAGTCCCCGGTGCTTTCTTATCCGTTCTGTTATTGTCAAAAGTGATCCGTGGTTGCCTAGGATCCGGACGACCCATAGTATCTCGAGGAGGCAGCTCCCACCACTACCAAGCAAGGGTAAGGACTCGCACTTCCACAGGGCTAGGCAACCAGAGAGCCTAGAAAAAATAGAGCAATTACAGCCAAATCGCTGTGAAGGATCAAGGCCCAATATAATGTGTAACATCAAGCAACACTCCAAGGTCCACTGGATAGTCAGATACTACGCCTGCAGCAATATCCACTTGTGCGATCGTCAGGGCAGAGAGACAGATGGCACGCTGATGGGTCGCTTTGTGCCACTCGCACCCCGGGACCCCAGCAAGGCACCCCACTCGAGTTCCTCAGACAGGATGAAGCTCCACACTGGTTACCGCCAGGCCCAGGGGGCCGACCACCTCGTAGTGCAGCACCAAGCCGCGAAGCTCCCTCACAGACTCAGCCCACAGGACAGTTCAACCGGGGCCAAAGGCATGTGGGAGTCGCAAATACTAGCCGGGATTGAGAAAAAATTGGAGAGACGGTGCGTGTTAATGTAACTACAGCATCTTTAAAGCCATATACCCATGCAGTCCCACGTTTCGCGTATCTAGCAGCAATGCATAGGGTATGCACAGGAAAGGCTATCATCCCGCCGCGTTTTTCAGTAGTCCTAACAAGCAAAAGATAGCTGTATGGAATCGACAGTTGCACAACCCTAATATATATACGATAGTCAATGCAAAACCTTATTTGCCATAGTTGCCCACCTCTTAGGTCCACTGCTAGAGAACCCTAGTTATACAGACAACATAAAGAACAGAGTGTGGTAAATAAATAAATAATACCTCTATTTTTGACTGGATATACAATAACAGATAGCTCAATAAATAAGAGTCAAGATTCGAGGTAGCTGGAGTTTGCAGGTTTTAATACAGCATAAAGGACAGGAACAGGACAACCTGCACGGGAATAGGATGGCAGCGCTGCCTGGGGCAGGGACAAAGGAATGGAATGGCATGGTAACTTTTAATAACAGTGCACAAGTATATATACTTAAACAAAATACATGGTATTCAATACAATAGGCGTAGCAGTGGGCAGGGCCTGTAGCAGTCGCGAAAGATAAGGCAGAAAGTAGGTGTAACAAGAGGCGTGAACAGGGCGTATACATAGGCATGTGATGTAAACGTAACAGAATATGTCATAAATGGGGTGGAAACATGGAGGGGGCTACCTAAGGAGCCGGGACCTCTAACCTAGAGATGCGCGCAAGCTGGCAATGACGTGTTACTAGGGAGAAGCTGGGGGCTATGACTTCTGCGCTAGAAGGAGAGACTAAAGTCTGGAGAGTCAGAGCGACATGTACCTAAACACTATCTAGTATCTGATGTTTAGAGAACATGTTGATAGAATCCAAAAGTTATCAGGGTAAAGGCTAACAGACTCTAAGACTGGTGCATGCATTATTCTACATGTAGTGCGTGTTGAGGAATATTAAATGACCATTAATACAGTATTTCTCTTACGAGGAGACGTAAAGGCTAGACCATGACGGAAACTATTGATGCGATTCAGTAGCTTAGGAATGCAGAGAAGGAGGGCTGGACTGATAACTAGAATCATAACATACTCTTGGCAGACTGGCAGGCAGAGCCAGGCCGAGCCGGGCACTGTGAGGCAGGAAGTAAGTGAAGGGTCAGGGATACAGGTGGGGGCTGTATCGCTCCTCGGAGAGGGTTCAGGAGACAGGAGCTGAATCTGAGTCCGGGCCCTTTTGAGGCCTAGAAACGGGGACTTTTACTGAAATAACGTGCACACTGTGAAACGTGGCAACGTAACTTTACATAGGCCTAATACTCGTAGCTTTCACGAGAACTGGAAACTGGCATACTAGAGTTGGACACAACTGTAATTGCGTCTTTAATCGATCATGGGGAATACATATGCATATTAATCATGCACACATAACATAAGATGGGGAACACGTAGGGACACAGAACATGGCAAAATTTACTTTTCCACATTCCCTCCTTGTCACTACGTTTCCATCAGGAAACATCAATATTCATGATACCATCTATCATTTCATACAGTATCATTTGCTCGTCTCGAATTGTCTTGGAACGGGATCTAGGACGAGACTTGGGACTAGGAATACAAGAGGTAGCACAAATGCCGCAAATCGCAGGGCCACATTGTATACAGAGGCAGCAACTGAATATGATCGCTACTGCAATACCTAGAAAGGACAATACTTTCCATCCCCAGGCAGAAATTATACTCCAGAACCAACCGGACCATGTCCAGGTGCCTGGATTCTGGTGTAACTGATGGGCAATTTTATGAAGTCTGGTTATAGCTGAATAAACAGACGGCGCGTTATTAGGAATGAAAATGCAGCAACTAGATCCGATGACTCTACATGCTCCTCCTCTATCGGCCAGTATGACGTCAAGAACGAGACGATTTTGGAGCACGACAAATCTCATAGCAGATTGCTCTTCGGTTAAGTTACCTAGGGCAGAGGCAGTCTCATTCACTACTGCTTCAAGGGTTCTTGTTAACCTACGGATTAACTTACTATTCTGGATAGGTCCTATAAAGAAGAAGAAACCTTTATTGAAATCTGTATACTGTTCTAGAGCAGTTTCAGTTTGATCGACAATCGGGGACTCGATCTCCCTTCTATGTCTAATGTGTACTAGATGTGTGTTTCTGTGATAATCGGACGGGGCTAGAAAAACTGGTGGCAGTAGGAAGGCAATGTAACAGGTTCCATCCCAATCGAGGGGCAGACGAACATATGCGGTCTGACCACAAAAAAAATAAGAATGACGTGAAGCTTTGAAAATAGATTTCCCACTGTCACTATACTCGACAATAGTAGTACAATCACTATGTCCTACATGTGCAGAACCATTCTTTCGGACACAGAATTCGCCTTTGACTGGTAGTACTGAAATAGCAGGTAAGTCTGGAGTAGGATCAGACTGAACATTCAGGACCATAAAATTCGAAGAATAATTACCTAAATTATAAACTTCATTTTCTAGATCTAACCCTGTTCTGTGGGGAAGACCTTGCTTGTCTGGAAAACATGTACTGTTCAGAAGGGACATATCATTTGAAGATGACGTTAACATGGACCAGGCTCCACATGAACCATTATGTGAAAACGGATAAGGAAACAGTGGCAGAACTCCCTTCGGTGTCTGGAAAGGGGGGAGTCGACCACACACCCAACAATTAGTGGCATTGCTGGCCTGGTGTGAATAATGTAACATACGGATAAATGTATTGTTGCGCATAGCAAGACGATAGGATAGTTCGTGAGGAGGCAGATCACTAAACGTATGCTCTACTGTAGCATTAGAAAACTTATTTACATGAGAAATTGGAAAACATAAATGAAATGCATAACTTGTACAGGTAATCATCAAACTCAAAAACAATATAAAACTTAGAAAAACGATACATCGGATTGAGTTTTGACTAACTCTCTCACTATGGGGGTCTATCTCATACATGTCAGATACCTGTCTAACCGTTTCACCCGAGGGGGACTTAGACAATTAAACTGGCTGACTTATTTTACTAGACCGGAGCTTACTTTTATACTCCTGCTGCGGAGTTTTCTCTAACAGGGAGGGCTTTGAGTCAAAGTCAATAGCGGGACAGTCCTTAAGAATAGTATCTTGGCAGTCTTTAAAATCTTGGCAATCCTTGGAAATGTTCTTGGAAACAGTTTTTAGTCGGAGTCCGTGAAATTTCTTGACATGAGACAGATGCACCCAGCCTTTTCTGCCTTCCAACTTCACGGCCGTGCGGGTGGTCAGAAGGACTAACTTCGGTTCCTTCCAGCGAGGCTCCAGCGGACTTGAACGATCAAAATTCCGGACAAGCACTAGACTTCCTGGTACGATTTCATGCGGTTTCACCTCGGTATTGTCTGGAAATGCAGCGGCAACCTGTGAACGACAAGAGTGTAGGGCAGACATCAAGGAAGCTAGGTAATCTGTCAGCATATTACTAGAGACATCGGTAATACTTTGGGGTCTGGGTGTACCCCACATATTCGGGGGGCGGCCGAATACGACCTCATAAGGGGACAGACCTGATCTGGAGTGTGCGACCATGCGCATATAAAATAGGGCAACTGGCAGGGCTACTAGCCAGTCTACACCTTTCTCTTTACATACTTTGGCAATACGGATTTTCAGGGTTTGATTATGTCTCTCTTCGAGACCGGCTGCTTCTGGATGGCGTACACAATGGAACTTCCACTGGTACCCTAACAAAAGGGAAACGTGCTTCATGAGTTCAGATGAGAATGGCTGGCCGTTATCAGAATACACGACCCTAGGGAGTCCATAACGAGGGAAGAATTCACGAACCAACTGCTTGGCAGTGGTCGCGGCTGTATAATCTGGGACTGGATATGCTTCTGTCCACCTGGACAAAGCGCATACAACTACAAGGACATACTTGAAACCTCGACATCGCTCCATCTGAATATAATCCATCTGGAGGACCTCAAAAGGGTGGTCAGGGGGCTGGAACCCACCTTGTTCCACCGGGACACTTTTACCTGGGTTAAACTGACAACATATCATACAGGTGCGGACTTTCTGCTTGGCTGCAGCTCGTAAATGCTTGTTGAACCAAATGTTCTGGATACTGTCTAACATGGCTTTTTCTCCTAGGTGTGCAGGACTATGTGCGGTATTAATAATGACTTGAACCATTGAGTCAGGGAGAAACCATGTGGCCTTTCCCTTCGCCAACCATCCCTGATCTGTCTGGACCCCTCCTTGTTCGGACCATTTCTTGATTTCCTCGGGAGTAGCATGTGACTGGATATCTATGACATCTTGAGTGGGGTCCTTAACTGTCATACAAGTAGTCTGTTCTAGAGTAGATGTCGGTGTCTTGCTAACTGGAGTGTCTGGAGTCTGAGCTGTGAGCTTGGCTGTTCGATCTGCTAGATCATTTCCTTGAGAAATAATGTCAGTAACTTTCGTGTGGGCTTTGCACTTCATGATAGCGATAGATGTCGGTAAATGTATTGCATCTAACAGAGCTTGAATAAGGAAACCATGCTGAATCCTGGTTCCATGAGAAGTCATGAAACCTCTTTCTTGCCAAAGCACCCTGAAGTCGTGTACAACTCCGAATGCATAACGTGAATCTGTGTAAATATTAACTTTCAGGTTCTTGGCACGTATGCAGGCTTGGGTCAGAGCAACTAGCTCTGCCGCTTGAGCGGACAGAGTGTCAATACGGTGTGTTTCAATAACTTCAGTGTCAGTAGTCACTGCATACGCGGCTACTAGTTCTCCTGTACTAGTTCTCATACATGAACCATCCACATAAAGTGTCAGGTCGGGATCTGGTAATGGAACATCTGTCAGGTCTGGTCTTGGCTTAGTCATAGTATTAACTACTTCCACACAGTCGTGTGTGGCAGGATTTGAAGTAACTGACGGTAACAGTGTAGCAGGATTTAGAACGTTGCAGCGTCTGATTTCTATGTGTGGCTGGAACAGTGTCAGTTCATAACCTGTCAAACGTGCAATTGTCAAGTGCTGAGTCTGTGTTCGGTTTAAAAGAACTTCCACGAAGTGTGGAACTTGTACTGTCAAGGAGTGTCCTAACACTATGGAATCACTTTGTCTGATAGCTAGTGCTGTGGCTGCAACTGACTTGAGGCACGCAGGCAGAGCCTGGGCTACTGGATCTAATGTGCTCGAAAAATAAGCACAGGGCTTGTATTGTCCGGCTTGATCTTGTGTGAGAACAGATAATGCTGTACCATCACGTTCTGTGACAAAAAGTGTAAAAGGCTTACTGTAGTTCGGTGTAGCTAGAACAGGTGCTTGGCATAAGGCTTTCTTTAACTCATTAAAACTAAGTGTATGTTCAGATGTCCAAGGGAGGACAGTCGATACGGCTGCCTCCTGTGTCGTTAACTGTATCAGTGGCTTGGCTAGAAAGGCATACTGAGGAATCCATTGTCTGCAGTAAGAAGTGAGGCCGATAAAAGCTCGTACCTCCTTCTGTGTCCTGGGCTGTGGAAGACTCGCTATTAACTGGATACGGTCAGGTGTCAACTGCCTACCCCACTTGGACAGTAAGTGGCCTAAGTAGATCACTTGCTGGACACAGAATTGCAGCTTCGAAGGGGACACCTTGTGCCCCATCTCGGCTAGGAAATACAGAACTGTAAGTGACGCACGCTCGCAGTCACGTTCAGAACGGGCTGTGATCAGTAGATCATCGACATATTGGAGCAGGGCAGTGTCAGTTGGCATGTGAATATTGTCTAGTTGTCTCTTAAGTGCTTGACTGTAAATACTAGGACTTTCTGTGAAACCTTGAGGAGCTCGTGTAAATTTATAGCTCCTTCCATTTAAACAAAATCCGAAAAGGTACTGGCTGTCTGGATGAATGGGGACACTAAAAAATGCGTTCTTGAGGTCTATGACTGTAAAAAATACAGCTTCAGAATCAATAGCTGTCAATAGGGATGAAATATCTGGGACTACTGGATACTGGGGTATGATACATTTATTAAGCTCTCGAAGGTCAATCACTAATCGATATACTGGAGGTGCATTTGGATCAGTACGTTTCATGACTGGAATGATAGGAGAATTACATACATTGGAGTCAGTTTCTACAACCACTCCTTGAACAATGAGCTCGTCAATAATTTTGGATAAGGCTGCTACAGCCTCAGGTGGCAATCTGTACTGTCTGATTCGTGGTAAGACTATACCTTGCTTGAGAGTCACACGATGGGGTGTGATTTGCATAAAACCAACATCAGTTGGACCTTGCGCCCATAGATGCTGCGGAACATTAGACAATCTCGGATCAAAATCACGTAAAACATAGTGACCCTTGAAGTCACGTAAAAACAAACGTATTCCCTCTGGGGAACAACATATAACTGCACCTAATTCTTTCAATTTCTGGACATGACTTCGTAAGTAATAGATCAGTAGTTCGGGACAATGGACCTACTTCTAGAGTAACTGGTTTTGATATCTCGTTTACAATAGGCTTTCCTGAAAATCCAAGGGAAACATTTCTAGAGCCTGAGAGCGGAGCCCCTGGAACCTCGTCATGACTAATAGTAGTCCTACTTGCCCCTGTATCAATCAGAAACTTTCTGTCTTTCCCTAATACTTGACTGTGAACATAGGGACCCTCTTGATCTACAGGAATCTCGATGAGAGGCAAGCCTACCTCCCTCTCTAGGCTGTTTCATGAATACGCTTGATACTCTGGATACTCTGTCTGAGCATACTGGTACATCTGCTGTGTAACATGCTGTGCTGCAGCGATAGGCTGCGGTACTGTAACTGTCTGTTGTGCATTCTGTGGTTGAGGAGTCTGTGAAACCTGTTCTTGTCTAGGCGGACGTGGTCTTTCTTTAGTTTTACCAGTGGCTATATTGTGTTTCAGAACTGCACACTCGTTTATAAAATGACCTGGCTGTTTACAATAATTGCATGTCCCTTTAACAGGAACTGCAGGATGACTGGCTTGATTCGGACCCCTCTTCTGACTGTCTTGTGGAACAGATTGTGCAACTAGTACTTTCATTTTCGTGTCTTTCATACGTCTTCTCTCGTGTTCTTGCTCTTCTCTGATTCTATTCTGGTGGTACTGGAGCATCTGTAACATCTGGGACGGAGTACTAGCTTGCCATGTACTTTTGACTTTCAAAACTCGATTCTTAACTTGTGGGCTTGAATTCTCGACTAGTTTAGTAACAAAAAGATGAGGGTATGACTCGCTACTCGTCTTTAAACCACTGTTTATTATAAAACATTTCTCGAATCGGGAATAAAAATCACTAGTATCTTCATCTTGTTTCTGTTTACAGGCTGAGATTGCATCCCAGTCTTCCTTTTTAGTGGCTAATAACCTAGGCAAAACTTGTATCAATAATTCTGGTAATTCTTTACATTTGTCTCCAAGACCGGTACCTGGTACTCGTATCTTATCTTCAGCTTCTAGAGCTGTCCAATCGATCTTTTTCTCTCCCACCTCCCAATCTTTTTCTTTGAGTTTTTCATATATGCCCGCAGGCAACAGGACTTTTAGCATTTTAATAATATCTGGATACGTGTATTCTCCCATACGGAGCATGTCTTTTAATTCACGGTGGAACCCTGCTGGATCTTTGTCGTGACAGGGAATTAACTTCTTCATCTCTAAGAGTTCCATCTTGGTAACTGGGGTGTAAACAAATACTCGTTGCATTTCACCACCCGTTGTCCTAACTGGGTGTACTTCTCGTAACGGATGCTGTCTGTCTATGTAAAACGGTTTACTTTCTGGGGGTGAGACATGAACAAAATGCGGGTTCAGAAACGTTCTATATTTATGGCGTTGTTCTAGAATGACACTAATTAAGTCGGTACCTAAACCTTTCCATCTATACTGGAGTAACTCGTTCAGGATATCATGTAACGGACCTGGATCAGAATGGGGGGGGAAAGGGCAACGTACCTTTACATAGGCCTAATACTCGTAGCTTTCACGAGAACTGGAAACTGGCATACTAGAGTTGGACACAACTGTAATTGCGTCTTTAATCGATCATGGGGAATACATATGCATATTAATCATGCACACATAACATAAGATGGGGAACACGTAGGGACACAGAACATGGCAAAATTTACTTTTCCACAGTGTTAGGTTGTCCGCGTATAACGACACAGCTATCTGGCGCTGTAAGCACCGAAAGGCTCCGCTGGGGTGAAGCTGTCGGATGCGACATGCAAGTGGCTCAATGGCAATGGCAAACAAAAGGGGGGAACGGGGGCATCCCTGTCTGGTACCACGGGTAATAGCAATCGAAGGGGATAAGTGGCCATTAATTAATACCTTAGCAGTCGGTAAGGTGTAAAGTAACAGCACCCAAGAAATAAATATCGTGGGGAATCCCATTCGGCGCAACACCTCGAAGAGGTAATTCCACTCAACGGAATCGAACGCCTTAGAGGCGTCAAGGAAAATCGCCGCTACGGGAAAATCCGGGGCCACTGTCTGAATCATCGAAAACAAGGTTCGCAAATTGTGTGTAGTGGAGCGTCCGGGGACAAAGCCAGACTGGTCCGGCAATATAATTTTGGTCATCAACAGGGATAATCGAGTGGCTAGAACCTTAGCAAGGATTTTTGCATCGCAATTAATAAGGGAGAGTGGGCGATATGCATCACAGGAGGTGGGATCTTTAACGGGCTTTAGAAGGGAGGTAATCATCACCTCACGCATTGATCTCAGTAGTACCCCCACTTCCGGTGCGTCCTCGAAGACTTCTCGAAGGACGGGGGCCATTATGTCTATATACGTTTTATAGAACTCTGCTGGAAGGCCATCAGCACCGTCTCTCAATCCGTCCTACTTAACCGTCTCCGGGCTAAAGGCATCCAAGGCAAAGCCTTGGACTGGCTGTCCTCGTTCCTATCCAATTGGACACAGGCGGTGTTTACCCCCCCACCCCCACACCTCCGAAAGTCGGCCGATAAAATGGGGAGTCCCACAGGGCTCCTCACTGAGCCCCCTTTTGTTTAATGTTTATTTTTCCCCCCTGGCAGAGCTCATTGCTCAGTCAGGAATTAAGGCAACCTCTTACGCTGATGACATTCAGCTTTTATTTTCTTATGACACTATTACCCACACCACTTTTGACCCACTAAAAGATTGCCTCCGCAACATCGCCCGCTGGATGGACAACAATTTCCTTCGGTTAAAAGCGGGGAAAACCGAGGTCCTCTTTTTCCACCAATCCTCTCCATTGGACTCAAACCTCTGGTGGCCTCATGACTTGATCATGCCCCCCTCCCCCAAGAAATCAGTAAAAAACCTGGGGGTTAGATGGGATTCCAGCCTCTCCTTCCAAAACCAAGTCCAGATGGTGACTGCCGCATGCCTCTCCAAAAGTAGGATGATTAAAAAATGTATTAATTTTCTTCCTAGTAATACCAGGAAAAGCATTGTCCAGGCATTAATAACATCTCATTTGGACTATGCCAACAGTCTGTACTTTGCCCTTGCTTCGGGCCTCTGCTACCGGTTACAGATAGTCCAGAATGCTGCAGTCCGGTTGGTCTGTGGCATCTCCCTTCGGGTACATATCTCTCCTTATCGACGAAGCACTCACCTTGGCACATCGCACAATTAAGGGAAAGGGCTCCGCATATCTTTCTTCCTGTCTCCGCCCCTACAGCAATGCAAGACACCTTCGATCCAGCTCAAAAAACTTGCTGTGTACCCCCAGATTTAAGAAAGAACGCTCTGGGGGGAAAACCTTCCAGGCTTGTGCCTCCTATCAATGGAACAAACTGCCTCACTCCATTAGGCAGATTCAGGAGGAGCTGCCTTTCCGTAAGGCCTTGAAAACATTCCTTTTCTGCTAATTTACCTATGAGTGAGACCCAGCATATACACAGAAAGCGCCGGGACACCCCGTTGGGGTAGCTGCGGGCTATATAAAACACACTAAATACATTCTTAAGGGACATTATAGCGTCCCTGATTTCGTCTGACTCAAATTGGGCACCAAGGAAGGACCTATGTCCGTCGCTAAGCCAGCATAAGGCAAGCTCAGCAAGGAAGGCATCATACTGTACGTCTTGAGCATTATTGGTGGTATACAACGTAGTGTAGTGGGAGTGAAATGCCTTCAGTATACTCTCAGTATCCCTAACCACCTGCCCTGCCGCTGTGGTGAGTTCTAACACTGTGTTGTTAAAGCGCGGGGTGCGTATCAGTGCTGCAAGAGTTTTCACAGGTCGTTCCCACTCACAATAATTCCTAGCCATCCAGTGTTTACCTCGAAACTTGGATTCGCTCTCTGCTTCTTCCTCATATTGCGTTAGTTTAGCACTTAAGGCGGCATGTATCTGTGACCCTGTCCCCCCTGCCATCCGTCGCTCAAGGTCTTTCAGTTCACGATCAAGGGTACGTATCGTCCTTTGTATGTCCCGGAGGTCACCAAAGCTCTTGGAGATACAATATCCTCGTATCTTCACTTTGAAAGCCTCCCAAATGATCTCAACACTATCAACAGTGTCCTTGTTGCGAGGGAAGAAATCAGCAATTTCCTCCCCAAGTTCTGTCCTAAAGACTTCGTCTAGCAAGGCCATAGGGCGTAAACTCCACTGTGGCCTGGGGCTATCCCACCCTGGTACCTGCAAATGAATCAGGACTGGACTGTGGTCAGAATACGTCCTGGGTAAGTGAGCTGCTCTGTCCAACCCATTTACGAGGCCCCTCGACAGCAGGATGTAATCCATCCGTGCCCATGTGTTTGTGGCAGTGGTGAAATGAGTGCCTTCCTTCCCATGGGGCTACATATGTCTCCATCCGTCTATCAAGTCACCTTATTATTATTATTATTATTAAATGAAATATATAGATAGTGCAACTAAACCCATAGGCATCAAGGCGCTTCCCCATCTAAGATCCCCATCAGAGCCTCCCTTGACTTAGGTTTGTTGAGTGCGAACCCATCAGCTCTATCCTGTGTAGGTCGTATCGCCACATTAATATCCCCTCCCCATATCATTTGTAGGGAACCGATTTCCAGTATCTTGCCCCATAGTGTCGTGAAATATGACTGCTTATCAACATTGGGAGCATAAGAGTTCACCAGAGTCACAGTATCTTTACCAATACGGCCCCATACAATAACAAATCTCCCAGCCGGGTCTATGACCTCACCAATTAGTACAAACGGAACAGAACCAGCCCTCCCTCTCACCATCCCCCATAAACAATAGGAAACATCAGTACTTAGGGGAATTCCCCTTGGATAAACCATCCAGATGGCACACAATAACCCTGCCGATGCAAAGGAGATCCCAATAGGGAGTGAACTTCAAAGACAGCAGGGGTGTCCAGTTAACAAGGAAACATCATCCATGAGACCCCAAGGTCATATAACCTGTGGCATATAATAATATCACTTTCAAAAGGCAATCAACAATAGAACTTGTATACATTACAATCTTAGAGTGTCCCAGACATCCTCAGGCAGCATCCCGGCATTGGAATCCTTGACTCATTGCCGGGGTAAGGAGCCACAGCAGCCACCCAGTATAGGCTCATTCCACCCCAGACAAGGAGCCTTCGTCCTCCTCATCCACCGTAGCCTGACCCTTCTTCCTTGTTTTCAATGATTTCAGGAATTTATCCACTGAGTGAGGCGTGGTATGGAAGGTCTGCGTCCCCTGATAGGTGATGCGAAGTCGTGCCGGGTAGAGGAGAGCAAAATCCACCTGTGCTTCTCGTAGGTTTTGTTTGACAGTGGTAAACTTGCGGCGCTCTTCTTGCACCCGGGCGGTAAAGTCTGGAAAGATGGTGAACAATACGCCTTCTTAATTAAGCTGTTTCTTCTCTCGAGCCACCCTGAGATTCACATCTCGGTCTCGATAGTTGAGGAGGCGCGCTATTATGGGTCTTGGAGGCATTCCCGGCTTGGGTCGCGGGCCCAGCGAACGATGCGCACGTTCAACTATAAACTGAGCTGAGACGGCCCCGTCACCTGCAACCGCCAGAAGCAGCCTTTCAACATACAGCTCTAGTCGGCCAATGTTGGTGCTCTCAGGGATACCAAGAATACGAACATTGTTACGCCGACTGCGAGCTTCAATGTCCTCATTCTTGGCGTCAATGATGCGCATCTGTTTGTCCATTTGAGTGACCGCCTTTTTTAGCTGCTCAGAGACGTCTTCAGTCTCAGAGATACGCTGTTCCGCCGCCTAAAGGAACAGAGTATCTCTGAAGGTCCTTTAGGCGGCCTTCATGTATATCCAGCTTATGTACAATGCTGTCCATTCGTGTCTTCAAGGTGTCGACCTTGTCTGCAATTATCGTGAAGCCTTGACGCATTTCCACTAGGATAGTTTGCAGGTCAGTGTCCGACCCAGGTGGAGAAGCGGTTGCCGTATCTTCTGGCCGGTCCACTTCAGTCCCCGGTGCTTTCTTATCCGTTCTGTTATTGTCAAAAGTGATCCGTGGTTGCCTAGGATCCGGACGACCCATAGTATCTCGAGGAGGCAGCTCCCACCACTACCAAGCAAGGGTAAGGACTCGCACTTCCACAGGGCTAGGCAACCAGAGAGCCTAGAAAAAATAGAGCAATTACAGCCAAATAGCTGTGAAGGATCAAGGCCCAATATAATGTGTAACATCAAGCAACACTCCAAGGTCCACTGGATAGTCAGATACTACGCCTGCAGCAATATCCACTTGTGCGATCGTCAGGGCAGAGAGACAGATGGCACGCTGATGGGTCGCTTTGTGCCACTCGCACCCCGGGACCCCAGCAAGGCACCCCACTCGAGTTCCTCAG
The DNA here is from genome assembly GCF_964261635.1 of Lissotriton helveticus. Taxonomy (NCBI): domain Eukaryota; kingdom Metazoa; phylum Chordata; class Amphibia; order Caudata; family Salamandridae; genus Lissotriton; species Lissotriton helveticus. The sequence goes on from NC_136057.1 coordinate 127,340,470, forward strand.
ACAGGATGAAGCTCCACACTGGTTACCGCCAGGCCCAGGGGGCCGACCACCTCGTAGTGCAGCACCAAGCCGCGAAGCTCCCTCACAGACTCAGCCCACAGGACAGTTCAACCGGGGCCAAAGGCATGTGGGAGTCGCAAATACTAGCCGGGATTGAGAAAAAATTGGAGAGACGGTGCGTGTTAATGTAACTACAGCATCTTTAAAGCCATATACCCATGCAGTCCCACGTTTCGCGTATCTAGCAGCAATGCATAGGGTATGCACAGGAAAGGCTATCATCCCGCCGCGTTTTTCAGTAGTCCTAACAAGCAAAAGATAGCAGTATGGAATCGACAGTTGCACAACCCTAATATATATACGATAGTCAATGCAAAACCTTATTTGCCATAGTTGCCCACCTCTTAGGTCCACTGCTAGAGAACCCTAGTTATACAGACAACATAAAGAACAGAGTGTGGTAAATAAATAAATAATACCTCTATTTTTGACTGGATATACAATAACAGATAGCTCAATAAATAAGAGTCAAGATTCGAGGTAGCTGGAGTTTGCAGGTTTTAATACAGCATAAAGGACAGGAACAGGACAACCTGCACGGGAATAGGATGGCAGCGCTGCCTGGGGCAGGGACAAAGGAATGGAATGGCATGGTAACTTTTAATAACAGTGCACAAGTATATATACTTAAACAAAATACATGGTATTCAATACAATAGGCGTAGCAGTGGGCAGGGCCTGTAGCAGTCGCGAAAGATAAGGCAGAAAGTAGGTGTAACAAGAGGCGTGAACAGGGCGTATACATAGGCATGTGATGTAAACGTAACAGAATATGTCATAAATGGGGTGGAAACATGGAGGGGGCTACCTAAGGAGCCGGGACCTCTAACCTAGAGATGCGCGCAAGCTGGCAATGACGTGTTACTAAGGAGAAGCTGGGGGCTATGACTTCTGCGCTAGAAGGAGAGACTAAAGTCTGGAGAGTCAGAGCGACATGTACCTAAACACTATCTAGTATCTGATGTTTAGAGAACATGTTGATAGAATCCAAAAGTTATCAGGGTAAAGGCTAACAGACTCTAAGACTGGTGCATGCATTATTCTACATGTAGTGCGTGTTGAGGAATATTAAATGACCATTAATACAGTATTTCTCTTACGAGGAGACGTAAAGGCTAGACCATGACGGAAACTATTGATGCGATTCAGTAGCTTAGGAATGCAGAGAAGGAGGGCTGGACTGATAACTAGAATCATAACATACTCTTGGCAGACTGGCAGGCAGAGCCAGGCCGAGCCGGGCACTGTGAGGCAGGAAGTAAGTGAAGGGTCAGGGATACAGGTGGGGGCTGTATCGCTCCTCGGAGAGGGTTCAGGAGACAGGAGCTGAATCTGAGTCCGGGCCCTTTTGAGGCCTAGAAACGGGGACTTTTACTGAAATAACGTGCACACTGTGAAACGTGGCAACGTAACTTTACATAGGCCTAATACTCGTAGCTTTCACGAGAACTGGAAACTAGCATACTAGAGTTGGACACAACTGTAATTGCGTCTTTAATCGATCATGGGGAATACATATGCATATTAATCATGCACACATAACATAAGATGGGGAACACGTAGGGACACAGAACATGGCAACATTTACTTTTCCACATTCCCTCCTTGTCACTACGTTTCCATCAGGAAACATCAATATTCATGATACCATCTATCATTTCATACAGTATCATTTGCTCGTCTCGAATTGTCTTGGAACGGGATCTAGGACGGGACTTGGGACTAGGAATACAAGAGGTAGCACAAATGCCGCAAATCGCAGGGCCACATTGTATACAGAGGCAGCAACTGAATATGATCGCTACTGCAATACCTAGAAAGGACAATACTTTCCATCCCCAGGCAGAAATTATACTCCAGAACCAACCGGACCATGTCCAGGTGCCTGGATTCTGGTGTAACTGATGGGCAATTTTATGAAGTCTGGTTATAGCTGAATAAACAGACGGCGCGTTATTAGGAATGAAAATGCAGCAACTAGATCCGATGACTCTACATGCTCCTCCTCTATCGGCCAGTATGACGTCAAGAACGAGACGATTTTGGAGCACGACAAATCTCATAGCAGATTGCTCTTCGGTTAAGTTACCTAGGGAAGAGGCAGTCTCATTCACTACTGCTTCAAGGGTTCTTGTTAACCTACGGATTAACTTACTATTCTGGATAGGTCCTATAAAGAAGAAGAAACCTTTATTGAAATCTGTATACTGTTCTAGAGCAGTTTCAGTTTGATCGACAATCGGGGACTCAATCTCCCTTCTATGTCTAATGTGTACTAGATGTGTGTTTCTGTGATAATCGGACGGGGCTAGAAAAACTGGTGGCAGTAGGAAGGCAATGTAACAGGTTCCATCCCAATCGAGGGGCAGACGAACATATGCGGTCTGACCACAAACAAAATAAGAATGACGTGAAGCTTTGAAAATAGATTTCCCACTGTCACTATACTCGACAATAGTAGTACAATCACTATGTCCTACATGTGCAGAACCATTCTTTCGGACACATAATTCGCCTTTGACGGGTAGTACTGAAATAGCAGGTAAGTCTGGAGTAGGATCAGACTGAACATTCAGGACCATAAAATTCGAAGAATAATTACCTAAATTATAAACTTCATTTTTTTAGATCTAACCCTGTTCTGTGGGGAAGACCTTGCTTGTCTGGAAAACATGTACTGTTCAGAAGGGACATATCATTTGAAGATGACGTTAACATGGACCAGGCTCCACATGAACCATTATGTGAAAACGGATAAGGAAACAGTGGCAGAACTCCCTTCGGTGTCTGGAAAGGGGGGAGTCGACCACACACCCAACAATTAGTGGCATTGCTGGTCTGGTGTGAATAATGTAACATACGGATAAATGTATTGTTGCGCATAGCAAGACGATAGGATAGTTCGTGAGGAGGCAGATCACTAAACGTATGCTCTACTGTAGCATTAGAAAACTTATTTACATGAGAAATTGGAAAACATAAATGAAATGCATAACTTGTACAGGTAATCATCAAACTCAAAAACAATATAAAACTTAGAAAAACGATACATCGGATTGAGTTTTGACTAACTCTCTCACTATGGGGGTCTATCTCATACATGTCAGATACCTGTCTAACCGTTTCACCCGAGGGGGACTTAGACAATTAAACTGGCTGACTTATTTTACTAGACCGGAGCTTACTTTTATACTCCTGCTGCGGAGTTTTCTCTAACAGGGAGGGCTTTGAGTCAAAGTCAATAGCGGGACAGTCCTTAAGAATAGTATCTTGGCAGTCTTTAAAATCTTGGCAATCCTTGGAAATGTTCTTGGAAACAGTTTTTAGTCGGAGTCCGTGAAATTTCTTGACATGAGACAGATGCACCCAGCCTTTTCTGCCTTCCAACTTCACGGCCGTGCGGGTGGTCAGAAGGACTAACTTCGGTTCCTTCCAGCGAGGCTCCAGCGGACTTGAACGATCAAAATTCCGGACAAGCACTAGACTTCCTGGTACGATTTCATGCGGTTTCACCACGGTATTGTCTGGAAATGCAGCGGCAACCTGTGAACGACAAGAGTGTAGGGCAGACATCAAGGAAGCTAGGTAATCTGTCAGCATATTACTAGAGACATCGGTAATACTTCGGGGTCTGGGTGTACCCCACATATTCGGGGGGCGGCCGAATACGACCTCATAAGGGGACAGACCTGATCTGGAGTGTGCGACCATGCACATATAAAATAGGGCAACTGGCAGGGCTACTAGCCAGTCTACACCTTTCTCTTTACATACTTTGGCAATACGGATTTTCAGGGTTTGATTATGTCTCTCTACGAGACCGGCTGCTTCTGGATGGCGTACACAATGGAACTTCCACTGGTACCCTAACAAAAGGGAAACGTGCTTCATGAGTTCAGATGAGAATGGCTGGCCGTTATCAGAATACACGACCCTAGGGAGTCCATAACGAGGGAAGAATTCATGAACCAACTGCTTGGCAGTGGTCGCAGCTGTATAATCTGGGACTGGATATGCTTCTGTCCACCTGGACAAAGCGCATACAACTACAAGGACATACTTGAAACCTCGACATCGCTCCATCTGAATATAATCCATCTGGAGGACCTCAAAAGGGTGGTCAGGGGGCTGGAACCCACCTTGTTCCACCGGGACACTTTTACCTGGGTTAAACTGACAACATATCATACAGGTGCGGACTTTCTGCTTGGCTGCAGCTCGTAAATGCTTGTTGAACCAAATGTTCTGGATACTGTCTAACATGGCTTTTTCTCCTAGGTGTGCAGGACTATGTGCGGTATTAATAATGACTTGAACCATTGAGTCGGGGAGAAACCATGTGGCCTTTCCCTTCGTCAACCATCCCTGATCTGTCTGGACCCCTCCTTGTTCGGACCATTTCTTGATTTCCTCGGGAGTAGCATGTGACTGGATATCTATGACATCTTGAGTGGGGTCCTTAACTGTCATACAAGTAGTCTGTTCTAGAGTAGATGTCGGTGTCTTGCTAACTGGAGTGTCTGGAGTCTGAGCTGTGAGCTTGGCTGTTCGATCTGCTAGATCATTTCCTTGAGAAATAATGTCAGTAACTTTCGTGTGGGCTTTGCACTTCATGATAGCGATAGATGTCGGTAAATGTATTGCATCTAACAGAGCTTGAATAAGGAAACCATGCTGAATCCTGGTTCCATGAGAAGTCATGAAACCTCTTTCTTGCCAAAGCACCCCGAAGTCGTGTACAACTCCGAATGCATAACGTGAATCTGTGTAAATATTAACTTTCAGGTTCTTGGCACGTATGCAGGCTTGGGTCAGAGCAACTAGCTATGCCGCTTGAGCGGACAGTGTCAATACGGTGTGTTTCAATAACTTCAGTGTCAGTAGTCACTGCATACGCGGCTACTAGTTCTCCTGTACTAGTTCTCATACATGAACCATCCACATAAAGTGTCAGGTCGGGATCTGGTAATGGAACATCTGTCAGGTCTTGTCTTGGCTTAGTCATAGTATTAACTACTTCCACACAGTCGTGTGTGGCAGGATTTGAAGTAACTGACGGTAACAGTGTAGCAGGATTTAGAACGTTGCAGCGTCTGATTTCTATGTGTGGCTGGAACAGTGTCAGTTCATAACCTGTCAAACGTGCAATTGTCAAGTGCTGAGTCTGTGTTCGGTTTAAAAGAACTTCCACGGAGTGTGGAACTTGTACTGTCAAGGAGTGTCCTAACACTATGGAATCACTTTGTCTGATAGCTAGTGCTGTGGCTGCAACTGACTTGAGGCACGCAGGCAGAGCCTGGGCTACTGGATCTAATGTGCTCGAAAAATAAGCACAGGGCTTGTATTGTCCGGCTTGATCTTGTGTGAGAACAGATAATGCTGTACCATCACGTTCTGTGACAAAAAGTGTAAAAGGCTTACTGTAGTTCGGTGTAGCTAGAACAGGTGCTTGGCATAAGGCTTTCTTTAACTCATTAAAACTAAGTGTATGTTCAGATGTCCAAGGGAGGACAGTCGATACGGCTGCCTCCTGTGTCGTTAACTGTATCAGTGGCTTGGCTAGAAAGGCATACTGAGGAATCCATTGTCTGCAGTAAGAAGTGAGGCCGATAAAAGCTCGTACCTCCTTCTGTGTCCTGGGCTGTGGAAGACTCGCTATTAACTGGATACGGTCAGGTGTCAACTGCCTACCCCACTTGGACAGTAAGTGGCCTAAGTAGATCACTTGCTGGACACAGAATTGAAGCTTCGAAGGGGACACCTTGTGCCCCATCTCGGCTAGGAAATACAGAACTGTAAGTGACGCACGCTCGCAGTCACGTTCAGAACGGGCTGTGATCAGTAGATCATCGACATATTGGAGCAGGGCAGTGTCAGTTGGCATGTGAATACTGTCTAGTTGTCTCTTAAGTGCTTGACTGTAAATACTAGGACTTTCTGTGAAACCTTGAGGAGCTCGTGTAAATTTATAGCTCCTTCCATTTAAACAAAATCCGAAAAGGTACTGGCTGTCTGGATGAATGGGGACACTAAAAAATGCGTTCTTGAGGTCTATGACTGTAAAAAATACAGCTTCAGAATCAATAGCTGTCAATAGGGATGAAATATCTGGGACTACTGGATACTGGGGTATGATACATTTATTAAGCTCTCGAAGGTCAATCACTAATCGATATACTGGAGGTGCATTTGGATCAGTACGTTTCATGACTGGAATGATAGGAGAATTACATACATTGGAGTCAGTTTCTACAACCACTCCTTGAACAATGAGCTCGTCAATAATTTTGGATAAGGCTGCTACAGCCTCAGGTGGCAATCTGTACTGTCTGATTCGTGGTAAGACTATACCTTGCTTGAGAGTCACACGATGGGGTGTGATTTGCATAAAACCAACATCAGTTGGACCTTGCGCCCATAGATGCTGCGGAACATTAGACAATCTCGGATCAAAATCACGTAAAACATAGTGACCCTTGAAGTCACGTAAAAACAAACGTATTCCCTCTGGGGAACAACATATAACTGCACCTAATTCTTTCAATGTCTTAATGCCTAACAAATTTTCTGGACATGACTTCGTAAGTAATAGATCAGTAGTTCGGGACAATGGACCTACTTCTAGAGTAACTGGTTTTGATATCTCGTTTACAATAGGCTTTCCTGAAAATCCAAGGGAAACATTTCTAGAGCCTGAGAGCGGAGCCCCTGGAACCTCGTCATGACTAATAGTAGTCCTACTTGCCCCTGTATCAATCAGAAACTTTCTGTCTTTCCCTAATACTTGACTGTGAACATAGGGACCCTCTTGATCTACAGGAATCTCGATGAGAGGCAAGCCTACCTCCCTCTCTAGGCTGTTTCATGAATACGCTTGATACTCTGGATACTCTGTCTGAGCATACTGGTACATCTGCTGTGTAACATGCTGTGTTGCAGCGATAGGCTGCGGTACTGTAACTGTCTGTTGTGCATTCTGTGGTTGAGGAGTCTGTGAAACCTGTTCTTGTCTAGGCGGACGTGGTCTTTCTTTAGTTTTACCAGTGGCTATATTGTGTTTCAGAACTGCACACTCGTTTATAAAATGACCTGGCTGTTTACAATAATTGCATGTCCCTTTAACAGGAACTGCAGGATGACTGGCTTGATTCGGACCCCTCTTCTGACTGTCTTGTGGAACAGATTGTGCAACTAGTACTTTCATTTTCGTGTCTTTCATACGTCTTCTCTCGTGTTCTTGCTCTTCTCTGATTCTATTCTGGTGGTACTGGAGCATCTGTAACATCTGGGACGGAGTACTAGCTTGCCATGTACTTTCGACTTTCAAAACTCGATTCTTAACTTGTGGGCTTGAATTCTCGACTAGTTTAGTAACAAAAAGATGAGGGTATGACTCGCTACTCGTCTTTAAACAACTGTTTATTATAAAACATTTCTCGAATCAGGAATAAAAATCACTAGTATCTTCGTCTTGTTTCTGTTTACAGGCTGAGATTGCATCCCAGTCTTCCTTTTTAGTGGCTAATAACCTAGGCAAAACTTGTATCAATAATTCTGGTAATTCTTTACATTTGTCTCCAAGACCGGTACCTGGTACTCGTATCTTATCTTCAGCTTCTAGAGCTGTCCAATCGATCTTTTTCTCTCCCACCTCCCAATCTTTTTCTTTGAGTTTTTCATATATGCCCGCAGGCAACAGGACTTTTAGCATTTTAATAATATCTGGATACGTGTATTCTCCCATACGGAGCATGTCTTTTAATTCACGGTGGAACCCTGCTGGATCTTTGTCGTGACAGGGAATTAACTTCTTCATCTCTAAGAGTTCCATCTTGGTAACTGGGGTGTAAACAAATACTCGTTGCATTTCACCACCCGTTGTCCTAACTGGGTGTACTCTCGTAACGGATGCTGTCTGTCTATGTAAAACGGTTTACTTTCTGGGGGTGAGACATGAACAAAATGCGGGTTCAGAAACGTTCTATATTTATGGCGTTGTTCTAGAATGACACTAATTAAGTCGGTACCTAAACCTTTCCATCTATACTGGAGTAACTCGTTCAGGATATCATGTAACGGACCTGGATCAGAATGTTGACCCTCATACAGCGTAATGAGGTGCTGGATCATATACATACCCACCAGTCGCTGCTCGGCTGGGGGCAGTTTCAGAAACATTTGTGCCACTATTTCGTCTGGAAAAGTGGTAGAATCAGTAATCCATCGGACTGCTGATCGGGCTAGTTCTTGTTCATGCATGGTACTTAACTCACTATAACCGATTCGTGAGTTCAGAATGTGATCTGCTGGAAGATGAACAGTTTTCTTGTGTTCTAGGCGTAAATGTCGGTCCGGAAATCTAGATTTACCTACATACGCTATTCTGGAAGGATGCTCGTCGTCTACCTCCTCAGTAGGAGAGTCATTTTCTTTCTCGCTTCCTAGAGCTTCTTTGCGTTGTTCGTGTAACCCTATTATTTCTTTACGTATCTTCTTGTACATACTCTCTATACTATTGAGTGTCTTGTGCTTACCCTCGGCTATATTATCACTCCACTTTGTCAGAATTTTCATTTCGTTCGGATCTTTAGTCGGGGAATCTTGTTCCCTAATTAAACAATTGATCAGAAACTTTAATAACATGAACTGGATCTCAGATTTCCTGAGAGACATGACTTCACCAATACTTTCTGGATCTTGTCCTGTACGAATGAAACGATACATTCTGTCTAGATCTTCTTTCATATTCGGTAGGGTGACCAAATACTCGGACACCTGCCTTATACGTACAGAATATATAACCATACTATCCTCGCCTGGAACTGGATCATAACAGCATTCAGTAAGAGCTCGCCTGATTTCTGCAATGGACTGATATTTGGGCGTACGCTGTAATGCACGTTCATGTAACTCGACTACCCCTAGACGTCTACTTGGCGGCGGGGTACCAGGAGGACCTCCTCCCGCGGCCCCTAAGCTGGAATCGTCGATTGATACTCTTCGTGCTGGCAAGGTGACTGATGTGGCGGGAATTTGTACTACGGGCTGGACCGGGGGTACCGTAACAGGTGCTGCAACAGGTGCCCCGGTGACTGGAGGACCGTGAATTACATTATTTACAGGAGCTGGCGGAACAGGATTTGCATATTCTGGGACTGTGTCGTCCAAATAGGACGAGAGAAAAATATCAGCTCTATCCTGTGTAGGTCGTATCGCCACATTAATATCCCCTCCCCATATCATTTGTAGGGAACCGATTTCCAGTATCTTGCCCCATAGTGTCGTGAAATATGACTGCTTATCAACATTGGGAGCATAAGAGTTCACCAGAGTCACAGTATCTTTACCAATACGGCCCCATACAATAACAAATCTCCCAGCCGGGTCTATGACCTCACCAATTAGTACAAACGGAACAGAACCAGCCATTTTCTCACCATCCCCCCATAAACAATAGGAAACATCAGTACTTAGGGGAATTCCCCTTGGATAAACCATCCAGATGGCACACAATAACCCTGCCGATGCAAAGGAGATCCCAATAGGGAGTGAACTTCAAAGACAGCAGGGGTGTCCAGTTAACAAGGAAACATCATCCATGAGACCCCATGGTCATATAACCTGTGGCATATAATAATATCACTTTCAAAAGGCAATCAACAATAGAACTTGTATACATTACAATCTTAGAGTGTCCCAGACATCCTCAGGCAGCATCCCGGCATTGGAATCCTTGACTCATTGCCGGGGTAAGGAGCCACAGCAGCCACCCAGTATAGGCTCATTCCACCCCAGACAAGGAGCCTTCGTCCTCCTCATCCACCGTAGCCTGACCCTTCTTCCTTGTTTTCAATGATTTCAGGAATTTATCCACTGAGTGAGGCGTGGTATGGAAGGTCTGCGTCCCCTGATAGGTGATGCGAAGTCGTGCCGGGTAGAGGAGAGCAAAATCCACCTGTGCTTCTCGTAGGTTTTGTTTGACAGTGGTAAACTTGCGGCGCTCTTCTTGCACCCGGGCGGTAAAGTCTGGAAAGATGGTGAACAATACGCCTTCTTAATTAAGCTGTTTCTTCTCTCGAGCCACCCTGAGATTCACATCTCGGTCTCGATAGTTGAGGAGGTGCGCTATTATGGGTCTTGGAGGCATTCCCGGCTTGGGTCGCGGGCCCAGCGAACGATGCGCACGTTCAACTATAAACTGAGCTGAGAGGGCCCCGTCACCTGCAACCGCCAGAAGCAGCCTTTCAACATACAGCTCTAGTCGGCCAATGTTGGTGCTCTCAGGGATACCAAGAATACGAACATTGTTACGCCGACTGCGAGCTTCAATGTCCTCATTCTTGGCGTCAATGATGCGCATCTGTTTGTCCATTTGAGTGACCGCCTTTTTTAGCTGCTCAGAGACGTCTTCAGTCTCAGAGATACGCTGTTCCGCCGCCTAAAGGAACAGAGTATCTCTGAAGGTCCTTTAGGCGGCCTTCATGTATATCCAGCTTATGTACAATGCTGTCCATTCGTGTCTTCAAGGTGTCGACCTTGTCTGCAATTATCGTGAAGCCTTGACGCATTTCCACTAGGATAGTTTGCAGGTCAGTGTCCGACCCAGGTGGAGAAGCGGTTGCCGTATCTTCTGGCCGGTCCACTTCAGTCCCCGGTGCTTTCTTATCCGTTCTGTTATTGTCAAAAGTGATCCGTGGTTGCCTAGGATCCGGACGACCCATAGTATCTCGAGGAGGCAGCTCCCACCACTACCAAGCAAGGGTAAGGACTCGCACTTCCACAGGGCTAGGCAACCAGAGAGCCTAGAAAAAATAGAGCAATTACAGCCAAATCGCTGTGAAGGATCAAGGCCCAATATAATGTGTAACATCAAGCAACACTCCAAGGTCCACTGGATAGTCAGATACTACGCCTGCAGCAATATCCACTTGTGCGATCGTCAGGGCAGAGAGACAGATGGCACGCTGATGGGTCGCTTTGTGCCACTCGCACCCCGGGACCCCAGCAAGGCACCCCACTCGAGTTCCTCAGACAGGATGAAGCTCCACACTGGTTACCGCCAGGCCCAGGGGGCCGACCACCTCGTAGTGCAGCACCAAGCCGCGAAGCTCCCTCACAGACTCAGCCCACAGGACAGTTCAACCGGGGCCAAAGGCATGTGGGAGTCGCAAATACTAGCCGGGATTGAGAAAAAATTGGAGAGACGGTGCGTGTTAATGTAACTACAGCATCTTTAAAGCCATATACCCATGCAGTCCCACGTTTCGCGTATCTAGCAGCAATGCATAGGGTATGCACAGGAAAGGCTATCATCCCGCCGCGTTTTTCAGTAGTCCTAACAAGCAAAAGATAGCAGTATGGAATCGACAGTTGCACAACCCTAATATATATACGATAGTCAATGCAAAACCTTATTTGCCATAGTTGCCCACCTCTTAGGTCCACTGCTAGAGAACCCTAGTTATACAGACAACATAAAGAACAGAGAGGCAACAATATAGAAAACAGAGTATGAATCAAGTTATTTTCAAATGGCCTTCTGTCAGGACCCGAATCCTTGGTTCCATTCTTTTCTGTCCAACTACGGTGCATTCTGGATTACAACCTATTAAGAACACTTGGTCTGATAGGGTACTGTCGTGGAGACTTAAGATGGCTGCCGTCGACGCCAGAGCAGAGGGCAGTAGACGTTCCAGTCTTTCTGACCGTTACTGCTGAAAATTTGATGTGGAGCGCGAGAGCCCAGGGAACTGCGCACTTCACTGAAGAACCTGGCCAGAAGTGGTTTGTTTTCCTGGTGCGACACAAATTAGCTGAAGTAATTTTAGAAATCATAAGCGGAGCATCCGCTTGTCTTGTAATCTTGCTGCGGAGGTATTTAACTCGGAATCTTGGCGCACGAAGTCAAGCACGAGTTCCCTGTTAAACTTTACCGTCATTCAAAAGACTTTATCGTCTGAGCTGGGAGTCGGCGTAGAGGAGCAATAGAACCCACAGTGAGGAGGTCGAAGAGTAGGAGTCTAAAAAGAGTGTCTGAGGAGAAACGCAAAGCGCTGGAACACAGACATTGAGAAGACAAAAGCTAAGTGAACATTCGCAGTTACTGAATAAAAGTTTCATGATTACTTACCTGTCCTGAAGGGAACATCTAGAGTGCTGTAGTCCTGTAACAGAGAACAGAGAGGCCAGAGGCCTTCTAGGAAGTACAGTAGAAAGGTTCTCAGTCATGTAAGGAAATAAATAAATACGAAGTACATGTGTAATACTCACCAAGAAAGCGACTAAGAGGGAATGGTTCATCTGCCTGCAAAAGACAAGTAAAGGTCTGAATTAGTCCCTCTAAAGAACAGATTTGAAAGTACAGAAAATAACAGAAACCCATTTAGAAGCAGTCACCCTGATTGGTGAAGTAAGTGCACTTTCAAGCCTATAGATAAACCAGCCTTTAACTCACTAGAAAAGAAATTAATATTTCTGTTATCTCTTTTATATAGTAACAACTAATTAGAGGTGAAGAGAATCATAACCAAAAGCCAGAAGAGGAGCTCAGGTCCAGCAGCGCATGGGTGGGTGAGAGGAGACAAAAGAAAATAGTAGAATAGACCAGATCCACACGGACCCCAAAACCACCCTCAGAGGCACCCTGATCTACCGACCCCCGGGACCACGCACTCAATTCAGCGAGGACATCGCCGACTTCATCAGCCCGCATGCCCTCCCCTCCGCTGACTACATCCTCCTGGGAGACATCAACTTCCACCTGGAGAACAACAACGACCGCAACACCATCACCCTGCTCGACAACCTCGCCAACCTCGGTCTCAAGCAGCTGGTGTCCACCCCCACCCACCTCACCGGACACACACTCGACGCCGTCTTCTCATCCAGCAAAGACATCGCCTTCAGCCATGCCACCGGACTCCACTGGACGGACCACAGCTGCGTCCACTTCACCTTCAAAAGAACGACGATCCACCACCACCAGCAACAGGTCGCTCGAAGAAGCTGGAACAAGATCACAGCCGACCAGCTCGCCGCTTCCCTGAGCCAGCACCCTCCCGCCAGCTCAGCGAACCCCAGCCAGGCCGCTGACAACCTCACGAAGTGGATCAGCAACTGCGCGGACGAACTCGCCCCACTGAGGACCCCGCCCAGCAGACCCGGCAGCAAGAAGGCCCCATGGTTCACCGACGAACTCAAGAGCTCCAAGAAGAACTGCCGAGCCCTCGAGAAAGCCTGGAGAAGGGAACCAACACCGGACAACATGACCACCCTCAAGCTTGCCACCCGGAAGCACCACCAACTGATCCGCGCCACCAAGAAAACTGCATTCAAGGACCGGCTGGACAACAACGCACACAACTGCAAGGAACTCTTCAACATCGTGAAAGAGCTCTCCAACCCCAACGCCGGAAACAACGACATCACCCCATCGCAAGACCTCTGCAACTCCCTCGCCTCCTACTTCCACAACAAGATCGCGGACATACACAACAGCTTCAGCACTCAACCGATGCACGCCACGACCGAACCACCGCCCCCCACCACCACCCTCCGCGCCTGGACTCCGATCAGCACCGAAGACACCATCCGCGGGATGAACTCCATCCACTCCGGATCTCCAACCGACCCCTGCCCTCACCACGTCTTCAACAAAGCCGACGCTGTCATCGCACCCTACCTGCGGGACATCATCAACACATCCTTCGACACCGCCACCTTCCCGGAGAGCTGGAAACACGCCGAACTCAGCGCCCTACTCAAGAAACCCACAGCGGACCCCACCGAACTCAAGAATTACCGACCCATCTCGCTCCTCCCGTTTCCAGCCAAAGTCATCGAGAAGACCGTCAACAAACAGCTGGCTGCCTTCCTCGAGACGAATGGATCCCTCGACCCCTCACAGTCTGGCTTCCGAGCCAACCACAGCACCGAGACGGCCCTCATCGCTGCCACCGATGACATCCGAGCCCTGATGGACAACGGAGAAACAGCGGCCCTCATCCTCCTAGACCTCTCCGCGGCATTCAACACTGTCTGCCACCGCACCCTAGTGCAGCGCCTCAGCAACTTCGGAATCCAGGAGAAGGCACTGGAATGGATCATCTCCTTCCTCGACGGAAGAACACAGAGAGTCCGTCTACCACCGTACAAGTCAGAGGCCACCGAAGTCATCTGCGGCGTCCCTCAAGGATCCTCGCTGAGCCCCACCCTCTTCAACGTCTACATGAGCCCCTTCGCGGCCATCGCACGCCAACACAACCTCAACATCATCTCCTACGCTGACGACACCCAACTGATCCTCTCCCTGACCAACGACCCCGCCGCCGCTAGAGCCAACCTTCACGAAGGGATGAAAGACGTAGCCGAGTGGATGACGACCAGCCGCCTGAAACTGAACTCAGACAAGACGGAAGTCCTCATCCTGGGCTCCTCGCCCTCCGCCTGGGACGACTCCTGGTGGCCCCCAGCCCTGGGCACCGCACCCAAACCGACAGACCACGCACACAACCTGGGCTTCATCCTGGACTCCTCCCTCTCCATGACCTGACAAGTCAACGCCGTCTCCGCGTCCTGTTTTAACATCCTGCGCATGCTACGGAAGATCTTCCGGTGGATCCCCACCGAGACCAGGAAGACGGTCACCCAGGCCCTCGTCACCAGCTGTCTGGACTACGGCAACGCCCTCTACGCCGGAACCACCGCCAAGCTCCAGAAGAGACTCCAGCGGATCCAGAACGCCTCAGCCAGACTCATCCTCGACATCCCCCGACGCAGCCACATCTCCGGACACCTGAGAGACCTGCACTGGCTCCCCGTCAACAAGAGAATCACCTTCCGTCTCCTCACCCACGCACACAAGGCCCTACACGACCAAGGCCCGAGCTACCTCAACAACCGCCTCAACTTCTACGCTCCCAAACGCCACCTCCGATCGACCAACCACGCCCTCGCCGCCGTTCCCCGCATCCGAAGAGCGTCAACAGGAGGAAGGTCTTTCTCCTACCTGGCCGCCAAGACCTGGAACTCCCTCCCGACCGACCTGCGCCTGACCCAAGACCACCTCTCCTTCAGGAAGAAACTCAAGACCTGGCTGTTCGAGCAGTAGCAGCACCCCCCCCCCCCCCCCCAAGCGCCGTGAGACCCTCCGGGTAAGTAGTGCGCTCTACAAATGTCTTTGATTGATTGATTGATTGATAGTTAACAGAAGGGCAGACTGTAATGTTGTGTTGTTGTTTTAGGTTTCCATAAACAAGTTCATCCAAGAGTAGCGGACTGAAGGAAGCAGCGCTGGACAAGTCTCTTCTCTGTTTATTTTTTATTTTATCCAATTCCCCCGTCCCTTCAGGTAATGATGGGAGGTTCTGAATAAAGACCTACCAGCATTGCTGAGAGGGATTTGGGTTCAAGGATCTCTGTTCCTGTGCAAGAGTCAGCAAGCCTAATCAGGTATTTGTGTTCTGACATCTTCATATATATTCAAAAAGGAGTGCGGTCCTTCAAGTTTTTCTTCAAATATTTTTATTGCAGTCTTCAAACACAATCTTGACAGAGATGGCAGCCAACGTGTTTCGCCCAAATTGGGCTACCTCAGGGCAGAGAAAAGAGGATTTGAGCGTCTGCAGCACTTCAGTGCAATGCTACCCAGGTGGCAAACCTAATTCTCAGGTGCTGAATTAAATCTGTCTATAAGTAGTGAGGTCTACAACTTTCTGTTATATAGAGGAATGCCAGTATGCATTGAACAGGAACACGGTCCTGGCGTAGGAGTTTACTTTCAAATTAATTCTCCTCCAGTACGTATAGTAATCAGGTCTCAATAAGTAATATATTAATTTCTGGATGGACACTATGATAGGTGTCCCTGAATGTAACGAGTTATGTTGCGGAGCGCCGTGAAAACATCCAGCATCCAGGTCTGTTTCCTCGTCAGGGTCGGTCCTGCTCAGAACCTGCGCGAAAAAGCGTTACATCCAGGGACACCTATCATAGCGTCCATCCAGAAATTAATATATTACTTATTGAGTCCCGTACCCTGAAGCTGTCGGCAAGGAAATAGGACCGACTTGAAAGATAGCGCCGAGGAAGGCGTCCCTGTCCCGCGAGGTCCTCCGCTTATCGCCTGCCACCAGAATGGATCCGCTCCACCCAAGAGGTCTCCCCGTCTCGCATGCGGCCCACTCACCACGTGGAGTCCCCGGCTCTTGCGTAGCAGGCGGCGTCCCGCAGCGCTACAGGGCAGCTCAACCGTATGTACGCGGCGGCCACACGGCAACAGATTAGGGTAATCTCCGCAATGTAGGCGGCCAGATGTCAGTTCATTAGTGTCACAGGGATGTCAGCCATCGATGCCGAGCATGTTGGAGCATCAGCGGGGTCAATCAGGCGAGGATAAATGCAGGATCAGGAACCGGACTGCGGGAGCCTCAGACAACCGCGGCCATTCCGCTTGTGCGCCACGTAGCGCCCCTACTCCCCAATGTATCTCCTGCCAAAATGATGGCTTTTTTTAACATGTGTTCCAGAGAGTGTCAGTAGTGGGAAAGTTTGCAGATTCGACATCAGTATTCATCATATGTGCCCATGTAATTCTGAATCTTTATTCAGGGCCTTGACTTCCTCGGTACCCAGCTCTTTATTATATCTTAAATTGATTCTTTTTAATTTCTTCTTTTGATTACCTCCTCTGATATAAGGCCAAAGAAACCGAGCTCGTCTACAATGCTATCATGGCATTTTACTAAATCTCCAGACACTGGTGAATTTAAGTCCGCGTGTTTGATGTCTCTCATGTGCTCCATCACTTGCCAATGGGGAACATCTAGTTGTTGTTGTTTTCTGTGTGTACATTCTTTCACTTATATATACACAGAAATCTGTGCTATAGGTTATGAATTGATTGCTTTTCCTTCCTGTTATGCAGAATAACTTCCTTTATTTTGACACCAGATTTGCAAGCCATACATTTCCCTCATTTTCAGAAACCTTTTAGAATGGCCCCTTTCTTTCATTGGACTATCTACATAGCTATGAGCATGTTTGTCCTTTAAGGATAGGGCTTTACGATATGTGATGGAGGGATGTGAGGTAATATTGTGTCTAATCACCTGATCAGCTTTTAATATTTTCCACTGCTTAGAATTTGTCTTGCTACTGTGTACCTCGTATTGTATGTAGTGATGAACCTTACGGTAATATCAGGTCCCTCCTTTGGTGTCTCTGATTTAAAAGTAGTTTATTCATGTTCTGGGTTCTCGCTTGGCTGCTGGCTGCTTACTTTTTTCTTCCTTCTCATACACTTCTTGGCTATCACAGTTTCTACGGGTCCGTAGCATTTCACCATAGGGAATACTTTCTATCAGTTTCTGTGGATGCACGCTATTCACAACTCCCTGCTTTTTCCTTTCTATGTAGGCTTTTGACCATATGTGCTTCTCTAGCTCAGTATGGATAGCCAGATCATTTATAGATTTATTTCTTATCTAATGAGGGAATTTTAGGTTGAGATCAGTTTTTGTCTGTCTCTGGAGTAATCTTTTAGACTTTTCCCTACTTCCGTGATGAAAAGCAGCGAGACTCTCAAGACTTTCGATGCCACTTGGTGCAAACCACCTCTAATTCACCTTAAGATTAGCGATCAAAATAACGAGGCAGGCGCTGGGGGTTGATAGGCGAAGAACAAGTTTATTGCTCTAGAGGAGAGTACATCGCATCCGACACCTGGGCTATCGTCAGGAGGTGCTCTAACTGCATCTCTGAGGCCTGGCCTTTTATATGTTTCTTTCGCCCGTTTATTACATGATCAAACAATCCTGACATCCGTTTATTACATTGTGGTAAATAAATAAATAATACCCTATTTTTGAATGCATAAATGAATAACAGATAGCTCAATAAATAAGAGTCAAGATTCGAGGTAGTAGGAGTTTTGCAGGTTTAATACAGCATAAAGGACAGGAACAGGACAACCTGCACAGGAATAGGATGGCAAGCCCTGGCAGCGCTGCCGGGGTCAGGATCGGGGAAAAGGACAAGCTAACTTTTAATAACAGTACATGAGCATATATACATAACGCAAACACATAGCATTACATTGCAATAGGCGTAGCAGTGGGTGGAGCAGAGGGGTGTGACGCGTAGCAGTCGCGAAAGATAAGGGTGAAAAGAGGTGTAACAGGGCGTATACATAGACATGTGATGCAAACGTAACAGAATATGTCATGAATGGGGCGGAAACATTGGAGGGGGCTACCTAAGGAGCCGGGACCTCTAACCTGATGGTGCGCGCAAACTTGGCAATGACGTGTTACTAGGAGAAGCTGGGGGCTATGAACTCTGTGCTAGGAGCAGAGACTGAAGTCTGGAGAGTCAGGGCGACATGTACCTAAGCAGTATCTAGTATCTGATGTTTAGGGAACATGTTGATATAAACTAGAAGTCAGGAGGGGAAAAGCTAACAGACTCTAAGACTGAAGCATGCATTATTCTACATGTAGTGCGTGATGAGGAATATTAAATGACCATTAAATGCAGTATTTCTCTTACATGGAGACGTAAAAGCTAGACTATGACGGTAACTATTGATGCGATTCAATAGCTTAGGAATGCAGAGAAGGAGGACTGAACTGATAACTGGAATCATAACATACTCTTGGCAGACTCAGAGGCAGAGCCAGGCTGAACCGGGCACTGTGAGGCAGGAGGTAAGTGAAGGGTCGAGGATACAGGTGGGGGCTGTGTCGCTCCTCAGCGAGGGCTCAGGAGACAGGAGCTAAATCTGATGTTCGGGCTCTTTTGAGGCCTAGAAACGGGGACTTTACAATGGAATAACGTGCACACTGAGAAACGTGGCGACGTAGCTTTACATAGGCCTGATATTCGTAGTATTCACGAGGACTGGAAACTGGCATACTAGAGGTGGACACAACTATAATTGCGTCTTTAATCGAACATGGGGAATACATAGGCATATTAATCATGCGCAGATAACATATGATGGATGACGCGTAGGGACACAGAACATGGCAAAATTTACTTTTCCACATTCCCTCCTTGTCACTACGTTTCCATCAGGAAACATCAATATTCATGATACCATCTATCATTTCATACAGTATCATTTGCTCATCTCGAATTGTTTTTGAACGGGATTTAGAACGGGGCTTGGGACTAGGAATACATGATGTAGCACAAATGCCGCAAATCGCAGGACCACATTGTATACAGAGGCAGCAGCTGAATATGATCGCTACTGCAATACCTAGAAAGGACAAGACTTTCCATCCCCAGGCGGAAATTATATTCCAGAACCAACCGGACCATGTCCAGGTGCCTGGATCTTGGTGTAACAGATGGGCAATTTTATGAAGTCTGGTTATAGCTGAATAAACAGACGGCGCGTTATTTGGAATGAAAATGCAGCAACTAGATCCGATGACTCTACAGGCCCCGCCCCTATCGGCCAATATGACGTCAAGGACGAGACGATTTTGCAAAACTACAAATCTCATAGCAGATTGCTCTTCGGTTAAGTTACCTAGAGCAGAGGCAGTCTCATTTACTACAGCTTCAAGGGTTCTTGTTAACCTACGGATTAGCTTACTATTCTGGATAGGTCCTATAAAGAAGAAGAAACCTCTATTGAAATCTGTATACTGTTCTAGAGCAGTTTCAGTATAATCGACAATCGGGGACTCAATCTCCCTTCTATGTCTAATGTGTACTAGATGTGTGTTTCTATGATAATCAGATGGGGCTAGGAAAACAGGTGGCAGTAGGAAGGCAATGTAACAGGTTCCCTCCCAATCGAGGGGCAGACGAACATATGCGGTTTGACCACAAATAAAATATGAATGACGTGAAGCTTTGAAAATAGATTTCCCACTGTCACTATAACTGACAATAGTAGTACAATCACTATGTCCTACATGTACGGAACCATTATTTCGGACACATAATTCGCCTTTGACTGGTAATACTGAAATAGCAGGTAAGTCTGGAGTAGTATCAGACTGAACATTCAGGACCATGAAATTCGAAGAATAATTACCTAAATTATACACTTCATTTTCTAGATCTAACCCGGTTCTGTGGGGAAGACCTTGCTTGTCTGGAAAACATGTACTGTTAAGAAAAGACATATCTGTTGAGGATGACGTTAACGTGGACCATGCTCCACACGAACCATTATGTGAAAACGGATAAGGAAAGAGTGGCAGAACTCCCTTCGGTGTCTGGAAAGGGGGGAGTCGACCACACACCCAACAATTAGTGGCATTGCTGGTCTGGTGTGAATAATGTAACATGCGGATGAAAGAATTATTTCGCATAGCGAGGCGGTAAGAGAGTTCATGAGGAGGCAGATCACTAAACGTGTGCTCTACTGTAACATTAGAAAACTTATTTACGTGAGAAACTGGAAGATACAGGTAAAATGCATAACTGGTGCAGGAAATCATAATGCTGAGAAACAATATAAAACTTAGGAAAACGATACATCGGGTTGAGTTTTGACTAACTCTCTCACTATGAGGGTCTATTTTATACATGTCAGAAACAGTCTAACCGTTTCACCTAGAGGAGGACTTAGACAATCAAACTGGCTGACTTATTTTACTAGACCGGAGTTTCAACTTATACTCCTGCTGCGGAGTTTTCTCTAACAGGGGGGGTGCAGTATCATTGTTCTTTGCGGGACAGTCCTTAAGAATAGTACTTTGGCATTCCTTCAAATCCTGGGAAATGTTCTTTGAGACGGGTTTCAGTCCATAAAATTTCTTTACGTGCGAAAGGTGCACCCAGCCTTTGCGACCCTCCAACTTCACGGCTGTACGGGTGGCGAGGAGGACCTGTCGGGGCTCCTTCCAGCGAGGCTCCAGCGGGCTTGATCGGTCGAAATTTCTCACTAAAACCATGGATCCAGGAACGATTTCATGCGGTGCCACCTCGGTATTGTCTGGAAATGCGGCGGCAACCTGTGAACGACAAGAGTTGAGGGCAGACATCAAGGAAGCTAGGTAATCTGTCAGCATATTACTTGAAACATCGGTAATACTTCGGGGTCTAGGTGTACCCCACATGTTAGGGGGGCGGCCGAATACGACCTCATACGGGGACAGACCTGATCTGGAATGTGCGACCATGCGCATATAGAACAAAGCGACTGGCAGAGCTATCAGCCAGTCCACACCTTTCTCTTTACATACTTTGGCGATGCGGATTTTCAGGGTCTGATTATGTCTCTCTACGAGACCTGCTGCTTCAGGGTGGCGTACACAATGGAACTTCCACTGGTACCCTAACAACAGGGAAACATGCTTCATGAGTTCAGATGAGAATGGCTGGCCGTTGTCAGAATATACGACTCTAGGGAGTCCATAACGGGGGAAAAACTCACGAACCAACTGCTTGGCAGTGGTCGCGGCTGTGTAATCTGGGACTGGATATGCTTCTGTCCACCTGGACAAAGCGCATACAACTACAAGAACATACTTGAAACCTCGACATCGCTCCATCTGAATGTAATCCATCTGGAGGACTTCAAAAGGGTGGTCAGGAGGCTGGAATCCCCCTTGTTCCACCGGGATACTTTTACCTGGATTGAACTGGCAACATATCATACAGGTACGGACTTTCTGCTTGGCTGCAGCTCGTAAATGCTTGTTGAACCAAATGTTCTGGATACTGTCTAACATAGCTTTTTCTCCTAAATGTGCTGGACTATGTGCGGTATTATTAATGACTTGAACCATAGAGTCGGGGAGAAACCATGTGGCTCTACCCTTCGTCACCCATCCCTGATCTGTCTGGACCCCTCCTTGTTCGGACCATTTCTTGATTTCTTCAGGAGTAGCATGTAACTGTATGTCTATGACATCTTGTGTAGGGTCCTTAACTGTCATACATGTAATCGGATCTGGAGTGTGTGTCGGTGTCGGATTAACTGGAATGTCTGGAGTCTGTGCTGTAAGCTTGGCTGTGCGATCTGCTAGATCGTTACCCTGGGAAATAATGTCAGTAACTTTCGTATGTGCTTTGCATTTCATGATAGCAATGGATGTCGGTAAGTGTATGGCATCTAACAGAGCTTGAATAAGGAGACCATGCTGAATCTTGGTTCCATGAGAAGTCATGAAACCTCTCTCCTGCCAGAGCACTCCGAAGTCGTGTACGACTCCGAATGCGTAGCGTGAATCTGTATAAATATTAACTTTCAGGTTCTTGGCGTGTATGCAGGCTTGAGTCAGAGCAACTAGCTCTGCTGCTTGAGCAGACAGGGTGTCAATACGGTGTGTCTCAATAACTTCGGTGTCAGTAGTCACTGCATACGCGGCGACTAGTTCTCCTGTACTTGTTCTCATGCATGAACCATCCACATAAAGTGTCAGGTCGGGGTCTGGTAACGGAATATCGGTCAGGTCTTGTCTTGGCTTTGTCGTAATGTTGACTACTTCCACACAATCGTGTGCGGCAGAATTCGGATTAGCTGATGGTAACAGTGTGGCAGGATTTAGAACGTTGCAGCGTCTGATTTCTATGTGTGGCTGGAACAGTGTCAATTCATAACCTGTTAAACGTGCAATTGTCAAGTGCTGAGTTTGTGTTCGATTCAAAAGAACTTCCACGGAGTGTGGAACTTGTACTGTCAAGGAATGTCCTAATACTATGGAATCACTTTGTCTGATAGCTAGTGCTGTGGCTGCAACTGACTTGAGGCACGCAGGCAGAGCCTGGGCTACAGGATCTAATGTGCTCGAAAAATAAGCACATGGCTTGTATTGTCCTGCTTGATCTTGTGTGAGAACAGATAATGCTGTACCTTCACGTTCTGTGACGAAAAGTGTAAAAGGCTTACTGTAGTTCGGTGTAGCTAGAACTGGAGCTTGGCATAAAGCTTTCTTTAATTCATTAAAACTAAGTGTATGTTCAGATGTCCAAGGGAGGACAGTTGCTACGGCTGCCTCCTGTGTCGTTAACTGTATCAGTGGCTTGGCTAGAAATGCATACTGAGGAATCCATTGTCTGCAATAAGAAGTAAGGCCGATAAAAGCACGTACCTCCTTCTGGGTCTTGGGCTGAGGAAGACTCGCTATTAACTGGATACGGTCTGGTGTCAACTGCCTACCCCTCTTGGACAGTAAGTGTCCTAAGTATACCACTTGCTGGACACAGAATTGAAGCTTCGAAGGGGACACCTTGTGCCCCATCTCGGCCAGGAAATACAGAACCGTCAGTGACGCTCGCTCGCAGTCACGTTCAGAACGGGCTGTGATCAGTAGATCATCGACATACTGGAGCAGGGCAGTGTCAGTTGGCATATGAATGTTGTCTAGTTGTCTCTTGAGTGCTTGACTGTAAATACTAGGACTTTCTGTGAAACCTTGAGGAGCTCGTGTGAACATATAGCTCCTTCCATTTAAACAGAATCCGAAAAGAAACTGGCTGTCTGGATGAATGGGGACACTGAAAAATGCGTTCTTGAGGTCGATTACAGTAAAGAACGTGGCTTCGGAATCAATGGCTGTCAATAGGGAAGAGATATCTGGGACAACTGGGTACTGAGGAATAATACATTTATTAAGTTCTCGTAAGTCAATCACTAATCGATATACTGGGGGTGCATTTGGATCAGTACGTTTCATGACTGGAATGATCGGGGAATTACATACATTGGAGTCAGTTTCTACAACTACTCCTTGAGCGATGAGCTCGTCAATAATTTTGGATAAGGCTGCTACAGCCTCAGGTGGCAATCTGTACTGTCTGATTCGTGGTAACACTACACCTGGCTTAAGAGTCACACGATGGGGTGTGATTTGCATGTAACCTACATCAGTTGGACCTTGCGCCCATAGATGCTGCGGAACATTAGACAATCTCGGATCAAAATCTCGTAATACATAGTGACCCTTAAAGTCACGTAGGAACAATCGTATTCCCTCTGGGGAACAGCAAATGACTGCACCTAACTCTTTCAGTGTTTTAATGCCTAATAGATTTTCTGGACATGACTTAGTAAGTAACAGATCAGTAGTGCGGGACAATGGACCTACTTCTAGAGTAACTGGCTTTGAAATTTCATTTACAATAGGCTTTCCTGAAAATCCAAGGGAAACATTTCTTGAGCCTGAGAGCGGAGCCCCTGGAACTTCGGCGTGACTAATTGTGGTCCTACTTGCCCCTGTATCAATCAAAAACTTTCTGTCTTTCCCTAATACTTGACTGTGAACATAGGGACCTTCTTGATCTACAGGTATCTCGATGAGAGGCAAGCCTACCTCCCTCTCTAGGCTGTTTCATGAATACTGTTGGTACTCTGGATACTCGGACTGTGCATACTGGTACATCTGCTGTGTAACATGCTGTGTTGCAGCAATGGGCTGCGGTACTGTAACTGTCTGTGGTGCATTCTGTGGCTGAGGAGTCTGTGAAACTTGTTCTTGTCTAGGCGGACGTGGTCTTTCTTTAGTCTTACCGGTAGCTATGTTGTGTTTCAGAACTGCACACTCGTTTATAAAATGACCTGGTTGTTTACAATAATTGCAATTCCCCTTAACGGGAGCTGCAGAATGACTGGCTTGATTCGGACCCCTCTTCTGGCTGTCTTGAGGAACAGATTGTGCAACTAGTACTTTCATTTTCGTGTCTTTCATACGCTTTCTCTCGTGTTCTTGTTCTTCTCTGATTCTATTCTGGTGGTATTGGAGCATCTGTAACATCTGGGACGGGGTATTAGCTTGCCAGGTACTTTCGACTTTCAAAACTCGATTTTTAATTTGTGGACTTGAATTCTCAACTAATTTGGTAACAAAAAGATGAGGGTATGACTCGCTACTTGTCTTGAGGCCACTGTTTATGCTAAAGCATTTCTCAAATCTAGAATAAAAATCACTAATGTCTTCGTCTTGTTTCTGTTTACAGGCTGAGATTGCATCCCAGTCTTCCTTTTTCGTTGTTAGTAATCTGGGTAAAACTTGAATCAATAATTCAGGTAATTCTTTACATTTCGCTCCAAGACCGGTACCTGGTACTCGTGCCTTGTCTTCAGCTTCTAGAACTGCCCAATCGATCTTTTTCTCTCCCACCTCCCATTCTTTTTCCTTGAGCTTTTCATATACCCCTGCGGGCAACAGAACCTTTAACATTTTAATTATATCTGGATACGTGTATTCTCCCATACGGAGCATGTCTTTTAATTCTCTATGGAACCCTGCTGGATCTTTATCATGACAAGGAATTAATTTTTTCATCTCTAGGAGTTCCATCTTTGTGATCGGAGTGTAAACAAACACTCGTTCTAGTTCGCCACCCGTTCCTCTAACTGGGTGGACTTCTCGTAACGGATTCTGTCTCTCCATGTAAAATGGTTTACTTTCTGGGGGTGAGACATGAACAAAATGCGGGTTCAGAAACGTTCTATATTTATGGCGCTGTTCTAGAATGACACTAATTAAATCGGTACCTAGACCTTTCCATCTATACTGGAGTAACTCGTTCAGGACATCATGTAACGGACCTGGATCAGAGTGCTGACCCTCATACAGAGTAATGAGGTGCTGGATCATATACATACCCACCAGTCGCTGCTCGGCTGGGGGCAGTTTCAGAAACATTTGTGCCACTATTTCGTCTGGAAAAGTGGTAGAATCAGTAATCCATCTGACTGCTGATCGGGCTAGTTCTTGTTCATGCATAGTACTTAACTCACTGTAACCGATTAGTGATTTCAGAATGTGATCGGTAGCTTGAAATACTTGTTCTAGAGAACCTTGTTCTGGTGCTGGATGATGGAAAGTAGACTTGTGTTCTAGGCGTAAATGGCGATCTGGAAATCTAGATTTTCCTACATACGCTATTCTGGCGGGATTCTCGTCGTCTAACTCTTCAGGATCAGAGTTACTTTCTTTCTCGCTTACTTGTGCTGCTTTACGTTGTTCGTGTAACTTTATTATTTCTTTACGGATTTTCTTGTACATACTCTCCATACCACCGATGGTCTTGTGCTTACCCTCGGCTATATTATCACTCCACTTTGTCAGGATTTTCATTTCAGCCGGATCTTTGGACGGGTAATCTTGTTCTCTTATTAGGCAATTGATCAGAAACTTTAATATCATAAGCTGGATCTCAGCTTTCCTTTGAGACATGGCTTCGCCAATGCTTTCTGGATCATCCCCTGTACGGATGAAACGATATATTCTGTCTAGATCTTCCTTCATATTTGGTAGGGTGACTAGATACTCGGCCACCTTTCTTACGCGTAATGAATATAAAACCATATTATCCTCGCCTGGGACTGGATCATAGCCGCATTCATTAAGGGCTTTTCTTATTTCTGCTACAGTCTGATATCTGGGCGTGCGCTGTGACGCTTGTGCATGTAATTCGACTGACGTTAAACGCTTATGTGGCGGCGGGGTCTGAGGAGGACCTCCTCCTGCGGCCCCTAGACTAGAATTGTCAACTGATGCTCTTCGTCCTGGCAGGGCGGGAAATTGAAATGCGGGCTGAACTTGTGTGGCGGGCTGGACCTGGGGGACCGTAGCAGGTACTGCAAGGGGTGCCCCGGTGTCTGGAGGAACGGGAAGTGCCTGATTTACAGGGGCTGGCGGAGCGCGAACAGGATTTGCATATTCTGGGACTGTGTCGTCCAAATAGGACGAAATGAAAATATCAGCTGCGGTCGGTTTGTGACGTAGCTTGGTCGGAACTAATGGTGGCGGGAAATTACTGGATGCCTCCGGGGTCGCTTTTGGCAAGCCCTCGGCAAGAAGAGGGTACATACCCTTAATGAGGGCATTCCTCTGTCTGTCTGACTGTTCGGTTTTAACTCGTTCACCTATCTCGATTAATTCTTTTTCTTGGGCTCGTTCTAGGGATTCTCTACTTAATTCTGACTTTCTGATTTCTTTTTCGGTTCTTTTATGAGATTCTTTGCGCCATAACTCGATGGCATCTTTCTGTGACTGTCTGGCTTTCTTTTTCCATAATGCCTCTTCTACTCTCATGATGCACTCGGCATCCCACGTACCTGATACGGGCCATCTATACTTTTCTTCTAACTCCTTGGTATACTCCACCCATTAATCTAGATACAATATGGCGCTTATGCCATGCTTCTGATACATGAAATGACCTGGACTGTCCCTAGGCGGGACCGGAACTGCTGCCTCCAGCAGACCTTTTCTGGTTTTTAACTGACGCAGTTTTGAAAAGAGTGGCATGACTGAACTATAATCTGGACACAATACAATACACAATAACCACGAGAATCACTTTGCACTCATACCACGACATTAAAATACATGAAGAACAATATGAATAACAGTTCGAACAGAATATTACCTGGAATACGGAAAACAGAATACATGAATTTTCTCGAGAACAGAACTGGCTAGAACAGAAACTAGATGCACTGCTGAAACAGTACGAAACTTACCGGTCTCATAAAGAGACACGTCAGGACCCGCATCCACCGAAGTGGACACTTCGTTTGTGGGTCTGTGTACCACCAACCCACGGACCAGAGTCAATTAGATTGACCCAGTCTAGATACTACCCCAGTAACGGTACTCACCGGGCAGCAAGAACGGAAAGCCTCGGACTGGACTGGACTGCTTCGACGCCGGACGGACGAACTTCGGACTTCAGTTACGGGTGGACCTCCGGATACCTCGGACCTTGGACTCTCGGCTTGGGCTCTGGTCGGGACTCGCCGCGTTCCTCCACCGCCTCGTCTGGATGCTGGACCGCCTCCTCCGTCTCCTCCGTGGGCCTGAGGGATACTTGAAGCAGAAATATCTGCACGTGCACGGTATGGTTCCGTCACGGCTGCAGAGGGTCAGGGGGCCGGCGTGGCTTCACCGGCGCGTGGGGAGAGGGCAAGTCCCTGTTCGGGCGCCATTATGTGGTAAATAAATAAATAATACCCTATTTTTGAATGCATAAATGAATAACAGATAGCTCAATAAATAAGAGTCAAGATTCGAGGTAGTAGGAGTTTTGCATGTTTAATACAGCATAAAGGACAGGAACAGGACAACCTGCACAGGAATAGGATGGCAAGCCCTGGCAGCGCTGCCGGGGTCAGGATCGGGGAAAAGGACAAGCTAACTTTTAATAACAGTACATGAGCATATATACATAACGCAAACACATAGCATTACATTGCAATAGGCGTAGCAGTGGGTGGAGCAGAGGGGTGTGACGCGTAGCAGTCGCGAAAGATAAGGGTGAAAAGAGGTGTAACAGGGCGTATACATAGACATGTGATGCAAACGTAACAGAATATGTCATGAATGGGGCGGAAACATTGGAGGGGGCTACCTAAGGAGCCGGGACCTCTAACCTGATGGTGCGCGCAAACTTGGCAATGACGTGTTACTAGGAGAAGCTGGGGGCTATGAACTCTGTGCTAGGAGCAGAGACTGAAGTCTGGAGAGTCAGGGCGACATGTACCTAAGCAGTATCTAGTATCTGATGTTTAGGGAACATGTTGATATAAACTAGAAGTCAGGAGGGGAAAAGCTAACAGACTCTAAGACTGAAGCATGCATTATTCTACATGTAGTGCGTGATGAGGAATATTAAATGACCATTAAATGCAGTATTTCTCTTACATGGAGACGTAAAAGCTAGACTATGACGGTAACTATTGATGCGATTCAATAGCTTAGGAATGCAGAGAAGGAGGACTGAACTGATAACTGGAATCATAACATACTCTTGGCAGACTCAGAGGCAGAGCCAGGCTGAACCGGGCACTGTGAGGCAGGAGGTAAGTGAAGGGTCGAGGATACAGGTGGGGGCTGTGTCGCTCCTCAGCGAGGGCTCAGGAGACAGGAGCTAAATCTGATGTTCGGGCTCTTTTGAGGCCTAGAAACGGGGACTTTACAATGGAATAACGTGCACACTGAGAAACGTGGCGACGTAGCTTTACATAGGCCTGATATTCGTAGTATTCACGAGGACTGGAAACTGGCATACTAGAGGTGGACACAACTATAATTGCGTCTTTAATCGAACATGGGGAATACATAGGCATATTAATCATGCGCAGATAACATATGATGGATGACGCGTAGGGACACAGAACATGGCAAAATTTACTTTTCCACAACATAGTGAAACATCCTTGGAATCCCCGCCTTAAGATAGTTCCCACACAAGTCCAGCAGCAAATATTCCCCCTCCCAGACCTTACAGATGATCGATATCTCGCAGCTGGACATTCCAACAGGACCTAAAACATGTGGGATAGGTCAGATCAAAGGGTCGGGTCATTGATTAAATTCCGGCCTCTTTGTTGGGGAAGCAAGTTCTGTTGTTACATGGGCAATAAACTAAGTCCACGGGGGTTGTTTAGCGCCTGGGACTGGATTGAGTGGCCAGGTGCAGTGGAGGAGGTTATCAGGGGGGCCTGATCGTGGGTTTGGTGCGGGAAGTGGCTCTATGGTATTGTCATGCTGACATGGTTTTACGACCCCGGTATGTGTGCTCGGGTTCAGTCAGAGCGCGGGGGGGATGAGGGCGGCCGGGGTGATGCGCAGGTGACCAGCAATGTGGTAAAAGGCTGCAGAGACTAAAATGGTTGCCGCTTACATGCTCGTGGGGGCTTTCGTTATACAAGATGGAGCCGGCAATGTTCATCTTTATCGTCTTACATTTAACATCCGTCCCACAGCAGGGAAAGGCCATCTGTATCCCCGATCCAAATCAGCGTATGGTTTGTCATATTTTCATTTTGTGATATCCAGACCACCTGTTATGTGCCCGGTCTAGGCCCATGTAGCGAAGTAGCTCATTTCATATATTGTCCTATTTTTTACAGTAACATTTCAGCTGTGAACTTTTGCACCTATTTGCATGCATGACAATGTTGGATTAGTTTCTCTGAGACTACTTTGTTTACACATCTACCTTCTCCCAACATTACCACGATGCCTCGAACACCATGTACAAGGCCTCTTGATGCACTATGTACAAATGTCATCTCTATCTTCATCCACAGGGTGAGAGGGCTATCTACATATCCATAGCATTGTCTAACCTATACGTACATCACAAAGATGCTTTCTATTATAAATAATGAGCATCCCAATAGATTAGTAGAGGAGGCGCTACAGCTGACACAGAGGGTCCGTGCGGGCTGAGACTTCACTATGCAGCGGGCTGGCATCTCCGTGAGGGGAAGTACAGTTTGTAACCAATTTGTGGCCTGCATTCTCTCCTGTCATGTCTCTTAGTGGGAATTCTTGGCTTCACACCCACACACACTCTAGGTACACGCAGAGTAGGTAGTGCATAGTAGGAGTCCGCCTGATTACTGCCTTGCTTATATGCCTGCATATAAACACTGTTTTAGCATCGTGATAAAACTATATCTACTATTTACGTGCTTTAATCGCTTTCAGCTGCTTCGGTCTCCTGATTATTTCAGCTTATATATTCTATACAAGAATAAAGTTGGTTCAATAAATATATTGAAAATGTCCCACTGTGTATTCTCTGTATATTTCTCTGAGAACAAGTAAGCTTGAGTCACTGAGCAAAAGGTTCTGTTCTGTTTCCAAGATCCCTGAGTGGTCAGAGTTGTCACGTTCAGAGGTTGCCAGAAACCATTCGCTTCCTGGTAAGGTTAGGGAGTCTTATGGTGGCACTGTGAGCTAGCTGGTCTCTAGGCCAACTCATCCTGCGGAGGTGCGCGGAGCCAGTCTAGGCACCTCATCCAAAGTTTATATTGTCCAACAAACGCGCAGGTCCTACGGATTAGTGGGAACTACACAACACACTTGTTCCTTCCACCAGACCACAAAAACATTTGCTTAGCTTGAAAAGCAGGTGCCCATTGCTGTCCCTGAGATTTGTCTGTAATATCTATTGTTAAATATGAAAATATTGTTATTTAGGCAAAAGTCATGGTCCTAAGCATCCATGTATAGTCATATGGAGATATTGGTCTATTGCAAAAAGCATGTTCATAGGCTCTTACACCTTGCATGTGTTTTATACATAATTATCAAGATCACATCCTAGGTAATTGTCAAATATGATTGTCTTCTGTGTATATCTTTTGTAGAAAATAATTCTCACTATCTATACAATATGATGGGAGGCTCCCAACAAGAATCAGCAATACATGGTTTTAGTTTATTGCTGTGCTTTCCAGTGACCTATTGTTGGAGGGCACTATACGCCCCCCTTGTTCTTGCAAAACACAGTAGAGGGTAGTGTTTTACACAAATGGAAATTTTGCCACTCCCATTTCACAACAATCCGTATTTAATACTTATTGAAAAGCCTTTTGTTCATAATTGCAAACAATCATTTAAACCACATTCTTGCCCCTTATCGGATGACATTGGTACTTATGTTGTCATTTCGGAATGTGTTAATGGCCTCCCTTTGTCTATTACTCAAGTTAGATCTGATTCCTCCCTTCTTGCCTGGACTGGTGAACAATTTATTTGAACAAGTCTTTGGCGACTGTTGGACAGGCCGCATGTTCGAGCTGTCCCCCCTCCCCGCAATGGGACCAGGACCCTGGCTCTCCCTGCATCCCCAGCCAGAGTCCACAAACGACCACCCGAAGTACCCTGCAATCCCTCCACTACAAGACACCAGCTCCGGACCCAGCTGGCCCGGGTCACCATCTACCCCACGACATCGACCCGGCCGCCATCTTGGGGCGCTGCAGCACGAGGCCGCGTGGCCTCAACTCGACCCTAACCCCGGGCCCGGCCGGCCCCGACATCGAGGCCCCACCATCCTCCCAGGAGGCAGAGTGACCACTTGGCGAGTCAATGGGAGAAGGAATCGTCAACGGCTCTCCCCCGCCAGGTGTCGATCACCCCAGGCCGCCTGGGCGCTGGCTCCACCCCCCTGCTGGGTGTCTGGACTCCCTCATCCCGGACCTCCCGGCCCCCAGGCGCGAGGGTCCGGACATCAAAGGGGACCAGACCTATAACTGGGGCAGGACCAGACCAGGAAGGCAGGTGTATCCTGGAGTCGAGAGACCCGAGAAGAACTCATCCGTGACTTGGCCTGCTGGCGCTGCCGCGGCCCTCTGCCTCGTGAAACCATCGTCTTGGCCTGCTGGCGCTGCCGCGGCCCTCTGCCTCGTGAAACCATCGTCTTGGCCTGCTGGCGCTGCCGCGGCCCTCTGCCTCGTGAAACCATCGTCTTGGCCTGCTGGCGCTGCCGCGGCCCTCTGCCTCGTGAAACCATCGTCTTGGCCTGCTGGCGCTGCCGCGGCCCTCTGCCTCGTGAAACCATCGTCTTGGCCTGCTGGCGCTGCCGCGGCCCTCTGCCTCGTGAAACCATCGTCTTGGCCTGCTGGCGCTGCCGCGGCCCTCTGCTTTATGAGACTATCACCTTGGCCTGCTGGCGCTGCCGCGGCCCGATCCACAGACACTCCAGCTCGAGGATTGTGAGCTCGCCTTTTTACCACTACCTGTACCGATCCGGTACCAAGACTGTCCCGCTACCCCCTTTCCCTACAGAGACTAGAAGTGAGAGGACCCCCGGGTCCAAGATATCCTGTATCGCTGATATCCTTGCCTTAAGAACCTTATATAAAGCCTTGAACTCGACTTGGTGTGGTGCCTGTTTGTGGGGAGGGAGGTAACTTGTCTGTACGATCGCCGGAGACGGTCCCCCTCGGGGATCTCTCCCTCGGTATCCGGCCGACCCTCAGGGTCCCCGTCTAACATTGGTGGCCAGCGACGGGATCCGAACCTACGCATAAT
This sequence comes from Lissotriton helveticus, assembly GCF_964261635.1. Taxonomy (NCBI): domain Eukaryota; kingdom Metazoa; phylum Chordata; class Amphibia; order Caudata; family Salamandridae; genus Lissotriton; species Lissotriton helveticus. Next base: position 127,373,277 of record NC_136057.1, read on the forward strand.
CGTACAGAAAGTCACTCGCCCCACCACACACAACAACCATGTCAATAGAGAGCGGAACAACGGAAAAATTTCAGATGGAAAAATTGGAAGACTACAACCACCGGGAACTGAAGCAATATTGCATAGAACTTGGACTTCCAACCACAGGTCTTAGCACAAAGGAAGACTTCAAACGAGCCCTAGAAGCTTGGGCGGAAACGGGTACGGCCGTACCCCGAACACAAACAACCGAGACGAGCCCCGCACCAACTAAAGAAAGAGCGGATCTCTCCCTGGAAGAGATCCGAGAAAGAGAAAAAACCAGACTCCACGAATTAGAACTTGCCCGACTTCGCTTGGATGGGGAACTCAAGCTGGCAGAACAAAAAATAACCCTGGAACACTTACGGCTCAGGGAAGAGCGGGAAGACAAGCAAAGACAGAGGGAGCTAGAGGAAAAGAGACTAGAGTACGAACATGAGCGCAATCTCAAAGCACTGGAGATCCAGAAACAGAATAAAGACCTCGGGCTCCCCGAACGACCGACCCCGTCTGCCTCGACCGAACCCAAGGTTCACATCCCCAAAGATGTCATCCGGGAATACCACAAGAACGATGATATCCAGCAGTGGTTTAAAGCCTATGAGGTGGCAATGACCTCCCACCGGATTCCCCGAAGCGATTGGGGAGCCGGATTATGGGGGAGGTTTGTCAACGAAGGGCGGGACGCCCTGCTGCAACTCCCGGACCAGCTGATGACCTCCTACGACCACATGAAGGCCGCCCTCCTCACTCGATACGGGCTCACACCTGAGATGTACCGCCAACGGTTCCGCGACTGCAAACGGATTCCGGGTACAACTTGGGTGGAGTACGTGAACTTTTTTAGCCGAGCCTTCGAGGGGTGGATCAAGGGCAACAAAGTAACCACCTACGAACAACTCTTTGACCTTATCGTATGGGAACACCTGTCGAACAACTGCTTCGTGGAGCTCCGGCAACACCTCCTGGACAGCAAGCTAACCGACCCTCGACAACTCGCCGCCGAAGCCGACCGGTGGGAAAGCACCCGAGTTGGCCGGAGCGCACCCAGCGAAGTATCCAGATCGTATCGCCCCCGAGGGGGAGGAGGAAGTCAGGGTCGGGGGAGAGACCCCGGCCCCTCGTCACCCCCCAGAAACCCCTCGACCCCGGTTGGCCGGGGAAGCCCTGCCGTCCGGGCCGGTTTCCGGGCCAACATTACGTGCCACAGGTGCCAGCGACCCGGCCACTACGCCAGTGATCCCAACTGCCCAAAGAATCCGAACACTACTCCCCGCCAAGTTGCAGCGGCGGCCCTAAGGGAAGAAATAATCCCGGAAGACCAAGAGGAGTACGAGACCGATCCCTCTGAATGGGCACCCGCCGCCATGGCACTGGTCTGCTTAGGGGAGAGAGACATGATTCCGCGGGCCCCACTTCCCGCCAACACACAGAAGTACGGTCAATGGGTCAACATCAATGGCCGCCGGGCGGAAGCCCTCCGCGACACCGGGGCCAGTGTAACGGCGGTCCGACGCCACCTCGTCACTCCAGACCAAATCTTGCCGAACATTCTTTGCCCTGTTCGATCAGCCGACAACTCCGAAAGCCTATGCCACATGGCCTGCGTCCCCTTCGAGTGGGGAGGAGTAACAGGGATGTTAAAAGTGACTGTCCGCGATGATGCCCCCGTGGACTGCCTCCTAGGAAACGACCTTGAAAGCTCTCCCTGGGCAGCTGTCGAACGGAGGGAGCACCTGGGGATGCTTGGCCTCCCCGAATGGGTCTGCGTCACGACCCGGTCCATGACCGCCCGCGCGGTCCCCAGCCCAGAAGAGCCCGAGTGGCCAGAACCTCCTCCCGCGCTCATCCCAGAGGAGGCCGCCCCAGAAGCCATTCCCTTGACCCAAACCGAAGAAGGACCCGACCAGCTTCGGGACGTCCCTGACCTGGCACAATGGCGGCAGGAGGGAGGCCCCACGCAGGAACAATTCCGGGCCGAGCAAAAAACCTGTCCTTCTCTCGAAGGACTCCGGCAGCAAGCCCTGGCCCAGAGCACCGGGGATACCTCGGGGGCCCACTGGATCTACTGGGACCAAGACCTGCTCTACAGCGAGCAAAAAATTGCAGAACTAGGGGCCAGTCGGGTGCTGGTGGTGCCCCTTCGCTTCCGAGACTTCCTCCTGAACTTAGCCCACGATGTCCCCCTTGCCGGACACCTGGGGCAGGATAAAACCTACGACCGCCTGGTGACCCATTTTTTCTGGCCCCACATGCGGAAGGATGTCACCAACCACTGCAAGGCCTGCCCCACCTGCCAGGCCAGCGGAAAAAGTGGCCGAAAAATCAAAGCACCATTACAACCCTTTCCTGTCGTCACCACCCCGTTTGAACGAGTGGGAATAGACATTGTGGGGCCCCTCGACCCTCGGACAGCCCAAGGACACCGGTTCATCCTGGTCCTTGTAGACCACGCCACCCGCTATCCCGAGGCCATCCCTCTTCGGACTGTGACGGCCCCCGTGGTGGGCCGGGCCCTGATGGGGATCTTCTCCCGGGTGGGGTTCCCCCGGGAGGTCGTCAGTGACAGGGGCACGAACTTTATCTCCAGATATATGAAGTCCCTCTGGCAGCAATGCGGGGTCACCTACAAATTCACGACCCCCTATCACCCGCAAGGAAACGGACTGGTCGAGAGATTCAACCGCACCCTCAAGGGGATGATTATGGGTCTAGAAGAACCCCTTCGACGCCAGTGGGACGTACTGCTGCCATGCCTCCTGTTTGCCTATCGGGAGGTCCCGCAGAAGTCCCTCGGCTTCAGCCCCTTTGAACTACTGTACGGACACCCCGTCCGGGGCCCCCTCAGCCTAGTCAAGGAAGGTTGGGAGCAGCCTCCCCAGAAAACTCCCCCGGACATCTACCGGTATCTCCTGGCTCTCCGCAACCAGACCCGGCGGTTCCGAGACACCGCCAAAGCCAACCTCGAGGCCAGTCAGGAGGACATGAAGAGGTGGTACGATCAGCACACGTCCTCCATTGAGTTCGAACCTGGACAACAGGTCTGGGTGATGTCCCCGGTCGAGCCCTGTGCCCTCCAAGACAGATGGTCCGGGCCCTTCAAGGTAATCGAACGCAAGGGGCCCGTCACCTATTTAATCGACATGGAGACTGCCCGGAACCCCCTACGGGTCCTCCATGCCAACAGGCTCAAACCCCATTTTGTGCGATCCGAACTCAGCCTCCTAATGGCTACCGATACTGGGACAGAAGAAGACTCCGAACCCCTTCCGGACTTACTGAGGGCCCTCGAGCAGGATGGCTCAGTGGAAGGGGTCCAGCTCTCCGAGGCCCTGTCCCCGGAGCAACGCCAAGACTGCCAAACGCTCCTGAGGCAGTTCGCCTCCCTGTTCTCCCTCACCCCCGGAGTCACCCCCTGGTGCCTCCACGATGTGGACACCGGGGACAGCCCTCCTATTCGACACCGAGCATACCGCGTACCAGACCGGGTACGAGCCTGCATCCAGACCGAGGTGTCCAAGATGCTGACCCTAGGAGTGATCGAACCCTCAGACAGTCCCTGGGCGAGCCCAGTCGTCCTGGTTCCCAAGGCAGCTGCCCCGGGCGTTGCCCCTGAGCTCCGGTTCTGCGTGGACTATCGAGGGCTGAATGCAGTTACCCGGACCGACGCTCATCCCATCCCCCGGGCAGACGAGCTAATTGACCGGATGGGGGCCGCCCGCTACCTGAGCATCTTCGACCTAACAGCGGGCTACTGGCAGATCGGCCTCACCCCTAGGGCCCAAGAACGATCCGCCTTCTCTACCCCAGACGGGCACTACCACTTTAAAGTCATGCCCTTCGGCATGAAAAACGCCCCGGCAACGTTCCAACGGCTGGTAAACCAGGTACTGGCGGGCCTGGAAGACTTCAGCGCCGCCTACCTGGACGACATTGCGGTGTACAGCCACCAGTGGACCGACCACCTCCGCCACCTGCGGGAGGTTCTACACGCCCTCCAGCAAGCCGGGCTCACCATCAAGGCCAGCAAGTGCCAGGTTGGCCAAGGGTCCGTGACCTACCTGGGACACCAAGTGGGAAGCGGGCTGGTGGCCCCTCTCCAACTCAAGATTGCTGCCATCCAGGCCTGGCAACCCCCTACGAGCCAAACGGAGGTCCGGGCCTTCCTGGGGCTCACCGGATACTACCGGCGGTTCGTGAAGGACTATGGCAGCATCGTGGGGCCCCTCACAGAGCTCACCTCCAAAAAGAGCCCCAAAACCGTCAACTGGACCCCGGACTGCCAATCAGCCTTCGAGAAGCTAAAGACCGCCATGTGCACGGCCCCCGTGCTCCAGGCTCCCAACTACAGCCGGGAATTCATTGTGCAGACGGACGCCTCCGATCATGGTGTGGGGGCCGTCCTCTCCCAACTCAACGCCGAAGGGGTCGACCATCCGGTGGTCTTCATCAGCAGACGCCTCTTGCCCCGAGAACAGCGCTGGAGCACCATTGAGAGGGAGGCCTTCGCCGTAGTCTGGGCACTCAAGAAGCTCCGGCCATACCTCTTCGGCACCCACTTCCGGGTGCAAACAGACCACCGACCCCTGCAATGGCTGATGCAAATGCAGGGGGAGAACCCGAAGCTGTTGCGCTGGTCCATCTCCCTGCAGGGGATGGACTTCACGGTGGAACATCGTCCAGGCCAGGACCACGCCAACGCCGACGGCCTGTCACGCTTTTTCCGCCTCAGCGAGGAGAGTCCCCAGGAAGATGGCTGACTCTCCCCGCCTTCAGCTGGGGGGGACGCATGTTGGACAGGCCGCATGTTCGAGCTGTCCCCCCTCCCCGCAATGGGACCAGGACCCTGGCTCTCCCTGCATCCCCAGCCAGAGTCCACAAACGACCACCCGAAGTACCCTGCAATCCCTCCACTACAAGACACCAGCTCCGGACCCAGCTGGCCCGGGTCACCATCTACCCCACGACATCGACCCGGCCGCCATCTTGGGGCGCTGCAGCACGAGGCCGCGTGGCCTCAACTCGACCCTAACCCCGGGCCCGGCCGGCCCCGACATCGAGGCCCCACCATCCTCCCAGGAGGCAGAGTGACCACTTGGCGAGTCAATGGGAGAAGGAATCGTCAACGGCTCTCCCCCGCCAGGTGTCGATCACCCCAGGCCGCCTGGGCGCTGGCTCCACCCCCCTGCTGGGTGTCTGGACTCCCTCATCCCGGACCTCCCGGCCCCCAGGCGCGAGGGTCCGGACATCAAAGGGGACCAGACCTATAACTGGGGCAGGACCAGACCAGGAAGGCAGGTGTATCCTGGAGTCGAGAGACCCGAGAAGAACTCATCCGTGACTTGGCCTGCTGGCGCTGCCGCGGCCCTCTGCCTCGTGAAACCATCGTCTTGGCCTGCTGGCGCTGCCGCGGCCCTCTGCCTCGTGAAACCATCGTCTTGGCCTGCTGGCGCTGCCGCGGCCCTCTGCCTCGTGAAACCATCGTCTTGGCCTGCTGGCGCTGCCGCGGCCCTCTGCCTCGTGAAACCATCGTCTTGGCCTGCTGGCGCTGCCGCGGCCCTCTGCCTCGTGAAACCATCGTCTTGGCCTGCTGGCGCTGCCGCGGCCCTCTGCCTCGTGAAACCATCGTCTTGGCCTGCTGGCGCTGCCGCGGCCCTCTGCTTTATGAGACTATCACCTTGGCCTGCTGGCGCTGCCGCGGCCCGATCCACAGACACTCCAGCTCGAGGATTGTGAGCTCGCCTTTTTACCACTACCTGTACCGATCCGGTACCAAGACTGTCCCGCTACCCCCTTTCCCTACAGAGACTAGAAGTGAGAGGACCCCCGGGTTCAAGATATCCTGTATCGCTGATATCCTTGCCTTAAGAACCTTATATAAAGCCTTGAACTCGACTTGGTGTGGTGCCTGTTTGTGGGGAGGGAGGTAACTTGTCTGTACGATCGCCGGAGACGGTCCCCCTCGGGGATCTCTCCCTCGGTATCCGGCCGACCCTCAGGGTCCCCGTCTAACAGCGACCAAGTCACTAAAGACATCCAGATTATCATGAGGCAAGGAGGAGTTATATTTAGCTTGCTTTTTGAAGCGAGTTAGGCTTCCCTGATCTGTCTGCGCCCCCTTTCCTAGTAACGCTTCCCGCTATTTCGTTGCACATATATTTCCATTATCCAGACCAGCCAATGCCATGAAGTATCAGTGTCTCTTGAACACAAGTCATGTTGTCTGTATTGGGCTCCCCTATTCTCATGTTCATTGGCTTGGGTCTGATTTTATGTTGATATCTTAGAAACGGAAATATGTCAATTCTACATGAACTGTAATTTAAGTCCCTAGTGGGGCAGAAATATAAGCCAAAGGTTCTGGATATTTAGTTCATCCATTGTCAGTTAATGTTGTGATGAGTTAATAATGGAGAATTAATTATTTTCTCTTCCTATGGGGTGAGTTATCTTTTTCATGTGCTCTTTCCTGTCTTTCTCTTCCTCTGTTTGTGTGGATATTCCATTGTTCGTCCTTGTCTCAGTAAACCCGACTCAGCGAAAAAAAGTGGGAAGTAGGTTTTTTTCCTAGGTAGTTGCTAGCAGAGTCGTCTGAGTCACCTTCTGAGCTTGATTCCTCTGTCAGAAGTTCATGTCGTCTTTGTGTCAGTGTCATTTTTACTGCTCTCCTTACTTATTCGTATCATCTTACAAAGTTTAAGACTCTTTGAGGACAGTAGTCTTGCTTTTCCCTTTAAAAGTTCCTCTTTTGTAGCTATTACCTCTTTCTTATCACTTGTTCATCATTCTCATTGTCCTTAAGTTCAGCTCTTATTTTCAAGTGCAACAAATGTGAGGTTGGAGAACTCCATCAGACTGCAGACTTATAAGCATGGGCGGATTTTGCGAATTGGCAATCTGTGAAATGGCGTATTTACGGATTCGCAATCCGCAAAATCCACGAACTCTCGCGAATTTTGCGGATTCCTTTTTTTTTGTGTGTTCGCAAGTGTTTCTTCCATTTCGCAAGAGTTTTTTACCAGTTCGCAAACGCAAACTTACTTGTCGGGTAGCAACAGTCGCGAACATGTTGTTTCTACGTCTGGTTCATCACAGCACCCTCTGTTTCACCACTGCCACCCTCTGTTTCACCACTGCCACCCTCTGGCTCACCCATGCCACCCTCTGGCTCACCCATGCCACCCTCTAGTTCACCACTGTAGATTATGAGGGGAAAAGCACACCTGCCCTGCCTCAACTGACATAAATGAATTAGGGGCTGATTAATGTGTCACGGAATTTGAACTTCCTGGCTGGCACCTGCTTCCTTATCTGTAATTGCTTTCTCTGAGCCTGCTGTGAGGGTCAGAGCAGGGTCATAGAATAGTTGCAAGTAGGCAACTGAACTCTGAAGGGGCCCCTCAGGAAGCACTACAGGGAATGGTTATTAATGATAAGATTGAACTTTTGCACCTGCTGAGTGCTTTCAGTTTTGCAAAAATCCAAATATCCAGCAGCATCCACAAAAAGTAACCCTTCCAGGCACTACAGGGAATGGTTACTAATGATAAGATTGAACTTTTGCACCTGCTGAGTGCTTTCAGTTTTGCAAAAATCCAAATATCCAGCAGCAACCACAAAAAGTAATCCTTCCAGGCACTACAGGGAATGGTTACTAATGATAAGATTGAACTTTTGCACCTGCTGAGTGCTTTCAGTTTAGCAAAAATCTAAATATCCAGCAGCATCCACAAAAAGTAATCCTTCCAGGTCAAGATCCAAATCAAAGTGACCAGCACATGAAGAAAGCACTGAGAGGAGCCTGCTGGACAGGAACAGGAAGTTGGAGACTGTGGGGCACTTCCTTCCTCCCACCCCCCCCCCCACCCCCAAAATGGACTCCTTGCAAAAAAAAAGTGCAGGCAAATGTCAACCTGAGGAGTTATTCTGATAAAAATCATAATTTTCAAGGTTTATGCTGCCTGCTGGTGGATTTCTTGTGCGAAATTGCAAATTTTGCAATCTCGCAATTGCGAGATTGTCGCTGCCCGCCGCATCTACGTGTTCGCAAGTGTTTACTCCCGTGAAATTGTATAGTATTCTAGTTGGCAAGTGTGACCAAGCAAAAAATCCGCTTCGCACGGATTTACGAATTTTCAGCAAGTTTGCAAGAGTTCACGGATTGCGAATTTGCCGAAAATCCGCAAAATCCGCGAGTGGGACGGATTTTACGCCCATGCTTACAGACTTAGAACTGTAACAAAAAAAACAAGTTAGCAGGCCTTTTCCATCTATGAATCCATGATCTGGAACAGCATCCCGGTATCCATCAGGATACTTTGATATATTTTAATATCGTGTAGTTTGTTTTGTGGAGGAACAGTAGTTTAGAGCTTGTTTTCTTTGTGTCTCAGCAGATTGCAGTGTACGGTTGTTCATTATTGGGGACTGTATTGAAGGGGCATCAGTGTCGGAACCTTTACCGATTCCATCAGGTTAGTGTACGTTTTTTGCTCTTCGAAAGCTTGAAGAGTTACCTGTTTTTTTCAGTGTGGCATTTCTGGCTAACAACATGAGAACAGGTACAAGGTTTTGATGTATTTGCTAGTTTTTTTCAACACAGCATGGTTGAGAGTCACGGGTCTCGTTTTTTAGTTTTTTCATATAACACTGATGGGAAAGTGCGGATCTTTCTCTTTTCCAAGTCATGCACAGAGCACTATCTTTACTTCTTTCACATTTTTCTTGGTCTCCAGTATAACGTAGGATATTACATGTTGATAGAAGCTTTCTCCCAACGTATTACAGTTATTTTAAGGTTGTTTTGCTTGCAACACTCAAGGTTCAAATGTAAATAAAATGGATGTGCTCATTATTTTTTTAGATCAAGCCCCGGAAGAAGGGTCCATGACCCGAAATGCACCGGGCAGTCTTTAAAAATGCATCAGTTTATTGAATATAGATTTCGTGAATGTTTTTGAAATTTCATTTACTTCTTGTTTGTATAATCCGCAATTATATGTGATTCTGATTTAAAACAAACATGTGTAATAGATTGTTTGTTCTGCATTGTTTTAGATTACTGTATATATAATCTGTAACTCATCCAGGGTTCTTTTCCGGCACCTTCTCCTTTGGCCGACCACCCAGCATCTAGGCCTTCAGCTGCAGAGGTTGCGGGTCCTTTGCTCTGGAACTTTCCGTCTATCTCCCATGCTTCCTCTTTGAATCTGCTCTCTCGGCTTAAATCGGGCTCGCCGCTTGACCCCTGCCCTGCTAAGTGCTTGGGGAAAATTGCACCGGCAGTTAACACTCTGCTCAATCCTATGCTTAATGCCTCCCTGACTTCTGGAGAGGTACCTAATGCATGGAAGCACGCCCTTATCCTCCCGCTGCTGAAGAAACCATCTTTAGACCCCCTTGCACATGCGAACTATAGACCAATCTCCCTCCTCCCCTCGCTGGCTAAAGTGATTGAGAAGCACGTGCATCTCTCTATTTCCACCTTCATAGAGAGTAATAACATTCTGCACGACTCTCAGTCGGGCTTCCGGGCTAATTTTAGCACGGAGACGGCTCTCCTCGAGATCACTGATGCCATTCGTGAGATACTGGACGGAGGGGGATAAGCCATCTTGGTCATGCTGGACTTGTCGGCGGCTTTCGACACCATGCCCCATGCCGGTCTCCTTTTAAGACTCTGGGAGATAGGCTTCCGTGGGACGGTGTTGAATTGGTTTAAGTCTTTTCTGACCAACCGCCGGCAAGTGGTCTGGGCACCTCCGTTCTCCGCCGAAATGTCGCCGCTCGAGGTGGGGGTTCCTCAGGGGTCCATCCTGAGCCCCACCCTTTTCAATATCTATATGGCCCCTCTTGCGGCGGTGGCGGAGTCTTTTGGTGCCCAGATCATCTCCTATGCGGATGATACACAGCTTCTTTTTTCGTGTGGCAAGGGGGAAGATTTCGACGGCGGGCGGATTCAGGAATGCCTCGAAGCCGTCTTTGAGTGGTTTCAGGGACACAGTCTGAAGTGCAACTCAGACAAGTCTGAGTTGCTCTTCTTCGGCTGCCCGCCCGATCCGGCCTGGAAGTCATGGTGGCCGTGTGATATGTCTCCACTTAGCACTGTTTCAGTAAAGGCGAAGAATCTTGGCTTCTTGTGTGATGTCGACCTTTCCCTGAGACCTCAGATCATCGGGCTGACGGGGAAATGTTTCGGCATCCTCAAGATGCTACGGAAATTTCTCCCTTTGCTGTCCCTTCACCACAAAAGAATTACGGTGCAGGCCCTGATAGGATCACGTCTCGATTACGTGAACGCTCTCTATTTGGGCCTTCCTAAATATCTGATGTCTGCAGGTTGTGCAGAATTCGGCAGCCCGGAGGGCGCGGGCTTCGGAGCTTTTGGAGCAACTCCATTGGCTTCCGATTGCCAAGAGAGTCACGTTTAAGACCCTGACTCTGGCTTTTAAGGCGCTCCACCGAATTGGTCCTAACTATCTCCGTAAGCGGATCGCCCTCTATGTCCCTAGAAGAGCTCTCAGGTCTGCCTTTGAGGCCAAAGCCGTGGTTCCTTCCATCAGGCGCTCTCGAATCGGAGGTCGCTCCTTTCGGTACCTTGCGCCTCGGTGCTGGAACGATCTCCCTCGATCTTTAAGATTGATGACCAATCTGTTAGCCTTTAGAAAGGAGCTAAAGACCTGGCTTTTCACTCTGTAATTTCTGTCTTTTCTGGAGCACTGTTATGCTGTACCTCTCCTTGTTTCACTCTTCGCCAAAGCGCCGGGACACTCCTCGGAGTAGCCGTGCGCTATAGAAGAGCCAATTTAACATAACATAACATAACATAACAACTAACTAAAGGTACCAAAGCCAGGGTTGGCTAGGCAACTGTGCGTTCAGGCCATGTGGAAACACTTGATATTCTCACAACCTGTGATGTGCCACAGCTTGCTGCAAATGGAAAATGTTACTCACTTGCAAATACTATCAGTTTGTCATGTTGCAGGCTCACATGCATCACCCACTTGCTGTATGGTTGGAAAGTATATAGGGTACTCAGATTAAGCAGTTTATTTTTTTTATTTTACACATATAAGCAGTTGTACTCCGATGGATTTTAATTGGAGTCTGCGCACTGATTCATTATGCCTTTCTGGTATGGGATTACGAGTTGTTCTCCAGATCAAAATTTCAAACTTAAATTAATTATTTTTAGTAGTCAGAACCCAACCCATGAGTGGTCACCATATGTGAACTGTAGAACTACAAGCAGCAAATGATTGTTTACAGGTAGTAACATTTTCCTTCCTTCCTAGATATTACTGTCTACCTTTCTCATATTATAACCGTGCATTTCTTTCAAGAAATATTTCCCATGTATAATTCTCAGTGTTCATTTAATTCTGCAGCACAGCAGTCGCAGACAAAAAGTATGAATGGGAAAGAAAAACATAAAGCTTCTGGAGGAAGGAAGCATTTTGCTTATAAAATGAATGAAAGAAAACACCAAGGAATACAGAGGAGGGAGAATTTTAACAATAAAACACTACTTGCAAGGCAGAAAAGAATACGCACCGGCCTAAGAGCTTATGCCTGTGCTGAGTGTAAGAAGACATTTACTGGAAAGACGCATCTTTTACTGCACGAGCAAACACACACAGATCGGTATCCCTACACTGAGCATGAAATGAGGTTTGCTGATAAGGCAACACATGAAAAAACTCACAGTGCAGAGCGGCCCTTTCACTGCAATATCTGTGAGAAAAGTTTTACTCACAAGGGAAATCTTCTACAACATCAAAGCGTACACACAGGAGAGAAGCCTTATCACTGCACTGTGTGTTCCAAACCCTTTTCTCAGAAAGCACACCTTAAACAGCATCAAAGCGTACACACCGGGGAGAGGCCTTATCACTGCACTGTGTGTTCCAAGAGATTTTCTCAGAAGGCGACCCTTGTACGCCATCAAAGCGTACACACAGGAGAGAGGCCTTATCACTGCACTGTGTGTAGCAAGAGCTTTGATCAGAAGGCAAGCCTTGTACGCCATCAAAGAACACACAGGCGACGGCCATGACGCCGCATGGGATATGGAAACAAAAGGTGGTGCTCAGCAACCTCAAGTAACACATACAAGATGGAAGCCTTCTTGAAGCACTGCCAAAAAACCTTCATTTAAAAAAAGAAATCTGATCTTTTACATCATCTAAGACTCTACAGCTAAAGTTAGACCGCCTATGACATCTAACAATCCTTCCGGGCTGAGATCCTCCCTTTCCTCTGAATGTCAGAAGAGCTTTGAGTTAAAGGACAAACTGTTACGTTCGCAGCATCTCCAAACAGAATGTAGGTTCTTCAACGTCACTAACGTCACTTCACCAAGCAACGAACTTCACAGAGGCTGCTTCACTGATTTTGAAAGACCTGAGCGCATGGGAAAAAGAAACTGAGAGAAGAAATAGGAATCAAAAACCACTTGAGGACAAAAAATATAAACTCCTTTCATCACTAAAGCAGGAACATCTACTCCAGTATTTTCAGACCGGCTTTGGAAATATTCTGTACAACCCATCCAGGCTGAGAGATCAAAAGAGGATTCATGGCTGTCCAGATTCTAACAACTTACAAAGGTGTCACCACCCATATAATTCTGCAGTTTCAACTGCCAAGACCGTGACACAATTCACAATGTTTTGAGATGGTTTATTCTGGTGAGAATTTTCTTTTTTTTGATAATCAATGTTATTATCATTTTGAAAGAAAAAAAAAAAAGACAGCATACATCTTACACAGTAAAGCCAATTCCATCTCCAACAGACAGTAAAAAAAACACGGTGTGGGTAGGAGTATTTATGCAAGCCACCCAAGCTGAAAAGCAGCTCCCTGTTACATGGGAGAGCCAAAGCTGGCAATTTAAAACAGTAGGTTCAGCCATTTGCCCCAAACCCTATGGCACCTCGTGGGACAACCATGTTTCTCCTGGGCCACGCACCAACCCACTCCCTGGTGCGACTTTCGCAGGGTAGTGGGGATGGGGTGGGCGTAGGCTGCTGCAATATTTCAATTAGCCACAGAGACCGCCGTTCCCTGAAAATGTTTGTCCGCTCTAGAGCCGTCCAAACCTTCAAATACACCCAGGAGAAGATGTAAGGGATCGTGTGGAACCTGCCAACCCAAGGTCTGTGTGAGCTCAGATTTCACCTCGGACCAGAAGTGGTCAAGGCCTGGGCAAAACAAACCATATGGTAGAAGTCGGCCGGAGTGTGGCCTCTATTTTGGTCAGAATTAAATACCCAAAAACTAACGTTCCCATACATTACAAAACAAAGCAGATTGTCTGATAAAGACACTGTAAGAAGTATTTCATCTCATTTTGTGATGTGTTTTGTGAGGTCAGTTGTGTCCTGTTCTAGTGTGAGGGGTGAGATTAACAACTAGACAAAGGACACTGCCGCAGTGAGCTGTTTGCCAAGAATGTCTTATTTTACGCAATAAATCTTTGCTGATAAACCTATTTGCCTGCCTGTTCCGTGTGGTGATGAGACTGTAGATACTTCAAACTCATCAGTACGTTCAGAGTGTCTGTTTTCTATCTTGGTGATTAGTATGTCACGGAAGACATACTAATCACCACCAGCCCCACAGATGTGAGGCATTCCAGTGTGTGTTTTGCTCCATCACTGTGTTTGTTAGAGTAGTGCAAGCGGTACAAGTACAATTTGCACTGTTGATGTTTCAGAAGACAACTTTTGAAGTTTAAAAGTGTAATTGCTTTGAGAACACCTTTGTCCCTTGGACCTTTTCCTTCACTGAGCGTATTGGTTGGCTTAAAATAGTCAGATTACTCTGGACCCTGTGCCATCTGTGAGCGCAGAAGGTGTGACTCCAAACTATTATATCGAAGCAACAGCACTAGTGTATTAAGTCTTGAATCATCCTGGTGAATGTTGTGTCCCCCCCACAAGATCCAACCATAGTCATCAGTGACCATGAAGCAAAGGACAGACAGATGGCTGGTGTGAGGCTGCTCTGGGGTCACTCAGATGCCAGTGCCCATGTTGCCACCCCTATCCCCGACAGTGTATAACATCTACGTCTCTGCTTGGGCCACACTTATCAGGAGGCATGGATTTGCCCGGGTATCATATGCTGATGATTCTCAGCTTGTTATCTCTATCTTCAATCAGCCTGAGGCCACAGTCGCCGGGTTTCATGCTTCTCTCACTGAGATCATGACCTGGGTGAACCATAGCTTCCTGAAAATGAACACTGACAAAACGGAGGTGATAGAATTTGGCCCTGGCCGGTGCATGTGGAATGACTCCTAGTGGCCGGTTGAGGCCGGGGAATGCCCGTGTCCTGTCCCCTCGGAGTCATCTTCGATGACCAGTTTAATTTTTCTGCCCAGGTAAACAGTCTCACTTCCTCCTGCTTCATTTTACTAAAAACCTTGAGAAAAATCTTCCCTTTTCTCTCACAAGAATTGCAAAAGACGCTGGAGGTGGCGCTCTTCCTGTCTAAACTGGACTATTGCAATGCCCTTTTTTTGGGCATTGATAAGACCCAGCTGAGAAAACTGCAGTCTCTACAGAACACTGCAGCAAGATTACTTCTAAACTATCCTAAAGGACAATCAACCTCAGCAGGAATTAAGTCACTGCACTGGCTTCCCATCCAGCAGCGGGTGGAATTTAAGGCCTTATGCCTGGTGCACAAAGCACTTTATGGTGACGATGCTGAGGATCTAAAAAAAAAATTCCTACCTTATAACCCCCCAAGTGCCCTTAGATCTGCTAATTTGGGCCTTATCCAGATTGCTAAAATCAGACGGGCAAGATGGGATGGCATGACTTTATCAAGTTGTGCATCAAAGTTATGGAACAAAATGCCTATGGCCATAACATTTTAATCTAATCAGCAGGTCTTTAGGAAGGACTTGAAAACATGGCTGTTCACTTCCACATAGTCCCCCGGTAACACAGGCCATACTTCCATTCTACAGACGCCACGACAATCGAGTGCTCAATAAACATATGTCCTATCCTATCCTATTTGGGCAAGTGCTGGAGCTTGCTGTGGCTGGTAGCAAGCCCTGGATCTGCAGTGACGTGTGGATCTCTAGGAATGAACTAAGTAGCAATGGTGGCATGTATGTGTGTGCAATGATGAGACGCCCTGGGGGCTAAGTGAATGATGAGACTAGGAATTGGGGGCCTCAGCTGAAGCTGTGATACCGGATTATTAACAAGAGCAAGCCAGCGGGTCACAAGATTGTTACAGCTGCGTTGGCACATTTACGGCATATCAGCCAGACATAAAACTTGATTTGGCTTACATAGGCTCTGAAAGTACAAGTTACTAGCATATTAGACTCAAAATTAATTTACTAAAACACAGTGATTTTTTGGCACCAGATGTTTGTCCCGTGCAGTGAAATCAGTGCGAATAGCTCCACGCACAGTGCAAGAGGGCGCTGCATCTTTCCGCCGCTTGAGTAGAAGTTCTATTAGAGCGGCAGCTTCCTCAACGTGAATGGAAGGTTTCTCGACATGAGTGCGAGTGCCCATCCCCTGGCAGCCGCGTTGAGAAATCTGGCTGGGAGATGGCCTAGTGCTGGATTTTCCTTGCTCACGCTCGCCAAATTAATGTTGGTGAGCACAAGCAAGGAAATGTTTTTCTGAACTCCGAGTGCTCTGCGGAGTGCGAAAAACTCCACAAAGTCTACGAACGGAGCGGAGTTCACCGCCCAGACCTAATGTTTATGTATCTGTATATAAGTGTTGAGAGAAATTTTATTTGAGCTATCACGTCAAGAATTGCAAATTTTATTAAGGACATATTGGTGGGAATAATGCTTTTTTTTCTATTACCGAATTTTCACAGCAACCAATCAACAGTACACTTAAAAACTACATTTCCCATGATGTCAGTAACCACAGTCCACACAGTCCATTATGCTCAGGTATGGCCAGCACCATCTTACTGCCTCGTATTTGAGTATGCTCAGTTTCAAACAGTTCAACCACAATATCCCGGTCCTAGATGGGATTACCTTCTTTGTCTAACCTGGAACACTGCAATAGTTGTATAATCGTCACTCAGCTGAAGAGCTGTTAAGCTCCAACTTGAAGCCTGTTACCTTGTCTAGTATCCAGGTGTCTTGAGACAACATGTCCCAGTTGTTAAAGAAATATCTCATTTTTCCCGCCACCCAAATGTTATTTGACATGGAATGATCTATACCCTGAAAAATAAGCATGGAGGGAGGTCTCGCTCTGGGCGGTCCCCCCTTAATTGAATTATTGTAGTCCTTCTCATTGGTAAGGGCATCAGGGGCCGAGCACCCTAGTACTTGTCAGCTACTCTCTGTAGACAAATAGTTTTGATCTTGCTGGAGCAAACTCTGGCCTCATTTACAAGAGGCCTGCCCAGCTGGAGCGTCACTTTGCTTTTAAAGCTCGTGTGGTGCAGGCCTCTGAAGCATATCTACAAGGCGACGCAAAACACTTCATGGCTGCCCAAAGCGCTGCGTTGGCTTACTCCGCATCAAGGAGGTGTTCCATGAGTGTTGATGTGGGTGGTCCCACGAAACACCCATTTATTTTGACACCGCCCCAGATTTAGACACTCAAGTAAACCTGGGGCAATGCCAAAACCTTACACCTTACACGGCCCCTAAGCAGGCATAATGAGGAGAAATGTTTTCATTTCTCCTCTTTTATTCCTCTTTCCATGTGTGCCACGTTCTTCAGCAGACATAGCAGTGCACCATGGTGCAACAGTGTCTGTGTTGGTGCTCGGCTGCAAAATGTGCGCATGAAAGGACAGTAATGCACTGTGTCCTGTAAGGTGCCTTCCTGGCCTTTCGATTGACGCAGAGCAGTGCACCACAAAAGACTTGCAATGCTGCTGTATGCCAATTCTTGGTAAATGAGGCCCTCAGTGTATCCCGATCAGTGTATGAGGTGATATTGAACGTGTCTTGTTGGTCTAATTATCACAGCTCGGCCATGGGCTTATCGCTCGTGCAAAGCAGAGTGGGCACACTGGGGCGCGTGCATCAAAGCAGGCAGTAGAAGACTGCGGTCCTCCGATCAGAGAGGGTGCAGTCTGACCCAAATCAACTGCTCCACAGATGAAAACGCTGTGGCAATTTCCCACCAATCGCATCGCTCGGCAGACAAGTGTAGCAGCTTCTCTTTCAATTACATTAACAATCAAATAAAAGAATCAATCAAGAAGCAAATACACCGTACATAAGCATATATGAGAAGATCTGACCACAACCAGATATATGAATGATAACTGTAGGAAACTGGCTCTTTATATAGTATACCAAAAATAGGTATACTGTGCATGGAGCCCAGGGGTTCCCTTATGAGTGGGCGGGGTTTGCTTTAGCAATCTCAAGTTGCTCTTCTACGGAGTAGTGAGGTCGAGCAGCTTTAGGCTTATCAGAGAGTAGTGTCAAACATCTGCGATACACACAGAGTCAATAAATGGTACAGACGACTCAATAAGGAGAGCCACGCCAATTTATAAAAATAACACATATCTTGATATATATTTAGGCACCAGAATCAATACGGTCAGGTAACAGTGCAATTTTCATAAGTGTCAATGCTATCCTATGGAGGATAAACAAATGCTGCATACAAGTTCTTTACAGCGCCTCACCGGATCACTCTCTTGGTCTTAAGGTGAGTATGGGGCAAGGTCCAAGACAGCATCAACAGGTCACCCCCAGGGGTTCTAGGGCGGCAGTGTGCAGTGGTGCAATTCAGCATCTGTTGCTCAATGTTAATCTACGGGGATCGGTCCGGAGTCCTCTCAGTCCTGTTTGGGTGCCTGCAGGATGCAGGGAAGCAGCTCTGCTGCTCCATGGGCGATCCTGGTTCATGGGTGAAGTGCTGGCACTTCTCTCATGCTTCTGCAGACACGGCAGCTGCAGGACAAGTTGTCTTTGTCGCAGTTGTCAAGGACAGCAATCCGGTTGGCACCAAGTCAATTAGTGTCTTCTGTTCCTTCTTGCAATTCTTCACAACCGTCTTCTTGTTTCAGGTCATCCGGATCTTATTTCATGGTGCCAGGGGCTCCCCTAAATACTGGATTTAGGGGAGTGAAGTGTAGTAGCCAAAGAGTCCTGAGAGAAGTGGGCATAACTCTGTCCCAGAATTCCTAATTCTTTCATCACAAAGATGACTCTGAGATTTCACGTTCACTCAGGTAGCCCATCTTAGGGACGGAACTATCCTGAAGGTGAACACACCTGTCTGACTACAGATTTTCCCTCCTTGTCCAGGCGCCGAGCAGACCATGGCCAAGAGGGATCAGCATCCTCTCCTGTGAGCGAAGCCAGGTTCCCAAAGGCGGTGGGCTCTTGGAAGCTCCCTGCCTTGGAATGCTAATTCACATGTCATCCTGTGGGAGGGGTTGTAAACACCCTCTGCCTGAGCGGGCTTTGTTTTGGACCAACTGAGAGAAACCCCCTCACCCTTGGGTGCCAGAACCTGGTCTGTGGTGGCAGGCTGGCTAGGACCAGTCAGCATACCACACTGGTAGTTGGTAGGTTTCTAAGGTGCCCTCTGGGTGCATGTATTAATAAATCACCACTGGAATCAGAGTGGGCGTATTAATACGAGATGTTTGATACCATCATGTAGTTGGGGAACTTGATTTCACCAGTGTTCTTCACATGTACTTAAAACAGCTTCCCTATTCACTTTTACTGGCAGTAATGCAATTGACCAATGCCAAATTTCGGTGTTTGCAAATGCGAATTTGCAAAATGGTATGTATAAAGGAAAATCTGGTGCAAAATAAGGAATCGCAAAAAAAAAATGGTTACTAATATATAGTATATAAATCTGACTTTTGAGATTACTGCATTATGA
The DNA here is from genome assembly GCF_964261635.1 of Lissotriton helveticus. NCBI lineage: Eukaryota > Metazoa > Chordata > Amphibia > Caudata > Salamandridae > Lissotriton > Lissotriton helveticus. The sequence continues at coordinate 127,392,173 of NC_136057.1, forward strand.
TTGTCAGCTGTGAAAATTCAGTAAAAAAAAAAGAAAAACATCAATCAATCAATCAGAATACTTGTAAAGCGCACTACTTACCCATGAGGGTCTCAAGGCGCTGAGGGGAGGCTGCCGCTACTGCTTGAATAGCCAGGTCTTGAGGAGCTTTCTGAAGGTGAGCAGGTCTTGGGTCTACCGCAGCTGGGCCAGGAGGGTGTTCTAGGTCTTGGTGGCGAGGAAGGAGAAGGATCTGCCACCAGAAGTTGTTCGTTGGATGCGGGTGGACGGCGGCAAGGGCGAGGCTGGCGGGTGGGGGTGTAGAAGCTGAGTCTGCTGTTCAGGTAGGCTAGTCCGGTGTTGTGGAGTGCTTTGTGTGCATTGGTGAGGAACTTGAAGGTGATTCTTTTGTCGATGGGGAGCCAGTGCAGGTTTCGTAGGTGGGGGTTGATGTGGCTGCGACGAGGGATTTTGAGGATCAGGCGGGCGATTGCGTTTTGGATGCGTTGCAGTCGTTGTAGGTGTTTGGCCGGGATTCCTGCGTTTTGCCATAGTCTAGCCTGATGCTGATGACGGCTTGGGTCACTGTTCTGGTTTCGGACGGGATCCACTTGTAGACCCTGCGGAGCATGTGGAGGGTATTGTAGCAGGAGGAGGAGATGGCGTTGACCTGCTACGACATGGAGAGGGAGGAGTCGAGGATGAATCCTAGGTTGCGTGCGTGGTCTGTGGGTGACGGTGGCATTCCCAGTGTGGTCAGCCACCAGGAGTCGTCCCAGGCAGAGGGGGTTAGTTCAAGGATGAGGACCTCCGTCTTGTCCGAGTTGAGTTTCAGACGGCTGCTCTTCATCCATTCGGCAACAGCCGTCATTCCCGCGTGGAGGTTTGTTTTGGCGGTGTGCGGGTCATTGGTAAGGGAGAGGATGAGCTGGGTGTCATCGGCGTAGGAGATGATGATCAGGTCATGCTGGCGGGCTACTTGCGCGACGGGGCCATGTAGACGTTGAACAGGGTCGGGCTGAGGGATGAGCCCTGGGGTACGCCGCAGATGATGTTGGTGGCTTCGGATCGGAAGGGTGGAAGGTGGACTCTCTGTGTTCTGCCGGAGAGGAAGGATGTGGTCCAGTCCAGGGCCTTTTCCTGGATTCCGGCTTCTTGGAGGCATGTCTTTGGTATGCGGTGGCAGACCGTGTCGAAGGCGGCTGATAGGTCCAGGAGGATGAGGTCTGATGTTTCGCCGTTGTCTAGTTGGTGCTTGATGTCGTCTGTGGCGGCGATGAGTGCGGTTTTGGTGCTGTGGTTATGTCTGAATCGGACTGGGACGGGTCTAAGATATTTTTGTGCTCGAGATGGTGGGCTAGTTGCATGTTGGCGATTTTCTCGATGACCTTCGCCGGGGAGGGGAGCAGAGAGATGGGCCGGACGTTCTTGAGGTCCTTGGGGTCTGCCTTGGGGTTCTTGAGGAGGGCGTTGATTCATGCATGTTTCCAGCTTTCTGGGAATGTCGCTGCCTCGAAGGAGATGTTGATGATCTACCGTAGTTGGGGTGTGATGGTTGTGTCGGCTTTGTTGAATACGTGGTGTGGGCAGGGGTCAGACGGTGATCCTGAGTGGATAGAGTTCATGATCTTGTGTGTCTCGTCGTCGTTGACGTGGGACCAGGAGGTCAGGCGGTTGGTGCAGGTGGTGTTCGTGGGTGGGGGGGCGAGGTCTGCTGTGGTCGGGGCAGTCATGGGGTTGAAGCTGTCGTGGATGTCAGTGATCTTGCGATGGAAGAAGGTGTCCAGTGAGTCGCACAGATCTTGTGAGGGTGGGATGTCGTTGGTGTTGGCGCTGGGGTTGGAGAGTTCCTTCACGATACAGAATAGCTCTTTGGTAGAGAAGCAAAATCTGAGCCTCCGGGCCTCACATACAATATTGCTCTGAGGTTCCAAATGATCATTTTAGAACATTTCAAACACTAACTCTTACACTAACTATATAACCCAAACTCTTACACTATATAACGCTTACTTACACTAACTATCTAACCTATCTCTTGCACTAACTATCTAACCCTAACTCTTACACTAACTCTCTAACCCTAACTCTTACACTAACTGCACTCCATACACAGACACGCCATAGAGAACTGGAACCTGCTCAACACCCTCTCGCCAGATATCGCCTTCTTCACCGAAACATTGACCAATGTCTCCTCTGAAACTAACATCGCCACTGCCATCCCAGACGGATACAAAATCCAGAATAAGGACCTCCACCACCGCCCAGGAGGAGGACTCGCCCTCGAGCACAAGAGCTCCCTCTGACTCTTCATCTCCAGCACAAGCACCCCCCTCTCCAACAAAGAGCACCTCCACTTCCAGACCAGCCCCAGAACCACACTGCGCGGGACCCTCATCTACAGACCCCCGGGCCTCGCGCCTTCTCCGCCACCACCATTGCCGACTTTGTTGCACCCCACGCCATGGCCTACACGGAATACATGCTCATCGGACATCCGAAACTTCCACCTCGACAACCACAGCAACCTTGATTCCACCACCCTCCTTGACAACCTTGTCAACCTCAAACTGAAACAGCTTGTCACCACCCCCACCCACAGAGATGGACACATCCTCAACCCCATCTTCGCAGCAGGGACAAACATCCACTTCAGCCACGCCACACAACCCCTCCGGGCAGACCACCACTGTGTACACTTAAACTTAAGCACCATCACCGTACCCAAACCCACCCCGTGCCTGCCATGAAGGAACTGGAGTAAGATCACAGAGGAACACCCCAGCACACCCTCCTCCATGACCCCCCTCTGTCACAACCGACGCCAACTCCGCAGCCAAAGAACTACACAGCTGGATTACCAGCTGCGCAGTCAAGCTCACACTCCTCCGCCACCCTGTCAAACAACGCCCCCTGAAAGCCGCCTGGTTCACCTTCCACCTCCAAAAAGCCAGGCGCTACTGCAGATGCCTAGAGAACCTATGGAGGAACAGGAAAACCACCAAGATCAGAACACCTACAGGAATGCCAGGACTGAATACCACCAGTGCATAAGAGCCACCAAACGGACCTTCATCAAGAACAAAATCCACACCAACACCAGTAACCCCAAAGAACTCTTCAACTTCATACAGCAATTCACCAAACCCTCCAGCGAAGCCATGGACTTCGCACCATCCCAGGACCTCTGCAACAAGCTCAGCTCCTACTTAAACCTGAAAATCAAGACCCTCTATGACAACATCAGCGAACGCACTCCAGACACCAACCCCCTCCCCACCACCAACAACCAGCCCACCATCCCCACCTGAACACCTGCCATCACCGAAGACACCTCCATGACCATGAAGAACACCTACTCAGGAGCCCCGACTTCCCCTACCTATTGAATATCTACCACAGAGCCGCCGCCACCATAGCCCCCGAGCTAGGCCGGACCTTTAGTGCCTCCTTTGAATCTGGCATCTTCCCCAACATCTGGAAGCAGGCAGAGGACAAGCCCCTCCTCAAGAAACCCTCGCCGACCCGGCGGACCTAATGAACTACTGGCCCATCTATCTCATTCCCTTCACAGCCAAAATTACAGTGATATTCATCAATGCCCAACTACCACCTTAATCGAAGAGAACGCCATCGCCGACTCCTCCCAGTCCGGATTTTGCATCAACCACAGCACGAGACTGCCCTCTTTGCCGCCACCGGCAACTTCCGCATGCTACTCGACCAAGGCCACACTGCGGCCCTCATCCTACTAGACCTCTCCACAGGCTTTGACACCATCTCTCACCGCACTCTCGCAACCACACTCCACGACGCCGGTATACAACGAACCGCCCTCAAATGGATCCGCTCCTTTCTCTCCAGTAGAACCCAAAGGATCAGACTCCCACCCTTCCTCTCTGAACCCACAGAGATCAACTGCAGAGTACCACAAGGATCCTCGCTCATCCCTACAGTCTTCAATATCTACATGGCCCTCCACGCCTCCATCATCAGACAGCATGGACTCAGCATAGTATCCTACGCCGATGATATCCAGCTAATCCTCTCCCTCACGAAGAACCCCTAAGACACCAAACTCATACTCCAGGAAGGAATTAAAGACATCGCAGCCTGGATGAACAACAGCTGCCTAAAGCTCAACTCGGAGAAGACAGAGGTCCTTGTCCTTGGACCCTCCTCCACCGCCTGGGACAACACCTGGTGGCCTCCCACCCTGAGAAACCCACCCACTCCGTCAGACCATGCCCGTAACCTCTGCATCATCCTAGTCTCCTCCCTCTCCATGACCCACCAGATCAATGCAGTCACCTCCATCTGCTTCAACTCCCTCCGCATACTCCGCAAGACCTTCAAGTGGATCCCTCCCCGAAAGCAGAAAGACCATCACCAATGAACTTGTAACTAGCAGACTGAACTTTAGCAATTCCCTCTATGCTGGAATAAACAGAACCCTGCTTCACAAGCTCCAAACCATCTAAACACCACATCCAGACTCGTCCTCTGAACCCCTTGACACAAGCACATGACCCAGCACTTACGAGACCTTCACTGTCTCCCCGTCGAGAAGAGAATAACCTAAAAACTACTCACCCACAAAATCCTACACAGGGTGTACTATGACAGGGTGCGGCTACATCGCATGGGCCGGGCTAGAGACACGAACTGTCTAAGATGTGCTCGGGGCAGGGAGACTTCTACCATACTGTTTGGACATGTCCCATAAGGATCACTGAAAATATATCGACCACATAAATATCGACATACAAAAATATCGATGAGAAAATATCGACGGACAAAATATCGACTGGCTATCTTCAAACAGGTAAGTACAAAAATATCGAATCAAAAATATCGTTTACAAAAATATAGTTGTAAAAAATATCGTATTTACTAAAACAGTGTTAAATTAAATTAATATTAATAATTAATTACTAAAATATACTTAAAATTACCTAAATTAACTTATAATAATTAAATAATTAATGACATATAAATAAATATTTTTTTATTTCATATTTATTAAAACATATATATATAGTAACAAAATATAATAAAATAATACCCAAAAACTGAAAACTGACCCTGAACCCTAAAAATACCCCTTTACCCAAAAACCCAAAACTGACCCTGAACCCTAAAAATACCCCTTTACCCAAAAACTGAAAACTGACCCTAAACCCTAAAAATACCCCTTTACCCAAAAACTGAAAACTGACCCTGAACCCTAAAAATACCCATTTACCCAAAAACTGAAAACTGACCCTAAACTTTAAAAATACCCCTTTACCCAAAAACTGAAAACTGACCCTGAACCCTAAAAATACCCCTTTAACCAAAAACTGAAAACTGGCCCTGAACCCTAAAAATACCCCTTTCCCCAAAAACTGAAAACTGACCCTGAACCCTAAAAATACCCCTTTACCCAAAGACTGAAAGCTGACCATTAACCCTAAAAATACCCCTTTAACCAAAAACTGAAAACTGACCCTGAACCCTAAAAATACCCCTTTACCCAAAAACTGAAAACTGACCCTGAACCCTAAAAATACCCCTTTACCCAAAAACTGAAAACTGACCCTGAACCCTAAAAATACCCCTTTAACCAAAAACTGAAAACTGACCCTGAACCCTAAAAATACCCCTTTACCCAAAAACTGAAAACTGACCCTGAACCCTAAAAATACCCCTTTACCCAAAAACCCAAAACTGACCCTGAACCCTAAAAATACCCCTTTACCCAAAAACCCAAAACTGACCCTGAACCCTAAAAATACCCCTTTAATTTAACATAATTAGCAATTAATCAATTAAATTAAATTAATTACCAATTACATTTTAATTAATTAACTAATATTATTTAATTACCAATTAATTAAATATTACTACCAATTAATACATTTACATATTTAATTAATTATAATTAAATTACTTCCCACCCTATTCCCCTATAAACCCACAACCCGCTACAGGAAATAAATTATTTTAATTTACATAATTGGCAATTAATCAATTAAATTAAATTAATTGCCAATTAAATTTTAAATAATTAAGAAATATTATTTAACTACCAATTAATTAATTATTACTACCAATTAATAAATGTGCATATTTAATTAATTATAATTAAATTACTTCCCACCCTATTCCCCTATAAACCCACAACCCGCTACAGGAAATAAAATATTTTAATTTACATAATTGGCAATTAATCAATTACATTAAATTAATTGCCAATTAAATTTTAAATAATTAAGAAATATTATTTAATTACCAATTAGTTAATTATTACTACCAATTAATAAATTTACATATTTAATTAATTATAATTAAATTACTTCCCACCCTATTCCCCTATAAACCCACAACCCGCTACAGAATAAAATTACACAATAATTAAAAAAAATCATTAATTAAAAATAATTATAACATAAAATGACACTTTTCACACATATTATAACATAAAAACACTATAAATAATTAAATATTATTTAAAAAACGATATTTTTTACTATCTAGATTATATACTTGGATATTTTCACTTTCTATATTATTTACAGTCGATATTACTTCAATTACCTTAAAAACGATATTTTGGCTGTCGATATTCTGTCCTGTCGATATTTTCTCCAAACGATATTTAAAACTCGATATTCTGTCCAAACGATATTTTGGAGTCGATATTATCTCTGTGCACCGTCCCATAATACAGGCATACTGGGCCGAGGTTCTGGGGGAGCTGGGAGAAGTGCTGGAGGTCGATTTGCCGTTGAACCCCAAATTGGTGCTGCTGGGAGGAACAAATGACGTGGACTTGGGTCGCCCCTTCTCATATTTGTAGTTTTGGCATTAGTGGTGGCTAAGAGGGATGTGGCCCGGGCATGAGGGCCCCCACGCCGCCGAGTCTAGATGACTGGAGAAGGGTCATGGATCTGTACATGGCGGCGGAGAGAGTCACGTACAATCCCCAAGAAATTCAACAGAGTTTGGGGGAAATGGCGCCGATACCATGGGCTGGATGGGGGTCTGTCAACTAAGCTGGGAGAGGCACCCGGCTGCACTGGCTGAGGACGGGCGGAATTGGAAGGGGGTTTTTATTTCCACACTTTAGGGATTTGTGCACAAACAAGGTATAGTCCTGTCAAGATGAAGAGGAGATCGTGTGCAGGTGGGAGGGGGAAGGAGGGTGGATGGTGGGAGGGAAGTGGAGGGTGATTGTATGTGACATGCCTGTTTTGTTTATGTTTCATAAAACTGCAAATAAAAATATTAAATAGTTTTTTACAAAACTACTCACCCACGCTTACAAATCCCTCCACAACATCGGACCAAATACCTCAACGAGAGAGTCGCCTTTCACGTACCCAAAAGGAACCTCCGCTCAGCTAACCTTGCCCTGACAGTAACCCCACGCATCCGAAGAACCCAAGCAGGTAGAAGAGCCTTCTACGAAGCTGCAAAGACCTGGAACAAGCTCCCAGTCAACATCAGACGGTCCCCTACTCTGCACACCTTCAGGAAGAGCCTCAAAACCTGGCTTTTCAACTGATCCGGAGATGCACCCTGCTCCCAGCGCCTTGAGACGCTCGCGGGTGAGTAGCACGCTTTACAAAACCCTGATTGATTGTTTAACGCTAACTTACACTAACTATCTAACCCTAACTCTTACACTATCTAACTCTAACTCTTACACTAACTATCTAAAGCTAACTTACTCTATCTGACACTACCTCTTACATTATCTTTCTAACCCTAACTCTTACACTAACGCTAACGCAAACTCTTACAGTAACTAACGCTAATTTTTACACTAAGTATGTAATGCTAACTCTTACACTAACTGTCTAACCATAACTCTTACACTAACTATCTAACCCTAACTCTTACATTACCTTTCTAACCCTAACTCTTACACTAACTATCTAACGCACTTACACTAACTATCTAACGTGAACACTTACAGTAAATATCTAACGTAAACTCTTACACTAACTATCTAATGGTAACTCTTACACTATGTATCTAATGCTAATCCTTACACTAACTATCTAACCCTAACTTGTACACTAACTATTTAACACTAACTCTTACACTAGCTAACCCTAACTCTTACACTATCTATTGTTAACTTTTACACTTACTATCTAACCCTAACTCTTACACTAACTATCTAACCCTAACACTATCTAACCCTATCTCTTAAAATATCTAACACTATCTAACGCTACCTCTTACACTAGCTATCTAACCCTAACTCTTACACTAACTATCTAACGCTAACACTTACTCCAACTACCTAATACTAACTCTTACACTAACTGTCTAACGCTAACTCTTTTGGAATGTTGATATGAGATGCAATCCAGTTACCTCTTAATTCCATTGGAATACCTCAATACAGTATTATCTTGCCAAACTCATCATGAACAGAACATAGGGCAGGGCACAGTGTATTTAAATAGTTTGAGATGTACTTTAAAGTTTTACATTTCCTGATAGTAAAAACCCCACAAATTCATTTTTCACCACTGTGACGCCTACCTCTTCCAAAGGCTAACATTGGATTACCTTTTTACCTTTAATAAGAGATAAAGTTTGTATGGGAGCGGGTAGTAATCTCATGTTTGGTGTGTGAAGAATTTTAATTTAAAACCCTCTGTAGTGGTAAAGTCAGATTACAAGACACAATTCTAGAAATGCCACTTTTAAAAAGTTGCTATGCAACAACAACTGGCTATTAAGGGAAGAGAACAATTTATTTTAAGCTAGAGGAGTCTAGTCCTGATTAACTAGGACGTGTCAATGAACGGTGTGAAACATAAATGATTTTTAAACTCAGCAAATTAAATTAATAAGCACCACAGACTTAGAAAAATGTATTCTCTTCATAAATCTGACCTCATGTGTTTTCTTCTTCAATGGTTCCTTTTTAGGAGCCTTACAGAACTTGGATACACTTGATCCTTTGTCCACCTCTTCACTAAGTGGAGGAGTACTTCCCAGTTTATACTTTGATGAGAACATCAAGCAGCATGATGTTCGTACTTTAACCAGGCTGTATTCAAGTTTTCTAGTCCTTAGGATGACCAGTTGTGATGTTTATGAACAAACCTATTCGAAGTGGTCGAAACGTCAATGATACAAATAGGTTTTCCATACCAATATCTTACATATGTACTGCCAAGAGATTAGGATATGTTTGAACAGACTAAAGAGTTCTAAACGGACACCGCATTAAGTGATTTTTGTTTCTTGTATGTTGTTAAATGTTTGTTATGTGGTATTACTTTTTATGTCAACACATTTTTCGTATGGTACTGATTTGTTTATTATTATTATTATTATTTTTTCTTCTGATAAACAGTCCTGTGTCTGTGATGTGTAGCACTTTGCATTTCTGCATTATGTGAATGTTATGCAAAAAAAATCATTTTTTTCTTTGTCTATGGTGCTTATTAACTACATTTATGTTTTCAAATCCTGCATATGCCATGCCATTGTTGGCACATCCTAGTTAATCCCTTCGGTGCTCATGACGCGCTCAGCTCATCATGGCATATACCTCTCAGGTGCTCATGATGAGCTGAGCTCGTCATGACCACACCCGTTTTTATTATGGCCCAGCACTGCAGGGGAATCGCTCCAGCAGCCATGACCCAAATGCTCTAGCTTAAAAGAAATTGTTCTCTTCACTACAGAACCAGTTGCTGTTGTATAGCACTATTCTCCCAGGTTAAGTTTAAGTTTAAAATATTTATTAAGCGCAACATACACCTGAGCGGTTTCTTGGCGCTGAGATAGCAAACAGCCTACTGGGCAGAGTCAATCGCTAGAACATAAACTGAAGAGGGGAACAAGGTTTAAGACGGAAAGGCCTGAGTGAATAAAAATGTTTTCAGTGATTTGCGGAAAATGGAGTACTGGGTGAGAGACCTAAGGTGAAGGGGAAGAGAATTCCAGAACATGGGGGCAAGGGTGGAAAATTTCGAGCCACCCTGTTTTTTTTTTCCTGTAGCGAGGGACTGCTAAAAGATGTTGGGCCGTGGAACGGAGGTCTCTACCAGGGACATAAGATTTGATGGCTGAAGCAGGATACAGGGTTTACCCATTAGAATTCATGGACTTTCAGAAAGTTGCCATTTTGTTGTCTCTTCTGGATCACTAGACTAGGTGTTTTTGGCAGTTGGCCTTTGTGTATTCCTCTCAGACAGCGACACAACAGGGGGCCTGGGTGTTGGCAGGTTGGGCCACCCAAGGCAGGATGGGGAGGCGGAGCTGTGAACAGCCCTAATTACAATTCAAAGACACTGCCTCAGCTCAAAACCAAGGAACTTTGCACTAGACTATGTTGCCTGCTGACAGACTGGGGCCAGGGCAAGGGGCAAGGGGAAATAACTTCCAGACACCTTCCAGTGGGGAAGGCTCCAGAAGTTTCTCCCACTTTTAAGTGGAACCAGGTATAAACAGGGACCCTCAAACCCACTCTTCAGTACACTCCTGGACCTGTGGATACTACAGAAGAAAGACTGCTTGAGGCCTGCTCTGGTCTCTGGGAGGCAAGACTGGACCTGCATCCTTTATCCCAGGCTACCTGAGTGACTCTAAGAGCTAGTTAGTTGGCGGCCTGTTCTGAGCTACAGGAACACAACAAGCTCCAGTGGTCTCCCTGCAACTGCCCATCTGTCCTGTTGCACTGCACCTACATACCCTGCTGGCCTCTGTTAGAGTGAGTTCCTTATCCCAAGAGTTGCCTCCCAGGTCCTGGCCCCTTGGTGTGGCATCGGTTGAGGTCTTCCTAGTAGAAAAGGAGAAATACTGAAGTTTTGGGCATTTTGAGACCAAGATCTTGCTAACCACCAACATGAAGCTCCGGCGAACCAGACTCATCACGCTACAGCGACTGCCATTGATGACTGGGTACGTGAGAGCTGCACTTCGGCCATAGCATCGACAGCGCACAGTGACCACCAAGATACAACAACGACCATCTGTGACGTCCAACAGCTACAGTGTCACCCGGGCTGCTTGTTTTTGCTTACAATGATGACTGTGCGGAATACTGTCCTGTGGCCTTTACCATCATGAACAGGACTCTTAATGCTTAACTTTAGAAGATAACCTTTCCAGTAGGTCTAATCTGGTCCCTCTATCCTACCTGTGATCCAACATGGTTGGCCTGAATTTGTGACTTTCCCTCAGTCTCGCACAACCAGATACCCACGAGTGGCACTTTGTGCTTTGAGGCACTGTACCTACCATAAATCTTTGAAATTGCATATCTCCAGTTCTTCCTGTTGGATTATTATCATTTTGGTGTTAAATCAATAGAAACATATTACTCCATTTTTTTCTAAATTCAGGTGGGAGTTTTCTTGTGTTTTTACTTTATTACTGTGCGAGTGCTGTGCTGGACATGGCCCTGTTTGCAGGGTCATCCGAGAACATTTTACCTTCCTCCTGTATGTTTTTACTGACCTGTTGTTGGTGGTTTTTATGATTCTGGACACTTTATCTCTGCTGATCAGTGCTAAAGTGCATGTGCTCTTTCTTGTAAACTTGGTAAGATTGGTCTACGCCTGTATGGCATATTTAATGTACCTGTAAGTCACTTGGACAGTGGTATCCCATATACCCAGGGACTGTAAATTAAATGCTATTGGTGGGCTTGCAGAGCTGCTTGCACCACTTACCGAAGTAGTCTTTCAAACCTGTCTCAGGCCTCTGTGACTGCAGGGCCTGCGTGCGCAGTTTACTGCCGCTGTGACGTGGCACGTAAAAGGGTTACCACGTCTGCAACTTCCCTTTTACTACTTGTAAGTCACCTCTAGGTTAGGCCCTAGCTAGCCCTAAGGAAGGGTGCTGTGTAAGTAAAAGGTAGGACATGTGCTTTAACTGTGTGGAATGTCCTGGTAGTGACAAACAGCCTATTTGTTTTCTTTCTACTGTTGCCCTCGCATATGGATACATTGGGGATTCCCTGATATGTGCTTCAGTGGTAATTTCTGATCTGAGAGGGGTAGCATGGCCATGTCTGGTATGTTTGGAACAGTAGAGATAAATCCTGCTTATTGGTGAAAGCAAATTTATTATTACTATTTTAGAAATGGCACTTTTAGAAGTATGAAGTTCTGTGTGCTAGGTGTGTTTGTGCCCTGTCTGGATGTATTGACCGTCTGGTTCTCAGTGACATGAGACAGGGGATGTGCATTCACTCCAGCTTGTCCCTGGTGGATTGAGGTGTGTCCTGCCCTGCCTGAGTGACACAGCTATAGGCTGAATAGATGTTGGCTGAATTCAGAGTAGCAGGAGGAGTTTTACCCTGCACCCTGAATTTGCCTGGTCTGCATTTGGAGTGGTGGGAGGAGTTGTAGCTGCACCTGAATAGGGCTGTGCCAGGCCTTCCATAATGCTGGCTCAACCTTCTGTGGTGTGTCTGGGGCTGGGGCTGCAAATGTGAAAGGGGGTGTTGTGCACTTCAATAGTGTTTGAAGTGCCCCCCAGAACAAACACATTGCAGGATAAGTACAGGGGCTGTGATGCCATGATGAGAGAGAAGACACTGCGTTGACTGCTGCGCGCCAGAAGGAACCGCTGTCGCGCCAGAAGGAACCGCTGTCGCGCCAGAAGGAACCACTGTTTGAGACTAAGCTCCTGCCCTCTGGGAGGCTGAAGAGACTGCCCTCTGCTAAGGGGCCCCAATGTGCCGGCCTGCCTGTGCCCTGCCCTCCGTGCCGCACCCGAAGGAAGTTCCATTCAAGCACTGAAACCCGGCAGGAGCCTGCATGACTCGAGGTAGGCTTGTGGGTGACGCGCCACAGTGCTTGTCCGGACCTGAGGAGGCTGCTTCGGGGGAACCCATCATTGCTGCATTGGGTTCCTGTTTTGTTTTTGTAGCAGCTTCGTGTGTTGGAGGCAGCTGCTCCTGGGCATTTCCAATGAGTGGGGGACGAGTGACATCTCCTCGCAGCGGTGGAAAGTGGGTGCTCCCCCTCCGGCCTCTTGGTGACATATCGCTTGAGGGCACCACTTGTCCTGGTGTTAACCGTTCGCTGAGAGCCCTGGACGAAGGCCCCAGTTCACTGGCGAAGGAAGGCCCCGAGTATGACATTACCGCATTCCCTGTGGTAGGTGGGTAGGTAGCCCAAGAGCCTATGCAGGGAAAGGCAATACTGCAGTACAGTTAGCAGGAGCGCAGGTGCCGCTCTTAGTTGTGGTAACCCATTGTCGGGGTTGCACCCTACGTACAGTACAAGGATGGCGATCTGCAGCAATGGTGGTATGCCGAAGGTGGGCATGACGTGGTTATGATAAGTTCACTGTACAAGTGGCTGCTATAGTGCACTGCTGATGATGTTTATACCTAATGCTTTACGAGAAGCGCAATCCTGCCAGTAGTTACTGGGTATCCTACCTGTAATGTTTATGATGGTGCCTGACTGGCCAAAGGATTGATGTAATTCCTGTGAAGTCATGGCAAGTGCCTGGTGGCACAGTAATATAGTGATTGTGATCTAATGTGTTTTTATGGATAATATAAAGAATATTTTTATATAAGAGTAAGTCCTGCAGGCATTCGGAGGCTTGGTCCTCTGTTACTATTTTTTTAATTTTGCTTCATTTTAAACATTTGTGCTGCCACTCTGCGTTGTTGCACATTGGGAGGGGGGCTAATATTGCTGTTCGTATTTTTATTTCTGCTTCATCTTAATAACAGCTCACCGTGATTGTCGTGATCTTGCCCCGCCCGGTCCGCCGCAGCTGTGTGCTGTTTGTGCAGAGGGCATTTTGATCGCGAAGTCCGTTCCGGCGGACAGAGCCGGGTCAGGACCCCCTACTTCCGGTGGGGCGTGGTCTAGCTCTCTGCCATCACCATATTTAAATCACACATGGTAAGGACGCGCATTACCCCTTGCACGTTTGGGCCCCGGTGTCCTGCAATACTCTAGTTCAGAGTTGTACAATCTTAACAAACATGAGCTTAACCGAAGCTGTACCAGGTGTGGGTTGGATAAGGATGCTAGGCCCTATCAATTCACCTGTCTTTGTGGTTTCTGTTTTTCTGGCCTCTATCAGACCAAGTTCAGTTTGATAGCTGCCCCAAAACCAAAACCTAATCCTACACAGACCCTTAGACAAACAGAGAGTCACTGTGGTATGATCAATGTGAGGACACAGAGTGGAAATTGCGGACACCATCTTGCAATATAATTTGGATATGCTGTTTCTCACTGAAACTTGGACAGATCCATCATCTGACCCCGACCTTTTGGTCGCTGTGCCTCAGGTCTTTGTTGTATCAAGACTCGACAGACCCTTAAAACGAGGGGGCGGTCTTGCCATCATTTATCGCGAACACTTTAAAGCCACTTTTTCCTCAGTGGTTAATCCTTTTTGCGAAGGATTGAATTTCGCGATAGAACTAAACTGTAAAAATACCTTTAAAGGAACCTTACTGTACCTCCCTCCGGGATCAAGGACTAATTTCGGGGCGAATCTGGATACATTGCTGGAACCCCATTTTACGACAAGGAGGTTTACTATCTTAGGGGACTTTAATGTACACCTTGACCTGACGTTAGATAAAGATAAAGTGATGCTCACTGAATGCATGGACACGATGGGGCTCACCCAGTTGGTTCATAAACCCACACATCAGGCAGGGCATACCCTGGATGGTATTTTTACCTCAATCACTGGAGTGATAGTAAAAAACATAGGGGCATACTACCAACAACTAGCGAAAATTTTCGCTAAAGGCGTTTAGTGACTTTCTTTTACCGCTGGCTATCGCTGGATATTTTAGCGGAGAAAAAATGCTATTAGCAACGTTTTTAATCCATAGCGCTAAAATATCCAGCGATAGCGGCGTAATGCGAGAATATCGCTGAGTATACAGCGATATTCTCGCATTAGCGACGAAATGCTCTTAGCCATGTTATCCACCTCCCATTGGATAACATGGCTAAGAACTGGTCTGAGCAGGCGTTAGTTTTAGACGATAGTGGGTATTTTTCCATCGCTACGCCAGCCTTGTGAATAGGCGATAGCGAAGTTTTCGACTGCTTTCAGTCGCTAACGCGTTGGGTACGCCCACTTTGCATGTCATTAGCGATAAATATTGCTAACATGCAAAGCGGCCCCCAAAACGCTCGCCATCGCCTTCAAGCTGTCTCTAAATGCTGTTAGCGACAGCTTGATATTAGGGCGATAGAAAACGGCCGCTAAACCGGCGAAAAGTGCCTATCGCCCTCATTGGTAATATGCCCCATAGTCCCTATGGCCTGGTCAGATCATTCTCTGATTTTATTTGACTACCATGCCCAAATGATAGCGGAAGCCTGTTTTAATAAAGATCAGGGAAAAACTTTCAAAGCATGGAATAAAATAGATACTAATCTACTTGAACTCCAACTTAATCAGACATGCCCAAAGATGAGTCAACAGGTAGATCAAGCAGTTGAGAATTATAATGACTGGTTGAATAAAGCCTTTGCCACGACAGTCTCAAATGGAAAAAGGAGAAGTGTGGCTCACCGATTAGAGCGGCAGACCCTGATGCAGAGGTCTGGCCCGGGACCAGGGTTCAATTCCCGACGCGGCAGGGTCTTGAGCTCAATGTCCACAGACTCGATAATTCTCGCCTAGGTGCCTTCTCGAATCATGGGTCCCACTCCCAGCGCTAGGATGCCTGGCCTCACCTTGGAGGTGCCCAGTAAGGGGGCATCTCACAGGGAAAGCCAGGAAGGGTTCCAAAGCGGTATACAGCGCCAAGATACCTTTCAGGTGATAGTGCGCTTTACAAGTATACACACATTTACATTTACATTTAAATTACATTTACAAAAAGCACTGGGAAACGTAACCAGCCCTCGGCTCCTTGGTTCACTGAAGCTCTACTTTTAGAGAAACAAAGATGCCGTAGACTGGAAAGGCGCTGAAGAGAGAATTACGAAGACAAGGAAAAAGAGAGTTGTAAATGTGCATTAGCTAATTACAAAAACCTGCTAACTATGGAGAAGAAGACCTACTTCACTAAAAAAATAGAGTCATCTAAAAATTCAGCAAAAAAACTGTTTCAGGTTGTGAAGAAGCTTACAACTCCTCTCAACAGCCCACTTTCCGAGAATAGTCAATCGCTATGTGACAGTATAGCTAACGCTTTTAGGAAAAAAGTCAATGATATATACAGCATCTTCACAAATATCTCCAATAAGGTAGCTGAGCTGCATCCCGCTGTAGGGTCCCACAGAAAAAACGAGCTGTGCACATTTACACAGGTTTCTAATGAGCAAGTGGAAAAACTCATTCAGGATATCAAATCTGGATCACCACTGTATCCATGTCTCCCGGCAGTTCTGAAAAGCATTGCAGGGGAGGTAAGCCCAAATTTAACTAACATTTTTAACAATATGTTTTTATCGGGAATTTTTCCCGCCGTCTGGAAGGACGCAGTCATTCTTCCTTTGCTAAAAAAAGCTAATCTAGATCCGTCCACAACTAGCAAAAACCGCTCGATTGCAAAGCTTCCTTTTCCTGCCAAGATGGTTGAGAAAATTATGAACAGCCAACTCACGCAATTCATCCAGGAGAATGAATTACTCGACCCTTCCCAGTTTGGTTTCCGCTCGGGATATAGTATGGAGACAGCTCTCATCAAGGCCACTGAGGAGATCAGGGCAGTGATGGATAAGGGTGGTGCCGCTGTTCTGATTCTCCTCGATCTATCAGCGGCCTTTGATACCGTGCATCATGACATCTTACTTGCGCGCCTTGAACATCTGGGGATCAGTGACCTTGCCCTCTGATTACTGTCATCCTTTTTGAAGAACAGAATGCAGAGAGTTCCCTCGATCACTATCAAGCTACCCCCTATGTACAAGCTTGCGGGGTCCCCCTGGGCTCGTCGTTGAGCCCCACGTTGTTCAACGTCTATGTCTCTGAACGCGCACCTCTAATACAGCAGTTTGGCTTCAAACTGACATCTTATGCCGACGATACTCAGGTCGTCGTCATGGTTTATTAAAATACTGTATCCCCAGCAGTACAGTTTCAACGCTGCATGAGGGAAATCAGTTTCTGGATGGGAACACACTGTTTAAAGCTCAATTCGGGTAAGACCAAAGTGGTTACTGAAATGAAGTATAATGGTAGTCACGAGGTAGATCCAAGTAGAGATTTATTAATTTATTACAGGATCAATTCATATTAGTTACAGGAAAAATTCCAGATGATATAAGGTAAATCCAAGCTAGTACATGGCCCCACCAGGAGCTGATCTTCATAGCTCACCCACTCATTCCAACTGTCACTCCTCCAGTCCCAGGCATACCAACATTCCACGCTGTCATCATGCACTCTAAGGTTCCATACACACAGACACATGCAAACTAGCTGAGCTGCTGTAAATGTAGTTACAACAGTTACCTTCGGCAACTTACAGCCAAAATGGGATGGGAGATGGTGGCCGGCTGAGCTGGGACAAACTCCTGAACCAGTGGTGAAGGGTAAAAATCTTGGAGTTCTGATAGATAAAGGTATCACTTACGCACATCAAATTAACGCCATAGTTTCAGCCTCTTTTTACCTGCTGAAGAAACTTAATAAGGTCCTACCATTTATTCCTCAGGATCTTAGGAAAACAGTGGTGACTACCTTGGTGTTGCCCAAGCTGGACCACTGTAACGGTTTATATCTTGGGTTACAGAAACAACATCTTAAGAAGCTCCAGATGGTACAGAATGCTGCAGCCAGGCTACTATTGAAAATCCCTAAGTATCAATCGATTAAAGGAGAGATACGGAATCTCCACTGGCTGCCTGTGGTGCAACGTACAAAATTTAAAGCACTCTGCCTTGCCCATAAATCCTTGAATGGGGCAGGACAGGTACCTTTGAAACATATTTTCTCATGGTACCACCCATGTAGGCAGTCAAGATCAACAAATGCCAGATTAATGATGGTACCTAATATCCGTACTGCTAGCTGGGGAGGCCGGAGTACGGCCTATTGTGTAGCAAAACTCTGGAATGCTCTCCCTGCATCTTTGAGAGGGCTGAACTCCCTATCCTCCTGTAGGAAACAATTAAAAACCTGGCTTTTTTCAAACTAATCGCACTGCTCTCCGTGGTCTCAGGTACTACTCTGGTTTAGTGCCAAGACACCTCTGGGTATTCGCGCGCTCTATAAATCTCACTAACATTAACATTAACATTAACATTAACATGCCCTTCTCATCTGATCAAAAGAGACAGCAGCGCTCAGGACGATGAAACAACGGATCACTGACTAAATATCGAGGGACAAAATATAGACTACCCAAAATATAGATTCCAAAATATAGACAGACAAAATATCGAATTCCAATCCACAAACAGGTAAGTACCAAAATATCGACCCCAAAATATCGTTTATATATATATATACATTATAAAAATATAGAATTTCTTAAAATTAATATAAAATAAAAAAAATAGCTAAAATAAATAGCTAAAATATACTTAAAAATACATAAATTACCTTAAAATTATTAAATAACTAATTAAACTTATATAAAATAAAATACAATCATATCTGTTAAAACATATGTATATATATTAACATAATATTAATAAAAAATACACAATTTTATTACCGTAGGATAGCGTAGGGGTAAAAATTACTATTCCCACTCCAGAGAGTGCAACAGTAGGGAAAGCATTGGATAGCGTAGGAGTAAAAATTACTATTCCCACTCCAGAGAGTGCAACAGTAGGGAAAGCATTGGATAGCGTAGGGGTAAAAATTACTATTCCTACTCCAGAGAGTGCAACAGTAGGGAAAGCGTTGGATAGCATAGGGGTACATTTTACTATTCCCACTCTAGTGAAAATAAATTAATATAATTCACATAATTATCAATTAATCAATTAATACTAATTAATTATCAATTAAGAATTAATTATTTATCAATGAAAAATTAATTAACAATTTGTTCAAAATAAATACCAATAAATTAATTAACATATTTAATTATTTATAATTAAATTCCTTCCCACCCTATTCCCCTATAAACCTACAACCCGCTACATAAAATAAATTTATATTATTCACATAATTATCAATTAATAAAAAATAATCATTTAAGAATTAATTAATTACCAATTAAAAATTAATTAACAATTTAATCAAAATAAATACCAATTAATTAATTAACATATTTAATTAATTATAATTAAATTACTTCTCACCCTATTCCCCTATAAACCCACAACCCGCTACAGAAAATAAATTAATTTAATTCACATAATTATCAATTAATCAAATAATAAAAAATAATTATCAATTATGAAATAATTAATTACCAATTAAAAATTAATTAACAATTTATTCTAAATAAATACCAATTAATTAATTAACATATTTAATTAATTATAATTAAATTACTTCCCACCCTATTCCCCTATAAACCCACAACCCGCTACAGAATTAAATTGCACAATAATTAAATAACATAAAATTAATTACTTAAAATAAATTACAAAAATATATACACTTTTCACACATATACTAACATAAAAAACACTTTAAAAAATCGATATTATTAAAAATTTGATATTTTTAATAAACTATATTATGTACTTCGATATTTTGACTGTCTATATTTTTAAAATCGATATTACATTACTTACCTTCAAAACAATATTTTTGATGTCTATATTCTGTCCATTCAATATTTTGTCCATTCTATATTTTTGACTCGATATTTTGGTTTGTCTATATTTTGACCATTTACCGAAACAACAGCAGCTTCAGCAAAAGGACCTCATCGAGTTTGGAAAGGATCCCCGTCTTCTTTTTTCCCTATACAGTGTCAGGCCCCCCCCCCTTAGACATTTAACATTTTCAGGCATGTCAGCAACGCACTTGCACTTTCTGGGATACAAACATCCCCTCCATCTTCTGAAGGATACAGCTTCCTGGAAAGTCCCAAGGCCTCCATTGCTGCTCCAGACTCAAGGGGGGTGTTTGAGATGTTCCTGCAGCCATTAAGGATGTTAAATCAACGCTGGCGCTCAAACTAGATGCACCAACGATCGAGTTGAGTCTCTTGCACGCCGATCACAGGAAGCTGGTTGGCTGTGTTCACAGCACGGAATCCGCCCTGGTGACTATGTGACTGACCGTAGCAGACATGCAAACTCAAATACAAGAGCTGAGTAAAATTGTGACTTTCCTGGAAGCAAAAGTGGATGATGCGGAGGCCGCTTCGGGGGCATCATGCGCCTGTCGTAGGGAGTGTAAGGACCCAGCATGAAGCTGGACCTTGAAAACGTGTTAGCGAACATGTGTTTGGGGGGAAGGGGAACGGGGGAGAAGTTGCATTTTTTCCTTGGTGGAGCAGGTAAATAGAGTCCCCACCAGACAAACCTTGCCAGGGGCAGTTGAACTGCCATGACAGGAACCACTTCATACAAGGCTTGAGCAGTAGATGCCCTTGGCAGGTGGACAATGGTACTGTGCATATATTCCTGGATTTCACAAAGGAGGTTCAGAAACACTGTGAGTCCTTCCATGGACAATAAGTGAAAACTTTTGCCACCTTGGCATACAATACTCCCTTATGTTCACAGCTAAACTCCGGGTGCTGGATTCAGAGAAACTTTCTTCTTTACATCACCATCAGAGACATGTGATTGGCTGGAGAGGGCAAAAGGGGTAAAAGTGGACAACCGCCCGCAACGCAAGATGGCTGAGAGTGGCATAAGGCATGGCACAGATCAAATACGGTTGCAAGGGGTAAGCCCTCAAAAGTGATAGCAGCTAAAGACAGCCACGGTGGTGGCGTAACTTGAACCGCACGGCTGCGTTAATATATCTCCACTCCAGACTATAGGATACCCCAATGAATGTCGCTGACAACCTGACAAAGGAGGCCATGCAGGAGCTGCAACTGGACCGGACATTACCCTGATGCCTTCCAAACGCATCATTTAATTAAATTGTTGATTTCCTTTGCATATCAAGCATAGTGTGGTTAACTTATGCACAGGGGCAGCAGAAAGGGGAGGGGAGCAAATAAACTATGGTACTCCGACGGTGGGGAGACATGGTGAACACGGACTATCGCAGGTCACAGTGAGACAGACTTATGAGAGACTTAAGAGAGGCTTAAGACAGACTTAGGACAGACTTAAGACAGACTTAGGACAGACTTAAGACAGACTTAAGACACACTTAGGACAGACTTAAGACAAAATCCTAACTTTACTACTACTAAATGCCTTCTGTGAATACCAAAAGGGCCCTTTGTCTTGCCATGTTTTTCTCTGCCCCTCCCATGTTGTGTCTGCCCTCTTGTTGCTTCCCCTGTCTCCATGTCAGTCTATCTCTCTATGAGCTTCTGTGCTTCCTCAGTGTCTGTGTTGCTCTGTCTTCCCGTGTGCTTCAGTGCTCCCCTCAATGTTCCCTGGTCTCATCATGTGCTTCTGTGCCTCTTCCATGTTGTTTCCGTCCCCCAGGTTGCTTTCCCCTGCCCTCGTCCCAAATTTCACTTCTGCATTGGGTCCCCTGTTTGCTTCTGCACCCCCCCTCTGCCCCTTGGGCTTTTTTATTTCTTTTTAGTTACTGATACAACTCTGTAAGTATCTAAAAAATCTTTTTGAGGTATGCACACCTTCAACATGACGTGGCTATCCACATCCAAAAAATGTTTACATTTTAATTTCTTTCTTTATTTCATCTTTAATGTGCATCCACAGGGGGCGTGGCCAAGATGGCGGCGGAGTAGGACGTGCTTTACGGTCCCCCCGGCGCCTGCCTAACTCCTTTGTCTACGAAGGGGCTCGAGAGCGCTGCAGCCCGGCACGGCCTTCCTGACTCGGAGCTGGGCGGACCACGAGGCAGGCCGGAGAACAGCGGGCCTTTCCCTGACAATCGGGAGTGGAGACAGACGGTGGAGTTGGGGGCCGCCCAGCCCCAGGTGCAGTCCGACCCGGGAGAGATTTCAGCGCTGCGGCAGGGCCTGAGACGGAGGCGGCGACGACGGACGGAGCGGCAGAGCCTGGGCCGGGGGCGGTGAGGGTGGCGATATGATGGCCCAGTGAGCCGCGGTGGTAGAGATGCCCGCATCGCGGGTGAGTGCTCCCACGCAGTGCCGCGAAGCAGACAGCGGCGATAGAGGTGAGAAGAGCGGGGGCGGTCCCCGGGGAGACACAGCGTTTGGGTCCACGATACGGCGGACGGTGAGGCCTGTCAGCCGGAGTGGGAGCCTTCGGGGCCTTGAGGTGCTGTGCGACTTTGTCAGGTTTCAAGGTCAACTTCACCAAATCGCATATCCTCAATCTGTCCGTACCTGAGGAGGATGTCCTGGATCTGAAGCAGGACTTTGAATTCCAGTGGGCACCATCTGATATTCAGTATCTGGGTGTCCACCTGGCACCTTCGATCCCTAAAACAGTGTCCCTGAACTATAAGATGCTGGTTGAGCAGGTCACCAAGGCTCTCTCGGACTGATCCCGGCTCAAGCTGGCCTGGTATGGAAGGCCGGCAGCTCTGAAAATGACTGTTCTCCCCTGAAATATTGTACTTGTTTCAAATGCTGCCGCTGACCCTGCCGCAGGGCATCCTGCGGAAACAGCAGGGGCTCCTTAATACATTCCTGTGGGACAACAAGCGGCCGCGACAGGCATTGTCTGTGGTGGTTGCTCCGAAGGCGGCTGGGGGACTGGGTTTTCCCCTACTGTCAGCCTACTTCCAAGCATCCACCCTGCGTTACATAGTGGAATGGAACAGGCCCATGTCCAGTAAACACTGGGGGCCTCATTTATGAAAAGTGACTGTTAGAATTGGGGGTCTCTGGTTGGCGCAAGTATTCACTTGTGACAAGCAGGGACCCTCTCCTCTAAGTCAGGACGAAGGATAACCCCTTAGAATGACCCTTGCTCACCCTCTAGGTGCGTGGCGTGAGCAGCCAAGGCTATTCTCCAGGTTTTTCTGAGTTAAGCATTTGTAATAACACACACAGTAAATGTACCAATCCCCCCACAAATGGACATCAGGCTGTAGATATGTAAAAATACGTTCTCTTTATATAAAAATATATATATGCAGGTAAGACTTATCTCATATAACGATTTAGTTTGGGCCACAAGATTGTAATTAGGCAAGCGTTTCTTAATTACAGTTCAAAAATGGTTCTATTAGTTCTTTAGAAGAAGCTCTTAGTCCCTGGAGACCTCTCTGGGGCTCACGGGATGCTTCGTAGCGCTTCACGCGATTCCCGGGTAAATTGTGCCAGACCGTACCGCGACCCACGCATCTAGCGTGAGTAGCGTACTCAGCGGTCCGTTTACTTCAAAGAGATACGAGGCATACAGTAAGGCAGTTCAGATGCGGTGCGTACAGTTTCTATGGTGAGATACGGGATGCCCAGGTACTTGCAATCAGGACCGCACAATCACTTGTTGGTAATATGCGAGGCACACTCACTTACTGGAAATGCGACGCGCACTCACTTACTGGCAATGCGACGCGCACAGGCGCTGATCTCACGTTGGAGTACGGGCAAATAAAACGTGGCGGGCCCCGATCCTGGTGAAGATGTCTTGGCACAGTTTAGTTTATCCGGGTAAGCAGAGACGGCCCACACTCCTTCAGTGCGCGGCGGGGGGAACCTTCGGACTCTCAGTGGCGGCAGCTCTCGTGAGGCAGGTGCGGCCCAGGTCCTCCAGTACGGTCCGTACTGGTGGCGCTTCAGGGGGCGGCACGGCCTCTTTCCAGGTGAGAGGGCGAAGCGGGCGGCCGGGTACGCTTGAGACGTACGGCGGCTGCCCGGGGCATAGATCACGCTCGACAAGGAAATTCCAGCGGGAGGGGCGAGCGAGGGCACACAGCGTGCTCCAGTGACAGGCAGGCGACAGGGGAGCAGGCAGCCCGGTCCACGGGGAAGAGAGCGACTCTGCATGAGCGGGGCTCTCACAGGACACGGGCGGCCAGGCTCCTGGGTGTCACGGCCCTAGGAGGGGGCGAAGGGGGCACAAACTCTCAGCTCCAGCAGGAGAAAGCTCACAGATTAGATGAGAGCGAGCGAAGGCACCAAGAACCCACTAGTCCTGGGGTTCAGATCAGGGGGCAAGCTCAAACAAGCCCTTGGAGAAAGTTTCTAGCACAAATCAGCAAAGTCTTTTCATAAAGTCTTCTCCACTCCTTCCTCAGCAAGGCAGACAGCAGGCCAGTCCTTCCAGCTTCTTCTTCTCCTTCTAGTTGGGCAGAGGTTCGTTGTGGGAAACAGGATTCTGATTTACAAGGAGCAGGGCTCCTACTTTTACACAGCATTTTCTTTGTCCTTACAGGCCAGGGGGGCCTCTGCATAACTTCTTTCAGTCTCTGAGCACTTTGTTGGGTGCATTCTGCTCTCTTCTTTCAGTGTGAGGGGCAGGCACATCAGACGCTCCACAGGAGGTGGAGCCAGCATTGTGTGGACAGGGGCAGCCAGGAGTACCTTGTTGACAGTGCTTCTCCCTTCCTGGGCCAGGTGTCTGCTGAGTCATCAGTCGCTTCCCAGGGGGCGGAGCCAGCATTGTGGTGGCAGAGCACAGCCCTATTCAGAGTCCAGGGGCACTCCCACCTCCCACTAAGGTGTAATCCTTGCATTCACCACCTGTCATCCCCCAGCCCTGTCACTCACATAACACAGACAGTCAGATACACATCCTAGCAGAGGTGGGCTGAAATGGTTAGGCAAGCAAATGCTAGCTTTCTAAAAGTAGCATTTGCAAACACAGGATATTAAAATAAACTTTACTAAAAGAAGTATTTTATTATTTTGAGTTCAGGCATACTAAACTTTACTTTCTACCATGTTCCCTGAGCCTGCTGGGATTATAGAGTGTAATAATTCCAGCAGCCCATCTTGGCCTAAGAGAACAGGTAGCCTTACAATAGTGAAAAACTAATTTGGCTGTAATTCACTATTAGGACATGCCACATACATCAGAGCATGTCCTACCTTACACTTACAATGCACCCTGCCCTAGGGCCTACCATAGGGGTGACTAATATGAAGTTAAGGGAAGGTTTAGAGGCTGGCAAGTGTGTGCACTTGCCCAGCCAGCATGACAGTACCAGACTGCACGCAGGTTCTGCAATGGCAGACCCTAGACACATTTTAAAAGGCTGCTTCTGTGGGTGGCGCAACCAGCGCTGCAGGCCCACTAGCAGTATTGGCATTTACAAGCCCTGGCACTCCTGGTGCACTTTACTGGGGACTGACAGTAAATCCAATTAGCCAAATCATGGAAATCAATCACATATACATTTTGCACAGGGAGAGCATATGCACCTTAGCACTGGTCAGCAGTGGTAAAGTGCCCAGAGTCATTAAACCAACAAAAACAGGTCAGAGAGAATATTTCGGAGGAAGGCAAAAAGTTCAGCGATGACCCTGCCAAGAGGACCAAGTCCAACAGTGACGCATCGCTGCGTGAAAACAGCGGTGCGTCACTTTTCATTGCGCCCTCCTTGCGACACCAATGATGCGTCATATTTACAGTATGACGCATCATTGCGCTAGGAGTTACAGATACGTCAGTATTTCTGACTTATCTGTATGGCGTAAAAGTGACGCATTGCTGGAGTGTGTCACAAATGTGACACAACTCCAGCAATGTGTTCTTTCACATGGGGCAAGCCCCATGTGAAAGGGCCTGCGACAATCTTACGCCTGCGTGAGGCAGGCGTAAGAAATTTACGCATTTGCGTCCTAGAGGTGGCTCAGTGAAATCTTATAGATTTCACTTCGTCACTTCTATGACCCTTTCTTGCATCAGAACGCCCCCCTGCATACATTATACCTGGCGCAGGTATAATGTGGTGCAGGGGTTTACAAAGTGACGCATCTACCTAGATGCGTCACTTTGCAAATATGGTGCAATAAGGCAAATTTTTTATGCTGCTGGTGGGTCTCAAAAAGTGACGCACCAGCGGGGTAAAAGTGATGCATAGCTTCATAAATGAGGCCCTGGAACTTTATGGACGAGACGGTGGTGGGTTGCAATATCTGACGGGAGCTGCGGCTGCCCCGCAAGCATAGAGCCTAGGGCCTCTACTCTTCCCCGGTGATGGGACCAGCTGGCGCAACGAAAGGGGTGGACCACGTTTCCCTCTCCGATGACTCCTATTGTTGACAATCTGGACTTCCCGCCGGGCCACGCGTACCCAGTCTTCCATCGCTGGCGAGAGGAGGGCTGTAAGAGGGTGGGTTCCCTTTTTGACTTGGATGGATTGGTTCCGTTTCCCCGGCTGTGAACAGAGTTCTTTCAGTTGCCGCTGGCAGACGCTTTTTCTTACTTGCAAGTGGTGGATTGGGTTACCCAACCCACTAATGTAGCTGACATGTCTCGCCTGCTGACGAAGTTTGAAAAATGGTTGGTCTGTAAGATAGATGACTGGAGGCTCATCTCGGAGTTGTATGCTATGATTCTCAGCCATCCCAAGAGACAACGCACCCCTGCGCAGGTCCGCTGGGAGACGGAGCTGGGACGCCCACTATCGAAAAGAGAATGGGAGCATGTGTTTTACCGCACGCAGCACACGGCCTCCAATACCGCGGGTGCCGAATCAGGGTATAAGGTAGAGGCCTACTGGTACTACACTCTGGCGCGCCTCATTGCTTGGGATGTCACTAAGTCAGGTCCCTGCTGGAGGGGGTGTGGGTTAACAGGGACATTGGCACACTTGTTATGGCACTGCCCAAAGTTAGGGAGGTACTGGTCCACGATCTTAGATGAGCTGGATGAGGCATTTCAGATTACATTTCCCCGGCTTCCAGAGCATACTCCGCTGGGGCTTCCCCATTCTAAGTTCTTCCCTCTGCGCTCGCTGAAGGGTAGGCAGATCGCGCTGGCGCTATTGGCCGCGAGGCAGGTCCTGCTGGCGAATTGGGGTTCCCCGGTGGTACCGGATCCCCGAGATTGGTTCCAACGGCTCTGGCACATATTAGCAATGGAAAGGCTCTTGATGGGTATGGATGGGAAAGGCTCGGAGTATGCTAAATTGTGGGGCCCGTTCTTGCACTCCTGTCCAAGGACCTACGAGAAGTAACTTGCCCGAAATACCTTCAGATCCTACAACTCATTCCCTTAGAGTCGGACAGGGCTAACCCGGGGGGTTGAACCCTCCCTTGGTGCATTGCTGGATTTTGTAGTACTTGTATAGCTAAAGCTGATGCGGAGTGCGGGTGGGATAGGGAGGGTGGCGGGTGTGTGTGTGTGGGTGTGTCTGGGGGGGAGGGTGGGAGGTGGGAGAGGGTGTTTACGTTCTCATTAGTTCATTTCCTGAAAAGGGGGTGGCCTCAGCACAGGCGGGGCGGTCACTTCGGTTCATAGCATTTCACGGGGCCGTTCTCCGGGATGTAGGTCCAGGCGCTGTGTTGATGCGCTGTGTTTCCGCCCTGCGGCAAGTTGATGTAGGCAGCTGGGCTGTGTACCATATGTCTTTCCGCATAATAAAACTGATTGACTCTAAAGTGCATCCACATATTAAACTTAAATACCACGACAATCAATCATAAATAAATACAGTGAATTGAAAATACATGTAATTAAAACAATACAAAAATTGATTACAGCAAGCAAAATACATTGTAGTGAATACAAATAGGTCAATTTATATTAAGAAAGCACCCAAAAACCGAATTAAATGATAACAAATATTCAAAGAGGAAGGGTTTAAAAAAAGTTAAGTGCTTGTTTCTGTGTTACTACTGAATACCTTAATATCATAGGATAAAAAAAAATTCTGCAGATAAAAAAGATCAGGACAGAATAAAAAGCACATTATTCAAATGATGTGCAATAACTCCACAATATTGATAGCATGGATGTGGGAAGACCCCATCCTTCTAGATCCACACATTATCACCCCACAGCATGTGGTTACCTGAATATCATGAAACATCCACGCCCAAGGGGACAAATGATGGACTTTAAATACAATTGCATCTCACCACTTCGTGCAAACATACAGCCCAGCTGTCATCTTCTTATTTCTAGACAATGTTCCAAGTCAAGCTAAAAACTTTCATTTCTAGCACGCTTTTTTAAGTGACACTTTAAGGCGCTACTATGTAGACACAATAACACCCCATCATGATTTAAGGCAAACTGTTGTATACAATAGGAGTAAACAGACCCAAAAGTATAAATCTTTTTATTATCCCATACAAGTTCCCACAAAGTTACATTTTTCAATGCATTTTTAGGACTTCTGAATAATTATTGAAAATATTAAATTATATGGCAGTAGGCACGGAAGGTAATACCCATCAAGCCCAGCTCAAGACAGATCATGTCAACAGAGCTGGAGGAGCTTACACCAAGGTAGCTCTTCCATGAAACAGATTCAATATTGGAGATAAACGAAGAAAGCGCCCTTGCTTCTATTCAATATAAAGCAACAGAAACCATGCTAGCAATATTCACCTTTAACAGTAAAAAAGATGTCCCTCCTTCTTTGTACAATAAAAACACGTAAAAGGCTAATTCTCGTAGACTTTGCAGCCTGAGAGGTATTATATGGGACCCAAGAAACATTATTTGAGATGTTTGCACGTAAATATGTGTTTACTTTTACCACCTCCAAATTTTTCAATTCCCAAATCCGATATAACGGAAGAAGAAGATGAGTACAGAGCACAAAAATGAGTGCATAAAAGATTTTCGTCAAGAGGAGTTGGAGATTTGATGGTGAGCTCTACCCAAACTTCTAGGTATTATGAGTCAGAATTTACACATATCACAAGAAGAAACCGCAGACTAAAGATCAGATCATACCTTTGTGTCTTTGGTTGCTTAATTACTTTTCCTTTCTAACTTAGAACATTTGGTAGCTCTATATCTCTGTGAGATATCCAGAGTCCTAGGAGTCCTGGTATACATTTTTTGTTTCATTACAAAGGTATCCGGAGCAAGCACAGGAAGGCCTCAAATTTAGTGACATCCAAAGACGTATAGGGATATTACTTGATCAGCACCTTAACTATAAGCAATATTTAGTATCAAGGAAAGTAAAAGCAAACCAGCTGCTATTTGCATTCAAAATCTTACAAAAAACTCAAAGACTGTTCAAGAAATCATTTGCTGAAGGTCGTAGCAGCTACATTCTTGCCCTCAATCTCATACGGATCGGAACTGATTAAAACTCATGATGCATCATGTTTGAACACCACTCAATCTAGCTTTTTCAAGAAATTATTTTTGGTCCCACGATGCACATAACAAGCTCACATCAGGCTGGAGTTCGGATTAAAAATCCAGATTCAGGCAAGACAAGGCGCCCTGATAACATTTTACTGGAGAACGAGGGAAGAAGAGGAAAACTCCCTCGCCCATCATTGTTGGCTAGAGATCAAACAACAATCTACACAAAGGAACTCAGCTCACTTTGTTCTACTGCAATCACTTTCCTCTCTAAAGTTAGAAGAGGGTCGGCACACAGTATGGGCCTACTCCGAGTTCAAACAAACTACTTACAAAGCCATAAGGCTGCAATAACTTATAATAGACAAAGCAACTTTGATGAACAAAAACTATGCGTGGGTGGCGATGCCAACATATAAAACTCTAAAACCTCAACTGTACTTCCTGGACCACTTCTCATGATCAGAAAAAGTGCAACCTGATGTTAATGAGGTCAATCAGCAACCCTATAGCCACTGAATAGAAAAAGAAATGCAGAGAGGCGCTCTGTTCACACAGCCAACATCAAACCTGAACAAACCTAATGCACAATTAGAGAACTTGCACAGCGACACAAGCAACCAACACATAGGCACCCCAACGAGTTCTTAGAAAGCAGACCCGTAAGCTCTTGGGAGTTCTCCTAGCACAGGATTATTGATTTCTCCAAGAACTCATTTATTATGCATGAACCGCTATTACTTACGGGTTCATTCCTGACGTCTTCCTCTGCACGACTTTACGTCAATGCTAACATTTCAAGGCACCTACCAGGTATAAACATACCTTCCCTTGCCCAAACAAGTTGGAGGAAACCTCGACTTTAGAAGAGCCCGTGTCCTGGCTTGACGCACTGACAAGAGGCGCTGTCATGCCTGCTCGCAGAGGGCCCGATTCACAGAACTAACTTAAGACAAAATCCAAAACTTACTACTTTTGGTATTCACAGAAGTTAGTATTTTGTCTTAAGTTTGTCTTAAGACAGACTTAAGACAGACTTAAGTTAGGATTTTGTCTTAAGTCTGTCTTAAGTCTGTCTTAAGACAAACTTAAGACAAAATCCTAACTTCTGTGAATACCAAAAATAGTAAGTTTAGGATTTTGTCTTAAGTTAGTTCTGTGAATCGGGCCCAGAGAATCCGGCTTCCAGTGTTCTGACTCCCTTCACGGGGTGTTAGAGTTCGAGACGCGGAAAGAGATTCCCACCGCTCTCATTCTCAATGTATGGAGCAGACTAGAACCTAGAGGGACTCTTCGCATGCCATACTATAGCATACCATACTATAGCATACCATACTATACTAGAGCTTACCATGCTATAGAATACAGCACCTACTTCTTATCTTGTACTACACTTAGGTTAGGTACACCGAGGTAGAACTAGTTAGAGAAGCATCTTATGAGTACTCACATTTTAGCTTCTGATATTTATGTATATGGATATGTGTCATAGCTAAAAGATAATGCTAGTGCAGTATTATTTATTTCTACTACTTACGCTGTACATAATATATCTCGCATACTGTCTTACGATTGTAACAGCTCATATCTCTTACACGAGAAACAAGACTGTTCAGAAAATCCTTTTATTGAAACGCCCGTCTATTCTTTCTGTGTAACTCTCAAGAAACTAAACATGCATGATTAGCAGACTGAAACTGTTATCTGTTGTTTCCACGATTCCGAGAGTATTCCGATTCTAAAGGGAAACCAAGTTGTCATGTTTATGCGGTTGCCAGAAACTGCTCCCTTCTTGTTTACAAGGAGTTTCTAGTGGCCTCTGAGTTAGCTGGCACACAAAGTAATTACGTTTAATATACTTGATAGGGGCATACTGACCTCAGTCCTATGCCAAAACTATAGGGTATATTATTCCAATGCGCAGAGCCTATTAGCGAAATAGGAACTACACTACAACATCAAGGCTCAGCTCTTTGGATTGAGAACTCAAGAGAACCATTTGACTTCTCCATCTAAGACTACTGCATCATGCACATCTCAAGCAGACTGGGTTTCTGTGGTGAAATCAGACAGGTTGCACGGGTGCACTTTTGTTCCGGCGTTCCCCTATCACTTGGATTGCAGTACTGGTGTTGACATTTTTCACCAAGTCATTCACCATATCATATGTAGAAACCTACATTTTATACTCATTGCTCAATCCAAAACCCAGAGAACAAATGC